>NC_136415.1:120562053-121901428 GCF_051521515.1 Lactuca serriola | reverse complement strand
CGTAGGTGATAAAGAGATTGATGTCGTTGCCCATACTGAGGTTGGCATCTTGATGAAGATCTAAGATGCAGAGCGCCCAAAATATTGCAAAGGTGAGCTCAGTTGGGTTCTCTCTAGGAGCCTCCTTAGGGATGAGTTGAAGGAAATCATCCCAAAGGATTTGACCGTAGTTCACATCATGACCTGTAAAAATCCTCCATACGGTCTCCAGTAACTTAAGGACCATGTTATCCGTGCCTCCAGTCCTTCCAGACAGACTGTGGATCACAAAATGGCAGAAAAACTGCCATACTGCAGGGAGCTGGTTCTTCTTGAATTCCCCGATGCCCTTGATGTTCTTCTGATAATCCATTTGATACAGGGTATAGGTGATGTCAGCCACACTCGGTGAAAAGAACTTGGTTAAAGGATGCATCAGAAGGTTAATGGCATTAAGAAACTTTTCTTTGGTCAAGATGACCAAAGAGTCGTCCACCAAGTTCAGATGAACTTCTTGAAGGTTTGAAAGGGGACGGTATGCAGAAAAGGCACATTTGAATAATGTGGATAAGGGAACAACATCAGTGAAGGCATTAAAGGGTCCTGAAAGAGGGTGGTTGGAGATGAACTTGATCATGAGGTGAATTGAATCATTGTATGAGGAATGATCATCAAATATCGCCCTAAAGTTGCTCGATGCGATTGATGACGATTGGTTCCGTGTAGTAGAATCGGAGCCAGTTGGTTGAACCGAAGCAGAGGCTTTGGATTGTTTCTTGGAGATGCCGGACTTCACCATTTTAAAAAAAAACTTTGAAGAACTTGCAGAAAAACCTTGGAAAGCAAGAGGGAAGAAGATGAAGTGTATTCATCGTTTGAGGGATCAAAAAGCATATAGCTTTCTTGGAGAGTAGAAAATGCTTATATAGTGGCTGATATTAAAAAGATTGTGTTTTACCCTAATTAAGGGTAAAAACCCTTGATTTCCACGGTAAGACTGATAAAAAATAACCACAAAAAAAACGTGTGGAGAGGGGGAGGAAAATCCTTTGAACAAAGGGAAATATGGGACGGATATGATATCTTAGGTAAGGGGAAAAGACATTTTCGAAAAAGGATTTCTAAAAGATTTCTTTTGTTGAGAATTGATTTATTTTGGCGTCATACCCAAAATAGGTCTGACAAAAGTTCATTTGAGAAAATAACTGAAACGATTATGTGTATAGAATGTGTTTTTTAAAATGTTTTTCTTATTTAATGAAGGATCATTAAATAGAACACATCATGACAAAGGATTTATGAAGGAAATAAAGGTTTATTCATTTGGATTGAGGAATTGCAGTGAGTGACACAACTGCATATGAATTCCTTACTGTGGTAGTTGGATGGATAACTGAGGTAGAGAATACTGAGAGTAGCACTTAGATGAAAGTTAGAAATAAAATAAGGACTTGGACATATAGGTATGATATATGGTTGCGGTATATACAGAATATATACTGTAACAATGTATGATACTAATATGTGGGAAGGACCGTAGTGATGACCTGAGAAGGTCTGCGGTACATAACAATTCAAAAAGAATTGCGGGTCCGGATTTATCTTTCCTAACATTTGTAAGAAACTGTTGAGTTTTGTAGAGTCAAGGGCCTTTGTGAATACATCAGCAATCTCTTCATTAGAGTTAACAAAGATTAGTTCAATATTACCTTTTAGAATGTGGTCTTTGATGAAGTGATACCGTAGTTCAATGTGCTTCGTCTTATAGTGATGAATAGGACTGTGAGAAATCGCTATTGCCCTCTCTGAATCAGAGTAAATTGGTATCTGTAGCATTCTGTATCCATATTCCATAATTTGTGTTCTCATCCACAAGACTTATGAACAACAACTGGCTATGGCCACATATTTAGCTTATGCGGTAGATAAAGAGACATAACTTTGCTTTCTTGATGACCAACTGACGAGTCTTCCACCTAGAAATTGACATCCACCAGAAGTGCTTTTTCGATCCAATTTACATCCATCATGATCAACATCAGTGAATGCTTGAAGACTGAAATCGTTTCTTGCAGGGTACCATAGACCGAGGGCTTTGCTGCCTTTTAAGTATCTGAGAATTTGTTTAACTGCGGTCAGGTGGATACTTTTGGATCAACTTGGTATGTTGCACATAGGCCAGTGGAAAAGACAATGTCTGGATGGCTTGCGGTGAGGTAGATCAATGAATCAATCATTCCTCGATAAGTTTTTGTGATCTACGGGTTCACCGGTATGATCAACTGAGATTTATATCCAAAGGCCGTCAAGACCTTTGCTAAGGAGCAGTTGTCCATTGAGTACTTCTTTAACAATTCAGGGGTGTATTTCTCCTGATGGATGAATATTCCTTGCGGAACTTGTTTGATTT
Organism: Lactuca serriola; assembly: GCF_051521515.1. Classification (NCBI taxonomy): domain Eukaryota; kingdom Viridiplantae; phylum Streptophyta; class Magnoliopsida; order Asterales; family Asteraceae; genus Lactuca; species Lactuca serriola. Next base: position 121,899,039 of record NC_136415.1, on the reverse strand, counting down.
GAAGACCTAGAAAGAAGTTGATTTCTCTATTCATGCTCATTTGAAATTTGTTGGTCATGTGCTTTGCAAATTCATCCACCATTCCTTGATTTGTAGACCTGAAGATGATATCATCCACATAAAAATGTACGAGCATAAGGTGATTACCATTTGGTTTTCTAAATAAAGTGGGTTGAATCACTCCTCTTTTGTACCCAGACGAGACAAGAAAGTCTGAAAGAGTCTCGTACCATGCTCTTAGAGCTTACTTCAGACCTTAAACTGCTTTTTCAAGTTTGTTGTAGTGATTAGGAAATTCAAGACTTTCAAAGCCAGGAGGTTGCTGAAGATAAACCTCATCTTTTAATTCGTCGTTAAGAAATGTGCTCTTCACATCCATCTGATGTACCTTAATGTTCTTATGATCGGCGTATGCTAAGAAGATTTGGATTGCTTCCATTCGTGTTACCAGAGCGTATGTTTCATCGTAGTCAATCCCTTATAGTTGACTATACCCCTTGGCCACTAGTTTTGCTTTGTTTCTCACGACCACACCTGATTCATCCAATTTGTTCTTGTAGACCCATCATGTACCAATAACAGTGTGATCTAATGGCTTTGGAACAAGTTGCCACACTTTGTTTCTTTTGAATTATTCTAGTTCTACTTGCATTGTGGATATCCAATATGGTTCTAGTAATGCTTCTTTGATTGTTCGAGGTTCGACAGATGACATGAACGGTGCATAGTGGCAGTGATCAGATAAATCCGTGGAAGATCGAGTCTAGATACCTACGTATGGGTTGCCGATGATTTGACCAGGTGGGTGATCCTTAGTCTAGACATGAAGACGTGGTTGTAGGTGGTCGGCGACTGTGTTAGAAGGAATGTCTTAAATGTCAGAGAATACTTTGGTTGGGAATAGCAGTTCCCCTTGGACTTGAGAATAGCCTGGAAAGCTACCTTGAGCTAAGGAAATAGGAGCCGCATTCTCTTGAGCCGATGAGAGAGGTTCCCTTTGGATTGCGTATGGGAGTTCCCCCTGAACTTGAGAAGGTTCCCCCTAGAATAAAGTTAGTTGAGACGTTCTTGAAACTGTTCGAGTTTCAATTGTTTTTATATTGTCATCATCAGAGTCTGAAGACACATTTGAAGGAAGTGATCCTCTTCAGGGCGAAAATGGAGCGACTTCCTCAAGTATTGGGACTTCAATGGGTGTCCCTTGATTCGGAGTTGATCTTTCTCCTTTATAGGCTGTGAGGCTTTAGTAGATTGAGTAGGACTGGATGCTTCGGCGTGTTGTTCTTGAGCTTCAGGAGAAAAAAGAACTTCAGATAGGTGAGCGGTCTCAATGGAGTCAAAGAGATAATCATAATTGACTTCAAGTATATTGAGGGGTCCCACAGAGGTTGGAATATCTAATTCCATGATGGGTTTAGTTTCTTTTGATGGAGAGGTTTTTCGGACATAATAGTCATCAAATTTGACATCAAAACTTTCGACTATCAGTCTTGTGCATTTTATGAGTTCCCTATAGGCTAGTTTGTTTGTAGAGTATCCAAGAAAAATTCCTTCATCAGACTTTGGTGCAAACTTGTATAAGTGATCCTTGTTGTTGATCACAAAAAATCTACAACCAAAGATATGAAATAATCGAACATTTGGATTGTGATTGTTAAGGCCTTCGTATGGGGTTTTGTTGAGACGCTTGCATATTATGCTCCTGTGTTGAACAAAACATGTTGTTGCCACCGCTTCGGCCCAGAAATAGAGAGGAAGGCTGGCAAAATTGATCATAGATCTGGCTGCTTCTACCAGAATTCGATTTCTTCTCTCTACAACTCCATTTTGTTGCAATGTGTAAGGGGCTGAGAAATTGTGACTAATCCCCTTTGAAACCAAGAAATTGTTCAAGATATGGTTAGTGAATTCAGTTCCATTGTCACTACGGACGCGTTGAACTAGTAACTTGATCTAAAGTTCAATCTCCTTGATGAAATTGATCAGAACCTATGGTGTTTCTGACATGAGTCTCAAGAAGAAGACTGTGACATCCCAAAACTTTCCATTCTATTCAACCATCCACTTCAATATGAGTTAAAACTATTTCTGCTAACTTTCAAACTTTTTGGAATAAGTTTGAGTGGTTTAAAGTTAGTGCTTCAGGAGATATCAGGAAAGTGGATACCCTAGGGTTTATTATGTAGCAATAAGTGCCCAAAACTTCAAGAGTTTTGAGTTTACGGTCCAAAAAGGTTTTGGGACCGTAAATCCAAATGACTATATAAGTTAAACTTAGTTATTTTATTCACTTTTTCACATTTCCAAAGACGAGGGCCATTTCTCTCTCAAGTATCAACCCGTTTCTCTTCAAGATCTTCAACTAATAAGTGTTTCTAGCCCTTTTATGTTTAGATCAAGTGTTAAACATCAAGAAATCATCAAAATCCCCCAAGAACAAGGTGTTCACGACCCAAGAATCTTCTTGGACCGTGAACACTAAAAGTATGGCTTAAATGTTCCTTTTGTCCCTTTAGACCTTGGAAACAAGTATAACAACAACCCTTGACATGTTTAAACCTTAAGAGCATCAAGAAAACACCCAAAAACACAAAAGATAAGGTGTTTATGGTCCAAGAATCTCCTTGGACCGTAAACCCTAAAAAGAGTGCTTTAAGTGTGCTAAAGTGCCCGTAAACTCTAGCCATACCTTAGAAGCAAACATGGAAACTTCCTTTGATGTGTTTAGCACAAGAAAACCACAAAAATGTCCCATGTATAGGTGTTTACAGTTTGGGGAGCTCCTAAAACCGTAAACACCCCAATGAGGGTTTTAATCCCTCATAATTCTTCCTTAAGCCAAGAAACTAGCCTAGACCTTTACCGAGAAGTGTTTAGGACATGAAAACTTTATTTGACCATAAACCATATGGGTTTACTACCTTCAACCCAAGGAAAAATGGTCCAAAAACCGTAAACCCTATAAAGGGGTGATATGTTGCCCTAATCACTTCCTAAGGCTAAGACTTGAAGTTAGGATGCTTCAAAATGACTTCTAGGACTTCAAACCACCAAATGGTCAAAGTACCATGAGTTTACGGTAGTAAACTCATGGGTTCCAACCGTAAACTCAAGTGGAGTTGATTACAAAACCATAAACACCCTTTAGTGCCATTTCACTTTCTATTGTTGAATCACATGTGATTCCAACACCTAGCCAAGGTGTTTCCTAGTCCCGGAAGGTGTTAGCTTTCACATAGTTGTTTAAAACACTATATTCATGTCAATATGTGTCCTTATACATCATTTAGGACTTATTGTGTCTCAGGACTTCATTCGTGGAACTTCTCATCCATACGCGCATACCCGTTTGAATCACCTACATCAAGTGAGTTCATACCCCGTAAATGAATCTTATAAACTATTTTAACTGTTTTAAGGGGGAAATACATGTTGAACACAATGATAATTGTGTAAATGTTTGTTATAAACATCTTTCAAAATGTTACTTATGTCATTTATAAGTTGTCATACATTTCAAAACTCTTTTTCAGGTTGTGCTACTTTATAGTTGTACAAAACTCCGTTTTTAAAGTATAAGCATAACTTGTTAGATAAATGAGTCTTTTCAGTAACAGTACAGTTAGAACTTTAGTAAACTATTATAGGTATAGTTTAGGAGTATGTTATTCATTACTTCTAGTACAATGAAGCACACAAAGAGTCAGTTCAGTTGACAAGTCTATACAAATACAATACGCTTATATGGAATACATTTACATAAATACGATAACAATACATGATAACAGAACAAAACATAATAAGGTGCTATAGCATGGAAGAAGTTCAGGATCTAACTATACCAATGAATCACTTCTGCATTAGTGATAGTTATATTGGGTATACATGATCATAGTAATGTGGATGTACGTGGCTTGCACTCATGCAGGGGTCACGTGAAGTTCCTAGAATCTCTTGACAAGGGAGCGTCTAGCATAGGATCTAGCCATCACATTATGCCTTAACCGCCAAATAAGGCACAATAGTACTTAAAGTAGTCACTTATTACAAATACTACAGTACTTACACTGTCATCACGACAATTACATAAGGATATAAAATTCCAGTTACAATATTATTAATACCTTTACCATGTGTCTTATTCACAGCATCGATATGGTAAATTAGATTTAATTAATAATAGTCGATCAGTAGAGTCTTGGTAGAAAACTACTTTCAAAAGAGTAGAGTCTTGGTAGAAGACTACTTTCAAAACAGTAGAGTCTTGGTAGAAGACTACTTTCAAAACAGTCGAGTCTTGGTAGAAGGCTACTTTTAAAAGATAGGACCATAATGCTAACGTTATGATTCCTTAATGTATACACTATAGGATACATATATGCTAAGTAGATCCCGACAGCTCATAGGATGTGTGTTGTTCGCTGTATGTCCTGTTTCCGTTGGATGTGGGCTTGCACCGAGGTCACCCAATCTCTTATCTACCCGAATCTATATATATATATATATATATATATATATATATATATATATATATATATATATATATATACTTAGTATACATTAAGTCATCATAAGGGTACCAGGTATGGATCAGGTCATAGGACACAGAGTCAACGCACAGTTATTGTAGTACAAAACTTACTTTTCAAAGTCAGTACTTTTGGTATACAAAACTAGCAATTTCCTAGTTAAGGGCTTAATCCATTTTATTAAGCCAGTACAGTTTTAAAGACTTTAAGTGAGTTAACTCTATAACACCTTAGTTTATACACCATGTTTATATATAACTAATATCCAATAGATAGCTAAATACGTGTCTTCCCCCGACGTCCTGTTCCCGTTGGATGTGGGCTTAGGGCAAATTCCCCCAATTAACTATCTACCCGATATCAAATTATATATAGCAGTATAAACAAAGCTATTATAAAAGTAATCACCGTAGTCAATGTTTTACTATAAGAAATATAGGTTTTCTTAAAAGAACTCTCCATTAGATATAATGGAATCATTACAAACAACTCCATGAGTAACAAATGAACACACCACGGTAATATATGACAACGATCTAAAAACCAATGGAATGTGTGCGATCCGCCTTACTTACTGTACCCCATTGGGTTGTGAGTTGAGGGCAGATGCGCACAATCGATTGTTTATTTACTCCAAGTGTGTATAACTTGTGCCCACTTAGTACGCATATAAAGGCTTGTAGTGTCATTTTACTTAACTTCCATTAAAGTAGGAAATATAGGATTTTCTAGAGGAACAGGCGAACTTTTCAAAATAGAACTTACAGCTTACATCACTTTACATATACATTTTCAACAACACTTTAAAACATACTCACATCACTAAAATCTTATGAACTCACCAGCTTAATTGCTGATCAACTCTTTCAAATAACTTGTATTCTCAGGAGACTATCGGACAGGTGCTCGTGCTGGGAATTTAGAAGATGGAGCATTACCGCTTCAAGTCTTGTTGTTATTTGTTTATGACTTCTATGTTTTGTGAACACACACATTGTAAACACTTTCTTTCTAAATGAAATGGTTGTTCATTACTTACTTACCATATACATATCTCGTGATACTTGACATGACGTCCTCCACCCCCGAATGTTTCCGCCGTTCAAGTTTTGGGGTGTGACAGAGACCCACGTGAACCGAGTGAAATCATCTACTATAACCAATATGTACTTTTTGTGATGAAGACTGGCTACAATAGATGGACCGTAGAGATCAATGTGCAGGAGCTCTAGAGGTTATGAGATTGAAGAGTCAATCACCATTGGCTGACTAGCCTTGGATTGTTTACCACATTCACAAGAAGGACAAAGTGTATGATTGCTGAATTTGACTATTGGGAGACCTCGGACGAGTTCTCCAGTAACCAGATTGTTGATATATCTGAAATTGAGATGAGCTAGCTTGCGGTGCCATAGCCAACTTAATTCGGTTACTGCTTTTGAAAGAAAGCACAACTGCGGTTTTCCTATGACCAAAGAGACATCCAATGGGTACATGGTCCCTTCAGATTTGGATTTGATCAAACAGGTGCTTCTATCATATGTCATAATGTAGCAATTAGCATTGTCAAATTCAACTCTATGGCCTACTTTCTAAAATTGACCTACACTGATGAGATTGTGTTTAAGGACTTCCACATAAGCAACCTTCTGAATGGATAAGTTTCCTGTTGTAAGAACTCCATAACCTCGGACGATACCATTTGCGTTGTTGCCGAAAGTGACATTTCCACCATTGCTTATTGGCCTTATGCCCCGAAGGTATTCTAACCTTCCGGTCATGTGTAAGGAGCATGCACTATCAATTAACCATTCCTCCTCTAGTTCCTCCTTGCACAAAGCCTGAGAATTACACAGTTGATTTGGGCATCCAAATAAGTTTGGAGCCCGGGGCTACAAGTGTGTGTTTAACGGATGCATGAGCAAAGGTTGCAGGAACTGATTGAGACTCAACTTTTAATCCTAGGCCTGGGTACTTGTGAACTTTTGGGTCTTGTGAGATTTAGACAATTTACGAGGCCTGTGATGGGTACGAGGTTTACGAAAAGCATGTGAGTTCTGACAAGTACATGTTCTTTGGACAATGACGGTCTTTTGAAAACTGTGAGATTGGGCTAGATGAAACCTCTTTTGATGAGAAACAAATGATCGTTTCTTAGCACTAGACCTGACCTCGGTTTTGGTCAGTGATCTAAAAGAAGTGGAATTATGTTTAGGACCAGTCTGAGGACGTGATCTGACATTTTTGTCTTTTCTTTACGAGTCAGAAAGCCTATTTTCAGTGTGTGCACGTGACGGTTTCCTAGGATGTGTCATTAAAGGGGACTGATGTAATTTGAGATGGGTTGGTGTAAGCAAGATTCCTTTCCTTTTTGGGTTGTCTAAGGAATAGATGATAAACCCATTGCTTCGAAAAGACTTAACTTCCTTTTGCTGTGTGTCAGATTTCTTTGAGAAAGTTTGAGGGACTGTACATTCCTCTTTGCTTGTTTTTCTGACAGTTGATATTTTTGAAAGATAATTTGAAAGACTGGTTTTTCTGGTTTTTTGGAATTTGAGGCAACAACTTGTTTTTTCAAAAGACTTTTCTTCTTTTTGTTATAAAACTATAGTTCCCTTTTGAAAGCCATTTTAGCTAAATTTTTCGGTGTATAACAGTCGTTGAGATTCAACTGCGGTCTCTTTGAATCCTTTGAATGTTTTTGAATCCAAGGATTAGATTCATCCGAGCTGGATGATTCAGCATTCTGGGAACATTGGTCATATTTGAAGTTTTCTATAGGAAGCTTGTGATAAATAGGATGAAGAGATATTGAGCTTTTGACTGGGAACCGCAGTAAGGATGATTGAACTACCGCAGAGTAAGATTGTGTTATGGGACACATTGTGAGGGGCTGTTGGTCAGACTGCGGTGTAGGACTGCAGTGAGAAAGACTGCGGTCTGAAGGCAGTGAAGGAAAGCCTATGAAATCTACAGGATTTTCCATGAGAATCTCCTCATCACAAACAGATGACACTTGAGAGTTGGGACAAACTGTATCAAAGACAAGTTTTTGATCATAGTTGTGATCTTGGGATTTAGGAAGAATTTCCTCAATGACACAATTACTGTTGAGGTCGTGAAGGCGACCGATGTTTGCTTTGATGTACTCAGGGAAAGTTTTATCATTGACATGATAATGAAAATGTTGGTCTGGAGGGACATAGGGACGGTCCTTGTAAAACCGAGGTGATGAGTCCTTTGAGGTATTGTACCCGTTGGACAAACCCCAATTATATGTTTTGTCAATGGTTCCATTATTCACAAGATTCTCGATAGCTTCACTTTCATTAAAGACTTTTTAAATTAGAATATTTAAGCGTACAATTTCACTCTGAGCTAAATCTATCTGATTCAGGGCTATCTCTAACTATGTTTCACTCAACATCCTAGCATATTTCTCTAATTCTAAGTCTTTCTCTAACGTAGCCATTTTGAGTCTTTTGTTATCCAGTCGTCCTCTCACGTGGAACATCCCTTGGGACGCAATATTCTTCTCATCTAGAGCTTTGTTATAGTCTGTAAGGACGGCAGCACATGTGTTATTTAAATTGTCTATGAATGGTTGACAATCACACATGTTGTAATTTAAAGTTTGAATCGTAAGCTTTACCAGCTCGACAATGCTTAGGGTCCCATCCTTGGCCATGTAGCAGTAATTCTTCTTAAATTTGGTTGAGCCATCTTCATCCGAAGTCATCATAATACAGATTTTCCCTTTTCCTTTGAAGTTGTCATTCTCATCTTCATCTCCGGATGACCACACTTGATGGTATCTCCTGACTTGGGCTACATATGCTCTAGCCTTCTCCTTTTCTTCCATTTCTTGAGCCATTTTGTGGTAGAATGCTCGATCTTTTACAACATTGGCCTTACAATCCTTGGCAAAATGGTTCTCCTTCTTACATTTGTGACAGATAATGACATTAGACTTGTCTTCACTTGGGGTACTGGAGTCATTTTTGGTAGCTTGCAGTGTTTCCATTGGTTGGGAGTTTTACGGTTGAGGTGATGGGTGGGATTTGTTTGAGAATCGAGAGTGGTTGTTTTAAGAATTGAAGTTGCGGTTAAAAGGAATCTTAGAAAACTGGGAATTTTTGCGAAACGATGGAGGTGGTAATCTGTTAAACTGTTGACTAACTAAAGCAATCGCATTCTGAAATTCTTTTTCATTGTCATACTCTGAATCAGCTTCATATGAAGACAGAGGATTTTCATATGAGGGAGAGTAAGATTGAGTATGTGGTGCTTGAGCTACAAGTGTTAGAGCTCCTCCGAAGTCAGCACAGTCTTTGAGCACCGTTGATTCTTGAGCTTGCAGTTCACCGTAGAGCTTATACAAGGATAACAAGTGGATTTTTCTGTCTCCTTGAACTATCATCTTGTCAGTAGTCCAATGTTTTCCCAAACCATTGAGAAATTGAAGATTTGTCTCATGGTTACTACGGATGGTGCTTGCGTTTGATAGTTTCATGAAAATCAGATTGAACCTTTTAAAGGACTCTTCCAAGCTTTCACCAACATGATCTTTAAAGTTGTTGAACTCATTGAGTTCGGTTGTAAGCTTCTTATCTTGGGATTGTTAAGTTCCCTGATATAGGTTTTTAAGGACATCCCAGATCTCTTTAGCTGACTTGCAATTTATGATAATATCGAAGTTATCAAGAGCAACTCCACATGATATCTCATAAAAGGCAATCTCATCATTTTCCATTTTGTTGAGATCATCCTTTTTCAGACGATTCAAGGCTAGTTGACCGCCTCCATGTCTGACTGTAGCACCGTCGGTTTGAACTGGTGTGAAAATCGGAACATGAGGTCCTTCTTCCACAGATCTCCAAACATCTCTTCCAAGTCTACGCAAATACCTTTCCATTCTTTGTGACCAGTGATGATATTCATTTGCCACGAGTATCGGGGCTCTATTTGAACCGCCAACACTGTTAGAAAAATTGAGAGATAATGCTTGTGCCATATTTGTCACACCCCAAAACCAGAACGACAGAAACGTTCGGGTGTGGAGGACGTCATGTTTAGTATCACAAGACATGTATCATAGTAAGCAAGTAATGAACAACCATTTCATTAGAAAGAAAGTGTTTACAATGTGTGTGTTCACAAAACATAGAATAAATAAGCAAATAACAAAAACAAGACTTGAAGCTACTATGCTCCAACTTCTGCGTTCCCAACAGAAGTATGTGTCTATTAGTCTCCTGAGAATACAAGTTATTTGAAAGAGTTGATCAACAATTAAGCTGGTGAGTTCATAAGATTTTAGTGATGTAAGTATGTTGTGGAAAGTTGTTGTAAAATGTAGTTGAAAAAGGTAGTATGTTGTAAGTTATGTTTAGAAAAGTTTTCCTGTTCCTCTAGAAAGTCCTATATTTCCTACTTTAATGAAAGATAAGTAAAAATGGATCTGCAATCCTTTCTATGAGTACTAAATGGATACAAGTTATATAAGACTCAGAGTAGACAAACAATCAATTGTGCGCATCTGTCCTAAGGCGGAAAACACACACCCTATTGTTTGTTTGATCATTGTTGTATATAACCCTGGTGTATTCACTTGTTACTCATGGAGTTAATTGCAACAGTTCCTTTATATTTAATGAAAAGATTCCTTAAGAAAACCCTTACTTCTTTTTATAAAATGGTGACCATAGTGATTACTTCTATAATTACTTAGTTTATATTGGGTATATATAATCTAATCTCGAACATATAGTTAATTGAGTGAATCTGCCCTAAGTCCACAACCAAACAAGGAACATGAAGTAAGGCGGAAAGCACACATCCTGTTGGATTAGTGTCTAAGTCCATAACTATTTTGGTATGTACTTGACCTGATGGTGCATGGTCCTTTTGGGTTGCCTTCACCAAAACAACTTGATAGGATGAATTTTGGAGAGAAAGGATTAAATATGATTTCTTAATAGATTATAAGAATAATATATTAAAGGAGAAATCATATTGTTTAATTAATATTAGTCAATAATTAATTAGTAATTAATTTTGTGACTAAAAGAGATTAATTATACTTAAGGGATGGAATTGTAATTATAAGATAATTGCAATTTGGGCTATGGATTGTCTTATATTAAGGAGTGGATGAATTCTATGGGGAAACCCATAAGAAATCTTCCAAGGCCTGAAGGAATGAAGTCCATGGGTTGCTTAGGGCTTAAGCATCCAAATTAGGGTTTCCTTGTTTGATAACCCTAATAGCCTAACTATATATATATATATATATATATATATATATATATATATATATATATATATCCCTTATGACCCAAAAAACGTGGCTAAGCATCCTTCTAGGGTTTCACACGTTTTATGGCAGCCTCCTTCCTCTCTCATCTTCATCCTCTTGCTCTTGGTGTTTGTGAACCATTAGAGGAGTGACATTTTTGACTCTAAGCTTTCTAAAGTCAATACAAGGAGGAATTGGGATTGTTATTTCTACATAACAACCTAGGTAAAATCTTAAACCTATTCTCATGTTAATATGATTACTTGAATGCTAGAATTAGGTTGATAGTCTTGGATAACTTGCATGTACAATAGAGAAACCTAGATCCAAGCATTAGGGTTTGTATGAGCACATAGGATGCTCTTATGACCAAAACCCATCTGTGGTATCAGAGCCTTGATTGGTTTCTATTGTATTGATGCTTTGTTTGTTTGTTCAAGCTTAAAAATCGAAATTTTGGGATTCTGGGGGCTGAACTCGCCGAGTCTATAGATGAACTCGTTGAGTCCATGCTGACTCAACGAGTCTATGCATGACTCGATGAGTCAGTTGGTCAGAAAGAGGGAAAAACGGGATTTCTTTCTGTTTTTACTTGAGGATACACTACAAGAAAAAGACCCTTTTACGACGTGCAAACAACGACACTCACTAATTTATGTTACGCAAAAGAGAGTAACATTAAAAAAGTATCGTCTCTTCAAAAAATTTAAGGATTTATGTCACGCATTATTGTGTGCCCTTAAATTAGTTTCTAAACGAAAAAAAAAACACGGAGGACACTTATAATAAAATGTGTGTCGTCTAAAGATGTCGCTTTATAAATTTTAATGGAACGCGCGTTCCATCCGGGGGAAAATGAAATCCTAAAAAATTAAAAACCCCGCATCTTTTTCTTATTTCCCTCTTGCCAAGATCATCAACACACCTTCCTTTCCCTCTTGTCTCTCTCGGTCGCTACCTAGGGTTTTTATTGAAAGCGCACCGGGAAAGGGTTTTTATTGAAATCTAGTGTTACTCTTTGAAATCGAATCCAATCCTACCTTCGCCCCATCCTTCTTGTCTCTATCAATTGCTACCTAGGGTTTTTCGTGAAAGCTTGAATCGGTCGACTAGGATAACTAAAGGGTAAGTGAACCGAGAAAGGGAAGCAATAAATCCAACACTCACTCTCAAATCGATTCTACTGGACAAGGTTTCAATTTGGGGCTCTCTACATTCTTATCGATTCTACTTTCATTCAAGCTTACATCAATTTTTTTGGTATACAGTAACCGAAGCTTACATTCTCATCGATTCCACTTTCTCTCTCTGAACAAAAATATCTCATATTCTCTAAAAGCCCTAAACCAGCGACCGCCGACTATCACCTCCACCATTGTTGACGTCGTCCTATTTCCCAGATGGTATGTGTGTGTGCAGGCAAGACTGAACAGAAAATGGGAAAGAAAAGAAAAAACGAGTAGAAAGAGAGAGAAAAGAGTTTAAGGCCGAGAGGAGGATGCATCAGAGCTGTGGTATTGTTCTTAACGTCTTTTCAAAATACATTAACCTTATTATGGGCTTCAAGGAAAAGATGATCGTTTCCTCTGTTTTGCAGTTCTAGATGGTATGGGTTCGCCCTGATATGGTTTAGAGAAGTGTACGTCATCTCTGAAGATCACAATCATCCATACCTTATTTTGAATTTCTCTCTCTCTCTCTCTCTCTCTCTCTCTCCCCCCCTCTCTCTCTAACTCTCTAAACATTTCCTCTCTTCATTCTTTCTAAAACCGTAGCCTATCATCATCGCAGAGGAATTTTCGTGTTGTTTTCCACCATCTGTGTTGGACGAGACCAGTTTTAAGTTGACCAAGCTTTGAATTGGAAAAAAAGAGTTGTGGTCAAACTTGGTTGTTGGTTCCATTGAGAAGATTAAGTCGGAGGTTGTCCGAAAAGTTGAAGGTATTGTTGTTGAACTTATGGAAGGGGGGGGGGGCTAATGGTGAAAAAGCAGCAGGAGCTGAGAAGATGCTTCCTGTTATTCTGGATTCTGTCCATTTTAAAGGTGGAACATTACTGTTGCTTGCATATGGGGACAATGAGCCCAGGTAAATCTGAAGATGTGAATGCCCTTCTGTTAGTCGTAAGTCTTAAGCTTATGTGGGTTTTTTTTGGGTATTTTCATATTATTCTGAGTGGCACACCCGCGAACGGAACCAATTAATTTTACCCATCACAATTGATTGATGTTGGTTGTTTATGTCACCAAAACCTAAAGCAATTAATTTTAGTTTTATAACTCGTGCTCTATGTTCCGTGTGAGGCTCATGCAGCTAGAGGAAGAAGTATCAGGGTATTCTTTCATTACTCAAGTCAAATTAAAAAACTGTTTGATGAATTAAGATTATTTTAATTAATATATGGATGGAATGAATGAATTGAATGGAAAAGAGATCCTTCTTGTGCATTGAATGTGGAAAAGCTGATTGAAACAAGAATAGATGTAGTCATCAGATTAAGTAAGAGCTTGGGGCTCCCTTCTACGAATATAAATGCATATCGTCTTGTGAATAGTGAAGGAGATGGGTAGCTATTTCCTATTATTTTGAATCTGTTGTTTATAGCTATATATGGCTTAATAATTTATCCAAAGTACAGATTGTTAGGCCTTATAGCTGATGTGTTTGGGGATTTGGTTGTGATTGCGTCGTCATTTGTATGGGTTGAGAAGTACAAGCAACATATTAAGAAGTTTATCAGGTACGTCTTTTGTTTGTTTTGAGACGAACTTGTTAAGCTCTAGCTGTTCGGTTTTTTTTTTTTTTTTTACCTTCTTCCAAATTTAACCTAGATTTTCTCAGTCTTTTAATATATGCAACGTTTCCTGTAGTACTTCTTTGTACTTAAATGCAGTCAATTCTGATTTGTTTGAAGCTAAAACCAACAACTTTTTCTACATTCAGACTCATTTGTGACCAAAAGTAGTATATATTCACAGATTAGATCACTCTCTATACCGTAGCCAAATATGGAATTTCTATTTACCATTGGAAACATAAACATACACTTGAAAGCAAATTTGTAGCTCTTGTTTATCATCTGGATTCGACGAAGTAATCTTGTAGGGAGTTGTTGACTTTTGGTTTTCCTTTTATAGGATTATTTGAATATTAAATTCAAGGAAACAGGACATAGCAACATGTATTTTCCACAGGTAGCTATTAAGTTATTTTCTTTTTGTTGATTATTGAATGCACTGAACTAAATAATCGATGTTACTTGGAGATTATTACAAATTTCTCATTTCAATTAAGAAGTTTACTTTCTTACCCTTTACTTTTTTTTCCTTTCTTATTTTTTTATTATGTAGAAAAGGGTAAAATCACTTGCATCTGGAATATCAGAGTCTGAAGAATTAAGGCAAACTTCCTGCCAAAAAACCTTCCAACTGAGTCAATGTCAGTCAATATGAAGGACATTCAAGAGGTACAGAACCCTAAACCTTGTCTTCTTTTCAAATCTTATTCGATATTTTACTTCGTTACCCTTTGTATGGTTTTTGGAGAGTCAAATTGAGAGTGACAAAGTATCTTTATCTTTGGGCTGTAGACAATCTAAAGAGTAGGAATGGTTGCCACAGTGTTGATCTCATTTATCTTGACTTAATGACTCAAAGGTTCCTACTGAAAACTTGTTCGATGTTTGAAAAAAAATATAGTTTTTCTTCTATTTGAGTTAATTATTTTTATATATTTATTTATTTATTTATGTGATTTACAAATTAACACTAAATGCTGGTCTAGTCCCGAGTTTTTCCATTTCATATGAATTGAATGATGTAAATATTAATAAGGTAAAACGGTTGTATTTATATATTTGCAAAGGAACATTCAACCATGAAGTTTTTATTGTTTATATAACTTGAATTATTTACATCTTATTATTTTCATGTAGATTTTTAAAGACGTGGAAGCTTGCACTGCATTTAGATTTGTATTTAATGGTGGAGCAACATAGAAGCATGTTGGTGGGACAAACTTGGCAAAAGAAATTCAAGTAACCATCTTCATACCGGAAACAAAATGAATTTTCATATAAATTTATTATATAATATGTGAATTCAATGTATAGTTTTAGCTCTACTTCTAATTTGTATTTTTGTATAAATTTAGAAAGCGGAAGTAGCCCTATCAAGGGCCACTTTCTAGTGGTTGCTAGGGCTACCCTTTATGCCGTCAACAATGTTAATTATTGAGGTAATCTTCTAGTCTTTTAACATTTTTGGTCAAAGGGCAATTTTGTCATTTAGCTTAATGGATCACTTTTGAGTTATGCACGAGTTCTTTGAGAAAACTGCTGAGAGAATTGAACTCATGGCTATGTTGGGTTATTTGGTGCTATTATTAGTGATGAAGATTGAGACAATATTTTTTTGAAATAAAGAATTTAAAAATAAATAAATAAATAAATAAAACTTACCGATCAGAACATATAAAATCAGATTTACATCTTTGATGCAAAAAGATGAATATAAACTAATTAATCAAAAGGTGGGTTTTGGTTAGCAACAACAATTGTTATTTTCCCTTTTGTCTTGATTAAATAAAATACACTAAAGCAAGTAAGATTCTGTTATTTATTTTTAGGTGGGTTTTGGTTACCAACAACAGTTGGTCCTTGGAATGAGGCCAGGTGGGGGCCGAATGTCAAACTTCTTTCTGCCCGTTGCTGCCAACTGTTTTGAAAACCGGACCGGATCGGCCGGTTCGACCGGTTCAACCGGCCAGGTTACTGGTTTTTTAGTGCTTCAAAACCACTTTTACACCAAACCGTTTTAAACCGCCGGTTTTTTATGAACCGCGGTTCAACCGTACTGGTCCAATCCACTGAAAACTGCGGTTCGGTGCTTTCAACTCAGGTTAGCTGAAGAGATTTGTAATCGAGTTTAAAGATCAATTCACGTAAGAATTAAGAAAGATGAAAAAGATGAACACGAGAGTAAATATAATATTTGTTCAGCTCATATTATGCTTTCAATTTTACAGAGTACAAAGGAATTCTCTGTAAAGACTGAGTGAAAAGTTTTTTTTCTCACTTAGTACAGACCTCTATTTATAGGAGTACAAAAGCATAACAAAATACTAAGGACTAGACATTAAGACTATTCATTAAAATGCCTTAGTAAATATAACATTACATCCGAAGACCCTTCTTACGAAGACTAAAGATCCTTCGTAACAACATAACTAACACTTCGACATATTACAACATTTATACCCTAACAATCTCCCCCTTTGGAATAAAGGTCGAAGTCTTCATGAAGTTAGTAGTTGAACGGCATACATCAACACTCTTCGGATTTCCATGTACCAAGAGATAACTTTCTTTATATCCTTCTTGTCTCCTTCTGAATTCTTCTTGCAATGATTCATACGAACAATTAAGTTCGTATATTGCGAATTTGTGTATCTCTCCACTTCAGAAATTTGAAACAAGAATCTTTTAGCTCTTCCAGGTTTATCTTTTCCTACAAAGACAATCCCTAATGGCTTTAAACATATTTCACCGTCTTCGTACTTTTTCAACTCAACTTGCTTCTTCGTAGGTGCCATTGGTGCAGTAATGTCGAAGCATTTAACAGTAGCAAGTTCGACATCAGTTTGAGCTAAGCACTCAAAATCATTCTCCAAGAATATTTTTATGTGCCTACACCCAAGACTGAAAACATCTGGTTTCTGTTTCTTGGAGAAAAGAGAAGGACTTGTCTTTAAGTATCAGAGCAACATTGATGAGATCATAAGTGTTCATCAATGGAAAGTCCGCCACAGTGAACTCTTGTATCTTTCCACTTGCTCTTGTCACAACATATTTCAAATTCTGAAACTTTCCTTCGAAAATGACATCCCTTTTTATGGATATCACCTTCTTAATCTTCTCCAAGAACCAAACTTCTTCTTGAGCCTTTGCTAACACATCATGAAATCGATTCTTCATCTTCTTTCCCTCTTCGACATCCATAGACTTTGTCTCAGCTTTGAACTGTGGCATAATGAACATCATCTCGTTGATAGGAAAATCCAGTTGTCCATAATCTGTATTTGTCACTACAAAGCTCTTCTTCGGAATTTTTTCAAAAGAATACATGTGATCGAACATCACCCTGGATTCTATTGTTTCGTAATTGTATATTTTCGAAGGATCACCCTTATCAACATTTGAACCTTCAAGAGCTCTTTGTCGCATAATACTTTCCACATGCCTCATTCTTTCAACTTCAGCTGCCACCTCAGCTTTCATCTCTTTGTTAGACTTCTCAACCAAGACTCCTTTTCCTTTGTCTTTAACATTCGAAGGAGCTACATTCTTTGACGAAGATACATTCGAAGGAGCTACATTCCCAATTATAATACCTTTTGCAATAGGTCTTGAAATTGGAACAGTTGTATTCACAGTCAAAATGACTGGAGCAGGTGAAACAATTGTTGGCTTAACAATAACTTTCGAAGGATAAACCTTTCCTACCACCTTCGTATCTTCAGTTGTCTTCTCATGTTCCCCAGCCTTTGCTTGACCAACTTTTTCTCCCCCTTGCACCCCTATGATAGCAGGTGGGGCATCTGATACGTTTAGCAAAAGGCTTGAAATGTGAAGTAATGGAGCAAGGTGTTTTTGTAGGATGGCTTCGAAATGAATGAATTTCTGAGAAAGAAATTCTTGAGAAATAATTGGAGAAGAAGATTTCGAAGATATTTCTTGAAGTTCTTTCAGCAGTTTCACCAACTCTCCAAAATGTTGTTCTTCTTTGACTGAAAGAGAGATCATCTGAGGATTTACTTGTTCGAACATCTTAACACACTGAACAACCGCATCACAAATAATGTCGATCTTCTGATGTGCTGATTCATATCCTTGTTGAATATGCTGAACCTCCTTCGTCATTTCTTCACGAAGTTCACGAATCTGCATATTAACGTCTTCTCGAACCTTCTTAACTTCCTGTACAAAGAGCACATGACGCTCCTTCGTAATTGTCTTTAAATGCTTCACCTCCTTCAGAAAATCAGATCTCAGAGAATTGATTCGATTCTTTGTAGAACTATCATTCTGATCAGTCTTCTCAAGAATGCGGCTTTCAGAATCACGTATTAACCCTGATGCCTTCGAAATCACTCTGCTTTCCATTTCCTTCATTATGGAATCAACTTCCATGATAGTGATTCCAGCACCTCCCATATCCGCTTGAAATTGCAAGATAGAATTCAATTTTGAATTCAATATCTTGAACTGCTTCATCGTCATCAGGATATGGTCTGGAAAATCTTCTTCAGCTTTATCAAAGGAAAGAGCTTCGAATGTTCCTCCAAATCCTTCGTTATCAGTTTCCTCATCAACGGCCATGGTTTCAGCAACAGGTGAAGATGGATTTGGTGGATCGGTTGATTGTGTTGAGAATATAGTGGTGAAAGGTTGATCCATAATAGATTGGAATGTTGGAGAATCAATTGTGGAAGTAACCTGAGGTAAAGACGTTGGTTCAATGAGCTTTATATCAGCATGCTTCGAAATTTCAGTAGACTTAAGGATCTCTGCTTCTTTAGGAATATCATCTTCGGGAGTCTTAGGAACTTGATCCACTTCTTCGATACGTTGGGTTTTCTTTAAAAATTTCGCCATATCTTCAGCCCTTCGTTTCATAGAAGATGGAGACACCGGAGCCGGAATTTCCCGAACTGTGACCCCTTGATGAGTAACCTGTGTTTTCGTCACCAACTGAGATTTTCTCTTGATTTTTATTCTTCGAAAAACCCCTGTCTTCGAAGGAATTGTCTCTTTTGATGGAGAGGCTTCGATAACTGGTGTATCAGCCACTGAAGTTAAAACAGGAGACACCTCTTCGACAGTTCGAGATGTAGCTATTAGCTCTTGATTCTTTTGTTCTGCTTTCATCCCTTTTTCCGAAGACGCACCGTCTGTCTTCTTTGATTTCTTCGACTTCTTCTTCTCTTCTTGCTGTAACATCCCAATAACAACGGTTGTGTCAATAGATTGCAAATAAGACACTAACACATTATTCGTTAGATCCACCTTCTTGAGCATTGCATCCGGAATGCGAGCAACTGTGGTAAAGATAGCCGGTTCATCAT
Source organism: Lactuca serriola (assembly GCF_051521515.1). NCBI lineage: Eukaryota > Viridiplantae > Streptophyta > Magnoliopsida > Asterales > Asteraceae > Lactuca > Lactuca serriola. The sequence continues at coordinate 121,880,089 of NC_136415.1, read as the reverse complement.
GTACCTCCTTCGGACTCCCATACATATGGAAAACTGCTTTCTCTTCGTAATCCGAAACTTCGATTTTCTCCTTCTGATAGACATATTGGACTATCAGACTCCAATATCGTGCACAAGAAATCCCCTGCTTAGCACTTGTCTTCGAAATACTTGTTATGAACTCTGTCCATAATTGCTCAGAATAATCAACTTGCAAAACGTAGTATAACCCAGCTACCATTGCATAAACCTCTATCCTTCCTTTTGTTGGATTAATGTCTAAGTCCATAACTATATTTGGTATGTACTTGACCCGACCCGACATGGTCCATTTGGGTTGCACTTCACCGACACAATTTATATGGATAATCTTTTGAGAATAGTAGGTTTATGATTAATATTAATATATTATAAGTTCTAATATATTAATATGGAATCATATTATTTAATTAGTATTGATCAAGAATTAATTTATAATTAATTAAGTGATCAAAAGGAACTAATTAAATATGGACTCTTATATATATGGAATGGGCCAAGTTCATTTAGGTTGGGCTAAGCTTTCATGGATAGTCCATGGAGTGTTTAACCCATGGATCCTAGGAAATGAAAGGTCATGGGTATTAGGGTTTAACCCTAATCCTCCATACTATATAAAGATGTCTTTGGTTGGTGAAATTGTCACTAGTGTGGATACACTAAGAGGGCTAGCCGATTTTACTAAGAGAGAACCAAGTATTCATATTCTCTAAAGTCTTCCAAGGTGTCTTGGTGATTTGTGATTCCACTTGAGGCTTCCACACTATTGGGGCTAAGCTCTTAAAGCTTGAAGACATCAAGCTACATCAAAAGGTATGTCCTCTAACTAGTACTTTGTAGATTAAGAACATCATAATATGCTAGTTAGGATTAAAGCCTTGGAAAGTTCTTATTTGCATGTATAATAGAGAAAACATAGATCCAAGGTTTATAGGGTTGCATGTACACCATAGGAGTGTTAGAATGCTCAAAACCCAACAGTGGTATCAGAGCCATGGGTTGTTTTCTGTTATATTGATGCAAATATTTTATTTTCAAAGTTGAAAAGAAAAAAAAAAGAAAAAAAACATGAAGTTCGTCAAATTTTAAGATAATTACTTGTTCTTGTGAAAAACTAATTATTTGTAAAATTTGAATAATTTGCTTTATGAGTTGAATTAGGTCAAATTTAATAAAAGATAAAATGATATGACTATTTTATTAGTTTTAAAAGTTTGATCTAAAGAGTTTTATTTTTTGAAACCTCCATAAGTTATGGATATGAAAAGGTTTTAAAAAAAAATTGATTCAAAGTTTTTATGGAGTTACAAAATTTGGTGTTAATGTTTTAAAGGATTCCATAACTTAAGAATAAGTTATGGATCACCAAAAGTTTTTTGTGTTACCTTGTTTTATGAGTGAATTTAGATTAATGAATAAAATTATGTGATAGTTGGTTTTAATCCAAATTAATCTAAGAATTGATTCTAAAATGTGTTTTTGTAACTTGTCCTCAAGTTATATGAAAAGTCACATTTAAGAATCATAAAACTCATAAAAATTGGCAAAGGTTACAAAAATGAAGAGTCTAGTTCTAATTAAATGGTTTTATGACTTCATAACTTGTCCTCAAGTTATGGAGGACCAAGAGTCTCTTCATTTAATAAAATAAAATAAAATAAAAAAAGGTGTAACCTTAATTAATTCCATAAGTTATAAAATAAAGAAAAGTTAATTATTTTATTAGTTTAAAGTCTTCCATAACTTGTCCTCAAGTTATGGAACTTGAAGAGTTTTTGGATTAAAACTACTTTAAACACATAAGTTATGGAATTAATTAGTTTTGAATAGTTTCAAAACTTGCCCTCAAGTTTTGGAATTTGTAAAGTTTTCTCTTATGAATACTTTAATTCCAAGTTAGCCCTTAGAATTTTAAAAGTTCAAATTCAACCCTTATACTTTATAATATTATAAGTTAATAATATATATATGTATAAGAGTAAAGTCAGTCTTACCGCTAGTACGCCTCATTCACGAAGCCGGTCTATAAGGTGGGTATAAGGTTGTTGCCTATAAAATGGCAACTTAATGGGTGTCCACTCTCACTCACCGCTTGCTTGACCGGTGGAGGGTCGTTAGCCGAACGGGTTTGACAAGACTATAATTCTCCCTTCATTAAAAGTATTAATGATAAATACTAAGTAACTAAACTCTTAATAATACCCAATCTTAGTTACTTAGGAAAATGTGAATAACGTGCTAATCCATGAAATTACACTTTGCACTTTGTTTAAGTCGGTTAGTGGAGCGTGTGTGGTTAACCGACACACTAACTCGTATTTAACAAGGTAGGTAAAGGGTAACTTAATGTTTATCATAGTATCGATGAAGCGTGTGTGGTTAACCGGCACATCGATTGAGGGGTAAACACTTAAGGGTACCAAGTAATTTGCATGGTTACTTCACACCTTGTTTTGTGATCCTCGGCATCCCAGTCACAAAACCTGAAGGGCATACTCGAGATTGAAACATGCCTTTGAACAGTTCAATGAATATCAAAGATCTAGGAGTTTCAAAACCAATTAAAACCTAATAATACATTTCGTTTATCTTGGTGGAAATTGGTGAATCGTCATTCACCTACCTTCAAATATTTTATAGCTTGGATTACGGCATCCCTCTTCTGAGTTATAAAATAGTTTGTTGGGTCCTAGCCTTAATATTTCATATTGGCTGTCATATTAAGGACTTTAAAATCAACTATCTTGAATATCTCCCAAAAGATGTCTGGTTTAGACATATATGATCTTTCCAAATCTCTTGAAACAAGCTTTCCTAAATGAAGATGATGTCCCATGGAAATCATACTTCTTTCGCCTCCTCCAATTATTCTCCCCAACCTACAAGTTCTTGAAAAAATTTAAGGTTACTCAAGCCCTATTGGCAAGGCAAGGTCTAGGTGTGATCACATCTTGGAGATGTAGTCACATATTGACAAGCCGGGAGAGTTGGGTGTCAAAGTCCTGAGAAAGTTGGTGGTTCAATCACTTTCTAAGTCACATAGTGAGTTCCTTTGGGAAACCTATGAAACAGACTATGACAAGACCCTTAATGATCTTATCTATTTGTTAAGATCAACTTCCTTAAAACTTGATGGACATTGACAATAGTGACACAGGAAATCCAGGAAAGCATTCTCTTCCCAATGGAAAGGGATCGGCCATAGTCAACTCGGTTGACCAAATGGTAAAGAGAAAAGCTAAGTCTATGATAGTCCCGTGTACCATTATCAAAGGCTCCATATGTTTATATTGCCAAAGGAAGGGGCATTGGTTGCGAAGCTGCCAAATTTACCTAAGGATGTTAAAGTCAATAAGTTTGACTCTACTTCAGGTAAATTCCACTATCTAACTCTGCTAAGTTTCTATTCTGAGATTCCTGATACATGATGTGACTGGGTCACATGGTGATGTTTTAAGAATCAAAGAAAAGTGAAGAAACTTAAAGAAAGAATATGCTGAATCTGATGGCGTAGATGGATTTCTATCGCATAGTTTGAAGATCGGATTCTTGAGCTACTTCTTAGGAGTTATGAGATATTGCTTAGGAATAGATAACAACAAGTTTTCATATGGATTGTAAGGACAAGTTCTTCCGCAAAGTTTTTAAAATAAAGGGAAAATTTTTGATTTTATTTATTTTAAAATATCCTTACAATGGCATCTGTGGAAATTTTTGTTGCTTATAAGATTCCATTAATAGCAAGAGTGGAAGTATGAAATTGATTCTTTCATTTGTGGTAATGTCTAAATTTACCAAATAAGGAAAGATTCTCATCACCCAAGTTTCAATTGGACCGGAACTTGGAATCATGCAAGTTGTATAGCATGATGGATGAGAACTTTCAAGTATTAGAAAATTAAGACTAACTACTTGTTCACATGGATGTGTGAGTCAAGTAACGGACTAAGGGATCGAGTACACATTCTTGTGCACTGATTAAGTCCACCACAAAAGATCGATAAGATTATTCGTCATAATTTACTAAAGCTTAGTAAATATGGTTATACTTACAGGCTAAAGTGTAATTCTGAGACATTGGAAAAGTTTCAATGTATGGCAGAGCGAATAAGAAGAATCAAATTAGGTAGAAGGATAAAAGTTTCTCAAATCTGAAAAGATGAGAGAGAGTACTTTCGTATCAGTTTTGTGATCATCTTAATGATTTAGAGACCTTATCACAATTCATCCTCTAAGAGCCTTCTTATAGCTAAGAAGAGGAACTTGAATTGTTGAAGTGGTTAAATCAAGAAGATGATTCATACTTCGTTCCAAAAACAATTCTTAGAGTTATACTCTAAGATTGTAACTTGAGTGACATGTCTTAAAGAAGGTTTAAAACTCTTGTACATTTGAAATTGGTAAGTTGTGATGTTTTGGATAAAACAAAGACCAACTAAGGCCAATTGTGTGAAGTGTTTGTCTTGATTAGAATCCGCACTATCTCTTGGATGTTTGACAAGGGCGTCTTATATGTCAAGAGGACAGTGGGAGTCTTAAAGGTCTTGAAAGTCTCAAGAACTAATCAAGAATAAACTTGAAGTTCTTCACTAGCACACGACTTGAGGTTTATAACCTATCGTGTTGACATATTCTGTGCCCATTCCAGTTAAAGTTGGCTTTGCATATGAGTTCTTAGAGTTCTCAATTTTTTGCACAACAACTTGGAAGCAATGGCAGGCCCTTGAGCTGCCAGGTGGCAAGAAATTAAGATTGAGTTCAGTCCATATGAGTTTGGATTTGTCATTATCCTTGTCTTGTGACTATGATTTTGACAATTCACCTGGATAAGAACACATACACCATTAAATCTAAGTGTCATAAGGATTCTCTCCGATTCATGAAAATGATGGTGAGGAAACACTTTCACTAAGTAGATTTTAGCTAGATAGCAATTGTGATATTTGCATTCTCAAAGTCGTTAATGGAGCGTGTGTGGTTTACCGGCACACTAACCTAGACTTGTGAGAAGTGGCAAAAGGTCTAACCATTATGATTACGGCATCCCTCTTCATAATTGTTTAGACACACAAGTGTGTTATCTAAGGGAAGGTGTATGATTTTTATAAAGTTTTATCAAAACAATCTAGTGTCAGAAATCTGAACTTTGGTAAGAATGTTAGTTGATTTCTGAGTACATGTCAAAGATAGTGGGAGCATAAGTGTTATGCTAATAATCATCATGTTAGTGGGAGCATGATAATTATGATAAGTATTGCAAGTTAGCAATGTTAATTATAGAAAACAAAAGTTTCAATTGGGAAAGAGTTGTTTTGCTATAATTAAGGGAGAGGAAATTATACTTAATCTCAAATCTATAAGCTTAGATCGTGAGGTTTTAATCATTTAGTCAAGGATATATATATATATATATATATATATATATATATATATATATATATATATATATATATATATATATATATATATATGAATTTCATGTTGGAATGGCTCAACATAAGGAAATTCTGTATATGGGTCCATTATTTGCGTTCTAAAATTCGATTATGATTACGGCATCCTTTTTCATAATCTGAATTATAAGAACTTGGCAAATAGAAATGTAAATGTTATAGCAAAAGACTGGTTTAGTCTTTATGTGAGACATCATGAATAGTGTCCCATATTTCAGTAAATGGCATGAATTTGGAATTCTTGCATTTGCAGTAAGGATTTGGGAGTGTGAAAAGAGAATCATTGAAGTTATGTTCAATTGATCTAGTTCACAAAGTAAAGATCATAGACAAACATAGTATGCATACTTGGTGTGTGGCATGACTAGTGTTTAGAAAAACATAGTGTACATGCTTGGAGCATGGGACAACTATTGTTTTAAATTCAAGAATAAAGTTGATAGCTGAAACAGTATACAATGAATAATGTGCAATCATATGGTGATAAATAAAAGGTGTTTTATTTATGTTCATAGGTTTTGATACCATATTGGATTCAATTATTATTGTGTTTCACTTTGCATGTTTTGACTTCCCGAATAAACTGGGTTATTCTTCCGGAATGACTAAGTTATTCAAACCATCCACAGTCGGTCATATGTTGGAAGTAGATATGAATTAAGACTGTCATGGGTTGGCTTGTAGAGGTCTAAGGTGTTAGACAAAGGGCTACAACACTCATGAGTGCTCATAAGTTCTGAGTATTGGATTCAACCCGCGCTCATTGGAATCACTTCATGGATTTTATCACGAGTGATCATGAGACGATAATATCTTATATTCTTCAAACCTAGAGATATGAGTTGTTACTATGAGTTGGTTGTACATTGATTGCACGAAAACGCATTTGGTAACTCGGTGCTATAAAACGTGCCTTTGTGTATGATTCAACAAGTAGTAGAACAAGCCATATGAGTCGAAGTTTATCCATTCCTTTTACCTTCGGGATAAAAGCGATATCTGTGGGCCCCTCGATGATTTGATGATGACAAATGGAAGTGCTCGGCCGGGCCAGGACTGATTTGATTTGTTCAATTAGTCAGTCGTCATAAATCGGAAATCGGGAAACAACAAATGGACAGAGAGAATGATTATAATCCATGTCTCAGTCCATATGATATCTAGAATGGAGGAATATATGATCCCTTATCTAATGGACAAGTTCGTTGACAAGATCAGAGTTCGACAACAGCTTTAAGAGCTACGATTGCCAGTTAGGTTTGAAGTCATACGCAATAATAGTTTTAGACTTATCCAAGTGGGAGACTGTTGGATTAATGTCTAAGTCCATAACTATATTTGGTATGTACTTGACCCGACCCGACATGGTCCATTTGGGTTGCACTTCACCGACACAATTTATATGGATAATCTTTTGAGAATAGTATGTTTATGATTAATATTAATATATTATAAGTTCTAATATATTAATATGGAATCATATTATTTAATTAGTATTGATCAAGAATTAATTTATAATTAATTAAGTGATCAAAAGGAACTAATTAAATATGGACTCTTATATATATGGAATGGGCCAAGTTCATTTAGGTTGGGCTAAGCTTTCATGGATAGTCCATGGAGTGTTTAACCCATGGATCCTAGGAAATGAAAGGTCATGGGTATTAGGATTTAACCCTAATCCTCCATACTATATAAAGATGTCTTTGGTTGGTGAAATTGGCACTAGTGTGGATACACTAAGAGGGCTAGCCGATTTTACTAAGAGAGAACCAAGTATTCATATTCTCTAAAGTCTTCCAAGGTGTCTTGGTGATTTGTGATTCCACTTGAGGCTTCCACACTATTGGGGCTAAGCTCTTAAAGCTTGAAGACATCAAGCTACATCAAAATGTATGTCCTCTAACTAGTACTTTGTAGATTAAGAACATCATAATATGCTAGTTAGGATTAAAGCCTTGGAAAGTTCTTATTTGCATGTATAATAGAGAAAACATAGATCCAAGGTTTATAGGGTTGCATGTACACCATAGGAGTGTTAGAATGCTCAAAACCCAACACCTTTATCCAGCCCCACAGTTCTTCCAGTAAGACATCTAAGAAAGATGCCAAACAAAAAGTTCCAGATTGTTGGTAACCCCGACTTCTTGAAGTCACTAATACGCGTCAATGGAGGTTGATGACCCATCTCATTGAACATAAACACCACTTGTGAAGAAGTAAGTTCATCATAAGGGCCAAAATTCGGAATTCCCAAAATCTTGCAAAACAACCGCTTGGAGACCCTAATTCTTGTATCTGTAACCATTGTGAATTCCACACACCTAGTCTCCTTGTTGTATGACGCAGTAGAACCTGCCTTTGATAACCAGGACATCGGAGCAGCAAATGAGTCAAACATTGCTTTAGACAGAACTAAATTCTGTAAAGCAACCACCAGCATATGAAGTTCCTACGGATACTTTGACAAATCCGATTCGACTTGGTAGTTGGAACCCTAGATCTTCAGAATCGGAACACTGATGATTTCATCTGTATTTGGTGATGAAATAGTCGCCATTGAAGATGATTGGAATAAAGAACGTATGAAGAAGATGAATTGCAAAGAGAATTTTGTGTTTCAGAGAGTTTGATCGCGTAAAGTGTTATTGAGTTCTGATTTGCCCTTAGTCACACCCCGAAAACCGAAGGCGGAAACATTTCCGGGGTTGAATCCATGTTGAGTATCAAATCCAATGTACATAGTAAGTAAAGTGATACAAACATTACATTACATATTAAAAGTTTTACAATTTGTTTCAAAAGACACAGTTTATACAGTTGTGATACATAATATAGATATGAACAAAACGAACGAGCCTTGCATGCACACCGTCCTGTATCAAGTAAGTCTTCGGGTACCTGTACTATCGTTGACCTGAGAACACGAGCGGTTTGAAAATCAACATAATGCTGGTGAGTTCATAAGTAGTTTTTGCTTTGTGAAAATGTTTATGTTTCCTTTCTGTTTCTAAAAATGTAACACATACCAAGAAAAATCCCACATTTTCTTAAAAGTTGGTTGTTGTTTCACAAAAGTAAAGTATAGTTTGGTTATCCAATTCGTTGTACTATTTCGTTTACGAACCAGTGTATTCCCAGGAAAGTCCCATAGTTTCCTGAATATTAGTTATTGTAAAAGATGTAATGTTATTCAGTTTGTTACACTTTTCTGGTTGTGTTTATGTTATCCAGGAATGCCCCATGCTTTCCTGTATGTTGGTTTTAGTTGTGAAAGATGTATTCTGTTAGACCTGGTTATGAACAAGGTTTTCCAAGAAGGTCCCATACCTTCCTGAATGTTGGTTATCATTGTAAAAGATGTATTCATGGTTATGTTCAATGTTTTTCCCCAGGAAAGTCCCATACTTTCCTGAATGTTGGTTATCTTATGTAAAAGATGTAAAAGATGTAAAGGATGTAAAAGATGTAAAAGATGTAATCCGAAACCTGGTTATCTATAAAATGTAATAAGTGATTCATTATTACTATAAGTAAATCTCTGTTATCCTAGTTGCGAGTTCCATAACCATACTAAAGACTGAACCTGTGGCAATAAGTAGTCCACAACCTTATGACTTTCGTCACCCTTGAACCATTTCGGTTCGGCTGTAGCTAGCAGCCAGGTGTGGGGTAGTCATCCCCGTATAGATCTATACACTCAAGTCACGCTCTCTAAATCCCAAAGATTCTAGTTATGGGTGTAGTCCTCCACTCGCGTATCTCTGTGGAGTGTTCGCCGAGGACGTGTCTCCAATCATACAGGAATAACAAATTTACTAGTAATAATAGGATAATCCTCCATTCGCGTATCTCTGTGGAATGTTACCGAGGACAAGACAGTGTACAGATTATATTGTTCATGTGTTCTAATGTCATGCTTTTAACTGATAAAATGTGGAAACCATTTGTGAAATATATAAAACATAACTGTTTATAATACTCATTTCACAAATAAATGTTTACGTGCTCTGCATGTTCTACTGATTATCAGTTGTGTATATCAGTATTAAAAGCATATGAAATGTGAAACACACACACACGAAAATAAGTTTTGAGTACAAGAAAACCCTTGTACTTTGCTTGTGTTCCCCCTGAAAACAGTGAAAAACAGTGAAAAGGGTAGGGGTATGAACTCACCAGACTCGAAATGCGACGGTTTTGGATACTAGACGTTGGTTCGGGGATTGTTTACTCGCGATGTCCCTATGTAAAATGTAATAATGTCCATATAATACTAATTAGATTTACAACCACTAATTATTTGGGACGTTACACTCCAATGAGGTTAAACACCTCAAAACGAGCGTTTGGAGTGACCCGGGTGACATCTTCGGACGTAATATGGCACTAGGGACTTGGGACTTGAGTTTACTCTCCAAAAGTAAACATTTAAATGAGTTTACAACCATAAAACACACCCATACATGAGTTTACGGCCGTAAACTCATGTTGGTGTGAATTTGTGTGTTTAATGGCTTGATTGGACATGGGGATTGTTGGAATGGATTTCTAAAATACCTTGGACCAATTTGAATGAATTAATACCATTTAAAAGGGAGTTTACGGCCTTAAAGTTGGAGTTTACGGCCGTAAACTCTACTAGGGTATAGAAAAATTGATTTGAGGCACAAGGAGTAATCACATGTGATTCTAGTTAACCCGAGGGTAATCATCTCCCATTTCCATTCGGGTATCTCGGGTTGCTAGAGCAAACCCGAGGGTTTTTGGTGCTCGACTTTTACCTTGGTGCAAGTCAGACATTTGCCCACGAACATAGCTATCTCAGCTTTCATGTTTGGCCACCAGTATTGTTTCTTGAGGTCTAGGTACATCTTGTCAGAGCCCGGGTGAACAGAGTATTTGGTTCTGTGTGCTTCCTCCATGACTATCTCTCTGAATCCTCCGAACTTGGGAATCCAGATCCGATCCATGAAACAATGGACTCTGTCACCTCTGATCTCAAGTTTCTTTTCCATACCACTTAAGGCTTCGGTCGGTATGTTCTCGAGTTTGAGGGCTTCTAATTGGGCTTCTCGGATTTTTATGGGTAGGTTGGATTGGATGGTCATCGTTTGGTTCCTCACTTTACGGCCTGCACTCTCCTTTCGGCTAAGGGCATCTGCTACTACATTGGCCTTGCCGGGATGGTAACGGATTTCACACTCATAATCACTGAGTAGTTCTACCCATCGCCTTTGTCTCATTTTCAAGTCTTTCTGATCAAAGATGTGTTGTAGGCTCTTGTGATCAGTGAAAATCGTGCACTTGGTTCCGTAGAGGTAATGTCTCCAAATCTTCAATGCAAAGACTACGGCTCCTAGCTCCAAGTCGTGTGTAGTATAGTTGACCTCGTGTGCTTTCAACTGTCTAGAAGCATAGGCAATTACTTTTCCCCTTTGCATAAGCACACAACCTAAGCCTTGATTAGACGCATCGCAGAAGACAACGAAATCCTCTGTCCCTTCGGGTAGGGACAGAATAGGCGCGCTGCACAAGGCTCTTTTCAACGTCTGAAATGGGATTTCTTGTTTATCACCCCAACAAAACGATACACCTTTCTATGTTAGAGTGGTTAAAGTTTTGGCGATTCTGGAAAAGTTTTGGATGAATCTTCGATAATAGCCAGCGAGACCCAAGAATTTCCGGATTTCTGTGGGTGTCTTCGGTGCTGACGAATTCTCTATCGACTTTATCTTGGAAGGATCTACATGAATACCCTCCTCGCTTACCACATGACCGAGGAAAGTTACCTTCCGAATCCAGAACTCGCACTTGGAAAATTTCGTGTACAACTTCTCGGATCGCAGGGTCTCCAACGCTAGCCTCAAGTGTTGTTTGTGGTCTTCTTCACTTCGGGAATAGACGAGTATGTCATCGATGAACACAATGAAAAACTTATGCAAATCAGGACGACACACCCGATTTATCAGGTCCATGAACACTGCCGGTGCGTTGGTTAGACCAAAGGGCATCACTACGAATTCGTAGTGTCCATATCGAGTCCTGAAAGCTGTTTTGGACACATCACTTTCATGAACTCGTAGCTGATGGTACCCTGATCGAAGGTCTATCTTAGAGAAGTAACTGGCTCCCTGGAGTTGATCGAAGAGGTCATCTATTCGCGGAAGAGGATATCGGTTTTTGACAGTCAACTTGTTCAACTCGCGATAATCGATACACATACGAAAGGATCCATCTTTTTTCTTGACAAACAAAACCGGAGCTCCCCAGGGTGAGGAACTCGGTCTAATGAATCCTTTACTAAGCAACTCGTTAAGTTGACTAGATAACTCCTGCATCTATGCTGGAGCTAAGCGATACGGAGACTTCGCTACGGGAGTAGCTCCAGGAATTAGGTCAATACGGAACTCGACCTGACGCTTGGGAGGGATTCCTGGAAGCTCTTCGGGAAACACATCAGGAAAATTACAGACCTCGGGGATGCTCGCGAGGTCTTTAACTTCCTGTTTCTCGTTGATTACATGGGCCAAGAATGCAATACACTAATTTCGTAGGAGTTTCTGAGCTTTGATGCAGGAAATGATACGAAGGTTGGAACCGAGTTTATCGCCATAGATCACTAGGGTTTGACCCGAAGGAAGATTGAGACGGATGGCTTTTTTGAAACAAAGGATATCTGCATGATTGGGACTCAACCAATCCATGCCAATGATGACATCAAAGCTTTTTATGAATACCGGCATAAGATCGATAGGCAATGAATGGTCGTTCAGGGTAAGGGTACAACCTACGAACACCTCACTAGCGTTTTCCTTTTCTCCGTTCGCCATCTCAATGGTAAATATTTCGGTTAAAGGTTGGGAATTATGTTTTAGGTTATGTTTGAATGCATGACTAATAAAACTTCTTTCAGCACCCGAATCGAAAACAATGTTAGTATATGAGTTGTCGAGAAGGAACGTACCCGAGACAACAGTGGGATCAGCGACTGCTTCCTCCCGTACCATGGTGAGGACCCTTCCAGTGTTATCAGCAGTAGGCTTTTTGGGGCAGTTCCTTTTAAAGTGCCCAGCTTCACCAAAGTTGTAGCAGGCTTGACCAACGCCTGCTCCCGAAGATTGATTTGCTGATTGGGTCGGAGCTTTGCAGAATCGGACCGTGTGTCCCTTTTTACAACAATTTTTATAGGAAAGTTCTCGACAGGGGCCGGGGTTGTGGTGATACTTGCACTTATCACAGAGAGGGAGATTACCAACATATCGACTGGTAGGAGTTGGAGTTGTGGATCCCACAACAGAAGCAACAGCAACGGGGGTAGTAGCAACATTGACTGCTACTGTTTGTTGTCTTTTGGAGGAGCCTTGGGAAGATTGACGCTTCTTCTTCTTCCAGAATTTTCTTTTCTCACCACTACTTTTAGTCGACTCAGGGGAAGTGGTGGCTTCCTCAACATCATCACTATGGTCGATTATGGCTTGGGCTAAAGTCTTAGCACTATCATATGTGTCCGGGCGAGCAGCTAAGACATGACCTTTGGTTGGATTTGTTAACCCCCATATAAACCTCTCGATCTTTTTGCTTTCAGGAGTGACTAGACCAGGGCAAAGAAGGGCAAGATCATCGAATCGGGAAGTGTATGCAGCAATGTCGGAACCTTTCATCTTCAGGTTCCAGAGCTCGTGCTCTAGCTTCTGCATTTCACCTCGAGGACAATATTCAGCAAGGAGGAGTTCTTTCATAGCTTCCCAGCTCATGGCATTGGCTACGGGGAGGGTCAAGGATTTGAGTCGGCCATTCCACCAAGTCAATGCTTTATCAAGGAAGGTACAAGCTGCGAACTTGACCTTATCGGACTCAGCACAGGCACAGATTTTGAAGATGGATTCGATTCTCTCGAACCATCGGGATAAGGAAATGACACCACCAGTGCCATTGAAGAAAGAAGGCTTCACATTCATGAAGTCCTTGTAGGAACCCTCCTTACGACGTTCCTGGTTACTGTCTTGATTCTGATTACTGCCTCCTGAACCACCGGAACCACCGGTGTTTAGCTGGGACATGGCAGCAGCCACCGCGGCGGTAACAACTGTTTGAAATAACACGGGATCGATTTCAGGAGGAGGTGGCGGAGGGTATTTGGAGTTGGATCTTCTTCTGGGAGGCATCTTGATCTAATAAGATCAAGAAAGAGAGGATGGTAAGTCCTCTGAATCGAATCGAGAGATACCACAGATATACAAATATTCTGAGTAAGCGATAAGCGATAAAGCGGAAAGGAGTTATCAAAGCAGATAGTTTATCGCTAATGGAACAATTAAGGATCAATGCATGTACGAGGATTTCTACGAAGGATTGGCTCCATAAATACTCCCATAGTATTTGATGATTCGCTACGATACTGGCTCGATGTTAGTGGTATTAGGGTAAGTTTTAGGCATGCCGCATACCACAGTCACTCCCAAGCACATGTTGGCCGTGTCTCGAATGAATATAGTTGGCCAGGCTATATTGATCCTAGACACGACTACATAACTGCTCAGGTTTAACCGCAGTACACAACACCCATTTACTTACGTTTTGTTCTACTTATAGTTACGGATCACGACGGTTCGGTATACTTGTATACTTTTGAAAATACTTGTAGTTTGAAAATACTTTTAATTCAGAGCACTGAGGCCCTTTAGTGTTTATAGTTTTATAGCATGTAAGGTTTGGTATAATTTATTCACTATAAACAAGGGCTCTGATACCAATCTGTCACACCCCGAAAACTGAAGGCGGAAACATTTCCGGGGTTGACTCCATGTTGAGTATCAAATCCAATGTACATAGTAAGTAAAGTGATACAAACATTACATTACATATTAAAAGTTTTACAATTTGTTTCAAAAGACACAGTTTATACAGTTGTGATACATAATATAGATATGTACAAAACGAACGAGCCTTGCATGCACACCGTCCTGTATCAAGTAAGTCTTTGGGTACCTGTACTATCGTTGACCTGAGAACACAAGCGGTTTGAAAATCAGCATAACGCTGGTGAGTTCATAAGTAGTTTTTGTTTTGTGAAAATGTTTATGTTTCCTTTCTGTTTCTGAAAATGTAACACATACCAAGAAAAATCCCACATTTTCTTAAAAGTTGGTTGTTGTTTCACAAAAGTAAAGTATAGTTTGGTTATCCAATTCGTTGTACTATTTTGTTTACAAACCAATGTATTCCCAGGAAAGTCCCATACTTTCCTGAATATTAGTTATTGTAAAAGATGTAATGTTATTCAGTTTGTTACACTTTTCTGCCTGTGTTTATGTTATCCAGGAATGCCCCATGCTTTCCTGTATGTTGGTTTTAGTTGTGAAAGATGTATTCTGTTAGACCTGGTTATGAACAAGGTTTTCCAGGAAGGTCCCATACCTTCCTGAATGTTGTTTATCATTGTAAAAGATGTATTCATGGTTATGTTCAATGTTTTTCCCCAGGAAAGTCCCATACTTTCCTGAATGTTGGTTATCTTATGTAAAAGCTGTGAAGGATGTAAAGGATGTAAAAGATGTAATCCGAAACCTGGTTATCTGTAAAATGTAATAAGTGATTCATTATTACTATAAGTAAATCTCTGTTATCCTAGTTGCGAGTTCCATAACCATACTAAAGACTGAACCTGTGGCAATAAGTAGTCCACAACCTTATGAATTTTGTCACCCTTGAACCATTTCGGTTCGGCTGAAGCTAGCAGCCAGGTGTGGGGTAGTCAGCCCCGTATAGATCTATACACTCAAGTCACGCTCTCTATATCCCAGAGATTCTGGTTACGGGTGTAGTCCTCCACTCGCGTATCTCTGTGGAGTGTTCGCCGAGGACGTGTCTCCAATCATACAGGAATAACAAATTTACTAGTAATAATAGGATAATCCTCCATTCGCGTATCTCTATGGAATGTTACCGAGGACAAGACAGTGTTCAAATTATATTGTTCATGTGTTCTAATGTCATGCTTTTAACTGATAAAATGTGGAAACCATTTGTGAAATGTATAAAACATAACAGTTTATAATACTCATTTCACAAATAAATGTTTACGTGATCTGCATATTCTACTGATTATCAGTTGTGTATATCAGTATTAAAAGCATATGAAATGTGAAACACACACACACGAAACTAAGTTTTGAGTACAAGAAAACCCTTGTACTTTGCTTGTGTTCCCCCCTGAAAACAGTGAAAAACAGTGAAAAGGGTAGCGGTATGAACTCACCAGACTCGGAAATGCGACGGTTTTGGATACTAGACGTCGGTTCGGGGATTGTTTACTCGCGATGTCCCTATGTAAAATGTAATAATGTCCATATAATACTAATTAGATTTACAACCACTAATTATTTGGGACATTACACTCCAACGAGGTTAAACACCTCAAAACGAGCGTTTGGAGTGACCCGGGTGACATCTTCGGACGTAATATGGCACTAGGGACTTCGGACTTGAGTTTACTCTCCAAAAGTAAACATTTAAATTATTTTTCAACCTTAAAACACACCCATACATGAGTTTACAGACGTAAACTCATGTTGGTGTGAATTTGTGTGTTTAATGGCTTGATTGGACATGGGGATTATTGGAATGGATTTCTAAAATGCCTTGGAACAATTTGAATGAATTAATACCATTTAAAAGGGAGTTTATGGCCTTACACTTGGAGTTTATGGCTGTAAACTCTACTAGGGTATAGAAAAATTGATTTGAGGCACAAGGAGTAATCACATGTGATTCTAGTTAATTTTCCAAGCATCGTTATGAATTTAGGTCACCATTTAACACGTTTTTAGGAGTTTACGGCCTAGAAGCATGTTCTATGGCCGTAAACTCTCCCATACTCATGAAAAATTAGTTTTTGATACTTAAAACAATCACATGTGAGTTTAGAAATTTATGTAAGCCTTTGGAATGAATTAAATGCATCATTTGACATACTTATATGAGTTTACGGCCAAAGGGTATGTTCCTAGGCCGTAAAATCCTATATGTGGCATTTTTATGTGTTTCAAACCCCAAAACTATTTTTAGATGGATCTAGAATTTACCACAAAGCTATTGGTTAAGTTACAAGGCATTTGGACATGTTTAAAGGCACTTAATCCCCATTTTAGAGGAGTTTACGGCCCAAGAAGGAGCCTTGGCTGTAAACTCTCTTTTATCCCATATAATTCATGTTTTAATTGTTTTAAGTCTCAATTTGCAAGCCTTAAGGTCTTATCTAAGTTCCAACTATGATTTGGAAGGGTTAAATGGCTTAAAAACCCTCATTTTTAGGTGTTCATGACCCAAGCTTGATCCTTGGCCGTAAACACATGTTCTAGGTCCTAAAACATAGATTTTACTCAAATTTGAAGGCTAAAGAGGTTGTATAGCATGCTAGGGAAGTTACCTCAAAGATTTGAAGCCTTAAACTTGAGTTTTGAACCTTTAATTCTAGTTTGAGGAGAGAGGATGGAAATGTTTATGTAAGAAATGGACAAAAGCTTCAAATGAAAGCTTTGAATCATTTATATAGTGCTCGGGAATTGGACACGACGGAATTCTACCCGATACCGACGTTAAGTGGGGCTTTTGGTCATACCCGACCAAATTGTCGTGACCCGATATGGTCAATTCTAGAATTATTTCGATAGCTATAGTGGGGTGTTAAAATGATTTCTAATGGCATTAGGACACCCATTAAGTCATTTTTAGATCAATATAAGTTAATGATTTAATAAAATGGTGAAATCGGAAACGAATTTGGAAACGACGTCTGGTTGATCAAATTGGATGACAAGTTGCGTTATAAGAAGTTATATGAAATTTCGGGTTGTTACATTATCGCCCCGTTAGAGGGAATTTCGTCTCGAAATTCAAGACAAGATACAAGACAAATACAAATCATGGATTTTGAAAGAGTTGTGGATACTTCTGTTTCATCGAGTCTTCTCGCTCCCAAGTGAACTCCGGTCCCCGCTTGGCATTCCAGCGAACCTTCACCAACGGGATGCGACTTTGTTTTGTACGTTTGACTTCACGATCCATGATTTCGATCGGTTCCTCCACGAAGTTGAGGTTTTCATCGATCTCAATCTCTTCTAACAGAATCACTAGGGTTTCATCGGATAGGCACTTCTTGAGGTTTGAAACATGAAAGATGGGATGGATGTTACTGAGCTCGTGAGGTAAACGAAGCTTATAGGCTACCGGACCAACCCTGGCGAGGATTTCGAAAGGTCCAATGTACCTCGGATTAAGTTTCCCACGCTTACCAAAGCGTATAGTGCCTTTCCAGGGTGAGACCTTCAATAGGACACGATCTCCAACCTGGAATTCTAGTGGTTTCCGACGGTTATCAACGTAACTCTTCTGGCGATCACGTGAGGCCTTCAGTCGTTCACGGATTTGGATAATCTTCTCGGTGGTTTCACGGATGATTTCAGGACCAGTAAGAGCACTTTCGGGGACTCGACTCCTGGCTAACTGTGTATCTCCCACCTCGGCCCAGCACAGAGGGGATCTGCACTTGCGACCGTATAGGGCTTCGAACGGGGCAGCCATAATGCTGGTGTGGTAACTATTGTTGTACGAGAATTCGATCAAAGGTAGATGTGCGTCCCACGACTTTCCAAAGTCAATGACACATGCCCTTAGCATGTCTTCCAGAGTTTGGATTGTTCTCTCACTTTGTCCATCGGTCTGAGGATGATACGCTGTGCTCATATCTAGTTTGGTTCCAAGGGCTTTTTGGAGAGACTGCCAAAATCGGGAAGTAAACCTGCTATCTCGATCAGGGATAATGGACGCAGGTACACCGTGCAGTCGGACTACCTCCTGGATATAAATCCGAGCGAGTCTTTCCATCTTGTATGACTCTTTGATTGGAACGAAGTGAGTTGACTTTGTCAAACGATCGACAATCACCCAAATGGTATCATACCCACTCAAGCACTTGGGTAGTTTGGTGATCAAATCCATGGTAATCATCTCCCATTTCCATTCGGGTATCTCGGGTTGCTGGAGCAAACCCGAGGGTTTCTGGTGCTCGACTTTTACCTTGGCGCAAGTCAGACATTTGCCCACGAACATAGCTATCTCAGCTTTCATGTTTGGCCACCAGTATTGTTTCTTGTGGTCTAGGTACATCTTGTCAGAGCCCGGGTGAACATAGTATTTGGTTCTGTGTGCTTCCTCCATGACTATCTCTCTGAATCCTCCGAACTTGGGAATCCAGATCCGATCCATGAAACAATGGACTCCGTCACCTCTGATCTCAAGTTTCTTTTCCATACCTCTTAAGGCTTCGGTCGGTATGTTCTCGAGTTTGAGGGCTTCTAATTGGGCTTCTCGGATTTGTATGGGTAGGTTGGAATGGATGGTCATCGTTTGGTTCCTCACTTTACGGCCTGCACTCTCCTTTCGTCTAAGGGCATCTGCTACTACATTGGCCTTGCCGGGATGGTAACGGATTTCACACTCATAATCACTGAGTAGTTCTACCCATCGACTTTGTCTCATGTTCAAGTCTTTCTGATCAAAGATGTGTTGTAGGCTCTTGTGATCAGTGAAAATCGTGCACTTGGTTCCGTAGAGGTAATGTCTCCAAATCTTCAATGCAAAGACTACGGCTCCTAGCTCCAAGTGTGTAGTATAGTTGACCTCGTGTGCTTTCAACTGTCTAGAAGCATAGGCAATTACTTTTCCCCTTTGCATAAGCACACAGCCTAAGCCTTGATTAGACGCATCGCAGAAGACAACGAAATCCTCTGTCCCTTCGGGTAGGGACAGAATAGGCGCGCTGCACAAGGCTCTTTTCAGCGTCTGAAATGCGATTTCTTGTTTATCACCCCAACAAAAGGGTACACCTTTCTGTGTTAGAGTGGTTAAAGGTTTGGCGATTCTGGAAAAGTTTTGGATGAATCTTCGATAATAGCCAGCGAGACCCAAGAATTGCCGGATTTCTGTGGGTGTCTTCGGTGCTGACCAATTCTCTATCGCCTTTATCTTGGAAGGATCTACATGAATACCCTCCTCGCTTACCACATGACCGAGGAAAGTTACATTCCGAATCCAGAACTCGCACTTGGAAAATTTCGCCTCCAACTTTTCGGATCGCAGGGTCTCCAACACTAGCCTCAAGTGTTGTTTGTGGTCTTCTTCACTTCGGGAATAGACGAGTATGTCATCGATGAACACAATGAAAAACTTATCCAAATAAGGACGACACACCCGGTTTATCAGGTCCATGAACACTGCCGGTGCGTTGGTTAGACCAAAGGGCATCACTACGAACTCGTAGTGTCCATATCGAGTCCTGAAAGCTGTTTTGGACACATCACTTTCATGAACTCGTAGCTGATGGTACCCTGATCGAAGGTCTATCTTAGAGAAGTAACTGGCTCCCTGGAGTTGATCGAAGAGGTCATCTATTCGCGGAAGAGGATATCGGTTTTTGACAGTCAACTTGTTCAACTCGCGATAATCGATACACATACGAAAGGATCCATCTTTCTTCTTGACAAACAAAACCGGAGCTCCCTAGGGTGAGGAATTCGGTCTAATGAATCCTTTACTAAGCTACTCGTTAAGTTGACTGGATAACTCCTGCATCTCTGCTGGAGCTAAGCGATACGGAGACTTCGCTACGGGAGTAGCTCCACGAATTAGGTAAATACGGAACTCAACCTGACGCTTGGGAGGGATTCCTGGAAGCTCTTCGGGAAACACATCAGGAAAATTACAGACCTCGGGGATGCTCGCAAGGTCTTTAACTTCCTGTTTCTCATTGATTACATGGGCCAAGAATGCAATACAGTCCTTTCGCAGGAGTTTCTGAGCTTTGATGCAGGAAATGATACGAAGGTTGGAACCGAGTTTATCGCCATAGATCACTAGGGTTTGACCCGAAGGAAGATTGAGACGGATGGCTTTTTCGAAACAAAGGATATCTACATGATTGGGACTCAACCAATCCATGCCAATGATGACATCAAAGCTTTTTATGAATACCGGCATAAGATCGATAGGAAATGAATGGTCGTTCAGGATAAGGGTACAACTTACGAACACCTCACTAGCGTTTTCATTTTCTCCGTTCGCCATCTCAATGGTAAATATTTTGGTTAAAGGTTGGGAATTATGTTTTAGGTTATGTTTGAATGCATGACTAATAAAACTTCTTTCAGCACCCGAATCGAAAAGAATGTTAGCATATGAGTTGTCGAGAAGGAACGTACCCGAGACAACAGTGGGATCAGCGATCGCTTCCTCCCGTCCCATGGTGAGGACCCTTCCAGTGTTATCAGCAGTAGGATTTTTGGGGCAGTTCCTTTTAAAGTGCCCAGCTTCACCACAATTTTACCACAATTTGTACAGGAAAGTTCTCGACAGGGGCCGGGGTTGTGGTGATACTTGCACTTATCAGAGAGAGGGAGATTACCAACATATCGACTGGTAGGAGTTGGAGTAGTGGATCCCACAACAGAAGCAATAGCAACGGGGGTAGTAGCAGCATTGACTGCTACTGTTTGTTGTCTTTTGGAGGAGCCTTGGGAAGATTGACGCTTCTTCTTCTTCCAGAATTTTCTTTTCTCACCACTACTTTTAATCGACTCAGGGGCAGTGGTGGCTTCCTCAACATCATCACTATGGTCGATTATGGCTTGGGCTAAAGTCTTAGCACTATCATATGTGTCCGGGCGAGCAGCTAAGACATGACCTTTGGTTGGATTTGTTAACCCCCATATAAACCTCTCGATCTTTTTGCTTTCAGGAGTGACTAGGCCAGGGCAAAGAAGGGCAAGATCATCGAATCGGGAAGTGTATGCAGCAATGTCGGAACCTTTCATCTTCAGGTTCCAGAGCTCGTGCTCTAGCTTCTGCATTTCACCTCGGGGACAATATTCAGCAAGGAGGAGTTCTTTCATAGCTTCCCAGCTCATGGCATTGGCTACGGGGAGGGTCAAGGATTTGAGTCGGCCATTCCACCAAGTCAATGCTTTATCAAGGAAGGTACAAGATGCGAACTTGACCTTATCGGACTCAGCACAGGCACAGATTTTGAAGATGGATTCGATTCTCTCGAACCATCGGGATAAGGAAATGACACCACCAGTGCCATTGAAGAAAGAAGGCTTCGCATTCATGAAGTCCTTGTAGGAACCCTCCTTACGGCGATCCTGGTTACTGTCTTGATTCTGATTACTGCCTCCTGAACCACCGGAACCACCGGTGTTTAGCTGGGACATGGCAGCAGCCACCGCGGCGGTAACAACTGTTTGAAATAACACGGGATCGATTTCAGGAGGAGGTGGCGGAGGGTTTTTGGAGTTGGATCTTCTTCTGGGAGGCATCTTGATCTAATAAGATCAATAAAGAGAGGATGGTAAGTCCTCTGAATCGAATCGAGAGATATCACAAATATACAAATATTCCGAGTAAGCGATAAGCGATAAAGCGGAAAGGAGTTATCAAAGCAGATAGTTTATCGCTAATGGAACAATTAAGGATCAATGCATGTACGAGGATTTCTACGAATGATTGGCTCCAGAAATACTCCCATAGTATTTCATGATTCGCTACGATACTGGCTCGATGTTGGTGGTATTAGGGTAAGTTTTAGGCATGCCGCATACCACGGTCACTCCCAAGCACATGTTGGCCGTGTCTCGAATGAATATAGTTGGCCAGGCTATATTGATCCTAGACACGACTACATAACTGCTCAGGTTTAACCGCAGTACACAACACCCATTTACTTATGTTTTGTTCTACTTATAGTTACGGATCTCGACGGTTCGGTATACTTGTATACTTTTGAAAATACTTGTAGTTTGAAAATACTTTTAATTCAGAGCACTGAGGCCCTTTAGTGTTTATAGTTTTATACCATGTAAGGTTTGGTATACTTTATTCACTATAAACAAGGGCTCTGATACCAAGCTGTCACACCCCGAAAACCGAAGGCGGAAACATTTTCGGGGTTGACTCCATGTTGAGTATCAAATCCCATGTACATAGTAAGTAAAGTGATACAAACATTACATTACATATTAAAAGTTTTACAATTTGTTTCAAAAGACACAGTTTATACAGTTGTGATACATAATATAGATATGAACAAAACGAACGAGCCTTGCATGCACACTGTCCTGTATCAAGTAAGTCTTCGGGTACCTGTACTATCGTTGACCTGAGAACACAAGCGGTTTGAAAATTAGCATAACGCTGGTGAGTTCATAAGTAGTTTTTGTTTTGTGAAAATGTTTATGTTTCCTTTCTGTTTCTGAAAATGTAACACATACCAAGAAAAATCCCACATTTTCTTAAAAGTTGGTTGTTGTTTCACAAAAGTAAAGTATAGTTTGGTTATCCAATTCGTTGTACTATTTCGTTTACGAACCAATGTATTCGCAGGAAAGTCCCATACTTTCCAGAATATTAGTTATTTTAAAAGATGTAATGTTATTCAGTTTGTTACACTTTTCTGGTTGTGTTTATGTTATCCATGAATGCCCCATGCTTTCCTGTATGTTGGTTTTAGTTGTGAAAGATGTATTCTGTTAGACCTGGTTGTGAACAAGGTTTTCCAGGAAGGTCCCATACCTTCCTGAATGTTGGTTATCATTGTAAAAGATGTATTCATGGTTATGTTCAATGTTTTTCCCCAGGAAAGTCCCATACTTTCCTGAATGTTGGTTATCTTATGTAAAAGATGTAAAAGATGTAAAGGATGTAAAAGATGTAATCCGAAACCTGGTTATCTATAAAATGTAATAAGTGATTCATTATTACTATAAGTAAATCTCTGTTATCCTAGTTGCGAGTTCCATAACCATACTAAAGACTGAACCTGTGGCAATAAGTAGTCCACAACCTTATGACTTCCGTCACCCTTGAACCATTTCGGTTCGGCTGTAGCTAGCAGCCAGGTGTGGGGTAGTCAGCCCCGTATAGATCTATACACTCAAGTCACACTCTCTAAATCCCAGAGATTCTTGTTACGGGTGTAGTCCTCCACTCGCGTATCTCTGTGGAGTGTTCGCCGAGGACGTGTCTCCAATCATACAGGAGTAACAAATTTACTAGTAATAATAGGATAATCCTCCATTCGCGTATCTCTGTGGAATGTTACCGAGGACAAGACAGTGTACAAATTATATTGTTCATGTGTTCTAATGTCATGCTTTTAACTGATAAAATGTGGAAACCATTTGTGAAATATATAAAACATAACAGTTTATAATACTTATTTCACAAATAAATGTTTACGTGATCTGCATTTTCTACTGATTATCAGTTGTGTATATCAGTATTAAAAGCATATGAAATGTGAAACACACACACACAAAAATAAGTTTTGAGTACAAGAAAACCCTTGTACTTTGCTTGTTTTCCCCCCTGAAAATAGTGAAAAACAGTGAAAAGGGTAGGGGTTTGAACTCACCAGACTCGGAAATGCGACGGTTTTGGATACTAGACGTTGGTTCGGGTATTGTTTACTCGCGATGTCCCTATGTAATATGGCACTAGGGACTTGGGACTTGAGTTTACTCTCCAAAAGTAAACATTTAAATGAGTTTACAACCATAAAACACACCCATACATGAGTTTACGGCCGTAAACTCATGTTGGTGTGAATTTGTGTGTTTAATGGCTTGATTGGACATGGGGATTGTTGGAATGGATTTCTAAAATGCCTTGGAACAATTTGAATGAATTAATACCATTTAAAAGGGAGTTTACGGCCTTAAACTTAGAGTTTACGGCCGTAAACTCTACTAGGGTATAGAAAAATTGATTTACGGCACAAGGAGTAATCAAATGTGATTCTAGTTAATTTTCCAAGCATCGTTATGAATTTAGGTCACCATTTAACACATTTTTAGGAGTTTACGGCCTAGAAGAATGTTCTATGGCTGTAAACTCTCCCATACTCATGAAAAATTAGTTTTTGATACTTAAAACAATCACATGTGATTTTAGAAATTTATGTAAGCCTTTGGAATGAATTAAATGCATCATTTGACATACTTATATGAGTTTACGGCCAAAGGGTATGTTCCTAGGCCGTAAACTCCTATATGTGGCATTTTTATGTGTTTCAAACCCCAAAACTATTTTTAGATGGATCTAGAATTTACCACAAAGCTATTGGTCAAGTTACAAGGCATTTGGACATGTTTAAAGGCACTTAATCCCCATTTTAGAGGAGTTTACGGCCCAAGAAGGAGCCTTGGCCGTAAACTCTCTTTTATCCCATATAATTCATGTGTTAATTGTTTTAAGTCTCAATTTGCAAGCCTTAAGGTCTTATCTAAGTTCCAACTATGATTTGGAAGGGTTAAATGGCTCAAAAACCCTCATTTTTAGGTGTTCACGGCCCAAGCTTGATCCTTGGCCGTAAACACATGTTCTAGGTCCTAACACATAGATTTTAATCAAATTTGAAGGCTAAAGAGTTTGTATAGCATGCTAGCGAAGTTACCTCAAAGATTTGAAGCCTTAAACTTGAGATTTGAACCTTTAATTCTAGTTTGAGGAGAGAGGATGGAAATGTTTATGTAAGAAATGGCCAAAAGCTTCAAATGAAAGCTTTGAATCATTTATATAGTGCTTGGGAATTGGACACGACGGAATTCTACCCGATACCGACGTTAAGTGGGGCTTTTGGTCATACCCGACCAAATTGTCATGACCCGATATGGTCAATTCTAGAATTATTCCGATAGCTATAGTGGGGTGTTAAAATGATTTCTAATGCCATTAAGACACCCATTAAGTCATTTTTAGATCAATATAAGTTAATGACTTAATAAAATGGTGAAATTGGAAACGAATTTTGAAACGACGCCTGGTTGATCAAATTGGATTACAAGTTGCGTTACAAGAAGTTATATGAAATTTCGGGTTGTTACACCCTTTTATATGTAACCCTAGAATTTTGAATTTGAAGTGGGATACAATAAATGCTTGCTGACATGGCAGCTTGAAAAACGGAATGCACTCATCAAAAAGTAACAATCGTAACTGTCAACACGCCTTACACGCTTATCATACACCATGCGTCATCAAGAGATAAGACTGTTTGATCTTCCCCAAAAGAGTTGTAACCATCGGATACCTTCGAAATAGAGGTTAGGCTCTTTCACTTTGAGGTTTAAAAAGTGAAGTCGTTTGCCAGAATTTCGAAATAGTCAGTTTAAGTTGGTGTTACTCAAACCTCAAGGATTTCGTGTGTGCTGTGTTCCAAAAGAAATTAGATGAGAAACAAAGAAATTTTTTTTTGGAAAACTTGTGATGTCAACAATTTCTTTTGACACAAAAAGAATTTTATCCCAGGTAAAGATATCTTTGAAAATTATCAAGAGAGATAATTAACAGCTTGTTTGGTTTCCCGTGAATTACAATCGATAACTTGTAGAGAAGTTTCGAAGGGTTTCTTTTATAGGTCAAATGGGTGGCTTCGAAAATTTCGTTACATATCAACCTTAAAATAAGGTGAGAAATTGTAAACAAAATTAGTTGTATAACCAATGTAGTTAATGACAACTTGGTTGCGAATAATATTCAAAGTAACTAGAATTTTGAAAATATACTCACACGGAAATCATATTCATAAAAACATTTATGCTGGATCTTGTTGGGAACAAACATCGTAGTTTTCGAATGTTTGATTAAGATCACTCAAAAGAAATGAATATGATTTGGAGTATAAAAGGGTACAGAAGCAAAAACTTCGTAAAATCTGGAACATGGTTCCCCGTCAATTCCTTAAGGTTTATTATATTTTGGGTTTCACTTTTATCACGGTCTCATGATATTAGATCATAAACACAAACTTTTGATTTATCTAGGTTTTGATTGGTTTGATCAAAGACCTCAAGGACAAATTGCTTCGAATATTTTGAATGTAAGAATTATTTGGTTTAAAAATATTGGATAAGAATCGAAGGGTACCTCTGTTTTAATGGACATAACAGAAAACTCTTAACTCATTTGAGAAGAGTAAGGTAGCTCTCTTTGATTTATGCAAATACAAGCCTTGTTGGGAAGAAATTTTCATGAGATAATTTCATCAAGGCTTTCATTGCCCATACATAGAATCATACGAGGCTTTAGACAACATGCAGCAACATGCTTCTAGGGACATCCTAACTAATCCAAAATGTCAAGATCATACCTTTCGTTCGAAACCAGATGCATGAATCCTTCGTATTTCAAACTTGACAAAAGTCACAACACACATGTTAAAACCGAAAAAAATTCAAAATATTTTTGGTATTTTTGAAATTTTTCAAAAAAAAAAAAATTAAAGACAAACTAAAACAAAATCTTTTTGGATTTTTGAATTTTTCAATAAAAGAAAATATTTTTGATTTTTCAGATTTTTCAAAAAAAAAAATTAAACAAACTAAAGTCTAACCTTGGTTGAGATGTATACAAATTCGAAGCATTCGAACCGTTGACTTGAACAGTAATCTCTGATTTTGTTATTTCAACAAGAAATAAATCTTCCGAATGCGAAGCGTTCGAAGCGTTGACCATGAACAGTAACCTCTGAACACTGAATCACCCTTTCCATCCATACACCAAATGATTCAGACCCATCACTCTTCGCTTTTATCCAATTGAAGTGAATTTCCATTAATCATTCCCAATCCTTCTAGGATACGAAGAAACGATTTTTCATCCAATGCCTTTGTAAAAATATCTGCCAATTGTTCCGTTGTTTTTACAAAATGAACTTCAATATTTCCTTCTTCAACATGATCTTTGATGAAATGATATCGAAGAGCAATGTGCTTAGTCTTCGAATGCTGCACAGGATTATGACAAATTCTTATTGCTCTTTGTGAATCACAATATAAAGGAATCTTTTTCATATTAATTGCATAATCTCGTAATTGACTTTGAATCCAAATTATTTGTGATGTACACGCAGCTGCAGCAACATATTCAGCTTCAGCAGTTGATATTGATACACATGTTTGCTTCATCGATTGCCAACTGACCAACTTTCCATCTAGCAATTGACACCCACCAGTTGTGCTTTTACGATCAAGACTACATCCTCCAAGATCCGCATCCGAATAAGCTTGTACAAAGAACCCTGTTTTCGAAGGATACTACAATCCTAACGAAGTGGTGCCTTTCAAATATCGGAAAATATTCTTTACTGCTGTGAGATGTGGTTCACGTGGATTTGATTGATACCTTGCACAATTACAAACAGAATACATAATATCAGGTCTACTTGCAGTTAAATACAATAAAGACCCAATCATGCTTCGATACAAAGTAATATCAACAGCAGATTTATCTAACGAAGAAGTTAGCTTTATGCCCATTGCCATTGGTATTCGTAACTTTGTGCTATTCGTCATTCCAAACTTTTCCAACAAATTCTTCGTATATTTCTCCTGATTAATGAAGATGCGTTCCCTGTTTTGACGAATATTCAAACCTAAAAAGTTATTAATTTTGCCCATCATACTCATTTCAAATTTGCTTTTCATCAAATCTTCGAATTCTTTAGATAAAGCAGGGTCAGTTGAGCCAAAAATTATATCATCAACATAAATTTGAACAAGCATCAGATGATTTCTAATTTTCTTTCGAAATAAAGTAGGATCAACTGAGCCTTGTTTAAATTTAGATTGTTTCAAAAATGATGTTAGAGTTGCATACCATGCTCTTGGTGCTTGTTTTAACCCATATACAACTTTATCTAAAATATAAACATGATCAGGATGTTCTGTGTTTATAAAACCTGGAGGTTGTTCAACATATACCGTTTCTTCGAGTTCTCCATTTAAGAATGCACATTTTACATCCATTTGATAGACATCAAAATCTTTATGAGCTGCAAAAGCTAGAAAAATACGAACAACCTCGAGTCTTGCGACAGGGGCAAATGTTTCTTCGTAATCAATTCCTTCTTGTTGAGAATATCCTTTAACAACAAGTCTAGCCTTATTTCGAATAATGTTTCCATCTTTGTCAGTTTTGTTTTTATAAATCCATTTGAGTCCAACAATTGACACATCAGCAGGTTTTGGAATTAATCTCCAAACCTTGTTTCGTTCGAATTGAGACAATTCAGCTTGCATAGCAACAACCCAATCAGAGTGTTCCATTGCAACCTTAACTGTCTTTGGTTCGATTTTGGAAATAAAAACATTAAACATGCATAACTCTTGATGATTATTCAGTACCTCACTTCGTGCTTGAAGTTGTGCTCTTGTCATTATACCTGCTTGTGGATCACCAAGAATTTGATATTTTGGATGATTTCTTGTCCATTTATCCAATGGTGGATAATTAGGATCAAAATCCAAAAGTGCATCTTCGAACATAACATCTGTTTCTGATCCATTTATGGAAATTGAATCATCAGCATCATCAAAATGTTCTTCTTCAAGAATTTGATCATTCTCAAGTATGGGCTCCCCCTCGATGATTGACTCCGTTTCGATATTATGCTCTGGTTCACTGATCGGCTCTTCTTCAAGAATTTGCTCCTCTTCGACATTAACATTTTTTGACATGTTATCTCTTTCACTATAACTCTCCCCCTCAACAAAAGTATTTGAATTCAAGTGCTCCCCCTCCACTGGATCATCAGCTTGTTCATTTGGGTTTATATTCAAATTCGAAGTTGAATCATTGTTGTACTCCGAATTTTTTGATGTTTGATTATCAGTTGCATTTCTTTCTGCATCAATTGCTTGATCTGAAATACCAAAAATCGAATCATAATCAATATCATCCATTTCAATTGAATCCTCTATATTTGAAGAATTTTGCAAAATAGGATAATTCGCAAATTTATGATTAGACTTTTTAATGTATTGATCATCAAATGTCAAATTAAAAGTTTCTTCCACTTTACGAGTTTGCTTATTTAACACTCTATAAGCAACTGAATTGTGTGAGTATCCCAAGAAAATTCCTTCATCTGCTTTTGTTTGAAACTTCGAAAGATTATCCTTAAGATTCAATATAAAACACCTGCATCCAAAAACATGGAAAAATTTGACATTAGGTTTTCAATTATTGATAATTTCATAAGGAGTAACATTAAACCGTCTATGAATGAATGATCGATTTTGAGTAAAACAAGCAGTTGAAACAGCTTCAGCCCCAAGATATTGAGGTAAATTCGAATAAGCCAACATTGTTCTTGCAGCTTCACATAATGATCGATTTCTTCTCTCAACTACACCATTTTGTTGTGGTGTATAAGGAGATGAAAAATTATGCGAAATTCCTTTTTCCTCCAGAAATGAATCGAAGACACGATTTTTGAATTCAGTTCCATGATCACTTTTAATTTTTCGAACTGACTTCTTCAATGAAACTTCCATCTTCTTGATAAAATCAATCATCATTTGTGGAACTTCAGATTTTAACCTGAGAAAATAAACCCACGTGAATCTTGAAAAATCATCTACAATTACCAAAATGTACCTTTTCTTGTTAAGAGTAGTAACTGTCGAAGGACCACATAAATCAATATGCAAGAGTTCAAGGGGTTCAATAATCTTCGAATCTATTGTGATAGGATGACCTTGTTTGTGTTGTTTTCCTACTTCACAAGCTGCACACAAACTGTCATTATCATATTTAAGAATGGGTAAACCTCTTACCAGATCTTGCATGACAAGTTTGTTGATGTTTCGAAAATTGAGATGTGATAATCTCTTGTGCCATAACCAGCTAACATCGGCAGCAACCTTCGAAAGTAGACACACAGTAGGTTTGCCTACAATAGGAACAATATCCAATGTAAACATATCACCTTTTCTTTCTGACATAAGTAAAACTTCCTTAGTCTTAACATTCGAAATGACACTTCCTTCTTCATTAAAAAGAACTTGATTGCCAGTGCCCACAACAAGTTGTGAAACACTTATCAAGTTGTGTTGTAAACCTTCAACAAATGCAACTCTATTGATAGTGAAATTTCCATTCGTTATCTTTCCGTAACCCTTGACTTTGCATTTGTGATTATTACCAAACTTAACCACTCCTCCATTTTCTAGGCTTCGAAAATCACGCAAGTTTTCCTTCTTCCCAGTCATGTGACGTGAGCAACCGCTATCAATATACCACTTGTTATCATATTGCTCGTCACAAAGTACCTGCGATTATTGGAAAAATTTAGGTACTCAAGCTTTGTTGGGTCCATTCATATTAGGTTTGTGATTCAATTGTAAAGTACAACCATTAACCCAATCACATACTTTGGTTTTGAAATTGTCAATAAATATAACATTTTCATTCGAAGGGTCAAATATATGAGTGTTTATTATTTTCAAATTTTCACTAAGTATACCCTTCGCATCTTGAGTTTGTGATTTTTCACTTTTTGCTTTTGTAACCGGCTGCCAAACTTTAACTGATATATTTGACTCTTTGGATGATGAACTACCATTCGTTGAAGGATTAGCATATTTATCATATGCCTCATGTATCTGTTCTTTCGAAAACTTACTTGATTGGTATATCTTTCCTTTTCCATCCAACCAATGATCAATATTTCTTTTTGTTATTATTCCCTTTGCATATGAGACCTTGTCAGCTTGTTTCTTCAAAGGATTATAACATTTTGCTGAATTTGGAACATAATCAACTTTTGGTTTTGAAAGATATGATTCATGACAAGATGTCTTGTTTTGAAACTTTGAAGTTTGTTTTCCAACCTTTTTCTGAAAAAAATTTCTTGGTATTGCAGATTTTATTTCATTTGAAACTTTTGAATTTTTATTTGAAAACGAAGTACTTTTCTTTTCAAAAATTTGATTCTTTGATTTTACTTTAAAAACTTTTCTTCTATTGGAAAAATTTGTTGATCTCATTTTTGATGGCTCAACAGTTTGCCAAAAAATTGTTTTTCTTGCTTGACGTTTCGAAATATTATTTTCCTTTGAAAAATTTTCAACTTGAGCTTTAAATTCTTTTGAATTTAATTTTATTTCTTTGTTGATTGTTTTAACATCTGTTTTAACACCTTCATGCTTTGTAAACACATTTTCAGTTGAGTTAACATTCTTCTTTTCAACTTTTGATTTTTCAACCCATACTCTTTTTGGTTTTTGATGTTGAAATTTATATGAATTCTTTGTAAGATTATTTTCAACTGTACTTTGATTTGAAAAGAATCCTTCATTTGAAGTTTGCATATTGTCTTCCTCAACCATCTTTTTGAATACAGGCTTTATTTTTTCAACATTACCTGTTGTTACGAAGACTTGATTTGGGAACACAATATCATCAGTGCATTTGAAGATTGGATAAACAACAATATTCGATTCAAGATAATGAGCACCTTTTTCACTAAGAATTTTATCAAATTCTTGTGTATCCATATAGACTTGATCAACAACCACTCGAGGAATTTCAATTTCTTTCGACCTTTGAATTGTCTTCGAATTTGTATTTTCTTCCTCAATGTCACTATCATCGGTTTGACTCTCATGTATTTCCACAAACTCCATATCACAAACTTTCGAAGTTGAGGGTTTATCAGTTTCAATTTTTATTAATAAATCTTCACATTTTTCTTTCCCTTTAAATGAATTTGCTACTTTTATGACAGACAATCGAGACATCTTCTAAATCACTAATTTCACTAATATTATCAGAATTATCTTCAATATCAGCAATATTAGTTTCACAATTGGATGTAGAATTCTCAGTCTTTTTCAAAATTCGAAGTTGTTCTGATTTAGTTAAGGTTTCATTTACAATTTTTACTAAATCATTAGCATCAAGATAATCTTCGACTTTTGCAATTCCATATCTAAACCTATCATCTGGAACTTTGTTAAAATCAGAAATTTCTTTTTCACAATCATATGAAATACTATCAACCTTAGCTCTATCATAAGCTAAAAATGGTAGTAATTTTCTATGTTGTTCCTTACTTATTTCACACGAATGATGTTACTCAGTTAATTTTCCATACAATCTTTTTGCTGAATTACAAAAAATATTTCTTTGTGCTAACAACAAGTTTATTTCTTTTGCTAATTTTTCTCTATCCTCCATGATATTTGAAACTTGTAATTCTAAGTAATCAATCCTAGTGACTTTTGAATCCAACATTTTTCTTGTCTCTAGTAATTGATCACTTAACTTTTTCGCTTCATTGCTAGCAGACACAATGATTGAATCAAAGTAAGTAACAGTTTCATCAAAAGATACTAACTCAGAATTATATGCAGAAACTGGAATGTTAAAAGATTGAAGAATGTTACGTACCTTGGTAGTCATGGGCGACCTGTCAGTAGTCTTCAAAACGAATCATTGCCCACACACTTCGTCAGTCTGTTCATCATCTGAATCCTCTACCATCTTTGCATACATCGCTCCATGTGTTGGATTTTTCATCTCTTCATCATCTGAACCCGAAGACCATATTTGATATGTGCCATCCGATTCAGTTTCTCCATGAGCCACCAATGACAAATTCTTCGCTTTCTTCTTTACTTCCTCCAGTTTCTCAGTGTAGTAAGCTTCATCCTTTGTTTTATTTTTTTTTTCTTCCTTCTTCCTCAACAAGCAATCTACTGCCAAATGATTTGCTCCATAGCAGTAATGGCAATTAATCCCTGTATCACCTTTCAATATCATCTTCATTTGCTCCGATTCACTCTTCGAATCTGTCTTCATTTCTTTCTTCTTTTCATCCAGTTTGATTTGGTTCTCAAAACTACCCTTCGAATCTGATGACTTCCTTGGATTAAAAGGTTTCTTAAAAAATTTCTTTACTCTATTGTTTGAGTAAAATGCAACAGCCTCATCATCAGAATTCATCACAAAACCTTCTTCTTCATCAGACTTCGATTTTTCATTCTCTCTTTCTGAAACCTTCGAAACTAGTGCCAGTGGTCCACCAAGACTTGCTATTGCTTCCTCAGCTATTTCGTTAACTTCATTTTCATGAGATTTTAGTTGATTGTACAAGTCATTCAAAGTCGAAGTATCAACATTCTGTTGATTTTTCACCATCATACTTATGCTTCTCCATTCCATTCGAAGTCCCATTACAAAAATCAAATTGTACTCCATTGGTGACCTTATTATACTATAACGATTAAAACGATAGATTAGCTCGTTGAACCTATCATAGTACGCTTCAATTGACTCATTTTCTTTTTGTCTGAAATCTTTGAGTTCCACCAGACATTGTTTCACAGACGTGATCTTCGTCTTTTCGCTTCCTTGAAATTTGTCTTTGAGATTGTTCCAGATTTCTTTAGCTGTTGTGCATGTTCTGACATAATTGTACACGACAGGAGGCAACGCATCTCTTAATTCCCTCATGCATTTCTTCTCCAGACGTTTTAAACATTCGGTTTGATTATCAACTTCGGAACTGCTTGAAGACATACCGATTGGCTGAACTTGTGCAGGTTGATTGATTTCTCCTGAAATGCATTTCCATAATTCTTCATCCAATCCGTTCAAGTAATCTTCCGTACGGTCTTCCCACTGATCATAATATTCTGGAATAAGCATTGGAATTTTTGTGGATGATCCAAGCAAATGAGAAAATGATGTCATCGAATTCAGATTGAATGACGCCATTGTTGTACGGACAAAAACTTCAAGATGATATAAAACTTTTGAGAATTTGAAATCAAATTGTATAATTCAAATCAGAATCATACAACGAACACTCGATTAACAAATGTTTTTGCAGAATAAATCCTAGATTGAGATCTAGATGAAATTTTCAAATTCAAAAAGGACGAAAACTTTTTGAATCAAACAGTAGATTCAAAAACCTTTTTAATCGTATGAAAATCAGATCACAGAGAGGATTCCTGCTCTGATACCAATTGAAGAGATCTTTAATCGAGTTTAAAGATCAATCCACGTATGAATTAAGAAAGATGAAAAAGATCAACACGAGAGTAAATATAATATTTGTTCAGCTCATATTATGCTTTCAATTTTACAGAGTACAAAGGAATTCTCTGTAAAGACTGAGTGAAAAGTTTTTTTTTCACTTAGTACAGACCTCTATTTATAGGAGTACAAAAGCATAACAAAATACTAAGGACTAGACATTAAGACTATTCATTAAAATGCCTTAGTAAATGTAACATTACATCCGAAGACCCTTCTTACGAAGACTAAAGATCCTTCGTAACAACATAACTAACACTTCGACATATTACAACATTTATACCCTAACATTAGCGCACTAAACAGCAACCCAACTGATTGGTTACATAAAGGATTAAGTTGGCAAAGGTTTCTTGTCCCACCCGATGTGGGATACCTCCAAGCTTAGAGTTAAAAGGATATGAGCAATCGTTTTGTATAGTTGAAATTGATGTATGTTTTATCATGCCAACGATGTGGGACAGTATGGGTTCTGCTAAATAAAATACTACTTGTCAATGACAAGTTTCGAACTATCCAAAAATGGAAATACTTCAACAAAAGCCAAGCAACTTAACCATCCATCCAAGAAGCTGTTTGTTATATGTTACAAATGAACTTATTTATAACAACTTCATATAAAAATCTACAATAATTAAATCGATATATTAATTGTTCACTTTAATAGTTCTTATATATATATATATATATATATATATATATATATATATATATATATATATATATATGGTTCACTTTAACAGGATAATTATTGTTTTCTGTTCTGCAGTCTAGACAAAAGGCCCTGGCAAATCTTTAGCAAATGCAAAGCACACATGTATGCCATTTTTTTATATATTGTATACGTCTTCTAGTCTTTTTTATTAAATCTGTAACAAATAGATTTAATTTTTGTTTTTGTAGCTTGAGAAGCTGAGTGACAAGCAGTGTCAGCCTGAATCACAACTAATGTTCATCACAGAGGCCTAACTACAGGTGCGCATTTTTTATTAATTGGTGACATGTTCAGGATGATAACATATTTGTTGCGCTTAATTTATGGATTGATAACATTAAAAAAATCACATCTCATAGTATTTTTAAAGTAATGAAAAAGATGAAGACGCTTCATAGGCTGGAAATGAACTTGTAAATATCTAATCTACTGGTTTCTTGATCCTTGTAACTTTTTATTCAAACTTTTTACTGATTCTTTTGGAGTTGATTGTAGGTAGGAGTTGTCTCTGATCAGAATTTATTGGAACTTTTGGAGTTAGCAATGTCATCAAACACAGCTGAAACTGTGAAAAGAGCCAAAGAACTGATGGAATTGGGAGTTTACCATATGGTCCTCATGTCTCAAATGGCTAAACTTATTATGGACATTGTTGCTGGAACATATCAAGTAATTGAAGCTAGTGCTGACTCATTGTTTGATGGTAGAACCTGTAAGTTATTCTCAACTTTTTTCTTTATTGTTATATTTTGATTACTATAAACTGAAACTATGGATAGGTAAATGAAACTAGTTGCTAATTCTTCCATTTAAACTTTTAATATTGTGTTTTCTTCTTTGTTTAAAATTTGTTAAGAATTTTTTTTAATAGATTATAGCCTCGGAATCCATACGAGACACTGGAACTGTTGCAAGTTCTCGGGCTGCTGAAATTGGGCTTGATATTCTAGCACAAACAACCTAGGTCTCACCTAGTTATTAAAGTTATATTTGTAAACATGTATATAAATACTAGGGCATTTCGGTCATTATAACCGTATAAAAGTTTTTAAAAGAGATAGGTAACTATTTGTTGCGCTTAATTTATGGATTGATAACATTAAAAAAATCACATCTCATAGTATTTTCAAATATACATTTCTCCTTTTGTCTTACAATTGTTATATTGAATGTTCAGGATGATTTAGATAACATAAATCGTTTTCTAATACTAGCAAGAGAACCTATAATCTCAGGAATTAACAAGCCCCATAAGGTAATAAAAAAGATAATTTATTTTATTATATTTTAAATCAAATTATCAAATCATATATAAACAACCCAAACAATATTCAAATTTTATTTTATCGCCTCAATTTTGCAGACGAGCATTGTGTTTACATTAGAAGAAGGCCCTAGGGTCTTGTTCAATGCTTTAGCTGTGTTTGCTCTAAGGGAGATCAACTTATCAAAATTAAGTTAATTTTTTCACCCTTTTATTTAATATTTTTGTGATTGAATGATAAGTCTTAATGAAAGTAATTGACAACCCTTTTTCTGTAAATGATGTTGTGCTTGTGGGAGAGGTGTTGTGTTTTTCTCTGTTGCTAGGTAATCTTCTCAACAACAACATTCTACTTAAGCAGGTGACTAATCAAGATTAAGGGAGACTTGTAATCATGTTTGGCATTCCTTTCCAGTAAGAAACAGAGTTGTATGATTATTTTTTTTGTTTTATAGGAATGTATAACCCATGTTAGCAATGTATTATTTTTGTTTAACATTTGAATGATTCTTTGTATGACATTATAATTTGTGCAATTTATTTTATTTTTTGAGTATGAAATCTTATTTTATATTATGCAATGGATTGTATTTTTTGTATATGATATTTTTAAAAATTAATAAATATATAAATTTATTTTTTTTAACATTTAAATTTACGATACGCAAAAATATGTGTCATCTTCATTTATGACATGGCCTTTCTTGATACGCATTGCGTGTCATTAACATGCGTGTCGTCTTCCTTTATGACAGGGCCTTCCTTGATACGCATTGCGTGTCGTAAACGTGCGTCATAATTGCGCGTCGTAAATGAGCGTCGTAAATGTGCGTCGTCTATAGACAACGCGCAAAAGCGCGTCGTCTCTCTTTATGACAGGGCCTTCCTTGACGCACATTTGCGTGTCGTCTGAGCCTTTTACAAGGCGCAATGAGCGTCGTAAAAGGCTGTTTTTCTAGTAGTGATACTTGCCTTATCATATTAGATCAGTATAAATCCGATTTTTTTTATATATATATGAGTATATTCTTGATCTAATTGAAGATATTTATCAATTAATAAAATATTTGTTTCCTTATGTGATAAATGATTAATTATTTTGATTAAATTGGTAAATTGTTTTGCAAGAAATCATTAAATAAATCAAATATGGATAATCATGTGATTAAATGTTAATTTAGATTATTTGTTATTTGATCCTTGTTGTTATGAAAAGTTTTAAATTTTCCCTTTTAGGTTTTATAGTTTAAATTTGAACTCAAAAGTTTAGTTTTGAAATTTAAATAGTTGAAACCCTAATGTTTTGAAAAAGGTTTCAAAACTTGTCCTCAAGTTTTGGAATTTAAATTTTGATTAATAGTTTAATTTTCATGTATATTTAAATTCTAAACCCGAATGTTTTGAAATGTTTCAAAACTTGCCCTCGAGTTTTGGAATTTAAAAGTTGATTAAAAGGTTTAATTAGGAATGTTAAATTCTAAAACCTTAGTAATGTTTTGAGAAGTTCAAATCACACCCTTATGGTTTTATTAATTAATTAAGGTGTATAATTAAAAGAGTTTTAATAAATCCATAAAAGTTTAGGTTTACAATTTAATTGAATTAAAAGCATAATTGTTAAATTAGACCACCTAGTATTTTAAAAGTGTAAAATACACCCTATACTATATATAAAATTAAAAGTCTAACATTATATATATGTACGAGTAAAAGTCAGTCTTACCGTTAGTAGGCCTCATTCACGAAGCTGGTCTATAAGGAGTGTTTAAGGAAATTACCTATAAAATGGCGATTGAATGGGTATCCACTCTTACCCACCGCACTCTTGAGTAGTGGAGGGTCGTTAGCCGAACGGGTAGGATAGGACGAAACCTTCCATTATAAGTATAATGAAGTACAAAAGTAACTAAATGTTTTTCAAATTCCCAATCTTAGTTACTTAGGCAAAGTGAATTGATGCAATTCCATGAAATTACACTTTGTTCCCTTGCGAAGACGTTAGTGGAGCGTGTGTGGTTAACTGACACACTAAATGGTTCTAAGAAAAGGTAGCAAAGGGTGACTCAATGTTTGTCATAGTTCGGTGGAGCGTGTGTGGTTTACCGACACATCGAATAGGTGACTGTAACATGTGAAGGCACCATGTAAGTTTGCATGGTTATTCACACCCGCTTTGTGATCCTTGGCATCCCAGTCACAAACTAGAGGGGCATATCGAGATTTAAACATGCCATTGAAATGTTCAATGAATCTCAAAGGATCTAGGAGTTTTCATAGATTTAAAACTTAAATTTCTTTTTCGTTTTTCATGGTGGAAATTAGTGAATCGTCATTCACTTACCTTCAAATGTTCTGCAATTTGGGTTACGACATCCCTCTCCCGAGTTGTAGAATATTGTGTTGGGTCCTGGCCTTAGTATCTCATTTGGGTGATTTACTAAGGACTCAATCAATCAACTAACTTGAATTTGTTTCTCCCGTTTTGTAGATGTCAAATTTCGACAACTATGGTCTTCCCAAATCCCGTGGAACAAGCATTCCACATGAAGATGATATTCCACAATTCGATCGAGGAACAAGAAATCATGCTTCACTTCCTCCACCTCCTCCAATTATTCTCCCTAACCCACAAGATTGAAGAATTGAAAGGTTCAATATCACTAAGGCCCTATTGGAAATGAAACATGAAGATGGTAAATCCGTGTGTGCCCACATTCTAGGAATGAAATCACACATCGATAGGTTGATTATGTTGGGTATGTCATTTCCCAATGAGTTGGCTGTGAACTAGGTTATGTAGTCACTCCCTGAATCATATAATGAGTTCAAAAGAAAGTATTATATGATGGATCTTGACGATAACCTCATTGACCTGACATACATGCTCATTGCTGCTGAATCAGAAATGATTTGGCGAAGCAATGGAGCGTATTTGTTGGGAAAGTCAACCGACCATGCTTCCGAGGATGTTCTAAGAGAAGCGACCTACGTTTGCTGCCAAGAGAAAGGGCGTTGGATAGAAGTCTGCCTCAAGAGCCTGAAGATTCCAAAGATGGGAGAGTCAAAGAGTATGGTTGTGCTTCAGGTAAAATTCCACTATCTAATTCCATTAAGTTCCTATTCGTTGATTCTTAATACATGATGTGATAAGATTGCATTTGAATGTTTTTCAGGATCGGTGAAAAGAAAGGAATCTTGATGAAAGAGCAAGCTGAGTCTAATCACAAAGAAATGGATCTCGATCGCATGGGCTTGAAGATTAGATTTTGAGCTTAGATATTTATGATAGAATTGTTAGGACTATTTGACTACATAGTTTTCAATGGGTTTTTCATTGTAAGGACAAATGTTTTCCGCTGCTTTTATAAATAAAATAAATTTTTGTTTGACTTATTTATTTATTTGTTTATTTCCTTGCAATGAAATCGTTATGAAAATTGATGTTTGCATATTTCTACAACGTATGGATATGATTCTTATTTATGGAAATGTCAAGAATTTACCAAATAGGGAGAGTTGCCCAAGTTTCAATTGGACAGAAATTTGGAATCACGCAACTTCATTGCATGATGAATGAGAAATTTCATATTTTGAAATTAGACTAATTCATTGACAAAGTGTCAAGTGAAGGACTAGGAGATCGAGCACACAAAGTTGTGTGTTGATCAAGTTCACCATAAGAGTAACAAAGATATTCTTCATGATTTACTAAAGGTTTAGTAAATATGATTATACTTATAAGATTAAGTGTAATTCGGAATTGATTAAAAAGGTTTAAATCAATAGCAAAACGAATAAGAAGAATCTAGTAGGCAGAAAGATAAAAGTTTCTCCATTCTAAGAAGAGGGGAGAGTACCTTTTATGCTTTATGATAGGTCTTAATGATTAAGAACCATATTTCAGTTGATCCTCTAAGTACAATTGTATGTTTAAGAAGAGGAATCAAGAATTGAAGAAATGGTTAAATCAAAAAGTCAATCATACTTCGTTTCAATACAAGTCTTAAAGTTAAGATTGTGAGATTAAGTGAAAAAGTATTAAGAAGGTTTATAACATTCATCAAATGTGGAAAGTTGTGATGTCTTGGATAAGACAGAGACCAACTAGGACCAATTTATGAAGTGTTTTGATAAAAGTTACACTAACTCTTGAATATTTGTTTGTCAAGAAATGGTTATTGACAAGAGAATCTTATACGTCAAGGAGTCAGTGGGAGTCTTAATGGTCTTGAAAGGTTTCAAGAACAAATCAAATAAACCTTATCGATCATCACTAGCACACGAGTTGAGGTTTACAACCTATCGTGTTGACATTATTTTGGTTCTGTGCTATTCCAATTGAGTTAATTATGCATGTAAGTTCTATGAGTTCTCATTTTGAATGCTTAAAAGGCAAGGCACCTTAATCAATGAAAGGTACATTGATAGGAAAGAGTGAGCTGCTTTACTACTTGGAAGACATGGTGGGCAGCTGTGCTACCATAAGGCAAGAAATCAAGATTAAGAAAGTTCGATCCATATGAGTTTGAATTTGTCGTAAACTTTGGTTTTAACAAATTCACATGGATAGGAACACATACACCGTTTAAATCTAAGTGTCATAAGATTTCCTCCTTCATGAAAATGATTGTGAGGAAATGCTTTCACTAAGAAATATTTTAAGAAGATAGTGATTGTAAAATTGCATTCTCGAATTCGATTATGGTTACGGTATCCCTTTCCATAATTTGAATTGTGAGGTTTGGCAATTAGTATTAATTGTTTAGACACACATATGAACTATCTAAGGCAAATGTGTATAAGTTCAAGAAGCCTTGATAAAAGATTATCAAAGCACTAAGTATTAGAAACAGGAACTTAAGAAATTCAATAAGTATTGTTTTTCTGAAAGTTAAGATGTTTATGAATACATGTCAAAGCTAGTGGGAGCATAAGTGTTATGTTTTATAATAATCATCATGATAGTGGGAGCATAAATGTTATGATTGTATGATTATTAAGGCACATATTGCAAGTTGGCAATATTAATTATAGAAAACAAGAGTTATACCTTGCAAAGTAGTAAGGGTTGTAAAGTTGTTTTGCTATAATTAAGGGAGAGAATATTATGCTTCATTTCAAATCTAAAGGCTTAGGTTGTGGAATGTTAATAAAATTTAGTCAAAGGTACATAGTGTCAGAAGGTTGATAAAGTATCAAATCTTTATGTAAGACATTATGCGTCGTGTCCCATACGCTTCGGGTATAGGATCAATTGCAAATACTATAATATTTCACCATTCTAAAATTTTTCAAATGTCTAGCGCATTTAGAGGGAAAAAGGACTATAATCGGTTTTGACTAAAATAATTGAACAACTATCAAAGGACAATCCAAAGTTCGACGAGGATTGGTTGCTTGTGAGTAGTTGGAAGCATGGTATTGGATGAACCATATCGACATTATTATGAATAGAAAAGATTCTATTAAGAATGAGTTGTCATATGGAAAATATGGAAGCATGTCCATAGTGGGAATTGAATATTGAAAATCTATGTCTAGATTAGAAACTTTTATGCAAAAAGATGTTCAAAGGAATGTACTTTGAATGAGAGACATCATATCTAAGGAATTGTCTTGTAACAATCTCCGATAGAGAACTTTGTAATATCATTGGCAATAGTCTTTGTGACTTTGGTGCAGTGACATTACGAAATGATCATTGCATAAAATGTTAGAATCTAGCATATTCAATAAGTGGCAAGAATTTGATATTCCTTCACTTATGAAAAAGGATTTAGAGTTGTGAAATGAGAATGATTGGAAATGTGTTCAGTTTGATCTATTTCACAAAGTAAGAACCATAGGTAAACATTGTGTGCATGCTAAGAGCATGCGACAAGTGTAGTAATAATTCAAGTAAGAAGTTGATTACCCGAAACGACAAAAAATGAGTAATCGATATGGTGATAAATAAAAGGTGTTTTATTTATACTCAAAGGTTGGAGGCCATATGGAATTAGTATTATTCTTGTGTTTCACTTTGCATGTTTTGACTTCCTGAATAATTTAATTGGTTTAGAACAGTCAAATTATTCAAATGGGCCACAGTCGTTCATATGTTGGAAGTAGGTATGAATGAAGATTGTCGTGAATTGGTGTGTGGATTGTCTAAAAGGCATTAGACATAAGCAAATGTTTGTTGCAATGTTTATGAGTGCTTATGAATATGATTTGAGCATTGGATTAAACCCACGCTCACTTGGATCACTCCATGAATTGTATCACGAGTGATTCGTGAGACGATAACATCTTATATTCTTGAAACCGAGATGTGTGAGTTGTATCTTGCAAATCAGTTGCACATTGATAATATGTAAACGCACCAGTAACTTGGTGTTATAAAACATATTGTTGTGTGTGATTAGGTCAGGAAGTTCAAGCGAGCATTGAATCAAAGTTTATCCGTTCCTTTTATCCAAAGTAGGATAAAAGCGATATCTTTGGGCCCCTCGATGATTTAGTGATGACAAACATAAATGCTCGGCCGGGCTAGGGCTAATTTGATTTGTTCAATTAGTCAGTCGTCATAAATCGGAAGTCGAGAAATAGTACAAAGAGAATGATTAGAAATCATGTCTTATACGATATCTAGAATGGAGGAATATATGATCCCTTATCTAAAGGACACGCGTATCTGATAGGATCAGAGTTGACAGCGGCTTTGGAAAGCTACGACTGCAGATCAGGATCTGAAGTCATACGCGTAATAGTTATTAGACTTATCCAAGTGGGAGACTGTTGGATTAGTGTCTAAGTCCATAACTATTTTGGTATGTACTTGACCCGATGGTGCATGGTCCTTTTGGGTTGCCTTCACCAAAACAACTTGATATGATGAATTATGGAGAGAAAGGATTAAATATGATTTATTAATATATTATAAGAATAATATATTAAAGGAGAAATAATATTGTTTAATTAATATTAGTCAATAATTAGTTGGTAATTAGTTTTGTGACTAAAAGAGATTAATTAAACTTAAGGGACTAGAATTGTAATTATAAGATAATTGCAATTTGGGCTATGGATTGTCTTATATTAAGGAGTGGACGAATTCTATGGGGAAACCCATAAGAAATCGTCCAAGGCCTTAATTAAATGAGTCCATGGGTTGCTTAGGGCTTAAGAATCCAAATTAGGGTTTCCTTGTTAGATAACCCTAATAGCCTAACTATATGTATCCATTATGAACCAAAAACGTGGCTAAGCATCCTTCTAGGGTTTCACACGTTTTATGGCAGCCTCATTCCTCTCTCATCTTCATCCTCTTGCTCTTGGTGTTTGTGAACCATTAGAGGAGTGACATTTGTGACTCTAAGCTCTCTAAAGTCAATACAAGGATGAATTGGGATTGCTATTGCTACATAACAACCAAGGTAATATCTTAAACCTATTCTCATGTTAATATGATTACTTGAATGCTAGAATTAGGGTTTATAGTCTTGGATAACTTGCATGTACAATAGAGAAACCTAGATCCAAGCCTTAGGGTTTGTATGAGCACATAGGATGTTCTTATGACCAAAACCCATCACATCCAACTACCTATTAGGTATTAATGATATATAAGCATGATGTATAAACTAAGGTATTATAGATTCAGTCACCTACGGTTGTTTAAGTTGATACTGGTTTAATAAAACGGATTAAACCCTTTACTGGGAAGTTTCTAGTTTTGAATACCAAAAGTTCTTATTTGAAAAGTATGATTTGAACTAGAAAGTTACTCATTGACTTTGTGTCCTATGACTTGACCCATACTTGGTACCCTTATGATGTCTTAATGTGTACGAAACATATATATATATATATATATATATATATATATATATATATATATATATGTACATATCTATATATATATATATATATAGAATTGAATAGACAACAGACTAGGTGAATCCGTTCCAAGCCCACAACCAAACATGGAACAA
This sequence comes from Lactuca serriola, assembly GCF_051521515.1. Classification (NCBI taxonomy): domain Eukaryota; kingdom Viridiplantae; phylum Streptophyta; class Magnoliopsida; order Asterales; family Asteraceae; genus Lactuca; species Lactuca serriola. Next base: position 121,835,719 of record NC_136415.1, on the reverse strand, counting down.
GAAGTGAAGCGAAGAGCACACATCCTATTATCTGTCAGATCCTATTGATATATATATCCTTTGATGTATACATTAGGGAATCATAAGGTTAGCATTATGGTCCCTCTTTTTACTAAACGTAGCCTTCTACCAAGGCATCATATGTTATGTATGTTTGTAAAAATGTAAGTTTTCCCTAGTTTATAACTATCTTTACTCGAATATAGTTTGTATTTGAATTTCAAGTGGTACTGACACTTTATGAAAGAAATTGGAAAATATATGTACTGTAGTATTATAAATAGTACTACTGTTGTACTGATTTCCTTAAATTTGGTTATTAATGTATAATGTGATGGCTAGATCCCACACTAAATGCTCTCCTTGTCAAAAGATTATAGGAACCACAGACGACCTCGACAATCAATTGCAAGCCGTGTACATCCAAATTAAAGTTATATGATCATGCATACGTAATTTAACTATCGCCTATTATTTAGAACAATGAGTTAGTGATTCATTGCTGTAATTAGATCCTGTAATTGTTCCATGGTATAGAAATTTAGTATGTTTGTTTTGTTTCTCATATAGTTTGTTATGTTTCTCATATAGTATGTTATGTTTCTCATATAGTATGTTCTGTTTCTCATATAGTATGATCTGACTCATGTATGAACTGACTCTTTGTATGCTTCATTATACTAGAAGTAATGAATAGTATCTTCCTAAACTATACCTATTATAGTTTACTAACGTTTTAATTGAACTTGTTATTGAAAAGACTCATTTATCTACTAAGTGATGCTTGTACTTTCAAAACAGAGTCTTGTTAAACTATAAAGCAACATAACTTAAAAAGAGTTTTTGAAATGTTTTGATCACTTATAAATGACATATGCAATCCTTTGAAAGATGTATATAACAAACATTTTACACAATTATAATTATGTTTAACTTGTATTCCCCCTTAAAGCATGTAAAACAGTTAAAAGATTTATTACGGGGTATGAACTCACCTGATGTGGGTGATCCAATGAATACGCGCGTAAGGATGAGGAGTTCCCCGAAGGAAGTCCCGAGACTTTACAATTCCTAAATAACATATATTGGCATGAATATAGTGTTTATAAGAAACTATATGAAAGGAAATACCTTTTGGGACTAGGAAACACTTTGACCAACTGTTTTGTGATTGGACTAAGGAGTGTGGAATGGCACTAACAAGAGTTTACTACCATGGGTTTACAGCCAAAGGGAGTTTACGACCGTAAACTCATGGTCAAACATGCATAAGTGTTTGTTTGAAGGCAAAGGAAGCTTGAGGGACCTTTGCTCTACACAAGGATGAGAAAGACCAAACCAATGGAGGCTTCTGATGAGCTTACGGCCCAGAGGAGTTTACAGCCACAAAATCATGGTCATTATGCATTTGAGAGTAGTTTAAGGTCCTATTTCCATCAAGGAAGGGCTCTAGGTCACAAGCTTTGCATCTAGGAGGGTTTATGGCCAAAATGGCACCTTTAAAGGGGTTTACGACCATGGGAGATGGCTTGGCCGTAAACTCCTTTTGTCCTTGTGTTTTTGATGTTTTCAAGGCTTTAAGCATGAGTCCTAACTAGATATCAAGTGTAGGGAAGAGTACTTATGATATAGAGTCTTGAAATGGTTAGTCTTTGGCCAAGAACACTAGTGTGTGTTCTTGGTGTTTCTTGAAGATCTACGAAAACATGATTTCCATGGATGAAATCAATGGATGAAGCTAGATTAAGAGATGTATCAACTAATCAAAGAAAAACACTTACAACTTTTGAAGATCTAAGATGAAACTCGATGATACTTGAGAGGATTTGAAGAAATCTCAGCCAAGGAAAGGAAGGAATGAGGAATGGCTAAGTGTTATATATATATAGGTGTGAGTTTACGTCCACCTTGAGTTTACGGCCGTAAACTCTTGGTATCTTGGCCGTAAACTCCTCTTGATGGAGTTTAAGGCTTGCATGCTATATTGTGCTCCTAGCAGGTACTTCCTAACACTCATTACTTGAGTGCATTAGGCTTAAAACTACTTAGAACGACCATTAACCAGACTAGAAGTCATTACCAATGAGTCTGGCACTCAGCTGAGTTGATTGACAAAGCTTTCAAAGCAGAAATTTTTCAGGTTGTCACATCATCCCCCCGTTTGATGGAATTTCGTCCCAAAATTAGCTTTCTTATAGTACTACTACGGTTGCGCTCCTTTGATTTGCAGAATACTCACTCGTAGACCTGACAATTTTTCCCTAACGTTCATGATAGGATTTGTACTTGGTCCATCTATCATTACCTCGTGTATACAAGTCGTATTTAATTAGGATTAGTAAGACGGTCGGATGTGCGACTCTGCCCCAGGTCCACAACTAAACAAGGAAAAAGAGATAGGGCGGAAACACACATACTAGATCTACGTAATCATAGTTATATACCACTCTCACGTACACACTGAATAGTGATAGGTTGGCTGTATTCGTCCTTAGCCTCTGTGCTCGTACTTGGTCTGTTGGACGGGTGGTATTTTGTGACAGTCTGCGGACATCTGACGATAAGGCTTCGGAGGAAAAGTACTCTTCACATGAGTACTTCAGGGTTTAGAATACGAAAGATAAAAATAAGGTTTAGGTCGGACTGTCGGTACGAATGGCGAAGATTTCGAGAACTTAACGATCAAGGCGATAGAAACATATGAACTTAGTATGACGAATGATAGTGTGACAACCCAATTTTTCTTTTCTGTACAACCATTCACTTCAACAGAAGTCAAAACTGTGTCTGCTAACTTTCAAGCTTTTTGGAATAAGTTTGAGTGTTTTAAAGTTAGTGCTTCAGAAGTTAACAGGAGAAAGGATGCACTAGTGTTTATTGTGCATAAATTAGGTTCCAAAAACTCCAAGAGTTTCAGTTGATGGCCCAAATGGTATTTGAACTGTAAACCCTAATGACTATATAAGTGAGACTTAGATATTTTAGCCATTTTTCAAAAATTCAAGATCCAAACCCATTTCTCTCTCAAGTATCATCCAAGGTTTCTTCAAGATCTTCAACTTGTAAGTATTTCTAAGCCCTAGTAAAATGATATCTACCCTAATCTAGTGATCTAACATGATTTCATCTATGAAATCATTCCAAAAGTGTAGATCTTCAAGTTTCACCAAGAACACCAAGAACACACACTAGTGTTCTTGGACTTTTAGCACCTTTTCAAGCTTCTACCTTGTAAGTACTTCTATCCTAGAGTATTATAAGCCTTCTTACACTTCTAAACATCAAGAAAACACCCAAGAAATCCAAGATCAAAGGTGTTTACGGTCCAAGATGTTCTTGGACCGTAAAACCTAAAAAGGGTGCCAAAGTGTCCCTATTCTCTTGCCAAGCCTTATAAACTAGCCTAGAACCTTACCTTGACATGCTAAGTACTTGAAAACATCATATGACCATAAACCATTTGGGTTTATGACCGTAAACCCAAAGGAAAATGGTCCAAAAACCGTAAACCCCATAAAGGGGTGATATGTTCCCTAATCACTTCCTAAGGCTTAAACATGAAGTAGGAATGCTTAGAATGACTTGTAAGACTTCAAATCACAAAATGGTAAAAGTACTATGAGTTTACGGCTGTAAACTCATGGGTTTATGATCGTTAACTCAAGTGGAGTTGGTTACAAAATCGTAAACACCCTTAGATGCTATTTCACTTCCCTTTGAAGAATCACATGTGATTCCAACACTTAATCAAGGTGTTTCCTAGTCCCGGAAGGTGTTTCGTTTCATATAGTTGTTTATAAACACTATATTCATGTCAATATGTGTCTCTATATGTCATTTAGGACTTGTTGTGTCTCGGGACTTCATTCGTGGAACTTCTCATCCTTACACGCATACCCGATTGAATCACCCAGATCAGGTGAGTTCATACCCCATAATGAATCTTTTAACTATTTTAAATGTTTAAGGGGGGAAATACAAGTTGAACACAATGATAATTGTGTAAATTTTTGTTGTTAAACATCTTTCAAAATGTTACTTATGTTATTTATAGGTTGTCAAAACATTTCAAAACTCTTTAAAGTTATGTTACTTTATAGTTACACAAAACTCCATTTTTAAAGTACAAGCATAAATGAGTCTTTTCAATAACAGTCCAAGTAGAACATTAGTAAACTATAATAGGTATATTTTAGGAGAATGCTATTCGTTACTTCTAGTAAAATGAAGTACACAAAGAGTCAGTTCATGCAAGAATCAAACAAACAGTGAAGAGAATCAAACAATACCATACAGAACATGTAGTAAAGAGATACAGAACAATACCATACAGAACAAACAAGTTAGGTTGATATAGCATGAGAACACACAAACAAGATCTAATTATACCAATGAATCACTAACTCATTGTGTTAAACAAAAGGTGATAGTTATATTGGGTATACATGATCATATAACGTTAATGTGAATTACACGGCTTGCAAGAATTTGCAGGGGTCACGTTTGGTTCCCTACATCTCTTGACAGTGAGAGCGTTTAGTAGGGGTTCTAGCCTTCACATTATGACCATAATAAAGCAAATATGTTTTTAGTTTATTTAGTACATACGTATGTAATTATAAACGACATCTATGTACTTACTTTTCCCATTACTTTCATAAAGTGACAGTACCACTTGAAAGTTTAACTATTTTCTAGAAAAGATAGTTATAAACTAGGGAAAAATATAATTTTTACAAATCGACAAAGGAACAGTCGGGTCTAACACAGAACAGAAGATGCCTTGGTAGAAGGCTACGATTAAAGGATAGGACCATAATGCCAATCTTATGATTTCTTAATGTAAACATCATAGGATACATATATACCAATAGGTTCCGACAACTAATAGGATGTGTGCTCTCCGCTTCATTTCCTGTTCCTCGTTGGGTTGTGGGCTTGGAACAGATTCACCCAATCTATTATCTATCCGATTATATATATATATATACATATATATATATATATATATATATATATATATATATATATATATATATATGCTTAGTATACATTAAGTCATCATAAGAGTACTAGGTATGGGTCAGGTTATAGGACACAGATTCAGAGCACGGTTTTCCTAGTACAGAACATACTTTCCAAAGTCAGTACTTTTGAGTATTCAAAACTAGAAACTTCCCAGTAAAGGGTTTAGTCCATTTTATTAAACCGGTACAATTTTAAAGACTTTAGGTGAGTAACTCTATAATACCTTAGTATATACACCATGTTTATATATAAAACTAATACCCAATAGGTAGTTAAATGTGTGTTTTCTGCCTTACTTCTTGTTCCTCATTGGGTTGAGGGCTTAGGGAAGATTCACTCAGTTAACTTTCTATTCAATATTAGATTATGTTTAGCAGTATAAAATAAGCTATTATAAAAGTAGTCACTGTGGTCACTATTTTTACTATAATAAATATAGGTTTTCTTATAGAACTTTTCATTAGATATAAAGGAATCATTACTACTAACTCCATGAGTAACAAGTGAATACACCAGGGTTATATATGACAACGATCTAACAACTAATGGGATGTGTGCTATCCGCCTTACTTTCTATTCCTTGTTCGGTTGTGAACTTAGGGTAGATACGCACAATCGATTGTTAGTTTACTCCGTGACATATATAACTTGTACCTACTTAGTACCCATAGAAAGGCTTGTAGTGTCAATTTACTTAACTTTCATTCAAGTAGGAAATATAGGATTTTCTAGAGGAACAGACAAACTTTTCAAAACCGAACTTACAACTTACATCAATTTTACATTTAAATTTTCAACCACATTTTACAGCTTACTCACATCACTAAAATCTTATGAACTCACCAGCTTAATTGTTGATCAACCACATTTTACTAATATCACTAAAATCAGGAGACTATTAGACAGGTGCTCGTGCTGGGAAATCAGAAGATGGAGCATTATAGCTTCAAGTCTTGTTTTGTTATTTGATTATGAATTATATGTTTTGTGAACACACGCATTGTAAACACTTTCTTTCTAAATGAAATGCTTGTTATTTACTTGCTTACCATATACATATCTCGTGATACTAAACATGACGTCCTCCACCCCTGAACGTTTCTGCCGTTCCGGTTTTGGAGTGTGACAGATTGGTATCAGAGCATTGTTTATAGTGAACTAAGTATATCAACCAATAAAAGATATACAACTATAAATGCAATGGGTCTTAAGTGCTCTGGATAATGATATATTTTAGAGTATAGCTACAAGTTATAAAAATATACCTACTTGCTCATACATGTACATAATAGAACTAGTGTCACGAGGAGAACAAAACTAAAGTATTTAAAGGTTGGGCACTGTCGTCAACCTGAACAGTTATGTAATCATAGCTAGGATCAATATAGCCAGATCAACTATATTCATTAGAGATGTTACTAACATGTGTTTGGGAATGATGTGGTGTTGCAACAGTGTTAAAACTTACCAGAACGCCAGTACAAGTACATTCAGAGTTAGAATACTATAGGAGTATTTTAGTCCAGATAAATAACTTATGTGAGAACTTAAAAGACCCTTGTGGATAGATCTATAATCTTGCAAGGTATATTCCTAAAGTTCTATATATAATCAAGATCTTATAGACTTAAAATCAGTGGCCTACGCTTCACTATCAATTCCTCTTAAGGATGTAGTGTTGGAGTGGGATCACTTATTCAAAGGTCTATTTAATCTTAAATTATATACAAACTTGTGTACCTTGTACAATTATAGGAGGATTCCGTAAGGATCACCCCATAAAGTTACCTTAAAGCTCATAGGTTCTTTAGTCACTTTCATTCTCGCACGACAAGCCCATATAGATGTAACCACTTCCTCATAGTAGACAACATAAGAGTTCAGGAGGAACAAGAACATGTTCATGAAAAGCTTTCACGGAGAGATCAGCCGAAGTAACCAAAACGTCTTACACGTCACACTAATAAATAATAATTTTGTTAATTATTTGAGCGAATGGAAACACTGCACACATTACATGTGTTAGGATTATTTTCTTACATGCAGCTGGTAACAGTTATTCAGGAAACAGAAATTCATTCAAGGATAGTAATTCAAAATTCATAGAGTTTATTAGGTATACACTCATTTATCAATGGTTTCTAGAACCCTGTGGAAGGAAGGACGCGATACATCCAGAACTAGGATAACCTTGTCTTTTCAGCTTTCGGCTTGTGTCCATTGCTATAGACTTATTCCGTCTCATCTTTGTTTTCTTATAGCAATGATGACTCCTCGCAGATCACCCAGACACGCTACTCCAATAACTCCAACGCCGCCTCCTTCACAAATAGATATGGCTACTATAAACGCTGTAGTGGGCGCGGCTGTGGCAACAACCATGGCACAATAACACCCCATCAGTACAGGTGGAGGTGAAACACCTACTGATTCTATTCAAGGTGAGGTCCCTGTGCGCCAGGGAGAGTTTGTCACACCCCGAAACCGATGGCGGAAACGTTCCGGGCCGGAGGACGTCATGTAAGTATCACAACCAATGTACGTAGTAAGCATAGTAAACACAAAACATTACATTACATATGATTAATTACATTTGTTTGAAAGTAAAGTGATACATGTTTATCTATACAAAAGTTTGAACAAAAATAAGACGTGTCTTCTATAACGCTCCGTCTTCTGCAAAAGATTTCGGGTACCTGTCTAATGCGGACCTGAGAATACAAGTAGTTTGAAAATCAGTATAAAGCTGGTGAGTTCATAAGTGTTTTGTTTTCTGAAAATGAACGTGTTTCCTATAGTTTTCTAAAAAAGTTGTTATCCAAGAAAATCCCATATTTTCTTATTAAGACAGTTTAATACGTATAACTCTAGATTGAAAACCATGGGAAATACTATCCCGTATTCCAGTTGGTAGTTTTAATACATAAAACTATCGATTGAAAACCATGGGAATGCCAGAATGCCATACCATACTAGATATAAGAACCATGGGAATACCATCCCATACTAGATATAAGAATCATGAGAATACCATCCCGTACTAGATATAAATTCTATAGATCAAAGATAGATATGAAAATCCGTGAATAAACTTATATTTTGATATTAATACGTATTGTGAGTCGGGTAACCATGCTAATATGACCATGACACCTCCTTGACGTTCTTCAGGCGTCGGACGATATCTAGAATTTGTCACCACAGGCGTGCCCGCCTAACTGTAGCTAGCAGTTTAGGTGTGGGATTGTCAGTCCCGAATAGATCTATTCACAAATTCCAAGATCTCCCTCTATGAGACTCTGGTTACACTTCCGGGGAGAATTTACTGATAACCCGAAGGGTTTAATGAAGATAAACCTCACAAGCTAGTATTAAATTATTCACGGTATACTCGGTAGTTATCAAACATCGTACAGTAAAAAAGTCTAATACAATGAAATTATCTGGCATGATATTCTAAATAAATAGAGATAAACTGAATCAGACATAGTTTATCTATTAACTTTGCATGAACTCTGTGTCCGTAAAACAAGAACTAAAGATCCCAAATTATTCCGATAATAGTTTGATTGGTTTGATGGTTTCCTTTACCGTAGTTGAAATCCATGTCATTTGATTAAATAAAACATCCCTTATGCTCCGCATAATACATAAGGGGTAAGGATATCTAAAAGTTTGCCACATATTTATAGAATTTCATCAGTTTTAAGTTTCAAAAACATTTATAGATTGCTTGTATTCCCCCCCCCCCCTGAAAACATTGAAAATCACAGAAAAAGGCGTATGGGTATGAACTCATCAATCGAGAAACGAGTCGGTTTGGATGCAAAGTGTTGGTTCGGGGCTTGATAATGCGCGAGGTTCCTATGTAATATGGAATGATAAACAAATGTATCTAATTAGACTTTAATTCACTAATTAGATGTGATTATACACTCCAAGAGATGAAAACACTTCAAATCAAGTGTTTGGAGTGACCCGGGTAGCCTCTATGGACGAATAGGGCTTAGATAATGAGTTTGCCCTTCAAGAGTAAACACCTTAGTGAGTTTTCGGCCCTAAGACCATGTCCACATGAGTTCACGGCCGTGAACTCATGGATGATGGGTTTTAAGGTGCTTAAGGGTCAAATATCACTTAGGGAAAATTGCTAGGATTTAATCTAAGGCATAGGAAGGAATTAAACCACCAAAGGAACCATCAAAGGGAGTTTACGACTGTAAACTAGGAGTTTACGGCCGTAAGCTCCTATGTACCCTTTATTTTTATGTTTTGGTGGTCTTAGATCAATTACATGTGATTCAAACTTATTTTACAAGCCATGGAATGGATTTTGGACATCATTTGACTAAGGTATAGAAGTTTACGGCCCAGGAACCTATCTTTGGAGGGTTTACATCCATAAGCTCCTATGGAGGTGGTTTTCATCATGTTTAAGGCCCCTAAATCGATTGTGGTTGCTTCTAGACTTTAATCCAAGGCTTATGAAGTGTTTAAGTGGCATCTTAACACTTTAAATTGAGTTTACTGCCCATGACATGGAGTTTACGGCCCAAGCGTGATCTTAGGCCGTAAACTCATGTTTACTCCCTAAATGTTGAGTTCAAGGTGTTCCAAGTCCATTCCAATAAGTCCTTAGGTCGATTCCAAGCTCCAAGAGTGATTTGGGAGGGTTTTTGGGCTCCAAAACCCATTTTATATGTGTTCACGGCCCATGAGTGTTCCAGGGCCGTAAACACATGTTTATGGTACATTTTCATAGTTTAAACATGGATTTGGAAGCTGAAAAGGTTATACTACAAGTTAGGATGGTTAGCTTGATGATTTGAAGCTTGAATTTGGATGATTTTTGAGTAAGAATGAGATTGTAGAGAGAGTAGTGAGAGAGGGTGCAAAAGCTTCAAATGAAGCCATTTGAACTTTATATATAATTCAAGTTTGGGACACGATGTAATTCTACCCAATACTGACGTTAGACGAGGCTTTTGGTCGCACCCGATAAAGTTGTCGTAACCCGATGTGGTCGAAACTAAAATTTTTCTAATTGATAATTTGGAATATTTTCTTGAGTTATTAATGTGTTTGAGCACCCATTAAGTCATAATAAACGACTCAAATTTAATGACTTAATTTAATAACAAAACGGAAACAATTCGAAAACGACGAATTTTATTGATGGAACGGTTTACAATGACGAAATTAATTTCAGGTTGTCACATTATCCCCTCGTTAGAGGGAATTTCGTCCCGGAATTCAAGATTTAGATACAAATCATGGATCTGGAAATAGATGCGGATACTTCTGTTTCATCGAATCTTCGCGTTCCTAAGTGAATTCCGGTCCCCGCTTGGCATTCCAGCGAACCTTCACTATCGGGATGCGGCTTTGCTTTGTACGTTTGATCTCTTGATCCATGATTTCGATTGGTTCCTCCATGAAGTTTAGGTTTTCGTTGATTTCGATCTCTTCAAGAGGAATCACAAGGGTTTCATCGGCTAAGCACTTCTTAAGATTAGAAACGTGGAATACAGAATGGATGTTGCTAAGTTCTTGAGGGAGTCGGAGTTTGTAGGCTACAGGACCGATCCTAGCTAGGATCTCGAAAGGTCCGATGTACCTCGAGTTAAGTTTCCCATGCTTTCCAAAGCGTATCATGCCTTTCCAGGGCGAGATCTTTAACAAGACGCGATCTCCAACCTAGAATTCCAGAGGTTTCCGTCGTTTATCAGTGTAACTTTTCTGTCGGTCTCGTGAGGCTTTTAGTCGTTCACGGATTTGGATGATCTTTTCGGTGGTTTCACGGATGATTTAAGGACCAGTGAGAGCACTGTCGGGGACTCGACTCTTGGCTAGCTGCGTGTCTCCTACCTCGGCCCAACACAGAGGGGATCTACACTTGCGACCGTAGAGGGCTTCGAACGGGGCAGCCTTGATACTGGTGTGGTAGCTGTTGTTATACGAGAATTTGATTAAAGGAAAATGTGTGTCCCACGACTTTCCGAAATCAATGACACATGCTCTAAGCATGTCTTGCAGGGTTTGGATAGTTCTCTCACTCTATCCGTCTGTCTGAGGATGATAGGCCGTGCTCATGTCGAGTTTAGTTCCAAGAGCCTTCTGGAGAGCCTTCTGGAGAGAGTGCCAAAATCGGGAGGTAAACCTAGTATCTATATCAGAGAAAATGGACATAGGTACACCATGCAGTCGAACTATCTCTTGGATGTAGATACGCGCGAGTCTTTCCATCTTGAACGACTCTTTAATCAGAAGGAAGTGAGCAGACTTTGTCAGACGATCGACAATTACCCAAATGGTATCGTACCCACTAGGACATTTGGGTAACTTGGTGATGAAATCCATGGTAATCATCTCCCATTTCCAATCAGGTATCTCGGGCTGCTGGAGCAGACCCGATGGCTTCTGATACTCGACTTTAACCTAGGCACAAGTCAGACACTTGCCTACGAAGGTTGCGATTTTGGCTTTCATGTCTGGCCACCAGTATTGTTTCTTGAGATCCAGGTACCTCTTTTCCGAACCTGGGTGAACAGAGTATTTGGTCTTGTGAGCTTCGGTCATGACGACGTCTCTGAAACCTTCGAAATTTGGTGTCCGGATTCTATCCATGAAACGGTAGAATCTGTCACCTCTGATCTCAAGTTTCTTCTCCATTCCTCTCAAGGTTTCGTTTGACGGGTTTTCTGGTTTTAGAGCTTCCAACTAAGCTTCTCGGATCTGCGCGGATAAGTGAGAATGGATGGTCATCGTCAATGTCTTTGCCTTGCGGCTTGAACTCTCCTTTCGGCTCAGGGCATCTGCTACCACATTGGCCTTACCGGGATGGTAGCGTATTTCACACTCATAATCACTGAGTAGTTCTACCCATCGCCGCTGCTTCATGTTTAAGTCTTTCTGATTGAAGATGTGTTGCAGGCTTTTATGGTCGGTGAAGATCGTGCATTTAGTTCCGTAAAGATAATGTCTCCAAATCTTCAGTGCGAAGACCACTGCTCCTATATCCATGTCATGAGTCGTATAGTTGACTTCGTGTGCCTTTAGCTATCTCGATGCATAAGCCATAACTTTTCCTCTCTGCATAAGCACACAGCCTAATCCCTGATTGGATGCATCGCAATAAACCACGAAGTCCTCTGTCCCTTCGGGCAGGGAAAGGATAGGTGTGCTGCATAAGGCTTGCTTTAACGTTTGGAACGCAGTTTCTTTCTTTTCACTCTAACAAAAGGGTACGCCTTTCTGTGTTAGAGTGGTTAGGGGTTTGGTGATTCTGGAAATTTTTTGGATAAACCTGCGATAGTAGCCAGCGAGACCCAAGAATTAACGGATTTCTGTGGGTGTCTTCGGTGCTGACCAATTCTCTATTGCCTTGATCTTAGACGGGTCCACGTGTATACCCTCCTTGCTTACCACGTGACCAAGGAAAGCTACTTTCCGAATCAAGAACTCGCACTTAGAGAACTTTGCGTACAACTTCTCCGTCCTAAGTGTTTCCAACACTAACCTCAAGTGTTGTTTGTGATCTTCTTCGCTTCGGGAATAGACAAGTATGTCGTTAATGAACACGATGACGAACTTGTCCACGAAAGGATGACACACCTGGTTCATCAGGTCCATGAACACAGCTGGTGCGTTGGTTAGACCGAAGGGCATCACTACGAACTCGTAGTGTCCATATCGAGTCCTGAAAGCTGTTTTGGAAACATCACTCTCATGGACTCGAAGCTGATGATACCTTGATCTAAGGTCTATCTTCGAGAAGTAACTAGCTCCCTGAAGTTGATCGAAGAGGTCATCTATACGAGGAAGAGGATAGCGGTTTTTTACGGTCAATTTATTCAGCTCACGGTAGTCGATACACATCCGGAAGGATCCATATTTCTTCTTTACAAACAATACCGGAGCTCCCCAGGGTGAGGAACTCGGTCTGATGAATCCTTTGCTGAGTAGCTCATTGACTTGGCTGGATAACTCCTGAATTTCTGCTGAAGCTAACCGATATGAAGATTTGGCTATGGGGGTAGCTCCAGGAATTAGGTCGATGCGAAACTCAACCTGATGTTCGGGAGGAATTCCCGGGAGCTCTTTGGGAAAGACATCGGGAAAGTTGCAGACTTCAGGGATGCTCTCGAGGTCTTTAACTTCTTGGTTCTCGTTAATAACATGGGCCAGAAATGCTTGGCACTCCTTCCGCAGAAGCTTTTGAGCTTTGATGCTTGATATGATGCGAAGATTGTAACTGAGTTTATCGCCATAGATTATAAGAGTTTGACCCGAGGGGAGATTGAGTCGGATGGATTTTTTGTAGCAAAGGATATCAGCATGAGTGGGACTCAACCAATCCATGCCAATAATAACATCAAAGCTCTTAATGGAAACCGGCATTAGGTCGATGGGGAAGGAATGATCGTTTAGGGTAAGGATACAGTCCATGAATATGTCGCTGGCACTTTCTTTCTCGCCATTAGCTATATCAACGGTAAATGTTTCGGTTAATGGTTGGGGATTACTTTTAAGAAGACGTTTGAATGACTGGCTAACAAAACTACATTCAACACCAGAATCGAAAAGGATACTAGCATAAGAGTTGTCGAGGAGGAACGTACCAAAGACAACGGTGAGGTCGGCGACAGCCTCTTATCGTCCCATAGCTAGGACTCTCCCCGTATTGTCGGTTGATGCTGCCTTGGGGCAGTTCCTCTTCAAGTGCCCAACTTCACCACAATTATAGCAGGCTTGACTGACAGCCGCTCTGGAAGATTGCTCCGTTGGTTGGGCTGGTTTTCTACAGTTTCGAGCAAAGTGGCCCTTCTTGCCACAATTGTTGCAGAGTTGTTCACGACATGGCCCGGGAGTGAGATGATGATAACTGCACTTGCTGCACCATGGAAGAGTACCAGTGTACCCACTGGTAGGAGTCTGAGAAGTGGATCCAATGGCAGAAACAGTAGCAGGGGCAGTAGCAACATGGACTGCTATCGTTTTCCGTTTCTTAGAGGATCCTTGGGGGCTTTATGCCTTCCGCTTGTTCCAGAATCTCTTTTTACTTCCACCACTACTCTTAACCGGCTCCGGAGTAGTGGTCTCCTCATCGGGGTTGTCTCCGTGATCAATCAGGATTTGCGCCAGACATTTAGCGCTGTCGAAAATGTCTGGCTTTGCGGCCAACACATTCCCTTTTGTTGGTTGCGTCAGCCCCCAGAAAAATCTTTCGATCTTTTTACTTTCCGGGGTAACCATTCCCGGACAGAGCAACGCCAAGTCTTCGAATCTGGAGGTGTAAGCGGTGATGTTGGAACCCTTCATCTTTAGATTCCAAAGTTCATGCTCTCATTTATGTATTTCGCTGCGCAGGCAGTACTCAGCAAGTAGAAGATCCTTCATGGCCTCCCAACCCATAGCATTAGCTACCGGTAGGGTTAAGGATTTGACTCGTCCGTTCCACTAAGTCAAGGCTTTATCGGTGAAGGTGCAAGTGGCAAACTTCACCTTATCCGATTCAGAGCAGCCATAGATCTCGAAAATAAATTCGATTTTCTCAAACCATCGGGTTAAGGAAATGACACCTCCAGTACCATCGAAAGATGTGGGCTTCGCGTTCATAAAATCTTTATAGGTACACTCCTTTTTGTGTCCTTGGATGCCTTCTTGGTTTTGAGGTTAGGTACCACCTCCTGAACAACCACAGCCACCGGAGTTCATTTGAGACACGACAGCTACCACTGCGGCAGTAACAGCTGCCTGAAACATCACAAGATCAAATTGAGGAGGAGGTGCTGGCGGAGGGTTGTTGTTCTTGGTGCTGGGTCTTTTTCTTGGAGGCATCTTGATCTATGATAGCCAGGAAAGAGAGGATCATAAGTCCTCTGAATTGAATCAAGAGATATGGAATAAGAAATATATCTTTATGACAGATGTAAAGTTCTAGTAAGCGATAAAACAAGAAAGAGTTATCGAAGCAGATAAATTATCGCTAAGGAAGGAAGGAGTAGCACCACTCTGAATGAATTTCTACCAAGTACTCAGTTCTGACTAAGATACTCCCATAGTATCTTATGTTTCGCTGAATCGATGAATCATTGTTTGGACCTTAGGTAAGTTTTAGGCATGCTGCACACCACAGTCACTCCTAAGCACATGTTGGCCGTGTCTCGAATGAATATAGTTGATCAGGCTATATTGACCCTAGACACGACTACATAATTGCCCAGGTTTAACCGCAACACACAACGCCCATTTACTTATGTTTTGTTCTACTCGTAGTTACGGATTCTGTCGGTGAGGTATACTTGTATACCTTTGAAAATACTTCTAATTTAAAGTATACTTTTAGTTCAGAGCACTTAGGCCCCTTAGTGTTTATAGTCTTATACCATGTAAGGCTTGGTATACTAGTTCACTATAAACGAGGGCTCTGATACCAATCTGTCACACCCCAAAACTGATGGCGGAAACGTTCTGGGGCGGAGGACGTCATGTAAGTATCACAACCAATGTACATAGTAAGCATAGTAAACACAAAACATTACATTACATATGATTAATTACATTTGTTTGAAAGTAAAGTGATACATGTTTATCTATACAAAAGTTTGAACAAAAATAAGACGTGTCTTCTATAACGCTCCGTCTTCTCAAAAGATTTCGGGTACCTATCTAATGCGGACCTGAGAATACAAGCAGTTTGAAAATCAGCAAAAAGCTGGTGAGTTCATAAGCGTTTGGTTTTCTGAAAATGAACATGTTTCCTTTAGTTTTCTGAAAAAGTTGTTATCCAAGAAAATCCCATATTTTCTTATTAAGACAGTTTAATACGTATAACTCTAGATTGAAAACCATGGGAAATACTATCCCGTATCCTAGTAGGTAGTTTTAATACATAAAACTATCGATTGAACACCACGGGAATGCCATACCGTACCAGATATAAGAACCATGGGAATAACATCCCGTACTAGATATAAGAATCATGAGAATACCATCCCGTACTAGATATAAATTCTATAGATGAAAGATAGATATGAAAATCCGTGAATAAACTTATATTTTGATATTAATACGTATTGTGAGTCGGGTAGCCATGCTAATATGACCACGAGACCTCCTTGATGTTCTTCAGGCGTCGGACGATATCCAGAATTTGTCACCCCAGGCGTGCCCGCCTAACTGTAGGTAGCAATTTAGGTGTGGGATTGTCAGTCTCGAATAGAGCTATTCACAAATTCCACGCTCTCCCTCCAGGAGACTCAGGTTACACTTCCGGGGAGGATTTACTGATAACCCGAAGGGTTTAATGAAGATACACCTCACAAGCTAGTATTAAATTATTCAGGGTATACTCGGTAGTTATCAAACATCATACAGTAAAACAGTCTAATACAATGAAATTATCTGGCATGATATTCTAAATTAAATAGAGATAAACTGAATCAGACATAGTTTATCTATTAACTTTGCATGAACTCTGTGTCCGTAAAACAAGAACTAAAGATCCCAAATTATTACCATAATAATTTGATTGGTTTGATGGTTTCCTTAACCGTAGTTGAAATCCATGTCATTTGATTCGATAAAACATCCCTTATGCTCCGCATAATACATAAGGGGTAAAGATATCTAAAAGTTTGCCAGATATTTATAGAATTTTATCAGTTTTATGTTTCGAAAACATTTATAGATTGCTTGTATTCCCCCTAAAAAGATTGAAAATCACGGAAAAAGGCGTAGGAGTATGAACTCACCAGTCAAGAAACGAGTCGGTTTGGATGCTAAGTGTCGGTTCGGGGCTTGATAACGAGTGAGGTTCCTATGTAATATGGAATGATACACAAATGTATCTAATTGTTCTTTAATTCACTAATTAGATGTGATTATACACTCCAAGACGTGAAAACACTTCAAAATCAAGTGTTTGGAGTGACCCGGGTAGCCTCTATGGACGAATAGGGCTTAGACAATGAGTTTTCCCTTCACGAGTAAACTCCTTAGGGAGTTTTCGGCCCTAATACCATGTCCACATTAGCTGACGGCCGTGAACTCATGGATGATGGGTTTTAAGGTGCTTAAGGGTCAAATATCACTTGGGGAAAATTGCTAGGATTTAATCTAAGGCATAGGAAGGAATTAAACCACCAAAGGAACCATCAAAGGGAGTTTACAGCTGTAAACTAGGATTTTACGACTGTATGCTCCTAAGTACCCTTTCTGTTTATGTTTTGGTGGTCTTAGGTCAATCACATGTGATTCAAACTTATTTTACAAGCCATGGAATGGATTTAGGACATCATTTGACTAAGGTATAGGAGTCTACAGCCCAGGAACCTATCTTTGGAGGGTTTACGGCCATAAGCTCCTATGGAGATGGTTTTCATCATGTTTAAGGCCCCTAAATCGACTGTGGTTGCTTCTAGACTTTAATCCAAGGCTTACGAAGTGTTTAAGTGGCATCTTAACACTTTAAATTGAGTTTACTGCCCATGATATGGAGTTTACGGACCAAGCATGATCTTGGGCAGTAAACTCATGTTTAATCCCCAAATGTTGAGTTCAAGGTGGTCCAAGTCCATTCCAATAAGTCCTTAGGTCGATTCCAAGCTCCAAGAGTGATTTGGGAGGGTTTTTGGGCTTCAAAACCCATTTTATATGTGTTCACGGCCCATGAGGGTTCCAGGGCCGTAAACACATGTTTATGGTCCATTTTCATAGTTTGAACAAGGATTTGGAATCTGAAAAGGTTATACTACAAGTTAGGATGGTTACCTTGATGATTTGAAGCTTGAATTTGGATGATTTTGGACCAAGAATGAGATTGTAGAGAGAGAGAGTTGTGAGAGAGGGTACAAAAGCTTCAAATGAAGTCATTTAAACTTTATATATAGTTCAAGTTTGGGACACGGTGGAATTCTACCCGATACTGACGTTAGACGAGGCTTTTGGTGGCACCCGATAAAGTTGTTGTAACCCGATGTGGTCGAAAATAAAATTTTTCTAATTGATAATTTGGTATATTTTCTTGAGTTATTAACGTGTTTGAGCTCCCATTAATTTATAATAAACGACTAAAATTTAATGACTTAATTTAATAACGAAACGAAAATAATTCGAAAACGACGAATTTTATTGACGGAACGGTTTACAATGATGAAAAGAATTTCGGGTTGTCACAGAGTTCTCCTACAAGGACTTCACCAGATGCCAACCATTGTCCTTTAAAGGGACTGAGGGAGTCATTGCCCTCATGCAATGGTTTGAGAAAACAGAGTCGATCTTTGAAATTTGTTTATGCCCAGAAGGAAGCAAAGTGAAGTTTGCTGCTTGCACCTTCTCTGGCAAGGCCCAAACATGGTGGAACAGCCATGTTAAGTCACTGACCCTATCAGTGGCAAACTCAATAGGTTGGGAACACCTAAAAGAGTTAATGTGAGAGGAATACAACCCGTTAGGTGAGATTCAAAAACTGGAACAAGAGCTGTGGGATCTCACTATGGTCGGCTCAGACATAGTGACCTATACTGACCGATTTAGTGAACTAGCAGCTCTATGCCCCGAGATGATTACCTCGAAGAGCAAGAAGATAGAAAGATACATTTGGGGTCTGATTGCTCCGACCAAAGGAAATGTGTTGTCTTCTAACCCAGCCACGTTCGATAGTGCTAAACGCCTGGCTAAGCGACTCATCGACCATAGAGTCCGCCATGGTGTAAAAGTCCCTATTCCCGAACCATCAAGGGAAGAAGACTATAACCAGAAGTCGGGGAACAAGAGAAAGAAGAAGCGAACAACACAAGACACCCCGCAAGAGCAATGAGAGAGTACTATGTACGCCGCTACTACATCTACTGCTTTAGCACCTGCCAGTCGATATGCTGGAAACCTTCCGAAGTGTGCAAATTGCAACTTTCACCACACCGGAGTATGCCGGGAAATGCAGTGTCTGAACTGCCACAGAAAGGGACACACAGTCCGTTACTACAGGGCACCGGCCTAACCGATCTCCAAAGTCCCCGGAGTTGAAGAAAACCAAGCCTGCTATAGCTGTGGTGAGTCTGGACACAATCAGAGGAGCTGCCCGATAATCAGGAACTCAGGCGCGGATGGACGCATTCTGATGATCACCGCAGGAGAATCTACCCCGGAATCGTCGACGAGTAGTGGTACGTTTTCAAAATGGTAATTACTTTTAAAATTAATTTATATTCATATAAGATTAGAATTTGGGGATAACACTTAAAAGTAACTATGACAACTCACACGTTGAAATAGCTCACAGTTTTCAAGAGAACTAAAAGATCCCTTAGAGAAGCTATTATGGCTCACCATATGTGACAACCCGATATTTCGAGGCAATGTAATGTAAAACCAATCAAATCTAGGTTAAAATATAACTTTCCTAAAATCTTATTTGGGTTAATTAAAGTAGTGGGAATCGTATCAAGGTTTTCGTAGATATAAAGACCCATAAAATCTGACTTCGGATGAGGAAGTTATGAATTTTTGAAGAAATTCCTTAATCACGTCATTTTAATAAAAAAAATAATAAAAATAATTTTGGAATTTGCCAGCGGAGTCTAAACGAAAGTTGTAGATCTTGGTCTCACCTTCGCGTGGATATAAAGAACGTCAAAAACGGAGTTCGTATGAAGGAGATATGAATTTTAGAAGTTTATTTAAAATAAATATAAATTTAATTAAAAACTCCCGGTATTATCCGAAGGGGAGTCATCGGATAGGACCGGAGTACACCCTCCGTACCTTCGTACGCCCTGCGTACTCAGATCAAGGGCCTCGGATCGTCCACGGCCCCTTATGCGAACCTTCCGACCCGCCGCCCCGTCCGACCCGCCGTCCCATCCGAAGTGCGTAAGCGATGACGTCTCGTACGCGCTGTGTACCCTCGTACGCCCAGCGTACTGAGGCGGTTCAGCACCCCTATAAAAGCGATGCGAGGCTTTCCGAAAATTTTGCTCACTTCTCTCTTTTCTCTCACGATCTTTCCTCGATTTCCGTGCCCGTTCGAACCCGAAGCTCTGGTCTTTTTGCTCAAGTCCCGAGGGTCGATTTTACTCCCGAGATTCCCGAGAATCCCGAGAAAAATCCGTTTTCCGAGACGAAACTCTGCCCGGTTTTCCATCTCGCCTTCTTCAATCAATCAAGTGAGTTCATACCCCTTAATTTACCTTTTAAATGTTCTATAAATTCTTTTATATGCTTTCAGGGGGGGATACAAGTTAAATACTTATAGTTATTACTTCAATCACATGTGATTGCATTAATCACATGTGATTAATAACTAGGAAAACTAGTGATTTTATCACTGTTCAAACTGTCTATCAAACTGTTTTACTTCAAAATGTTTTACAAACCCATTTACTTTTCAAATTTATATTACAACTGTGATTTAAACAAATGTTCCTTATACTTAAACTGTTTTAACCAAACCTATGCCTTCAAATTGTTTTATAGATTGACATCAAGTCGATCTTTCTTTAAAAATAATACTTATGTTTCAAATGTCTTATAAAAACTTATTTATGCTTTTATATTATAAATTGCATGCCCATATATGTATAGATGTATAAATAATGTTTAAAGGGCTTAGGAAGGCCATCTACCCTATTTCCTTTTTCTCGATTTGGATGTGGTCTTGTGGGATTTCAGGTGACCATCCGAAGGTCGTTTCAATATTAATTATATATCTAATATACATATATAGACATAAAAGTACTTCCATATTCATACATACTAGCCACATCATTAGTGAGTTACCATCGGGGTAACACAGGATCATACTATTACATCTGTTAGATCAATGAGTCAGTTCATTCATGAGTCTATACATTACATTACTATGAGAACATATACAACTATACTATGAGATCATATACAACTATACTAGAACGAGAAACATTACCCTTACATTAATACGTTAACAATTGTGATCCACTGTATCGGAGCATGCCTTAAATGTCATGGCCCGAGTTGTAGCCAGAATTCTTTTGGAGGGAGAGCGTTGAGTTTGCGTATAGATCTATACTGGATTGACTATCCTACACCTTGCTGCTAGCTACAGCCGGACCTGCAGGTCTGCGGGTGCCAAACGTCATTCCGTTATTACGACCGTTCTTATTGTCGTTGTTATCAGTCGATAGTATGGTGCAATTATGACATTATACCTTAATATAAATCCGGTTTAAGGTAATTAGTACAGCAGTAGTCACTATAAAACTAAGCTACAGTACTACAATGATTTACCCATTACATATTTTTAGTGATAACCTCACTTGAACTTTAATGTACAAACTATATTTTGTTAAAAGATAGTTGCACTTGGGAAATTACACCCCTTTACAAAAAACGAACATACAAAATAGTTAAAGCCTTGGTAGAAGGCTACTTTATTAGAAAATATAGGTTTTTCTGAGAGATTCAAACTTTTACAAACACTTACATACATGAACTTATACTTGAGACATGTTCAAATGTTTTTGATAACAGACACTGACATTAAAATACTTATGAACTCACCGCTTAATGCTGATAAACTCTTTCAAAATAACTTGTATTCTCAGGTCATCAGTAGACAGGTACCGATGCCAGCTTTTGAGATGATGGAGCGCACTCAAGACTCATCATATTATTATTTTGATTTACGTTATATTTTTGGTGTCTAAAACTGTACAGAACACGCTTGTATTAAAATTATATATTTAATGCAATGGATGATGTTGTTTGCTTATTTACATTTACTGTGTTGTGATTACTTTACATGACGTCCTCCGCCCCAGAACGTTTCCGCCGTTCTTGGTTTTGGGGTGCGACAGATTGGTATCAGAGCGTTGTTTATAGTGAATCGAGTATATCAACCCATAAAAGATATACTAAACTATAAACCCATTAGCGATTAAACTCTGACCAAGAGTCTATACTTTAAATATTAAAATATTTAATTAAGTATACTAGTCTGCATTCATACTAAAATCAGTGTCACAATGACAAGAACAAAAGTATTACTATTGTTAAATATCACAAGTGAGCTCGGGGATGTATGGTCAGTCCTGGGAATGGCATAGCCTGATCAACTATGCTGGTCCTAGGAGTGATTAGCACATGCCCTAGAATGGTTGTGAGAGGTTAACAAGTCTAAAAACTTACCAACAATACCACAAGAAGATCAGTAAAACTTAAACTTAAAATACTATAGGTGTATTTTGTACTACTAGTTACACGTATACTATATTCGTATACCTCTCTTCTCGCGTAGATCTAATGGCTAGATTCCATCACGGCGACCCGTACTTTCCAAATGAAGGCAATGTCGGGTGGATCGATGAAGAGCCCGATGATGAGCATCCAATCCCTTTGGATGATCACCTCGCAGAAGGCTTTTCTGATGGATCCTACTCCGAGCCTGAAGTCAACAACCCTCGACCAACTTTTTCGGGTCCTACTCCCTTGTGGGCAAACAACTTGAATCACTGGAGTGATGGACAAGGTCAACCCTTACCATACTTTGGGGATCGAAGCTTTTGCAACGTCAGCGATGGGGGCTCTGCTGACCGAGCTCTGCCTGTCATTATCCACAGAATAGCTCGTAAAGTCGAGCAAGGTCGAGCAGCCATCGACCGGGTCATAGAGTTTGATGCCAACTCAGGTGTCAACACAGTCCGCATCCGCCATCTTGAAGAAGACATGGAACGGACCCGGAGAACAAATAAAACCCTGCAGTAGCAGTTGGCTGCCTCACGAGCTGAAATCTTGGAACTTCGAGCTCGTCAAAGGACTCAGGATCGACACCTTCAAGAGGTGTTTCGTCAAGTGTCCGACCGCAGTACTCGCTCGGGATTTTCCCATCGCCGTTGGTTGATGTCTAGTACATCTCGGTCTTTTGATTAAAGAATAGCCTTTAACATATGTGCTCTAAGTAGCACTTGTCTGTAAAATATTTCTAACTTTCCGTACTCAAATTTGAAATCTAAGAACTGTCAAACTTTTCTATATGGTATGATGTAAGACCTACTGTTAGGTCGATTTTCCCTGAACTTATTACATCAGTAATACCAGTATTTTTGAGATCTATCTATCTGTGGGAAAAATCTATACACTTGTGCTTTCCTACTAATATTTCTTATTGTGGTTTCAAACACTCTTTCAACTATTGGACTATGGTTAGTTAGTCCATGTGTCACTCTCACGTTGCTTACAAATTGATTCTTACCATTTTTCTTATCTTTATAAACTTATAGCTGAAAGATGCCTCCTCGCAAATCTCCCAGGAATAATCCTGCACCACCACCTCCTCCGCCTCCGGTCATCGATACTGTAGCCCTGAATACTGCCGTAGTTGCAGCAGTGGCAACTGCCATGGCTCAGTATCACTCTTCTGATGCCAGCAGAGGTGGAACCCCTATGGAATCAACCCCGGTTGAAACCCCTGTGCGCTCGAGAGAGTGCTCATACAAGGATTTCACAAATTGCAAACCGAAGCCTTTTTACGGCACCAGCGGAGTCATTGCCCTCTCGCAATGGCTCGAGAAGACTGAATCAGTCTTCGAAATCTGTTCATGCCCTGCGGCGAGTAAAGTCAAGTACGCCGCATGCACCTTTGAAGGAAAGGCCCTGACATGGTGGAACGGCCATGTTAAGGCACCAACTCTCGTCGTAGCCAACGACATAGGCTGGGAAACAATGAAAGACCTCATGACTGAGGAATACTGCCTGAGGGGCGAGATCCAGAAAGTAGAGCAGGAACTTTGGAACCTGACGATGAAGGGCACCAACGTGGTCGCTTATACTGCCCGATTCAGCGAGCTGGTGGCCCTCTGCCCCAATATGGTTCCCACCGAGGGGAAGAAGATCGAGAGGTACATATGGGGGCTAGTGCCTCCGTATCAGGGGAATGTTCTGGCATCAAACCCTGCTACCTTCGACAGTGACAAACGATTGGCAAAACGACTCAATGACCATGGAGTCAAAACCCCTGCAATCACAACCACCCTAGCCATCCCGGAACCCTCCAAACCCGCTGATACTAAGCGGAAATTCTGGGATGAAAAGAAGAAGCAACAAGCTGCCAAAAAGCAGCAAATTGTGGCAATACATGCCGCAATAACCCCTGCTACTGCTACTAACGCTCCGGTGAGTCGGTATGCTGGAAGTTCGCCCAAGTGCAACAAATGCAACTACCACCACAACGGCCCCTATCTGCAACAGGAAAGGACACACCGTCCGATTCTGTAAGTTCCCGGCACAACCTATCAACCAAGTCCCTGGCTCTGGCGCGAGCCCAACCTGTTATGGATGTGGCGAAGCAGGCCAATTTAAGAGGGACTGCCCCAAAGCGAGGAATGCTGGAGGAGCAGGGAGGGTACTAGCTATAGGCCACGGGGAAGGAGTTGCTGACCCGACAGTGGTGACTGGTACGTTCCTCCTCGATAACTCCTATGCATGCATTCTATTCGATAGTGGAGCAGAGCGAAGCTTCGTAAACCATAAATTTGCTCGCATGCTTAATCAACCACCGCACGCACTCAAAGAACTATTCACAGTAGAAATGGCTAATGGAAAAACTGAAAGTACGAGTAGCATATACTGTTGGGTTTTTGAGCATTCTAACACTTCCTAAGTGTACATGCAACCCTAAATACCTTGGATCTATGTTTTCTCTATTATACATGCAAATAAGAACTTCCAAGGTATTATCCTAATCTAGCATACAAAACAATGAATGTAACAAGATAGAATACATACCTCTTGATGTAGAAAGTCTTCATGAAGCTTGAGTGCTTAGTGCCCCAAGTGTGACACCTCAAATGGAATCACAATCATCAAAACACTTAGAATGATTTGAGAGAATTCTACACTCACCAAAATCGGCTAGCCCTTTCTTGAATACTACTAGTGGCCAATTTTTCCTCAATAATAAGATGCTTATATAGTTACACAATTAGGGTAAACTCTTAATTGTCATGGCTTTCCATTTCCTTGGATCCATGGGTACAAATACACCATGGAGCATCCATGGACCATCCTATGGGTTTTAGCCCAACTTGATTATCCATGGAGCATTAGCCCACTATACAAGTATGGATGATTTACACTATCAACCCATATATTTAATTAGTCTTCTTTTGATCACTTAATTAATCCTAGATTAATTCTTGATCAATACTAATTAAATAATCTTATTATTCTTATTATTAATATACTAGAACTTATAATATATTAATAACCATAAGTGTCTTATTTCTCTCATTCAAGTGCATGATGGTATGCAACCCAAATGGACCATGCCGGGTCGGGTCAAGTCTTACCAAATATAGTTATGGACTTAGACATTAATCCAACATATACTTAGGTTGTACCCTAACTCTAGATAACCATTCATTTCCAATCGACCTCATGCCAGTCTCAATAAAAAGTTTCAACGTTATCATTGGCATGGATTGGTTAAGCCTTCATCGCGCCGACATCATGTGCTACGAGAAAGCAGTCCGTCTAAACCTTCCGTCTAACGAAACTCTTTTAGTCTACGGCGACAAACCCGGTGAAAGTCTTCGCATCATATCAAGTATTCAAGCACATAAGTATCTGCATAAGGAATACCATGCATTCCTTGCTCACGTCGTCGACATGAGCCTCGAAACGAAAGAACTAAAGAACATCCCTGTAGTGAGCGACTTCCCCGACATTTTCCCAGAAGAACTACCCGGGTTACCTCCGCAACGATAAGTCGAGTTCAGAATCGACTTAGTCCCAGGAGCTACCCCAGTAGCCAAGTCGCCCTACCGCTTAGCACCAGCTGAGATGCAAGAACTCTCTGGTCAACTTAACGAACTGCTCAGCAAGGGCTTTATAAGACCGAGTTTCTCACCTTGGGGAGCACCGGTCTTGTTCGTTAAGAAGAAAGACGGATCCTTCCGTATGTGTATTGAGTACAGAGAACTCAACAAACTGACGGTCAAGAATCGTTACCCTCTGCCTCGCATAGATGACCTATTCGACCAACTGCAAGGGGCGAACTATTTTTCTAAGATTGATCTGAGATCCGGATATCACCAGTTACGAGTGCTAGAGGAGGATGTGCCAAAGACAGCCTTCCGAACTCGTTACGGACATTACGAGTTTGTGGTAATGCCATTCGGATTGACCAATGCGCCCGCAGTCTTTGTGGATCTGATGAATAGAGTATGCCGACCTTACTTGGATCAGTTCGTCATCGTTTTCATTGACGACATCCTGATCTACTCACGAAGTAAGAAAGAGCATGGCGATCACCTGCGACAAGTTCTAGAGACATTACGAAAAGAGAAGCTTTATGCGAAGTTCTCGAAATGTGAATTTTGGATCCGGAGAGTCGAACTCTTAGGACACGTGGTAAGCGAACAGGGAATCCACGTGGACCCATCCAAAATTAAAGCCATTGAGAACTGGTCAGCACCTAAGACGCCTACAGAAATTCGTCAATTCCTAGGTCTCGCTGGCTACTACCGCAGATTCATTCAGAACTTCTCTCGAATAGCGAAACCTCTTACAACCCTAACCCAGAAAGGCGTGGCCTTTGACTAGGAAGAGAAACAAGAAAGAGCGTTCCAAACGCTCAAACGAGCCTTGTGGACCGCACCAATACTATCCCTTCCCGAAGGAATAGAAGACTTCGTAGTCTATTGCGATGCATCGAATCAAGGGCTCGGATGTGTCCTGATGCAGCGAGGTAAGGTCATCACCTACGCCTCGAGACAGTTGAAGACACACGAGGTTAACTACACGACCCACGATCTTGAACTAGGAGTAGTGGTGTTTGCTCTGAAGATTTGGAGACATTACTTGTATGGAACGAAGAGCACTATCTTTACCGACCACAAGAGTTTACAACACATTTTTGATCAAAAGGAGCTCAACATGAGACAACGACGGTGGGTTGAGCTACTCAGTGATTACAAATGCGATATTCGTTATCATCCGGGTAAAGCCAACGTAGTAGCAGACGCCCTAAGTTGGAAGGAATATTATGGTCGCAGAGTCAAGTCATTGTCAATAACCATCCATTCACACTTGTCTAAGCAAATTCAGGAGGCTCAACTTGAAGCCATGAAACCTGAAAATGTGACGAATGAATCCCTTAGAGGAATGGACAAGAATTTAGAAGCCAAGGGTGACGGAGCCTTATATTTCATGAACCGGATCCGGACACCGAAACACGGTGGTTTCCGAGACTTGGTCATGACCAAGGCACACAACACTCGGTATTCCGTCCACCCAGGTTCAGATAAGATGTATCTGGATCTTAAAAAGCTATATTGGTGGCCTAATATGAAAGCAGAGATTGCTACCTTCGTGAGTAAATGCCTTACTTGCGCAAAGGTTAAGGTCGAGTACCAGAAGCCCTCTGGTTTATTGCAACAACCAGAGATCCCGGAATGGAAGTGGGAGCGGATCACTATGGATTTCATAACCAAGTTGCCCAAGACAGCGGGTGGACTTGACACCATATGGGTCATCGTTGATAGATTGACCAAGTCTGCACACTTCCTGCCTATCAAAGAAACTGACAAGATAGAGAAACTTACGAGAACATACATTAGGGATATCATAGGGCTACATGGTGTACCTATGTCCATTATCTCCGATAGAGATAGTAGGTTCACCTCAAGATTTGGGCAGTCACTACAACATTCCCTAGGGACAAGGCTGGACATGAGCACAGCCTATCATCCTCAGACCGACGGATAGAGTGAGAGGACCATCCAAACTCTGGAAGATATGTTGCGAGCCTGCGTGATTGACTTTGGGAAGGCATGGGATACTCATTTACCCCTTGTCGAGTTTTCCTATAATAACAGTTATCACACGAGCATCAAGGCTGCTCCATTTGAAGCTCTCTACGGCCGAAAGTGCAGATCCCCTCTGTGCTGGGCAGAGGTGGGTGATACCCAATTAGCCAGGGGGCAAACTTCCGACAGTACTCTCACCGGTTCGGAGATCATTCGGGAAACGACAAAGAAAATCGTTCAGATCCGTGAACGATTGAAAGCCTCTAGAGACCGACAGAAGAGCTACGCTGATAAACGAAGGAAACCTTTGGAATTTCAGGTGGGAGACCGAGTCCTTCTCAAAGTCTCACCCTGGAAGGGCTTGATACGTTTCGGCAAGCGTGGGAAGCTTAATCCGAGGTACATAGGGCCTTTCGAGATTCTTGCAAGAGTCGGCCCCGTAGCTTACAAACTCGAACTACCAGACGCACTTCGTAACGTACATTCTACATTCCACGTATCTAACTTGAAAAAGTGTCTATCCGACGAGACTCTTGTAATCCCACTCGACGAGATCGAGATCAACGAGAGCCTTAACTTCGTGGAAGAACCTGTATAGATCATGGACCGTGAGGTCAAGCAGACAAAGCAAAGCCGTATCCCTATCGTGAAGGTTCGCTGGAATGCCAAGCGAGGACCGGAATTCACTTGGGAACATGAGGATCAGATGAAACTGAAATACCCTCACCTTTTTTCTTAGTTGTTTGTAATTTCTTACTTGCTTAAATTCTAATTTCGGGACGAAATTCCTTCTAACGGGGGGATGATGTGACAACCCGATATTTCGAGGCAATGTAATGTAAAAACAATCAAATCTAGGTCAAAATATAACTTTCCTAAAATCTTATTTGGGTTAATTAAAGTAGTGGGAATCGTATCAAGGTTTTCGTACATATAAAGAACCCTAAAATCTGACTTCGGATGAGGAAGTTATGAATTTTTTAAGAAATTCCTTAATCACGTCATTTTAATAAATAAATAATAAAAATAATTTCGGAATTTGCCAGCGGAGTCTAAACGAAAGTTGTAGATCTTGGTCTCACCTTCGCGTGGATATAAAGAACGTCAAAAACGGAGTTCGTATGAAGGAGATATGAATTTTAGAAGTTTATTTAAAATAAATAAAAATTTAATTAAAAACTCCCGGTATTATCCGAAGGGGAGTCATCGGATAGGACCGGAGTACGCCTTGCGTACCTTCGTACGCCCCGCGTACTCAGATCAACGGCCTCGGATCGTCCACGTCCCCCTATGCGAAGCTTCCGACCCGCCCATCCGACCCGCCCCGTCCGACCCGCCGTCCCATCCAAAGTGCGTAAGCGATGACGTCTCGTACGCGCTGCGTACCCTCGGACGCCCAACGTACCGAGACGGTTCAGCACCCCTATAAAAGGGATGTGAGGCTTTCCGAAAATTTTGCTCACTTCTCTCCTTTCTCTCACGATCTTGCCTTGATTTCCGTGCCCGTTCGAACCCGAAGCTCTGGTCTTTTTGCTCAAGTCCCGAGGGTCGATTTTACTCCCGAGATTCCCGAGAATCCCGAGAAAAATCCGTTTTCCGAGACGAAACTCTGCCCGGTTTTCCATCTCGCCTTCTTTAATCAATCAAGTGAGTTCATACCCCTTAATTTACCTTTTAAATGTTCTATAAATTATTTTATATGCTTTCAAGGAGGGGGGATACAAGTTAAATACTTATAGTTATTGCTTCAATCACATGTGATTGCATTAATCACATGTGATTAATAACTAGGGAAACCAATGATTTTATCACTGTTCAAACTGTCTATCAAACTGTTTTACTTCAAAATGTTTTACAAACCCATTTACTTTTCAAATTTATATTACAACTGTGATTTAAACAAATGTTCCTTATACTTAAACTGTTTTAACCAAACCTATGCCTTCAAATTGTTTTATAGATTGACATCAAGTCAATCTTTCTTTAAAAATAATACTTATGTTTCAAATGTCTTATAAAAACTTATTTATGCTTTTATATTATAAATTGCATGCCCATATATGTATAGATGTATAAATAATGTTTAAAGGGCTTAGGAAGGCCATCCACCCTATTTCCTTTTTCTCGATTTGGATGTGGTCTGGTGGGATTTCGGGTGACCATCCGAAGGTCGTTTCAATATTAATTATATATCCAATATACATATATAGACATAAAAGTACTTCCATATTCATACGTACTAGCCACATCATTAGTGAGTTACCATCGGGGTAACACAGGATCATACTATTACATCTGTTAGATCAATGAGTCAGTTCATTCATGAGTCTATACATTACATTACTATGAGAACATATACAACTATACTATGAGATCATATACAACTATACTAGAACGAGAAACATTACCCTTACATTAATACGTTAACAATTGTGATCCACTGTATCGGAGCATGCCTTAAATTTCATGGCCCGAGTTGTAGCCAGACTTCTCTTGAAGGGAGAGCGTTGAGTTTGCGTATAGATCTATACTGGATTGACTATCCTACACCTTGCTGCTAGCTACAGCCGGACCTGCAGGTCTGCGGGTGCCAAACGTCATTCCGTTATGACGACCGTTCTTATTGTCGTTGCTATCAGTCGATAGTATGGTGCAATTATCACATTATAACTTAATATAAATCCGGTTTAAGGTAATTAGTACAGCAGTAGTCACTATAAAACTAAGCTACAGTACTACAATGATTTACCCATTACATATTTTTAGTGATAACCTCACTTGAACTTTAATGTACAAACTATATTTTGTTAAAAGATAGTTGCACTTGGGAAATTACACCCTTTTACAACAAACGAACATACAAAATAGTTAAAGCCTTGGTAGAAGGCTACTTGTTTAGAAAATATAGGTTTTTCTGAGAGATTCAAACTTTTACAAACACTTACATACATGAACTGATACTTGAGACATGTTCAAATGTTTTTGATAACAGACACCGACATTAAAATACTTATGAACTCACCAGCTTAATGTTGATAAACTCTTTCAAAATAACTTGTATTCTCAGGTCATCAGTAGACAGGTACCGATGCCAGCTTTTGAGATGATGGAGCGCACTCATGACTCATCATATTATTATTTTGATTTACATTATATTTTTGGTGTCTAAAACTGTACAGAACACGCTTGTATTAAAATTATATATTTAATGCAATGAATGATGTTGTTTGCTTATTTACATTTACTGTGTTGTGATTACTTTACATGACGTCCTCCGCCCCAGAACGTTTCCGCCGTTCTTGGTTTTGGGGTATGACACCATATACATCAAGGTTGTGCGCAACTAAGATTTTGCAGACTTAGAGTGAGTGACTCCACTTAGGTCCCCATCCCTTAATAGGTTGAGGATTTGCGGCAGAGTTACTCAGTTGACTGCCTGGTACATCTTAAATATTCATAACTTGTATATGGCAGGCGATAGTAGTGGTACCAAGGAGGATTATGATATAAACTATCCCCACTAGTTGATAGAACACTTTTGTTCGTATGTATGCGCACATAGAGGTACGATACATAGGAGTGTTAACTTCAATTAGAAAATAGGAAACACGAGAACAGTTACAAAGAGTACCTTGTTGAACATATTAGGAGTACAATATCGAGCATACCAGGGATACATCGTCGTTTATATGACGTTTCTTTCATTTGACCAAAACTTTGTTCGGTAGTGAGTCCGTTGTTTTCTTTCGTCATGAGATGGAGTGGTCCTCACCATACTAAGTTCATATGTCTCTATCACCTCGATCGGCAAGTTCTCAAAACCTTCGTCATTCGTATCGAAGGTCCGACCTAAACCTAAACTTTATCTTTCGTATTCTAAACCCCCGAAGTACTCGTGCGAAGAGTACTTTGTCCTCCGAAGCCTTATCGTCAGATGTCCGCAGATCGTAACGAAATACCACTCGACCAGCAGACCAAGTTTGAGCACAGAGGCTATAGACGAATATAGCCCACCTATACTATTTAGTGTATACGTAAGGGTGGTATATGATTATGATTACGCAGACTGAGTATGTGTGTTTCCGCCCTTTCTGTTGTTCCTCGTTGGGTTGTGGACCTGGGGCAGAGTCGCACATCCGACCGTCTTACTAACCTTAATTATATACGAATTGTATACACGAGGTAATGATAGATGGACCAGGTATGAATCCTATCATGAACGGAAGGGCAAAGTTGCCAAGTCTACGAATGAGTATTCTACCAATAAGAAGAGAGCAACCCCAGTAGTAATGCTAAGAAAGCTAATTTTGGGACGAAATTCATTCTAACGGAGGGATGATGTGACAACCCGAAATTTCTTTTCTATACAACCATTCACTTCAATAGAAGTCTAAACTGTGTCTGCTAACTTTCAAGCTTTTTGAAATAAGTTTGAGTGTTTTAAAGTTAGTGCTTCAGAAGTTAACAGGAGAGAGGACACACTAGTGTTTATTGTGCATCAATTAGGTTCCAAAAACTCCAAGAGTTTGAGTTTACAGCCCAAATGGTATTTGGAACGTAAACCCTAATGACTATATAAGCGAGACTTCTATATTTTAGCCATTTTCACAAATTCAAGATCCAAACCCATTTATCTCTCAAGTATCATCCATGGTTTCTTCAAGATCTTCAACTTGTAAGTATTTCTAAGCCCTAGTAAAATGATATCTACCCTAATCTAGTGATCTAACATGATTTCATCCGTGAAATCATTCCAAAAGTGTAGATCTTCAAGTTTCACCAAGAACACCAAAAACACACACTAGTGTTCTTGGGCTTTTAGCACCTTTTCAAGTTTCTACCTTGCAAGTACTTCTATCCTAGAGTATTATAAGCCTTCTTACACTTCTAAACATCAAAAAAACACCCAAGAAAGCCAAGATCAAAGTTATTTACGGTCCAAGATGTTTTTGAACCGTAAACCCTAAAAAGGGTGCCAAAGTGTCCCTATTCTCTTGCCAAGCCTTGGAAACTAGCCTATAACCTTACCTTGATGTGCTAAGTACTTGAAAACATCATATGACCATAAACCATTTGGTTTTACGACCGTAAACCCAAAAGCAAATGGTCGAAAAACCTTAAACCCCATAAAGGGGTGATATGTTTCCCTAATCACTTCCTAAGGCTTAAACATGAAGTAGGAATGCTTAGAATTACTTGTAAGACTTCAAATGACAAAAATGGTCAAAGTACCATGTGTTTATGGCTGTAAACTCATGGGTTTACGACCGTAAACTCAAGTGGAGTTGGTTACAAAATCGTAAACACCCTTAGATGCCATTTCACTTCCCTTTAATGAATCACATGTGATTCCAACACTTAATCAAGGTCTTTCCTAGTCCCGAATGGTGTTTCCTTTCATATAGTTGTTTATAAACACCATATTCATGTCAATATGTGTCCTTATATGTCATTTAGGACTTGTTGTGTCTCGGGACTTCATTCGTGGAACTTCTCATCCTTACACGCATACCCGAGTGAATCACCCACATAAGGTGAGTTCATACCCCATAATGAATCTTTTAACTGTTTTAGCCATTTAAGGGGGAAAGACAAGTTGAACACAATGATAATTGTGTAAATATTTGTTGTTAAACATCTTTCAAAATGTTTCTTATGTTATTTATAGGTTGTCAAAAAATTTCAAAACAATTTAAAGTTATGTTACTTTATAGTTACACAAAACTCCGTTTTTAAAGTACAAGCATAACTTAGTAGATAAATGAGTCTTTTCAATAACAGTCCAAGTAGAACATTAGTAAACTATAATAGGTATAGTTAAGGAGAATGCTATTCATTACTTCTAGTAAAATGAAGCACACAAAGAGTCAGTTCATGCAAGAATCAAACAAACAGTGAAGAGAATCAAACAATACCATACATAACATGTAGTAAAGAGATACAGAACAATACCATACAGAACAAACGAGTTAGGTTGCTATAGCATGAGAACACACAAACATGATCTAATTATACCAATGAATCACTAACTCATTGTTTTAAACAAAAGGTGATAGTTATATTGGGTATACATGATCATATAACTTTAATGTGAGTTACACGTCTTGCATGAATTTGCAGGGTTTGCGTTTGGTTCCCTTAATCTCTTGACAGGGAGAGCGTTTAGTAGGGGCTCTAGCCTTCACATTATGACCGTAATAAAACAAATATGTTTTTAGGTTATTTAGTACATCTGTATGTCATTACAAACGACATCTGTGTACTTACTTTTCCCATTACTTTAATAAAGTGACAATACCACTTGAAAGTTGATATATTTTCTAGACAAGATAGTTATAAACTAGGGAAAAATATACTGTTTACAAATTGACAAAGGAACAATCGGGTCTAACACAGAACAAAATATGCCTTGGTAGAAGGCTACGATTAAAGGATAGGACCATAATGCTAATGTTATGATTCCTTAATGTATACATCACAGGATACATATAAACCAATAGGTTCCGAAAGCTAATAGGATGTGTGCTCTCCGCTTCATTTCCTGTTCCTCGTTGGGTTGTTGGCTTGGAACAGATTCACCCAATCTATTATCTATCCGATTCTATATATGTATTCTTAGTATACATTAAGTCATCATAAGAGTACCAGGTATGGGTCAGGTTATAGGACACAAAGTCAAAGCACGGTTTTCCTAGTACAAAACATACTTTCCAAAGTCAGTACTTTCGAGTATTCAAAACTAGAAACTTCCCAGTAATGGGTTTAATCCATTTTATTAAATCGGTACAATTTTAAAGACTTTAGGTGAGTAACTCTATAATACCTTGGTTTATACACCATGTTTATATATAAAACTAATACCCAATAGGTAGTTAAATGTGTGTTTTCTGCCTTAGTTCCTATTCCTCGTTGGGTTGTGGGCTTAGGGCAGATTCACTCAATTAACTTTCTAATCGATATTACATTATACATAGCAGTATAAACTAAGCTATTATAGAAGTAGTCACTGTGGTCACTATTTTTACTATAAGAAATATAGGTTTTCTTAAAGAACTTTTCATTAGATATAAAGGAATCATTACAACTAACTCTATGAGTAACAAGTGAATACACCAGGGTTATATATGACAACGATCTAACAACTAATGGGATGTGTGCTATCCGCCTTACTTTCTATTCCTAGTTGGGTAGTGAACTTAGGGCAGATACGTACAATCGATTGTTTGTTTACTCCGAGACTTATATAACTTGTACCCACTTAGTACCCATAGAAAGGCTTGTAGTGTCAATTTACATAACTTTCATTAAAGTAGGAAATATTGGATTTTCTAGAGGAACAGGCGAACTTTTTCAAAACAGAACTTACTGCTTACATCACTTTTACATATACATTTTCAACCACATTTTACAGCTTACTCACATCACTAAAATCTTATGAACTCACCAGCTTAATTGCTGATCAACTCTTTCAAATAACTTGTATTCTCAGGAGACTATTAGACAGGTGCTCGTGCTGGGAAATCAGAAGATGGAGCATTATAGCTTCAAGTCTTGTTTTGTTATTTGATTATTAATTCTATGTTTTGTGAACATACGCATTGTTAACACTATCTTTCTAAATGAAATGGTTGTTATTTACTTGCTTACCATATACATATCTCGTGATACTAAACATGACGTCCTCCACCCCTGAACGTTTCTGCCATTCCGGTTTTGGGGTGTGACAATTAGTAACGGACTCTTTACTGAACAAAGTTTTGGCCGATTTGAAAGAAATCTCTGTTATACGATGATGTACCCCTAGTGTGTTCGACAATGTACTTCTAGTGTGTTCGACAATGTACTCTTTTGTAAATGTCCTAGTGCTTTCTGTCTTCCTTTTGATGTTAACACTCCTACGTATCGTACTGCTATGTGCGAGTACATACAATGAAAGTGCTTTGATAACTGGTGATAATACTTTATAACATGATCCTCCTCGGTACCACTACGATTGTATGTGATATGCAAGTTATGGATATTTAAGATGAGTAAGATAGTCGACTGAGTAACTCTGGCTTAAATCTATGACCAAATAAGGAACATGAATTAAGGCGGAATCACTCACTCTAAGTCTGCAGCATCTTAGTTATTCACAACCCTGATGTATATGCTAAGCCATCATAGCTTCTCTAAACGGATCTCTTAGTTCTCTTGGATACTGCGATCTATTTCCATATGTGAGTTATTATAATTACTTTTAAGTGTTTTCCCCAAGTTTTAATCTTATATATAAATATAGATTAATTTTATTTTAAAGCAATTACTAAGTCGAAAACATACCGCTGCTAGAAGGCGACTCCGGGGTTGACTCTCCAGCGGTGATCATTAGAATGGGTCCATCCGTGCTTGAGTTCTTTGTTATCAGGCAGTCCCTATGATAGTGTCCAGTCTCACTACAGCCATAACAGTCTTAGATTTCTTCAGCTCCGGGGACTTGGGAGATCGGTTGAGCTGATGCCCTGTAGAAACGGACTGTGTGCCCCTTTCTGTGGCATTTCAGACACTGCATTTCCCGACATACTCCGGTGTGGTGATAGTTGTACTTTCCACACTTCGGGAGATTTCCAGCATACCTACTGGTAGGTTCTGGAGCAGCAGGCATCGTAGCGGCGTATATCGTACTCGCTTGTTGCTCTTGCGGGGTTTCCTATGTTGTTCTCTTCTTCTTCCTCTTGCTCTCCGAATTCTGATTATATTCCTTTCCCTTTGATGGTTTGGGAACAAGGACTTCTACACCATGGCGGACTCCATGTTCAATGAGTCACTGGGCCAGGCGTTTGGCGCTATCAAATGTGGCTGGGTTAGAAGACAGTACATTTTGTTGGGTCAGGGTGGTCAGACCCCCGATGTACCTTTCTATCTTCTTGCTGTCTGGGGTAACCATCCCGGGGCATAGTGCTGCTAGGTCGCTAAACCTGTCAGTGTAGGTCACTATGTCTGAGCTGACCATGGTGAGCTCCCATAGTTCTTGTTCTAGTTTCAGAATGTAACAGCCCGGATTCCCAGGTATTATTCATTTACTTATTTTTGGTAATTTGTGAGGAGACTCGGCGAGTTGGAGCCTAGACTCGCCGAGTATGATCGCGGATATGGACGCGAGTTCGCGTCCGGACTCGGCGAGTCCAAGAGTGGACTCGGCGAGTCCATGCTGTTTAATGAAACCCTAATTTCCCAGCCCTGAGCCCTATTTAAAGGACCTTATAACCCTTCATTGCGGCTACCTTCGACCTTGAGAGCACCAGAGCATCTGAGAGTCCTTGTGAGTCAGAAAGAGGCCAGTATTCACCATCCTTGTGTGTGTTAGCAAGAAGGGAAGAGGAAGGCCAAGCTAGGAGAGTTGGGGAGCTTGGATCTACTTCCATTTCGTTAGAGGAAGCTATTTGAGGTAATATTTAGAGCTTATTCTCGTGTTTTTATTGATATGGTCAAATCTAGGGTTTCTTCATGCCTTGTTTACCTTGTAATTGGTGTGTGAGAGGTCCCAATGGGAAATGGTACCTAGATCTGAACCTTATTAGGTCCAGAGAGTCCTAAATGCTCTTCTTTATGCCTTTCCTTTTGAGTTGGGGACTTAGGTTACCATTTTAGATGTGATTTCACTAAAAGAAGCCTTGTAGGCGTTGCATGATAGCCAATATATTGACGTTACGTGATGAATGAGCTTGGAAGGACTGGATCTTTGAGTCATTGGAACGGATCTGACCTCGGGAGCGAGTTTGAGTTGATGCATGGCATGGACTCGCCGAGTCTGAAGAACAGACTCGGTGAGTAGCATGAAGATTGTCCTTAACCACTCAGCGAGTGGTCTTGCCGAGTTAAGGGGTTGACCCAGTGAGTCAGAGAGGGTTGTCGAGTGGACTGAGTCAAGCTAGAACTCGCCGAGTTGTTCTTGAGACTCGGCGAGTTGAGTCGTGGTGGCCCCGCGATTCATGCCAGGTAGAACTCGTCGACTCAGGGAAGCACTCGACGTGTCAAGGAAGGAATCTAGGGAGTCAGTGAACGCGTATAGACTTGCCGAGTTGCTCTAGTGCACTCGCCAAGTCCGGTCAAAATTGACCGTTGACCGTTGACCAGAGTTGACCAGTGTTGACTTGATAGGGGTAGTCAACCATAGTTGAGAAAGTGTTAATTAGACATATATTGTGTTATAGGAGGCTTATAGCTCGGAGGATCGAGCGCGAGTGATTTCTAGGATTTGCGAGTTATCAAGATACGCGAGGTGAGTCTTCTCACTATACTTTACCTTGAGTAGGTAATCAGAGTTATGTGACAGAGTATTTGTATGCTATATGTATGTTATGTGTTGTACTGCATTATTTCTATGTGATTTATGTTGTGCATTTTTATAGAGTTGGAACCGGAAGGTTCCCAGAGTTAGAACCAGAGGGTTCACAGAATAGGGTCTACGGACCCACAGAGTTATAGCCTCGAGTGGCTAATATGTGTTAAGCGTGGTATTTTGGGGAACTCACTAAGCTTTGTGCTTACAGTGTTGGTGTTATTTGTTTCAGGTACTAGTGATGACCGTGGGAAGGTGCCGGCTTGATCAGTACACACACATGGATTTTTATGATATGTGATCTTGGGATACTTTGTATGACATGGATTGGAGTTTCAAACATTGATGTGTTATGAAAACTAAATGAATATGTTTTTATGTTATGCGAAAAATTATTTTGAAATTCACGGTGTTACAAGTTGGTATCAGAGCCTTGGTTTGAGGGATTCAAGTACACCTTCGGGCATATTTGAACTCAAACTGAGGATTTGAGAAGTATTTTCAAAAAGAGTAAAAGATTTTTGGAAGAACGCAGAGTAGAGTTGTGTGTATGACCAGTCCACGCCCGAACGGTGATTTCCCAAAATACCCTCATGTTATGTGATATTGATATTGATATGATGTATTCTCATGCTAGAGTAGGCTAGGTACTCCTATTAGGACTAGAGTGGCCTGATTTGTGATGCCTTAGCCTAGGGAGAGGTGAGCTGCGAGGGGCTTATGAGAGATCAGTTAGAGAATGGATTGTGCATGATAGAGTACTTGGAATTTGGGATCCGAAGAGGAGGACTTGGGGTGTATTCTGATACGGTGCGGACAGTAGTATTTTGCCCGTGCTACTGAAAGCACCGGAGCGGTGTACAGCCCAAGTAGGAATCTTTGGAATACCAAGGATCAAGGAGGTATGAGTTGTCGAGTATGAGTATACTCGAATGGATTCTAATTTATCATATGTTGTATTTCAGAGGTAGATCATGGTGAGGACACGTCTGATGCCTGAGAGCAGTGAGACCAGTGATGAAAAAGATCTGCCGGATCATCCATGAGGAGGTGGCTGCGGCCATCAGGGCAGATACCAGAGATGTTCGGGTCTATTAAGACCACACTGATTGAGACCTCTGACGAGCGTTATGCCGCTCTTTCTGAGGCTGCTGTTGTTGGGTTTTGAGCAATCTAACACTTCCTAAGTGTGCATGCAACCCTAATAAACCTTGGATATATGTTTTGTCTAAATACATGCAAAATAATAATTTTCCAAGGTTCATAACCTATCTAACATGGCATGGGATACTTTTAAGCATAAAAGAATTAGATGAGATTACATACCTTTTGATGATGAGTTCAATTCCTAAGGAGTTTGAGGGCCAAGCACCAATAGTGTGAATGCCTCAAATGGAATCACAAAACACCACAAACTCTTGGAAAACTTTGAGAGAGTATACACACTTGTATTTTCGGCCACACACAAGCACACACACACACTAGTTCACTAGTTACACTAGGCACCATTTCATGCTCCATAAGCATGCTTATAAAGTATGCATGGTTAGGGTGAAACCCTAATAACCCATGTCTTTTCCTTTCCAAGGATCCATGGGTTAAAAGCTCCATGGACTTCCATACAAGCCTAGCCCATTAACAAATGAGTGTTAGCCCACACCATATAAAACAATAGCCTATAATCTAATTAGTCTTCCTTTTAATATCTAAATTAATTCATAATTAATTTAAGACTAAGACTAATTAAATAACATAACGTGATATTAATATATTATAACTTATAATATATTAATAAACATATGTGTATAACTCTCATAAAATTATGCATAAATAGTTTGGATGAGATGCAACCCAAATGGACCATGCCGGGTCGGGTCAAGTATATACCAAATAAGTTATGGACTTAGACACCTTATCCAACAGACTCCCACTTGGATAAGTCTAATAACTATATTTGCGTATGTTACTTCAGGAACCAACCAGCAATCGTAGCTCTCGAAAACTCCGTTGAACTATGAAGAATCTGTTGAACTATGAAGCGCCACTTTAGATAAGTGATCATATAATCCTCTGTTCTCATGATATCAGCTGGACAAATACATGGAACAACGTCGTACTTATTGTCCAGCAGTTTGTTTCCCGATTTTCGATTTTGTTTGACAAAGAACTTAATCGAACACATCAATTTAGTTCTGACCGGCCGGTACATAGGTCACAACAAAATCATCGAGGGGCCCAGATATCGCTTCTATTTCTAGAAGGAACAGATAAACTTCGACTCATATGCTTGTTCTACTACTTGTTGAATTGTACACAAAGGCACGTTTTATAACATCAAGTTACTGATGCGTGTACGTGCAATCAATGCACAACCAACTCATAGGTAACAACTCATATATCTAGGTTTGAAGATTTATATGATATTACCGTCTCACGATCACTCGAGATAAATTCCATGAAGTGATACAAGTGAGCGTGGGTTTAATCCAATACTCATAACTTATGAGCACTCATGAATGTTGTAGCAACCACTGCTATGACTAAACCCATTTAGCCATCTACAAACTCGATTCATGACAGTCTTGATTCATACCTACTTCCAACATATGAATGATTGTGGAGTGTTTAAATAACTTAGTCATTTCGAAAGAATAACCTAGCTATTTTGGAAGTCAAAACATGCAAAGTGAAACACAATAATAATCGAATCCAATATGGTCTCAGAACCATTTTGAATATAAGTAGAACCACCTTTTATTTATCACCATATTGATTACACATTATTCATTGTATAATGTTTCAAACAATCAACTTAAGACTTGAATAAAAACAACAGTCGTCCCATGCTCCTAGCATGTACACTTTGTTTTTCTAAACAATATTTATGCCATACTCCAAGTATGCACACTATGTTTGTCTATGATCCTTACATTGTGATGTAGATCAATTGAACATGATTTCAATGATACTCATTTCACAATCCCAAATCCTTATTGTAAATGTGAGAATCCCCGATTCCTATCATTTACCAAAAAAACTGTTAGATTTTAAACTTTTATGCAATGTTCCTCTTGTAGTGATTATGCACAAAGTCACCAAAACCTTGTCACCAATCATTACAGAG
Organism: Lactuca serriola; assembly: GCF_051521515.1. NCBI lineage: Eukaryota > Viridiplantae > Streptophyta > Magnoliopsida > Asterales > Asteraceae > Lactuca > Lactuca serriola. Next base: position 121,794,462 of record NC_136415.1, on the reverse strand, counting down.
TATTCCAAAGAAGGTCAACTTCTATGGAACGGAAGTCTCATATTCAAAGTACATTGCTTTGAACATCCTTCTTGCATTAAGGTTTTCTAATCTTACATAGATTGAATAACTTCCACCTATGGAGACATTTCCATAGTCCCATTTTGACTATCACTTCCGAACAAGAGTTATTTCTTTTCAGAATATGTCAATATGGTCCTTTCCGACAACTTACATCATACTTCCAACTGTCCCGGAGCAACCAATCTTTGGCGAACCTCAGAATGTCCTCGACAATTGCTTAATCACTTTAGTCATATCCAGTTCTAGACTTTTCCCTTCTCAATGCCTTAAGCATTTGGAAAATTTTGAAAAGATGAATATTATAGCACATGCAATCGATCGTATATCCGAAGCATATGGGACACGATTCATGATGTTTTACATAAAGACATGATACTAGACAAGTCTTTTGCTACAATATTTTTTATTTTCCATGTTTTTGAAATTTAACTATGAAGAGGGATGCCGTAATCATAATCAAATTTTGAAAACGCAATATATATAGAATTTCTTCAAGTTGAACCATTCCAACATAAAATTCATATATATATTCTTGACTAAAGATGATTAAAATCTCAATCTAAGCTTTAGAATTGAAATGAAGTATAATTTCCTCTCCCTTAATTATAGCAAAACAACTTTACAACCCCTGCAACTTCACGAATTGAAACTTTGTTTTCTATAATTAACATTGCTAACTTGCAACATTAAACGTAATAATCATGCTCCCACTAACATGATGATTATCAGCATAACACTTATGCTCCCACTAGCTCTGACATATTTCCAGAAATCTGCTGGACTTCTGAAATTTAGATTCATACACCCTTTCATAGATAGTTCACATGTGTGTCTAAACAATTTTCAGAACTATGAAAAGGGATGTCATAATCATAGTCTCAATTTCTTAGGCATTTTCCATTTCTCACAAGTCCACGTTAGTGTGCCAGTTAACCACACGCGCTCCACTAACGACTTTTGAAAATGCAAATGACACAATTGATATCTATGTAAAATCTACTTAGTGAAAGCGTTTCCTCACCATCATTTTCATGAATCGGAGAGAAACCTTATGACACTTAGATTTTATAGTGTATGACTTCCTATCCATGTGAATTTGTCAAAACCATAATCACAAGATAACATTAGTGACAAATTCAGCGTTACATGGATTAAACTTTTTCAATCTTAGTTTCTTGTCACCTTGGTAGCACAAGGCCCACCAATGCTTCCATGTTGAACTCTGATAACTCACATGCAAATTCAACTTATTTGTAGTAGGTGCAGAAATAAGAATTATGTCAACACGATAGGTTGCAGACCTTAAGTCGTGTGCTAGTGATAAATTATAGGTTTTACTCTTGATTAAATCTTGAAAATCTTTCAGGATCTTTAAGGCTCCCACTGTCCCCTTGACATATAAGTTTCCCCAGTCAAGAACCATTCCTTGACAAAACAAACATTCAAGGGACAATGTGGATTCTTATCAAGACTAACACTTCACACAATTGGTCTTAGTTGGTCTTTGTCTCATCCAAGACATCACAACTTACCAATCTCAAATGTACAAGAGTAGAAAACATTTTACTCTTACGTTTGACTAGTGTTAATAAATCTTCCTATATGTCACTCAAAGTTACAATCTTGGAGTATGACTCCAAGAATTGTTTTGGAACGAAGTATGACTCATCTTCTTGATTTTAACCAATCCAACAATTCATGACCTCTCTTCTTAGCTATAACAATACACTAAGACGTCCTTAGAGTATGAATTTGTGATATGGTTTCATAATCATTAAGATGATCATGAAATACGATACTAAAGTACTCTCCCATCCTTTCAGATTTGAGAAACTTTTATCTTTCTGCCTAATTTGATTCTTCTCATTTGTTTTGTCATACATTGTAACCTTTCCAATGTTATAGAATTATACTTAACCTCATAAGTATAATGATATTTACTAATCTTTAGTAAATCATGACAAATCAATCTTTGTGGTGGACCTTGACCAACGTACACCCAGTGTACCTAATTCCTTAGTCCTTCAATTGACTCACATATACATGTGATCAAAGAATTAGTCTTAATTTTCAAAGATGAAAATTCTCATTCATCATACAATACAACTCGTATGATTCCAAGTTTCTGTCCAATTGAAACTTGGGTGATGAAAAACTTTCTCCATTTGGTAAATTCAGACACTACCACAAATGAAAGAATCAAATCCACTTTCCAATATTGCTATTACTGGAAACATATAAGCAACAATTTTCCACAGATGCCATTGTAAGGATATTTTTAAAATAAATAAAATTAAAACCCTTTTTTTCTTTTATTTTAAAACATTGCGGAAAAACTTATCCTAACAATCCACATGAAAACCTTGTTGTTATCTATTCATCAGCAATATATATTATAACTCTTAAGCAACAGCTCAAAATTCTGATTGCCGAACCATGCGATCGAAACCCACCTTTGCAATCAGAATCAACATATACTTACTTTAAGCTCCCTATCTTTTCTTTGATTCTTAAAAACATCAGCATGTGACCCATTCACATTATGTAATAAGAATCTCCAAATAGAAACTTAATAGAGTTAGACAGTGGACTTTACCCGAAGTAGAGTCAAACCTCTTGACTTGATCAACCTTATGACCTTTCAGGTGAATAGGGCAGCTTCGCAACCAATGTCCCTCCCTTTGGCAATAAAACATATGGACCCTTTGGTAATGGCACGTGAGACTATCTCAAACATAGCCTTTCTCTTTACCATTTGGTCAACCGAGTTGACTATAGCCGATCCCTTTCCATTGGGAATAGAAATCCTTTTCTAGATATCCAATGCTACCATTGTCAATGTCCATGTAGACTTGGGAAGTTGTTCTTTTAATCAAATTTGCTTTACTGGTGTTCCAAATCATTGCTGATTCCACAACACCAAGCAAATAGATAAGATCATTAAGGGTCATGTCATAATCTGTCTCATAGTAGTCCCAAAGAGACTCACTATGTTACTAAGAAAGTGATTGAACATCCAACTTTCACGAGACTTTGACACCCAACTCTCCCGGCTTGTCAATATGTAACTTTATCTCCAAGATGTGAACACACATAGACTCTGCTTGCCAATAGGGATTGAGTGACTTTAAACTTTTCAAGAACTTGTGGGTGAGGGAGAATAATTAGAGGAGGTGGAGGAAGTGAAGCATGATGTTGAGGGACACCATCTTCAAGAGATTTGGGAAGATCATAGTTGTCTGAACCAGACATCTATAATGGGAGAAAATCAAGTTAGTTGATCCAAAATCCTTAATATAACACCCAATATGAAATATTAAGGCTAGGACCCAGCACAATATTTTATAATTTGGAAGAGGGATGCCGTAATCCAAGCTATAAAATATTTGAACGTAGGCGAATGACGATTCAACAATTTCCACCATGAAAAACGTAATAATTTATTAGGTTTTAATTGGATTTGAAATTCCTAGATCTTTTGAGATTCATTGAACTTTTCAATGGCATGTTTCAATCTCGTGTGTGCCCTCTCAAATTTTGTGACTGGGATGCCGAGGATCACAAAACAAGGTGTGAATAACCATACCAATTCACTTGGTACCCTTTATATTATCACCTAATCAATGTGCCAGTTAACCACACATGCTCCATTTATCTATGACAAACATTAAGTCACCCTTCGTGATCCTTACTAGTCCAAGTTAGCGTGCCGGTTAACCACACATGCTCCACCAACGACTTGGTAAGGTACAAAGTGTGAATTCCATGGGCTAGCACCAAATTCACATTTTTCCTAAAGTAACTAAGATTGGGAATTAAATAAAAAAAAATTTAGTTACTTTATAATAATCATTATACTTTTAATGAGAATTTAAAGTCATTGTCCTACCCGTTCGGCTAACGACCCTCCACCGATCAAGCAAGCGGTGGGTGAGAGTGGACACCCATTAAGTCGGCATTTTATAGGCAACAACCTTATACCCACCTTATAGACCAGCTTCGTGAATGAGGCCTACTAACGGTAAAACGACTTGTTCTTATACATATATAATAATTAACCATTAATGTTATAAATAGTATAAGTGTTGAATTTTAACTTTTTAAAATTCTAAGTGTTGGAATTAAAGTTTATTAAAGTGTGTGAAACTTTTCCAAATTCCAAAACTTGAGGGAAAGTTTTGAAACTATTCAAAACTAATTAATTCCATGATTTATGTGTTTAAAGTAGTTTTAATCCAAAAACTCTTCAAGTTCCATAACTTGAGGACAAGTTATGGAAAACTTTAAACTAATAAAAGAATTACTTTTCCTTATTTTATAACTTATGGAATTAATTAAGGTTACACTTTATTTATATATTTATTAATGAAGTGACTCTTGAACCTCCATAACTTAAGGACAAGACTCTTCATCTTTTGTAACCATCCAAAACTTTTCATTTCATAACTTATGAATTAAAGGTTCATAAAAATGAAGACTCTTCATTTTCATATAACTTATGTGTTTAAATGTGTGTGTTAAAGAAAGTGACCTTTGGATATCCATAACCTGAGGACAAATTATGGACTCCATTAAAACACATAAATGATCAAGAATTAATTCTAAAAAATTCAGCAAATAATTCCTATCATCTTCTAAATTCATAAGAACATGAACATGATCATCAAAATTTCAAGAATTATATGAACACAAAAAAATGGAATTTTGATATATGCTATTCTAAATGGATTAGAACAACCATTACACCAACTAAAACAAGTTTTAAAACACCAAAACAGTTTAGGGTAATGTTTCTAGTCCATTTCCAGCAGCAAAAGTCGAAATTCTGCATTCTGATCATTCTACTCGCCGAGTGCACGAACCTACTCGCCAAGTAGGATGAGTTTTGCCTTGGAATCGGCGAGTCCCCCCATGGACTCGGTGAGTTCATCAGCCAGACAGCAAGTTTTTCGACTTTTTCAACTATTTTGCATCAAGTATCAAACAAGCAAGCCTAGGCTCTGATACCACTGTTGGGTTTTGAGCAATCTAACACTTCCTAAGTGTGCATGCAACCCTAATAAACCTTGGATCTATGTTTGTCTAAATACATGCAAAATAATAATTTTCCAAGGTTCATAACCTATCTAACATGGCATGGGATACTTTTAAGCATAAAAGAATTAGATGAGATTACATACCTTTTGATGATGAGTTCAATTCCTAAGGAGTTTGAGGGCCAAGCACCAATAGTGTGAATGCCTCAAATGGAATCACAAAACACCACAAACTCTTGGAAAACTTTGAGAGAGTATACATACTTGTATTTTCGGCCACACACAAGCACACACACACACACACTATTTCACTAGTTACACTAGGCACCATTTCATGCTCCATAAGCATGCTTATATAGTATGCATGGTTAGGGTGAAACCCTAATAACCCATGTCTTTTCCTTTCCAAGGATCCATGGGTTAAAAGCTCCATGGATCATCCATGGACTTCCATACAAGCCTAGCCCATTAACAAATGAGTGTTAGCCCACACCATATAAAACAATAGCCTATAATCTAATTAGTCTTCCTTTTAATCTCTAAATTAATTCATAATTAATTTAAGACTAAGACTAATTAAATAACATAACTTGATATTAATATATTATAACTTATAATATATTAATAAACATATGTGTATAAATCTCATAAAATTATCCATAAATAGTGTGGATGAGATGCAACCCAAATGGACCATGCCGGGTCGGGTCAAGTATATACCAAATAAGTTATGGACTTAGACACCTTATCCAACAGCTGTTGCAGCGGCCACCGCAGCTATAGCTGTCGCGAGGCCGCAGAGTGGTGATGCGTTGCTGTTCCGAGAGTTCAGCAACACAAAACCGCCAGAGTTTGATGGGACCCAGGACCCGGTGGCGGCTATGAGATGGATTTCTGACATAGAGGGGTGTTTCTTCACTTGCTCATCTCCTGAGCATTTGAAGGTTCGGTTCCCGCTGAACCAGCTTCGCTTGGGAGCGAAGGACTGGTGGAAGTTTGTGACGGCGCACTTTACGCCTGCTGAGCTTGCGGCAGTGACCTGGGAGAGGTTTACTGCCATGTTCTGAGATGAGTACGTTCCCCAGGTGGAGAGGGAGCGTTTGGCCCAGGAGTTTCTGACCCTCAAGCAGGGTACTGAGTCTGTTACGGCGATTACCAGGATGTTCCATGAGAGGGCGATGTTCTGCCCTGAGCACATGTCCACTGAGCAGGCATGGATGAGCCGATATTTGAGTATCTTGAGGCGAAACATTCGGGAGTTCGCGGCGAACTCCTCGTACCGGACATTTGCCAAGCTTCAGGAAAATGCCCAGAAGAGGGAGATTGAGCTAGAGACTCAGGCCAGGGAGAAGGCGGAGTTTCAGGGGAGGGATCGGCGACCGGCGCAGTCTCAGCCGGCAGCCAAGCGGGCCAAGCCCGCTAATCCCAAACTAGGGAGCCAGAAGGGCCGCACTTGTGGGAAGTGTGGCAAGGGTCATGATGGAGTCTGTAGAGCGGGATCTTGCTACAAGTGTGGCAAGGAGGGGCACATGGCCAAGGTCTGCCCAAGGGGTTTGCGGTGTGTTTTCACTACAATCAGACCGGACACCGGAAGGCAGAGTGTCTGCAGTTGCGAGGATCATCTCAGGGATCTGCCCCTGCCGCCATCAGAGCTACCGAGAGTCAGCCAGTGAAGGCCGAGGTGCCGAGGGCACGAGGAAGAGCTTTTCAGCTGACCACGGAGGAGGTCCGCGCAGCGGCCGATGTCGTGGCTGGTATGTATTCTTTCGTGTATTTATTTTGATGTTGAGATATTATGCTTATATTATGTTATGCGTAGGTACTTTTCTTGTGAATTATGTACCTACCTTGTTGTTATTTGACTCGGGTGCGAGTCGGTCTTTTGTATCTTTGGCTTTTAGTCAGCATATCAGTGTTAGTCGTGAGGCGTTGAGTCGGCCTCTGAGAGTTTCCATAGCTGACGAGAGGGTGATATATGCCACGGAGGTTCTCCGAGGGTGCGTAGTCGAGATTTTTGGTGTTGAGTTCCAGATTGATCTGGTTCGTATTGCCATGGGTGACGTTTGTGTCATTGTGGGAATGGACTGGTTGAGCAGATTCGGTGCGGTTATCGACTGCGAGCGACAGCTGGTGACCATACGAGACCCTAGTGGGGGAGTTCTTACGGTGTACGATGAGGGTAGACGTTCGGGATCAACGTTTTGTTCGGCCGCTAGGGTGAGGTAGTGTCCACAGCAAGGCTATAAGGGTTTTGTGGCGTATGTGATGGATACGCGGGTGGATTCCGAGAGACCGAGGTCAGTTGAGGAGGTTCCAGTAGTGCGTGAGTTGCCGGATGTACTTCCTGAGGAGTTGCCTGGCGTGCCTCCTGTGAGGCAAGTGGAGTTCAGTATAGACTTGGTTCTGGGGGCCGCGCCTATCGCTAAGGTGCCTTATCGCCTTGCACCTCCAGAGATGCAAGAGTTATCCTCGCAGCTTCAGGAGCAGCTAGGAAAGGGGTTTATTTGGCCGAGCAACTCGCCGTGGGGAGCGCCTATCCTGTTCGTCAAGAAGAAGGATGGTTCACACCGGATGTGCATTGATTACCGGGAGTTGAACAAGCTGACGGTCAAGAACCGTTACCCGTTTCCGAGGTTCGACGATTTGTTCGATAAGTTGCAGGGAGCGTCTTGGTTCTCCAAGATCAATTTGAGGTCTGGATATCATCAGGTGAGGGTGCGAGATGAGGACGTCCAGAAGACAGCTTTCAGGATTCGTTATGGGCATTACAAGTTTGTGGTGATGCCTTTCGGGCTCACCAATGCCCCGTCAGTGTTCATGGATCTCATGAACCGAGTGTGCAGGCCGATGTTGGATCGGTCGGTGATAGTATTTATCGATGACATTCTAGTATATTCGAGATCTAGAGAGCAGCATGAGGAACATTTGAGAGAGGTCCTCGGAGTTTTGAGATCGGAGAGGCTTTATGCCAAATTCTCCAAGTTTGATTTCTGGTTGCGGGAGGTCCAGTTCTTAGGACATCTCGTTAACCAGAAAGGGATTTTGGTCGACCCGGCCAAAGTTGAGGCGGTAATGAGTTGGGAGGTTTCGAGGTCACCCTCCGAGATCAGGAGTTTCCTAGGGTTGGCAGGGTATTATCAGAGATTTATCAAGGATTTCTCTAAGATCGCAGTGCCACTCACCAGGTTGACCCGGAAGGGTGTTGCTTTTTCATGGGGCCCCGAGCAGCAGGCCTCCTTTGAGACACTTCACCAAAGGTTATGCGAGGCCCCGGTGTTAGCCCTCCCGGAAGGGATGGAGGACTTTGTGGTATAATATGACGCATCGATTTTGAGGTTGGGGGCGGTGCTGATGTAGAGGGGGCATGTGATAGCATATGCATCGAGGCAGCTGAAGCCTCATGAGATGAGATATCCCACCCATGATCTAGAGTTGGGGTCAGTGGTGTTCGCCCTCAAGATTTGGCGTCACTACCTGTATGGGGTTCGGTATACGATATACATGGACCATAAGAGTTTGAAATATTTGACGGATCTGCCCAACCTAAATATGCGATAGAGAAGGTGGTTGGATGTGGTCAAGGATTATGATCGTGAGATCCTGTACCACTCGGGCAAGGCTAATGTTGTAGCCGATGCACCGAGCCGCAGGGCGGAGAGCACCCTGCTGCGGGATGTATGTTTGAGGTTGAATGTGGTAGCTCGAGTGTTGGAAGCCATTCGTGGGGCACAGGCCGAGGTTGTGCCACCTGAGATGCAGAAGAAAGAGTGGGGTGTTGGTTTGGTTTCAGAGTTCGTTACCGATGGTCGGGGGCTTATGACATTTCAGGGGCGTATCTGGGTGCCGTACGTGGGAGGAACACGTACAATTTTGATGGAAGAGGCTCATCGGTCGAAATTTTTAATCCATCCTAGGGCCACTAAGATGTATTTGGACCTGAGAAAGGAGTATTTGTGGCCCTGTATGAAGAGGGATGTTGCGTAGTTTTTTAAGAGGTGCTTGACCTGCCGTAGGGTTAAGGCCGAGCACCAAAGGCCACATGGTAAGTTGCAGCCATTGGAGGTTCCCGAATGGAAGTGGGAACAGATCACCATGGATTTCATCACCAAATTGCCAAGGACTGCCAGAGGAGTTGATGCAATTTGGGTGATTGTGGACAGGTTGACGAAGAGTGCTCATTTTCTTGCTATCAGCGAGAGTTCTTCAGCAGAGAAATTGGCAGAGGTATACGTGAGAGAAGTGGTATCTCGGCATGGGGTGCCGATCTTGATTATTTCTGACCGAGATGAGCGTTTCACTTCTAGATTCTGGAAGAAGTTTCATGAGGAGTTGGGTACTAGGCTGCATTTTAGTACCGCATATCATCCCCAGACAGACGGACGGAGTGAGCGGACGATTCAGACGCTCGAGGACATGCTCCGGGAATGTGTGTTGGATTTCCGGGGGAGTTGGGATATGTACTTGCCCTTGGCAGAGTTTTCCTACAACAACACCCATCATTCGAGCATTGGTATGCCGCCCTTTGAGCTGTTGTATGGGAGGGGGTGTCGGACCCCCACTTGTTGGGGAGAGGTGGGACAACGTGTGATCGGCAGTACAGAGATCGTGCTTCAGACGACAGAGCAGATCCAGCAGGTCAGACAGAGGTTGTTGACCGCTCAGAGTCATCAAAAGAGCCATGCACACGGACGCCGGTTCGAGCTTGAGTTTCAGGTCGGCGACTTTGTACTCTTGAAGGTCTCTCCTTGGAAATGAGTGATTCGATTCAGGAGGAGGGGCAAGTTGGGGCCCCGATATATTGGTCCTTTCCGAGTGATCGCGTGGGTAGGCCGGGTAGCCTATCGTTTGGATTTGCCAGCAGAGTTGGGGCAGATTAACGACACTTTTCATGTGTCGCAACTGAGGAAGTGTATAGCCGATGAGTCGGCAGTGGTTCCATTAGAGGATATTCAGGTGGATGCGAGCCTGAATTATGCTGAGAGACCAGTGGCCATCAGAGATCGGAAAATCAAGGTTCTGAGGAACAAGGAGGTACCCCTGGTTTTGGTTCAGTGTCAGCATCGAAAGGGGTCTGAGATAACTTGGGAACCGCAGAGTGAGACGCGTGAGCAACATCCAGAGTTATTTGCAGAGCGAGACTTCGAGGGCGAAGTCTAGTTCTAGTAGGGGAGAATTGTAACAGCCCGGATTCCCAAGTACTATTCATTTACTTATTTTTGGTAATTTGTGAGGAGACTCGGCGAGTTGGAGCCTAGACTCGCCGAGTATGATCGCGGATTTGGACACGGGTTCGCGTCTGGACTCGGCGAGTCCAAGAGTGGACTCGGCGAGTCCATGCTATTTAATGAAACACTAATTTCCCGGCCATGAGCCCTATTTAAAGGACCTTATCACCCTTCATTGTGGCTACCTTCGACCTTGAGAGCACCAGAGCATCTGAGAGTTCTTGTGAGTGAGAAAAAGGCCATTATTCACCATCCTTTTCTGTTTTAGCAAGAAGGGAAGAGGAAGGCCAAGCTAGGAGAGTTGGGGAGCTTGGATCTACTTCCATTTCGGAAGAGGAAGCTATTTGAGGTAATATTCAGAGCTTATTCCTGTGTTTTTATTGATATGGTCAAATCTTGGGTTTCTTCATGCCTTGTTTACCTTGTAATTGGAGTGTGAGAGGTCCCATGGGGAAATGGTACCTAGATCAGGACCTTAGTAGGTCCAGAGAGTCCCAAATGCTCTGCTTTATGCATTTCCTTTTGAGTTGGGGACTTAGGTTACCATTTTAGATGTCATTTCACCAAAAGAAGCCTTGTAGGCGTCGCATTGATAGCCAAGATAGTGACTTTACGTGATGAATGAGCTTGGAAGGACTGGATCTATGAGTCATTGGAACGGATCTGACCTCAGGAGCGAGTTTGAGTTGATGCATGGCATGGACCCGCCGAGTATAAAGAACAGACTCAGTGAGTAGCTTGAAGATTGTCCTTAACCACTCAGCGAGTGGTCTTGCCGAGTTAAGGGGTTGACCCAGTGAGTCAGAGAGGGTTGTCGAGTGGACTGAGTCAAGCTGGAACTCGCCGAGTTGTTCTTGAGACTCGGCGAGTTGAGTCGTGGTGACCCCACGATTAATGCCAGGTGGAACTCGTCGAGTCAGGGAAGCACTCGACGTGTCAAGGGAGGATTCTAGGGAGTCAGTGACTGCGTATAGACTCGCCGAGTCGCTCTAGTGCACTCGCCGAGTCCGGTCAAAGTTGACCATTGACCGTTGACAAGAGTTGACCAGTGTTGACTTGATAGGGTAGTCAAACTTAGTTAAGAAAGTGTTAATTAGAGATATATTGTGTTATAGGAGGCTTATAGCTCGGAGGATCGATCGCGAGTGATTTCCGGGATTTGCGAGTTATCGAGATACGTGAGGTGAGTCTTCTCACTATACTTTACCTTGAGTAGGTAATCAGAGTTATTTGACAGAGTATTTGTATGCTATATGTATGTTATGTGTTGTACTGCATTATTTCTATGTGATTTATGCTGTGGATGTTTATAGAGTTGGAACCGGAAGGTTCCCAGAGTTAGAACCAGAGGGTTCACAGAGTAGGGTCTACGGACCCACATAGTTATAGCCTCGAGTGGCTAATATGTGTTATGCGTGGTATTTTGGGGAACTCACTAAGCTTTGTGCTTACAGTGTTGGTGTTATTTGTTTCAGGTACTAGTGATGACTATGGGAAGGCGCCGACTTGATCAGTACACACACATGGGATTTTTATGATATGTGATCTTGGGATACTTTGTATGACATGGATTAGAGTTTCAAACATTGATGTGTTATGAAAACTAAATGAATATGTTTGAATATTATGTGAAAAGTTATTTTAAAATTCACGGTGTTACACGGAACTTCGCCCCTCGGGCAGTACTCTTCTAGCATTAACTCCTTTAGGTTTTACCAACCTATTGAGTTGGCCACCGATAGGGTCACTGACTTATCGTGGTTGTTCCACCATGTCAGGGCTCTGTTGCAGAAGGTGCAGGCAGCAAACTTCACTTTGCTCCCTTCTGGGCACGCACAGATTGCGAAGACCGAATCTGTTTTCTCAAACCATCGCATCAGAGCGATGACTCCACCATTTCCATTAATGGAAAAGGTTTTGCTGTTGGTGAAGTCTGTGTCAAACCAAAAATTTCTTTTATCGTACAACCACTCACTCCAACTGAAGTCAAAACTGTGCCTGCTAACTTTCAAGCTTTTTGGAATAAGTTTGAGTGTTTTAAAGTTAGTGCTTTAGAAGATATCAGGAGAGAGGATACCCTAGGGTTTACTATATAGCAATAAGTGCCCAAAACTTCAAGAGTTTGGAGTTTACGGTCCAAAATGGTATTGGGACTGTAAACCCTAAAGACTATATAAGTGAGATTTAGATAATTTAGTCACTTTTTCACATTTCCAAGACTAGAGCAAATTCTCTCTCAAGTATCATCCCATTTTTCTTGAAGATCTTCAACTTGTAAGTGTTTCTAGCCCTAATATGTTTAGATCAAGTATTAAAAATCAAGAAATCATCCAAATACCCCAAGGAAAAGGTGTTCACTACCCAAGATCCTCTTGGACCGTGTGTAACAGCCTGGATTCCCAAGTATTCTTCATTTACTTATTTTTGGTAATCTCTGAGGAGACTCGGCGAGTTGGAGCCTAGACTCGCCGAGTATGATCGCGGATTTGGACACGGGTTCGCGTCCGGACTCGGCGAGTCCATGTTATTTAATGAAACCCTAATTTCTTGGCCTTGAGCCCTATTTAAAGGACCTTATAACCCTTCATTGCGGCTACCTTCGACCTTGAGAGCACCAGAGCATCTGAGAGTCCTTGTGAGTAAGAAAGAGGCCATTATTCACCATCCTTGTGTGTGTTAGCAAGAAGGGAAGAGGAAGGCCAAGCTAGGAGAGTTGGGGAGCTTGGATCTACTTCCATTTTAGCAGAGGAAGCTATTTGAGGTAACATTCAGAGCTTATTCTCGTGTTTTTATTGATGTGGTCAAATATAGGGTTTCTTCATGCCTTGTTTACCTTGTAATTGGAGTGTGAAAGGTACCATGGGGAAATGGTACCTAGATCTGGACCTTAGCAGGTCCAGAGAGTCCCAAATGCTATGCTTTATGCCTTTCCTTTTGAGTTGGGGCTTAGGTTACCATTTTAGATGTCATTTCACCAATAGAAGCCTTGTAGGGGTCGCATGGTAGCCAAGATAGTGACTTTACGTGATGAATGAGCTTGGAAGGACTGGATCTATGAGTCATTGGAACGGATCTGACCTCAGGAGCGAGTTTGAGTTGATGCATGTCATGGACTCGCCGAGTCTGAAGAACAGACTCGGCGAGTAGCATGAAGATTGTCCTTAACCACTTAGCGAGTGGTCTTGCCGAGTTAAGGGGTTGACCCAGTGAGTCAGAGAGGGTTGTCGAGTGGACTGAGTCAAGCTGGAACTCGCCGAGTTGTTCTTGAGACTCGGCGAGTTGAGTCGTGGTAGCCCCGCGACTCATGCCAGGTGGAACTCGGCGAGTCAAGGAAGCACTCGACGTGTCAAAGGAGGATTCTAGGGAGTCAGTAAACGCGTATAGACTCGCCGAGTCACTCTAGTGCACTCGCCGAGTCCGGTCAAAGTTGGACCGTTTGACCGTTGACCATAGTTGACCAGTTTTGACTTGATAGGGGTAGTCAACCTTAGTTGAGAAAGTGTTAATTAGAGATATATTGTGTTATAGGAGGCTAATAGCTCGGAGGATCGAGCGCGAGTGATTTATGGGATTTGCGAGTTATCGAGATACGTGAGGTGAGTCTTCTCACTATACTTTACCTTGAGTAGGCAATCAGAGTTATGTGACAGAGTATTTGTATGCTATATGTATGTTATGTGTTGTACTGCTTATTTCTATGTGATTTATGTTGTGCATGTTTATAGAGTTGGAACCGGAAGGTTCCCAGAGTTAGAACCAGAGGGTTCATAGAGTAGGGTCTACGGACCCACAGAGTTATTGCCTCGAGTGGCTAATATGTGTTATGCGTGGCATTTTGGGGAACTCACTAAGCTTTGTGCTTACAGTGTTGGCGTTATTTGTTTCAGGTACTAGTGATGACCGTGGGAAGGCGCCGGCTTGATCAGTACACACACATGGGATTTTTATGATATGTGATCTTGGGAAACATTGTATGACATGGATTGGAGTTTCAAACATTGATGTGTTATGAAAACTAAATGAATATGTTTTTATATTATGCAAAAAATTATTTTGAAATTCACGGTGTTACACGGAACTACGCCCCTCGGGCATTACTCTTCTAGCATTAACTCCTTTAGGTTTTACCAACCTATTGAGTTGGCCACCGATAGCGTCAGTGACTTAACGTGGCTGTTCCACCATGTCAGGGCTCTGTTGGAAAAGGTGCAGGCAACAAACTTCACTTTGCTCCCTTCTAGGCACGCACAGATTGCAAAGACCGAATCTGTTTTCCCAAACCATCGCATCAGAGCGATGACTCCACCATTTCCATTAAAGGAAAGGGTTTTGCAGTTGGTGAAGTCTGTGACAACCCAAAAATTTCTTTTATCGTACAACCACTCACTCCAACTGAAGTAAAAATTGTGCCTGCTAACTTTCAAGCTTTTTGGAATAAGTTTGAGTGTTTTAAGGTTAGTGCTTTAGAAGATATCAGGAGAGAGGATACCCTAGGGTTTACTATATAGCAATAAGTGCCCAAAACTTCAAGAGTTTGGAGTTTACGGTCCAAAATGGTATTGGGACCGTAAACCCTAAAGACTATATAAGTGAGACTTAGATAATTTAGTCACTTTTTCACATTTCCAAGACTAGAGCAAATTCTCTCTCAAGTATCATCCCATTTTTCTTGAAGATCTTCAACTTGTAAGTGTTTCTAGCCCTAATATGTTTAGATCAAGTATTAAAAATCAAGAAATCATCCAAATACCCCAAGGAAAAGGTGTTCACTGCCCAAGATCCTCTTGGACCGTGTGTAACAGCCCGGATTCCCAGGTATTCTTCATTTACTTATTTTTGGTAATCTCTGAGGACACTCGGCGAGTTGGCGCCTAGACTCGCCGAGTATGATCGCGGATTTGGACACGGGTTCGCGTCCGGACTCGGCGAGTCCATGTTGTTTAATGAAACCCTAATTTCTCAGCTTTGAGCCCTATTTAAAGGACCTTATAACCCTTCATTGCGACTACCTTCGACCTTGAGAGCACCAGAGCATCCAAGAGTCCTTGTGAGTAAGAAAGAGGCCATTATTCACCATCCTTGTGTGTGTTAGAAAGAATGGAAGAGGAAGGCCAAGCTAGGAGAGTTGGGGAGCTTGGATCTACTTCCATTTCGGCAGAGGAAGCTATTTGAGGTAACATTCAGAGCTTATTCTCGTGTTTTTATTGATGTGGTCAAATATAGGGTTTCTTCATGCCTTGTTTAGTTTGTAATTGGAGTGTGAGAGGTCCCATGGGGAAATGGTGCCTAGATCTGGACCTTAGCAGGTCCAGAGAGTCCCAAATGCTATGATTTATGCCTTTCCTTTTGAGTTGGGGCTTAGGTTACCATTTTAGATGTCATTTCACCAAAAGAAGCCTTGTAGGCGTCGCATGGTAGCCAAGATAGTGACTTTACGTGATGAATGAGCTTGGAAGGACTGGATCTATGAGTCATTGGAACAGATCTGACCTCAGGAGCGAGTTTGAGTTGATGCATTGCATGGACTTGCCGAGTTTGAAGAACAGACTCGGCGAGTAACATGAAGATTGTCCTTAACCACTCAGCGAGTGATCTTGCCGAGTTAAGGGGTTGACCCAGTGAGTCAGAGAGGGTTGTCGAGTGGATTGAGTCAAGCTGGAACTCGCCGAGTTGTTCTTGAGACTCGGCGTGTTGAGTCGTGGTGGCCCCACGATTCATGCTAGGTGGAACTCGTCGAGTCAGGGAAGCACTCAGCGTGTCAAGGGAGGATTCTAGGGAGTCAGTGAACGCGTATAGACTCACCGAGTCGCTCTAGTGCACTCGCCGAGTCCGGTCAAGGTTGACCGTTGACTGTTGACCAGAGCTGACCAGTGTTGACTTGATAGGGGTAGTCAAACTTAGTTGAGAAAGTTTTAATTAGAGATATATTGTGTTATAGGAAGCTTATAGATCGGAGGATCGAGCGCGAGTGATTTCTGGGATTTGCGAGTTATCGAGATACGCGAGGTGAGTCTTCTCACTATACTTTACCTTGAGTAGGTAATCAGAGTTATGTGACAGAGTATTTGTATGCTATATGTATGTTATGTGTTGTACTGCATTATTTCAATGTGATTTATGCTGTGCTTGGAACCGGAAGGTTCCTAGAGTTAGAACCAGAGGGTTCACAAAGTAGGGTCTACGGACCCATAGAGTTATAGCCTCGAGTGGCTAATATGTGTTATGTGTGGTATTTTAGGGAACTCACTACGCTTTGTGCTTATAGTGTTGGTGTTATTTGTTTCAGATACTAGTGATGACCGTGGGAAGGCGCCGGCTTGATCAGTACACACACATGGGATTTTTATGATATGTGATCTTGGGATACTTTGTATGACATGGATTGGAGTTTCAAACATTGATGTGTTATGAAAACTAAATGAATATGTTTTTATATTACGCGAAAAATTATTTTGAAATTCACGGTGTTACAAGTTGGTATCAGAGCCTTGGTTTGAGGGATTCGAGTACACCTTCGGACGTATTTGAACTCAAACTAAGGATTTGAGAAGTATTTTCAAAAAGAGTAAAATATTTTTGGAAGAACACAGAGCAGAGTTGTGTGTACGATCAGTCCGCGCCCGAACCGTGATTTCCCAAAATACCCTCATGTTATGTGATATTGATATTGATATGATGTATTCTCATGCTAGAGTAGGCTAGGTACTCCTATTAGGACTAGAGTGGCCTGATTTGTGATGCCTTAGCCTAGAGAGAGGTGAGCTGCTATGAGATGCTTGAGAGTGAGTATGTAGCAGCGAGGGTCTTATGAGAGATCAGTTGGAGAATGGATTATGCATGATAGAGTACTTGGAATTTGGGATCCGAAGAGGAGGACTTCGGGTGTATTCTGATATTGTGCGGACAGTTGTATTGGGCCCGTACTACTGAAAGCACCTTAGCAGTGTACAACCCAAGTTGGAATCTTTGGAGTACCAAGGATCAAGGAGGTATGAGTTGTCGAGTGTGAGTATACTCGAATGGATTCTAATTTATCGTATGTTGTACTTCAGAGGTAGATCATGGTGAGGACACGTCTGATGCCAGAGAGCAGTGAGACCAGTGATGAGGAGATCCGCCGGATCATCCATGAGGAGGTGGCTGCGGCAATCTGGGCAGAGATACCAGAGATGTTTGGGTCTATTAAGACCACGCTGATTGAGACCTTTGATGAGCGTTATGCCGCTCTTTCTGAGGCTGCTGTTGCAGCGGCCACCGTAGCTATTGCTGTCGCGAGGCCGCTGAGTGGTGATGCGTTGCTGTTCCGAGAGTTCTACAACACAAAACTGCCAGAGTTTGATGGGACCCAGGACCCGGTGGCGGCTATGAGATGGATATCTGACATAGAGGAGTGTTTCTTCACTTGCTCATCTCCTGAGCATTTGAAGGTTTGGTTCGCACTGAACCAGCTTCGCTTGGGAGCGAAGGACTATTGGAAGTTTGTGACGACTCACTTTACGCCTGCTGAGCTTGTGGAAGTGACCTGGGAGAGGTTCACTGCCATGTTCCAAGATGAGTACGTTCCCCAGGTGGAGAGGGAGCGTTTGGCCCAGGAGTTTCTGACCCTTAAGCAGGGTACTGAGTCTGTTACGGCGATTACCAGGATGTTCCATGAGAGGGCGATGTTCTGCCCTAAGCACGTGTCCACTGAGCAGGCACGGATGAGCCGATATTTGAGTATCTTGAGGCGAGACATTCGGGAGTTCGCGGCGAACTCCTCGTACTGGACATTTGCCAAGCTTCAGGCAAATGTCCGGAAGAGGGAGATTGAGCTAGAGACTCAGGCCAGGGAGGAGGCGGAGTCTCAGGCCAGGGATCGGCGACCGGCGCAGTCTCAGCCGGCAGCCAAGCGGGCCAAGCCCGCTGATCCCAAACCAGGGAGCCAGAAGGGATGCACTTGTGGGAAGTGTGGCAAAGGTCATGATGGAGTCTATAGAGCGGGATCATATCAGGGAGCACCTCAGGAATCTGCCCCTGCCGCCATAAGAGCTACCGAGAGTCGGCCAGTGAAGGCCGAGGCGCCGAGGGCACGAGGAAGAGCTTTTCAGCTGACCGCGGAGGAGGTCCGCGCAGCGCCCGATGTCGTGGCTGGTATGTATTCTTTCGTGTATTTATTTTGATGTTGAGATATTATGCTTATATTATGTTATGCGTAGGTACTTTTCTTGTGAATTTTGTACCTGCCTTGGTGTTATTTGACTCGGGTGCGAGTCGGTCTTTTGTATCTTTGGCTTTTAGTCAGCATATCAGTGTTAGTCGTGAGGCGTTGAGTCGGCCTCTGAGAGTTTCCATAGCTGAAGAGAGGGTGATATATGCCACGGAGGTTCTCCAAGGGAGCGTAGTCAATATTTTCGGTGTTGAGTTCCCGATTGATCTGGTTCCTATTGCGATGGGTGATGTCTGTGTCATTGTGGGCATGGACTAGTTGAGCAGATTCGGTGCGGTTATCGACTGCGAGCGACAGCTGGTGACCATACGAGACCCTAGTGGGGTAGTTCTTATGGTGTACGGCGAGGGTACACGTTCGGGATTAGCGTTTTGTTCGGTCGCTAGGGCGAGGCAGTGTCTACAGCCGGGCTGTAAGGGTTTTGTGGCGTATGTGATGGATACGAGGGTGGATTCCGAGAGTCCGAGGTCAGTTGAGGAGGTTCCGGTAGTGCGTGAGTTCCCGAATGTATTTCTTGAGGAGTTGTCGGGCGTGCCTCCTGTAAGGCAAGTGGAGTTCATTATAGACTTGGTTCTGGGGGCCACGCCTATCGCTAAGGTGGCTTATCACCTTGCACCTCCAAAATGCAAGAGTTATCCACGCAGCTTCAGGAGCTGCTGGGAAAGGGGTTTATTCGGCCGAGAAGCTCGCCGTGGGGAGCGCCTATCCTGTTCGTCAAGAAGAAGGATGGTTCACACTGGATGTGCATTGATGACCGGGAGCTGAACAAGCTGACGGTCAACAACCGTTACCCGTTGCCGAGGATCGACGATTTGTTCGATCAGTTGCAGGGAGCGTCTTGGTTCTCCAAGATCGATTTGAGGTCTGGATATCATCAGGTGAGGGTGCGAGACGAGGACATCCATAAGACAGCTTTCAGGACGCGTTATGGGCATTACGGGTTTGTGGTGATGCCTTTCGGGCTCACCAATGCCCCGGCAGTGTTCATGGATCTCATGAACCGAGTGTGAAGGCTGATGCTGGACCGGTCGGTCATTGTATTTTTCAATGACATTATGGTATATTCGAGATCTAAAGAGCAGCATGAGGAACATTTGAGAGAGGTCCTCGGAGTTCTGAGATCGGAGAGGCTTTATGCCAAATTCTCCAAGTGTGATTTCTGGTTCCGGGAGGTCCAATTCTTAGGACATCTCGTTAACCAGAAAGGGATTTTGGTCAACCGGGCCAAAGTTAAGGCGGTGATGAGTTGGGAGGTGCCGAGGTCACCCTCCGAGATCAAGAGTTTCCTAGGGTTCGCAGGGTATTATCGGAGATTTATCAAGGATTTCTCTAAGATCGTAGTGCCACTCACCAGGTTGACCCGGAGGGGTGTTGCTTTTTCATGGGGCCCCGAGCAACGGGCCTCCTTTGAGACACTTTGCCAAAGGTTATGCGAAGCCCCGGTGTTAGCCCTCCCGGAAGGGATGGAGGACTTTGTGGTATACTGTGACGCATCGATTTTAGGGTTGGGGGTGCTGATTCAGAGGGGGCATGTGATAGCATATGCATCGAGGCAGCTGAAGCCTCATGAGATGAGATATCCCACCCATGATCTAGAGTTGGGGGCAGTGGTGTTTACCCTCAAGATTTGGCGTCACTACCTATATGGGGTTCGGTGTACAATATACACGGACCATAAGAGTTTGAAACATTTGATGGATCATCCCAACCTAAATATGCGACAGAGAAGGTGGTTGGATGTGGTCAAGGATTATGATTGTGAGATCTTGTACCACCCGGGCAAGGCTAATGTTGTAGCCGATGCACCGAGCCGCAGGGCGGAGAGCACCCTGCTGCGGGATGTACGTTTAAGATTGACCATCGTAGCTCCAGTGTTGGACGCCATTCGTGGGGCATAGGCCGAGGCTATGCAACCTGAGATGTAGAAGAAAGAGCGGCTTGTTGGTTTGGTTTCAGAGTTCGTTACCGATGGTCGGGGGCTTATGACATTTCAGGGGCGTATCTGGGTGCCGTACCTGGGAGGAACACATACAATTTTGATGGAAGAGGCTAATCGGTCGAAATTTTCGATCCATCCTGGGGCCACTAAGATGTATTTGGACCTGAGAAAGGAGTATTGGTGGCCTTGTATGAAGAGGGATGTTGCGTGGTTTGTTGAGAGGTGCTTGACCTACCGTAGGGTTAAGGCCGAGCACCAGAAGCCGCATGGTAGGTTGCAGACATTGGAGGTTCTTGAATGGAAGTGGGAACAGATCACCATGGATTTCATCACCAAATTGCCAAGGACTGCCACAGGAGTTGATACAATTTGGGTGATTGTGGACCTGTTGACGAAGAGCGCTCACTTTCTTGCTATCAGCGAGAGTTCTTCAGCAGATAAATTAGCAGAGGTATACGTGAGAGAGGTGGTATCTCGGAATGGGGTGTCGATCTCGATTGTTTCAGACCGAGATGTGCGTTTCACTTCTAGATTCTGGAAGAAGTTTCATGAGGAGTTGGGTACTAGCCTGCATTTTAGTACCGCATATCATCCCCAGACCGACGGACAGAGTGAGCGGACGATTCAAACGCTCAAGGACATGCTCCGTGCATGTGTGTTGGATTGCGGGGGGAGTTGGGACTCGTACTTGCCCTTTACAGAGTTTTCCTACAACAACAACCATCATTCGAGCATTGGTATGCCGCCCTTTGAGTTGTTGTATGGGAGCGGGTGTCGGACCCCCATTTTTTGGGGAGAGGTGGGACAGCGTGTGATGTGCAGTACAGAGATTGTGCTTCAGAAGACAGAGCATATCCAGCAGGTCAGAAAGAGGTTGTTGACCGCTCAGAGTCGTCAGAAGATCTATGCAGACAAACGCCGGTCCGAGCTTGAGTTTCAGGTCGGCGACCTTGTACTCTTGAAGGTCTCTCCTTGGATAGGAGTGATTCGATTCAGGAGGAGGGGCAAGTTGGGGCCCCGATGTATTGGTCCTTTCCGAGTGATCGCGAGGGTAGGCCGGGTAGCCTATCGTTTGTGTTACACGGAACTTCGCCCCTCGGGCAGTACTCTTGTAGCATTAACTCCCTTAGGTTTTACCAACCTATTGAGTTGGCCACCGATAGGCTCAGTGACTTAACGTGGCTGTTCCACCATGTCAGGGCTCTGTTGGAGAAGGTGCAGGCAGCAAACTTCACTTTGCTCCCTTCTGGGCACACACAGATTGTGAAGATCGAATCTGTTTTCTCAAACCATCGCATCAGAGCGATGGCTCCACCATTTCCATTAAAGGAAAGGGTTTTGCAGTTGGTGAAGTCTTTGACAACCCAAAAATTTCATTTATCATACAACCACTCACTCCAACTGAAGTCAAAACTGTGCCTGCTAACTTTCAAGCTTTTTGGAATAAGTTTGAGTGTTTTAAAGTTAGTGCTTTAGAAGATATCAGGAGAGAGGATACCCTAGGGTTTACTATATAGTAATAAGTGCCCAAAACTTCAAGAGTTTGGAGTTTACGGTCCAAAATGGTATTGGGACCGTAAACCCTAAAGACTATATAAGTGAGACTTAGATAATTTATTCACTTTTTCACATTTCCAAGACTAGAGCAAATTCTCTCTCAAGTATCATCCCATTTTTCTTGAAGATCTTCAACTTGTAAGTGTTTCTAGACCTAATATGTTTAGATCAAGTGTTAAAAATCAAGAAGTCATCCAAATACCCCAAGGAAAAGTTGTTCACTGCCCAAGATCCTCTTGGACCGTGTGTAACAGCCCGGATTCCCAGGTATTATCCATTTACTTATTTTTGGTAATTTGTGAGGAGACTCGGCGAGTTGGAGCCTAGACTCGCCGAGTATGATCGCGGATTTGGACGCGGGTTCATGTCCGGACTCGGCGAGTCCACTCTGTTTAATGAAACGCTAATTTCCCGGCCCTAAGCCCTATTTAAAGGACCTAATAATCCTTCATTGCGGCTACCTTCGACCTTGAGAGCACCAAAGCATCTGAGAGTCCTTGTGAGTGAGAAAGAGGCCATTATTCACCATCCTTGTGTGTGTTAGCAAGAAGGGAAGAGGAAGGCCAAGCTAGGAGAGTTGGGGAGCTTGGATCTACTTCCATTTCATCAGAGGAAGCTATTTGAGGTAATATTCAGAGCTTATTCTCGTGTTTTTATTGATATGGTCAAATCTATGGTTTCTTCATGCCTTGTTTACCTTGTAATTGGAGTGTGAGAGGTCCCATGGGGAAATGGTACCTAGATCAGGACCTTAGTAGGTCCAGAGAGTCCCAAATGCTCTGCTTTATGCATTTCCTTTTCAGTTGGGGACTTAGGTTACCATTTTAGATGTCATTTCACCAAAAGAAGCCTTGTAGGCGTCGCATTGGTAGCCAAGATAGTGACTTTACGTGATGAATGAGCTTGGAAGGACTGGATCTATGAGTCATTGGAACGGATCTGACCTCAGGAGCGAGTTTGAGTTGATGCATGGCATGGACTCGCCGAGTCTGAAGAACAGACTCGGCGAGTAGCATGAAGATTGTCCTTAACCACTCAGCGAGTGGTCTTGCCGAGTTAAGGGGTTGACCCAGTGAGTCAAAGAGGGTTGTCGAGTGGACTGAGTCATGCTGGAACTCGCCGAGTTGTTCTTGAGACTCGGCGAGTTGAGTCGAGTCAGGGAAGCACTCGACGTGTCAAGGGAGGATTCTAGGGAGTCAGTGAACGCGTATAGACTCACCGAGTCGCTCTAGTGCACTCGCCGAGTCCGGTCAAGGTTGACCATTGACTGTTGACCAGAGTTGACCAGTGTTGACTTGATAGGGGTAGTCAAACTTAGTTGAGAAAGTTTTAATTAGAGATATATTGTGTTATAGGAAGCTTATAGATCGGAGGATCGAGCGCGAGTGATTTCTGGGATTTGCGAGTTATCGAGATACGCGAGGTGAGTCTTCTCTCTATACTTTACCTTGAGTAGGTAATCAGAGTTATGTGACAGAGTATTTGTATGCTATATGTATGTTATGTGTTGTACTGCATTATTTCTATGTGATTTATAATGTGCATGTTTATAGAGTTGGAACCGGAAGGTTCCCAGAGTTAAAACCAGAGGCTTCACAAAGTAGGGTCTACGGACCCACAGAGTTATAGCCTCGAGTGGCTAATATGTGTTATGCGTGGTATTTTGGGGAGCTCGCTAAGCTTTGCGCTTACAGTGTTGGTGTTATTTGTTTCAGGTACTAGTGATGACCGTGGGAAGGCGCCGACTTGATCAGTACACACACATGGGATTTTTATGATATGTGTTCTTGGGATACTTTGTATGACATGGATTGGAGTTTCAAACATTGATGTGTTATGAAAACTAAATGAATATGTTTTTATATTATGCGAAAAATTATTTTGAAATTCACGGTGTTACACGGAACTTCGCCCCTCGGGCAGTACTCTTGTAGCATTAACTCCCTTAGGTTTTACCAACCTATTGAGTTGGCCACCGATAGGCTCAGTGACATAACGTGGGTATTCCACCATGTCACGGCTCTGTTGGAGAAGGTGCAGGCAGCAAACTTCACTTTGCTCCCTTCTGGGCACACACAGATTGTGAAGCTCGAATCTGTTTTCTCAAACCATCGCATCAGAGCGATGGCTCCACCATTTCCATTAAAGGAAAGGGTTTTGCAGTTGGTGAAGTCTTCGACAACCCAAAAATTTCATTTATCATACAACCACTCACTCCAACTGAAGTCAAAACTGTGCCTGCTAACTTTCAAGCTTTTTGGAATAAGTTTGAGTGTTTTAAAGTTAGTGCTTTAGAAGATATCAGGAGAGAGGATACCCTAGGGTTTACTATATAGTAATAAGTGCCCAAAACTTCAAGAGTTTGGAGTTTACGGTCCAAAATGGTATTGGGACCGTAAACCCTAAAGACTATATAAGTGAGACTTAGATAATTTATTCACTTTTTCACATTTCCAAGACTAGAGCAAATTCTCTCTCAAGTATCATCCCATTTTTCTTGAAGATCTTCAACTTGGACCGTGTGTAACAGCCCGGATTCCCAGGTATTATTCATTTACTTATTTTTGGTAATTTGTGAGGAGACTCGGCGAGTTGGAGCCTAGACTCGCCGAGTATGATCGCGGATTTCGATGCGGGTTCGTGTCCTGACACGGCGAGTCTAAGAGTGGACTCGGCGAGTCCACTCTGTTTAATGAAACCCTAATTTCCCGGCCCTAAGCCCTATTTAAAGGACCTTATAACCCTTCATTGCGGCTACCATCGAGCTTGAGCGCACCAGAGCATCTGAGAGTCCTTGTGAGTGAGAAAGAGGCCATTATTCACCATCCTTGTGTGTGTTAGCAAGAAGGGAAGAGGAAGGCCAAGCTAGGAGAGTTGGGGAGCTTGGATCTACTTCCATTTTGTCAGAGGAAGCTATTAGAGGTAATATTCAGAGCTTATTCTCGTGTTTTTATTGATATGGTCAAATCTAGGGTTTCTTCATGCCTTGTTTACCTTGTAATTGGAGTGTGAGAGGTCCCATGGGGAAATGGTACCTAGATCAGGACCTTAGTAGGTCTAGAGAGTCCCAAATGCTCTACTTTATGCATTTCCTTTTGAGTTGGGGACTTAGGTTACCATTTTAGATGTCATTTCACCAAAAGAAGCCTTGTAAACGTCGCATTGGTAGCCAAGATAGTGACTTTACGTGATGAATGAGCTTGGAAGGACTAGATCTATGAGTCATTGGAACGGATCTGACCTCAGGAGCGAGTTTCAGTTGATGCATGGCATGGACTCGCCGAGTCTGAAGAACAGACTCGGCGAGTAGCATGAAGATTGTCCTTAACCACTCCGCGATTGGTCTTGCCGAGTTAAGGGGATGACCCAGTGAGTCAGAGAGGGTTGTCGAGTGGACTGAGTCAAGCTGGAACTCGCCGAGTTGTTCTTGAGACTCGGCGAGTTGAGTCGTGGTGATCCCACGATTTATGCCAGGTCGAACTCGTCGAGTCAGGGAAGCACTCGACGTGTCAAGGGAGGATTCTAGGGAGTCAGTGAACGCGTATTGTAACGTCTGTGTTTCCGGGCTTGCCGTTTTTAGCAATGTGATAGTCTAGGTTAACCTTTGTAACCCGTTTTGAAATAATAAGAATGTATTATTTGAGTATTATGTGTTTTGTGCTTAATTGCTTAATTATGTGGTCTGATTAATTAAGAATAAAAATAAACATCAAAATTTAAGTGTAAAATAAACTTAATATCTTTGGTTAATGTTGTAGTAGTTGAAACGAGGTTTTCGAATATATAGATAACGCCCAAATCTGACTTCTTATGAGGAAGTTATGATTTATCGAAGTTTCGACTTAGCGGTGTGCAGCCTGAAATACTCGAGTTGAGATCAAGCGGTTTTTAGCCGAAGCAATCTAAATGTGAATCGAAGATCTAATTGTTGCTATCGAAGCGATAAAAAGTTAGGCGAGAACAGACGTCAAACGAAGAAGTTATGAATTTATAACGAAGTTTTTCTGTCGCGGCCTATTAAAAATAAATAATAAAAATAAATTCAAAATTAGCCGACGGAGTCTACACGAAAGTTGTAGAGCGTAGTCTCACCTTTCCGTGGATATAAAGAACGTCGAAAACGGAGTTCGTATGAAGAAGATATGAATTTCCGAAGTTTGATAAATAAATTGTAATTATTTTTAAATCAAAAATCCGGCATTATCCGAAGGCCGAGTCACCAGTCCGATCCGACGTACGCCCCGCGTACGCGAGTACGCCCCGTGTACTCCGATAGTGTCCACACTTTCGATAACGCATGCAGTGACGATTTCGGAAGCAGTACGCGCTGCGTACTGCAGTACGCCCCGCGTACTCCGAGGCTCCAGCCTCTATAAAAGGGATCCGAAGGCAGCCGGCTATTTTGCCCATTTCTTCTCTTCTCTCTCCCGTTTTGCATCGTTTTGTGTGCCAGAAATACCCCGAAGCCCCGGTATTATTCTCTAGCCCCGAGGCAAGTCCTGAGATCCCGAAGATCCCGAGAAGTGCGGTTCCCGAGCCGAAGCTCTGCCCGCAAGAAGTTCGATTTTTGTGGAGATCTTCCAGATCTGCTGTGGATTACTACTTCTGCAAGTCGTAGTGCTGTCTGATCATCTTCTGAGCAAGTGAGTGTATACTACCTTTCATAAACACGATAATAATACAAGTGCGGTTTGAGTGTATTAAGTAAATTGTGGTTTATATGTGTGAGGGTATAGTTACTTTCTTCTAACGAGTAACTATGAAGTATTTTATATGATATACTTGTTATGTGTATATTTTGTGATTGTATGCGTGAATGGATATTCACTTTATTCTATCTCATAGATCTGAATTGTTTTCTATGGAATACGTGTTATGTGGTATGCCTCATCTGTTATGTGGAATATAAATTGAATGAAAATGATATACAGGTTTTAAACTATGTATCAAAATATATATTTTTATCTACTAATATGTTGGGTAGAACATGGGTAGATAGTTGGTGTGTAATAAACAGATGAGAGGCCTCGATGTTGTTGTTGTTGTTGATCTAGTTATTCAGCGGAGTATGGATAACGACCACGCACTCCTTCTAGACAGTCCAGTGGAATGCTAGCAGGTTCATAACATGTAGGTGTTGTGAACGATGTGTTCACCGGTGTACTCTATCCCCCTCATGGTTGCCTTTAGGATATCTATTGTTGAGGAAACCCCTTCGCAGTGATGTCCGTCCTGATGAAAATCCTAGATTAGGTCCCTTGAGATAGTTGTCGTTTTAGGGACGTAAAGTGAGGATAACGGGAATGGGTAATCGGGATAGCGATTGGTTGGTGAAATTAAATATAACTTATTTATTGTGGGTTGAAAACCCTATATGCTCACCAGGCTCCCAAGCCTGAACCACTCAGTTTTATTTGTATTACAGGAAGTGGCACAAGGGCGTAAGATGGATGGATCATCTTGTTGTTTTGTTTACAAGTCTGTATATGTATATATTTGTTGAATGACTTGTAATGTTTATCGTTTATGCTTTATGGTCTGTATCGGAACATGACCTCCCGAATCTTGATTATATAATGAAAATGCATCTCTTGATGAAATGCTTTGATAAATGTTATTTTATCATGTTTTGTTTTGGGAACAAATTCCACAACTCTTTCAAATCAAAAGGATTTACTCTGAAATTATTTAAAAGCATAAATGAAAATCGGTCTTTTCTGGCCGAGATTTTGGGTATGTCACACGTATAGACTCGCCGAGTCGCTCTAGTGCACTCACCGAGTCCGGTCAAAGTTGACCGTTGACCGTTGACAATATTTGACCAGTGTTGACTTGATAGGGGTAGTCAAACTTAGTTAAGAAAGTGTTAATTAGATATATATTGTGTTATAGGAGGCTTATAGCTCGGAGGATCGATCGCGAGTGATTTCCGGGATTTACGAGTTATCGAGATACGTGAGGTGAGTCTTCTCACTATACTTTACCTTGAGTAGGTAACCAGGGTTATTTGACAGAGTATTTGTATGCTATATGTATGTTATGTGTTGTACTGCATTATTTCTATGCGATTTATGTTGTGCATGTTTACAGAGTTGGAACCGGAAGGTTCCCAAAGTTAGAACCAGAGGGTTCACAGAGTGGGGTCTATGGACCCACATAGTTATAGCCTCGAGTGGCTAATATGTGTTATGCATGGTATTTTGGGGAACTTACGAAGCTTTCTGCTTACAGTGTTGGTGTTATTTGTTTCAGGTACTAGTGATGACTGTGGGAAGGCGCCGGCTTGATCAGTACACACACATGGGATTTTTATGATATGTGATCTTCGGATACTTTATATGACATGGATTGGAGTTTCAAACATTGATGTGTTATGAAAACTAAATGAATATGTTTGTATATTATGCGAAAAATTATTTTGAAATTCACGGTGTTACACGGAACTTCGCCCCTCGGGCAATACTCTTCTATAATTAACTCCTTTAGGTTTTACCACCCTATTGAGTTGGCCACCGATAGTGTCAGTGACTTAACGTGGCTGTTCCACTATGTCAGGGCTCTGTTGGAGATGGTGCAGGCAGCAAACTTCACTTTGCTCCCTTCTGGGCACGCACAGATTGCGAAGACCGATTCTGTTTTCTCAAACCATCGCATCATAGCGATGACTCCACCATTTCCATTAAAGGAAAGGGTTTTTCAGTTGGTGAAGTCTATGACAACCCAATAATTTCTTTTATCATACAACCACTCACTCCAACTGAAGTCAAAACTGTGCCTGCTAACTTTCAAGCTTTTTGGAATAAGTTTGAGTGTTTTAAAGTTAGTGCTTTAGAAGATATCAGGAGAGAGGATACCCTAGGTTTTACTATATAGTAATAAGTGCCCAAAACGTCAAGAGTTTGGAGTTTACGGTCCAAAATGGTATTGGGACCGTAAACCCTAAAGACTATATAAGTGAGACTTAGATAATTTATTCACTTTTTCACATTTCCAAGACTAGAGCAAATTCTCTCTCAAGTATCATCCCATTTTTCTTGAAGATCTTCAACTTGTAAGTGTTTCTAGCCCTAATATGTTTAGATCAAGTGTTAAAAATCAAGAAATCATCCAAATACCCCAAGGAAAAGGTGTTCACTGCCCAAGATCCTCTTGGACCGTATGTAACAGCCCGGATTCCCAGGTATTATTCATTTACTTATTTTTGGTAATTTGTGAGGAGACTCGGCGAGTTGGAGCCTAGACTCGCCGAGTATGATCGCAGATTTGGACGCGGGTTCGCGTCCGGACTCGGCGAGTCCATGCTGTTTAATGAAACCCTAATTTCCCGGCCCTAAGCCCTATTTAAAGGACCTTATAACCCTTCGTTGCAGCTACCTTCGACCTTGAGAGCACCAGAGCATCTGAGAGTCCTTGTGAGTGAGAAAGAGGCCATTATTCACCATCCTTGTGTGTGTTAGCAAGAAGGGAAGAGGAAGGCCAAGCTAGGAGAGTTGGGGAGCTTGGATCTACTTCCATTTCCGCAGAGGAAGCTATTTGAGGTAATATTCAGAGCTCATTCTCGTGCTTTTATTAATATGGTCAAATCTAGGGTTTCTTCATGTCTTGTTTACCTTGTAATTGGAGTGTGAGAGGTCCCATGGGGAAATGGTACCTAGATCTGGACCTTAGTAGGTCCAGAGAGTCCCAAATGCTCTGCTTTATGCCTTTCCTTTTGAGTTGGGGACTTAGGTTACCATTTTAGATGTCATTTCACCAAAAGAAGCCTTCTAGGCGTCGCATGGTAGCCAAGATAGTGACTTTACGTGATGAATGAGCTTGGAAGGACTGGATCTATGAGTCATTGGAACGGATCTGACCTCAGGAGCAACTTTGAGTTGATGCATGGCATGGACTCGCCGAGTCTGAAGAACAGACTTGGCGAGTAGCATGAAGATTGTCCTTAACCACTCAGCGAGTGGTCTTGCCGAGTTAAGGGGTTGACCCAGTGAGTCAGAGAGGGTTGTCGAGTGGACTGAGTCAAGCTGGAACTCGCCAGGTTGTTCTTGAGACTCGGCGAGTTGAGTCCTGGTGGCCCTACGATTCATGCCAGGTGGAACTCGTCGAGTCAGGGAAGCACTCGACGTGTCAAGGGAGGATTCTAGGGAGTCATTGAACGCGTATAGACTCGCCGAGTCGCTCTAGTGCACTCGCCGAGTCCGGTCAAAGTTGACCGTTGACCATTGACCAGAGTTGACCAGTGTTGACTTGATAAGGGTAGTCAAAATCAGTTGAGAAAGTGTTAATTAGAGATATATTGTGTTATAGGAGGCTTATAGCTTGGAGGATCGAGCGCGAGTGATTTCCAGGATTTGCGTGTTATCGAGATACGTGAGGTAAGTCTTCACACTATACTTTACCTTGAGTAGGTAATCAGAGTTATGTGACAGAGTATTTGTATGATATATGTATGTTATGTGTTGTACTGCATTATTTCT
This sequence comes from Lactuca serriola, assembly GCF_051521515.1. NCBI lineage: Eukaryota > Viridiplantae > Streptophyta > Magnoliopsida > Asterales > Asteraceae > Lactuca > Lactuca serriola. Next base: position 121,763,962 of record NC_136415.1, on the reverse strand, counting down.
ATGTGATTTATGTTGTGCATGTTTATAGAGTTGGAACCGGAAGGTTCCCAGAGTTAGAACCAGAGGGTTCACAGAGTAGGGTCTACGGACCCACATAGTTATAGCCTCGAGTGGTTAATATATGTTATGCGTGGTATTTTGGGGAACTCACTAAGCTTTGTGCTTACAGTGTTGGTGTTATTTGTTTCAGTTACTAGTGATGACCGTGAGAAGGCGCCGGCTTGATCAGTACACACACATGGGATTTTTATGATATGTGATATTGGGATACTTTGTATGACATGGATTGGAGTTTCAAATGTTGATGTGTTATGAAAACTAAATGAATATGTTTTTATATTATGCGAAAAATTATTTTGAAATTCACGGTGTTACAAGTTGGTATCAGAGCCTTGGTTTGAGGGATTTGAGTGCACCTTCGGGCGTATTTGAACTCAAACTGAGGATTTCAAAAGTGTTTTCAAAAAGAGTAAAAGATTTTTGGAAGAACACAGAGCAGAGTTGTGTGTACGATCAGTCCGCGCCCGAACGGTGATTTCCCAAAATACCCTCATGTTATGTGATATTGATATTGATATGATGTATTCTCATGCTAGTGTAGGCTAGGTACTCCTATTTGGACTAGAGTGGCCTGATTTGCAATGCCTTAGCCTAGGGAGAGGTGAGCTGCTATGAGCTGCTTGAGAGTGAGTAGGTAGCAGCAAGGGTCTTATTAGAGACCAGTTAGAGAATGGATTGTGCATGATAGAGTACTTGGAATTTGGGATCCGAAGAGAAGGACTTAGGGTGTATTCTGATATGGTGCGGACAGTAGTATTGGGCTCGTACTACTGAAAGCACCGTAGCGGTGTACAGCCCAAGTAGGAATCTTTGGAATACCAAGGATCAAGGAGGTATGAGTTGTCGAGTGTGAGTATACTCGAATGGATTCTAATTTATCATATGTTGTATTTCAGAGGTAGATCATGGTGAGGACACGTCTGATGCCTGAGAGCAGTGAGACCAGTGATGAGGAGATCCGTCGGATCAACCATGAGGAGGTGGCTACGGCCATCAGGGCAGAGATACCAGACATGTTCGGGTGTATTAAGACCACACTGATTGAGAACTTTGAAGAGCGTTATGCCACTCTTTCTGAGGCTGCTGTTGCAGTGGCCACCGCAGGTATTGCTGCCGCGAGGCCGCAGAGTGGTGATGCGTTGCTATTCCGAGAGTTCAGCAACACAAAACCGCCAGAGTTTGATGGGACCCAGGACCCGGTGGCGGCTATGAGATGGATTTCTAACATAGAGGGGTGTTTCTTCACTTGCTCATCTCCTGAGCATTTGAAGGTTCGGTTCGCGCTGAACCAGCTTCGCTTGGGAGCGAAGGACTGGTGGAAGTTTGTGATGGCGCACTTTACGCCTGCTGAGCTTGTGGAAGTGACATGGGAGAGGTTCACTGCCATGTTCCGAGATGAGTACGTTCCCCAGTTGGAGAGGGACCATTTGGCCCAGGAGTTTCTGACCCTCAAGCAGGGTATTGAGTCTGTTACGGCGATTACCAGGATGTTCCATGAGAGGGCGATGTTCTACCCTGAGCACGTGTCTACTGAGCAGGAACGGATGAGCCGATATTTGAGTATCTTGAGGCGAGACATTCGGGAGTTCGCGGAAAACTCCACGTACTGGACATTTGCCGAGCTGCAGGAAAATGCCCGGAAGAGGGAGATTGAGCTAGAGACTCAGGACAGGGAGGAGGCGGAGTCTTAGGGGAGGGATCGGCGACCAGCGCAGTCTCAGCCGGCAGCCAACCGGGCCAAGCCCGCTGACCCCAAACCAGGGAGCCAGAAGGGCCGCACTTGTTGGAAGTGTGGGAAGGGTCATGATGGAGTCTATAGAGCGGGATCTTGCTACAAGTGTGGCAAGGAGGGGCACATGGCCAAGGACTGCCCCAAGGGGTTTACGGTGTGTTTTCACTGCAAGCAGACCAGACACCGGAAGGCAGAGTGTCCGCAGTTGCGAGGATCATCTCAGGGAGCACCTCAGGGATCTGCCCCTGCCGCCATCAGAGCTACCGAGAGTCGGCCAATGAAGGCCGAGGCGCCGAGGGCATGAGGGAGAGCTTTTCAGCTGACCGTGGAGGAGGTCCGCGCAGTGCCCACTGTCGTGGCTGGTATGTATTCTTTCGTGTATTTATTTTGATGTTTAGATATTATGCTTATATTATGTTATGCGTAGGTACTTTTCTTGTGAATTCTGTACCTGCCTTGGTGTTATTTGACTCGGGTGTGAGTCTGTCTTTTGTATCTTTGGCTTTTAGTCAGCATATCAGTGTTAGTCGTGAGGCGTTGAGTCGGCCTCTGAGAGTTTCCATAGCTGACGAGAGGGTGATATATGCCACGGAGGTTCTCCGAGGGTGCGTAGTCGAGATTTTCGGTGTTGAGTTCCCGATTGATCTGGTTCCTATTGCGATGGGTGATGTCTGTGTCATTGTGGGCATGGACTGGTTGAGCAGATTCGGTGCGGTTATTGACTGCCAGCGATAGCTCGTGACCATACGAGACCCTAGTGGGTGAGTTCTTACGGTGTATGGCGGGGGTACACGTTCGGGATCAGCGTTTTGTTCATCCGCTAGGGCGAGGCAGTGTCTACAGCCGGGCTATAAGGGTTTTGTGGCATATGTGATGGATACGCGGGTGGATTCCGAGAGACCGAGGTCTGTTGACGAGGTTCCGGTAGTGAGTGAGTTCCCGGATGTATTTCCTGAGGAGTTACCGGGCGTGCATCCTGTGAGGCAAGTGGAGTTCAGTATAGACTTGGTTCCGGGGGCCGTGCCTATCGCTAAGGTGCCTTATCGCGTTGCACCTCCAAAGATGCAATAGTTATGCTCGCAGCTTCAGGAGCTGCTGGGAAAGGGGTTTATTCGGCCGAGCAACTCGCCGTGGGGAGCGCCTATCCTGTTTGTCAAGAAGAAGGATGATTCACACCGGATGTGCATTGATTACTGGGAGTTGAACAAGCTGACAGTCAAGAACCGTTACCCGTTGCCGAGGAGCAACGATTTTATCGATCAGTTGCACGGAGCGTCTTGGTTCTCCAAGATTGATTTGAGGTCTGGATATCATCAGGTGAGGGTGCGTGATGAGGACGTCCAGAAGACAGCTTTCAGGATGCGTTATGGGCATTACAAGTTTGTGGTGATGCCTTTTGGGCTCACCAATGCCCCGGCAGTGTTCATGGATCTCATGAACCGAGTGTGCAGGCCGATGCTGGATCGTTCGGTGATTGTATTTATCGATGAAATTCTGTTATATTCGAGATCTAGAGAGTAACATGAGGAACATTTGATAGAGGTCCTCGGAGTTCTGAGATCGGAGAGGCTTTATACCAAATTCTCCAAGTGTGATTTCTGGTTGCGGGAGGTCCAGTTCTTAGGACATCTCCTTAACCAGAAAGGGATTTTGGTCGACCCGGCCAATGTTGAGTCGGTGATGAGTTGGGAGGTGCCGAGGTCACCCTCCGAGATCAGGAGTTTCCTAGGGTTGGCAGGGTATTATCAAAGATTTATCAAGGATTTCTCTAAGATCGCAGTGCCACTCACCAGGTTGACCCGGAAGGGTGTTGCTTTTTCATGGGGCCCCGAGCAGCAGGCCTCCTTTGAGACACTTGGCCAAAGGTTATGCGAAGCACCGGTGTTAGCCCTCCCGAAAGAGATGGAGGACTTTGTGGTATACTGTGACGCATCGATTTTGGGGTTGGGGGCGGTGCTGATGCAGAGGGGGCATATGATAGCATATGCATCGAGGCAGCTGAAGCCTCATGAGATGAGATATCCCACCCATGATCTAGAGTTGGGGGCAGTGGTGTTCGCCCTCAAGATTTGGCGTCACTAGCTGTATGGGGTTCGGTGTACGATATACACGGACCATAAGAGTTTGAAATATTTGATGGATCAGCCCAACCTAAATATGCGACAGAGAAGGTGGTTGGATGTGGTCAAGGATTATGATTGTGAGATCCTGTACCACCCGAGCAAGGCTAATGTTGTAGCCGATGCACCGAGCCGCAGGGCGGAGAGCACCCTGCTGCGGGATGTATGTTTGAGATTGACCGTGGTAGCTCCAGTGTTGGACACCATTCATGGGGCACAAGCCGAGGTTGTGCAACCTGAGATGCAAAAGAAAAAGTGGGTTGTTGGTTTGGTTTCAGAGTTCGTTACCGATGGTCGGGGGCTTATGACATTTCAGGGGCGCATTTGGGTGTCGTACGTGGGAGGAACGCATACAATTTTGATGGAAGAGACTCATCGGTCGAAATTTTCGATCCATCCTAGGGCCACCAAGATGTATTTGGACCTGAGAAAGGAGTATTGGTGGCCCTGTATGAAGAGGGATGTTGCGTGGTTTGTTGAGAGGTGCTTGACCTGCCGTAGGGTTAAGGCCGAGCACCAGAGGCCGCATGGTAAGTTGCAGCCATTGGAGGTTCCCGAATGGATGTGGGAACAGATCACCATGGATTTCATCACCAAATTGCCAAGGACTGCCAGAGGAGTTGATGCAATTTGGGTGATTGTGGACAGATTGACGAAGAGCGCTCACTTTCTTGCTATCAGCGAGAGTTCTTCAACATAGAAATTGGCAGAGGTATACGTGAGAGAAGTGGTATCTCGGCATGGGGTGTCGATCTCGATTGTTTCAAACCGAGATGTGCATTTCACTTCCAAATTCTGGAAGAAGTTTCATGAGGAGTTGGGTACTAGGCTGCATTTTAGTACCGCATATCATCCCCAGACAGACGGACAGAGTGAGCGGACGATTCAGACGCTCGAGGACATGCTCCGGGCATGTGTTTTGGATTTCAGGGGGAGTTGGGATACGTACTTGCCCTTGGTAGAGTTTTCCTACAACAACAGCCATCATTCGAGCATTGGTATGCCGCCCTTTGAGCTGTTGTATGGGAGGAGGTGTTGGACCCCCATTTGTTGGGGAGAGGTGGGACAGCGTGTGATGGGCAGTACAGAGATTGTGCTTCAGACGACAGAGAAGATCCAACCGGTCAGACAGAGGTTGTTGACCGCTCAGAGTCGTCCGAGCTTGAGTTTTAGGTCAGCGACCTTGTACTCTTGAAGGTCTCTCCTTGGAAAGGAGTGATTTGATTCAGGAGGAGGGGAAAGTTTGGGCCCCGATATATTGGTCCTTTCCGAGTGATCGCGAGGGTAGGCCGGGTAGCCTATCGTTTGGATTTGCCAGCAGAGTTGGGGCAGATTCATGACACTTTTCATGTGTCGCAACTGAGGAAGTGTATAGCCGATGAGTCGGCAATGGTTCCATTTGAGGATATTCAGGTGGATGCGAGCCTGAATTATGCTGAAAGACCAGTGGCCATCAGAGATCGGAAAATCAAGGTTCTGAGGAACAAGGAGGTACCCCTGGTTTTTGTTCAGTGGCAGCATCGGAAGGGGTCCGAGATAACTTGGGAACCGGAGAGTGAGATGCGTGAGCAGCATCCCGAGTTATTTGCAGAGCGAGACTTCGAGGGCAAAGTCTAGTTCTAGTGGGGGGGGGGGGGGCAGAATTGTAACAGCCCGGATTCCCCGGTATTATTCATTTACTTATTTTTGGTAATTCGTGAGGAGACTCGGCGAGTTGGAGCCTAGACTCGCCGAGTATGATCGCGGATTTCGACGCGGGTTCGCGTCCGGACTCAGCGAGTCCAAGAGTGGACTCAGAGAGTCCACGCTGTTTAATGAAACCCTAATTTCCCGGCCCTGAGCCCTGTATAAAGGACCTTATAACGCTTCATTGCGGCTACCTTCGACCTTCAGAGCACCAGAGCATCTGAGAGTCCTTGTGAGTGAGAAAGAGGCCATTATTCACCATCCTTGTGTGCGTTAGCAAGAAGGGAAGAGGAAGGCCAAGCTAGGAGAGTTAGGGAGCTTGGATCTACTTCCATTTCGGCGGAGGAAGCTATTTGAGGTAATATTCATAGCTTATTCTCATGTTTTTATTGATATGGTCAAATCTAGGGTTTCTTCATGCCTTGTTTACCTTGTAATTGGAGTGTGAGAGGTCCCATGGGGAAATGGTACCTAGATCTGGACCTTAGTAGGTCCAGAGAGTCCCAAATGCTCTGCTTTATGCCTTTCCTTTTGAGTTGGGGACTTAGGTTACCATTTTAGATGTCATTTCACCAAAAGAATGTTGGATTAGTGTCTAAGTCCATAACTATTTTGGTATGTACTTGACCCGATGGTGCATGGTCCTTTTGGGTTGCCTTCACCAAAGCAACTTGATTGGAGAAATAAATAGAGAGAGAGGCTATTATGATTTATTAATATGTTATAAGAATAATATATTAAAGGAGAAATCATATTTGTTTAATTAATATTGGTCAATAATTAATTAAGAATTAATTTTGTGATCAAGTGTAATTAATTAAACTAGAGGGGCTGAATTGTAATTATGTGATAGTTACAAAATAAGGTAAGGATTATCTTATATATATGGTGAACGAATTTGAGGTGATAATCACTTAGAATTCGACTAGGATAAGGGTTTCTAAGAGTTATCTTATGGTTACTTGGTGGACAAGCAACTAGATAAGGATAAGGACTGAAAACCTAATCCCAACCCTATATAAAGACCCCTAAGGCCTTAGAATTCGTGTACTTCTTCCCAAGAGGATCTAAGGACGAATTCTAACCTCCCTCCTCTCTCTATATACCTTCTCCACTTGCTTATGGTGTTTGTAAGCCATTAGAGGAGTGACACTTGTGACTCTCAGCTTTCCAAGGTCAATTCAAGGAGGAATTGGATTGTTATTGCTACATAACAATCAAGGTATGTTCTTAAACCTATTTACATGTGAACTCTGATTTCCATATGCTAGAATTAGGGTTCAAAGTCTTGGATTCAAAGTATGTACAATAGAGAAACCTAGATCCAAGCTTTAGGGTTTGTATGAGCATATAAGATGTCTTATGACCAAAACCCATCAGTGGTATCAGATCCAGGTTGATTTCTATTGTATTGATGCTTGATATAACTGGAAAATTCGATTTTTTGGATTCTGGAGGCTGGACTCGCCGAGTCCATGGCTGAACTCGCCGAGTCCATGCAGACTCGACGAGTCCAAGGCTGACTCGACGAGTCAACTCGTCAGACAGGCAAACTTTTGGGATTTTTATCTATTATGACTTAGGATAATTGCCATAATTGTTTAAACTTAATAAAATTTGAATTTTTTTAATCCCTTATGATTATCCTTGTCAAAATAAAAGATTTTGGTCATCTAATTAGATAATTGTTACCTTATTTGATATATGTTAAGTTATGGAAATTATTTGATCATTATCTTGCAAGAATTTGAACTATATCTAATTAGATAACCACCAATTATAGTTAATTGCCTTATTTGAATTATGTGATCTAGAATATTCTTGACAAAGTTTGGAATAGTTTCAAATTAATCCCTTTAGGTTTTATATTTTAAATTTGAACTCAAAAGTTTTGTTGTTTTGAAATTTAAATAGTTAAAACCCTGATGTTTTGAAAAAGGTTTCAAAATTTGCCCTCAAGTTTTGGAATTTAAATTTTTGATTAAATAATTTAATTTTGATGTATATTTAAATTCTAAACCCTAATGTGTTGAAATGTTTCAAAACTTGCCCTCAAGTTTTGGAATTTAAAAGTTGATTAAAAGTTTAATTAGGAATGTTAAATTCTAAAAACCTAGCATAGTTTTGAAAAAGTTAAAATCACACCCTTATGGTTTTATTAATTAATTAAGGTGTATAATTAAAAGAGGTTTAATAAATCCATAAAAGTTTTTGGTTTAAAATTTAATTGAATTAAAAGTATAACTATTAAATTTAACCACATAGTATTTTAAAAGTGTTAAAATACACCCTATACTATATATATATATATATATATATATATATATATATATATATATATATATATATATATATATATATATATAACATTAAAAGTGTAACATTATATATATGTATGAGTAAAAGTCAGTCTTACCGATAGTAGGCCACATTCACGAAGCTGGTCTATCAGGGGTGTTTAAGGAAATTGCCTATAAAATGGCGATTGAATGGGTATCCACTCTTACCCACCGCACTCTTGACTAGTAGAAGGTCGTTAGCCGAACGGGTAGGATAGGATGAAACCTTCCATTATAAGTATAATGAAATATAAAGTAACTAAATGTTTTCATAAAATTCCCAATCTTAGTTACTTAGGCGAAAGTGAATTGATGCAATTCCATGAAATTACACTTTGTGCCATTGCTAAGGCGTTAGTGGAGCGCGTGTGGTTAACCGGCACACTAAATGGTTCTAAGCAAAGGTAGCAAAGGGTGACTCAATGTTTGTCATAGTTTGGTGGAGCGTGTGTGGTTTACCGGCACATCGAATAGGTGATTGTAACATGTGAGGGCACCATGCAAGTTTGCATGGTTATTCACACCCGCTTTGTGATCCTCGGCATCCCAGTCACAAACAAGAGGGGCATATCGAGATTTAAACATGCCATTGAAAGTTCAATGAATCTTAAAGGATCTAGGAGTTTTCATAGGTTTAAAAACTTAAATTTCTTTTTCGTTTTTCATGGTGGAAATTAGTGAATCGTCATTCACTTACCTTCAAATATTCTCCAATTAGGGTTACAACATCCCTCTCCCGAGTTGTAGAATATTGTGTTGGGTCCTAGCCTTAGTATCTCATTTGGGTGATTTACTAAGGACTCAATCAATCAACTAACTTGAATTTGTTTTCTCCCGTTTTGTAGATGTCAAAGTTCGACAACTATGGTCTTCCCAAATCCCGTGGAACAAGCTTTCCACATGAAGATGATATTCCACGATTCGATCGAGGAACAAGAAATCATGCTTCACTTCCTCCTCCTCCTCCTATTATTCTCCCTAACCCACAAGTTCGAAGGCTTGAAAAGTTCAAGCTCACTCAAGCCCTTTTGGCATGTAAACATAAAGATGGAAAGTCCGTGTGTGCACACGTCCTAGGGATGAAGTCACACATTGATAGGTTAAGAATGTTGGGATCCGTTGTCTAAGAGGAAATGGCTGTTGATTGGGTTCTTCAGTCACTTCCCAACTCATATAGTGAGTTCGTAAGAGAGTACTATATGATGAACTATGATATGACCCTTATAGATCTCACCTATATGCTTATTGCTGCTGAATCAACAATGATTTGGCGCAATAGAAAAGCAAAGTTGATTGGTGAATCTACCTTCGAGACCTCTATGGATATAGACAATGGCAACGAAAGACATGCTATGATCGAAAAGTTTGATCATAAGAAAGGCAATGTCTGAAGTAGTGCCATGTCCTGTTCCAAAAGAGTCAACTTGCTTTTATTGCCAAGAGAAGGGACATTAGAGACGAAGTTGCCCTATTTACCTAAGAGATCTAAGAGATGGGAGAGTCAAAACGTATGGCTCTGCTTTAGGTAAAATCCATTAACTAACTCTTTTAAGCTCCTATTCTAGATTCTTAATACATAATGTGATAAGATTACAATTGATGTTTTGTAGGATCGAAGAAAGGAGAGGAAGCTTAAGGGAAGAAGTGAGCAGAATCTAACCGCGAAGAAATGGATTTCGATCGCATTACTTGAAGATTAGATTCTTGAGCTACTACTTAGAGTTAGAACTAGATTGCTAAGAAATATGTATTAGCATAGTTTTTCAATGAATTGCATTGTAAGGACAAAATTTTTCCGCAATAAAATAAATTTTGACTTTATATTATTTATTTATCCTTGCAATGGCGTGTATGAAAAATTGATATTTGAATGTTTCTATTATTAGCAACAATGGATTTGATTCTTAATAATGGAAATGTCGAAAAATTTACCAAATAAGGAAAGTTTCTCATCGCCCAAGTTTCAATTGGACAGAAACTTGGAATCATGCAACTTGGTTGCACGATGAATGAGAAATTTAATATTTGGAAATTAGACTAATTCATTGAAAAAGTGTCAAGTGAAGGACTAGGAGATCGAGTACACAAAGTTGTGTGTTGATCAAAGTCCACCCTAAGAGTAACGAGATATTCATCATGATTTAGTAAAGGTTTAGTAAATATGATTATACTTAAGTGTAATTCTGAATTGATTGAAAAAGTTTAAATCAATAGTAGAACGAATAACAAGAATCAAGTAGGCAGAGAGATAAAAGTTTCTCCATTCTAAGAAGAAGGGAGAGTACCTTTTATGCTTTATGATAGGTCTTAATGATTAAGAACCATATCTCAATTGATCCTCTAAGTGAGTCTTAGTACAATTGTATGTTTAAGAAGAGGAATCAAGAATTGAAGAAATGGTTAAATTAAAAAGTCAATCATACTTCGTTCCAATAACAAGTCTTAAAGTTAAGATTGTGACATCGAGTGAAAAAGTATTAAAGGTTTACAACATTCATTAAATGTGGTAAGTTGTGATGTCTTGGATAAGACAAAGACCAACTAGTACCAATTTATGAAGTGTTTTGATTAAAAGCTACACTAACTCTTGAATATTTGTTTGTCAAGAAATGTTTTGACAAGAGAATCGTATATGTAAAGGAGTCAGTGGGAGTTTTTATAGTCTTAAAAAGTTTCAAAAACAAATCAAATAAACCTTATCGATCATCACTAGCACACGAGTTGAGGTTTACAACCTATCGTGATGACATTATTTTGTTTCTATGCCAATCCACTCGAGTTAATTATGCATGAGAGTTCTATGAGTTCTCATTTTGAACGCATAAAAGGCAAAGCACCTTAATCAATGAAAGGTACATTGATAGGAAAGGGTGAGCTGCTTAACTACTTGGAAGACATGGTGGGCAGCTGTGCTACCAAAAGGCAAGAAATCAAGATTAAGAAAGCTCGGTCCATATGAGTTTGAATTTGTCGTAAACTTTAGTTTTAACAAATTCACATGGATAAGAACACATACACCGCTCAAATCTAAGTGTCATAAGATTTCCTCCTTCATGAAAATGATTGTGAAGAAATGCTTTCACTAAGAGAGATTTTAAGAAGATAGTGATTGTAAAATTGCATTCTCGAATTCAATTATGGTTACGGCATCCCTTTCCATAATTTGAATTGTGAGGTTTGGCAATTAGTCTTAATTGTTTAGACACACATATGAACTATCGAAGGAAAAGGTGTATAAGTTCAAGAAGCATTGATAAAGGATTATCAAAGCACTAAGTATTAGAAACATGAACTTAAGAAATTCAATAAGTATTGTTTTCTGAAAGTTAAGATGTTTATGAATACATGTCGAAGATAGTGGGAGCATAAATGTTATGTTTTATAATAATCATCATGATAGTGGGAGCATAAATGTTATGATTGTATGATTATTAAGGAAAGTATTGCAAGGTTAGCAATATTAATTATAGAAAACAAGAGTCATACTTTGCAAAGTTGTAAGAGTTGAAAGGTTGTTTTACTATAATTAAGGGAGAGAATATTATGCTTCATTTCAAATCTAAAGGATTAGGTTGAGAAATGTTAATAAATTTAGTCAAAGGTACATAGTGTGTTCTTAAAATTTCGATTATGATTACGACATCCCTCTTCACAATTCGAATTTTGAGAACATAGCAAATAAAACATTATGTGTTGTGTCCCATACGCTTCGGGTATAGGATCGATTGCAAATGCTTTAATGTTTGACCATTCTAAAATTTTCCAAATGTCGAGCGCATTTAGAGGGAAAAGGGACTAGAATTGGTTTTGACTAAAATAATTAAACAAGTATCAAAGGACAATCCAAAGTTCGACGAGGATTGGTCGCTTGTGAGTAGTTGGAAGCATGGTAATGAATGGACCATATCGACATTATTATGAATAGAAAAGATTATATTAAGAATGAGTTGTCAAATGGAAATTATGGAAATGTTTCCATACCGGATGGACCATATTGACATCATTACGAATAGATAAGATTCTATTAAGAATGAGTTGTCATATGGAAAATATGGAAGCGTGTCCATATTGGGAATTGAATATTGAAAATCAATGTCTAGATTAGAAACTTTTATGCAAAAGGATGTTCAAAGTAATGTACTTTGAGTGAGAGACATCATATCTAAGGAATTGTCTTGTAACAATCTCCGATAGAGGACTTTGTAATATCATTGGAAATAGTATTTGTGACTTTGGTGCAGTTACATTACGAAAGGGTAGTTGCATAGAATGTTAGAATCTAGCATATTCTATAAGTAACAAGAATTTGATATTCTTTAACTTATGGAAAACGGATTTGGAGTTGTGAAATGAGAATGATTGGAAATGTGTCTAATGTGATCTATGTCACAAAGTAAGAACCATAGGTAAACATTGTGTGCATGCTAGGAGGATGGGACAAGTGTTGGAATTCAAGTAAGAAGTTGATTACCCGAAACGACAAATAATGAGTAATCAATATGGTGATAAATAAAAAGCATTTTATTTATACTCAAAGGTTTGAGGCCATATGGGATTAGTATTATTCTTGTGTTTCACATTTGCATGTTTTGACTTCCAGAATAATTGAGTTTATTAAGAATAATCGAATTATTCGAACGGGCCACAGTCGTTCATATGTTGGAAGTAGATATGAATGAAGACTGTCGTGAATTGGTGTGTGGATTGTCTAGAAAAGTATTAGACATAAGCAAATGTTTGCTGCAACGTTCATGAGTGCTTATGAATATGATTTGAGCATTGGATTAAACCCACGCTCACTTGGATCACTCCATGAATTGTATCACGTGTGATTGGTGAGACGATAACATCTTATTTTCTTGAAACCGAGATGTGTGAGTTGTATCTTGCGAATCGGTTGCACATTGATAATATGTAAACGCACTAGTAACTTGGTGTTATCAAACATATTGTTGTGTGTGACTCGGTGCGTGAGTGCAAGCGAGCATTGTATTAAAGTTTATCCGTTCCTTTTATTCAAAGTAGGATAAAAGCGATATCTTTGGGCCCCTCGATGGTTTAGTGATGACAAACGTAAATACTCCGCCGGGCTAGGGCTAATTTGATTTGTTCAATTGGCCAGTCGTCATAAATCAGAAATCGAGAAGTAGTACAAAGAGAATGATTTGAAATCATATCTCATATGATATCTAGAATGGAGGAATATATGATCCCTTATCTAAGGACACGCGTATTTGATATGATCAGAGTTGACAACGGCTTTGGAAAGCTACAATTGCAGATCAGGATCTGAAGTCATACGCAGAATAGTTGTTAGACTTATCCAAGTGGGAGACTGTTGGATTAGTGTCTAAGTCCATAACTATTTTGGTATGTACTTGACCCGATGGTGCATGGTCCTTTTGGGTTGCCTTCACCAAAGCAACTTGATTGGAGAAATAAATAGAGAGAGAGGCTATTATGATTTATTAATATGTTATAAGAATAATATATTAAAGGAGAAATCATATTTGTTTAACTAATATTGGTCAATAATTAATTAAGAATTAATTTTGTGATCAAGTGTAATTAATTAAACTAGAGGGGCTGAATTGTAATTATGTGATAGTTAGAAAATAAGGTAAGGATTATCTTATATATATGGTGAACGAATTTGAGGTGATAATCACTTAGAATTCGACTAGGATAAGGGTTTCTAAGAGTTATCTTATGGTTGCTTGGTGGACAAGCAACTAGATAAGGATAAGGACTGAAAACCTAATCCCAACCCTATATAAAGACCCCTAAGGCCTTAGAATTCGTGTACTTCTTCCCAAGAGGATCTAAGGATGAATTCTAACCTCCCTCCTCTCTCTATATACCTTCTCCACTTGCTTATGGTGTTTGTAAGCCATTAGAGGAGTGACAATTGTGACTCCCAGCTTTCCAAGGTCAATTCAAGGAGGAATTAGATTGTTATTGCTATATAAAAATCAAGGTAGGTTCTTAAACCTATTTACATGTGAACTCTGATTTCTATATGCTAGAATTAGGGTTCAAAGTCTTGGATTCAAAGTATGTACAATAGAGAAACCTAGATCCAAGCTTTAGGGTTTGTATGAGCATATAGGATGTCTTATGACTAAAACCCATCAAAGAAGCCTTGTAGGTGTCGCGTGGTAGCCAAGATAGTGACTTTACGTGATGAATGAGCTTGGAAGGACTGGATCTATGAGTCATTGGAACGGATCTGACCTCAAGAGCGAGTTTGAGTTGATGCATGGCATGGACTCACCGAGTCTGAAGAACAGACTCGGCGAGTAGCATGAAGATTGTCCTTAACCACTCAGTGAGTGGTCTTGCCGAGTTATGGGGTTGACCCAGTGAGTTAGAGAGGGTTGTCGAGTGGACTGAGTCAAGCTGGAACTCGCCGAGTTGTTCTTGAGACTCGTCGAGTTGAGTCGTGGTGGCCCTGCAATACATGCCAGGTGGTACTCGTCGAGTCAGGGAAGCACTCGACGTGTCAAGGGAGGATTCTAGGGAGTCAGTGAACGCATATAGACTTGCCGAGTCGCTCTAGTGCACCCGCCGAGTCCGGTCAAAGTTGACCGTTGACCGTTGACCAGAGTTGACCAGTGTTGACTTGATAGGGGTAGTGAACCTTAGTTGAAAAAGTGTTAATTAGAGATATATTGTGTTATAGGGGGCTTATAGCTCGGAGGATCGAGCAAGAGTGATTTCCGGGATTTTGCGAGTTATCGAGATATGCGAGGTGAGTCTTCTCACTATACTTTACCTTGAGTAGGTAATCAGAGTTATGTGACAGAGTATTTGTATGCTATATGTATGTTATGTGTTGTACTGCATTATTTCTATGTGATTTATGTTGTGCATGTTTATAGAGTTGGAACCGGAAGGTTCCCAAAGTTAGAACCAGAGGGATCACAGAGTAGGGTCTACGGACCCACAGAGTTATAGCCTCGAGTGGCTAATATGTGTTATGCGTGGTATTTTAGGGAACTCACTAAGCTTTGTGCTTACAGTGTTGGTGTTATTTGTTTCAGGTACTAGTGATGACCGTGGGAAGGCGCCGGCTTGATCAGTACACACACATGGGATTTTTATGATATGTGATCTTGGGATACTTTGTGTGACATGGATTGGAGTTTCAAACATTGATGTGTTATGAAAACTAAATGAATATGTTTTTATATTATGCAAAAAATTATTTTGAAATTCACGGTGTGACACCGTGAACACAAAAAATGAGGCCAAAGTGTGCCTTATGTACATTTAGACCTTGGAACGAAACATAGAAACTACCCTTGACATGTTTAGACCTTAGGAGCATCAAAAAAACACCCAAAGATCACAAGGAACAAGTGTTTACGGCCCAAGAATCTTCTTGGACCGTAAACCCTAAAAAGGGTGCTAAAGTGTCCCTATTCTCTTGCCAAACCTTGGAAGCAAGCCTAGAACTTTCACTTGATGTGTTTATCACCTAAAAGTCACCCAAAATACCACATGTATATGTGTTTACGGTTTGGGAAACCTCCCAAAACCGTGAACACCTCAAATGCATGTTTGATGCCCCAAACTCTTTCCTTAAGCCTAGAAACTAGCCTAGACCTTAACATTGAAGTTATTAAGACTTGAAAACATCATTTGACCATAAACCATTTGGGTTTACAACTGTAAATCCAAGGACAAATGGTCCAAAAACCGTAAACCCCATAAAGGGGTGATATGTTGCCCAAATCACTTCCTAAGGCTAAGACTTGAAGTTAGGATGCTTCAAAATGACTTCTAGGACTTCAAAGCACAAAATGGTCAAAAGGACATGAGTTTACGGCAGTAAACTCATGTGTTACAAAGTCGTAAACACCCTTAGATGCCATTTCACTCCCCTTTGATGAATCACATGTGATTCCAACACTTAACCAATGTGTTTCCTAGTCTCGGAACGTGTTTCCTTTCATATAGTTGTTTATAAACACTATATTCATGTCAATATGTGTCCTTATATGTCATTTAGGACTTGTCGTGTCTCGGGACTTCATTCGTGGTACTTCTCATCCGTACACGCATAACCGTTTGAAATACCCACATCAGGTGAGTTCATACCCCGTAATGAATCTTTTAACTATTTTAACTTTTTTAAGGGGGGAATACAGGTTGAACACAATGATAATTGTGTAAATGTTTGTTGTTAAACATCTTTCAAAATGTTACTTATGTTATTTATAAGTTGTCAAAACATTTCAAAACTCGTTTAAATTTATGTTACTTTATACTTATACAAAACTCCGTTTTTAAGGTAAAAGCATAACTTAGTAGAGAAATGAGTCTTTTCAGTAACAGTCCAAGTAGAGCATTAGTAAACTATTATAGGTATAGTTGAGGAGAATGGTATTCATTACTTCTAGTACAATGATGCACACAAAGAAACAAAACCAAAACAGAAGAAACAGTGAAGAGAATTAAACAATACCAGAACAGAACATAACAAACAAGATAAGTTGTTATAGCATGAGAACACACAAGACAGGATATAATTGTACCAAGGAATCACTAACGCTTTAGTGATAGTTTTATTGGGTATACATGATCATATAGCTTTAATGTGAATTATGACGGCTTGCAAGGAATTGTTGGGGTCGCGTTTGATTCCCTTAATCTCTTTACATTGAGAGCGTTTAGTAGGGGTTCTAGCTTTCACATTATGACCGTAATAAAACAAATATGTTTTTAGGTTATTAGTACATCCGCATGTCATTATAAACGACATCTGTGTACTTACTTTTCCCATTACTTTCATAATATGTTAGTACCACTTGAAAGTTGATCTATTTTCTAGTCAAGATAGTTATATACTAGGGAGAATATAATGTTACATTTGACAAAGAACAGTCAGGTTTAACACAGAGCAGAAGATGCCTTGGTAGAAGGCTACGATTAAAAGTTAGGATCATAATGCTGGCTTTATGATTCCTTATGTATACACTATAGGATACATATATGCTAATAGATTCCGACAGCTAATAGGATGTGTGCTCTTCGCTTCACTTCCTTTTCTCGTTGGATTATGGGCTTGGAATGAGGTCGCCCAATCTATTATCTACCCGATTCTATATATATCTATGCTTAGTATACATTAAGTCATCATAAGGGTACCAGGTATGGATCAGGTCATAGGACACAGAGTCAACGCACTGTTTTTCTAGTACAAAACTTACTTTTCAAAGTCGGTACTTTTGGTATACAAAACTAGAGATTTCACAGATAAGGGCTTAATCCATTTTATTAAGCCAGTATTGTTTTAGAGACTTTAGGTGAGTAACTCTATAACACCTTAGTTTATACACCATGTTTATATATAAAACTAATATCCAATAGATAGTTAAATGTGTGTCTTCCGCCTTACTTCTTGTTCTCGTTGGATTGTGGGCTTAGGGCAGATTCACCCAATTAACTTTCTACCCGATATCAGATTATATATAGTAGTATAAACAAAGCTATTATAAAAGTAGTCACCGTAGTCATTATTTTACTATAAGAAAAATAGGTTTTCTTAAAGAACTTTTCATTAAATATAAAGGAACCATTACAAATAACTCCATGAGTAACAGGTGAATACGCCAGGGTTATATATGACAACGATCTAGCAACCAATTGAATGTGTGCTATCTGCCTTACTTTCTGTTCCCCGTTGGGTTGTGAGCTTGGGGCAGATACGCACAATCGATTGCTTGTTTACTGTGAGTATATATAACTTGTACCCACTTAGTACCCATAGAAAGGCTTGTAGTGTCATTTTACTTAACTTTCATTCAGGTAGGAAATATAGGATTTTCTAGACGAACATGCGAACTTTTCAAAACAGAACATACAACTTACATCACTTTTACATATACATTTTCAATCACATTTTACAGCTTACTCACATCACTATAATCTTATGAACTCACTAGCTTAATTGCTGATCAACTCTTTCAAATAACTTGTATTCTCAGGAGACTATTAGACAGGTGCTTGTGTTGGGAATTTAGAAGATGGAGCATTGCAACTTCAAGTCTTCTTTTTTCATTTGTTTATGACTTCTATGTTTTGTGAACACACACATTGTAAACACTTTCTTTCTAAATAAAATGGTTGTTCATTACTTGCTTACCATATACATATCTCATGATACTTGACATGACGTCCTCCACCCCTGAACGTTTCCGCCGTTCCGGTTTTGGGATGTGACAAAGTCCTTGTAGGAGCACTCTCTCGAGTGCACAGGGACCTCACCTTGAGTAGAATGGAAAGGTGTTCCACATCCCCTGGAACTGGTAGGATGATATTGAGCCATGGCTATTGCCACAGCCGCAACTACTGCAGCATGTAGGGTTGCCGCATTGATTTGTGGAGAAGGTGTTGGAGTTATCTGGGTAGTGCGCCTGATTGACCTGCGAGGAGGCATCCTTGATAAAAGTGTACAAAGATGATATGGGATAAGTCTATAGCAGTGGAGATAATCCAAAAGGTGAAAGACAAGGTTATCCTAGTTCTTAATGTATCGGGTCCTAATTTCCACAGGGTACTAGAAATGATTCATAAAAGAGTTTATACCGAATAAAATTTATGAATAGAAATGGCTATCCTCGAATGAATATATGTTACTTGAATAAATGTTACCGGTTGCATGTAAGAAATTAATCCTAACACATAATGTGAGCAGTGTTTCCACTAACTCATTAAGTTAACTAAGATTATTATTTGTTAGTGTGACACATAAGACGTTATGGTTACTTTGGTTGATCCTTATTTAAAACTTCTCATGAACTTGCTCTTGTTCCTCCTTGACTCTTCTATTGAATCCTATGAGGAAGTGGTTACATCTATCTAGGTTCTTTGCGCGAGAATGAATGGGACTAAAGAATCTATGAGATTTAAGGTAACTTTATGGGGTGATCCTTACAGAGTCATGCAATAATTGTACAATGTATACAAGTTGTATATAAATTAAGATTAAATAGGCCTTCGAATAAGTGATCCTACTCCATAACCACAACTAAATAACAAATGGGTAGTGAAGTGTAGATCACAAATTCTAAGTCTATAAGATCTCAATTATATAAAACCTTGAGTGTATACATTGCGAGATTATAGACCTATCCGTAAGGGTCTTTTATGTTATCATGTAAGTTATTTATATAGTGCCTAAAATACTCCTATTGTAATCTAACTCTATGTATTTGATCTAGAATTCTCTTGACTGAAGTTTAAGTAAGTTTTAAGACTGTTGCAACACCACATCGCTCCCAAACACATGTCGGTCACATCTCGAATGAATATAGTTGATCAAGCTATATTGATCCTAGCTAAGATTACATAACTGTTCAGGTTTGATGACAGTTTTCAACCTTTAAATACGTTAATTTTGTTCTTCTTGTGATTCCTGGTCTACATGTATATGCGAGTAGGTATATTTTTATAACTTATTGTTATACTCCTAAAATATATCATTATCCAGAGCACTTAAGCCCCATTGTATTTATAGTTGTATATCTTTTATCGGTTGATATACTTAGTTCACTATAAACAATGCTTTGATACCAATCTGTCACACCCGAAAACCGGAACGACGGAAACATTCGGGGGTGGAGGACGTCGTGTTTAGAATCACAAGACACGTATCATAGTAAGCAAGTAATGAACAACCATTTCATCAGAAAGAAAGTGTTTACAATGTGTGTGTTCACAAAACATAGAATACATAAGCAAATAACAAAACAGGACTTGAAGGTACTATGCTCCAACTTCTGCATTCCCAACACGAGTACCTGTCTATTAGTCTCCTGAGAATACAAGTTATTTGAAAGAGTTGATCGGCAGTTAAGCTGGTGAGTTCATAAGATTTTAGTGATGTAAGTATGTTTTGGAAAGTTGTTGTAAAATGTAGTTGAAAAATGTAGTAACTTGTAAGTTCTGTTTAAAAAAGTCACCTGTTCCTCTAGAAAGTCCTATATTTCTTAATTTAATGAAAGATAAGTAAAAATGGCTCTACAATCCTTTCTATGATTACTAAATGGATACAAGTTATATAAGACTCAGAGTAAACAAACAATGGATTGTGCGCATCTACCCTAAGGCGGAAAAGACACACCCTATTGTTTGTTTGATCATTGTTGTATATAACCCTGGTGTATTCACTTGTTACTCATGGAGTTAATTGTAATAGTTCCATTATATTTAATGAAAAGATTCTTTAAGAAAACCCTAATTTCTTTTTATAAAATAGTGACCACAGTGATTATGTAACATCCGGGTTCCCAGGTATACTATTTTATTCATTTATATTGAATTTTGGAGAGAGACTTGGCAAGTAGGAGCCCCGACTCGCCGAGTTGGATCGCAATTTGAGTGGTCTGATTAATGAGGGCTCGGCGAGTCCATGCATCGACTCGGTGAGTCCATGCTGTTTAATGAAACCCTAATCTCTTGGGTTTGCGCCCTATTTAAAGGCCCTTATGGCCGTCATTTGTGGCCACCAGTCCATAGAGAGAAACCCTAGAGTGCTGAAGCGTTTTGAGAGAGAAAAGAAGCAATTCTTGACCTTTGTGGTGTTGTTTAGCAAGAAGAAGGTGGTTCTAGCCAAGGGAAAGCAAAGGAGGTTGCTATTCTAAGGATTTGAAGCTAAGATCATTTCATTTGAGGTATTACTTCGGCTCTTCTTCTGTTTTAGGAAGAATATATGGTCGTAGGGTTTCTTGTGCCCTTGCTTAAGTTGATTTGAGGTCCAACTAGTCCCTTCTGGTGATGAGGCTTGGATCTAGATCCATAGAGGTCCAGAGAGCCTTACTCATCAAGCTTTATGAAGAACAATGGAGGTCTTGACCTTGGGTTAAGGTATTTACGGCTAAATCATCATATATGGTCATATGGATGTTGCATGTGCATCAAGATTGAGGAACAGATCTGACCTCAGAAGGTCGTTTGAGTGTGAGCATGGCATGTACTCACCGAGTCCATGAGAGGACTCGACGAGTTGAGTCGAGTTGCCCCGCGACTCGCAATTTGTGACGACCCGTGGAGTACAGGGTTGACCCAGTGAGTGAAGAGAGGACCAGGGGTGAAGAGGACAGGCATGTACTCGCCGAGTCACCTTAGTGCACTCGGCGAGTAGGGTCAACTGTGACCGTTGACTTTCGTTGACTTTTAGGGTTTCAGTCAACAGTTGGACTTTTGAGTCTAGGAGGGGTCAAATGGTCTTTTACCCTTCTGAAGGATCATAGAAGGGGGTTTAATCTAGCCTTTGAGAGCCATTACTTGTTGAGGATATTTTGTATGTGATTAGGCGGGGGCTAGATCAGTAGATTCGTGTGCGAGATCATCCGAGATACCCGAGGTGAGTCTTCTCACTATACGTTACCTAGAGTGGTAATTATGTGTAGACCGGAGGGTCGTGTATGCTATGGGTATGTATGAGATTATTTGTTTTATGTATATGTATGCTATGTGTTATATAGACTGGACCAGAGGGTTCAACGATATAGACCGGACCGAAGGGTCCAACGAGTTATGACCGGACCGGAGGGTCCAACGAGCTACGGGACTGGAGGGTCCCGCTGAGACACATAGGACTGGAGGGTCGCATTGTAGCCTCGAGTGGTGTATGTGTTGCATGTGGTATTTTGGGGAACTCACTAAGCCTTTATGCTTACAGTTGTTGTGTGATGTGTTTCAGGTACTAGTGAGGATCGCGGGAAGGCGCCGGCATGATTGTACACTACGAGGAGTTTCTATTTTATGATCTTGGGATATGATGTTATGATTTGAAGATGTGAACAATGGCGTTTTTATAACTATTATGGATGAAAATGCGTTTTATAAAATGTGAAAATTTGTTTCGAAAAATTTGGGTGTTACAAGTTGGTATCAGAGCCTTGGTTTGAGGGATTCAGGTGCATCTTCGGATGAATCTAAACTCAAACTGAGGAATTGAGAAAGTTTTCATGAAATAAACAGTTTTTCTAAAAGAGTAAAAGATTTTGAGAAAGGCAGAAGGAAGAAGTGTGTACGATCAGCCAGCGCCCAAACGGTGATTTCCCAAAATACCCTTACATTATGTGTTATGAGATATGTTATTATATGATATGCATGCTATAGTAGGCTAGGTATTCATATTAGGACTAGAGTTGCCTGATTTGTGATGCCTTAGCCTAAGAAGGATTTTGCTTCTATTTGATGCTTGAGAGCGAGTAGGTAGCAGTGAGGAGCTGATGAGAGGTCTACCGAAGGATAGCCTATGCCAGTGAGATATACGGTACTTGTGATCTAGGATCCAAGGAGGAGGACTTAGGGTGAATATTGATGCGGTGTGGATGGTAGTATAGGGCCCGTACTATTGAAGACACCAGAGCAGTGTGCACTCTAAGTAAGAATCCTTTGAGTGCCAAGGAACAAGTAGGGTTGGGCGATCGAGTGCAACCATACTCGATCGAGTCTCTGGTATCATTGTGTTGTGTTTCAGAGACATCATGGTTCGTACACCACACACGTAGGAGAGCAGCGGTGTTAGCGATAATGAGATTCGTCGTATGATTCATGACGAGACGACCGCGACGATCCGAAAAGCTAATCCGGAGGGTTCTGAGTAGCGGATTGAGAAATGATGACATGGTTCGAGTACTATGATAAGTAGTGGATTGAGAAATAATGACATGGTTCGAGTACCATGATAAGTAGTGGATTGAGAAGTGATGACATGGTTCGAGTACTATGATTCATAGCAGATCGAGAGGTGGCCACAAGGTTTGAGTACCATGGCATGTGGCGGTTAGTATTCCTGGTTTTTATTGGACAATCCATGGGGATGGTCTAGACTAAGATCAGAGGTGAATGAGTATGGGGCTAGAGGGCCATGATGAACGATTTTTAGTGGAGCATTCCTTGAAAGGGAAATCGATTTAGCTCCGAGGGATTGTTGGGGAGAGACCAGTTGGAGTCGCAAGACTCAGGGATGAGTAGGAATGGTGCGTTATGGGAGAATACGGTTTGGGCTGAGCGACCGGCCGAAGGTGGAGATGTCATTTTCTGTGACCTGAGCGGTGTTATTTCTGTTCCTATGGGGAACATGAGGGGTATTGAGATTTTCGGTTTCCAAGGTTGGGGACGAGCCCTGTGGGTTAGCGTTGGTTACGATCTTTCTTCAGAGTATTTTGGCAGTATGTCTGCCGAGAGGTAATGTTAGAGCATGAGCAGGTTGTCAGTGGGTACTGAGATGGTTGAGGACAAGGATACACCCTATTTGAGCATAGTAGAGCGTGTATTAGCTGTAGCGGCAGACGATAAAGAATAGGGTATTGGGGCGGTGGCTCTTATTTTCTATGATGAGTATCGAGTGTGGTGATGAGGACTCCACTCTTACTACAACCCACGTGATGGAATGTTGGTTGAAGAGTCGAGGATGAGGAATGTGTTAGTTCGTTGTTTTCAGACTGAGAGTCAGAGTTGCGACTGGATAGTTGAGATGTCCGGTAATGGGATGGTACGAGATTCTGAATGACTAGAGGCAGTCATGATGAGAAGTTTTTCAGGATTTCATCGGAGATTTGGGGTATTTGGAATTGCTTGACCTCCATCGGGGAGATTATCGAGCATTGAGTATCACCTTCCAAGGGTAGGTGCGATACCATTGATAAAAACAGTATGTGGGTTAGATTGTTGGCGAACCAATTGATGATGGTTCGAACTCGGAGTGGGGGAGGACCGAGTACTTTTGATGAGATCAAAGATTTGTTCAAGAGCCGTTAGAGAGGCCTGCGGTGCGGATTCCTGAGACCAGGGTCATTGGTGGTCAAGGAGGGGTGCGGAGTGAGATAATGCATGTGGTACGTGTTTGAGAAACGATGATTTTCTCCACAGCAAGTGGCCGTTGGTCGGAGACCTTGTGGTGGATAGGAATCCTTCAAGGCTAGAATAGTGAAATTCGAGATGGTTGGCTTGTGAGGTTAGTTTGGCGGTTGAGAATTTATGGTTCAGGGTATGGGCTATTATATACAGTATGGGAAGGGAAGATGTTGATAGGGAAACCAACTTCAGGGTCGTTATGAGTATTCTTGCATGAGTTTTGAGCAATAGGGAAGGAAGTTTCGGGTTGTCATCTTCGTATTCTGAGTCGTTAGAAATTTCTCCGTGTTTTGATTTGGGAGATGGAGTATTCTGGGGGTTACAAGTGGCACGAGAGAAAGACCGGTTGCGAGATTCCGAGGAAGCAATGCGGTATCCGAAGTAGTGATGCTTAGCCTGAATGGGTGTGTGTGCACCTATCTATGCTGGGCCACAGAGCATGAGTTAATGATCGCAGTGTGGCGTCGATCTGAGAATGAGTTGTGAAGTGGTAAGAGCTAATGGGGTGAAACTGTTGAGAGCTGCAGTTAAATGAGTTAGTGCAAAGGGGTGTGGTGATACTACGAGGAGCTGTAGTATCCACCGGATAGCGAGGAGGGTGGTGATTCTGCGGGAAGCCATGGTATTCGCCAAACGGAAAGGGTGTTGTGTTTCTACGGGGAGCCATAGTACTCGATAATCAGAAAGGAGGTTGTGGTGATGCTACGGGGAGCCGTAGTACTCACTACTCAGAGAGGAGGTTGTTGTGATGCTACGGGGAGTCCTAGTACTCACTAGTCTGAGAGAGGGTGTTGTGATGCTACGGGGAGCCATAGTACTCACTAGTCAGAGAGAGAGTGTTGTGATGCTACGGGGAGCCGTAGTACTCACTAGTCAGTAGGAGGTTGTTGTGATACTATAGGGAGCCGTAGTACACACTAGTTAGCGAGAGGGTGTTATGATAAAGCACTCTTGATTAGAGCATGACACAGAGGAGATGGTTGAATGTGGTGAAGGGTTATGATTGTGAGATCCTGTACCACCCGGGCAAGGCTAACATTGTAGCCGATGCCCTGAGTCGTAGGGCAGAGAGTGCCCCTCTACGTGATGTTTGTTTGAGATTGACAGTGATGACTCCGGTGTTGGACACCATTCGAGGGGCCCAGGCTGAGGCCATTAGACCAGAGAATTGTAAGAGAGAGCGGGTTATCGGACAGGTATCAGAGTTCGTTACCGATAGTCGAGGACTTATGACCTTTCAGGGTCGGATTTAGGTACCGTTTGTGGGTGGAACGCGTACCATCTTGATGGAGGAGGTGCGTAGATCGAGGTTTTTGATCCATCCCAGGGCCACTAAGATGTATTTGGACCTTAAGAGAGAGTATTGGTGGCCCTGTATGAAGAGGGATGTTGCATGGTTCGTCGAGAGGTGTTTGACCTGTCGCAGGGTTAAGGCCGAGTACCAGAGACCGCATGGGAAGTTGCAACCGTTGGAGGTTCCCGAGTGGAAGTGGGAACATATTACCATGGATTTTATCACAAAATTGCCGAGGACTGCTAGGGGCGTCGATGCAATTTGGGTGATTATGGACAGGTTGACGAAGAGCACTCATTTCCTTGCTATCAGTGAGAGCTCTTCCGCTGAGAGGTTGGCAGAGTTGTACGTGAGGGAAATGGTATCACGGCATGGAGTGCCGATCTCGATCGTCTCAGATCGAGATGTGCGGTACACTTCCAGGTTCTGGAAGAAATTTCATGAGGAATTAGGTACGAGGCTGCATTTCAGTACCGCATACCACCCTCAGACTGACGGACAGAGCGAGCGGACGATTCAAACGCTTGAGGACATGCTTCGAGCATGTGTATTGGACTTTGGAGGGAGTTGGGACACGTACTTGATGGGTTTTAGCCATATAAACATTCATATGCGCACATGCAAACCCTAATGCTTGGATCTAGATTTCTCTAATTAAACATGCATTGAATCCAAGACTTCTAATGACTAATAGAGGATAATAACATAAGAAATCAGAATTAGAAGTTTACCTTGAATCACTTGCTTGATCTTCTTGTCCTTGGAGCTTTAGAGTCACAATTGTCACTCCTCTAATGGCTTACAAACACCAACTAGCAAGAGGATGATTTGAGAGAGTGGAGAGGGAAGAGAAAATCGGCCAGGGTTTCTTTTCTATGCAAGAGTGTCGATTTCCCTTGACCCCTAGGGTCTATTTATACTAGTGAGGCTCCTAGGGCTTCACCCTTAAACCCTAATTGGATAACTTAGGCCCTAAGCAATCCAATACCCTAATTGATAAGCCTTTGGACGATTTCAAGGCCTATCCAAAGTCCTTAAAACCGCCCCCTTTATCTATAAGGGATTTATAGCCCAAAGTACAACTATCATACAATTAACAGTTTAGGCCCCTTTATTCAATTAATCTCTTTAAGTCACCAAATTAATTCCTTATTAATTTATGACTTATATTAATCAAATAATAATATTATTATTCTTTATATTATTCTCATGATATATTAATAATATTTCTTCCCTCATAATAAATCATCCTGTTAAGTTGCTATGGTGAAGGCAACCCAAAAGGACCATGCAGAACCGGGTCATATACTTGCCTAATATAGTTGCAGCCTTCAACACTACTCCAACAGTCTCCCACTTGGATAAGTCTAGTAACTATATACACAAGTATAATCCGATTAGCAATCCTAGCTCTCAAAGACGCTATCAAACTCTGATCTAATCAATCTTGTCCTTTAGATAAGGGATCGTACAGTCCTCTGTTTAGATATCATGCTGACAATTCTATGGAACTAATTTGTCTAGCATTTGGTTTCTCGATTTCAGATTTATTTGACATAGAACTTAATCGAACACATCAATTCAGTTCTGACCGGGCCCGGCACATAATTCACATCAAATCATCGAGCGGTCGAGATATCGCTTTTAACCTCTTAGGATAAAAGTAACAGATAAACTTTTGACTTATATGCATTTACTTATTCATTAATCAATCATACACAACAATGCGTTTTATAACATCAAGTTACTGATGCGGTTTCGCATTATCAATGTACAACCAATTAACAAATAACAAACCATATATCTAGGTTTTAAGACTATATGATATTATCGTCTTGCGATCACCCTTTTATCACATTCCATAAGGTGATTCCAGCAAGCGCGGGTTTGTTCCAATGCTCAAAACTAGTTCATAAGCACTCATGAACGTTGTAGCAAACTTTTTCTATGTCTAATACCATTTAGACAATCTACACACCAATTCATGACAATCTTCATTCATACCTACTTCCAACATATAAACGATTGTGGATGTCACACCCCAAAACCAAGAACGGCAGAAACGTTCTGGGGCGCAGGACATCATGTACAGTATCACAACAATCTAAAGTAGTAAACAAGCAACTGTTGGATATAGTGTCTAAGTTCATAACTATATTTGGTATGTACTTCACCCGACCCGGCATGGTCCATTTGGGTTGCACTTCACCCGAACAATTTATGGATAATATTTGAGAATAGTACAGGTTATGATTTATTAATATATTATAAGTTCTAATATATTAATATAAGATCATATTATTTAATTAGTATTGATCTATAATTAATCTAGGATTAATTTAGAGATCAAAGATGTTACTAATTAAATATGGGCTTCTATATTTATATAGTGTGGGCTAGTGCTTATTTGGAATGGGCTAGGCTTGCATGGAAAAGTTCATGGATACTCCATGGAGCTTTGACCCATGGATCTCATGGAAATGAAGAGACATGGGTATTAAGGTTTACATGGATGTAACCCTAATCCATCACACTATATAAAGGTGACTTTGGTTCTTGAAATCTTACTAGTTGACACTTGTTGAGGTGAGGGCCGATTTCAAGATAGTAGTGACTATTCTCTCAAAGTTCCAAGTTTGTGGTGATTTGTTATTTCCATTTGAGGCATCCACACTATTGGTGCTAGGCTCTAAAACTTCAAGGAATCAACTACAACTACAAGGTAAGTGTTTCTACTAGCTTTATTTGATTCAAGTTCCCCATGCCATGCTAGTTAGGATATGAACCTTGGAAAAATAATTATTTGCATGTATCTTAGACAAACATAGATCCAAGGTTTATTAGGGTTGCATGTACACTTAGGAAGTGTTAGAATGCTCAAAACCCATCAGTGGTATCAGAGCCTAGGCTTGTTTGTTTGATACTTGTTGCAATATTATGGAAAAAGTCGAAAAACTTGTTGTCTGACTGCTGGACTCGGCGAGTCCATGGGGGGACTCGTTGAGTTCACTTGTATCTTCAACCTACTCGTCGAGTAGGTTCATGCACTCGGCGAGTAGGGTCGACAGAGTGCAGATTTTCGACTTTAGTTGCTGGAAATGGATTAGAAACATTAACCTAAACTGTTTTGGTACTTGAAAACTTGTTTTAGATGGTGTAATGTCTTGCTAATTCATTTACAACAACTAGTTATCAAAATTACAAAGTTTTAAGTGTAGTTTTGATTCATGAAAGTGTTCATATTCATGTTCTTGTTCTTATGATGTTTAGATGATCATAGGAATTATTTGTAACCTATGTGGTAGTTTAATTCTTGATCATAATGTGTTTTAATGGTATCCATAACTTGTCCTCAAGTTATGGAAAACCAAAAGTCACTTGAGTTAAAAAACCATTAAAAGAACACAAGAGTTAGAAAAATGAAGAGTCTTCATTTTATTACTCTATTAAACTCATAAGTTACAAGAAATGAAAAGTTTTGAAAGTTTACAAAACATGCCCTCAAGTTTTGGAACAAGTAAAGTCAAGTTAAAACTTTAGTTCCAACCCTTAGAATTTTAAAAGTTAAAATTCAAACCTTATACTTATATTATTATGATTTAATAATTAGATATATATATATATATATATATATATATATATATATATATATATATATATATATATATGTATAAGAACAAAGTCGTCTTACCGCTAGTACACCTCATTCACGAAACAAGTCTATAAGGTGGGTATAAGGTTGTTGCCTATAAAATGGCAACTTAATGGGTGTCCACTCTCACCCACCGCTTGCTTGATCGGTGGAGGGTCGTTAGCCGAACGGGTAAGACAAGGACTTATAAATTCTCATTAAAAGTATGATGAATATTATAAAGTAACTAAATGTTTTATTAAATTCCCAATCTTAGTTACTTTAGGAAAAATGTGAATAAGGTGCTAATCCATGAAATTACACTTTACACTTTGTTTAAGTCGTTGGTGGAGCGTGTGTGGTTAACCGGCACACTAACTTGGACTTGACAAGGTAGGTAAAGGGTGACTTAAGGTTTATTATAGTATCGATGGAGCGTGTGTGGTTTACCGGCACATTGATTGAGTGATAAACTTTAAGGGTACCAAGTGATTTGCATGGTTACTTCACTCCTCGTTTTGTGATCCTCGGCATCCCAGTCACAAAACTTGAAGGGCACACTCGAGATCGAAACATGCCTTTGAAAAGTTCATTGAATCTCAAAGAATCTAGGAATTTCTAAAATAAACCAATCAAAAACCTAAACATTTCGGTTTTCGTGGTGGAAATTGGTGAATCGTCATTCACCTACCTTTCAAATATGTTATAGCTTAGATTACGTCATACCTCTTCTAAGTTATAATATATTGTGATTGGATCCTAGCCTTAATATTACATTTGGGTGTTTTATTAAGGACTCTCTTAATATCTAAACTAATCTTGTTCTCTTCTTTCAGATGTATTCAAACAATGCTAATGGCTCTAATCCTAATGGCTCCTTTACTCTTATGAATTTGTGTGGGAAAGTCACCTTTGATGGGTCCAACTTCAATGAGTGGATCAGAAACATCAGGATGATTACCCGCTACGAGGACAAAGAATATTTCCTTGACAAGGAGCTTAAGGAGATTGATGAGACCACTGCAACTCCTCAGGAGATCGCTGACTTTCAGGCACATGAAAGGAATGCTACGAAAGTGGCATGCATCATGATGGCCACGATGACAGCGGAACTCCAAAAGTCTTATGAGGATTTCTACCCTTATGAAATGCACCAAGATTTGATGGAAAGATACCATCAAAGTGCACGACAAGAGAGGTATGAAATCATCTGCTCCATGATAACAGCCATGATGAAGGACGGGGAATCCGTCACGAACCACATGCAGAAAATGCAAAGGTATGTGGATCATTTGTTGAAGCTTAATGTGAACTTACCTGAGGATCTTGAAATAGATATCATTTTGCACTCCTTACCATCGTGCTATGATCAATTCCGCATGACATATCACATGAATAAGGAAGAGGTCACACTCAGCAAACTTCAGGGACTTCTCAAGACCGCAGAAACAGGTCTTAAGGGGAAGTCGGTTGTTAACAGTCCTACTCCAAACTCTACTCTGGTTTTGGCAATTGGGAAAAGTCGAGGGAAGAAAAGGAAGAGCTCTTCGAAGGGTACCAAGGCTCGGACCCTTGATGGCTCTTCTTCAAGTGGAACCAAGAAAGGTTTCATCACTCCTTCTTCTGACCCAAAAGAGGCTGAATGCTTCTATTGCCATGGAAAGGCTGATTGGAAGCGGAACTGCCCAAAGTACCAGCAGGATGTGAAGGATGGGAAAGTTAAACCCAACCATGCAGGTATTTACACTATCTTATCTAATAACTCACCCCATTCTAAATCTTCGGTCCTTGATACCGGTTGTGGTATTCATATTTGTTATGACTTGAAGGGACTAAGAAGAGTGAGAATGTGGAGCAAGGAAGAATAAACTTGATCATGGGGAATAGGAAAGCTTCACCTGTCACCAAGATTGGAGTTTATACTTTATCGCTAAGTAGTGGGTTTAGTTTAGATTTGAATAAATGTTGTTATGCGCCAGGAATGGCAAGAAATATTATTTCCTTTCATGCTTTGTACAAAAAAGGGTTTACCTTTTCGTTTAATAATGAAGTTGGTTCTATTGATGCTTTCTTTAATAATGTTCTTTATTTTAAAGCATTACCTTGTGATGGTGTGTATGAAGCTGTATCTGTTGTAGATAAATTAGGAAATAATGTTTTGTGTATTGATTCTATTAATAATAATAACTTGGATAAAGCATCATTATGGCATTGTCGTCTTGGAAATATAAGCAAGAAACGCATAGGCCAACTCCAAAAGGATGGAGTCTTGGAGTCATTTGACCTAAAGTCAGATGATAGTTGCGAATCATGCTTACTTGGAAAAATAACAAAGTCACCCTTCACAGGCTCGTGTGAGAGGGGTGAAGGTTTGTTGGATCTTGTACACACGGATGTGTGTGGACCATTCAAACATGCCACAAGGGATGCTAATCGTTATTATTTGACTTTTACTGATGATTACAGTAGATATGGATATGTCTACCTAATCAAGCATAAGTCAGAGACTTTCGAGAAGTTTAATGAATTTAAATAGGAAGTCGAGAATCAATTGGGCAGGAACATTAAGATGCTTCGATTCGATCGTGGTGGTGAGTATCTTAGTTCAGAGTTCCTCGACTATCTTAGGGAATGTGGGATTGTCTGACAATTGACACCTCCCAGGACACCACAGTTGAATGGTGTAGCTGAGAGGCGTAATTGAACCTTGTTAGATATGGTTCATTCCATGATGAGTCGAGCAACGCTACCAATCTCATTCTCGGGGTATGCCTTAGAGACTGCCGCCCATATTCTTAATCTGGTCCCTACTAAGAAAGTTGCCAAAACTCCTCACGAGATGTGGACTGGTAAAGTACCTAAACTAGACCACATCAAGATTTGGGGTTGCGAGGCTTTCGTGAGACGCGAGACTCATGATAAGCTCGAACCTCGAAGCGAGAGGTGTATTTTCATCGGCTAACCACAGCAATCCTTTGGTTACCTCTTCTACATACCTAGTGATAATGTGGTCTTTGTAGCAAGAAGAGGAGTTTTTCGAGAGAGAGAGAGAGAATTTATAAGCCAAGGAAACAGTGGGAGGCAAATTGATCTTGAAGAAATTCAAGAGTCAAGTGGTGAAGGAACTTCAAACCCTAGCCCTCAACTTGAGGAGGAAACTCCTGTTGAGCCAATTGATGTGCCTGTACCTCTAAGGCGTTCCACGAGAGTTAGGAATGCACCTGAGCATTATTATGGTTTCCATATTACTGCGGAAGGTGAGACACTTATTAGTGATGAGACACTAGTAGGTCTGGATGAACCTAACAGCTACACGGAAGCCATGGCAGGCCCTGAGGCTGCTAAATGGAAAGAGGCTATGGATAGAGAGATACAATCCATGTACGACAATCAAGTTTGGAACTTGGTTGAGAATGTACCTGGTCGTAAGACTGTAGGGTGCAAATGGGTCTTCAAGAAGAAGACTGACATGGATGGTAATGTACACACTTATAAGGCTAGACTGGTTGCAAAGGGCTTCTCTCAAATTCCTGGAGTGGACTATGATGAGACCTTTTCTCCAGTAGCCAAGATTAAGTCTATTCAGGTTCTGTTGGCCATAGCTGCATTTCATGACTATGAAATATGGCAAATGGATGTCAAAACCGCTTTCATTAATGGAAAGTTGGCTGAAGATGGTTACATGAGTCAGCCAGAGGGTTTTGTCAGCAACGAGTACCCTAATAGAGTGTGTAAGCTTGAGAAATCCATTTACGGATTGAAGCAAGCACCTCACAGGTGGAATCTTTTCTTTGATAAGAAAGTCAAGGAATTTGGCTTTTCAAGGAGTGAAGATGAATCTTGCGTCTATATCAAGGCTAGTGGGAGCATAGTCAGTTTTTTTGGTATTGTATGTGGATGACATACTACTCATAGGAAATGACATCCCAACCCTGCAGGAAGTAAAGTCCTGGCTTGGGAAGTGTTTCGCTATGAAGGACCTTGGTGAAGCTGCCTATATCCTAAGGATAAAGATTTTGAGAAACAGGAGTAAAAGACTAATTGGACTTAGTCAAAGTACCTACTTGGACAAAGTGTTGAAAAGATTCAACATGCATAACTCCAAGAAAGGTGAGTTACCCATTCAGTGTAACGCCAGATTGAGTAAGACACAAAACCCTAGTACTGAGGCTGAGATAGCAGAAATGAGTCGACTTCCTTATGCTTCAGCTGTAGGATCGATCATGTATGCTATGACGTGTACTCGACCTGATGTAGCCTTCACTTTGAGCATGGTTAGCAGGTATCAGGCGAACCCTGGCAAGGAACACTGGACTGCGGTAAAGAATATCCTCAAGTACCTGCGAAGGACTAAGGACTGGGTCCTTACCTTCGGTGGGAGTGATGACTTGAGAGTTGTAGGATAGTGATGCTAGCTTCCAG
This sequence comes from Lactuca serriola, assembly GCF_051521515.1. Lineage (NCBI taxonomy): Eukaryota > Viridiplantae > Streptophyta > Magnoliopsida > Asterales > Asteraceae > Lactuca > Lactuca serriola. Next base: position 121,730,802 of record NC_136415.1, on the reverse strand, counting down.
ACTGATAGGGATAATTTCCGCTCTCAGTCGGGCTGGGTCTTTACCCTAAACGGAGGAGCAATCACTTGGAAGAGTTCCAAGCAGGAGACAGTGGCTGATTCCACTTGTGAATCAGAGTATATAGTGGCAAGCGAGGCAGCAAAGGAGGCTATATGGCTAAAGAACTTCATCGGAGACCTTGGAGTTGTACCAGCTATAAAAGAGCCAATGGAGATTTTCTGTGACAGCAATAGTGCGGTTGCCTTAGCCAAGGAACCAAGAGATCATGGGAGATCCAGACACATTGACAGAAAATATCACTTCATCAGACATCGAATAGAAGAAGGGATCCTCGTGGTGAAGAGGGTATCATCAGATGAGAACCCAGTAGATCCCCTCACGAAGGGACTGAGTAGGGTTAAGCATCTCCAGCATGCTTGGAGCACATAACTGAAGGATTATATTGTTGGATTAATGTCTAAGTCCATAACTATATTTGGTATGTACTTGACCCGACCCGGCATGGTCCATTTGGGTTGCACTTCACCGACACAATTTATATGGATAATCTTTTGAGAATAGTATGTTTATGATTAATATTAATATATTATAAGTTCTAATATATTATTATGGAATCATATTATTTAATTAGTATTGATCAAGAATTAATTTATAATTAATTAAGTGATCAAAAGGAAGTAATTAAATATGGACTCTTATATATATGGAATGGGCCAAGTTCATTTAGGTTGGGCTAAGCTTTCATGGATAGTCCATGGAGTATTTAACCCATGGATCCTAGGAAATGATAGGTCATGGGTATTAGGGTTTAACCCTAATCCTCCATACTATATAAAGATGTCCTTGGTTGGTGAAATTGGCACTAGTGTGGATACACTAAAGAAGGGCTAGCCAATTTCACTAGAGAGAACCAAGTAATCATATTCTCTAAAGTATTCCAAGGTGTCTTGGTGATTTGTGATTCCACTTGAGGCTTCCACACTATTGGGGCTAAGCTCTTAAAGCTTGAAGACATCAAGCTACATCAAGAGGTATGTATTCTATCTTGTTACATTCATAGTTTTTGTATGCTAGATTAGGATAATACCTTGGATGTTCTTATTTGCATGTATAATAGAGAAAACATAGATCCAAGGTATTTAGGGTTGCATGTACACTTAGGAAGTGTTAGAATGCTCAAAACCCAACAGTGGTATCAGAGCCACGGGTTGTTTTCTGTTATATTGATGCAAATATTTTATTTTCAAAGTTGAAAAAAAAAACCATGAAGTTTGTCAAATTTTAAGATAATTACTTGTTCTTGTGAAAAACTAATTATTTGTAAAATTTGAATAATTTGCTTTATGAGTTGAATTAGGTCAAATTTAATAAAAGATAAAATAATATGATTATTTTATTAGTTTTAAAAGTTTGATCTAAAGAGTTTTATTTTTTGAAACCTCCATAAGTTATGGATATGAAAAGGTTTTTTAAAAAAAAATTGATTCAAAGTTTTTATGGAGTTACAAAATTTGGTGTTAATGTTTTAAAGGATTCCATAACTTAAGAATAAGTTATGGATCACCAAAAGTTTTTTGTGTTACCTTGTTTTATGAGTGAATTTAGATTAATGAATAAAATTATGTGATAGTTGGTTTTAATCCAAATTAATCTAAGAATTGATTTTAAAATGTGTTTTTGTAACTTGTCCTCAAGTTATATGAAAAGTCACATTTAAGAATCATAAAACTCATAAAAATTGGCAAAGGTTACAAAAATGAAGAGTCTAGTTCTAATTAAATGGTTTTATGACTCCATAACTTGTCCTCAAGTTATGGAGGACCAAGAGTCTCTTCATTTAATAAAATAAAATAAAATAAAAAAGGTGTAACCTTAATTAATTCCATAAGTTATAAAATAAAGAAAAGTTAATTCTTTTATTAGTTTAAAGTCTTCCATAACTTGTCCTCAAGTTATGGAACTTGAAGAGTTTTTGGATTAAAACTACTTTAAACACATAAGTTATGGAATTAATTAGTTTTGAATAGTTTCAAAACTTGCCCTCAAGTTTTGGAATTTGTAAAGTTTTCTCTTATGAATACTTTAATTCCAAGTTAGCCCTTAGAATTTTAAAAGTTAAAATTCAACCCTTATACTTTATAATATTATAAGTTAATAATATATATATATGTATAAGAGTAAAGTCAGTCTTACCGCTAGTACGCCTCATTCACGAAGCCGGTCTATAAGGTGGGTATAAGGTTGTTGCCTATAAAATGGCAACTTAATGGGTGTCCACTCTCACCCACCGCTTGCTTGACCGGTGGAGGGTCGTTAGCCGAACGGGTTTGACAAGACTATAATTCTCCTTCATTAAAAGTATTAATGATAATACTAAGTAACTAAACTCTTAATAATACCCAATCTTAGTTACTTAGGAAAAATGTGAATAAGGTGCTAACCCATGAAATTACACTTTACACTTTGTCTAAGTCGTTAGTGGAGCGTGTGTGGTTAACCGGCACACTAACTTGGACTTAACAAGGTAGGTAAAGGGTGACTTAATATTTATCATAGTATCGATGGAGCGTGTGTGGTTAACCGGCACATCGATTGAGGGGTAATTTATTAAGGGTACCAAGTGATTTGCATGGTTACTTCACACCTTGTTTTGTGATCCTCGGCATCCAAGTCACAAAACCTGAAGGGCACACTCGAGATTGAAACATGCCTTTGAACAGTTCAATGAATCTCAAAGATCTAGGAGTTTCAAATCCAATTAAAACCTAATTATACATTTCGTTTATCTTGGTGGAAATTGGTGAATCGTCATTCACCTACCTTCAAATATTTTATAGCTTGGATTACGGCATACCTCTTCTAAGTTATAAAATAGTTTGTTGGGTCCTAGCCTTAATATTTCATATTGGGTGTCATATTAAGGACTTAAAATCAACTATCTTGAATATCTCCCAAAAGATGTCTGGTTTAGACACCTATGATCTTCCCAAATCTCTTGAAACAAGGTTTCCTAATGAAGATGATGTCCCATGGATATCATACTTCTTTCTACTCCTCCAATTATTCTCCCTAACCCACAAGTTCTTGAAAAGTTTAAGGTCACTCAAGCCCTATTGGCAAGGCAAGGTCTAGGTGTGATCACATCTTGGAGATGTAGTCACATATTGACAAGCCGGGAGAGTTGGGTGTCAAAGTCTTGAGAAATTTGGTGGTTCAACTACTTTCTAAGTCACATAGTGAGTTCTTTTGGAACACCTATGAAACAGACTATGACAAGACCCTTAATGATCTTATCTATTTGCTAAGATCATCTTCCTAAAACTTTATGGACATTGACAATGATGACATTGGATATCTAGTAAAGCTCTCTCTTCCCAGTGGAAAGGGATCGGCCATAGTCAACTCGATTGACCAAATGGTAAAGAGAAAAGCTAAGTCTATGATAGTCTCGTGTACCATTATCAAAGGGTCCATATGTTTATATTGCCAATGGAAGGGGCATTGATTGTGAAGCTGCCAAATTTACCTAAGGATGTTAAAGTCAATAAGTTTAACTCTACTTCAGGTAAAGTCCACTATCTAACTCTGTTTAGTTTCTATTCTGAGATTCTTGATACATGATGTGACTGGGTCACATGGTGATGTTTAAGAATCAAAGAAAAGTGGAGAAACTTAAAGAAAGAATATGCTGAATCTGATCGCGTAGATGGATTTCTATCGCATAGCTTGAAAATCGGATTCTTGAGCTACTTCTTAGGAGTTATGATATTTTTGCTTAGGAATAGATAACAACAAGTTTTCACATGGATTGTAAGGATTAGTTTTTCCACAATGTTTTAAAATAAAAGGAAATTTTTGATTTTATTTATTCTAAAATATCCTTACAATGGCATTTGAGGAAAAATTGTTGCTTATGTGATTCCATTAAGAGCAAGAGTGGAAATATGAAGTTGATTCTTTCATTTGTGGTAATGTCTATATTTACCAAATAAGGAAAGATTCTCATCACCCAAGTTTCATTTGGACCGGAACTTGGAATCATGCAAGTTGTATAGCATGATGAATGAGAACTTTCAAGTTTTGGAAAATTAAGACTAATTACTTGTTCACATGGATGTGTGAGTCAAGTAAAGGACTAAGGGATCGACTACACATTCTTGTGCACTGATTAAGTCCACCACAAAAGATTGATAAGACTATTCGTCATAGTTTACTAAAGCTCAGTAAATATGATTATACTTACAAGCTTAAGTGTAACTCTGAGACATTGGAAAAGGTTCCAATGTATGGCAGAGCGAATAAGAAGAATCAAATTAGGCAGAAGGATAAAAGTTTCTCAAATCTGAAAAGATGGGAGAGTACTTTAGTATCAGTTTTGTGATCATCTTAATGATTAAGAAACCATATCACAATTAGTTCTCTAAGGAAGTCTTAGTGCATTCCTATGACTAAGAAGCGGAACTTGAATTGTTGAAATGGTTAAATCAAGAAGATGAGTCATACTTCGTTCCAATACAAGTCTTAGAGTCATACTCCAAGATTGTAACATGAGTGACATGTCTTAAAGAAGGTTTAAAACACTTGTCAAATGTAAGAGTAACTTTTACTCTTGTACATTTGGAATTGGTAAGTTGTGATGTTTTGGATAAAACAAAGACCAACTTAGGCCAATTGGGTAAAGTGTTTTTCTTGATTAGAATCCGCACTATCTCTTGGATGTTTGACAAGGGAGTCTTATAGGTCAAGAGGACAGTGGGAGTCTTAAAGGTCTTGAAAGTCTCAAGAACTAATCAAGAATAAAACCTGAAGGTCTTCCTTAGCACACGACTTGAGGTTTATAACCTATCGTGTTGACATATCTGTGCCCATTCCAGTTAAAGTTGGCTCTGCATATAAGTTCTTAGAGTTCTCAATTGGTTGCACAACTACTTGGAAGCAATGGCAGGCCCTTGAGCTGCCAGGTGGCAAGAAATTAAGATTGAGTTCAATCCATATGAGTTTGGATTTGTCATTATCCTTGTCTTGTGGCTATGGTTTTGACAATTCACATGGATTAGAACACATACACCATTAAATCTAAGTGTCATAAGGTTTCTCTCCGATTCATGAAAATGATGGTGAGGAAACACTTTCACTAAGTAGATTTTAGCTAGATAGCAATTTTGATATTTGCATTCTCAAAGTCGTTAGTGGAGCGTGTGTGGTTTACCGGCACACTAACCTGGACTTGTGAGAAGTGGCAAAAAGGTCTAACCATTATGATTACGGCATACCTCTTCATAATTGTTTAGACTCACAAGTGTGCTATCTAAGGGAAGGTGTATGATTTTGATAAAGACTTATCAAAACAATCTAGTATCAGAAATCTGAACTTTGGTAAGAAAGTCAATGAAGTATTGATTTCTAGAAGTCCAGCTGATTTCTGGGTACATGTCAAAGCTAGTGGGAGCATAAGTGTTATGCTAATAATCATCATGTTAGTGGGAGCATGATAATTATGATAAGTATTGCAAGTTAGCAATGTTAATTATAGAAAAACAAAAGTTTCAATTGGGAAAGAGTTGTTTTGCTATAATTAAGGGAGAGGAAATTATACTTCATCTCAAATCTACAAGTTTAGATCGTGAGGTTTTAATCATTTAGTCAAGGAAATATATATGAATTTCACGTTGGAATGGCTCAACACAAGGAAATTCTGTATATGAGTCCATTATTTGCGTTCTAAATTCGATTATGATTACGGCATCCCTTTTCATAATCTGAATTATGAGAACTTGGCAAATTGAAATGGTAATAGTATAGCAAAAGACTGGTTTAGTCTTTATGTGAGACATCATGAATCGTGTCCCATATGCTTCGGATATAGGATCGATTACATGTGCTATATTCATCCTTTCTAAAAATTTTCCAAATGCCTAGGGTATTAAGAAGGGAAAAGGTTTAGAACTGGATATGACTAAAAGGATTAAACAATTGTCGAGGACAATCTAAGGTTTACCAAAGATTGGTTGCTCAAGGACAGTTGGAAGTATAGTGATAATTCTGGAAGGACCATATTGACATAATCTGTAAGGAGGCAACTCTTGTTCAGAAGTGATAGTCAAAATGGAATCTGGAAATGTTTCAAAGTTAGAAATTTCAATCTGTGTAAGATTAAGGAAACTTAATGCAAGAAGGATATTTACAAGGAGTTGATCTCCTTTGGAATACTCTGTAATGATTGTTGCCAAGTCTTTGTGAGTTTGTGCATAATCGTTACAAGAGGATCAATGCATATAAGTTTAGAATCTAACAGATTTCAGTAAATGGCATGAATTTGGAATTCTTGCATTTGCAGTAAGGATTTGGGAATGTGAAAAGAGAATCATTGAAGTTATGTTCAATTGATCTAGTTCACAAAGTAAAGGTCATAGACAAACATAGTATGCATACTTGGTGTATTGCATGACCAGTGTTTAAGAAAACATAGTGTACATGCTTGGAGCATGGGACAACTATTGTTTTAAATTCAAGAATAAAGTTGATAGCTGAAACAGTATACAATGAATAATGTGTAATCATATGGTGATAAATAAAAGGTGTTTTATTTATGTTCAAAGGGTTGATATCATATTGGATTCAATTATTATTGTGTTTCATTTTGCATGTTTTTGACTTCCCGAATAAACTAGGTTATTCTTCCGGAATGACCAAGTTATTCAAACCATCCACAGACGGTCATATGTTGGAAGTAGATATGAATTAAGACTGTCATGAGTTGGCTTGTAGAGGTCTAAGGTGTTGGACAAAGGGCTACAACACTCATGAGTGCTCATAAGTTCTGAGTATTGGATTCAACCCGCGCTCATTGGAATCACTTCATGGATTTTATCACAAGTGATCATGAGACGATATTATCTTATATTCTTCAAACCTAGAGATATGAGTTGTTACTATGAGTTGATAGTACATTGATTGCACGTAAACGCATACGGTAACTCGGTGTTATAAAACGTGCCTTTGTGTATGATTCAACAAGTAGTAGAACAAGCCATATAAGTCGAAGTTTATCCGTTCCTTTTACCTTTGGGATAAAAGCGATATCTGTGGGCCCCTCGATGATTTGATGATGACAAATGGAAGTGCTCGGCCGGGCCAGGACTGATTTGATTTGTTCAATTAGTCAGTCGTCATAAATCGAAAATCGGGAAACAACAAATGGATAGAGAGAATGATTATAATCCATGTCTCAGTCCATATGATATCTAGAATGGAGGAATATATGATCCCTTATCTAATGGACAAGTCATTGACAAAGGTCAGAGTTCACCGACAAGGTCAGAGTTTGACAGCGGCTTTAAGAGCTACGATTGCCAGTTAGGTTTGAAGTCATACGCAATAATAGTTTTAGTCTTATCCAAGTGGGAGACTGTTGGATTAATGTCTAAGTCCATAACTATATTTGGTATGTACTTGACCCGACCCGGCATGGTCCATTTGGGTTGCACTTCACCGACACAATTTATATGGATAATCTTTTGAGAATAGTATGTTTATGAGTAATATTAATATATTATAAGTTCTAATATATTATTATGGAATCATATTATTTAATTAGTATTGATCAAGAATTAATTTATAATTAATTAAGTGATCAAAAGGAACTAATTAAATATGGACTCTTATATATATGGAATGGGCCAAGTTCATTTAGGTTGGGCTAAGCTTTCATGGATAGTCCATGGAGTGTTTAACCCATGGATCCTAGGAAATGATAGGTCATGGGTATTAGGGTTTAACCCTAATCCTCCATACTATATAAAGATGTCCTTGGTTGGTGAAATTGGCACTAGTGTGGATACACTAAAGAAGGGCTAGCCAATTTCACTAGAGAGAACCAAGTAATCATATTCTCTAAAGTATTCCAAGGTGTCTTGGTGATTTGTGATTCCACTTGAGGCTTCCACACTATTGGGGCTAAGCTCTTAAAGCTTGAAGACATCAAGCTACATCAAGAGGTATGTATTCTATCTTGTTACATTCATAGTTTTTGTATGCTAGATTAGGATAATACCTTGGATGTTCTTATTTGCATGTATAATAGAGAAAACATAGATCCAAGGTATTTAGGGTTGCATGTACACTTAGGAAGTGTTAGAATGCTCAAAACCCAACAGATATAAGTTTTTAGTAGTTAGATAAATTATGAAATTTGTAAAGTGTAATTGATATTTGATGATGAATAAAAGGTGTTTTATTTATGAGTAAAGTGTTGCTATCTCTTGTCGATCGTTTACTATATTTCTTTTGCATGTTTTGACTTCCAGAATAATTTTGTTTGGTATAACATATTATTCAAACCTCCACAGTCGGTCATATGTCGGAAGTAGGTATGAATTAAGACTGTCATGATTGGTTGCAGAGGTCTAAGGTGTTGGACATGGCTACAACAATCATGAGTGCTCATAAGTTCTGAGCATTGGACTCAACCCACGCTCACTGGAATCACTTCATGGAATTTATCTCGAGTGATCGTGAGACGGTAATATCATATAAGTCTTCAAACCTAGAGATATGATTTGTTACTTACGAGTTAGTTATGCATTGATTATACGAAAACGCATTGGTAACTCGATGTTATAAAACGTGCTTTTGTGTGTAATTCAATGAGTGGTAGAACAAACATATGAGTCAAAGTTTATCTGTTCCTTCTTGGATTAGAAGCTGATATCTGGGCCCCTCGATGATTGTGTTTTGACCTATGTACCGGGCCCGGTCAGAACTAAATTGATGTGTTCAGTTGAGTTCTTTGTCAAACAAATCGGAAATCGGGAAACAAATGTTGGACAATAAGTAAGACCATGTTCCATGTATTTGTCCGGCTGATATCTAGAACAGAGGATTATATGATCAATTATCTAAATGGCGCGTTCTAGTTCAACAGAGTTTAAAGAGCTACGATTGCTGATCGGTTCCTGAAGTCATACTTGCAACTATAGTTATTAGACTTATCCAAGTGGGAGACTGTTGGATATAGTGTCTAAGTTCATAACTATATTTGGTATGTACTTGACCCGACCCGGCATGGTCCATTTGGGTTGCACTTCACCCGAACAATTTATGGATAATATTTGAGAATAGTACAGGGGATGATTTATTAATATATTATAAGTTCTAATATATTAATATAAGATCATATTATTTAATTAGTATTGATCTATAATTAATCTAGGATTAATTTAGAGATCAAAGATGTTACTAATTAAATATGGGCTTCTATATTTATATAGTGTGGGCTAGTGCTTATTTGGAATGGGCTAGGCTTGCATGGAAAAGTTCATGGATACTCCATGGAGCTTTGACCCATGGATCTCATGGAAATGAAGAGACATGGGTATTAGGGTTTACATGGATGTAACCCGAATCCATCACACTATATAAAGGTGGCTTTGGTTCTTGAAATCATACTAGTTGACACTTGTTGAGGTGAGGGCCGATTTCAAGATAGTAGTGACTATTCTCTCAAAGTTCCAAGTTTGTGGTGATTTGTGATTTCCATTTGAGGCATCCACACTATTGGTGCTAGGCTCTAAAACTTCAAGGAATCAACTACAACTACAAGGTAAGTGTTTCTACTAGCTTTATTTGATTCAAGTTCCCCATTCCATGCTAGTTAGGATATGAACCTTGGAAAAATAATTATTTGCATGTATCTTAGACAAACATATATCCAAGGTTTATTAGGGTTGCATGTACACTTAGGAAGTGTTAGAATGCTCAAAACCCATCAGCAACAACATCATCCATTTCATTAATAATAGAATTATTATACAAGTGTGTTCTGTCAAATTTTGATAAACACTAAAGCATAAATCAAAATGAGAGATGAGACTTGAACGAGCTCCATCTTCTCTAAACCTTGCATCGGTACCTGTCTATAGATGACCTGAGGATACAAGTAATTTTGAAAGCGAGTATCAGCTTTGAAGTTGGTGAGATCATAAGTATTTTAGTGTCTTAATTTGTATGTAAGAAATTGTTGGTAAATGAATTGTAAGTATGGAAAAATGTAGATGAACTGTAAGTATAAAAATGTTTGTAAAACAACTGTAAACGTTTGAAAAAAACCTAGAAATCCATATGATTCCTACTTTTATATAAAGGTGTCTTCTACCAAGACTTAACTGTTCTCAATGTAGTCTTCTACCAAGACTAAACTGTTCTAAATGTTCGTTTCTTGTAAAAGTGTGTAATATTCGCAAGTGTAACTATCATTATCAAAATATAGTTTTTACATTAAATGTTGAAGTGAAATGATCACTAAATATATGAAAAGGGGAAATTAATGTAGTACTGTAGTGTTGTATTATAGGAACTACTGCTGTACTAACTACCTTAAACCGGATTTATATTAAGGTATTGTGTGATTAATTGCACCATACTATTGACTGGTAACAACAACATATGAATGGTCATAAAACGGAATGACGTTTGGCACCCGCAGACCTGCAGGTCCGGCTGTAGCTAGCAGCAAGGTGTAGGATAGTCAATCCAGTATAGATCTATACGCAAACTCACGCTCTCCCTCCAAGAGAATTCTTGCTACAACTCGGGCCATTACATTTAAGGCATGCTCCGATACAGTGGATCACAATTGTTAACGTATTCATGTATATGTAATGTAATGTTACTTGTTCTAGTATCGTTGTATATGTTCTCTTCCTAGTATAGTTGTATTTGTTCTTCTCTAGTATAGTTGTATATGTTCTTCTCTAGTATAGTTGTATATGTTCTCATAGTAGTAAGTATTGACTCATGAATGAACTGACTCATAGTATGATATTGTGTTCTAGTAATAGTTCTAGTATCCTCCTAAACCACCCCTAAGGTAGTTTACTAGTAATCTAACTGGTAAGTATGGACATGGATGTATACCCTTGCTACCCAAGGGCATGGGATGAACTGGAAGGGCCTTTATGACTATATATGTACATATGTTATATAACTAATATTTAAACGACCTTCAGACGAGTACCTGATATCCCACCCGACCACATCTCAAGCACGAAAAGGAAATAGGGTGGATAGCCTTCCTAAGTCTTTTAAACATTTCTTATATAACTATACATATAGAGGCATGTAATTTATAATATAAAAGCATAAATAAGTTTTGTAAAACCTTTGAACATAATTATTATGTTAAGAGAAGATCGACTTGATGTCAATCTATAAAACGGTTTGAAGGCATGGGTTTGATAAAACAATTTAGTATAAAGAAACATTTGTTTGAATCACAATTGTAAATACGTTTGAAATAAAACATACAGAGTAAAATGTACAGTGTAATAAGGAGTTTTAAACATATAAAATGTTTATAAAAAAACATTTGAAGGAAACTGTTCAGTAAAACGGCTAATGAATAGCCAATCATTTGAATGCTACTTATTAATCACATATGATTGATATGATAATTAACATAATTCTACTTGTATCCCCCCACCCATAAAACATTTAAAAACTATTAAAACATTGATTAAGGGGTATGAACTCACCTGTAGTAAGTGATTGGAATTGAATGAACTGTTATCGTAAGGAAGGATCGGACAAGACTTTAGACACACACAATGATCCTAATTACATATGATGACATATGTATATAAATAATTAGTGATTAAAACACTTATTATACAAGTATAAGCATTTTAATGCGAGGAAAACACTTTTGGTCAAGTGCTAGGAGGCAAATGGGTTGCAACAAAGGAGTGCAAGGCCTCTTATGGGGGTTTATGGTCAAATAACCACATGATTTGGAGTTTATGGCCCAGGGGAGTAAACTCCTGGCCGTAAACTCTCAATGAGGTCTCTAAATGAAGCCTATCATTTATACAACTAGTTTGGCGAATTGTTTCAAGGATTAATCAAGTGTTTGGGTGACATTTGCCCCTTTATAGGGGTTTACGGCCCTGGGACCATATCCCATGGAGATTACAGCCGTAATCTCCTTTAGGGGAAAGTTTATGGTGCTTTCAAGTCCCTAAATTATCAAGGAATGCATCAAGGCGATTGTTCAAGGCTTTAGGAGGAATTATGGCACCATTTGGCACCATTTATTGGAGTTCACGGCCCTAGAACATCTTGGGCCGTGAACACCCTTTTCTTGGTGTTTTAATGGTGTTTGCTTGCCCCAAACACACTAGGGTACTTATCCTAATTTGTCACAACTAGAAATTTTGTGCCTTGTAACTACAACAATTTGGTAAAAATTATGAATCAAAGTCTTAAGAGCATGTATGATGCTTACTTTATGACAACAAAATTTGCAATCTAATACACCATACAAGCATTACAAATAGTCAACAAGCAAATGGGAAACCCTAGAAGTTCTTGTTTAGTTCCACTTTGGACTAGGACTTCCTTATTGGGCCCAATGAACCAATAAGCTTCCAATTTGACTAATTGGACCCACTTCCTTTTATTTCAACATTTTGGGCCATATTGGGCCTAGAATGAAATAAATTCAATATTATGAACCACTATGGACCATAATTAACCTAAACTAGCCTAATAAAGTATAAAAATCACACTCATATTTTTAGGGCCAACAATAATTCAACCTAACTCTAATGTGGGCTTAGAGGCAATAAAGCCCAAATTTCTCCATAATCCTCTCCATTCTCGGCCCAAGGCAAACCCAAGAAGAAGGGTTGACTTAGGCTAGCCACCTCATTATTATATTTTGGGTATCTAAGCTAATATCCATCATACATCCAAGCCTTACTCACATTCCCATGCACACTCTCTTCTCCCTCTTTTTCCTTCGGCCGAGAGCAAGAAAGGAACACACACACCTCACAAAACTCTCACTAAATTACTCAAGAATCATCCCCTCTCTCCATCCAAAAATCTCGAAAATTTGGCTTCAAGCCTAAGGATCTTCATAAAGAAATTCATCATCTAAGGTAAGTTAATGTCTAACTTATGATCTAACTCCCTCCACTTCATCAAAATCTCTTCTAAATTCATTCAATCTTGTGATCTTGCACCTTAGAAGCTCCTTAAATTCGAGATCTTCCAAGGAAAGGTTGCTAGGGCCGAAATAGCAACAAACTCTTCTCTTTTCTTCTTCAAATCGAAACCACAACTCAAGGTGAGCTTCATACCCCTATTTTTCGGTTTTTATAAGTTTTGTTGGGGGGGGATACAAGAAAATGTGTAGATCTATGAGTATATGTATGCTTTGTATGATTTCTATGTTTATTTACATGTTCTATTGTGATTATGGTGTTGGATCTAGTCCAAAAGAACTCAAAACCGAGATCTACCTTATGTTGAATGAAATAAGTATAAATCATATTATTTCATACAAATGAACTCTAGAAAAATAACCAAGTTGGTTAATATGAACTCTTTGGGCTAAAAATCCCATTTTTGGACTCAAAATGTTAAAAATATAAGGTTAAAGGGCCCAAAATGACAAAATACACATTCTGATGGATGAAATGAGTCAAAACAGTTCCAACAATGTATTTTCTGGAAATATTCTCTTTTGAAGGATTAAAATGTGAAATTTTAAGCATAATGGGCCAAAAATGAACTTTTCGGCCCATTAAAGCCCAAATTGCGAGATTTTCAAATTAGAGGGGCTGGAACTGTATTTTTATGTAAAACAGGGGACTACTAGTGCTCCAAGTCCATTTCAAGGGTTAGAAATACTTTTCATATTTAAAAGGGACCAAAGATGCAAAAATTTACTATTTTGGGCCAAAAGTGTAAAAATTGCGAACATAAAGGTTTCAGCCGAGAAAATTTCATTTTGAGGGACTAAAACTGTTTTTCAAATAACTTTGAGCTGAAAAATACCTTTTCTACAAGTTTTGATACTATAGTGTCAAGAAAAATGGTTTAAGGACTAAAATAGGAATTCTTTTATACAAAGGGTCAAAAGTGTAAATTTATCCAAAAGAAAGGGGCTATAAAAAGTAAAATTCTATGTTTCAAACAATAAATCCGACATGATGAAATACTAGTACCTCGATCATGGGCGAAATATAATACACCTTCAACACCAAAATCGTTATCAAACGAATTGATTCGGTCTCGAATCAATAACGAATCCGAAATTAATAACACAACGATACTTCAATACACACGCGGAAATCTCGGGAATTCAATACACACGCAGAAATTTCGGGAAGTCAAAACACGCGTGGGAATACACCAGACGTCGATACACCGTCTTTGGGCCCGAAAGTTTCAAATCGTTCTTGTTGGGCCTAGCTAGCCCAATGACATGATCTTTAGGCCCGAAGGAAACTCGCTTACATGTAGTTGGGTCTTATATGACCTAATTCCGTGTAAAAGGACTTTCACAGGCTTTGTGCTGTTGGGCCCCAAGGGTCCTCTGGTACTGCTAGTAAAGTCGAGAATTCACCAAATGCGAGTCGGGCTAAGGGCCCTCCGCATTCACGATAGCCTTGAACGACTTATGGAAATACCGGGGGCTTCGCACCCTCTTTTTCTCCTCGGTTGTGGGGCTATGAGAAGTCAGGGTGGTTGGATTAAGTGAATAGTACGAACGACGCCTAAGGGATCGTTTGTATAGTTGTAAACTAGTCGTTTTCATTAATGCGTGTTTATAACAATTCACAATCCATAATTAATCCAATGCCACCTAGACTCATCGAATACACACGTTGTAACGGTATAACAAAATATAAAACACTTTATTCAAAGTATTAGGAAAACATCGGGTTTTCCTAGGGTTTTGAATTAATACACCTACGAAATGCATACCGAGTTTACAAATTGTACTTTTACATTTATAGAAACAAACAAGCATACTTACGGATCTTCATACTTTTTATACTATGCTCTTTTCAGAAAATATCGGATTTTCTGGTGATTTCAAAACCATACAAACCACTATATTTCAAACATTACTTATGAACTCACCAACATTTCATATTTTGACGTTTTTCAAAATACTTGTATTCTCAGGTAACAGGTAAATCGAAAAGGAAAAATGTACTCAGTAACATCTTGCTGTTGTTTTAATTAGTATCGAACAATTTACTTTTAGGCATGTAATATTATGGATCAATGTACCGAATGTAAACGCTACCAGTTGTAATATTTCAATGCTTGGTAATGTATGATGTTATGTTTCATATATATTCATTGTGATGGTATTCAATTGAGTCACAATAGCCCTCGGACGTTTCCACTGTCTGGTTCGGGGGTGTGACATAATTTGTCTCTTGGCTTAAGGAAGATTTTCAAGGCATTTTGACACCTAAACATGGAGTTCACGGCCCTGGAACATCCTTGGCCATGAGCTCACTTTCATCCTTGATTTTAACTGATTTTGGTGTCCTAAACATGCAATGGTGGGTTCTAGTTCGAGTTCCATGGCTTTGAGGGACATTGGGACACTCTTAGCCCTTAAAATGGAGTTTACTCGCCAAGTGTTCTTGGGCGGTAAACTCCCAAATGTTGGGGTTTTGGTCCGATTTTGATGTTATAATACACAATCTAAGCTATATAATATATCTAGATAGAAGTGCTCACAATTTGGGATAAAAACCCGAAGATCCGTGAGAGAGAATTTGGCTTTTCTCTAATTGGAAATGTAACTAATGAACTATTTGGTTCAGATTCCTATATATAGTCTTGAGATTTTTTTTTTGGGCAGAAAATATATTATTCCTAGAATGAACTCTAATATCATAGAGTATCGGAATAACAGTGTTGCACAAAACCCTAGTGCATCCACTCTCCTGATATCTCCTTAAGTGTAAATCCTGAAAAACTGCCAAACTTATACCCAAAGTCTGGAATTTCACTGAAACTGTTCTAACTTCTATTGGCTTGATACGGTTTGTTCAGAATGGAAATTTCGGGTTGTCACATCATCCCCCTGTTGAAGGGAATTTCGTCCCGAAATTAGAATTTAGGCAAGGAAGTAGGTACGAATGATCGATTCGTGAGGAGGAAACTTCCTAATCGATTGCTCCTAGCGCACCTAAGTGAAATCAGGTCCTCGGTTGGCATTCCAACGAACCTTCACTAAGTGGCGACGGCGTTGCTTCGTCCGCTTGACCTCTCGGTCGATGATCTCTACGGTTCTAATACGAAGGCGAGGATCTCGACGAGTGGACTTACAAGAGTCCTAACAGAAAGGTATGGTTTCACGATCGAGACGCGAAGAGTAGAATGTACGTTACTGAGTTCACGGAGTAGGTCTAGTGTGTGCGAGGTACAGGACCGATTCTGGTAAGAATCTCGGAGGTCCTATCTATCTTGGATTTAGCTTTCCACGCTTACGAAGCGTATTAAGCCATTCCCACAGTGAGACTTCCTAAAGAACTTGGTCTCTCACTTGGAATTCCAAAGGTTCCTTCTCTTGCTTTACTTCCCAGTCAAAGGCCACCCCTTGATGGGTCAAAGTCGAAATGGTTCCTGTGATTTGCGAGGGGTTCTGGATGAACTAAGATAGTAGGTCTGTAAGACCTAGAATTTGACGAATGATTGTCGGCGTCTCTGGTTTCGACAAATTCTCAACGGTTTTGACAAATTGTAAGAGTACTCAAAAATTCCCACATCACTAACAGTGTGTCATAGGAACCTGACTCTTTAATTTCAAAACTCGTGCCTAGAGAACTTCGCGAAAACATCCTCTAAAGGAAATGTTTCCATGTGTTTCTTCTTAATACGAGGGTAGATAAGTAAGTCATTACATGGAGAAATGACGAACTGATCCATGTAAGAAAGACGTACCCTACGCATTTAGCTCTTGAAAACTATGGGTGTATTGGTCCTATCTGAAGGGTATCACTACGGACTCGAAGTGTCCGCATCGAGTTTGGAAGATAGTCTTCCGGATATCCTTTGCCAACAATCGAACTGGCGATATTCGGGTCTCAGATCCATTTCTGGAAGTAATTCTTTCCTTGCGTTTGCTCAACCACTTCATCTATGCGAGGCAGAGATAACGATTTCTAATGAAAAAATCTTGATGGAGTCCTCGATATCCGAGGCACATACGATGCAATCTGTCAATCTCTGGGAGAATAAGACCGGGGTTCTCCAGGGTGAGAAGTCTAGTCTTCTAATTCTATTAGTTCATTAAGTTGTCTGTACTGTTCTGGTATCTCCGTAGGTGTTTAGACTATAGGGCGATCTGTTTACAAAAGTCGTACTGGGTTCTAAGTTTGTTCACATGACGATGCGATTACTCGTAGGCATAAGCAGTTCTCCATCCTGAAGTTCATATTACGATTCATACATGTTTTCACAATCACAATCTCGTGTATACGAGTCGTATATAATTAAGATTGAAAAGGTAGTCGAATAACTGATTCTTCTTTAAGCTCACTTCCTTTCGAGGAAAAAGAAGTTAAAGTGGAATCATCAATTCTAAACCTGTAGAACGTTGATTATATATCACTCTTATGTATACATTCCTCAGTGATAGATCAATCGCATGAATCCTTGGATTAAACTTGACGTACTGCACGAGTGGTACTTCGGGGATTTCTTCGGAAAGAAAATACCTAAGAGGTACTCCTGCAGCTGTGATCCTGAGAATCCTCCCATCTGCGCCAGAGTTCTTTGCTATAGGGAAATCCTTCTGGAAGTGCCCTATCTCACCGCATTGGTGGCATGACTGGCTAGTACTTGCATTGGTGACGGGATGGACTTTCAAAACCAATTAAAACCTAATAATACATTCCGTTTATCTTGGTGGAAATTGGTGAATCGTCATTCACCTACCTTCAAATATTTTATAGCTTGGATTACGGCATCCCTCTTCCAAGTTATAAAATAGTTTGTTGGGTCCTAGAATTAATATTTCATATTGGGTGTTATATTAAGGACTTAAATCAACTTTACTTGAATTTCTCCTATTGTTGATGTCTGGTTTTCTCGAATCATGCTTTCCTAATGAATATGACTTCCCGAGTTTGGCTCATGGAAGTCATACTTCTCTTCCTCCACATCCTCCAATTATTCTCCCTGACCCACAAGTTTAAAGACTTGAAAAGTTCAAGATCACTCAATCCCTACTCACAATAAAACATAAAATTGGAGGTCCTATGTGCACTTATTGTTCGGTTTTGAGCAATCTAACACTTCCTAAGTGTGCATGCAACCCTAATAAACCTTGGATCTATGTTTTTCTAAATACATGCAAAATAATAATTTTCCAAGGTTTATAACCTATCTAACATGGCATGGGGAACATTTCAACATAAAAGAGTTAGAAGAGATTACATACCTTTTTG
The DNA here is from genome assembly GCF_051521515.1 of Lactuca serriola. Lineage (NCBI taxonomy): Eukaryota > Viridiplantae > Streptophyta > Magnoliopsida > Asterales > Asteraceae > Lactuca > Lactuca serriola. The sequence goes on along the minus strand of NC_136415.1, from coordinate 121,712,539 downwards.
ATGAGTTTGGTTCTTAAGGAGTTTGAGGGCCAAGCACCAATAGTGTGAATGCCTCAAATGGAATAACAAAACACCACAAACTCTTGGAAAACATTGCGAGAGTATACACACTTGTATATTTCGGCCACACACAAGCACACACACACTAGTTCACTAGTTGCCACTAGGCACCATTTCATGCTCCATAAGCATGCTTATATAGTGTGCATGGTTAGGGTGAAACCCTAATAACCCATGCCTTTTCCTTTCCAAGGATCCATGGGTTAAAATCTCCATGGATCATCGATGGACTTCCATCCAAGCCTAGCCCATTAACAAATGAGTGTTAGCCCACACCATATAAAACCAATAACCCATAATCTAATTAGTCTTCCTTTTAATCTTTAAATTAATTCATAATTAATTTAAGACTAAGACTAATTAAATAACATAAATTCATATAAATATATTATAACTTATAATATATTAATAAACATATGTGTATAACTCTCATAAAATTATCCATAAATAGTTTGGATGAGATGCAACCCAAATGGACCATGCCGGGTCGGGTCAAGTATATACCAAATAAGTTATGGACTTAGACACCTTATCGAACAGACTCCCACTTGGATAAGTCTAATAACTATATTTGTATATGTTACTTTAGGAACCAACCAGCAATCGTAGCTCTCGAAAACTCTGTTGAACTATGAAGCGCCATTTCAGATAAGTGATCAAATAATCCTCTATTCTCATGATATCAGCCAGACAAATACATGGAACAACGTCGTACTTATTATCCAGCAGTTTGTTTCCCGATTTCTGATTTTTTGACAAAGAACTTAATCGAACACATCAATTTAGTTCTGACCGGCCGGTACATGGGTCATAACAAAATCATCGAGGGGCCCAGATATCGCTTCTATTTCTAGAAGGAACAGATAAACTTCGACTCATATGCTTGTTCTACTACTTGTTGAATTGTACACAAAGGCACGTTTTATAACATCAAGTTACTGATGCGTTTACGTGCAATCAATGCACAACCAACTCATAGGTAACAACTCATATCTCTAGGTTTGAAGATTTATATGATATTACCGTCTCACGATCACTCGAGATAAATTCCATGAAGTGATACAAGTGAGCGTGGGTTTATTCCAATACTCATAACTTATGAGTACTCATGAATGTTGTAGCAACCATTGCTATGACTAAACCCATTTAGCCATCTACAAACTCAATTCATGACAGTCTTGATTCATACCTACTTCCAGCATATGAACGACTGTGGAGTGTTTAAATAACTTAGTCATTCAGAAAGAATAACCTAACTATTCTGGAAGTCAAAACATGCAAAGTGAAACACAATAATAATCGAATCCAATATGGTCTCAGAACCCTTTTGAATATAAATAGAACCACCTTTTATTTATCACCATATTGATTACATATTATTCATTGTATAATGTTTCAAACAATCAACTTAAGACTTGAATAGAAACAAAGTCGTCCCATGCTCCTAGCATGTACACTTTGTTTTTCTAAACAATAGTTATGCCATACTCCAAGTATGCGCACTATGTTTGTCTATGATCCTTACATTGTGATGTAGATCAATTAAACATGATTCCAATGATACTCATTTCACAATCCCAAAATCTTATTGTAAATGTGAGAATCCCCGATTCCTATCATTTACCAAAAAACTGTTTGATTTTAAACTTTTATGCATTGTTCCTCTTGTAATGATTATGCACAAAGTCACCAAAACCTTGTCACCAGTCATTACAGAGTATTCCAAAGAAGGTAAACTTCTATGGAACGAAAGTCTCATATTCAAAGTAGATTGATTTGAACATCCTTCTTTGCATTAAGGTTTTCTAATCTTACATAGATTGAATAACTTCCACCTATGGAGACATTTCCATAGTCCCATTTTGACTATCACTTCCGAACAAGAGTTACTTCTTTTCAGAATATGTCAATATGGTCCTTTTCGAAAACTTACATCATACTTTCAACTTTCCCTGAGCAACCAATCTTTGCGAACCTCAGATTTGTCCTCGACAATTGCTTAATCACTTTAGTCATATCCAGTTCTAGACTTTTCCCTTCTCAATGCCTTAAGCATTTGGAAAATTTAGAAAAGATGAATATTATAGCACATGCAATCGATCCTATATCCGAAGCATATGGGACACGATTCATGATGTTTGACATAAAGACATGATACTAGACCAGTCTTTTGCTACAATATTTTTTATTTGCCATGTTTTCAAAATTTAACTATGAAGAGGGATGACGTAATCATAATCAAACTTTGAAAACGCAATATATATAGAATTTCTTCAAGTTGAACCATTCCTACATAAAATTCATATATATATATATATATATATATATATATATATATATATTCATGACTAAAGATGATTAAAATCTCAATCTAAGCTTTAGAATTGAAATGAAGTATAATTTCCTCTCCCTTAATTATAGCAAAACAACTTTTCAACCCCTGCAACTTCACGAATTGAAACTTTGTTTTCTATAATTAACATTGTTAACTTGCAACACTAAAGGTAATAATCATGCTCCCACTAACATGATGATTATCAGCATAACACTTATGCTCCCACTAGCTCTGACATATTTCCAGAAATCTGCTGGACTTCTGAAATTTAGATTCATACACCCTTTCTTAGATAGCTCACATGTGTGTCTAAACAATTTTCAGGACTATGAAAAGCGATGCCATAATCATAGTCTCAATTGCTTAGGCATTTTCCATTTCTCACAAGTCCATGTTAGTGTGTCGGTAAACCACACGCGCTCCACTAACGACTTTTGAAAATGAAAATAACACAATTGATATCTACATAAAATCTACTTAGTGAAAGCGTTTCCTCACCATTATTTTCATGAATCGGAGAGAAACCTTATGACACTTAGATTTTATGGTGTATGAGTTCCTATCCATGTGAATTTGTCAAAACCATAATCACAAGATAAGGTTAGTGACAAATTCAGCCTTACATGGATTAAACTTGTTCAATCTTATTTCTTGTCACCTTGGTAGCACAAGGCCCACCAATGCTTCCAAGTTGAACTCTGATAACTCACATGCAAATTCAACTTATTTGAAGTAGGTCCAGAAATAAGAATTATGTCAACACGATAGGTTGCAAACCTTAAGTCGTGTGCTAGTGATAAATTACAGGTTTTTCTCTTGATTAAATCTTGAAACTCTTTCAGGATCTTTAAGGCTCCCACTGTCCCCTTGACATATAAGTTTCCCCAGTCAAGAACCATTCCTTGACAAAAAAAAATATTCAAGGGATAGTGCGGATTCTTATCAAGACTAACACTTCACACAATTGGTCTTAGTTGGTCTTTGTCTCATCCAAGACATCACAACTTACCAATCTCAAATGTACAAGAGTAGAAAACATTTTACTCTTACATTTGACTAGTGTTAATAAATCTTCCTTTATGTCACTCAAAGTTACAATCTTGGAGTATGACTTTAAGAATTGTTTTCGAACGAAGTATGACTCATCTTCTTGATTTTAACCAATCCAACAATTCATGACCTCTCTTCTTAGCCATAACAATGCACTAAGACGTCCTTAGAGTATGAATTTGTGATATGGTTTCATAATCATTAAGATGATCATGAAATATGATACTAAAGTACTCTCCCATCCTTTCAGATTTGAGAAACTTTTATCTTTCTGCCTAATTTGATTCTTCTCATTTGTTTTGTCATACATTATAACCTTTCCAATGTTACAAAATTATACTTAACCTCATAAGTATAATCATATTTACTAATCTTTAGTAAATCATGACAAATCAATCTTTGTGGTGGAACTTGACTAGCGCACACCCAGTGTACCTAATTCCTTAGTCCTTCAATTGACTCACATGTACATGTGGTCAACGAATTAGTCTTAATTTTCAAAGATGAAAATTCTCATTCATCATACAATACAACTTGTATGATTCCAAGTTTCTGTCCAATTGAAACTTGGGTGATGAAAAACTTTCTTCATTTGGTAAATTCAGACACTACCACAAATGAAAGAATCAAATCCACTTTCCAATATTGCTATTACTGGAAACATATAAGCAACAATTTTCCACAGATGCCATTGTAAGGATATTTTTAAAATAAATAAAATTAAAACCTTTTTTTTATCTTTTATTTTAAAACTTTGCGGAAAAACTTATCCTTAAAATCCACATGAAAACCTTGTTGTTATCTATTCATAAGTAATATATTATAACTCTTAAGCAACAGCTCAAAATTCTGATTACCGAACCATGCGATCGAAACCCACTTTCGCAATCAGAATCAACATATACTTACTTTAAGCTTCCTATATTTTCTTTGATTCTTAAAAACATCAACATGTGACCCATTCACATTATGTAATAAGAATCTCCAAATAGGAACTTAACAGAGTTAGACAGTGGACTTTACCCGAAGTAGAGTCAAACCTCTTGACTTGATCAACCTTATGACCTTTCAGGTGAATAGGGCAGCTTCGCAACCAATGCCCCTTCCTTTGGCAACAAAACACATGGACCCTTTGGTAATGGCACATGAGACTATCTCAGACTTAGCCTTTCTCTTTACCATTTGGTCAACCGAGTTGACTATGGCCGATCCCTTTCCATTGGGAAGAGAAATCCTTTTCTAGATATCCAATGCTACCATTGTCAATTTCCATTTAAGACTTGGGAAGTTGTTCTTTTAATCAAATTTTCTTTATTGGTGTTCCAAATCATTGTTGATTCCATAAAACCAAGCAAATAGATAACATCATTAAGGGTCATGTCATAGTCTGTCTCATAGTATTCTCAAAGAGACTCACTATGTTACTAAGAAAGTGATTGAACATCCAACTTTCACGAGACTTTGACACCCAACTCTCCCGGCTTGTCAATATGTGACTTTATCTCCAAGATGTGAGCACACATAGACTATGCTTGCCAATAGGGATTGAGTGACTTTAAACTTTTCAAGAACTTGTGGGTGAGGGAGAATAATTGGAGGAGGTGGAGGAAGTGAAGCATGATGTTGAGGGACACCATCTTCAAGATATTTGGGAAGCTCATAGTTTTCTGAACCATACATCTATAATGGGAGAAAATCAAGTTAGTTGATTCAAAGTCCTTAATATAACACCCAATATGAAATATTAAAGCTAGGACCCAACACAATGTTTTATAATTTGGAAGAGGGATGCCGTAATCCAAGCTATAAAATATTTGAAGGTAGGCGAATGACGATTCACCAATTTCCACCATGAAAAACGAAATAATTTATTAGGTTTTAATTGGATTTGAAATTCCTAGATCTTTTGAGATTCATTGAACTTTTCAATGGCATGTTTCAATCTTGAGTGTGCCCTCTCAAATTTTGTGACTGGGATGCCGAGGATCACAAAACAAGGTGTGAATAACCATACCAATTCACTTGGTACCCTTAGTATTATCACCCAATCAATGTGTCGGTTAACCACACACGCTCCATTAATCTATGACAAGCAATAAGTCACCCTTCGTGATCCTTACTAGTCCAAGTTAGTGTGCCGGTTAACCACACACGCTCCACCAACGACTTGGTAAGGTACAAAGTGTGAATTCCATGGGCTAGCACCAGTTTCACATTTTTCCTAAAGTAACTAAGATTGGGATTTAAATAAAAAATATTTAGTTACTTTATAATATTCATTATACTTTTAATGAGAATTTAAAGTCATTGTCCTATCCGTTCGGCTAACGACCCTCCACCGATCAAGCAAGCGGTGGGTGAGAGTGGACACCCATTAAGTCGCCATTTTATAGGCAACAACCTTATACCCACCTTATAGACCGGCTTCGTGAATGAGGCATACTAACGGTAAAACGACTTCTTCTTATACATACATATATATATATATATATATATATATATATATATATATATAATTAACCATTAATGTTATAAATAGTATAAGTGTTGAATTTTAACTTTTAAAATTTTAAGTGTTGGAATTAAAGTTTATTAAAGTGTGTGAAACTTTTCCAAATTCCAAAACTTGAGGGCAAGTTTTGAAACTATTCAAAACTAATTAATTCCATGATTTATGTGTTTAAAGTAGTTTTAATCCAAAAACTCTTCAAGTTCCATAACTTGAGGACAAGTTATGGAAGACTTTAAACTAGTAAAAGAATTACTTTTCTTTATTTTATAACTTATGGAATTAATTAAGGTTACACTTTATTTATATATTTATTAATGAAGTGACTCTTGAACCTCCATAACTAAAGGATAAGACTCTTCATCTTTTGTAACCATCCAAAACTTTTCATTTCATAACTTATGAATTAAAGGTTCATAAAAATGAAGACTCTTCATTTTCATGTAACTTATGTGTTTTAAGTGTGTGTTCAAGAAAAGTGACCTTTGGATATCCATAACTTGAGGACAAATTATGGACTCCATTAAAACACATAAATGATCAAGAATTAATTCTAAACAATTCAGCAAATAATTCCTATCATCTTCTAAATTCATAAGAACATGAACATGATCATCAAAATTTCAAGAATTATATGAACACATAAAAAACATGGAATTTTGATATATGCTATTGTAAATGGATTAGAACCACCATTACACCAACTAAAACAAGTTTTAAAACACGAAAAAAGTTTAGGGTAATGTTTCTAGTCCATTTCCAGCAGCAAAAGTCGAAAATCTGCACTCTGTCGCTCCTACTCGTCGAGTGCATGAACCTACTCGGCGAGTAGGTTGAAGATACACATGGACTCGGTGAGTCCCCCCATGGACTCGGTGAGTTCATCAGCCAGACAGCAAGTTTTTCGACTTTTTCAACTATTTTGCATCAAGTATCAAACAAGAAAGCCTAGGCTCTGATACCACTGTTGGGTTTTGAGCAATCTAACACTTCCTAAGTGTGCATGCAACCCTAATAAACCTTGGATCTATGTTTGTCTAAATACATGCAAAATAATAATTTTCCAAGGTTTATAACCTATCTAACATGGCATGGGGAACATTTCAACATAAAAGAGTTAGAAGAGATTACATACCTTTTTGATGAGTTTGGTTCTTGAGGAGTTTGAGGGCCAAGCACCAATAGTGTGAATGCCTCAAATGGAATCACAAAACACCACAAACTCTTCGAAAACTTTGAGAGAGTATACACACTTGTATATTTCGGCCACATACAAGCACACACACACTAGTTCACTAGTTGCCACTAGGCACCATTTCATGCTCCACAAGCATGCTTATATAGTGTGCATGGTTAGGGTGAAACCCTAATAACCCATGTCTTTTCCTTTCCAAGGATCCATGGGTTAAAAGCGCCATGGATCATCCATGGACCTCCATCCAAGCCTAGCCCATTAACAAATCAGTGTTAGCCCATACCATATAAAACCAATAGCCCATAATCTAATTAGTCTTCCTTTTAATCTCTAAATTAATTCATAATTAATCTAAGACTAAGACTAATTAAATAACATAACTTCATATAAATATATTATAACTTATAATATATTAATAAACATATGTGTATAACTCTCATAAAATTATCCATAAATAGTTTGGATGAGATGCAACCCAAATGGACCATGCCGGGTCGGGTCAAGTATATACCAAATAAGTTATGGACTTAGACACCTTATCCAACACTTATGTCTTAGGACTGAAGTCACACAGCGACAAGTTGAGAATGTTGGGTGTCGTTGTCCCAAGGAAGTTGGCTATTGACTGGGTCTTTCAGTCACTTCCTGAGTCATATAGAAAGACTATTATATGACAGATCACGACATGACCCTAATGGATCTTTCTTATTTGCTTATTGTTGCTGTACCAGAAATGATTTGGTGCAATAGTCAAGCAAATATGGATGGAAGGTATATTTCTTAAACTTCTATGGACATGGACAATGGTAACCTTGGAAGTTCAGAAAAAACTTTCTCTTCCCAATGGAAAGGGATCGGCCTTGGTCAACCCGGTTGACTGGAAGGTAAAGAGAAAGTTCAAGTCTGGAATAGCCTTTTGTACCATTCCCAAAGAGTCCATATGTTTTCATTGGAAGGGAAGCTACCCAAGCTACCTGAAAGAAAGAAGAATCAAAAAGTTTGACTCTTCTTCAGGTAACTCCACTATCTAACTCCGTTAAGTTCCCAGTTGATGATTCTTAATACAAAATGTGACTCGGTTTCATTTTGATATTTAGCAAGATCAAGCAAAGGGAAGGAAACTTAAAGAAAGAATATGCTGAATCTAATCGCGAAGATGGATTTCTATTGCTTGGTTGAAGATCGGATTCTTGAGCTACTTCCTAGGAGTTATGATAGATTTCTAAAAAACATGTAATAACATAGTTTTCATTTCAAGTTGCATTGTAAGGAAAAGTTTTTCCGCATTGTTATAATAAAAGTTTTACTTTATTTTATATCTCCTTGCAATGGCATTTATGAAAACTTGATGTTTGTATGTTTCTAGCAATATTGGAAATATGTGTTTGATTCTTTTATTTGTGGTAGTGTCTAAATTTACTAAGATATGGAAAGATTCTCATCACCCAAGTTTCAATTGGATCAAAACTTGGAATCATACAAGGTGTATAGTATAATGAATGAGAAGTTTCATTTTTTTAAAATTAAGATTAGTTCCTTGTTCACATGTATATGTGAGTCAAGTGAAGGACCAAGGGATCAAGTACACATTCTTGTGCATTAGTCAAAGGCCACCACCAAAAGATTAAGAAGACTATTCATCATGATTTACTAAAGTTTAGTAAATATGGTTATACTTAGAAGCTTAAGTATAATTCTAAGACATTGGAAAAAATCCAATGTATGGCAGAACGAGTGAGAAGAATCGAATTAGGCAGAAGGATAAAAGTTTCTCAAATCTAAAAATATGGGAGAGTACTTTAGTATCATGTATATATGATCATCTTAATGATTAAGAGACCTTATCACAATTCATCCTCTAAGTGCATTCTGATAGCTAAGAAGAGGAGTTATGAATTGTTGAAGTGGTTAAATCAAGAAGATGAGTCATACTTTGTTCCAAAAATAAATCTTAGAGTCATACTCCAAGATTGTAACTTGAGTGACACGTTGTGACAACCCGATATTTCAACTCTATGTAATGACCTAAAAAGTCAATTATTGTAACCACTTTTGTGATAATGAAATTAACTTCAAATATAAAATGTACAAAAAGTTTCTATTTAATTACCTACTATGATAAATGTCATTAAACCGCGATCGTACATAAAAAGAATGCTCAAATCCGACTTCGTATATTGAAGTTATGATTTTTCCATGTTTGGCTTAGCAGCAGACAGCTAAAAACTCGAATCAGAGATCGAGCGAATTTTGGCCGGAATGACCTAAACGAGAATCGAAGGTCTCGACAATGGTAATTAAGCGGTAAAAAGTCTGGCAAAAACCGACGTCAGATAAAGAAGTTATGAATTTCTAAAGAAATTTCTTAAACATGACCTTTTAAAAATAAATAGTAAAATAATTTCAAAATTTGCCGACGGAATCTAAATGAAAGTTGTAGAGCACAGTCTCACCTACGCATGGATATAAAGACCATCGAAAACGGAGTTCGTATGAAGAAGATATGAATTTCAGAAGTTTATTAATTAAATAAAATATAAATTTAATTATTAATCCTTGGTATTATCCGAAGGGGAGTCAGCAAGCCTATCCGAGTTACGCCCGGCGTACCCTCGTACGCCCCGCGTACTCAAGGGCTAGGCTTCGGATCGTCCACGTCTCGCCCTATGCGAAGCTAGTATCCCGTCCCATCCGAGTCCGAGGCAGTCGAGGATCCGGTCATGTGTGACGTACGCGTACGCCTAGCGTACCCTCGTACGCCCCGCGTACCGAGGCGGTTCCTAGCCCCTATAAAAGGGATGCGAGGGTTCCAAAGAAAGGGCTCCATTTCTCTCATTTCTTTTATGTTCTTGCCTCGTTTTCCGTGCCCGTGCTAACCCGAAGCCCTGGTCATTTTGCTCAAGTCCCGAAGATCGTTTGTGGTCCTAAGATTCCCGAGAATCCCGATAAAACCCGTCTTCCCGAGACGAAATTCTGCCCGGTTTCCATCTCGTTTTCTTCAAACCTTCAAGTGAGTTCATACCCCTTAATCAACCCTTTTAAATATTCTAAATGCTTTTATATGCTTTCAAGGGGGAATACAAGTAAAACACACGATTATTATCGAGTGTTATATATAAAGTTTTATTATACATTTTTATTAAATAGAATCATATGTGATTTATAAACTTTATAGGGAACTCTCGTATATAAAATATATTACATTAGCATTCTATCTTTTGAAATATAAATTGTTGTAATGCATATATAAACTAAAGATTTTGCTTAGATTATATGTATACGTGTCTATCTTAGACACTATAAAAATCTATACTTTCAGATCAAGTGATTCATTTTCTAGGGATTTCTAAACAAATGAGACACACTTTTAGAAAGGTATAATAGGTATAGTTTTACGAGAATTTTGCTAACTTTTACATACTAGAAGCACAATTTTCAAGAAGTCACTTTCATATACAAGAACAAACGAACATTTTGACACGTAAATCTGTTTTTATACTAAGATTTGTGAGACATTAACTTCACGTACGTTCGAGTACACATTTCAAGTCCTGTATTATATACCAGAATCCCTTGGAGGGGGAGCATGGTGTTTGTGTATAGATTTATACGGGCTTGACAACCCGCGCCTTGACTGTTAGCTACAGTCCACCATTTGGGGTGACAAACGTCATAACATTCCGACGCCTGAAGAACGTTGTGTATAGGCATTCCGAGTCAATAGTATGGTTATAAAACTCACATGGGGTATTAAAAATATATTGATTTACGAGGTTTTCAAACATATTGGTTATTTTACACGTACCTACATTTTCTAGAAACAAACATTTGTCTTGTTAGAAGGCTACATTTATGTTAGTAGAAATATGGGATTTTCTTGAAACAAACAAACAAAAAAAACATTTCATTTTCTTACAATCATTGTCATTTAATACTTATGAAACTCACCATCTTAAATGCTGATCTACTCTTTCAAAACTACTTGTATGTCCCAGGGATTCAGTAATTACAGGTATCAAAACAGCTTTTGAAGAAGGGACGCTGCATCGTCAGTTTAAACTCATATTTTTGGGCATCATATTGTAATTGGTCAAGAACATGTACTTTTAACAATGTAAACTTTCAATTATATATATGATGGTTGTATTGCTTTCTTTACTATGTATTCATTTGTTATGCTACCACATGAAGTCATCAGCTCCCGAACGTTTCCACCGTTCCGGTTTGGGGGTGTGACAGATTGGTATCAGAGCAATGTTTATAGTGAACTAAGTATATCAAACCACATAAGATATACAAACTATAAATGCTTAAGGGACTAATACTCTCTGACAAAACATTTTTCTTTTGTTTTTACGCTTAAGCAACGTTACGTTTAACTTAAATTGTTAGTTCATTTAAGTACAAATACTTGCATACAACAAATTATTTTCGTGATTATAACTATACAAGAAGTATTTAGACAAGTTGCACACTACGATTAAGACTCGATATATGTAATCAGATTTGGGACAAATATAGCATGATCAACTATATTTGTCCAAGATCGGACCAATATATATCGAGGATTGCTCGTAGTAAGCAACAAGTCAAAACTTACCAAAACATCACAAGAATCGAACACAAGAATTTAAATACTATAGGAGTATTTGCTACATAAACTAGTTTAACTTACATGTTTAATTCTTACAAGTTCCAACTTTATTTCAATTCTTATAACCCTATTCTCGTACAGTCAAATGGCTGGATTTCACCACCCCGGCGACCCCTACTATCCCAACCAAGGCAACAGGGGATGGATCCAAGATGATCCCGAGGAGGACGAAGAACCCATAGAATTGGATGATGACTCTGGTACCGACTCAGAGCCGGAAGTGGTCAATCCACCTCCCGCACAACCTCCCGTCTTCGTTAGGAACTTTCAAGGACCGACTCCCGTCTGGGGAAGTCACCTCCACCATTGGAACCAACAACAAAACCTACGCCCTCCCTATGGCATGTGCCGAGACTTCTACGATGTCCGAGGCGGAGGTTCGGCTGATCGGGAACTCCCAGTAATGGTTGGCAAACTAGCCAATCAGTCCTACCAATCTAGAGTTCAAGCTAGCCGGATTCGGGATGTCAACGTAGAAGTACAGGTTCATACTTCTGACATCCGTAGGTTGGACAAAATTCAGGACAATGCCCAACTCCAAACCAAGGCATTCCAAGCGCAAATGATTGTGGCCCTAGCCGAATTGAGGGAACAACAAGCCGCTTTTGATAGGCGTCTTATGGAATCGAAGCAATCGGATGCAGAGTCAAGCTCCAAGCGCAACCTATGTCGCAAGTAGCGCTTGCCAAAATCTCAAATTTTGTTATAAGTCAGGACCTCGGCTAAAAGTTTTTAATTTTTCTTAAACTTTGTAACCGGAGACCCTTATAGGGGTCAAATTTTCGTGATCATTGTATCAACTATTATATTAATATAAGTGGCACTATTATTAATACATGGAGTATTTCATTCAATTCTTAAAAAGTTATGGAAAAACAAAATGCTTGTTTCATATTTTCAGTCTTACAAATAACTTTCATTCTTCTATTTTGAGACTCATACTATCATCTGTTGTTGGGCTATAGCAATATAGTTCATGAGACACATACAGTTTCTATGCTATGGAATTCTTATCTTTATCTTTTCAACCTATAGTTGAAGGATGCCTCCGCATAGGAACCCAAGGCGAAACAATGGTGGCGAAGCACCTATACCACCACCACCTCCACCTCCTCAATTTGATGCTGTCATGTTCCAAGCAGCAGTCACCACAGCGGTAGCAGCTGCCATGTCACAGATCAATAACTCGAGTACTACTGGCTCGGGAACTGGCACACACCTATCCAACCATGGCGAGAGTCATGGGCAACCCCAAGAATGCACCTTTAAGGACTTTACTAATGCCAAACCCCGGATGTTTTATGGGACTGGTGGTGTGATGGCTCTGAGGCAGTGGATCGAAAGGACATAATCAGTCTTTGAAATCTGCTCCTGTCCCGAGCACAGCAAAGTCAAGTTTGCAACCTTCACCCTTACTGATAGAGCTTTAGTTTGGTGGAATGGTCACATTAAGGTACTTACCCTGATAGTGGCAAACTCCATAAGTTGGGAGAGCTTAAAAGTCATGCTGATGAGAGAATACTGTCCACGAGGACAGATTCAAAAACTCGAGCACGAAATCTGGACTCTTGGAATGGTTGGTACCGATATCGCAACTTATACCAACAGATTCTGCGATCTGGCAATCCTCTGTCCAGATATGATTGCTCCTGAGAGCAAGAAAATAGAGAGATACATTTGGGGACTGTCGACCCAAATTCGATCAAGTTTGTTAGCTTCAAAACCTGACACTTTTGAAAGTGCCAAGGAACTGGCACAATCTCTTTTTGATTACGGAGGTCATCAGAACTCAACGGTTGCTACACCAGAACCACAGAAGGGAAACAACAACAACATCAACAACAATAACAGGAAGAGAGTATGGAATAAATGGAAGGGTGGGCCTTCCCAAGAATCCACGAAGAAACAACTGGTTTCAGAGAATGCTGCCACTGTACCTACTACCGTTCCTACGAATCTGTAACAACCCGAAATTTTCCATCGCCGAAAAACCCGTTCTACCCGTAAAACTCGTCGTTTATCAGTTCGTTCTGATTTTTCTTTGGGTTAAATTATTTAAACTTATATGTTTATTTGATACTAATGAGTGTCTAAACCCCTTAGGAACTCATGGAATTAGCCCAAAATGTTTACTTCATAAATTTTAGCAATGTCCCCATCAGGTAACGGCAACTTAATCGGGTGCGACCAAAAGCCCCGTTTAATGCCGGTATCGGGTAGAATTCCATTGTGTCCAAGTTTTGGGACGTATTTAAACGTGTTTAAACATTCACTTGAAGCTTTTGCATCCTCTCTCTACTGTCTCTCTAACCTCTCTCCTAAATCCAAGTTTAAGGGTCCAAATCTCAAATTTAAGGCTTCTAATCACCAAGGTACCTTCCCTAACTTGTTATACAACCCCTCTAGCCTTCAAATTCGAGTTTAAACCATGGATTAGGACCATTATCATGAGTTTATGGCCCTAGAACAGTCCTAGGCTGTAAACTCATATAAATGGGGTTTTTGGAGCAACAAAACCCTTCCAAACCACAATTAGACCTTAGATATGGTTAGATGACTTTATGGAATGAACTTAGAATGCCTTAAACCATGATTTAGAGACTTGTTCATGTTTTTATGGCCCTGGAGCATGCTTGGGCCGTAAACACATATAAAAGGGGTTTTTAAGCCCATAAACCCTTCCAAAACATCAACAAGGCTTAGATATGAATTTTAGAATAATGGTATTGGCCTTACAACATCACAAACATAATTTTTGAGGAGTAAATGGGAGTTTACGGCTAAGGAACATGCTTGGGCCGTAAACCCCTAAAAAATGGAGAGTAAACTCCTTTTCACATGTCCAAATGCCTTGAAACTCAACCAATAGCCTTGTGGTAAATCCTAGAGCCATCTAAAAATAGTTTGGGGACCATAAACACATCAAACATCCTCTTAATAAGAGTTTATGGCCATATATCATGCTCTTAGGCCATAAACTCCTAAATGTGAGTTAAATGGTGCCCTAAATTTATAACAAGGCTTGGAAAATTAACTAGAATCACATGTGATTGTTCCTTGTGCCCCAAAATAATTATTCAAGACCATGGGAGAGTTTACGGCCGTAAACTCCAAGTTTGCAGCCGTGAACTCCCTTAAACATGGTATAAGTCCCTAAATGTAATCCAAGGCATTTTAGAAGTCCATTCCAACAATACCCAAGTCCAAACAAGCCATTAAGCACTAAAAATCACACCAACATGAGTTCACGGTCGTGAACTCATGTATATATTTGTTTCATGGTTGTAAACTCCTTAAAATGTTTACTCTTGGGGAGTAAACTCAAATCCCAAGTCCGTAGTACCATTACACGTCTGTAGATGTCACCTGGGTCACTCCAAACACTCGTTTTGAGGTGTTTAATCTCATTGGAGTATAATGTTCCATATAATTAGTGATTGTAAATCTAATTAGATATATATGGACATTATTTCATTTTACATAGGGACATCGCGAGTAATCAAGCCCCGAACCAACGATTAGTGTCCGAAACCGTCGCATTTCCAAGTCCGGTGAGTTCATACCCCTACCCTTTTTCCGTGTTTTCAATGGTTTTCAATGTTTTCAGGGGGGGAATACAAGCAAAAAGTACAAGTGTATTTTGTACTTAAACTGATTTTCAACTCAATGGTTTTACTTACTAAATGTCTTGATTTCCAAAGATTTGTGATAACTGACGTTTCGAATTGCAGGTTAAACATAGATTTCTTTTAAAAGTGTTATAACTATATTCTCTTTGAATAAGAAATCATACTAATCATATTTAAGATCAATACGAATACGAATGTAATCTAGTACGAATACGAATACGAATGTAATCTAGTACGAATACGAATACGAATGTAATCTAGTACGAATACGAATACGAATGTAATCTAGTATGAATACGAATACGAATGTAACATAGTATGAATACGAATACGAATACGAATACGAAGACGAATACAAATACGAATACGAATACGAATACAAATACGACTACGAATACGAATACGACTACGAATGCGAAATGACGCCTTTGGTTGACACTAAGACTTCGAATATACAATTAGTGTACCCCTTGAGTGTCACCAGAGTTTCGAATTTAATACGAAAATACGCCTCAGGACCTCTACTGAGTTTCAAATATATCCGCCTTAGAATGTCGACAGAGCTTCGAATACACAACTAATATACTCTTTTGGAACTAAGTAGAACTTCGAAAATACTGTAATGTACGCTTCTTTGTGATTCCAAATATTCGAAAATACAACTAAATTAGTAAATAATAGCCATTCTAAAGTAGAATAACTAAGGGTTTAGAATACTTAACCAATACTACACATATGGGAATTACTATTACTTCGAAATCAAACCTAAGAAACCAACCACAACACATAGGAAAATATGGGATTTTCCTGGGATAACATAACAACCAGTAATGAATCTAGATACAAATAGACAACTCAACACATAGGAAAATATGGGATTTTCATGGGTAGTACAACAACACATAAACGGATAAAGTAACAAACGAATAACTAAAACTATAAGGAAAATATGGGATTTTCCTGGAATGACATAACCAATCATTTTCGAAATTGTAACAAAGGATAACCAAACCATTTTCATGAGAAAATATGGGATTTTCTTGATCAACAACTTTTCCAGAAAGTAAAGGAACTCGTTCTTTTCAAAACTAAACCGCTTATGAACTCACCAGCTTTATGCTGATTTTCAAACTGCTTGTATTCTCAGGTCAGTGTTAGACAGGTACACCGCAACCTTTTGGAGAAGACGGAGCGTCCCGAAGACTCGTCTTTACTTTTGTTTATATTACATATGTAAAACACTTGTACAACTTTACTTTCAAACAAATGTAAATAATATTATGTAATGTAATGTTTTGTGATTACTGCTTTGTTGGGTTATGTGCATTCTAACACTTCCTAAATGTACATGCAACCCTAAATACCTTGGATCTATGTTTTCTCTATTATACATGCAAATAAGAACATCCAAGGTATTATCCTAATCTAGCATACAAAAACTATGAATGTAACAAGATAGAATACATACCTCTTGATGTAGCTTGATGTCTTCAAGCTTTAAGAGCTTAGCCCCAATAGTGTGGAAGCCTCAAGTGGAATCACAAATCACCAAGACACCTTGGAATACTTTAGAGAATATGATTACTTGGTTCTCTCTAGTGAAATTGGCTAGCCCTTCTTTAGTGTATCCACACTAGTGCCAATTTCACCAACCAAAGACATCTTTATATAGTATGGAGGATTAGGATTAAACCCTAATACCCATGACCTTTCATTTCCTAGGATCCATGGGTTAAACACTCCATGGACTATCCATGAAAGCTTAGCCCAACCTAAATGAACTTGGCCCATTCCATATATATAAGAGTCCATATTTAATTAGTTCCTTTTGATCACTTAATTAATTATAAATTAATTCTTGATCAATACTAATTAAATAATATGATTCCATATTAATATATTAGAACTTATAATATATTAATATTAATCATAAACATACTATTCTCAAAAGATTATCCATATAAATTGTGTCGGTGAAGTGCAACCCAAATGGACCATGCCGGGTCGGGTCAAGTACATACCAAATATAGTTATGGACTTAGACATTAATCCAACAGTCTCCCACTTGGATAAGTCTAAAACTATTATTGCGTATGACTTCAAACCTAACTGGCAATCGTAGCTCTTAAAGCTGCTGTCGAACTCTGATCTTGTCAACGAACTTGTCCATTAGATAAGGGATCATATATTCCTCCATTCTAGATATCATATCGAATGAGACATGGATTATAATCATTCTCTCTGTCCATTTGTTGTTTCCCGATTTCCGATTTATGATGACTGACTAATTGAACAAATCAAATCAGTCCTGGCCCGGCCGAGCACTTCCATTTGTCATCATCAAATCATCGAGGGGCCCACAGATATCGTTTTTATCCCGAAGGTAAAAGGAATGGATAAACTTCGACTCATATGGCTTGTTCTACTACTTGTTGAATCATACACAAAGGCACGTTTTATAGCACCGAGTTACCAAATGCGTTTTCGTGCAATCAATGTACAACCAACTCATAGTAACAACTCATATCTCTAGGTTTGAAGAATATAAGATATTATCGTCTCATGATCACTCGTGATAAAATCCATGAAGTGATTCCAATGAGCGCGGGTTGAATCCAATACTCAGAACTTATGAGCACTCATGAGTGTTGTAGCCCTTTGTCCAACACCTTAGACCTCTACAAGCCAACCCATGACAGTCTTAATTCATATCTACTTCCAACATATGACCGACTGTGGATGGTTTGAATAACTTAGTCATTCCGGAAGAATAACCTAGTTTATTCGGGAAGTCAAAACATGCAAAGTGAAACACAATAATAATTGAATCCAATATGGTATCAACTCTTTGAACATAAATAAAACACCTTTTATTTATCACCATATGATTACACATTATTCATTGTATACTGTTTCAGCTATCAACTTTATTCTTGAATTTAAAACAATAGTTGTCCCATGCTCCAAGCATGTACACTATGTTTTCTTAAACACTAGTCATGCCACACACCAAGTATGCATACTATGTTTGTCTATGATCCTTACTTTGTGAACTAGATCAATTGAACATAACTTCAATGATTTTCTTTTCACACTCCCAAATCCTTACCGCAAATGCAAGAATTCCAAATTCATGCCATTTACTGAAATCTGTTAGATTCTAAACTTATATGCATTGATCCTCTCGTAATGATTATGCACAAAGTCATAAAGACTTGGCAACAATCATTACAGAGTATTCCAAAGGAGATCAACTCCTTGGAAATATTCTTCTTGCATTAAGTTTCCTTAATCTTACACAGATTGAAAATTCTAACTTTGAAACATTTCCAGATTCCATTTTGACTATCACTTCTGAACAAGAGTTGCCTCCTTACAGATTATGTCAATATGGTCCTTCCAGAATTATCACTATACTTCCAATTGTCCTTGAGTAACCAATCTTTGGTAAACCTTAGATTGTCCTCGACAATTGTTTAATCCTTTTAGTCATATCCAGTTCTAAACCTTTTCCCTTCTTAATGCCCCAGGCATTTGGAAAATTTTAGAACGGATGAATATAACACATGTAATCGATCCTATATCTGAAGCATATGGGACACGATTCATGATGTCTTACATAAAGACTAAACCAGTCTTTTGCTATAATATTTCCATTTCAATTTGCCAAGTTCTCATAATTCAGATTATGAAAAGGGATGTCGTAATCATAATCGAATTTTAGAACGCAAATAATGGACCCATATACAGAATTTCCTTATGTTGAGCCATTCCAACATGAAATTCATATATATCCTTGACTAAATGATTAAAACCTCACGATCTAAGCTTATAGATTTGAGATGAAGCATAATTTCCTCTCCCTTAATTATAGCAAAACAACTTTTTCCCAATTGAAACTTTTGTTTTCTATAATTAACATTGCTAACTTGCAATACTTATCATAATTATCATGCTCCCACTAACATGATGATTATTAGCATAACACTTATGCTCCCACTAGCTTTGACATGTACTCAGAAATCAGTTGGACAGTCTGAAATTTAGATTCATACACCCTTTCCGTAGATAGCTCACCTGTGTGTCTAAGCAATTTCAAGAACCATGAAAAGGGATACCGTAATCATAGTCTCAATTGCTTAGGCATTTGCCATTTCTCACAAGTCCATGTTAGTGTGCCGGTTAACCACACGCGCTCCACTAACGACTTTTGAAAATGCAAATAACACAATTGATATCTTCGTAGAGAAACCTTATGACACTTAGATTTATATGGTGTATGAGTTCCTACCCATATGAATTTGTCAAACCATAATCACAAGACAAAGATACTGACAAATCCAAAACCATATGGATTGAACTCAATCTTAACTTCTTGCCACCTGGCAGCTCAAGGGCCTGCCATTGCTTCCAAGTTGTTATGCAACAAACTGAGAACTCTAAGAACTCATATGCAAAGCCAACTTTAACTAGAATGGGCACAGATATGTCAACACGGTAGGTTATAAACCTCAAGTCGTGTGCTAGTGAAGAATTTCAGGTTTTATTCTTGATTATTTCTTGAGACTTTCAAGACCTTTAAGACTCCTACTGTCCTCTTGACATATAAGACTCCCTTGTCAAACATCCAAGAGATAGTGCGGATTCTAATCAAGAAAAACACTTTACCCAATTGACCTAAGTTGGTCTTTGTTTTATCCAAAACATCACAACTTACCAATTTCAAATGTATAAGAGTAGAAAACTTTTACTCTTACATTTGACAAGTGTTTTAAACCTTCTTTAAGACATGTCACTCAAATGACAATCTTGGAGTATGACTCTAAGACTTGTATTGGAACGAAGTATGACTCATCTTCTTGATTTAACCATTTCAACAATTCAAGTTCCTCTTCTTAGTCATAAGAATGCACTAAGATTTCCTTAGAGAACTAATTTTGATATGGTTTCTTAATCATTAAGATGATCACAAAAACTGATACTAAAGTACTCTCCCATCTTTTTAGATTTGAGAAACTTTTATCCTTCTGCCTAATTTGATTCTTCTTATTCGCTCTGCCTTACATTGGAACCTTTTCCAATGTCTCAGAGTTACACTTAAGCATGTAAGTATAATCATATTTACTGAGCTTTAGTAAACTATGACGAATAATCTTATCGATCTTTTGTGGTGGACTTAATCAGTGCACAAGACTGTGTACTCGATCCTTTAGTCCTTCACTTGACTCACACATCCATGTGAACCAGTAATTAGTCTTAATTTTTCCAAAACTTGAAAGTTCTCATTCATCATGCTATATAACTTGCATGATTCCAAGTCCCGGTCCAAATGAAACTTGGGTGATGAGAATCTTTCCTTATTTGGTAAATATAGACATTACCACAAATGAAAGAATCAACTTCATATTTCCACTCTTGCTCTTAATGGAATCATATAAGCAACAATTTTTCCTCAAAAGCCATTGTAAGGATATTTTAAAATAAATAAAATCAAAAAATTTTTCTTTTATTTTAAAACTTTGCGGAAAAACTTATCCTTACAATCCATATGAAAACTTGTTGTTATCTATTCCTAAGCAATATCTCATAACTCCTAAGAAGTTGCTCAAGAATCCGATCTTCAAACTATGCGATAGAAATCCATCTACGCCATCAGATTCAGCATATTCTTTCTTTAAGTTTCTTCACTTTTCTTTGATTCTTAAAACATCACCATGTGACCCAGTCACATCATGTATCAGGAATCTCAGAATAGAAACTTAGTAGAGTTAGATAGTGGAATTTACCTGAAGTAGAGTCAAACTTATTGACTTTAACATCCTTAGGTAAATTTGGCAGCTTCGCAACCAATGCCCCTTCCTTTGGCAATATAAACATATGGACCCTTTGATAATGGTACAAGGGACTATCACAAACTTAGCTTTTCTCTTTACCATTTGGTCAACCGAGTTGACTATGGCCGATCCCTTTACCATTGGGAAGAGAATGCTTTTCTGGATTTCCTGTGTCACTATTGTCAATGTCCATCAAGTTTTAAGGAAGTTGATCTTAACAAATAGATAAGATCATTAAGGTTCTTGTCATAGTCTGTTTCATAGGTGTCCCAAAGGAACTCACTATGTGACTTAGAAAGTGATTGAACCAGCAACTTTCTCAAGACTTTGACACCCAACTCTCCCGGCTTGTCAATATGTGACTACATCTCAAATATGTGATCACACCTAGACCTTGCCTTGCCAATAGGGATTGAGTGACCTTGAACTTGTGGGTTAGGGAGAATAATTGGAGGAGGTGAAAGAAGTATGATTTCCATGAGACATCATCTTCATTTAGGAAAGCTTGTTTCAAGAGATTTAGGAAGATCATAAATGTCTAAACCAGACATCTTTTGGGAGATATTCAAGATAGTTGATCTTAAGTCCTTAATATAACACCCAATATGAAATATTAAGGCTAGGACCCAACAACCTATTTTATAACTTAGAAGAGGGATGCCGTAATCCAAGCTATAAAATATTAGAAGGTAGGTGAATGACGATTCACCAATTTCCACCAAGATAAACAAAATGTATTATTAGGTTTTAATTGGTTTTGAAACTCCTAGATCTATTGAGATTCATTGAACTGTTCAAAGGCATGTTTCAATCTCGAGTGTGCCCTTCAGGTTTTGTGACTGGGATGCCGAGGATCACAAAACAAGGTGTGAAGTAACCATGCAAATCACTTGGTACCCTTAATAAATTACCCCTCAATCGATGTGCCGGTTAACCACACACGCTCCATCGATACTATGATAAATATTAAGTCACCCTTTACCTACCTTGTTAAGTCCAAGTTAGTGTGCCGGTTAACCACACACGCTCCACTAACGACTTAGACAAAGTGTAAAGTGTAATTTCATGGGTTAGCACCTTATTCACATTTTTCCTAAGTAACTAAGATTGGGTATTATTAAGAGTTTAGTTACTTAGTATTATCATTAATACTTTTAATGAAGGAGAATTATAGTCTTGTCAAACCCGTTCGGCTAACGACCCTCCACCGGTCAAGCAAGCGGTGGGTGAGAGTGGACACCCATTAAGTTGCCATTTTATAGGCAACAACCTTATACCCACCTTATAGACCGGCTTCGTGAATGAGGCGTACTAGCGGTAAGACTGACTTTACTCTTATACATATATATATTATTAACTTATAATATTATAAAGTATAAGGGTTGAATTTTAACTTTTAAAATTCTAAGGGCTAACTTGGAATTAAAGTATTCATAAGAGAAAACTTTACAAATTCCAAAACTTGAGGGCAAGTTTTGAAACTATTCAAAACTAATTAATTCCATAACTTATGTGTTTAAAGTAGTTTTAATCCAAAAACTCTTCAAGTTCCATAACTTAACTTGAGGACAAGTTATGGAAGACTTTAAACTAATAAAAGAATTAAATTTTCTTTATTTTATAACTTATGGATTTAATTATGGTTACATATTTTTCTTTAATGAAGTGACTCTTGAACTTCCATCACTTGAGGACAAGTTATGGAGTCATAAAAAATTATTCAATGACACAAGACTCTTCATTTTGTAACCATTGCCAACTTTATGAGTTTTAAGATTCATAAATGTGACTTTTAAGTTACATAAACACATTTTATGAACTTCTTTTAGATTAATTTGGATTAAAACCAACTAACAAATAATATTTTTCATCAATCTAAATTAACTCATAAAACAAGATAACACAAAAAAAAACTTTTCATGTTCCATATCTTAAGAACAAGTTATGGAATTCTTTAAAACATTAAGACCAAATTTTGTAACTCCATAAAAAACTTTGAACCAATTTTTTTTTTAAAACCTTTTCATATCCATAACTTATGGAGGTTTCAAAAAATAAAACTCTTTAGATCAAACTTTTAAAACTAATAAAATAATCATATCATTTTATCTTTTATTAAATTTGACCTAATTCAACTCATAAAGCAAATTATTCAAATTTTACAAATAATTAGTTTTTCACAAGAACAAGTAATTATCTTAAAATTTGACGAACTTCATGTTTTTTTTTTCTTTTTTTTTTCAACTTTGAAAATAAAATATTTGCATCAATATAACAGAAAACAACCCGTGGCTCTGATACCACTGTTGGGTTATGTGCATTCTAACACTTCCTAAGTGTACATGCAACCCTAAATACCTTGGATCTATGTTTTCTCTATTATACATGCAAATAAGAACATCCAAGGTATTATCCTAATCTAGCATACAAAAACTATGAATGTAACAAGATAGAATACATACCTCTTGATGTAGCTTGATGTCTTCAAGCTTTAAGAGCTTAGCCCCAATAGTGTGGAAGCCTCAAGTGGAATCACAAATCACCAAGACACCTTGGAATACTTTAGAGAATATGATTACTTGGTTCTCTCTAGTGAAATTGGCTAGCCCTTCTTTAGTGTATCCACACTAGTGCCAATTTCACCAACCAAAGAAATCTTTATATAGTATGGAGGATTAGGATTAAACCCTAATACCCATGACCTTTCATTTCCTAGGATCCATGGGTTAAACACTCCATGGACTATCCATGAAAGCTTAGCCCAACCTAAATGAACTTGGCCCATTCCATATATATAAGAGTCCATATTTAATTAGTTCCTTTTGATCACTTAATTAATTATAAATTAATTCTTGATCAATACTAATTAAATAATATGATTCCATATTAATATATTAGAACTTATAATATATTAATATTAATCATAAACATACTATTCTCAAAAGATTATCCATATAAATTGTGTCGGTGAAGTGCAACCCAAATGGACCATGCCGGGTCGGGTCAAGTACATACCAAATATAGTTATGGACTTAGACATTAATCCAACATGCTTTACTATGTGCATTGGATTTGATACTCAACGTGGAGTCAACCCTGGAAATGTTTCCGCCTTTGGTTTTCAGGCTGTGACAGATTGGTATCAAAGCCCTTGTTTATAGTGAGTTGGTATACCAAAGCTTACATGGTATAAGACTATAAACATTAAAAGGCCTAAGTGTTCTGAACTAAAAGTATACTCTACGAATATAAGTATTTTCTAAAGTATACAACTATACCGACTGTCGAAATCCATAACTACAAGTAGAACAAAATATAAGTAAATGGGTGTTGTACACTGCGGTTAAACCTGGGCAGTTATGTAGTCGTGTCTAGGATCAATATAGCCTGGCCAACTATATTCATTTGAGACACGGCCAACATGTGCTTGGGAGTGACTGTGGAACGCAACATACCTAAAACTTACCTAATATCCCAAACAATGAGTCGTCGCTGCAACGAACCATGAAATATTATGGGAGTATTTCTCAAGCCGATCCTTTGTAGAAATCCTCGTATACGTGTTGTTCCTTGATCATTCCTCTAGCGATAAAATTTTCTGCCTTGATCACTCTTTCCTGCTTTATCGCTTAATATAATGTTATATCTGTCTCGATGAGATATCCCCTGATCCATATCTCTTGATTCAATTCAGAGGACTTATGATCCTCTCTTTCCTGATCTTTTTAGATCAAGATGCCTCCGAGGAAAAGACCCAGCTCAAAGAACACCAAGAACCCTCCGCCGCCACCACCTCCTCTTCAAATCAATCTAGAAACACTTCAGGCAACCATTTCTGCCACCATATTAGCCATCCTGCCTCAACTAAACCCCAAGGGTTCAGGAGGTGGTTCCCAAAACCAAAACCAAGAAGGTAATCAGGGACACCGGAAGGAGTGTTCCTATAAAGACTTCATGAACGCAAAACCGACATTCTTCGATGGCACAGGGGGTGTCATTGCTCTAACTCGGTGGTTAGAGAAAATCGAATCTATCTTCGAGATTTGCGCCTGTTCGGAATCTAATAAGGTAAAATTTGCCGCCTGTATGCTCACCGATAAGGCTTTGACTTGGTGGAACGGCCGAGTCAAATCCCTGACTTTACCTGTAGCCAATGCTATGGGATGGGAAGTTATGAAGGAACTACTACATGTGGAGTATTGCCCTCGGGGTGAAATCTAGAAGCTGGAACATGAGCTATGGAACCTGAAGATGAAAGGTTCTGATATCGCCGCTTACACTTCAAGGTTTGACAACTTGGCACTTATCTGTCCGGGAATGGTTACCCCGGAGAGAAAAAAGGTAGAAAGGTTCATCTGGGGATTAACCCAGCCAACAAAAGGGAACGTTATGGCAGCAAAGCCAGATACCTATGATAGCGCCAAGTGTCTGGCTCAAACTTTGATCGATCACAATGATGACCAAGAAGAAGCAGACACCACTCCCGAGCCAACAGAAAAGAGTGGCGAGAAAAGAAAGTTTTGGAGAAAGAAGAAGAAGAGTCAGTCTTCCCCAGAACCCTCAAAGAAACAGCAAATAGTGGCCATCCATGCTACCACTATTCCTGCTGATGTTTCTGTTGTCAATTCTACATCTCAAGTACCTGTCACCGGATATGTCGGTATCCTCCCGTGGTGTGACCGATGTAACTACCACCACCGCATCCCTGGCCCTTGTCATGCAAAGTTCTGTAGAAGTTGTGGCCAGGAAGGTCACCTCGCACGAACCTGCAAAACCCCAACCCCGTCAACTAGTCAAGCTTCCGGAGCTTGTATCGATCAAACCTGCTACAACTGTGGAGAGGTCGGGCACTATAAGCGAAACTGTCCAAAGACAGTAACGTCTGGCAACACCGGGAGAGTCCTAACTATGGGGCAAGAAAGGACAGCCGTCGATCCCACCGTTGCCACAGGTATACTTCTTTTCAATAAATCTTGTGCCCGTAATCCTTTTCGATTCTATTGATGAAAGGATTTGCTAACCATTCATTCAAATATCTTTCTAAATTAAATCCTTCGTTAAAAATCGAAACGTGCACCGTCGAGATGACCAACCAGTGAGAAAGAAAGCGTTAACGTCATACCCTTAGATCGTATCCTCAATTCGGATGGTTATCCCTTTCTATTTGATCTAAAGGTAAACCTTTCATGGAAAGCTTTGATGCAAACTTGGCATAGAATGACTTAGTCTCATTCATATGGATATTCTTGTCTTCGAAAGGGTCATCTGTTTGTATCTTTCCTTTGACCCAACCCTCATATTCTTCGTGCATCAAAGCTTAGAAAGTTTTTCCATCCATTCCCCGTCCGTATGATATTCGGGAAAACGAGAAGTCTGTAACTTTTTCCCTGATGCGTTTCCAAGAATCCTCGAGAATTCTTTTCCGAACGTCTAGTCAAGTCTCGTATTAATCTAGTCCTTGGAGCTACCTCGTAGCCGAACCTCTGGAAGATGATGTATCCAATACAGCGGCCAGGACCTGATGTGATCACCACGAGTTCGTAGTGGTACCCTTCGGTCAAATCATTTTCCTTGATCTTGTAGTAAACAAGGCATCCATACCGTGGGCCCATAACCCATGGGTCCCGGAATTCTCTTTCAGGATCATCAAACCCTTAGTTACTCTGCCACATGAAGATGTACCTTCTTGTTGGAGTTTGTTTTCTATTGGAAGCCTTATCCTAGGGAAAACATGGAACTTAGTAGCACCCTTGTGAAATCGATTCTGTAACCTTCAAACTTCGATTGCTCTCGGAACTTATTAGCACCCATCTGATACTTCACGTCTCAGTCTTTGAGAAGTATCTACCTAACGAAATCAAGCCGCGTCCCGATAGTGAGGGTTCGCTGAGACGTCAAGCGGAGACCCGATGTCACTTGGGAGCGTAAAAAACCGAAGCAGCAAATCCACCCGCATCTCATTCAAATTCATGACTAGTGTTGTAATCATTGAATTTCAGGACAAAATTCCCTCTAACGGGGGGATAATGTAACAACCCGAAATTTTCCATCGCCGAAAAACCCGTTCTACCCGTAAAACTCGTTGTTTATCAGTTCGTTCCGATTTTGCTTTGGGTTAAATTATTTAAGCTTATATGTTTATTTGATACTAATGAGTGTCTAAACCCCTTAGGAGCTCATGGAATTAGCCCAAAATGTTTACTTCAGAAATTTTAGAAACCTCCCCGTCGGGTAACGACAACTTAATCGGGTGCGACCAAAAGCCTCGTTTAATGCCGGTATCGGGTAGAATTCCATCGTGTCCAAGTTTTGGGACCTATTTAAACGTGTTTAAACATTCATTTGAAGCTTTTGCTTCCTCTCTCTACTCTCTCTCTAACCTCTCTCCTAAATCCAAGTTTAAGGGTCCAAATCTCAAATTTAAGGCTTCTAATCACCAAGGTACCTTCCCTAACTTGTTATACAACCCCTCTAGCCTTCAAATTCGAGTTTAAACCATGGATTAGGACCATTATCATGAGTTTATGGCCCTAGAATAGTCCTAGGCCGTAAACTCATATAAATGGGGTTTTTGGAGCAACAAAACCCTTCCAAACCACAATTAGACCTTAGATATGGTTAGATGACTTTATGGAATGAACTTAGAATGCCTTAAACCATGATTTAGAGACTTGTTCATGTGTTTATGGCCCTGGAGCATGCTTGGGCCGTAAACACATATAAAAGGGGTTTTTAAGCCCATAAACCCTTCCAAAACATCAACAAGGCTTAGATATGAATTTTAGAATAATGGTATTGGCCTTACAACATCACAAACATAATTTTTGAGGAGTAAATGGGAGTTTACGGCTAAGGAACATGCTTGGGCCGTAAAACCCTAAAAAATGGAGAGTAAACTCCTTTTCACATGTCCAAATGCCTTGAAACTCAACCAATAGCCTTGTGGTAAATCCTAGAGCCATCTAAAAATAGTTTGGGGACCATAAACACATCAAACATCCTCTTAATAAGAGTTTACGGCCATATATCATGCTCTTAGGCCATAAACTCCTAAGTGTGAGTTAAATGGTGCCCTAAATTCATAACAAGGCTTGGAAAATTAACTAGAATCACTTGTGATTGTTCCTTGTGCCCCAAAATAATTATTCAAGACCATGGGAGAGTTTACGGCCGTAAACTCCAAGTTTACAGCCGTGAGCTCCCTTAAACATGGTATAAGTCCCATATTTTTAATCCAAGGCATTTTAGAAGTCCATTCCAACAATTCCCAAGTCCAAACAAGCCATTAAGCACTCAAAATCACACCAACATGAGTTCACGGCCGTGAATCATGTATGTATGTATTTCATGGTTGTAAACTGTTGGAATAGTGTCTAAGGCTGCAACTATATTAGGCAAGTATTTGACCCGGTTGTGCATGGTCGTTTTGGGTTGCCTTCACTATAGCAACTTGATAGGATGATTTACTAAGAGAGAATAAATTATTAATATATTATGAGAATAATATAAAGAATAATAATATTGTTATTTGATTAATATAAGTCATAGAATTAATTGGAATTAATTTGGTGACTTAAAGAGATTAATTAAATAAGAGGGTATAAATTGTCGATTGTTTGATACTTAAACTTTAGACTGTAAATCCATATAGATATGTATTGGACGGATTCTAGAAGCTAGGGATAGCTTCAAATCGTTCAAGAGTTATCTAAGGAATGGATTTGGATAGCTTTAAGAGAAGATTATCCAATTAGGGTTTAAGCTGTAACCCTTAAGGAGTCTACAAGTATAAATAGATCCTATGGCATAAGGAAATCGACACTTCATAAAAAGTATAGAAACCCTGGCCGATTTCCTCCCCTCTCCTCTCTCGCAAATCATCGTCCTTGCTATTTGGTGTTTGTAAGCCATTAGAGGAGTGATAATTGTGACTCTAGAAGCTCCAAGACAACAAGATCAACAAGGAATTCAAAGGTATGATTCTAGATCTGTTTTATCATTGTTCTTATTCCTAAATAGTCATTAGAAGTCTTGGATTGACTGCTACTGTTTGTTGTCTTTTGGAGAAGCCTTGGGAAGATTGACCCTTCTTCTTCTTCCAGAATTTTCTTTTCTCACCACTGCTTTTAGTCGACTCAGGGGCAGTGGTGGCTTCCTCAACATCATCACTATGGTCGATTATGGCTTGGGCTAAAGTCTTAGCACTATCATATGTGTCCGGGCGAGCAGCTAAGACATGACCTTTGGTTGGATTTGTTAACCCCCATATAAACCTCTCGATCTTTTTGCTTTCAGGAGTGACTAGACCAGGGCAAAGAAGGGCAAGATCATCGAATCGGGAAGTGTATGCAGCAATGTCGGAACCTTTCATCTTCAGGTTCCAGAGCTCGTGCTCTAGCTTCTGCATTTCACCTTGGGGACAATATTCAGCAAGGAGGAGTTCTTTCATAGCTTCCCAGCTCATGGCATTGGCTACGGGGAGGGTCAAGGATTTGACTCGGCCATTCCACCAAGTCAATGCTTTATCAAGGAAGGTACAAGCTGCGAACTTGACCTTATCGGACTCAGCACAGGCATAGATTTCGAAGATGGATTCGATTCTCTCGAACCATCGGGATAAGGAAATGACACCACCAGTGCCATTGAAGAAAGAAGGCTTCGCATTCATGAAGTCCTTGTAGGAACCCTCCTTACGGCGTTCCTGGTTACTGTCTTGATTCTGATTACTGCCTCCTGAACCACCGGAACCACCGGTGTTTAGCTGGGACATGGCAGCTGCCACCGCGGCGGTAACAACTGTTTGAAATAACACGGGATCAATTTCAGGAGGAGGTGGCGGAGGGTTGTTGGAGTTGGATCTTCTTCTGGGAGGCATCTTGATCTAATAAGATCAAGAAAGAGAGGGTGGTAAGTCCTCTGAATCAAATCGAGAGATATCACAGATATACAAATATTCCGAGTAAGCGATAAGCGATAAAGCGGAAAGGAGTTATCAAAGCAGATAGTTTTTCGCTAATGGAACAATTAAGGATCAATGCATGTACGAGGATTTCTACGAAGGATTGGCTCCAGAAATACTCCCATGGTATTTCATGATTCGCTACGATACTGGCTCGATGTTGGTGGTATTAGGGTAAGTTTTAGGCATGCCGCATACCACAGTCACTCCCAAGCACATGTTGGTCGTGTCTCGAATGAATATAGTTGGCCAGGCTATATTGATCCTAGACACGACTACATAACTGCTCAGGTTTAACCGCAGTACACAACACCCATTTACTTATGTTTTGTTCTACTTATAGTTACGGATCTCGACGGTTCGGTATACTTGTATACTTTTGAAAATACTTGTAGTTTGAAAATACTTTTAATTCAGAGCACTGAGGCCCTTTAGTGTTTATAGTTTTATACCATGTAAGGTTTGGTATACTTTATTCACTATAAAAAAGGGCTCTGATACCAATCTGTCACACCCCGAAAAACGAAGGCGGAAACATTTCCGGGGTTGACTCCATGTTGAGTATCAAATCCAATGTACATAGTAAGTAAAGTAGAACAACCATTACATTACATATAAAAGTTTTACAATTGTTTTCAATAGTAAAGTTGTACAGTTGTGATACATAGTATATATATATATATGAACAAAATGAAACGGGTCTTCTGAGCATTCCAACTTCAAACAAAAAGGATCTTCAGTACCTGTTCTAACGTCGACCTGAGAACACAAGCGGTTTTGAAAATCAGCAAAACGCTGGTGAGTTCATAAGTAGTTTTGTTTTGTGAAAATATACATGTTTCCTTTATGTTTCTGAAAATGTAACACACGCCAAGAAAATCCCACATTTTCTTAAAAGTTGATTGTTGTTTCACAATTAAAAAGTATAGTAGGTTTGTACACTGAAAACACATTACTCATGTGAAAAATGTATGGTTTGATTATCCGGTTTGTTAAATTGTTCTGTTTGGGTTCCAATGTATCCCCAGGAAAGTCCCATACTTTCCTGATTGTGAGTTATCATTTGTAAAAGATGTAATGTTATCTGTTTCGTTACACTTTTCTGGTTAAGTATATGATCCCCAGGAAAGCCCCATGCTTTCCTGAATGTTGGTTTTCATTGTAAAGATGTATTCTGTTAGACTTGGTTATGTAACAAGGTTTCCCAGGAAGATCCCATACCTTCCTGAATGTTGGTTATCAATGTAAAAGATGTATAAATTTATTCATTATTACTATAAGTAAATCTGTGTTATCCTAATTGCGAGTTCCATAACCATACTAAGGACTGAACCTGTGGCAATAAGTAGTCCACAACCTTATGACTTTCGTCACCCTTGAACCATTTCGGTTCGGCTGTAGCTAGCAGCCAGGTGTGTGGTAGTCAGCTCCGTATAGATCTATACACTCAAGTCACGCTCTCTAAATCCCAGAGATTCTGGTTACGGGTGTAGTCCTCCACTCGCGTATCTTTGTGGAGTGTTCGCTGAGGACGTGTCTCCAATCATACAGGAATAACAAATTTACTAGTAATAATATGATAATCCTCCATTCGCGTATCTCTGTGGAATGTTACCGAGGACAAGACAGTGTACAAATTATATGTTCAATTATTCTAATGTAATGCTTTTAATTGATAAAATATGAAAAACCATTTGTGAAATATATAAAACATAACAGTTTATAAACCCATTTCGCAAATAAGTGCTTATGTGATCTGTATGTTCTACTAATTATCAGTTGCGTATATCAGTATTAAAAGCATATAAATTTTGAAACACACACACACGAAAATAAGTTTTGAGTACAAGAACCCTTGTACTTTGCTTGTGTTCCCCCCCTGAAAACATTGAAAATCAGTGAAAAAGGTAAGGGTATGAACTCACCGGACTCGGAAATGTGTCGGTTTTTAGATACTAGACGTTGGTTCGGGGATTGTTTACTCGCGATGTCCCTATGTAAAATGTAATAATGTCCATATATAACTAATTAGATTTACAATCACTAATTATTTGGGACATTACACTCCAACGAGGTTAAACACCTCAAAACGAGCGTTTGGAGTGACCCAGGTGACATCTACGGACGTGTATTAGCACTAGGGACTTGGGACTTGAGTTTGCTCCCCAAGAGTAAACATTTAAATGAGTTTACAACCACAAAACACACCCATACATGAGTTTATGGCCGTAAACTCATGTTGGTGTGAATTTGGGTGTTTAATGGCTTGTTTGGACATGGGGATTGTTGGAATGGATTTCTAAAATGCCTTGGAATGGTTTGAATGAACTTATACCATTTAAAAGGGATTTTAAGGCTATAAACTTAGAGTTTACGGCCGTAAACTCACCCATGCCCAAGAAAAATTTGTTTAAGGCACAAGGAGCAATCATATGTGATTCTAACTAATTTTCTAAGGCTTGGTATCAATTTTAGGCTTCATTTAACACCTCAACATGAGTTTACGGCCCAGATACATACTCTCTGTCCGTAAACTCTAATATGGCTATGAAAAATTAGATTTTGATGTTTAAAACACTCATATGTAATTCTAGGAATTTTTCCAAGCCTTAAGGGTGAATTAGGAGCATTTTTGGCATCATTATATGAGTTTACGGCCAAAGACTATGTGCCTAGGCCGTAAACTCCAATATGTATGACATTTGATGTGTGTAAGGTCTCCAAACCATTTTTAGATGATTCTAGGATTTACCACAAGGCTATTGGTTAAGTTACAAGGCATTTGGACATGTTTAAAGGCACTTAATCCCCATTTTAGAGGAGTTTACGGCCCAAGAAGGAGCCTTGGCCGTAAACTCTCTTTTGTACCAAATAATTCATGTTTTAGACGTTTCAAGTCCCAATTAGTAAGTCTTAAGGTCGTATCTAAGTCCCATATATGATTTGGAAGGGTTAAATGGCTCAAAAACCCTCATTTATATGAGTTTACGGCTTAGGATAGTTCTAGGGCCGTAAACACATAATGATGGTCCTAATTCATAGATTATACTCAAATTTGAAGGCTAAAGAGGTTGTATAACATGCTAGGGAAGTTACCTCAAAGATTTGAAGCCTTAAACTTGAGATTTGAACCTTTAATTCTAGTTTGAGGAGAGAGGATGGAAATGTTTATGTAAGAAATGGCCAAAAGCTTCAAATGAAAGCTTTGAATCATTTATATAGTGCTCGGGAATTGGACACGACGGAATTCTACCCGATACCGACGTTAAGTGGGGCTTTTGGTCATACCCGACCAAATTGTCGTGACCCGATATGGTCAATTCTAGAATTATTCCGATAGCTATAGTGGGGTGTTAAAATGCTTTCTAATGGCATTAAGACACCCATTAAGTCATTTTTAGATCAATATAAGTTAATGACTTAATAAAATGGTGAAATCGGAAACGAATTCGGAAACGACGTCTGGTTGATCAAATTGGATTACAAGTTGCGTTACAAGAAGTTATATGAAATTTCGGGTTGTTACAACCGCAGCCTCCAAGCTACCGCAGTCAAGCAATCTTATCATCTGGCCACCCGAAGTCGTCTGCACCGCAGTCCTTATCTTTACTTAGTTTATTTGTCTTTTTCTAGAAAACACTATAATGTCCAGTATGCCTTGTATGGCTACTTTTAGAATTGTAAAACTGTCTCTATAAATAGAGTTCATTTCTCGTGTAATCTATACCGGTGTGAATCTCTTCTCAAATTCTAATACACATCAGTTCTCATTCTATCTTACTTATCAAACGTTCTTATTGTCATAATTGATTACCATCTCTTCGGAGCAAGTCACTTGTGACTTAATCACTAAGCTAGATCTCACTCACTAGCTTGTTTTGAATGCATTCCTTATTATGAATCTGCTTTTGTGTATACTTGATATACAATTGTTGTCATTTACATTTCTTTACTTTTCCGCATCTAACTCACTAACTTCTAACTCTTAACTATTCTGCTATATACTTGTTCTAACAATTTCTTCAAGTGTGTCTCAAAGTTTTTCTCTCAACATGATCCATCGCCTCCATCTATCTTTCATCGACTTCTTGTTTTCCTCTGGTTATGCGGTTCTTCCACCGTCTCAACCACCAAGCGATCATGTGTGTTTTGATTGACTGAAATAAACCGACACATAGAGACCGGAAGACATCGAGAGGGAGGCAGGAAGAAGCGAGATGGGGTCGTTATAGTCCAATTTCCCCTAAATACCATCTTTTAAACTCAAAGAACACAATGAATGAGAAGAATCATAATGAAAAATCCTCATAAATGTCGATTGCAAAGAAAGGGTTTCAACAATACTCGCACCATAAAGCTCATAAAGGTCTTCGATTCATTCACAGTTCTCCCTTTACCCTTTTACTCATACCAAAGAAGGTTACATAATCGCTAACATTTCTATATTCCTTTTAATTTATTTATTCGTGCTTACTGATGATGCGGTCGCCTGACTTATTGGAATATCTCTCAAACTACCACTCCATCTATCTGTTGTTTGGTTATCTCGGAGTAAGCTTCATTCTACTGTGACATCTACTATGATTTTCATGTGATTTTTGCTAATGGTTTGTGTTTATGGTTGTAATCCTGAAATCTGATCATTGTGATTGTGATTTGAAATTCAGAAATTTGAATCGAATGCATTTTTATTTAAATTTGTATCCTTGCTAATCTTTGTAATGATTCCTTTTTTGCTTTGGTTATATCTTCAATTCAGGCTCACTATATATGTGTTCCATTTCGTGAGCTTCTTGGATACATAGAAATCATGAAAATCCACGAAGATTTGGAGATAATCTAATATTTTTACTGTTATGGATGAGGTTGTGGCCGCAACCCACCGGGTATTCGATGAAATGCCTAGGTCGCTTCAGTAATATTTTATGGATGAGGTGTGGCTCCATCTGCTCTTAAAGTTTCTTTCTGTGTTATCTCAAAATATGGTTTATACTTTGCTTTTCTGGGCAATTATATTTTTGTGTAATATTTTATGAATTTATGGTCTAGTTTATGGCTGAGTTTCCGGCCATAAACACCTTACGACCGTAAACTCATTTACGGCCCATGTATTATCCGGCCCATATTCCAAGTATAAATAGAGGTGTTAGGGTGAGGAGTAGAGATTGATGAACAAGAGAAGAGAGAAACGAGAGCTTATGTGTATGTGTGTGAATCTCATGTAAAGGAGCATCATTGCAATCTATTCAATACATTGAAGATTTATATTATTCTTCTTCTCCTTCTCTTCTACTTGATCTCACATCATCCGTTTGATTGGGATGTCGCACCACCAAACGGATCTGATTGATACATAGGCAAATTAGGGACTTACAATTGGTATCAGAGCTAAGTTGTATCAGTCAATTTTGTCAGATTTGGGGCATTATTTGATATTATTTTCGAAATATTTTTGAGTTTTTGGATAGATCTCGCAAAAATAAGGGGGGTTTGTTCTACGTGTTTTCATAAAAAAAGGTTTTTGATCGAGTTTTGGAGCTTCAAAGTCGAAAAATCGCTGTTTTTCACGTAATCGTTGAAGGGTTTTCAGCCGGAGCTTACTGCCGGAAACAGTTCACAGCCGGAGTTTACGGTCGGCGGCGGGGTTTGCGTTTGCGGCTAGGGTTCCCAAGCTTGCGGCTCGGATCGGCGGTTTGCGGATCGAACGTGTGCGGCTCAGCAAGAACGGCTCGACTTAGGGCTTTAATAAAAAAGGCCGCAAATCTCGGGGGAGGCAAGGATCGATCCTGCGACCTCCGGATCAACAACCCATGCGACGAACCATCTCTGCTAGCCAATCCTTTGTGCATTCACTCCGAAATATTAAACTTAATCACTTCCAGTCGCACCAAACTTTCGCAATTTTGTCAATTCCAGCCCAAAAATCATTTTTTTTTTTATTTCCATTTTCAACCAAAAATTTTAATTTTTAATTTTTAATTTTTGAATTTTATTTTTTGACTTTTTAGTTAAAATTTTGATTTTAAATTTTAAAGTTTGACCTTTGACTTTAAACTTTGACATTTTCATTTAACTTTTCAATTTTCAAATTTAGCTTTTCGGTTTGACTTTTAAGTTTGACTTTTCAAGTTTGAATTTTGAGTTTGACCTTTTTAAATTTGACTTTTAAGGTTGACTTTTGAGTTTGATTTTAAAAAATAAATAAATAAATAAAATAAAATAAAAATTTTGACTTTTAAGTTTTATTTTAGCTTCTAGTTGTGCTTTTTAATTGATTTTTAGGTCTACGAGGGAGTTGAAACATGAAAGAGAGTCGTCAGGATATGTTAAGACAAAATTTCAACATTTTCGATTATATCCCTGGAGAAACCCTCGAAACTCAGTTGCAGCGATTTATTACACTTACTACTGAGATGAATATAGCTGGGATCTTCTTGTCTAAATCTGAGATAAACAAAAAGCTATTGAATTCACTTCCAAAATTGTGGGATATGGACGTGGCTATCATCAAGAAGACAAAAGATCTCAATCGTCTTAGTCTTGCTGATGTAATTGAAGAACTTAATGCTTTGAAGTGTGGAAATACAATGAGTTCCGCAAACCTTCCGGTCAATGAAGAGTCATGTTCTCATTCATGTGAAGTTTCATGTTCTCAATCATGTGAAGATATGATTAAATTTCTTCGGGAACAAATTGATTTATTAAATACAGAAGTTAAGGACCTGAGATATGAAGGATATCAACTCAGGAAACGACAAAAACCCCTGAAGGCTGAGTTAGAAGCAACAACCAAGGACTTTAGGAAACTTCAGGAAGAGTATAGCAACAAGTGTGAAAATTATGATTATGTTAAGAGACAACTTGCTGCTGTAACTGAAGAACCTGACGCTTTAAAAATTAAGTGTGGAAAAACTGATGTAAGTGTTGGATTAATGTCTAAGTCCATAACTATAATTGGTAAGACTTGACCCGACCCGGCATGGTCCATTTGGGTTGCATACCATCATGCACTTGGATAGACTATAATGAGAGAAATAAGACACTTATGGTTATTAATATATTATAAGTTCTAGTATATTAATAATAAGAATAATAAGATTATTTAATTAGTATTGATCAAGAATTAATCTAGGATTAATTAAGTGATCAAAAGAAGACTAATTAAATATATGGGTTGATTGTGTAAATCATCCATACTTGTATAGTGGGCTAATGCTCCATGGATAATCAAGTTGGGCTAAAACCCATAGAATGGTCCATGGATGCTCAATGGTGTATTTGTACCCATGGATCATGGAAATGAAAGGCCATGTCAATTAGGGCTTACATGGTGTAACCCTAACTATATAAGCATCTTATTCTTGACCAAATCGGCCACTATTGTGTGAAGTAAAAGGGCTAGCCGATTTCATGAGTTGTAGAATTCTCTCAAGTTATTGTAAGTGTTTTGGTGATTGTGATTCCATTTGAGGCTTCCACACTATTGGGGCTAGGCACTCAAGCTTCATGAAGACTTTCTACATCAAGAGGTATGTATTCTATCTTGTTAAATTCATTGTTTTTGTATGCTAGATTAGGATAATAC
This sequence comes from Lactuca serriola, assembly GCF_051521515.1. NCBI lineage: Eukaryota > Viridiplantae > Streptophyta > Magnoliopsida > Asterales > Asteraceae > Lactuca > Lactuca serriola. The sequence goes on along the minus strand of NC_136415.1, from coordinate 121,674,729 downwards.
CTTGGAAGTTCTTATTTGCATGTATAATAGAGAAAACATAGATCCAAGGTATTTAGGGTTGCATGTACACTTAGGAGTGTTAGAATGCTCAAAACCCAACAGTGGTATCAGAGCCTAGGCTTGTTTTCATGTTATACCTGCAATAGAAGCTGAAAAAACGAATTTGGTGCTGTCTGATCAGAGGACTCGGCGAGTCCATGCCTAAAATGTGATCAATTCGATCCAACTCGTCGAGTTGGTTCATGCACTCGACGAGTTGGACCCCTAGACAGCATATTTTCGAGTTTTTTTGGCTAGAAATGGACTAGGAACATTACCCTAAGTTGTTTTTGAACTTATAAACTTGTTTTTGATGTGGTAATGTTCATGCTAATCCATTTTCAAAGATAATTGTCAATAGATTCATGTTTTGTATTAGTTTAAGGTTTAGACTAATTACATGAAAAAGTTTGATTTGAATTATCTTGTTCTTATGAGTTGCTTAGATTAATAGAAAAGTTAATTGATTATGTGTTTTCAATCCAAATTAATCTAAGAGTTGATTCTAAAATGTGTTTTTGTAACTTGTACTCAAGTTATATGAAAACTCATAAAAGTTGGCAATGGTTACAAAAGATGAAGAGTCTTGTCCTTAAGTTATGGAGGTTCAAGAGTCACTTCATTAAGTAATAAAATATGTAACCATAATTAAATCCATAAGTTATAGAATAAAGAAAAGTTATTTCATTTATTAGTTTAAAGTCTTCCATAACTTGTCCTCAAGTTATGGAACTTGAAGAGTTTTTGGATTAAAACTACTTTAAACACATAAGTTATGGAATTAATTAGTTTTGAATAGTTTCAAAACTTGCCCTCAAGTTTTGGAATTTGAAAAGTTTTCACTTATGAATACTTTAATTCCAAGTTAGCCCTTAGAATTTTAAAAGTTAAAATTCAACCCTTATACTTTATAATATTATAAGTTAATAATATATATATATATATATATATATATATATATATATATATATATATATATGTATAAGAGTAAAGTCAGTCTTACCGCTAGTACGCCTCATTCACGAAGCCGGTCTATAAGGTGGGTATAAGGTTGTTGCCTATAAAATGGCAACTTAATGGGTGTCCACTCTCACCCACCGCTTGCTTGACTGGTGGAGGGTCGTTAGCCGAACGGGTTTGACAGGACTATAATTCTCCCTTCATTAAAAGTATTAATGATAAATACTAAGTAACTAAACTCTTATAAATACCCAATCTTAGTTACTTAGGAAAATGTGAATAAGGTGCTAATCCATGAAATTACACTTTGCACTTTGTTTAAGTCGGTTAGTGGAGCGTGTGTGGTTAACCGGCACACTAACTCGTATTTATCAAGGTAGGCAAAAGGTAACTTAATGTTTATCATAGTATCGATGGAGCGTGTTTGGTTAACCGGCACATCGATTAAGGGGTAAACACTTAAGGGTACCAAGTGATTTGCATGGTTACTTCACACCTTGTTTTGTGATCCTCGGCATCCCAGTCACAAAACCTGAAGGGCACACTCGAGATTGAAACATGCCTTTGAAAAGTTCAATGGATCTCAAAGATCTAGGAGTTTCAAAACCAATTAAAACCTAATAATACATTTCGTTTATCTTGGTGGAAATTGGTGAATCGTCATTCACCTACCTTCAAATATTTTATAGCTTGGATTACGGCATACCTCTTCTAAGTTATAAAATAGTTTGTTGGGTCCTAGCCTTAATATTTCATATTGGGTGTCATATTAAGGACTTTAAACAACTATCTTGAATATCTCCCAAAAGATGTCTGGTTTAGACACCTATGATCTTCCCAAATCTCTTGAAACAAGGTTTCCTAATGAAGATGATGTCCCATGGATATCATACTTCTTTCTCCTCCTCCAATTATTCTCCCTAACCCTCAAGTTCTTGGAAAAGTTTAAGGTCACTCAAGCCCTATTGGCAAGGCAAGGTCTAGGTGTGGTCACATCTTAGAGATGTAGTCACATATTGACAAGCCGGGAGAGTTGGGTGTCAAAGTCTTGAGAAAGTTGGTGGTTCAACCACTTTCTAAGTCACATAGTGAGTTCCTTTGGGACACCTATGAAACAGACTATGACAAGACCCTTAATGATCTTATCTGTTTGCTAAGATCAACTTCCTAAAACTTTATGGACATTGACAATAGTGACATAGGAAACCCAGAAAAGTATTCTCTTCCCAATGGAAAGGGATCGGCGATAGTCAACTCGGTTGACCAAATGGTAAAGAGAAAAGCTAAGTCTGTGATGGTCTCGTGTACCATTATCAAAGGGTCCATATGTTTATATTGCCAAAGGAAGGGGAATTGGTTGCGAAGCTGCCAAATTTACCTAAGGATGTTAAAGTCAATAAGTTTGACTCTACTTCAGGTAAAGTCCACTATCTAACTCTGTTAAGTTTCTATTCTGAGATTCTTGATACATGATGTGACTGGGTCACATGGTGATGTTTTAAGAATCAAAGAAAAGTGAAGAAACTTAAAGAAAGAATATGCTAAATCTGATCATGTAGATGGATTTCTATCGCATAATTTGAAAAATCGGATTCTTGAGCTACTTCTTAGGAGTTATGAGATATTGCTTAAGGAATAGATAACAACAAGTTTTCATATGGATTGTAAGGATAAGTTTTTCCGCAAAGTTTTAAAATAAAAGAAGAATTTTTGATTTTATTTATTTTAAAATATCCTTACAATGGCATTTGAGGAAAAAATTGTTGCTTATATGATTCCATTGATAGCAAGAGTGGAAATATGAAATTGATTCTTTCATTTGTGGTAGTGTCTAAATTTACCAAATAAGGAAAGATTCTCACCACCCAAGATTCAATTGGACCGGAACTTGGAATCATGCAAGTTCTATAGCATGATGAATGAGAACTTTCAAGTATTGGAAAAATTAAGACTAATTACTCGTTCACATGGACGTGTGAGTCAAGTAAAGGACTAAGGGATCGACTACACATTCTTGTGCACTGATTAAGTCCACCACAAAAGATTGATAAGACTATTCGTCATAGTTTACTAAAGCTCAGTAAATATGATTATACTTACAAGCTTAAGTGTAACTCTGAGACATTGGAAAAGGTTCCAATGTATGGCAGAGCGAATAAGAAGAATCAAATTAGGCAGAAGGATAAAAGTTTCTCAAATCTGAAAAGATGGGAGAGTACTTTAGTATCAGTTTTGTGATCATCTTAATGATTAAGAAACCATATCACAATTAGTTCTCTAAGGAAGTCTTAGTGCATTCCTATGACTAAGAAGCGGAACTTGAATTGTTGAAATGGTTAAATCAAGAAGATGAGTCATACTTCGTTCCAATACAAGTCTTAGAGTCATACTCCAAGATTGTAATTTGAGTGACATGTCTTAAAGAAGGTTTAAAACACTTGTCAAATGTGAGAGTAAAAGTTTTCTACTCTTTTACATTTGAAATTGGTAAGTTGTGATGTTTTGGATAAAACAAAGACCAACTTAGGCCAATTCTGTGAAGTGTTTGTATTTATTAGAATCCACACTATCTCTTGGATATTTGACAAGGGAGTCTTATAGGTCAAGAGGACAGTGGGAGTCTTAAAGGTCTTGAAAGTCCCAAGAACTAATCAAGAACAAAACCTGAAGGTCTTCCCTAGCACACGACTTGAGGTTTATAACCTATCGTGTTGACATATCTGTGCCCATTCCAGTTAAAGTTGGCTTTGCATATGAGTTATTAGAGTTCTCAATTGGTTGCACAACTACTTGGAAGCAATGGCAGGCCCTTGAGCTGCCAGGTGGCAAGAAATTAAGATTGAGTTCAATCCATATGGTTTTGGATTTGTCATTATTTGTGTCTTGTGATTATGGTTTTGACAAATTCATATGGGTAGGAACTCATACACCATAAAAATCTAAGTGTCATAAGGTTTCTCTCCGATTCATGAAAATGATGGTGAGGAAACACTTTCACTAAGTAGATTTTAGCTAGATAGCAATTGTGATATTTGCATTCTCAAAGTCGTTAGTGGAGCGTGTGTAGTTTACCGGCACACTAACCTGGACTTGCGAGAAGTGGCAAAAAGGTCTAACCATTATGATTACGGCATACCTCTTCATAATTGTTTAGACACACAAGTGTGCTATCTAAGGGAAGGTGTATGTTTTTGATAAGGTCTTATCAAAACAATCTAGTATCAGAAATCTGAACTTTGGAAGAAAGTCAGCTGATTTCCGAATACATGTCAGAGCTAGTGGGAGCATAAGTGTTATGCTAATAATCATCATGTTAGTGGGAGCATGATAATTATGATAAGTATTGCAAGATTAGCAATGTTAATTATAGAAAACAAAAGGTTTCAATTGGGAAAAGGTTGTTTTGCTATAATTAAGGGAGAGGAAATTATACTTCATCTCAAATCTATAAGCTTAGATCGTGAGGTTTTAATCACTTAGTCAAGGATATATATGAATTTCATGTTGGAATGGCTCAACATAAGGAAATTCTATATATGAGTCCATTATTTGCGTTCTAAAATTCGATTATGATTACGGCATCCCTTTTCATAATCTGAATTATGAGAACTTGGCAAATTGAAATGGAAACATTATAGCAAAAGACTGGTTTAGTCTTTATGTGAGACATCATGAATCGTGTCCCATATGCTTCGGATATAGGATCGTGCAACCAGTGCTATATTCATCCTTTCTAAAATTTTCCAAATGCCTGGGGCATTAAGAAGGGAAAAGGTTTAGAACTGGATATGACTAAAAGGATTAAACAATTGTCGAGGACAATCTAAGGCTTACCAAAGATTGGTTGCTCAAGGACAGTTGGAAGTATAGTGATAATTTTGGAAGGACCATATTGACATAGTCTGTAAGGAGGCAACTCTTGGTCAGAAGTGATAGTCAAAAATGGAATCTGGAAATGTTTCAAAGTTAGAATTTTCAATCTGTGTAAGATTAAGGAAACTTAATGCAAGAAGGATGTTTCCAAGGAACTGATCTCCTTTGGAATGCTCTATAATGTTTGTTGTCAAGTCTTTATGACTTTGTGCATAATCATTACAAGAGGATCAATGCATATAAGTTTAGAATCTAACAGATTTCAGTAAATGGCATGAATTTGGAATTCTTGCATTTGCGGTAAGGATTTGGGAGTGTGAAAAGAGAATCATTGAAGTTATGTTCAATTGATCTAGTTCACAAAGTAAAATCATAGACAAACATAGTATGCATACTTGGTGTATGGCATGACTAGTGTTTAGAAAACATAGTGTACATCCTTGGAGCATGGGACAACTATTGTTTTAAATTCAAGAATAAAGTTGATAGCTGAAACAGTATACAATGAATAATGTGTAATCATATGGTGATAAATAAAAGGTGTTTTATTTATGTTCAAAGGGTTGATACCATATTGGATTTAATTATTATTGTGTTTCATTTTGCATGTTTTGACTTCCCGAATAAACTAGGTTATTCTTCCGGAATGACTAAGTTATTCAAACCATCCACAGTCGGTCATATGTTGGAAGTAGATATGAATTAAGACTGTCATGGGTTGGCTTGTAGAGGTCTAAGGTGTTGGACAAAGGGCTACAACACTCATGAGTGCTCATAAGTTCTAAGTATTGGATTCAACCCGTGCTCATTGGAATCACTTCATGGATTTTATCACGAGTGATCATGAGACGATAATATCTTATATTCTTCAAACCTAGAGATATGAGTTGTTACTATGAGTTCATAGTACATTGATTGCACGAAAACGCATTTGGTAACTCGGTGCTATAAAACGTGCCTTTGTGTATGATTCAACAAGTAGTAGAACAAGCCATATGAGTCGAAGTTTATCCATTCCTTTTACCTTCGGGATAAAAGCGATATCTGTGGGCCCCTCGATGATTTGATGATGACAAATGGAAGTGCTCGGCCGGGCCAGGACTGATTTGATTTGTTCAATTAGTCAGTCGTCATAAATCGCAAATCGGGAAAAAACAAATGGACAGAGAGAATGATTATAATCCATGTCTCAGTCCATACGATATCTAGAATGGAGAAATATATGATCCCTTATCTAATGGACAAGTCACTAACAAAGGTCAGAGTTCATCTACAAGGTCAGAGTTCGACAGAAGCTTTTGAGAGCTACGATTGCCAGTTGGTTCCTGAAGTCATACGCAATAATAGTTTTAGAATTATCCAAGTGGGAGACTGTTGGATTAATGTCTAAGTCCATAACTATAATTGGTAAGACTTGACCCGACCCGGCATGGTCCATTTGGGTTGCATACCATCATGCACTTGGATAGACTATAATGAGAGAAATAAGACACTTATGGTTATTAATATATTATAAGTTCTAGTATATTAATAATAAGAATAATAAGATTATTTAATTAGTATTGATCAAGAATTAATCTAGGATTAATTAAGTGATCAAAAGAAGACTAATTAAATATATGGGTTGATTGTGTAAATCATCCATACTTGTATAGTGGGCTAATGCTCCATGGATAATCAAGTTGGGCTAAAACCCATAGAATGGTCCATGGATGCTCCATGGTGTATTTGTACCCATGGATCATGAAATGAAAGGCCATGTCAATTAGGGCTTACATGGTGTAACCCTAACTATATAAGCATCTTATTCTTGACCAAATCGGCCACTAGTGTGTGAAGTAAAAGGGCTAGCCGATTTCATGAGTTGTAGAATTCTCTCAAGTTATTCTAAGTGTTTTGGTGATTGTGATTCCATTTGAGGCTTCCACACTATTGGGGCTAGGCACTCAAGCTTCATGAAGACTTTCTTCATCAAGAGGTATGTATTCTATCTTGTTACATTCATTGTTTTTGTATGCTAGATTAGGATAATACCTTGGAAGTTCTTATTTGCATGTATAATAGAGAAAACATAGATCCAAGGTATTTAGGGTTGCATGTACACTTAGGAGTGTTAGAATGCTAAAAACCCAACAGTAAGTTTCAAAAATTATATTGCGTCAAGTCAGACAGTCGAGTCCTTATATGAAACCCAATTAAAATTCAAAGAAAATCAAAACAAGGGTCTAGGGTATGATAGTGTACCTCCTCCTTATAATCATAACTACACATCCATCCCTATGACACAGGACGAAACTGACAGGGAGCCACATCTTCGATATGGAAAACAAGCTGGATTTGTGTCAGGAGGAGTTATTAATGTTGACAATACTAATGTTTCTCCTTCATGTTCAGGTAAAGTAGCAGAAGATGAGAACAAGGAGAAAACCATTGAACAAACCAACATCCCCTTGAACTCTGAATCTGTTGCTTCGAACTCAACTGCTTATGATCAACCTTCCGTTGAGAAATACTTGTTTTCACTGTGGAACACCTAGTCACATTGCCCGAATCTGTCCTAATCGCGCGTATGTTCCCTACTACGCACAAGGATGGAAAAACGCACCAAGTGGGAGATACTTCAAAAGAAACCCTTCCAGGTCACGTTCAGACAATGGTGACTGGAACGCGCAGACGGCCAAGAATCAAACCCACAAGGTAAAGAATCTGAATCCCAATGGTAAGATGGAAATGCCTGCCAAGAAGACAAATCCAGGAGATGCTCCAGTGAAACAAAGACCGGCTAAGTCAAATTCATCTCGAAGATCGGCTTGAAGTTCCAAAGCAAATGCCGAGGCACCCATCGGATCGAAAAAGAAATGGGTTAAACCCAACTACAAATGGGTACCAATGGTTCAATCTCCCAAATCAACTAACGACTCTAATATTTCTACATCTTCTGTTTGTGATAAACAGGACATGTCATGGGAGAAAGTACCGTGCGAGGATGACAAAGGTCGACCCGGTTTCAAAATGAACTGGGTTCCAAAGACCAACTGATCCCGCTCTGTGCTGGAACAACTTTGGAGGCATATCATCATACTTCGGTTTGTTGGTAGTGGCTGCTCATGGCATATGATTGGGGACATCTCTCAACTGTACAACACTCAGAACATTATTTGAGAGTATGTGTCCTTTGCGGGAAGGGAAGAAAGGAAGGGATCACTCATGGGGTTAGTGCTTAATGATATGAAGAATTTTCGAATCTGTTCTGAGATTATGCTTGCTGTTCTGAGACCTTCTGAATGCAGATTCAATCTGTGAATTACGGTTTGCGTTTTCTTCTCATGGGGTTAGTGCTTAATGATATGAAGAATTTTCGAATCTGTTCTGAGATTATGCTTGTTGTTCTCAGACCTTCTGAATGCAGATTCAATCGGTGAATTACGGTTTGCGTTTTCTTCTCTATACTCCTGCGTTTTTCTTAAGCTGATTCACTTTAAAGACTAATTTTTGTTTTAGGATAGTTTAAATTTGCACATTTATTTTCGTTTCTCTCCTATGCACAAATTTAGGGGGAGAAATAAAAACAAAACAAAAATTAGAAAATTTAAAAAAAAATATATGGTGTAAATGAAATATGCTTGAGGGAGATGTTTTGGGAAGTGATATTATCAAGTGATAACAGGCAACTTGAGTCTGCGTAACGTACCCAAAGTTAAAGGGTCTATGCTCTGACTTGATGCGTCGGTAGGCACGAAAGATTCCAAATAGACTTGACTAGGCAGAGTTGAACTTAGGAAATTTATAGACTTGACAAATCTTGACCTAGTTAGATCCATTCAGCCTGACAATACGACGCTCGGATAGGTTGAGCAGGGAGATATATATGGGAATCTACTCGTCACGTTAATTGAACCCGTACTTGGAACCGTGGTTTAACTTTTCCTCGATGTGCGGATTATGTCCTTAATTTTGATTGGATGGGGCGACTGGTAAATTCCGATAAATTAGGTCTGTAGAATATCATTTTCTTTCTTTCCGTCTGTTAGTCAAATGTTGTCTCCTTTGCGTGACTTCCAATCCGACCTGGTACACAACATATGCAAATCTATTTCTCTGCAGGCTATATATATGTGAAATACTTCTTATCTGTTAGCCATATGCTATCTTCTTTGCGAGACTTCTAATCCGATCTGGTACACAGCATATGCAACCTTCTTCTTCTCAACCCCTCTAAAGTAGTTAGTAATAGAATTCTGAATCTATCCTCTCTCTGAATGGTTGTCTGCTCACCCGGTGTAAGGAGTACTCTGGAAGCTCTTGATGCCTGGGGCATATCAGGAAGCGGGAAACACATTCTAGTACACTTAAAATTGAACACATACAGATTGTCTGTAGATCTCGTTGCTCAATTTAGGTGGACAACAATATCCCTGGTCGTCGTCAGATGAATGGACCTTAAGATATACTATCTAAGAAATTAGGATCAGATATATAAATTTTAGGTTTTTAAGTTCATCATGTCTTGTAACAAATAGTATGTCCTAAATCTGTCACAAATTTTTCGTGTTTAAGTGGACCACAATACCGAGGATCGACTAGACAAAGATGTGAATATGGAAGGTACCGACAAGTGGATAAAGGCTGTCTAAAAACTTTGATCCCAAATCACTCTTAAAGTTAGATATCATTTTTATTTTTTTTTTAAATTTGTCATAGTTTCTTCTAATTTAAATGTTAGGGGAGAATTAAAAATTAAAAATAATGAAAATAAAAAAATATAAAAAAAATTCAAAAATCAAAGAAAAATAAAAAAAAAATCCAAAAATAGTGTTATTTATGTTTTATTTCTTGTTCAGAAAAATCAAAAATCCAAAAATATTTTTGTTTCTATTTTAATTTGTGTGCTATGTTTTCTTTTAGTTTTGTTTTTGTCTTGAATAGTGATTTCAGGTATAGATAAGACTCATGGAGTTTGTGTTGAAGATTTCTGAGCCAAAGCCTCGTCCGTGAGCATCGAAGAATTCGCATTCGAAGGAGCAAGAAATGAAGATTATTCTTTCAACATTCAATCCTTCAACCCTAAAAACAAGGTGAAGCTGCAACTAAAGATTATGTGACTGATTGCATTGAAGCCTCCTCAATCAGTCTGCTGCTATCGTTGTACCTGCTGAAGTAATCCAGAAGATTTGGTCTCTCTGAAGATTCTCAAGCTGAAAGCACTATCTTTCAAGAATCAGTACATCAAGCCTCCTCACCCAACATGCGTTCAATGCCAAATTCTGAAGAAAAGCCCAACTGCTCAAGATGAAGTCATTCATTGAAGATTCATCAAGTTCATCTTGAAGTCGTGAAGAATTTTAAGATTAATGCTGAAGCCAAGTTCCCAATGAAGATTATCAAGAAAGCCAGCTACTTTTTAGGGGGAGCTTTTTGGGTCAATTAAGAAAAGAAAGCTATAAACCAAGGGGGATATTGTTAGGTCAAAATATGGTTTATACTTTACTTTTATGGGCAATTATATTTTTGTGTAATATTTTATGAATTTATGGTCTAGTTTACGACTGAGTTTACGGCCGTAAACACCTTATGGCCGTAAACTCATTTACGGCCTATGTGTTATCCGACCCATATTCCAAGTATAAATAGAGGTGTTAGGGTGAGGAGTAGAGATTGATGAACGAGAGAAGAGAGAAACGAGAGCTTATATGTATGTGTGTGAATCTCATGTAAAGGAGCAGCATTCCAATCTATTCAATACAATGAAGATTCATATTATTCTTCTTCTCCTTCTCTTCTACTTGATCTGACATCATCCGTTTGATTGGGATTCCACACCACCAAACGGATTTGATTGATACACAGGAAAATTAGGGACTTACATTCTGTTTGATTTTTATTTTGTCATTGAAAGGGGGAAAAAGTTATAGTTTTTGTTGTATACTACAATTCCCAGGAAATGATCAAACTATTTTTTTTTGTTAACAGGTGGACTGAATTTGAATAGATGATGGAGTGTAAGTTTCCGAATCAGAGTGGGTGTTCGAGAATCAACGGTCTTGAAGATACCATTACTTTGAAAAACTAATGGTGACTTCAGAATTTAGGGTATTTAAGCCTCATGGCTGATACCATTTATTGAATGATAAATTATTTTTTGAATTGTTGGCTGCAATATTAAGGCTCGAGAATAGCTCATTTATAACCCTGGTGGTTTTTGTATTTGAACCTGGTAGGAGTGTTGCTAAGTTAATGAAGTGCAATGTGATTGTCCTGGTGGTGGTTTTATCTGGCAATCAGATGAAGCTCACAATCTTGTAAGTGTCAAATATGCAAATATATGCATAAATAGTTTTGTAATACATATGCCAAATAAACTCTTCTCTTTGTTTTATTACGAAATATACAGGAACCTATATTTCATGAATCTAACAATCCATGTTTCCCATGGTAGACACTGAAAGCTGGCAACAAGAGAAAAAATCAGGAAAAAATATGAGAAAAAGATAGATTGTGGGTGGGTAAAAATAGGAAGGCCCTTTTCTGATTAGAATCCGACTTAAAAGCTTTAGAACCTGGTTAAAAACACTATGCATGTTTATAGTATTGTGACTTTGATTTTTTTTATGCTTGTATATATTGAATTGTTAATTACTTCTGGCATCATCTAAAGTTAGGGCTTCAGGTAATCTGTGGATATGGGAGCCTTCGGGTATTTGGTTGTGATAAGTGGAAAGAAACCTAATTATTTCATCATTATTATGGTATAGCTAATAGTTACCCCACCACAACCATTTATGCCCTTTAGTCTAATAAACAATCTATTTAAATTCACAACCATCAATTGTCCAGTTTTCTTAGATCAACTTATCACATTAGAGTGGGAATGGAAGTGTTGGGTAAGATCAGGTAATAAAAACAGTGGATGTCCAAGTCAGTCCTTTGCTTTTTTTCTCATTTTTTTTAATTCTTAAGAAATTGATTGGTTGGAACTGTGTACCTCTGTCTAAATTCAGCTTTGGTGAGGTTTAGGCTATATTTTATAAGGTATGATATCTTGTCATTGAAAAATTGTTGTTGATCTTTCTATTATCCAAAAGCATTGAGGTGTTGTAAATTGTAGCAGCTTAGATAATACATTAACCTGTTGTATGCGTTCTTCTTTTTACATGCTGGAACATGATAAAAATATATTACCACTAATTTGGATGCTATAATATAAAAAGCAGGTTGTTGTTTTTGCGTTTTCCCTTTTCATGAAAAAATAACAAATGCAATTAATAACAACAATCTTTCAGTCATTTTTCAATTTTACCAACATACTTTTGTGTCTTCTTATTATAGGTGCACTTTCAATGTTAATTTCAGGGAAAATTCGCAAAATTAACACCTTAATTAAAAGAAAAGAAGCCCGTCATTGAAAGGGTAAGTTTGAAAATTTCTATCCTCCATTCCTATGTTTTTTTCATATGGACCATCGTCTTTTTATTGATAGGAGAAGGTAAGAAAGAAATCCTTGATGGAGCAAGAAATGCAGGATCAAGTTTGAGTGAGGCAAGAAATGCAGGATCAAGTTTGAGTGAGGCAAGAAATGGAAAAGATGATGGATCACTTTGAAAGGGAAAAAGGGAAGAGGTTGCAGCTCTCATTCAAGATGCTTTCCAAAAATGTTTAGCTAAAGAGAAACTTTGTCATGAACGCCATCAACTATCAAACAAAATTAAGTTGAAAATGTTAGTTTAAATGTTCTATTTCATTTTACTAAACAACAAAAATAACACCAAATATAGAAAATACATTCCGACCCGTGCAAATCATGGGTCTCTTCACTAGTTTTGAAGTAATAAAGAGGGATTAATTGAATATTATGTGAATTATGTGATTTTATGTGCATTATACTTATTTATAAGATATAATAAATTTTGAATGAAAATAAGCAAACCCAATATCTATGAAGAAAGTTGTAGTGGTCATGACAAGGATTTCGGAGATATAAAGAACGCCGAAATCCAAGTTGTAACGAACAAGTTATGACATGTCGAAGTTTCATGACAAAATCAGCATGACGTTGTGTGACGTAAAAAGTGAGTTTACGATAAAGTACTTTTTAGCCTTAGCAATTTAAGTGAAATTCGTAGTATACATTAAACCGGGAGTGTTAATAAAAAGAACGTCCAAATCTGACTTCGTATGAGGAGGTTAAGATTTTTCTAAGATTTAGCATAGCAGTATGCTACCAAGCAGTATGCCCCACGCAGAGGAGCCTTACGCCCAATGTTCTCACATACTAGGCTCCGGATCAACCATGTCGCCCCACCCGAAGCTCGCCACTTGTCCCCTCATACGTGCAGTGTACCTGGAATGCCAAGCATCCCTATGAGGAACGCCCTGTGTACCGAGGACCAGACTTACTATAAAAGGGATGCGAGGGCTACCTCTTTTACTCACTCCTTCACTCTTATCTTTCTCTCTAACCTCTCTCTAAACCTCCTCCAAAGCCCTAGTAACTTCCAAGTGCTAGAGGAAAGCCCCCGTAATGCCAGAAGGCTCCGAGAAAAAGAGTTTTTTGTTCGGAAAGTTTTGCCCCCACAGAGCCCAATTTCTAGCAAACCTCTCGGTAAGTAAGATATGTTTACCCTACTTTAAGTATAACTTAGGTTTAAACTTATTATTATTATGAAATTATAATATATATATATATATATATATATATATATATATATATATATATATATATATATATATATATTATAAAAATATAATATATAAAGTGTTATTATAATATCTTTTAACTACTCGCTGTACGGAGAATTTGATTTGAAAGGCCGCATAGGGTTGTTGGATTTCAGAAGTGCTATAATGACAAAAAGGTTCTGCCATCCGATGTTTCATGTCTAGACGCTGTCTGTACATAGTGGTTGAAAAGTGCTGTTTAACACTTATAAAACAAAATCACTCATAATTAGTCGCAATAAATATTATACTAAAATCTAGTGGTAATAATACTAAGTTTCGTCGAAGGAAATTTTATTGTTAAGAAGCGAAGCGTTGTCCAAGTTGGAATCACCACTTTAAGAGGTGAGTGCATAGTTACTTTCATCTTACACATAGATATGAAGTATTTAATATAAATTTTGTGCTATGTGTGCATAATATTTGTGCTCCTGATATCTATGTTGCATGAACGATTTATACATGTTTTAAATCATTTAAACTGTATATTTATTTTATATCTATGGATATGTTGGGTAGAACATGGGTAGATGAAATAGTTGATGTATGATGAAATAAAATGATGAGAGGCCTTGATTTTTACGATGATCCTGTCACCAAACAGAGTACAGATGACGACCACGGACTATTCTAGATAGTCTAGTGGATCGCTAGCATGCTCGCAAACTGTAGGTGTTTGTGAATGATATTTTCACCGGTGTACTCCGTCCCCTCTCATGGTTGCCTTATAGACATGTATCGTTGAGGAATGCCCTTAGCATTAGTTTCCATTCTGATGAAAATCCTTAGGCTCGGTCCCTTACTTTAGATGCTTTAGGGACAAAAAGTGGGGATAACAGGAATGGGTAATTGGTTTGATTGATGTGATGATACTAATAAACTTAATTATTGTGGGTTGAAAACCCTATGTGCTCACCAGGCTCCCAATCCTGACCCACTCAGTTTCTTATATTACAGGTAGTGGCACAAGAGCATATATGTGATGATCTGATAAGATTTTATGGATTATAGGACAATAGATACAAAATAATGTTGTAAGGCCTATGTTGTTTCCGTTTATGCTTTTGATATGTATTGACAATGACATCCTGAGGTTTTAATATAATGAAATACATTTCTTCGGAAATGCTTTGGTAAATCTTTATCGTATTTTTGGGAACAAATTACGGAACACTTTATTTAAAAAGCTACTCTGATTTTCAAATAAAGCATAAACAAATCGGTCTTTTCTGACCATGAAATTGGGGATGTCACAAAACTACAAATCTTCTTTCTTTTGGAGGTAGAGAAGTACCTGCTTTTTCACATCCCATAGAGTTTACTAGGGCATCATTTAAAGATCTCATTTTACAAATTTGTTCAAGAACTTTTTCACAGTTTGAAGGTGGGTTGACTAGATGGACCCAGGTTTTGGGTTTGGATTTTGAAGGAGGTAGGTGGTTAACACTTGGTTTTTCGTATGCAAATTCTTCGATGTCGGGTGGGTTACTATTGATTTTATGGTCATTAGGCTCGGTTTTTGTGACTATTTCGGGGTTTCTTGATCTTTTTTTTTGACAAAAACATGGAGTTCTAATGCAAAAGTGGAGGTCTTAGGCTCTGATTTGATAGATGCTATATCGGTATGCATTTTGTGGGTGAAGTTGGTTTGTACTAATTACAGGGTGTCCAACCGTGCATACGAAAGAACCATCAAAAAAACAAATCTCCAAAGAAAATAATATTTTGTAAAAATAGTGATGTAACGACCGTCACTTGAGGTAATAATTATTTAATATTTCTTTAATTAATTGTTGTGCTTAGTATTTAATAGATGGATTATTTGAGTGGACCATTAGTGAGTGTGTGGAATAGTTGGGCTGTCTAGAAGACATACATTGGGCGTAACCTTGGCGCATGCATGTACGCGCAACGTACCAAGAAGTACGTGCAATGCACGTGAGAGGATTCCAAACCCTAATTTTTAGGGTTTAAGCCATGTAAATACAACATTATGACCCAAACCCTAGCCTCCTTACCAGCGTCTCAACCTCAAAAACCCTAGATAGCCTCCCTTTTCTCATTCTTGTGTGTTTTTGGCCTTGTGAAGCTTGTTTTGGAGCTTAGAAGCTTGAAAGAAGGAAGTAGAAGCTAGTGAAGAGGAACTTGAGTATCTTGAGCTCATAGATCCGGGATAACATCATCATTTGGGACTCTTTGAAGGTATAAAGTTCACAACTTTCCTCAAGCATGCTTAGATCTAGTGTAGTGATGCTTTAAACCTTTTTAGTCCCAAGAATGGATCTTTATGACTGAAATTCATTTCTAAACCAAG
This sequence comes from Lactuca serriola, assembly GCF_051521515.1. Taxonomy (NCBI): domain Eukaryota; kingdom Viridiplantae; phylum Streptophyta; class Magnoliopsida; order Asterales; family Asteraceae; genus Lactuca; species Lactuca serriola. The sequence continues at coordinate 121,658,828 of NC_136415.1, read as the reverse complement.
GGTTGCCACACTTAGTGACATATGAATCCCATAAGCAGTAAAGTTTCGATCTTTAAGGTCCATTTGTGACCATTCATGAGATCTAGCCATTTCCATGGAAGTTAGTTGCTATATTCCAAGTTTGGGTTCATTTGGTGGGTTGCAAGCCACCAAGTGGTCGACTTTATGAGTTAAGACATGATAAGAGACTCATATCTGTAATATGGGCTTAAGCTCTTAATAGAATAAGCATTTTTGAAGTTGATGGCTTAACAAGGTAGTATGTTCGGCGTACAAGCCAGTACGCATAGTGTACAAGCCATGCAGTAGTACGCTTAGCATATAGAGGAGTACGCCCAACGTACTCTAAGGATTTGGACTTGCGATGTTTGGGCCTTGGTTTGGGCCAATCCTTGGACTTAGCAGTTATTGGGCCTTAATGGGCCATCAGAAGTCAGATAATGGACCAAGGACATGTTTGGGCTTAAGGGAAGGCCCATTTGAGAAGTTTGGCCCAACTTAGAAAATTGGGCCATTAGTGGGCCATTAGTAGGCTTGGAAAGAGTATATGGAATTGGGCCTAGGCTATGGTCCAAAATCGATTAGGGGTAAAATGTTCATTTTACCCTAAGAAGGATTATTGGATTTTGACAAAGTGTTATTGTGAATGATAGTCAAGGAGTCGCGGGAGCAGCTAATAGAGATTCCTTACCGAGAGGTTCAACAACCAGCTTTGTGAGGTGAGTTTTCCTCTAGTAGGAACGGGTCAAAGGCACCAATGCCGGCTTGTTTATGTATATTAGCATATGCCAGAATTAGTTCCAATTTCAGGGTTATCCTGATGTAGGTTATATGTTTTCGGACATCGGTCTGATGTTGGGGAAAGCTCAGGGAATGTTTGTATGCTTGATGTTTTCGTGATTCTTACATGTGTTTTTTATATGTTTCGGGCTTTGATCTGATGCTAGGGAAATCCCGATGAATGATTATGTGCTTATGTTATGTGTATATTTTATATGCTTTGTTGATATGTTATATGTGTTCCAGAATTCAGTCTGATGTCGGGCGGGGCCCGATGCCGGACATCGGTCTGATGTCGGACGGGACCCGATGTAGCGAGCAAAGGACCAATGTATGTTATTATTGTTGCATTTGGTATCTAAGCCCAAAACTATAAATGAGATGTACTTGACCCAATTGTAGCATGGTCCTTTTGGGTTGCCTTCACCAGTGCAATTTGATAGGATGGACTTTTGAGAATAAAGTTATTTATGGTTTATTAATATACTATAGTATAATATATTAATATGAAATCATATTATTTAATTAGTATTGATCAAGAATTAATTTGGAATTAATTTTGTGATAAAAAAAAGACTAATTAAACATATTTGGATTGATTGTGTAAATCAATGATTATTATAGTGTGGGCTAATGATACATGGATATTTAGGATGGGCTAAACCAATGAGATAGTCTATGGATAGTCCATGGAGGTTTTAACCCATGGATCCTATGTTATATGAAAGGTCATTAGGGTTTGTAAAGATGTAACCGTAGCACTATAAAAGGAACCCCTCATGACCAAAATCGGTTACACGTATGTACACCATCATTCTATGAAGTTTGATATTGCTTTGTGCTAAGTAACTTATTCTCTCAAGCCTCCTCTTGCATATTGGTGTTTGTGAACCATTAGAGACATCACACTTGAGGTGCTCAAGCTTTCAAAGGTCAAGAACTACAAGTCCTTCTAAGAGGTAAGTTATCTTACTAGTTGTCACACCCCCAAACCTGAACGACAGAAACGTTCAGGAGCGGATGACTTCATGTGGTAACGTAACAAATGAATACATAGTAAAAAAAGCAATAAAACCATCATATATATAATTGAAAGTTTACATTTGTCAAAAGTTACATGTTCAAAACCAATTACAATATGATGTCAAAATACGAGATTAAACTGGCGCCGCAACATCCCTTCATCAAAAGCAAAATGAATACCTGAAATTTACTGATTTCCTAGGACATACAAGTAATTTTGAAAGAGTAGATCAGCATTTAAGCTGGTGAGTTTCATAAGTATTTAAATGACAATGTTTGTATATAATGAAATGTTTTGTCTTTATTTGTTTGTGTTTAGAAAATCCTATATTTTCTACTAGTATAAAAGTAGCCTTCACTCAAGACCAATGTTTGTTTCTAAAATGTATGTAAGTGTAAAATAACCAATGAGTTTGAAAACCTTGTAAATCAATGCATTTTTAATAGCCCATGTGAGTTTTATAACCATACTATTGACTCGGAATGCCTATACACAACGTTCTTCAGGCGTTGGAATGTTATGACGTTTGTCACCCCAAACGGTGGACTGCAGCTAACAGTCAGGGCGCGGGTTGTCAAGCCCGTATAGATCTATACACAAACACCATGCTCCCCCTCCAAGGGATTCTGGTATATAATACAGGACTTGAAATGTGTACTCGAACGTACATGAAGTTAGTGTCTCACAAAACCGTGGTATAAAAACAGATCTACTTGTTAAAATGTTACGTTTTTTCTTGTATACGAATGTGACTTCTTGAAATTCATGTTTCTAGTACATAAGAGTTAGAAATTTGTTCGTAAAACTATACCTATTATAGTTTTCTAAAAGTGTGTCTCGTTTGTTTAGAAATACCTAGAAAAGGAATCATTTGTTATGAAAGCATAGATTTTTGGTGTAGAGTCTAAGATAGAAAAGTATACATATAATCTAAGAAAATGATTAGTTTATACATGCATTAACAAGAATTTGTATTTCAAATGATGGAATATAACATATTTTATATTTATATGAAAGTTTCCTATATAGTTTATAAATCGCATGTGATTTGGATATATATAAAAGCATATAAAATAGTTCTTTATGTAACACACGATAATACTCGTGTGTTTTACTTGTAATCCCCCCTTGAAAGCATATAAAAGAATTTATAGAACATTTAAAAGATAATTAAGGGGTATGAACTCACTTGAAAGTTTGAAGATAGCGAGATGGAAAACCGGGCAGAGTTTCGTCTCGGGAAACGGATTTTTCTCGGGATTCTCGGGAATCTCGGGAGTAAAATCGACCCTCAGGACTTGAGCAAAAAGACCAGAGCTTCGGGTTTGAACGGGCACGAAGAACGAGGCAATATCGTGAAAGAAAGGAGAGAAATGAGCATTTTTCTCGGAAGCCCTCGCATGCTATTTATAGGAGGGTCTGAGAAGCCTCGTACGCGGGGCGTACGCTCGTACGTAGCGCGTATGCGTACGTCATGCATGACCGAAGCCTCGACTGCCTCGGCTTCGGATGGGACGGATCAGTCTGGCGGGTCGGATGGGACGGCGGGTCGGACGGGTTGGTCGGACGGGCGAGACGGACGGGTTAGTAGCCTCGCATAGGGCGACGTGGACGATCCGAGGCCAAGTCCCTCGGGTACGCAGGGCGTATAGGGGTACGCAGCGCGTACCTCGGATGAGGACGCTGACTCCTCTTCGGATAATTCTTGAATTTTGAATTAAATAAATATATAATTTATTTAATAAACTTCAAAAATTCATATCTTCTTCATACGAACTCCGTTTTCGATGGTCTTTATATCCACGTGTAGGTGAGACTACGCTCTACAACTTTCGTTTAGACTCCATTGGAAAATTCCGAAATTATTTTTATTATTTATTTTATAACTCATCGTGTTTAAGGAATTTCTTCAAAAATTCATAACTTCTTTATCTGACGTCGGTTTTTGCCAGACTTTTTACCGCTGAAATACCATTGTCGAGACCTTCGATTCTCGTTTAGGTCATTCCGGCCAAAAGTCAATCGATCTCCGATTCGAGTTTTTAGCTGTCTGTTGCTAAGCTGAACTTGGAAAAATCATAACTTCAATATACGAAGTCGGATTTGGGCGTTCTTTTTACGTACGATCATGGTTTAAAGACATTTAAATATAGAAGGAATTTAAATAGAACTATTTGGACATTTTATTATGAAAGTTAATTTTATTAACTCAAAAGTGGTTACAATACTTGACCTTTTAGGTCATTACAAAGATTTGAAATATCGGGTTGTCACATCATCCCCCCGTTAGAGAGAATTTCGTCCCGAAATTTAAAGTAGTAAAGATACTAGTGAACATGAAAGAGATGAGGGTACTTTTGTTTCATCTGATCTTCGCGTTCCCATGTGAATCCAGGTCCCCGCTTGGCGTTCCAGCGAACCTTCACGATGGGTATGCGACTTTGTTTTGTTTGTTTGACCTCTCGGTCCATGATTTCTACTGGTTCTTCCACAAAGTTGAGGCTCTCGTTGATCTCGATCTCGTCGAGTGGAATAACAAGAGTCTCGTTGGACAGACACTTTTTCAAGTTTGAGACGTGGAAGGTTGGATGGATGTTACTAAGTTCGCGCGGTAGGTTAAGCTTGTAAGCCACAGGGTTGATTCTGGCAAGAATCTCGAAAGGCCCTATGTATCTTGGATTTAGTTTCCCACGCTTTCCAAAGCGTATTAAACCCTTCCACGGTGAGACCTTTAATAAGACGTGGTCTCCTACCTGGAATTCCAAAGGTTTCCTCCTTTGGTCAGCGTAGCTTTTCTGTCGGTCTCTGGAGGCTTTCAATCGCTCACGAATCTGAACGATCTTCTCTGTCGTTTCTCGTATGATTTCCGGACCGGTGAGAGTGCTTTCAGGAACTCTTCCTCTAGCTAATTGGGTATCGCCAACTTCAGTCCAGCACAGAGGGGATCTGCACTTTCGACCATAGAGGGCTTCAAACGGAGCAGCCTTTATGCTTGTATGATAACTATTGTTGTATGAAAATTCGACAAGGGGTAAATGCATATCCCATGTCTTTCCAAAGTCAATCACACAGGCTCTCAGCATATCTTCTAAAGTTTGTATCGTTCTCTCACTTTGTCCGTCTGTTTGTGGGTGGTAGGCTGTACTCATGTCTAGCCTAGTCCCCAGGGAACTTTGTAGTGACTGCCAGAATCTTGAAGTGAATCTATTATCTCTATCGGAGATAATGGATATCGGAACACCATGCAATCTCACTACTTCCCTTAAGTAAGTTCTGGTAACATTTCCATTTTGTCAGTCTCCTTGATGGGTAGGAAATGCGCGGATTTGGTCAATCTGTCGACAATGACCCATATGGTATCGAGTCCACTTGTCGTCTTGGGTAACTTGGTTATGAAGTCCATAGTAATCCGCTCCCATTTCTATTCTGGTATTTTTGGTTGTTGTAGTAATCCTGACGGTTTCTGATACTCGACCTTAACCTTAGCGCAAGTAAGGCATTTACTTATGAAGGTAGCAATTTTTGCTTTCATGTTAGGCCACCGGTACAGTTTCTTAAGATCCAGATACATTTTATCTGAACCCGGGTGATCAGAATATCTTGAGTTGTGAGCTTCGGTCATGACTACGTTTCTGAAACCACCATGTTTCGGGGTCCAGATTCGGTCCATGAGATAGTAGGCTCCGCCACCCTTGACTTCTAGATTCTTTTCCATTCCTCGCAGGGATTCACCCGCCACATTTTTAGGTTGCAAAGCTTCCATTTGTGCCTCCTTAATTTGTGTGGATAAGTGGGAATGGATAGTCATAGTCAGAGATTTGACCCTCCGACCAGTGTATTCCTTTCGACTGAGGGCGTCAGCTACTACGTTGTCCTTGCCAGGATGATAACGAATTTCGCATTCATAGTCATTTAGTAACTCAACCCATTGTCGTTGTCGCGTGTTGAGTTCCTTCTGATCGAAAATGTGTTGAAGGCTCTTGTGATCGGTGAAAATAGTACTCTTTGTTCCGTATAAGTAGTGTCTCCAGATCTTTAGGGCAAATACCACTGCTCCTAACTCGAGATCGTGTGTCGTATAGTTCACTTCGTGTGTCTTAAGCTGTCGAGAGGCATAAGCGATAACCTTCCCTCTCTGCATAAGAACACAACCAAGTCCTTGATTTGACGCATCGCAATACACTACGAAGTCTTCTATCCCTTCGGGGAGGGATAGTATCGGTGCGGTGCACAAGGCCTGTTTTAGTGTCTGGAATGCCTTCTCTTGTTTCACTTCCCAGTCAAAGGCCACGCCTTTCTGGGTTAATGTAGTAAGAGGTTCCGCAATGCTAGAGAAGTTCTTTATAAATCTGCGATAGTAGCCAGCGAGACCTAGAAATTGACGAATTTCTGTAGGTGTCTTTGGTGTCGACCAGTTCTCAATGGCCTTAATTTTGGAGGGGTCCACGTGTATACCTTTCTCACTAACAACGTGGCCTAAAAATTCGACTCTTCGAATCCAAAATTCGCATTTAGAGAACTTCGCATAGAGTTTCTCCGTTCGCAGTGTTTCTAGGACTTTTCGTAGGTGCTGACTATGCTCTTCCTCACTTCGGGAGTAGATAAGTATATCATCGATAAAGACGATGACGAACTGATCCAAGTAAGGACGGCATACCCTATTCATTAGGTCCATAAGTACTGCTGGTGCATTGGTTAATCCGAACGGCATCACTACAAATTCGTAATGTCCATAACGAGTTCGGAAAGCTGTCTTTGGAATGTCCCCCTCTAGAACTCGTAATTGGTGATATCTGGATCGTAGGTCTATCTTTGAGAAGTAGTTCGCTCCTTCAAGTTGATCGAATAGGTCGTCAATACGGGGTAGAGGATAACGGTTCTTGACAGTAAGTTTGTTCAGCTCTCTGTAGTCGATGCACATACGGAACGATCCATCTTTCTTCTTTACAAACAAGACCGGTGCTCCCCAAGGTGAGAAACTTGGTCTTATGAATCCTTTTCGAAGGAGTTCATTAAGTTGACTGGAAAGTTCCTGCATCTCTGCTGGTGCGAGACGATAAGGCGACTTCGCTACTGGGGTAGCTCCTGGAACTAAGTCGATTCTGAACTCGACTAGGCGTTGCGGTGGTAATCCTGGTAGTTCTTCTGGAAAGATATCGGGAAAGTCGCGTACTACCGAGATGTTCTTGATGTCCTTCAGTTATTGACTTGTATCAACGATGTGCGCTAGGAATGCTCGACAATCCTTCCGCAAGCACTTTCGAGCTTGGATGCACGAAATGATGCGAAGGTTTGTACTTGATTTGTCGCCGTAGATAACTAATGTTTCTTTGTTAGGGAGATTAAGACGGACTGCTTTCTCAAAGCACATGATGTCGGCGCGAAGAAGACTCAACCAATCCATGCCGACTATGACGTCGAAACTTTTAATTTGGACCGGCATGAGATTGATTGGGAAAGAATGGCCGTCTAAAGTTAACGTACAGCCCATGTATATGCAGTTAGTGTTTTCGGTTTTTCCATTGGCCATCTCTACAGTGAATGATTTTTCTAACTTGCTAGGTTTGGGTTTAAGTAAATGAATAAAGTTTTGACTCACGAAGCTTCTCTCCTCTCCACTATCGAATAATATGCATGCATATGAATTATCGAGAAGGAATGTACCAGCAACTACAGTTGGGTCAGCTACAGCTTCATCGTGGCCTATAGCCAAAACTCGTCCCACACCGTCGGTGCCTGCTGCCTTAGGGCAGTTCCTCTTGTAGTGGCCCACCTCGCCACAACCGTAGCAAGTCTGCCCTACACCCGCACCGGGAACTTGAGCGATCGGATTTGCGTGGTCCTTGCAGAAACGGGTTGTGTGTCCTTTCCTGTTGCAGTTGGCGCACTGCATTTCCCGACAAGGTCCATGGTGGTGGTAATTGCATTTGGTGCACTTTGGGAGGTTACCTATATAAGGCTTTGTTGGGTAGGTATTTGTAGGAGCTGTAGTAGGTACAGTGGCAGCATTCACTGAAACCAGTTGTTTCTTTGCGGATTCTTGGGAAGACCCACCCTTCCCTTTATTCCACACTCTCTTCCTGCTATTGTTGTTGTTGTTGTTGTTGTTGTTGTTGTTGTTGTTGTTGTTGTTGGTGTTGTAGTTGTTGTTGTTGTTGTTGTTTCCTTTCTGTGGTTCTGGTGCAGAAGTGGTTGAGTTCTGATGACCTCCGTAGTCAATCAGAGATTGTGCCAGTTCCTTAGCACTTTCAAAGGTGTCAGGTTTGGAAGCTAGCACGCTTGATCGAATTTGGGGCGTCAGTCCCCAGATGTACCTTTCTATTTTCTTGCTCTCGGGAGCAATCATATCTGGACAAAGGATTGCCAGCTCGCAGAATCTGTTGGTATAAGTAGCGATGTCGGTACCAACCATTCCGAGAGTCCATAGTTCATGTTCAAGCTTTTGAATCTCTTCCCGTGGGCAGTATTCTCTCATCATCATGGCTTTCAGGCTCTCCCAGCTTATGGAGTTTGCCACGATTAGGGTAAGTACTTTAACGTGGCCATTCCACCAAGTTAAAGCTTTATCAATAAGGGTGAAAGTCGCAAATTTGACTTTGTTGTGCTCCGGACAGGAGCAGATTTCAAAGACTGCCTCCGTCCTTTCAATCCACTGCCTCAGGGCCATCACACCACCAGTTCCATAAAACATTCGGGGCTTGGCATTGGTGAAGTCCTTATAGGTGCATTCTCGAGGTGGTCCATGACTCTCGCCATGGTTGGATAGGTGTGTGCTAGATCCCGAGCCATTAGTACTCGAGTTATTGATCTGTGACATGGCAGCTGCCACCGCTGCGGTGACTGCTGCTTGAAACATAACAACATCAAATTGAGGTGGTGGAGGTGGTAGTGGTACAGGTGCTTCCCCACCGTTGTTTCGCCTTGGGTTCCTACGCGGAGGCATCCTTTAACTATAGGTTGAAAAGACAAGGATAAGAATTTCATAGAATAGAAAATGTATGTGTCCCATGAACTAAATCGCTATTGTTCAACAACAGATGATAGTATGAGTCTTAAAATAGAAGAATGAAAGTTATTTGTAAGACTGAAGGTATGAAACAAGTATTTGGTTTCACAAAGACCTCTCAAGGTTTGAACGAAATACTTAACATAGTAGTAATAGTGTCACTTATATTAATATAAAAGTTGTTACAACGATCATGAAAATTTGACCCCTATAAGGGTCTCCGATTACAAAGTTCGAGAAATTTAAAGACTTTTAGCCGATGTCCTAAGCTATAACAAAATTTGAGTCTTTGACAAGCACTACTTGCGACGTAGGTTGCGCTTGGATCTTGACTCCGCATCTGATTGCTTCGACTCCATTACACGCCTATCAAAAGCGGCTTGTTGTTCCCTCAGTTCAGCGAGGGCTGCAATCATTTGCGCTTGAAATGCTTCGGTTTGGAGTTGAGCATTGTCTTGTATCTTGTCCAGCCTACGGATGTCAGAAGTGTGAACCTGCACTTCCACGTTGACATCCCGGAGTCGACTAGCTTGAACTCCAGACTGATAGGACTGATTGGCTAACTTACCCACCATTACCGGGAGTGCTCGATCAGCCGAACCTCCGCCGCGGACATCATAGAAGTCACGACACATGCCGTAGGGAGGGCGTAGGTTTTGCTATTGGCTCCAATGGTGGAGGTGACTTCCCCAGACGGGAGTTGGTCCTTGAAAGTTCCTTACGAAGACGGGAGGTTGAATGGGTGGTGGATCGATAACTTCCGGCTCTGAGTCGGTACCAGAGTCATCACCCACTTCTATGGGTTCCTCGTCCTCTTCGGGATCATCTTCGATCCATCCTCCGTTGCCTTGGTTAGGAAAGTAGGGGTCGCCAGGGTGGTGAAATCCAACCATTTGACTGTACGAGAAATAGGGTTATAAGAATGGAATAAAGTTGGAACATGCAAAACATGTAAGTTAAACTAGTTTAGATAGCAAATACTCCTATAGTATTTAAATTATTGTGTTTGACTCTAGTAATGGTTTGGTAAGTTTTGACTTGTTGCTTACTACGATCATTCCTCGATATACGTTGGTCCAATCTCGGGCAAATATAGTTGATCACGCTATATTTGTCCAAAATCTGATTACATATATCGAGTCTCAATCGTAGTGTCAACTTGTCTAAATACTTGTATAGTTGGATAACACGAAAATAATTTGTGGTATGCATGTAATTGTACTTAAATGAACTATCAATTTAAGTTGAACGCAACGCTGCTTAAGCGTAAAAAATGAAAAATTGTTTTGTCAAAGAGTATTAGTCCCTTAAGCATTTATAGTTTGTATATCTTATGTGGTTCGATATACTTAGTTCACTATAAACATTGCTCTGATACCAATCTGTCACACCCCCAAACCTGAACGGCGGAAACGTTCGGGGGCGGATGACTTCATGTGCTAACGTAACAAATGAATACATAGTAAAGAAAGCAATACAACTATCATATATATAATTGAAATTTTACATTTGTCAAAAGTTACATGTTCAAAACCAATTACAATATGATGTCAAACTACGAGATTAAACTGGCGCCGCAGCATCCCTTCATCAAAAGCAAAATGAATACCTGAAATTTACTGATTTCCTGGGACATACAAGTAATCTTGAAAGAGTAGATCAGCATTTAAGCTAGTGAGTTTCATATGTATTTAAATGACAATGTTTGTATATAATGAAATGTTTTGTCTTTGTTTGTTTGTGTTTAGAAAATCCTATATTTTCTACTAGTATAAAAGTAGCCTTCACTCAAGACCAATGTTTGTTTCTAAAATGTATGTAAGTGTAAAATAACCAATGAGTTTGAAAACCTTGTAAATCAATGCATTTTTAATAGCCCATGTGAGTTTTATAACCATACTATTGACTCGAAATGCCTATACACAACGTTCTTCAGGCGTTGGAATGTTATGACGTTTGTCACCCCAAACGGTGGACTGCAGCTAACATTCAGGGCGCGGGTTGTCAAGCCCGTATAGATCTATACACAAACACCATGCTCCCCCTCCAAGGGATTCTGGTATATAATACAGGACTTGAAATGTGTACTCGAACGTACATGAAGTTAGTGTCTCACAAAACCGTGGTATAAAAACAGATCTACTTGTTAAAATGTTACGTTTGTTCTTGTATACAAAAGTGACTTCTTGAAATTCATGTTTCTAGTACATAAGAGTTAGAAATTTGTTTGTAAAACTATACCTATTATAGTTTTCTAAAAGTGTGTCTCGTTTGTTTAGAAATACCTAGAAAAGGAATCATTTGTTATGAAAGCATAGATTTTTGGTGTAGAGTCTAAGATAGACAAGTATACATATAATCTAAGAAAATGATTAGTTTATACATGCATTAACAAGAATTTGTATTTCAAAAGATGGAATATAACATATTTTATATTTATATGAAAGTTTCCTATATAGTTTATAAATCGCATGTGATTTGGATATATATAAAAGCATATAAAATAGTTCTTTATGTAACACACGATAATACTCGTGTGTTTTACTTGTAATCCCCCCCTTGAAAGCATATAAAAGAATTTATAGAACATTTAAAAGGTAAATTAAGGGGTATGAACTCACTTGAAAGTTTGAAGATAGCGAGATGGAAAACCGGGCAGAGTTTCGTCTCGGGAAACGGATTTTTCTCGGGATTCTCGGGAATCTCGAGAGTAAAATCGACCCTCAGGACTTGAGCAAAAAGACCAGAGCTTCGGGTTTGAACGGGCACGGAGAACGAGGCAATATCGTGAAAGAAAGGAGAGAAATGAGCATTTTTCTCGGAAGCCCTCGCATGCTATTTATAGGAGGGTCTGAGAAGCCTCGTACGCGGGGCGTACGCTCGTACGCAGATCGTACGCGTACGTCATGCATGACCGAAGCCTCGACTGCCTCGGCTTCGGATGGGACGGATCAGTCTGGCGGGTCGGATGGGACGGCGGGTCGGACGGGTCGGTTGGACGGGCGGGTCGGACGGGTCGGTAGCCTCGCATAGGGCGACGTGGACGATCCGAGGCCAAGTCCCTCGGGTACGCAGGGCGTACAGGGGTACGCAGCGCGTACCTCGGATGAGGACGCTGACTCCTCTTCGGATAATGCTTGAATTTTGAATTAAATAAATATATAATTTAATTAATAAACTTCAAAAATTCATATCTTCTACATACGAACTCCGTTTTCGATGGTCTTTATATCCACGCGTAGGTGAGACTACGCTCTACAACTTTCGTTTAGACTCCGTTGGCAAATTCCGAAATTATTTTTATTATTTATTTTATAACTCATCGTGTTTAAGGAATTTCTTCAACAATTCATAACTTCTTTATCAGACGTCGGTTTTTGCCAGACTTTTTACCGTTGAAATACCATTGTCGAGACCATCGATTCTCGTTTAGGTCATTCCGGCCAAAAGTCACTCGATCTCCGATTCGAGTTTTTAGCTGTCTGTTGCTAAGCTGAACTTGAAAAAATCATAACTTCAATATACGAAGTCGGATTTGGGCGTTCTTTTTACGTACGATCATGGTTTAAAGACATTTAAATATAGAAGGAATTTAAATAGAACTATTTGGACATTTTATTATGAAATTTAATTTTATTAACTCAAAAGTGGTTACAATACTTGACCTTTTAGGTCATTACAAAGAGTTGAAATATCGGGTTGTCACACTAGTTGTATTGGTCAATTGTCAATTTGCATGCTAGTTAGGAAGTATGCTTTGAAAAATTGAAAATATGGATGTATAATTAGAGAAAACATAGATTCTGTAACAACCCGAAGTTGTTCATCGCCGAAAACCCATTCTACCCGTATAACTCGCCGTATATCGAAACGTTCCGAAGTTGTTTTTGGGTTTAGTTAGTTAAATTTATATGTTTATTTTAATTCAATGAGTGTCAAAACCCTTTTAGGAACTCATGAATCTAGCCCAAAAACACTTATTTCAAAAAGTTTAGAAACGTCCCCGCCGGGTGACGGAATCTTAATCGGGTGTGACCTAAAGCCCCGTTTAAGGCCGGTATCGGGTAGATTCCACCGTGTCCCGAACTTAGGACCTATTTAAACATATTCAAGCTATCATTTGAAGCTTTTTCTTTCTCTCACTATACTCTCTCTAACCTCTCTCCTAAATCCAAGTTTAAGGGTCCAAAACTCAATTTTAAGGCCTCAAATCTTTAAGGTACCTTCCTAAACTCATTGTATAGCATCTTTGACCTTCAAATTCGAGATTTAATCATGATTTAAGACCTTGTATATGAGTTTACGGCCCTGGAAGGAGCTTAGTCCGTAAACTCATAATAAGTGGGTTTTTATGCCTTTAAACCCCTCCTAAACAATTTTGGGACTTAGATATGGCTTAATGACTTTATGGAATTGACCTAGAATGCCTTAATCTATAATTTGGGGACTTGTATATGAGTTTACGGCCAAGGAGGGTGTTTAGGTTGTAAACTCATGATTAAAGGGTTTTTAAGCCCTTAAACCCTTCCTAAACCTCAACAAGACATGGATATGACTTCTAGAATAATTGCTTTAGCCTTGGAACACTTTAAACATGATTTTTGAGGGATTATTGTGAGTTTACGGCCAAGGCATGTGCTTGGGCCATAAACTCCTTGAAAACATGGTGTAAACTCATTTTAAGGTGTTAGAAATGCCACTTTAACACCCCTAAAGCCTTAGAATAATTTTTAGAAGTGTTACAAACAAGTTTTTGGCCTTAAAACACAAGGAATCCTTCTCTAGGAGAGATTATGGCCATGAGGGGGGTCTAATGGGCCGTAAACTCAAAAAACCCCTCAAAAGTTCCATAAAATTTCATATAAGGCCTTGAAACAATTTTAGGAATCACATGTGATTTGTTTGGAATCCAAAAAACACAATTTTTCATAGGTTTATAGGAGTTTACGACCATAAGTCTTATGCTAGGCCGTAAACTCCCTTAAAGGTGTTTATTTGGTGTTTAAAAATTATTCCAAGTCCTTAAAACAAAGTCTAACATTTATCCCTAAGTGTTTCAAGCCAAATTGTGCCATAAATCACCCCACCATGAGTTTACGGCCGTAAACTCATGGGGAGAGGTTCATTAGGGCCATAAACTCCCTAAGGAGTTTACTTTTGGAGTCCCATTTCAATATCCTAGCTTTATGTGTCCCCAAATGTCACCCGGGTCCCTCCAAACACTTGTATCGGGGTGTTTTCGTGACTAGAAGTAATTGTCCCTAACAAATAATCAATCTAAGTCCTAATTAGATACAGATGTGTATATTTACATTATACTCAGGAACCTTGTGCGTTTGCGAGCCCCGGACCAACGTTTAGCATCCGAAATCGTCACATTTCTCGTTTGGTGAGTTCATACCCCTATGCCTTTTCCGTGTTTTTCAATGTTTTAAGGGGGGGGGGGGGGGGGGAATACAAGCAAACTATAACTATTTTCGAATCATAACATTGACGTGTTTCAAATAGTATCTGGCAAACTTATAAACACTTTTACTCCTTATGTATTATGCTGAGCATAAGGAATGATTTGTCATGTACTGATATTTGTATAAAGGTATTAGATAAACTATGTCTGATTCAGTTTATCTCCGTGTCATTTGAATGTATTGCCAGATAGTTTCTTTGTATGTATCTATTTTCACTGTATCATGTTTCATAATCTTTGTATGTTTAATATCGTATGAGAATCTTGTAAATAGTTTAGTACTAGTTTGTGAGTAGTCACTACCCTTTATGGATGATCAGTAAATCCTCCCCGGAAGTGTAACTAGAGTCTCCTGGAGGGAGAGCGAGGAATTTGTGAATAGATTTATTCGGGACTGACAATCCCACACCTTAACTGCTAGCTACAGTTAGGCGGGCACGCCTGGGGTGACAAATTCTGGATATCGTCCGACGTCTGACTAACGTCAAGGAGGTCTCGTTGTCGTATCAGCATGGTTACCCGACTCACAATATGTGTTAATATAAATTTATTCACAGTTGGGATTTTGTTTAGTATCTATATCTTGTTCGGGATGATAATCCCATGGTTTTGTATCTATATCTTGTACGGGATGGTAATCTCATGGTTTTGAATCTATATCTTGTACGGGATGATAATCCCATGACTTTATCCAACTACCTTATATCTGGTTCGGGATAGTGATCCCATGGTTTTATCAAACAATCTTATATCTAATTCGGTATAGTAGTCCCATGGTTTTCAAACTATATTTCCTAGTATATCAAACTATCTTGTAACTAGTTCGGGATGTTAGTCCCAAGGTTTTCAAACTACTTTCTATCTACAGTTCGTGTATATTATGATATTTCTTATCTAATTCGGGATAGTAACCCTATGATTTCAATATATAGTTTGTGTATTAAACTGTACTCTGTGTTATTCAATCAATCTTGCATTTAGGAAAATATGGGATTTTCCTGGGGTTAACTTATAACGCGTAACTAAACTGTAATGAAAGATAACTAAACTAATTTTATATAAGAAAATATGGGATTTTCTTAGATAACAAATCTTTTCGGAAAACTAAAGGAAACCGATACATTTTCATAAAACAAAACCGCATATGAACTCACCAGCTTTATGCTGATTTTCAAACTGTTTGTATTCTCAGGTCCAAGTTAGACAGGTACCCGACGATATCTTTTGGTGAAGTCGGAGTGCTCGGAAGACTCGTCTCAACTTTTTTTATATGATATATATATAACAATTGTACAATTTACTTTTGAAACAAATGTAAACTTTCAAATATATGTAATGTAATGGTTGTTTACTATGATTACTATGTACATTGGATTTGATACTCAACATGGAGTCCACCCCGGAAATGTTTCCGCCTTTGGTTTTTGGGGTGTGACAGATTGGTATCAGAGCCCTTGTTTATAGTGAACAGAGTATACCAAACCTTACATGGTATAAAACTATAAACACTAAAGGGCCTCTATGCTCTGAATTAAAAGTATCTATAAACTATAAGTAATTTCAAAAGTATACAAGTATGCCGAACCGACGAAATCCGTAACTACAAGTAGAACAAAACATAAGTAAATGGGTGTTGTATGTTGCGGTTAAACCTGGGCAGTTATGTAGTCGTGTCTAGGATCAATATAGCCTGGCCAACTATATTCATTCGAGACACGGCCAACATGTGCTTGGGAGTGACTGTGGTACACAGCATGCCTAAAACTTACCCAATATCCCAAACAACGAGTCGTCGCTGCAATGAACCATGAAACACTATGGGAGTATTTCTCGAGCGGATCCTTTGTAGAAATCCTCGTATACGCATTATTCCTTGATCATTCCTCTAGCGATAAAATGTTCTGTCTTGATAACTCCTTCCTGCTTTATCGCTTTGTATGATGCTATATCTGTCTTGAAGAGATATCCTCTGTTTCTTATCTCTTGATTCAATTCAGAGGACTTATGATCCTCTCTTTCCTGATCTTTTTAGATCAAGATGCCTCCAAGAAAGAGACCCAGCTCAAGGAACAACAACAATCCTCCTCCGCCACCACCTCCTCCTCAACTTGATCTTGCATCACTTCAGACAGTTCTGACTGCTGCAATGGTAGCAGCCATGTCGCAAATGAACCCTGGTAACTCAGGAGGTGGTCCCCAGCCCCAAAACCCAGAAGATAGCCAGGGACACCAAAAAGGGGGTTCCTATAAAGACTTCATGAACGCGAAACCCACATCCTTTGATGGCACAGGGAGTGTCATTGCTTTAACCCGATGGTTCGAGAAAATCGAATCAATCTTTGAAATATGCGTCTGTTCGGAGTCTGATAAAGTAAAGTTTGCCGCCTGCACCTTCCTTGACAAAGCCCTGACTTGGTGGAACGGCCGAGTCAAATCTTTAACTTTACCTGTAGCGAATGCTATGGGATTGGAAGCTATGAAGGAGCTTCTACTCACAGAATATTTCCCTCGGGGCGAACTTCAGAAGCTAGAACACGAACTTTGGAACCTTAAGCTGAAGGGTTCCGACATAGCCGCTTATACCTCAAGATTCGATGATTTGGCGTTACTCTGTCCGGGAATGGTTACCCCGGAGAGTAAAAAGATTGAGAGGTTCATCTGGGGGTTGACCCAGCCGACAAAAGGGAATGTCTTAGCTGCAAAGCCAGACACATATGACAGCGCTAAATGTCTTGCGAAAATTCTGATTGATCACGAAGACAACTCTGATGAGGAGGCTACTACCCCTGAGCCAGTCACCAGTGGAGGCGGAAACAAAAAGAAATCTTGGAACAAGCGGAAGGCCCAAAGTAGGCAAGGGTCTTCTAAGAAACAGCAAACAGTAGCAGTCCATGCTGCTACTGCCCCTGTTGCTGTTTCGGCTGTCGGTTCCACAGCCCAAACTCCCAACAGTGGATACACTGGTACCCTTCCTTGGTGTGGTAAGTGCAACTACCACCACCGCATTCCTGGTCCATGTCGCGAAAGGATCTGCGACAACTGTGGCAATAAGGGCCATCTTGCTCGAACCTGCAGAAAACCAACCAAATCAACGAACCAATCATCCGGAGCGGGAATCAGTCCGGCCTGCTACACTTGTGGCGAAGCAGGGCACTTCAAAAGGAATTGCCCCAAAGCAGCTACAACCACTGATCCCTCTGTCGCCGCAGGTATACTTCTCTTTGATAATTCTTATACCTGCAACTCTTTTCGAATTTAGTACAAAAAGGGAAACCTGTTATCTGTCTATTCGAACATTTTCTGAACTCAATCCTTCGTATGTAATCGAAATGTATACCGTCAAGATGACTAACCAGTGAGATAGATAACACTAACTTCGTACCTATGGATTGAATCCTCAGTCCGGAGGACTGTTCTGTTCCATTCGACTTAAAAGGGGGAAAACTTTCCACGAAAATAGTTTGATGCTATGTTTAACATGAAATGACCGAGTCTCATTCATGTTGTTATCCTTGGTTTCGAAAGGGTCGCTCGTCTAGATCTTTTCTCGACCCGGTTCTAGTGATCTTCTGCATCAAGCCTTCGTATCATTCCATGTCTTAAAACTCAAAAGTTTTTCCCGATATGATTTACCACGCATCCCTCGTTTCTGTGATCATTGAGAAACGGGATGTTAACAGCTCTTTTCTCTAAATGTCTTTCTCGAAGAATTCCCGGGAATTTCTTTCGAACGTCTAGTTTAGTTCCACATCAAACCTTTTGAGATCTTCGTAGAAATCGATTCTACAATCTTCAGATTTCGGATGCCCTTAGAGCTTGATAACATCTATCCAGTCCATCACATCTCGAATCCTTAGAAGCACCTACTCGACGAAACCCTAGTGATTCCTTTGAGGAAACCAAAGTCGTCCAGGGTTGGAACTTCCATGAGAAAATAGATTGATATCGTAGATTGAGAGAGAGTCAAAGTACGAAACAAAGACAAGTCCCGATAGTGAGAATTCGTTAGAACGCCCAGCAGAGACCTGATTCCACTTGACAAAGTGAAGATCCGAGGCAGCAAATCCATTTGTGTCTTATTCTACTTCATGATCTATGTCTTATTCTTTGAATTTATGGGACGAAATTCCCTCTAATGGGGGGATAATGTAACAACCCGAAGTTGTTCATCGCCGAAAACCCATTCTACCCGTATAACTCGCCGTATATAGAAACGTTCCGAAGCCGTTTTTGGGTTTAGTTAGTTAAATTTATATGTTTATTTTAATTCAATGAGTGTCCAAACCCTTTTAGGAACTCATGAATCTAGCCCAAAAACACTTATTTCAAAAAGTTTAGAAACGTCCCCGCCGGGTGACGGAAACTTAATCGGGTGCGACCTAAAGCCCCGTTTAAGGCGGGTATCAGGTAGAATTCCACCGTGTCCCGAACTTAGGACCTATTTAAACATATTCAAGCTATCATTTGAAGCTTTTTCTTTCTCTCACTACTCTCTCTCTACCCTTTCTCCTAAATCCAAGTTTAAGGGTCCAAAACTCAATTTTAAGGCCTCAAATCTTTAAGGTACCTTCCTAAACTCATTGTATAGCATCTTTGACCTTCAAATTCGATATTTGAGCATGATTTCAGACCTTGTATATGAGTTTACGGCCCTGGAAGGAGATTACGCCGTAAACTCATAATAAGTGGGGTTTTATGCCTTTAAACCCCTCCTAAACAATTTTGGGACTTAGATATGGCTTAATGACTTTATGGAATGGACCTAGAATGCCTTAATCTATAATTTGGGGACTTGTACATGAGTTTACGGCCAAGGACGGTGTTTAGGCCGTAAACTCATGATTAAAGGGTTTTTAAGCCCTTAAACCCTTCCTAAACCTCAACAAGACATGGATTTGACTTCTAGAATAATTGCTTTAGTCTTGGAACACTTTAAACATAATTTTTTAGGGATTATTGTGAGTTTACAGCCAAGTCATGTGCTTGGGCCGTAAACTCCTTGAAAACATGGTGTAAACTCATTTTAAGGTGTTAGAAATGCCACTTTAACACCCATAAAGCCTTAGAATATTTTTTAGAAGTGTTACAAACAAGTTTTTGGCCTTAAAACACAAGGAATCCTTCTCTAGGAGAGTTTACGGCCATGAGGGGGGTCTCATGGGCCGTAAACTCCAAAAACCCCTCAAAAGTTCCATAAAATTTCATATAAGGCCTTGAAACAATTTTAGCAATCACGTGTGATTTGTTTGGAATCCAAAAACACAATTTTTCATAGGTTTATAGGAGTTTACAACCATAAGTCTTATGCTAGGCCGTAAACTCCCTTAAAAGTGTCTATTTGGTGTTTAAAAATTATTCCAAGTCCTTAAAACAAAGTCTAACATTTATCCCTAAGTGCTTCAAGCCAAATTGTGCCATAAATCACCCCACCATGAGTTTACGGCTGTAAACTCATGGGGAGAGGGTCATTAGGGCCGTAAACTCCCTAAGGAGTTTACTTTTGGAGTCCTATTTCAATATCCTATCTTTATGTGTCCCCAAATGTCACCCGGGTCCCTCCAAACACTTGTATCGGGGTGTTTTCGCGACTAGAAGTAATTGTCCCTAACAAATAATCAATCTAAGTCCTAATTAGATACAAATGTGTATCTTTACATTATACTTAGGGACCTCGTGCGTTTGCGAGCGTCGGACCAACGTTTAGCATCCGAAATCGTCACATTTCTCGTTTGGTGAGTTCATACCCCTATGCCTTTTCCGTGTTTTTCAATGTTTTCAAGGGGGAATACAAGCAAACTATAACTATTTTCGAATCATAACATTGATGTGTTTCAAATAATATCTGGCAAACTTATGAACACTTTTACTCCTTATGTATTATGCGGAGCATAAGGAATGATTTATCAATTAGAACTAAATGGATTTTAGTTAAGAAAATAACCAAACTAATCAAATTATTATGGGAATAATTTGGAGTTCTATATTTCTCTTTATGTCATGTACTGATATTTGTATAAAGTTATTAGATAAACTATGTCTGATTCAGTTTATCTCCATATCATTTGAATGTATTGCCAGATAGTTTCTTTGTATGTATCTAGTTTCACTATATCATGCTTCATAATCTTTGTATGATTGATATCGTATGAGAATCCTGTGAATAGTTTAGTACTAGTTTATGAGTAGTCACTACCCTTTATGGATGATCAGTAAATCCTCCCCGGAAGTGTAACCAGAGTCTCCTGGAGGGAGAACGAGGAATTTGTGAATAGATCTATTCGGGACTGACAATCCCACACCTTAACTGCTAGCTACAGTTAGGCGGGCATGCCTGGCGTAACAAATTCTGGATATCGTCCGACGTCTGACTAACGTCAAGGAGGTCTCGTTGTCGTATCAACATGGTTACCCGGCTCACAATATGTATTAATATAAATTTATTCACAGCTGGGATTTTGTTTAGTATCTATATCTTGTTCGGGATGATAATCCCATGGTTTTGTATCTATATCTTGTACGGGATTGTAATCTCATAGTTTTGAATCTATATCTTGTACGGGATGATAATCCCATGACTTTATCCAACTACCTTATATCTGGTTCGGGATAGTGATCCCATGGTTTTATCAAACAATCTTATATCTAATTCGGGATAGTAGTCCCATGGTTTTCAAACTATATTTCCTAGTATATCAAACTATCTTGTAACTAGTTCGGGATGTTAGTCCCAAGGTTTTCAAACTACTTTCTATCTACAGTTCATGTATATTATGATGTTTCTTATCTAATTCGGGATAGTAACCCTATGATTTTCAATATATAGTTTGTGTATTAAACTATACTCTGTGTTATTCAATCAATCTTGCATTTAGGAAAATATGGGATTTTCCTGGGGTTAACTTATAACGCGTAACTAAACTGTAACGAAAGATAACTAAACTAATTTTATATAAGAAAATATGGGATTTTCTTGGATAACAAATCTTTTCGGAAAACTAAAGGAAACCGATACATTTTCATAAAACAAAACCGCTTATGAACTCACCATCTTTATGCTGATTTTCAAACTGCTTGTATTCTCGGGTCCAAGTTAGACAGGTACCCGGCGATATCTTTTGGTGAAGAAGGAGTGCTCGGAAGACTCGTCTCAACTTTTTTTTATATGATATATGTATAACACTTGTACAATTTACTTTTGAAACAAATGTAAACTTTCAAGTATATGTAATGTAATGGTTGTTTACTATGATTACTATGTACATTGGATTTGATACTCAACGTGGAGTCCACCCCGGAAATGTTTCCGCCTTTGGTTTTCGGGGTGTGACAGAGTCAAATCATATAGGGTTGCGTGTGCACCATAGGAGTGTTATAGTGCTCAAACCCCAACAGTGGTATCAGAGCCTAGGGTTGTTTTCTATTATACTTGATGCTTGTTGATTTTCAAAGTTGAAAAAATTAATTTTATAGCCTCTAACTGATGAACTCACTGAGTCCTACAGATGACTCGACGAGTCCACTCAGTAACAAGGGCAACTCGACAAGTCAGTTCATGCACTCGTCGAGTACATGGCTCTGGTTGTAGAATTTTGAGTTTTTTAGCGTAGATTGGATTGGAATCAGTACTACACACTGTTTTACATCATTAAATCTGTTTTTTATGATATGGTAGTGATTATGCTCATCCAATCACAAGATAATTGTCAAAGTTTCAAGATAATTGTTGATTTATATGATAATCAAACTTGCTTGCAAATTGTTGACTTGATATTATCTTGTTTATGCTCATCCAATTTTAGTTGTTGAAAAGTTGATCTTAATGATTTTAATGACCTCCATAACTTGTCCTCAAGTTATGGAAAATGAAAAGTCTCATCTTTAAAAATGCATTAAACTCATAAGTTATGAATTCCAAGAGTCATCAAAAGATACTTGTCAAAATTACTATGATAGTTATCAGTTTATAAGTTAAGCCAATTAATTGTATCATTTGATTTGAAACTATTTTTCCTTATGAGTTAGTTTAGATCATGATTAAAAAATTATAAGATAATTTGTGACAACCCGAAATTTCTAACTTGTGCATTCTTCAATTTTTATTAAAGATAGCCTCGTTTTGCTATTTTATAGTAAAATTTTGGTCCATTTGGGTGCTTGAGGCTTAGTATGACCTAGATATAAGTCTTAGGAAGGGTGAGAATGTGTGTAGCAACACAAAATCGGGCCAAACACACCCAACCAGGTGTGTGCGGCCGCACACCCAAGTGTGCAGCTAGCCAGCCGCACACAGCCAACCGCACACCCGAGATACCTGATGTAACATCCAAAAAATACAGGCCAAAAATTTCATTTTTAATTACGTCATTTTAAAACCAACAGTGTAATAAAACATCTGTAATATTATGTCATGTTAAAACCAAAGTAGAAATAATCAAACATGTTATCATAAAACAATATCAGAGTGTAATCCCAAAGATCTCATGCGCAGAAAACCATAGTGTGATGCGCTGCGATCAAGCCGACTCCTTTCCTTTGACACGAAGTACCTGAAACCAAAATTGAAAACCGTAAGCACAAAGCTTAGTGAGTTCCCCCATCATACCACATACCATACAATCACATAGCATACATACTGCCGGGCAATTCTGGGGTGCTCGACCTACCCGTGTCAAGCCATTCTGGGGTGCTGACCTACCCGTGTCAAGCCATTCTGGGGTGCTGACCTACCCATGTCAAGCCATTTTGGGGTGCTGACCTACCCGTCGGTCGTCACAACCGACCCTCAGGGACTATTCCACCCCCTACTGCTACTATCACATATATCATAACATAAACATACTATCAGACATATATGGGGTGCCTCAACTACCCTTCAGTCCTAACAACCGAACACGGGGACTGGTCCCCTCATACTACCTCTATCGCATATAACATAACAAGCTAGCATGCAAACATATCATCAGATATTGTCAGACGTATCTGGGGTGTCTGACTACCCTTCGGTCCTAACAACCAAACTCGACTACTATCACACACAACATATCATGCTAGCATATAACATATCAAGTAGTAGCAAACCTAGATGATATCACAAAGACAATCATCTATCATACGTCTCCTACTGGTGGGCCGGCATTGTGGCATCAGACCCACCGCTAATGGAAGGTAACTCACCTCACTTTGCTAAAGTCCCAAAGACACAATCCCACAATTGCTGAAGTCCCGCAGACTCGACCCCAGCTGCTGGCTGACAGATTCCTGAACTGTCAACACCAAAATAACACCCAATTAATAATTGGGTCCTAATACATAACCATACGTATATTCTTTGGGTAATTACTACATTACCCCTAGCTTGGCTTATTCAAGCCCAAGGCCCAATCCATAGCCCAAAGTCAATTAGAAATCAAAGCCCAATTTTCCAAATTGGGCCTAGGCCTACACATGGTCTCATTCTAAGGCCCAACATCCTATAATCATTAAGGCCCAACTATGGCCCATCTATGGCCCAATTTTCCAAATTGGGCCCAAGCCCCTTACATGGGCCTTAACCTATGCCCATTAAATTAATCTAGTCTAATTGCTTGACTTTGGATGGCCCATTAATAACCCGATCATCAAGTCCCAAAAGGAAGGCCCAACAATAAACCAAAGTGAAATTAGGGTTTCCCATAAATGATGATTAGGGTTAAGTTTCCTACTTAACCCATTAAGGACTTAATCCATTAAGGACTTAATCCATCAAGTCCATTATCGCTTAGATTAATCTTTGCCAAAGTTTATTATTTAATATCTCAGGTTATTAAATAATTCTTGTATGTGTGTGACCTGATTAATTCTTAAAGTTAGGGTTTCATTGGCATTAGGTTTTTCCAAACCCTAATTAGGGCTTCCAACCCAAATACTAGCCGATTAATTAATTTGTTGGGCTTTTAGATCAATTAGCGCTTTATTGGGCCTATTAAGCCCACTTGAATACTATTAAGCCCATTAGGGTCCATTAAGGTTTTATTAAGCCCATTAAGTCTTATTGGGGCCATTAGGGCTTCCTTGGGCCCATTAGGGTTTCAAACACCCTAAACGAATCGAACTCACGAGGCAAGCACAATGCCACCCGACACGGCGGCCGGTGGCGGTAGCCACCACCCTAAGGTGGTGGTTTTCAAGTTCTTTTATTATTCTAAGTTGTGATTTACATTTTACAATGATAAATCTCAAAATAAACACACACACAAAACCAAATAAACACATTCACAACCACCTTATGGTGGCCGGAGGTGGTAAAGGGTGGCAGCCACCATGGTTGGCAGCCATGGTGGTTTTTCCGTGGTTCCATCCAAAAACACGCACCCCACCTGATCAACAACACAAAAACACACAACCATATGGGCTGAAACATGAAAGAAACACACCCCCAATGGAACTCTTGTCACGATAGGTGGCGGTTGCGCTGACAGGCACCTCGTGGTGGCATAAGGCGATCGGAGGGGGATGTCACCAGCTACAGCCACCCGGAAAGGAGATGGTGGTGACATTGCAGCGGAATAAAAATGCGTAGGCACGCCAAGAGTGGCAGCACACGGGCTTGACGTTGTCTTGAACCACCTTGGTGTCCGCCATGGTGTTTCTTCCGTCCTACCACATCAACTCCGACAGCTAGGGCTATGATGGCGCTTTAAGGGCAAGGCTGCAGGCGGCAGTCAGATCTTGCAGTTCGCAGCTTTGCTGGTGGCTTGGAGCAACACGGTGCTGGACTATTCTGGTGCTCCTCCTGCGATTTGCGACCTCGACAGCGGAGTAGCGGACGGCAACAGGTGGCGATCAGATCCTGGGATGCAACGGCGGCTGGGGGAACTCTTTTATCGTGGTGGCGGCTATAGAAGTGTATTAGATTTAGGGTTGCTCAATTAAATAGTCTCCAACGGGAATGGAAGGCACGGGTTTAAGTCCCATGACCCCATTCAAACTTTTAATGAATTTGGCAACTCTGGTCCCTCCATGCCCCTTTGATTCAAATGTAATCCACATTTTACCTTTTTAACCCCTGCCATCTAAATACATTACAAAGTAGGTCTGAATTTTACTAAAACAGCCCCTCCTCTACAATTCTTTTCAAATGAAGTCCCAATAATTTACCAAGTGGTCCCTATCTTCATAAATAATTATAAACTTAGTCCGGAACTTACATTTTTAATTCCAGACTTCTAAAATTGTGACCAATAGCTCCCCGAGACCAACACCTTGCTATATAATTATTTATCTTATGGCTACTATTCGTTCATTAATTTATTAATTTATCAAATAAATAAACAGGGTATTACAACTCTCCCCCACTTAAATTAGATTTCGTCCTCAAAATCATTCCTTATCATACCTTAGAAACCCAATCAATCTAGTAACATGGTCACCATCCTGGGCACACCCTAGCCTTCCTAGGGTAGCCATGATCAATCCTCGTAAAGGCCCATAATCCGTAGATGAATGAATTTCTCGCGATAAGGTAACATTTACTTGATCTAAATCTGTTGTCTCGCGATGGTCTGAATCCCTGGCAGACCACTCATACTGAATCAATACGTTGGACCCAGTCCACTTTATCCTTCAACCGGCTACTCAATTTCTGATAACTCGAGGTTCCCATTATAAAACAGGATCGTAGACCTAATTATCTCTGCAGATCACTTGTACCTGGCCAAGGCCCAGGTACTCCTGTTGTGAGTGACTTGTCACTCCCCAATAAACCATCTATTCCGTGAGTACTTGCAACCCCAGACACCAATAGTAACACTGCCCAAACGCTGAAACTGCCCGAACGCTGAACTGCCTGAAGTAGTATGCTGCCACATGGCTGTTTACCAAAAGCTAGCAAGACCTCCTCGGTCTCAATTCGCTTGCCATTCCTCTGAAATACCGGGTTTACACCCAGCTGCGGAACCAAAGGACTCACTACCTAGTCGCCTCACACGACTTCTGAACGAAATCCTTCTCTGGAACTAGTTGCCACTAGTTATCATGACACTGTGACTCTACTACTTTCTGATATAACCGATCGGGTCCATACATCGAATCCTGTCATCTTCAAATCCAAGGCTGGAAGTGATTTCTACCTGACCAATGGTAGCCTTATCTCACATGTCCTGAAGCAGTCCATTGCTGCTCTGATCTCATAACTGTAGTAGTGCTCCTACAGTCCTATCACTGGCTCAACCAGATCTAATCCATCTGGGTAATTATGAAATCCAATCCGTGGATTTCCTTATCCTTACTGCTACACCCAAACTGGTGGGTACTACTGTTCCTTCTGCGTCCTAACAACGCGCTCACACTATC
Source organism: Lactuca serriola (assembly GCF_051521515.1). Taxonomy (NCBI): domain Eukaryota; kingdom Viridiplantae; phylum Streptophyta; class Magnoliopsida; order Asterales; family Asteraceae; genus Lactuca; species Lactuca serriola. Next base: position 121,632,221 of record NC_136415.1, on the reverse strand, counting down.
TACTAACCTAGTGAATGTTGCGGCTACACCTGCAGTCTCACAACACTCTATCATTATTTGACCGCTAGTGAATGCTACGGCTACCCCCACAGTCATACAACACTTTCCATACCATCTGACTACTAGTGAATGCTACGGCTACCCCCGTAGTCTACAACACTTTCCATACTAACTGACCACTAGTGAATGCTACGGCTACCCCTGTAGTCTTACAACACTTCCCAAACTATCTGACTGCTAGTGAATGCTACGGCTACCCCCGTAGTCTTACAACACTTTCCATACTGGGTCGAACACGCACTTGACCTAACACACAACTGAACTTGAGTCCTAACCGGAACTCAAATCTGGTTCCCAAAACCTGTTATCACGTGACCCCATTGTATCAGTATCGTACCTATGCCCGTGATCAAATCGTTATGGCAAACCACGAAATCATCTACACCCTCTGGCAAGGTGAGAATCAGTGCCTCGTACAACTGCTGTCTGAGAGCCTTGAAGGCTGCCTGCTACCCAGGCACCCAATGAAAGGTCACCGACTTCTTGGTCGGTCGGGTTAAACGAACCGAAATCTCGTAGAAATCCCATATAAATCTCCGATAATAACTTGCTAGACCCAGCGGACTCCGAATCTCAGATGGAGACGTCGGAATCTCCCACTGCATCACGGCCTCTATCTTGGCCGGATCAACTAGAATACCCTTCTGGTTGACAAGGTGGCCAAGAGATTGCACCCCGCGCAACCAAAACTCACATTTGGAGAGCCTTATAGAAAGTCTCTACCCCACTTAGATTCGACTAAGTCTTCAAGGCATGCGAGAATTGAAGGATTCCCAATCCGTCTCACTTTCTAATATCCAACCGATGATAAAATGTGCTTACCAATGCTAGCGTTTAATCACCGATTAAACCTTAAGATCTCCCATCCTCTGAAATCTTGAAGAGTGCTCTTGAAATCTGTTCCATTCTAACACCTCAATTCATCTCCCAGGCTGACCACTGAAGACCTTAATCTTCACTTTGGCTGATGAATCCTCGTTCTCATTTCTAATCTTGCGGTACCACTGAACTCTGACCGAGCACAACCCATGCGAAAATACAATTCTCTTGAACATGCTATAACCAACCACTTTTGCATCTAACACCAGCGACTAACATTATCCTTTTCATGTCACCAGCTCTGTCCTAGAAACGGTAGTGCCTTGAACTCCAAAATTCATCCATAGACAATTGCAGACCATACCTAAACAAGGATAGAACCTCTGAACGCTGACTTCATTGGAGAACAATCACTCCAACCCTGATCGAGTATCCTTAAAATAATACTCCTACATAGATCCTGAAAAAGATCCGAAATGATAACGGTGCAAGCAGAACCCACTCCGCAAGATACGTCCCTCTGTAGGTTCATCAAGGACCTTACGGCATGCAAGATGGCATATACGGTCCTTGATAACTGAACACTAGCAAAAAACTGACTCGAGATCCGACTTATCCAAACTCACTCACAATCCCAAAGTGATACGTATTCCCAATATCCATCTAATAAGATGACATACCCGCAACATCTGGAGGAATACTGTCACACCCCCAAAACCTGAACGGCGGAAACATTCGGGGGCGGATGACTTCATGTGGTAACGTAACAAATGAATACATAGTAAAGAAAGCAATACAACCATCATATATATAATTGAAAGTTTACATTTGTCAAAAGTTACATGTTCAAAACCAATTACAATATTACGTCAAAAATACGAGATTTAACTGGCACCGCAACATCCCTTCAACAAAAGCATAATGATACCTGAAATTACTGATTCCCTGGTACATACAAGTAATTTTGAAAGAGTAGATCAGCATTTAAGCTGGTGAGTGTCATAAATATTTAAATGACAATGTTTGTATGAAATGAAATGTTTTGTCTTTGTTTGTTTGTGTTTAGAAAATCCTATATTTTCTACTAGTATAAAAGTAGCCTTCACTCAAGAACAATTTTTGTTTCTAAAATGTATGTAAGTGTAAAATAACCAATGTGTATGAAAAACCTTGTAAATCAATGCATTTTTAATACCCCATGTGAGTTTTATAACCATACTATTGACTCGGAATGCCTATACACAAGGTTCTTCAGGCGTTGGAATGTTATGACGTTTGTCACCCCAAACGGTGGACTGCAGCTAACACTCAGGGCGTGGGTTGTCAAGCCCGTATAGATCTATACACAAACACCATGCTCCCCCTCCAAGGGATTCTGGTATATAATACAGGACTTGAAATGTGTACTCGAACGTACATGAAGTTAGTGTCTCACAAAACCGTGGTATAAAAACAGATCTAGTTGTTAAAAAGTTACGTTTGTTCTTGTATACGAAAGTGACTTCTTGAAATTCATGTTTCTAGTACATAAGAGTTAGAAATTTGTTCGTAAAACTATACCTATTATAGTTTTCTAAAAGTGTGTCTCGTTTGTTTAGAAATACCTAGAAAAGGAATCATTTGTTATGAAAGCATAGATTTGTGGTGTAGAGTCTAAGATAGACAAGTATACATATAATCTAAGAAAAGTTTAGTTTATACATGCATTAGAACAATTTATATTTCAAAAGATAGAATGCTATTTTAACATATGTTATATATATATATATATATATATATATATATATATATATATATATGAAAGTTCCATATAAAGTTTGTAAATCGCATGTGATTTGGATATATGAAAGCATATAAAAGAGTTCTTTATGTAACACACGATAATACTCGTGTGTTTTACTTGTAATTCCCCCCTTGAAAGCATATAAAAGAATTTATAGAACATTTAAAAGGTAAATTAAGGGGTATGAACTCACTTGAAAGTTTGAAGATAGCGAGATGGAAAACCGGGCAGAGTTTCGTCTCGGGAAACAGATTTTTCTCGGGATTCTCGGGAATCTCGGGAGTAAAATCGACCCTCGGGACTTGAGCAAAAAGACCAGAGCTTCGGGTTTGAACGGGCACGGAAAACGAGGCAATATCATGAGAGAAAGGAGAGAAATGAGCCTTTTTCTCGAAAGCCTTCACATGCTATTTATAGGGGGGGTCTGAGAAGCCTCGTACGCGGGGCGTACGCGTACGTCATGCATGACCGAAGCCTCGACTGCCTCGGCTTCGGATGGGACGGATCAGACTGGCGGGTTCGGATGGGACGGCGGGTCGGACGGGTCGGTAGCCTCGCATAGGGCGACGTGGACGATCAGAGGCCAAGGCCCTCGGGTACGCAGGGCGTACAGGGGTACGCAACGCGTACCTCGGATGAGGACGCTGACTCCTCTCCAGATAATGCTTGATTTTTGAATTAAATAAATATATAATTTATTTAATAAACTTCAAAAATTCATATCTTCTTCATACGAACTCCGTTTTCGATGGTCTTTATATCCCCGCGTAGGTGAGACTACGCTCTACAACTTTCGTATAGACTCCGTTGGCAAATTCCGAAATTATTTTTATTATTTATTTTATAACTCATCGTGTTTAAGGAATTTCTTCAAAAATTCATAACTTCTTTATCTGACGTCGGTTTTTGCCAGACTTTTTACCGCTGAAATACCATTGTCGAGACCTTCGATTCTCGTTTAGGTCATTCCGGCCAAAAGTCAATCGATCTCCGATTCGAGTTTTTAGCTGTCTGTTGCTAAGCTGAACTTGGAAAAATCATAACTTCAATATACGAAGTCGGATTTGGGCGTTCTTTTTACGTACGATCATGGTTTAAAGACATTTAAATATAGAAGGAATTTAAATAGAACTATTTGGACATTTTATTATGAAAGTTAATTTTATTAACTCAAAAGTGGTTACAATACTTGACCTTTTAGGTCATTACAAAGATTTGAAATATCGGGTTGTCACATCATCCCCCCGTTAGAGAGAATTTCGTCCCGAAATTTAAAGTAGTAAAGATACTAGTGAACATGAAAGAGATGAGGGTACTTTTGTTTCATCTGATCTTCGCGTTCCCATGTGAATCCAGGTCCCCGCTTGGCGTTCCAGCGAACCTTCACGATGGGTATGCGACTTTGTTTTGTTTGTTTGACCTCTCGGTCCATGATTTCTACTGGTTCTTCCACAAAGTTGAGGCTCTCGTTGATCTCGATCTCGTCGAGTGGAATAACAAGTGTCTCGTTGGACAGACACTTTTTCAAGTTTGAGACGTGGAAGGTTGGATGGATGTTACTAAGTTCGCACGGTAGGTTAAGCTTGTAAGCCACAGGGTTGATTCTGGCAAGAATCTCGAAAGGCCCTATGTATCTTGGATTTAGTTTCCCACGCTTTCCAAAGCGTATTAAACCCTTCCACGGTGAGACCTTTAATAAGACGTGGTCTCCTACCTGGAATTCCAAAGGTTTCCTCCTTTAGTCAGCGTAGCTTTTCTGTCGGTCTCTGGAGGCTTTCAATCGCTCACGAATCTGAACGATCTTCTCTGTCGTTTCTCGTATGATTTCCGGACCGGTGAGAGTGCTTTCAGGAACTCTTCCTCTAGCTAATTGGGTATCGCCAACTTCAGTCCAGCACAGAGGGGATCTGCACTTTCGACCATAGAGGGCTTCAAACGGAGCAGCCTTTATGCTTGTATGATAACTATTGTTGTATGAAAATTCGACAAGGGGTAAATGCATATCCCATGTCTTTCCAAAGTCAATCACACAGGCTCTCAGCATATCTTCTAAAGTTTGTATCGTTCTCTCACTTTGTCCGTCTGTTTGTGGGTGGTAGGCTGTACTCATGTCTAGCCTAGTCCCCAGGGAACTTTGTAGTGACTACCAGAATCTTGAAGTGAATCTATTATCTCTATCGGAGATAATGGATATCGGAACACCATGCAGTCTCACTACTTCCCTTAAGTAAGTTCTGGTAACATTTCCATTTTGTCAGTCTCCTTGATGGGTAGGAAATGCGCGGATTTGGTCAATCTGTCGACAATGACCCATATGGTATCGAGTCCACTTGTCGTCTTGGGTAACTTGGTTATGAAGTCCATAGTAATCCGCTCCCATTTCTATTCTGGTATTTTTGGTTGTTGCAGTAATCCTGACGGTTTCTGATACTCGACCTTAACCTTAGCGCAAGTAAGGCATTTACTTACGAAGGTAGCAATTTTTGCTTTCATGTTAGGCCACCGGTACAGTTTCTTAAGATCCAGATACATTTTATCTGAACCCGGGTGAACGGAATATCTTGAGTTGTGAGCTTCGGTCATGACTACGTTTCTGAAACCACCATGTTTCGGGGTCCAGATTCGGTCCATGAGATAGTAGGCTCCGCCACCCTTGACTTCTAGATTCTTTTCCATTCCTCGCAGGGATTCACCCGCCATATTTTCAGGTTGCAAAGCTTCCATTTGTGCCTCCTTAATTTGTGAGGATAAGTGGGAATGGATAGTCATATTCAGAGATTTGACCCTCCGACCAGTGTATTCCTTTCGACTGAGGGCGTCAGCTACTACGTTGGCCTTACCAGGATGATAACGAATTTCGCATTCGTAGTCATTTAGTAACTCAACCCATCGTCGTTGTCGCATGTTGAGTTCCTTCTGATCGAAAATGTGTTGAAGGCTCTTGTGATCGGTGAAAATAGTACTCTTTGTTCCGTATAAGTAGTGTCTCCAGATCTTCAGAGCAAATACCACTGCTCCTAACTCGATATCATGTGTCGTATAGTTCACTTCGTGTGTCTTAAGCTGTCGGGAGGCATACGCGATAACCTTCCCTCTCTGCATAAGAACACAACCAAGTCCTTGATTTGACGCATCGCAATACACTACGAAGTCTTCTATCCCTTCGGGGAGGGATAGTATCGGTGCGGTGCACAAGGCCCGTTTTAGTGTCTGGAATGCCTTCTCTTGTTTCGCTTCCCAGTCAAAGGCCACGCCTTTCTGGGTTAATGTAGTAAGAGGTTTCGCAATGCTAGAGAAGTTCTTTATAAATCTGCGATAGTAGCCAGCGAGACCTAGAAATTGACGAATTTATGTAGGTGTCTTTGGTGCCGACCAGTTCTCAATGGCCTTAATTTTGGAGGGGTCCACGTGTATACCTTTCTCGCTAACAACGTGGCCTAAAAATTCGACTCTTCGAATCCAAAATTCGCATTTAGAGAACTTCGCATAGAGTTTCTCTGTTCGCAGTGTTTCTAGGACTTTTCGTAGGTGCTGACTATGCTCTTCCTCACTTCGGGAGTAGACAAGTATATCATCGATAAAGACGATGACGAACTGATCCAAGTAAGGACGGCATACCCTTTTCATTAGGTCCATAAATACTGCTGGTGCATTGGTTAATCCGAACGTCATCACTACAAATTCGTAGTGTCCATAACGAGTTCGGAAAGCTGTCTTTGGAATAACCCCCTCTAGAACTCGTAATTGGTGATATCCGGATCGTAGATCTATCTTTGAGAAGTAGTTCGCTCCTTGAAGTTGATCGAATAGGTCGTCAATACGGGGTAGAGGATAACGGTTCTTGATAGTAAGTTTGTTCAGCTCTCTATAGTCGATGCACATACGGAATGATCCGTCTTTCTTCTTTACAAACAAGACCGGTGCTCCCCAAGGTGAGAAAATTGGTCTTATGAATCCTTTTTGAAGGAGTTCATTAAGTTGACTGGAAAGTTCCTACATCTCTGCTGGTGCGAGATGATAAGGCGACTTCGCTACTGGGGTAGCTCCTGCAACTAAGTCGATTCTGAACTCGACTTGGCATTGCGGTGGTAGTCCTGGTAGTTCTTCTGGAAAGATATCGGGAAAGTCGCGTACTACCGAGATGTTCTTGATGTCCTTCAGTTCTTGACTTGTATCAACGATGTGCGCTAGGAATGCTCGACAATCCTTCCGCAAGCACTTGCGAGCTTGGATGCACGAAATGATGCGAAGGTTTGTACTAGATTTGTCGTCGTAGATAACTAATGCTTCATCGTTAGGGAGATTAAGACGAACTGCTTTTTCAAATCACATGATGTCGGCGCAAAGGAGACTCAACCAATCCATGCCGACTATGACGTCGAAACTTTTAATTCGGACCGGAATGAGATTGATTGGGAAAGAATGGCCGTCTAAAGTTAACGTATAGCCCATGTATATGCAGTTAGTGTTTTTGGTTTTTCCATTGGCCATCTCTACAGTGAATGATTTTTCTAACTTGCTAGGTTTAGGTTTAAGTAAATGAATAAAGTTTTGACTCACGAAGCTTCTCTCCGCTCCACTATCGAATAATATGTATGCATATGAATTATCGAGAAGGAACGTACCAGCAACTATAGTTGGGTCAGCTACAGCTTCGTCGTGGCCTATAGCCAAAACTCGTCCCACACCGCCGGTGCCTGCTGCCTTAGGGCAGTTCCTCTTGTAGTGGCCCACCTCGCCACAACCGTAGCAAGTCTGCCCTACACCCGCACCGGGAACTTGAGTGATCGGCTTTGCGGGGTCCTTGCAGAAACGGGTTGTGTGTCCCTTCCTGTTGCAGTTGGCGCACTGCATTTCCCGACAAGGTCCATGGTGGTGGTAATTGCATTTGGTGCACTTTGGGAGGTTACCTACATAAGGATTTGTTGGGTAGGTATTTGTAGGAGCTGTAGTAGGTACAGTGGCAACATTCACTGAAACCAGTTGTTTCTTTGCGGATTCTTGGGAAGACCCACCCTTCCCTTTATTCCACACTCTCTTCCTACTATTGTTGTTGTTGTTGTTGTTGTTGTAGTTGTTGTTGTTGTTGTTTCCTTTCTGTGGTTCTGGTACAGAAGTGGTTGAGTTCTGATGACCTCCGTAGTCAATAAGAGATTGTGCCAGTTCCTTAGCACTTTCAAAGGTGTCAGGTTTGGAAGCTAACACGCTTGATCGAATTTGGGGCGTCAGTCCCCAGATGTACCTTTCTATTTTCTTGCTCTCTGGAGCAATCATATCAGGACAAAGGATTGCCAGGTCGCAGAATCTGTTGGTATAAGTAGCGATGTCGGTACCAACCATTCCGAGAGTCCATAGTTCGTGTTCGAGCTTTTGAATCTCTCCCCGTGGGCAGTATTCTCTCATCATCATGGCTTTCTGGCTCTCCCAGCTTATGGAGTTTGCCACGATTAGGGTAAGTACTTTAACGTGGCCATTCCACCAAGTTAAAGCTTTATCAATAAGGGTGAAAGTTGCAAATTTGACTTTGCTGTGCTCGGGACAGGAGTAGATTTCAAAGACTGCCTCCGTCCTTTCAATCCACTGCCTCAGGGCCATCACACCACCAGTTCCATAAAACATCCGGGGCTTGGCATTAGTGAAGTCCTTATAGGTGCATTCTCAAGGTGGTCCATGACTCTCGCCATGGTTGGATGGGTGTGTGCCAGATCCCGAGCCATTAGTACTCGAGTTATTGATCTGTGACATGGCAGCTGCCACCGCTGCGGTGACTGCTGCTTGGAACATAACAGCATCAAATTGAGGTGGTGGAGGTGGTGGTGGTACAGGTGCTTCCCCACCGTTGTTTCGCCTTGGATTCCTACGCAGAGGCATCCTTCAACTATAGGTTGAAAAGACAAGGATAAGAATTTCATAGAATAGAAAATGTATGTGTCTCATGAACTAAATCGCTATAGTTCAACAACAGATGATAGTATGAGTCTAGAATAATGAAAGTTATTGGTAAGATTGAAGGTATGAAACAAGTATTTGGTTTCACAAAGACCTTTCAAGGTTTGAACAAAATACTTAACATAGTAATAATAGTGTCACTTATATTAATATAAAAGTTGTTACAACGATCATGAAAATTTGACCCCTATAAGGGTCTCCGATTACAAAGTTCGAGAAATTTAAAGACTTTTAGCCGATGTCCTAAGCTATAACAAAATTTGAGTCTTTGACAAGCACTACTTGCGACGTAGGTTGCACTTGGAGCTTGACTCCGCATCTGATTGCTTCGACTCCATTAGTCGCCTATCAAAAGCGGCTTGTTGTTCCCTCAGTTCAGCGAGGGCTGCAATCATTTGCGCTTGAAATGCTTCGGTTTGGAGTTGAGCATTGTCTTGTATCTTGTCCAGCCTACGGATGTCAGAAGTGTGAACCTGCACCTCCACGTTGACATCCTGGAGTCGACTAGCTTGAACTCCAGACTGATAGGACTGATTGGCTAACTTACCCACCATTACCGGGAGTGCTCGATCAGCCGAACCTCCGCCGCGGACATCATAGAAGTCCCGGAACATGTCGTAGGGAGGGCGTAGGTTTTGCTGTTGGCTCCAATGGTGGAGGTGACTTCCCCAGACGGGAGTCGGTCCTTGAAAGTTCCTTACGAAGACGGGAGGTTGAATGGGTGGTGGATCGATAACTTCCGGCTCTGAGTTGGTACCGGAGTCATCACCCACTTCTATGGGTTCCTCGTCCTCTTCGGGATCATCTTCGATCCATCCTCCATTGCCTTGGTTGGGAAAGTAGGGGTCGCCAGGGTGGTGAAATCCAGCCATTTGACTGTACGAGAAATAGGGTTATAAGAATGGAATAAAGTTGAAACATGCAAAACATGTAATGTTAAACTAGTTTAGATAGAAAATACTCCTATAGTATTTAAATTCTTGTGTTTGATTCTAGTAATGGTTTGGTAAGTTTTGACTTGTTGCTTACTACGATCATTCCTCGATATACGTTGGTCCAATCTCGGGCAAATATAGTTGATCACGCTATATTTGTCCAAAATCTGATTACATATATCGAGTCTCAATCGTAGTGTAATTGTTCTTAAATGAACTATCAATTTAAGTTGAACGCAATGCTGCTTAAGCGTAAAAAGAAAATTTGTTTTGTCAGAGAGTATTAGTCCCTTAAGCATTTATAGTTTGTATATCTTATGTGGTTCGATATACTTAGTTCACTATAAACATTGCTCTGATATCAATCTGTCACACCCCCAAAACCTGAACGGCGGAAACATTCGGGGGCGGATGACTTCATGTGGTAACGTAACAAATGAATACATAGTAAAGAAAGCAATACAACCATCATATATATAATTGAAAGTTTACATTTGTCAAAAGTTACATGTTCAAAACCAATTACAATATGATGTCAAAAATACGAGATTTAACTGGCGCCGCAGCATCCCTTCAACAAAAGCATAATGATACCTGAAATTACTGATTCCCTGGGACATACAAGTAATTTTGAAAGAGTAGATCAACATTTAAGCTGGTGAGTTTCATAAGTATTTAAATGACAATGTTTGTATGAAATGAAATGTTTTGTCTTTGTTTGTTTGTGTTTAGAAAATCCTATATTTTCTACTAGTATAAAAGTAGCCTTCACTCAAGACCAATGTTTGTTTCTAAAATGTATGTAAGTGTAAAATAACCAATGTGTATGAAAAGCCTTGTAAATCAATGCATTTTTAATACCCCATGTGAGTTTTATAACCATACTATTGACTCGGAATGCCTATACACAAGGTTCTTTAGGCGTTGGAATGTTATGACGTTTGTCACCCCAAACGGTGGACTGCAGCTAACAGTCAGGGCGCGGGTTGTCAACCCCCTATAGATCTATACACAAACACCATGCTCCCCCTCCAAGGGATTCTGGTATATAATACAGGACTTGAAATGTGTACTCGAACGTACATGAAGTTAGTGTCTCACAAAACCGTGGTATAAAAACAGATCTACTTGTTAAAATGTTACGTTTGTTCTTGTATACGAAAGTGACTTCTTGAAATTCATGTTTCTAGTACATAAGAGTTAGAAATTTGTTCGTAAAATATACCAATTATAGTTTTCTAAAAGTGTGTCTCGTTTGTTTAGAAATACCTAGAAACGGAATCATTTGTTATGAAAGCATAGATTTGTGGTGTAGAGTCTAAGATAGACAAGTATCCATATAATCTAAGAAAAGTTTAGTTTATACATGCATTAGAACAATTTATATTTCAAAAGATAGAATGCTATTTTAACATATGTTATATATATGAAAGTTCCTTATAAAGTTTGTAAATCGCATGTGATTTGGATATATGAAAGCATATAAAAGAGTTCTTTATGTAACACACGATAATACTCGTGTGTTTTACTTGTAATTTCACCCTTGAAAGCATATAAAAGAATTTATAGAACATTTAAAAGGTAAATTAAGGGGTATGAACTCACTTGAAAGTTTGAAGATAGCGAGATGGAAAACCGGGCAAAGTTTCGTCTCGGGAAACGGATTTTTCTCGGGATTCTCGGGAATCTCGGGAGTAAAATCAACCCTCGGGACTTGAGCAAAAAGACCAGAGCTTCGGGTTTGAACGGGCACGGAAAACGAGGCAATATCGTGAGAGAAAGGAGAGAAATGAGCCTTTTTCTCGGAAGCCTTCGCATGCTATTTATGGGGGGTCTGAGAAGCCTCGTACGCAGCGCGTACGCGTACTTCATGCTTGACCGAAGCCTCGACTGCCTCGGCTTCGGATGGGACAGATCAGACTGGCGGGTTCGGATGGGACGGTGGGTCGGACGGGTCAGTCGGACGGGTGGGTCGGACGGGTCGGTAGCCTCGCATAGGGCGACGTGGACGATCAGAGGCCAAGGCCCTCGGGTACGCAGGGCGTACAGGGGTACGCAGCGCGTACCTCGGATGAGGACGCTGACTCCTCTTCGGATAATGCTTGGTTTTTGAATTAAATAAATATATAATTTATTTAATAAACTTCAAAAATTCATATCTTCTTCATACGAACTCCGTTTTCGATGGTCTTTATATCCCCGCGTAGGTGAGACTACGCTCTACAACTTTCGTTTAGACTCCGTTGCCAAATTACGAAATTATTTTTATTATTTATTTTATAACTCATCGTGTTTAAGGAATTTCTTCAAAAATTCATAACTTCTTTATCTGACGTCGGTTTTTGCCAGACTTTTTACCGCTGAAATACCATTGTCGAGACCTTCGATTCTCGTTTAGGTCATTCCGGCCAAAAGTCGCTCGATCTCCGATTCGAGTTTTTAGCTGTCTGTTGCTAAGCTGAACTTGGAAAAATCATAACTTCAATATACGAAGTCGGATTTGGGCGTTCTTTTTACGTACGATAATGGTTTAAAGACATTTAAACATAGAAGGAATTTAAATAGAATTATTTGGACATTTTATTATGAAAGTTAATTTTATTAACTCAAAAGTCGTTACAATACTTGACCTTTTAGGTCATTACAAAGAGTTGAAATATCGGGTTGTCACAAATACTGATCCCCTTCTGCTGACATGGCCAATCTTGCTACCCTGTAGCAGCCTGAACCCTTGGAGTGACAAACTCCCTCGTGTACTTTCTCGTATGCGCTGCACTGACTCAGGACCTGCTGGCCTTTCACCCAATGATCAGAAGTCATGGGTCTCTTCCCGGGACCCTCTACTATACGCACATGGCACGCATCTCTCTTTCTAGGGTGCTCTAAAATCTATCCCGCATTTGCAACTCTTGGGAATCGTATCCTTCAGGGTCTGACACCCTGTCACGCTCACTAGCTCGCTTGCCAATGGATAAGCTGCAACAACTGGAACATCCTCTGTCCCCAAACTGGGTCACAAACTCTTCCCTGAAGCTTCTTAGATTCTCCAAGACTCTCGCTGATTCAAGTATGGAGCCTGTGCTTTCAGTACTACGGGCCCAATACTACCTTCCACACCTATCCATACTTTCCTCAGCAATCCTCCCGGATCCTCCAAGTCACTTCCTCAAGTAGTACACCCAAGTCTAACTGAGCCTCACTACTAACTCAATGAAATATATCCTAGGCTTCCCTAAGTTCCCGAACTCACCCAGTCCTCAGCTGCCGAAAGATTCCCAGTAATGTCAACTAGCTACCTCATGAATGTAGCCACATGCAACAGGGATCAGATAATCCTTTAAGTAACAGACTCATCCCTATAACGGTTGGACTCGGACAAGAGCTGCGTAATAGGGTCAAATCTATCACTCTGAGATTATCCAGCATGTGCCACATGTGACTTAGCATATTCACTTAATAGTTAGCTCACATTACTAAAAGTCCCTCAAAGCACAAAGCAAGCAGCATTCAGGCAGTGGAAACTCTAACCATCATACTCCAATCAAATCATTCTATCCTCTAATCAGGAATCTGTACATGCAACTCAAAGGCTCATACAATTAGGCATGACCTACACAGGCTATCCTATCACTGACTGATCAGTACTAGCATGCAAGTCTACAAGGACATACAATAGGCATATAAGGCATCCTCCTAGATCCTTAGCCCTAATCTAGCATGCAATACTCATAATCATGTCATATCATACCATAACATAACATGTATGGGTATCTTGGGGAAAATTTACTTGAGCTCGGCTGATTGCACGCATCACACACTTTGTTCTTCTCAAAGTTCTTTTCTCTTTTCAAATTCTTTTCAAACTCCTTTTTATAAAATGGTTTTACATTTGGAAGTTTTAATACCAAGCCCTTAGTTTGAGTTCAGACACACCCGAGAGTATGTCCGAATCCCTCAAACCAAGGCTCTGATACCAACTTGTAACATCCCAAAAATACAGGCCAAAAATTTCATTTTAATTATGTCATTTTAAAACCAACAGTGTAATAAAACATCTGTAATATTATGTCATGTCAATACCAAAGTAGAAATAATCAAACATGTTATCATAAAACAATATCAGAGTGTAATCCCAAAGATCTCATGTGCGGAAAACCATAGTGTGATGCGCTGCGATCAAGCTGGCTCCTTTCCTTTAACACGAAGTACCTGAAACCAAAAATGAAAACCGTAAGCACAAAGCTTAGTGAGTTCCCCCATCATACCACATACCATACAACCACATAGCATACATACTGTCGGGAAATTCTAGGGTGCCCGACCTACCCATGTCAAGCCATTCTGGGGTGCTGACCTACCCGTTTCAAGCCATTCTGGGGTGCTGAACTACCTATGTCAAGCCATTCTGGGGTGCTGACCTACCCATCGGTCCGAACAACCGACCCTCGGGGACTATTCCACCCCCTACTGCTACTATCACATATATCATAACATAAACATACTATCAGACATATATGGCGTTCCTAAACTACCCTTCGGTCCTACCAACCGAACACGGGGACTGGTCCCCTCACACTACATCTATCGCATATAACATAACAAACCAGCATGCAAACATATCATCACATACTGTCAGACGTATCTGGGGTGTCTGACTACCCTTCAGTCCTAACAACCGAACTCGACTACTATTACACACAACATATCATGCTAGCATATAACATATAAAGTAGTAGCAAACCAAGATGATATCACAAAGACAATCATCTATCATACGTCTCCTACTAGTGGGCTGACATTGTGGCCTTAGACCCACCTCTACTGGAAGGTAACTCACCTCACATTGCTGAAGTCCCGAAGACACAATCCCATACTTGCTGAAGTCCCGCAGACTCGACCGCAGCTGCTGGCTGACAGATTCCCGAACTGTCAACACCAAAATAACACCCAATTAATAATTGGGTCCGAATACATAACCATACGTATATTCTTTGGGTAATTACTATATTACCCCTAGCTTGGCTTATTCAAGCCCAAGGCCCAATCCATAGGCCCAAAGTCAATTAGAAATCAAAGCCCAACATATGGCCCAATTTTCCAAATTGGGCCTAGGCCTACACGTGGTCTCATTCTAAGGCCCAACATCCTATAATCATTAAGGCCAAACTATGGCCTAATTTTCCAAATTGGGCCCAAGAACCTTACATGGGCCTTACCCTAGGCCCATTAAATTATTCTAGTCTAATTTCTTGACTTTGGATGGCCTATTAATAACCCGATCATCAAGGCCCAAAAGGAAGGCCCAACAATAAACCCAAGTGAAATTAGGGTTTCCCATAAATGATGATTAGGGTTAAGTTTCCTACTTAACCCATTAAGGACTTAATCCATTAAGTCCATTATCGCTTAGATTAATCATTGCCAAAGTTTATTATTTAATATCTCAAGTTATTAAATAATTCTTGTGTGTGTGACCCGATTAATTCTTAAAGTTAGTGTTTCATTGGCATTAGGGTTTTCTAAACCCTAATTAGGGTTTCCAACCCAAATACTAGCTAATTAATTAATTTGTTGGGCTTTTAGATCAATTAGGGCTTTACTGGGCCTATTAAGCCCACTAGAATATTATTAAGCCCATTAGGGTCCATTAAGGTTTTATTAAGCCCATTAAGTCTTATTAGGCCCATTAGGGCTTCCTTGGGCCCATTAGGGTTTCAAACACCCTAAACGAATCGAACTCACGAGGCAAGCACACCGCCACCCGACACGGCGGCCGGTGGCGGCAGGAAGCGGCAGCCACCACCCTAAGGTGGTGGTTTTCAAGTTCTTTTATTATTCCAAGCTGTGATTTACATTTTACAATGATAAATCTCAAAATAAACACACACACTAAACCAAATAAACACATTCACAACCACCTTATGGTGGCCGGCGGTGGTAAAGGGTGGCAGCCAACATGGTTGGCAACCATGATGGTTTTTCAATGGTTCCATCCAAAAAAATGCACCCCCACCTGATCAACAACACAAAAACACACAACCATATGGACTGAAACATGAAAGAAACACACCCCCAATGGAAATCTTGTCACGATAGGCGGCGGTTGCGCTGACAGGCACCTCGTGGTGGCATAAGGCGATCGGAGGGGGATGTCACCAGCTACAGCCACCCGGAAAGGAGATGGTGGTGACATTGCAGCGGCAAAAAAATGCGTAGGCTCGCCAAGAGTGGCGACACACGAGCTTGACGTTGTCTTCAACCACCTTGGTGTCCGCCATGGTGTTTCTTCCATCCTACCACATCAACTCCGACAGCTAGGGCTATGATGGCACTTCAAGGGCAAGGCCGCAGGCGGCAGTCAGATCTTGCAGTTTGCAGCCTCGCTGGCGGCTTGGAGCAACACGGCGCTGGACTATTCTGGTGCTCCTTCTGTGATTTGCGACCTCGACAACGGAGTAGCGGACGACAACAGGTGGCGATCGGATCCTGGGATGCAACGGCGGCTGGGGGAACTCTCTTATCGTGGTGGCGGCTATAGAAGTGTATTGGATTTGGGGTTGCTCAATGAAATAGTCTCCAACGAGAATGGAAGGCACGGGTTTAAGTCCCGTGACCCCATTCAAACTTTTAACGAATTTGGCAACTATGGTCCCTCCATGCCCCTTTGATTCAAATGTAATCCAAATTTTACCTTTTTAACCCCTGCCATCTAAATACATTACAAAGTAGGTTCGAAATTTACTAAAACAACCCCTCCTCTACAATTCTTTTCAAATGAAGTCCCAATAATTTACCAAGTGGTCCCTATCTTCATAAATAATTATAAACTTAGTCCGGAACTTACATTTTTAATTCGCGACTTTTAAAATTGTGACCAATAGCTCCCTGAGACCAACACCTTGCTATATAATTATTTATTTTAGGGCTACTATTCGTTCATTAATTTATTTATTTATCAAATAAATAAACAGGGTATTCCACCTGAATAGAAGTGGAAGCGGATCACTATGGATTTCATAACCAAGCTACCCAAGACAACGGGTGGGCTTGATACCATATGGGTCATCGTTGACAGATTGACCAAGTCCGCGCACTTCCTACCCATCAAGGAAACAGACAACATGGAGAAACTCACAAGAACATACATTAAGGAGATCGTACAACCGCATGGTGTTCCTATATATATTATCTCCGATAGAGATAGCAGGTTCACTTTGAGGTTCTAGTAGTCATTACAAAGCTCATTAGCAATGAGGTTGGACATGAGTACAGCCTATCATCCGCAAACCGATGGGAAAAGTGAGAGAACTATCCAAACCTTAGAAGATATGTTGCGAGCCTGTGTGATCGACTTTGGGAAGGCATGGCATACCCACTTACCCCTTGTCGAGTTTTCCTACAACAACAATTATCACACTAGCATCAAGGCTGCTCCATTCGAAGCCCTCTACAACCGAAAGTGCAGGTTCCCTCTATGTTGGGCTGAAGTACGTGACACTGAGTTAGCTAAAGGATGAGTTCCTGAAAGCACTCTCACGGGTCCGAAGATCATTCAAGAAACGACCGAAAAGATCGTTCAGATTCGTGAACGATTGAAAGCCGCTAGAGACCGACAGAAAAGCTACACAGACAAGCAAAGAAAACCCTTGGAGTTCCAGGTGGGAGACCGAGTCCTTTTGATAGTCTCACCCTGGAAAGGCTTGATACGCTTTGGAAAGTGTGGAAACCTGAAACCAAGATACATAGGGCCTTTCAAGATTCTCGCTAGAATCGGCCCCGTAGCTTACAAACTTAATCTACCCCGCGAGCTCAGTAACATACATCCTACCTTCCACGTCTCGAACTTGAAAAAGTGCCTATATGACGAGACTCTTGTAATCCCACTCGACGAGATCGAGATCAACGAGAGCCTCAACTTCGTGGAAGAACCTGTGGAGATTATGGACCGAGAGGTCAAATGAATGAAACAAAGCCGCATCCCAATTGTGAAGCTTCGTTGGAACGCCAAGCGAGGACCAGAGTTCACTTGGGAGTGCGAGGATCAAATGAAACTTAAATATCCTCATCTTTTTGCTTAGTTATTGCATAATAACTTAGTTGCCTAAACTCAAATTTTGGGATGAAATTCCCTTTAACGGGGGGATGATGTGACAACCCGAAATTTCTAACTTGTGCATTCTTTAATTTTTATTAAAGATAGCCTCGTTTTGCTATTTTATAGTAAATTTTTGGGTCCATTTGGGTGCTTGTGGCTTAGTATGACCTAGATATAAGTCATAGGAAGGGTGAGAATGTGTGTAGCATCACAAAATCAGGCCAAACACACCCAACAAGGTGTGTGCATCGCACACCCGAGTGTGCGGCCAACCAGCTGCACACAGCCAACCACACACCACCTAGCCTCACACTCCAAACTATATAAAGGACCTAAGTCAACCTTACACCCTTTTTCACACTCCTTCAAGTTGGAACATTCTCTCTCAAGAGTTCTTAAAGAATTCTTCAAGTTTTCCCTCTGTAACCATCAAAACAAGTAAGTAAACGCCCTTAGATCTTTACTAAAACACATTGGAAAGCCTTTGCCTCGATTTTGATCCATGAAATCATCGTTTTAAATGATCTTCACGTGTGTACAGCTGCACATGCGTCATGTGTGACCACACACATATCTTTTGGCCCTAAAATGGGCTTATACACTCACCCAAGCTTAGCATCCATAAAAACACCTTCTTAGAATCATCACAAAGCCTTGGAAAATTGATTTGGACATGTTTGTAGGAGTGTGTACGGCCGCACACAAGCCTAACCGCACACACCTGGCCGCACATGCCATGTGCTACCACACACACCCTTTTAAGGGTCCAAAATGGCCCCAAACTCCCAATCCGGCTAAGGAATGGTCAAAACATCTTCACTAGAACGTCTCAAAGGCTTGGAACCACGATTTTGACACACTCCATAGTGAGTGTGCAGCTGCACACGCATTTGGCCGCACACTCTGGCCGCACACACACAAAAGCCAAGATTGTGTGGCGTTACACTCCAATATAGGGCTATACACTACTTATGTGCAACCATATGAGTTGATAACACTTAACTCCAAGTGTTTATGTCCTTAGTACATGTCCCTATCACCATTAGTGGTGATAACTACTAATGTATTCACATATATGTAATTATATGTTAAATAGGATTCACTTGCGCTCAAGACTCCATTTGACAGTCAACAATCCTATAGCGATCTTTCATTCGAGTTACTCAGTACAGGTGAGTTCATACCCCTTAATCCATCTTTTAAATGTTTTTAAATGCTTTTATGGGGGGATACAAGTTGAATCAAGCAAGCTATAGTATCAATCACATGTGATTTATAACTTGCAACCAAAAGGATTTTCTATACTTTTAACTGCTTCTCCAACAAAACTGCTTTAAATGTTATTCAACCTCATTTTTTTCATGTTAGATTGTTATAAAACTATTTTCAAACTTCTTTTCTTCACAAAACCATATCTACACCAATATATTTATATAAGTAAGACTTGAAGGACTTAGGACTGATAGCTCACCTTACTTTCTGTTCTTGTTTGATTGTGGGCTTAGGGTATCTTGTTATCTGTCCGACTGTCGTTGAATTCTTAGTTATATATATCATATATATTTTGTTGGATATAAAAGTCTTCACTTCAGTTCAATACCTTAGTGTATCAAAGGCATGCATCTAACACTTCTGTTTAACTATAATAGGTATAGTTAAGGTTTACCGCTCTTTACCACTATTACCATGACACTTACTATAGTTAGTACTATTATGAGTCTATACATGTTAAATACTACACAAAGAAGATATTATATACCAAACAAGAGAACACTCAATACAGTATGCCAATAAGTACATTATACTATAATACAAGAGAATATACTAAAACAGAATGTGACATACTATTCCACGATACGACACTTCACTGTGCTATCACCGTGTAACCAGAGTCTCCTAGAGGGAGAGTAGGAATTATGTGTATAGATCTATACGAGACAGACACTCCCACATCCCGACTGCTAGCTACAGTCCGAGCCGACTAGGCTCAGGGGTGACAAAATGTCACCATGCTACGTGTGACCTGGAGGGTCATCAGTTATTCGATCATCAATCAGCATGGTTACACACGAGTTCACATTCAGACCTTTAATTAACACATTAATAACTAAAGGCAAAATAGATTCCTCGAGGTGTATTATACATTTAATACTACCTGGAGTCTGCATTTTTATTTCATACAGCCGGCAGTGACACTGTTGGGGTAAATCATTATTTTCCCATTTACTTTACATGAATGAAGTCTAAAACTACATTTTTATAAATGATATTCTCATTGGGAAAACTTTTACACTCTCAAAGGATCATACTTAAAAATAACCAAGTCTTGGTAAACGACTACTTTTATTGGAAAATATAGGATTTTCTAGGGATCATACTATTTTCAAACTTTGTTAACAATTTTTATATTACATGATTGTAAACACTTTTTGTCACACCCCAAAACCTAGAACGGCGGAAATGTTCTGGGGCGGAGGACATCATGTAAAGTATCATTACAAGGTAAAGTAGTAAACAAGCAACAACATCTTCTATTGCATTAATAGTAATAGTTTAATACATGGGTATTCTTACATAGTAATAAGACATTAACAACAAGAAATCAAAATAACAGACGAGTCTTGACTGCTCTGTCTTCTCAAAACATGGTCATCATACCTGTCTACTGGTGACCTGAGAATACAAGTTATTTTGAAATTGTAGGTCAGCATTTAAGTTGGTGAGTTCATAAGTATTTAATGTCATCGTTTGTATAAGTATGAAGAAAACATTTGGAATTATTCAATGCAATTGTTCGCATAAGTATGAAGAAAATTGTTTGTACATGTTTGAAAGTTTCTAGAAAATCCCATATTTTCTACTGGTATAAAAGTAGTCTTCTACCAAGACTCGACTGTTTTTACCGGCCTACTAAAAATAATATATAAGGAATATATTTATAATATATTAAAAATAAATTCAAAATTACCCAATGGAGTCTAAACGAGAGTTGTAGAGCATAATCTCACCTTCGCGTCGATTTAAAGAACGTCGAAAACGGAGTTGGTATGCGAATGTTATGAATTTCTAAAGTTCGGGGCGCAAACCCCTAAGCTGTGTCAGAGACCACGACATGGTAGGTCTTCTGACACCTCCGAGAGTCCCCCAGACACAACTTGCGATGACGCATGCAGTGACGATCAAGCCCACGATGTGGAAAAAGGTACCACGATGTGGCAAGGGTAGATTTTTCCCTATAAATAGATTTGAAGGGCCAGCCGTTTAGGGTTGCTATTTTCTCTCCTCTCTCTCCCGTTTTACCTTGATTTACGTGCAAGAAATATCCCGAATCCCCGGTATCATCCCGAGACCTGAAGCGAGTCCCGAAGCCCGAAGATCCCGAGAAGAAAAGAGTTTCCGAGCTGACGCTCTGCCCGCGAGGATTCCGGTTTTTTGTGAAGGTCTTCCAGATCTACCGAAGAATACTACTTCTACAAGCCGTAGTGCTGTCTGATCATCTTCTGATCAAGTGAGTGTGTATTTACTTTCTTCTAACGCATAATTATGAAGTATTTTATACGAAATACGTGTTATATGTTTGCCATATATGATATTATTTGTTCGGATCTATGGTCTGTTGCCGACCGGATCTGGAAACCTTATGTGTGTAGGATTCTAAGCGTATGTCTACGATATTAGAACTAGCATGTAAATGTTTCGGAGTGATAAGGATGATTTGAATATCTATCGTGAATGAGGATCTAATTTCACCTTATTTGGTGTATAGATCTAAAATGGTGAGAACAAGAAATGGAGTTGGAAATGCTGATGAAAACAGGAATCAACCACCAGTGATTGAACAATTACCTGTTGTAGCTGCAGCACCGGAGCCAATAACAATGGCTGGTGTACAAATGATGATTCAAACAATGTTGGATCGTCAAATGGAGGAGACTAAGCGGTTGCTTTAACAGAATTGTGAAGAACTCTCAATTCATATGGAAGAGCCCGAATTAAATGAAGGGCGCTCGGAAGGAAGAAACTTCAGTGGATCTGTTGGTCAAGCCAACCCACCGATAGTTAGGCAAAACAACCAGGAAAGAAGGAATGATGGTATGGGATGCAAGTATAAGGATTTTCTTACTTGCAAACCGTCGACCTTCACTGGAAATGAGGATCCGATAGGAGTTATGAATTTCGAATGGAGTTTTCCTGTCCCGACCTACTAAAAATAATATATAAGTAATACATTTGTAATATATTAAAAATAAATTCAAAATTAGTCAACAAAGTCTAAACGAGAGTTGTAGAGCATAATCTCACCTTCGCGTCGATATAAAGAACGTCGAAAACAGAGTTCATATGCGAAAGTTATGAATTTCTAAAATTCAGGGCGCGAACCCGAAAGCTATGTCAGAGACCACGATACCAACTGTGACATCCCCAAAATCATGGCTAGAAAAGACCGGTTTAATTTATGCTTTTAAAATAATTTCAGAGTAATCCTTTGATTTAAAGAGTTGCGGAATTTATTTCCAAAACAAAATATGATAAAATAAGATTTACCAAAGCATTTCTTAAAGAAATGTATTTTTCATTATATTACAATACTCGGGATGTCATGTTCCAATAAACAGACCAAAAGCATAAAAAATTCAATACAGACCTTACAACTGTTATTTACAACAACAGGTCTATAATCCAAAAATAACTTGACGAGTCATCCAACTTATGCTCTGGCACCACTACCCGTAATACAAAGAAACTGAGTGGGTCAGGCTTCGGAGCCTGGTGAGCATATAGGGTTTTCAACCCACAATAAATAATTATATTAAATTCCACCAACCAACAATAACCCAATAACCCATTCCCATTATTCTCAATTTACGTCCCTAAGACAACTAGCATAAGGGACCTAGTCTAAGAGTATTTCTTCAGGGCGACAACACATGCTTCGGGGGTTCCTCAGCAATATAAGTCTAATAAGGCAACCATGAGGGGGATGGACTACAGCGAATGAACACCCAAGTTCATTAACACCTATAGGTAGCGAGCCTGCTAGCGTTCCATAGGACTGTCTTGAAAAGTATGTGGTCGTCATCTAAACTCCGCTAGATGACTAAATCAAAAACATTGAGGCCTATCATCTTTTTATCACAAGACAACTATCTACGCATGTTCTACCCAACATTTTAGTAGATAAAATATACATTTTCATACATAGTTTAAAACATCTATAGTATGTTCATTCAAAACACATTCCAGATAAAAGATGAGACACATACATATAACACGTATTTCATAGAGAATAAATCATATCCATGAGATAGAAGAAAGTGAATATACATTCACACATATAACAACAAAATATACATATAACATGTATTTCTTATAAAATACTTCATAATTATGCATTAGAAGAAAGTAACTACACACTCACTTGATCAGAAGATGATCAGACAGCACTACGACTTGTAGAAGTAGTATTCTTCGGTAGTTCAGGAAGATCTTCACAAAAAACCGGACTCCTCGCGGGCAGAGCTTCGACTCAGAAACTCTTTTCTTCTCGGGATCTTCGGGTTTCGGGACTCGCTTCGGGTCTCGGGATGATACTGGGGCTTCGGGATATTTCTTGCACGTAAATCGAGGTAAAACGAGAGAGAGAGAGAGAGAGAGAGAGGAGAGAAAATAGCAACCCTAAACAGCTGGCCCTTCAAATCTATTTATAGGGCAAAATCTGCCCTTGCCACGTTGTGGTACCTTTTTCCACATCGTGGGCTTGATCGTCACTGCATGCGTCATCGCAAGTTGTGTCTGGGGGACTCCCGAAGGTGTCAGAAGACCTGCCACGTCGTGGCACTGCTTGCCACATCGTGGTCTCTGACACAGCTTTGGGGTTCGCGCCCCGAACTTCAGAAATTCATAACTTTCGCATACGAACTCCGTTTTCGACGTTCTTTATATTGACGCGAAGGTGATATTATGCTCTACAACTCTCGTTCAGACTCTGTTGGCTAATTTTGACTTTATTTTTCATATATTATAAATATATTGTTTATATATTATTTTTAGTAGGCCGCGACAGGAAAACTCCGTTCGAAATTCATAACTCCTTCATCTGAACTCCGTTTTCGTCTTTCTTTTTATCGTTGGACTACTATTGACGATAACTTCGAATCTCGTTTAGATTGTTTTGGTTAAAATCACTCGATCTCATATTTGAGTATTCGGGCTGCATACCGCTAAGTCGAAACTTCGGAAAATCATAACTTCCTCATACGTAGTCAGATTTGTGCGCTCTTTTTATGCACGCTATCGGTTTAAAGAACCCTACAACTTTCGTTTAGATCACTAAGGCTATATATCGCTCTATCTTAGATTCATATTTCACATCATTCGGCGTCGTGCCGGTTCTGTCGCGAAACTTCGACAGGTCATAACTTCTTTGTTATAACTCGGATTTCGGCATTCCTTATATCTCCGGAATCCTTGTTTCGACCACTACAACTTTATGAAAAGATATCAGGCTTATCTCAAACTTTAATTTTGACGCTTATTTTATTCTTAATTCAATTAAGCCACACAACTAAGCATAAAACACTAATACTCAAATATTTCATCATTAATACTTCAAAAGAATTGCAAAGGTTAACTTAGACTATTACATCAAAAATAATGCCTAGCCTGGAAACGCGGGCGTTACAATTCTCTCCCCCTTAGGATGATTCCGTCCCCGGAATCACATTTCAACAAATAAATGCAGATAGTGACTTAACATGTCACTCTCCGTTTCCTAGGTGAAATTTGGCCCATTCAAATGTTTCCAACGGACAAGCACTAATTCGACCATCTTGCGTTGAAGCTTCTTAGTCTTTCGGTCAACAATTGCCTCAGGTTCTTCAATTAGCATTCTAAGTTGAAGTCTAGAAATCCTACGAATTCCTAGTTCGCTTAAACTAATGCTCTGATACCAACTGTGACATCCCCAAAATCACGGCCAGAAAAGAACCGGTTTAATTATGCTTTTAAAATGATTTCAGAGTAATCCTTTGATTTAAAGAGTTGCGAAATTTGTTCCCAAAACAAAATATGATAAAATAAGATTTACCAAAGCATTTCTTAAAGAAATGTATTTTTCATTATATTACAATACTCGGGATGTCATGTTCCGATAAACAGACCAAAAGCATAAACATTTCAATACAGACCTTACAACAGTTATTTACAACAACATGTCTATAATCCAAAAATAACTTGACAAGTCATCCAACTTATGCTCTGGCGCCACTACCTGTAATACAAAGAAACTGAGTGGGTCAGGCTTGGGAGCCTAGTGAGCATATAGGGTTTTCAACCCACAATAAATAATTATATTAAATTCCACCAACCAACAATAACCCAATTACCCATTCCCGTTATTCTCACTTTACGTCCCTAAGACAACTAACATAAGGGACCTAGTCTAAGAGTATTTCTTCGGGGCGACAACACATGCTTCGGGTGTTCAGCAGCAATATAAGTCAATTAAGGCAACCAAGAGGGGGATGGAGTATAGCGAATGAACACCCAAGTTCATTAACACCTACAGGTCGTCATCTAAACTCCGCTAGATGACTAAATCAAAAACATCGAGGCCTCTCATCTTTTTATCACAAGACAACTATCTACCCATGTTCTACCCAACATTTTAGTAGATAAAATATACATTTTTATACATAGTTGAAAACCTATATAGTGATGGGTTTTAGTCATAAGAACATCCTATGTGCTCATACAAACCCTAATGCTTGGATCTAGGTTTCCCTATTGTACATGCAATTCATCCAAGACTATAAACCCTAGATCTAGCATATGATAATCAATATGACATATAAATTAGGGTTTGGATCATACCTTGATTGTTATGTAGCAATAACAATCCCAAATCCTTCTTGTATTGACTTTAGAAAGCTTAGATTCACAAATGGTTCATGGTTCACAAACACCAAGAGCAAGAGGATGAAGAGGAGAAGAGAAGGAGGCTGCCCAAAATGTGTGGAAACGCTAGAAGGAAGCTTGTCCACGTTTTTGGGGCATAAGGGCTCTATATATAGTGAGGCTATTAGGGTTATCTAACAAGGAAACCCTAATTTGGATGCTTAAGCCCTAAGCAACCCATAGACTCCTTTCCTTAAAGGCCTTGGACGATTTCTAATGGGTTTCCCCATAGAATTCTTCCACTCCTTAATATAAGGCAATCCATAGCCCAAATTGCAATTATCTTATAATTACAATTCCAGTCCCTTAAGTTTAATTAATCTCTTTTAGTCACAAAACTAATTACCAATTAATTCTTGACTAATATTAATTAAACAATATGATTTCTCCTTTAATATATTATTCTCATAATAAATTAATAAATCATGTTTAATCCTTTCTCTTCACAATTCAATCTATCAAGTTGCTTTGGTGAAGGCAACCCAAAAGGACCATGCACCATCGGGTCAAGTACATACCAAAATAGTTATTGACTTAGAAACTAATCCAACAGTCTCCCACTTGGATAAGTCTAATAACTATTATGCGTATGACTCCAGATCCTGATCTGCAATCGTAGCTTTCTAAAGCTGCTGTCAACTCTGATCACATCAGATACGCGTGTCCTTTAGATAAGGGATCATATATTCCTCCATTCTAGATATCGTGAGACATGATTTCTAATCATTCTCTTTGTACTATTTCTCGACTTCTGATTTATGACGACTGACTACTTGAACAAATCAAATTAGCCCTAACCCGACCAAGTATTTACGTTTGTCATCACTAAATCATTGAGGGGCCCAAAGATATCGCTTTTATCCTACTTTGGATAAAAGAAACAGATAAACTTTGATTCAATGCTCGCTTGCACTTACTCACTGAATCACACACAACAATATGTTTTATAACACCAAGTTACTGGTGCGTTTACATATTATCAATGTGCAACCGATTTGCAAGATACTACTCACACATCTTGGTTTCAAGAATATAAGATGTTATCGTCTCACCAATCACTCGTGATACAATTCATGGAGTAATCCAAGTGAGCGTGGGTTTAATCCAATGCTCAAATCATATTCATAAGCACTCATGAACGTTGCAGCAAACATTTGCTTATGTCTAATACTCTTAAGACAATCCACACACCAATTCATGACAGTCTTTATTCATACCTACTTCCAACATATGAACGACTGTGGCCCGTTCGAATAATTTGATTGTTCTCAACCAATTAAATTATTCAGGAATTCAAAACATGCAAAGTGAAACACAAGAATAATACTAATCCCATATGGCCTCAAACCTTTGAGCATAAATAAAACACCTTTTATTTATCACCATATCGATTACTCATTATTTGTTGTTTCGGGTAATTAACATCTTACTTGAATTATTACACTTGTCCCATGCTCTTATCATGCACACAATGTTTACCTATGGTTCTTACTTTGTGAAATAGATCAAATGAACACATTTCCAATCATACTCATTTCACAACTCCAAATCCTTTTTCATAAGTGAAAGAATATCAAATTCTTGCCACTTATATAATATGCTAGATTCTAACATTTTATGCAATGATCCTCCTGTAATGTCACTGCACTAAAGTCACAATGACTATTGCCAATGATATTACAAAGTCCTCTATCGGAGATTGTTACAAGACAATTCTTTAGATGTGATGTGTTTCACTCAAAGTACATTCCTTTGAACATACTTTTGCATAAAATTTCTAATCTAGACATAGACTCTTAATATCTAACTCCCAATATGGAAACCTTTCCATATTTGCCATATGACAACTCATTCTCAATAGAATCTTATCTATTCATAATAATGTCGATATTGATCCATCCAATACTAAACTTCCAACTACCCACAAGAGACCAATCCTTTACGAACTTTGGATTGTCCTTTGATAGTTGTTTAATTATCTTAGTCAAAACCGATTCTTGTCCTTTTTCCCTTTAAATGTGCTAGACATTTGGAAAATTTTAGAATGGTCAAATATTATAGCATCTGCAATCAATCCTATACCTAAAGCGTATAGGACACGATGCATAATGTCTTACACGAAGATTCGATACTTTATCAATCTTCTGCCATAATATTTTATGTGCTACATTCTAAAAAATTCGAACTATGAAGAGGAATGTCGTAATCATAATCGGATTTTTAAGAACGCACAATGTTTCCTTGACTAAATTATTAACATTCCACAACCTAAACCTTTAGATTTGAAATGAAGCATAATATTCTCTCCCTTAATTATAGCAAAACAGCTTTACAACCCTTACGACTTTGCAAGGTGTAACTCTTGTTTTTCTATAATTAATATTGCTAACTTGCAATAATTGCCTTAATAATCATACAATCATAACATTTATGCTCCCACTATCATGATGATTATTATAAACATAATACTTATTCTCCCACTAGCTTTGACATGTATTCAGAAACCATCTTAACTTCCAGAAAAACAATACTTATTGAATTTCTTAAGTTCATGTTTCTAATACTTAATGCATTGATAATCCTTTATCTAAGCTTATACACCTTTCCCTTAGATAACTCTTATGTGTGTCTAAACAATTAAGACTAATTGCCAAATCTCACAATGCGAATCATGGAAAGGGATACCGTAACCATAATCGAATTTGAGAATACAATTTCACAATCACTATCTTCTTAAAATCTCTATTAGTGAAAGCATTTCCTCACAATCATTTTCATGAAGGAGGGAATCTTATGACATTTAGATTTTAATGGTGTATGTGTTCCTATCCATGTGAATTTGTCAAAACCAAGGTTTATGACAAATTCAAACTCATATGGACCGAACTTTCTTAATCTTGACTTCTTGCCTTATGGTAACACAGCTGCCCACCATGTCTTCCAGGTAGTTAAGCAGCTCACCGTTTCCTATCAATGTACTTTCCATTGATCAATGTCCTTGCCTTTTATGCATTCAAATGAGAACTCATAGAACTCACATGCATAATTAACTCAACTGGAATGGCACAGAAACAAAATAGTGTCAACACGATAGATTGTAAACCGCAACTCGTGTTCTAGTGATGATCGATAAGGTTTATTTTGATTTGTTCTTGAAACCTTTCAAGACTATTAAGACTCCCACTGACTCCATGACATATAAGATTCTGTTGTCAATAAACATTTCTTGACAAACAAATATTCAAGAGTTAGTGTAGCTTTTATCAAAACACTTCATAAATTGGTCCTAGTCGGTCTTTGTCTTATCCAAGACATCACAACTTTCCACAATTGATGAATGCTATATACCGTCTTAATACTTTTCACTTAATGTCGCAGTCTTAACTCTAAGTCTTATTTTGGAACGAAGTATGATTGACTTCTTGATTTAACCATTTCTTCAATTCTTGATTCCTCTACTTAGACATACAATTGTACTAAGACTCACTTAGAGGATCAATTGAGATATGGTTCTTAATCATTAAGACTTATCATAAAGTATAAAAGGTACTCTCCCTTCTTCTTAGAATGGAGAAACTTTTATCTTTCTGCCTACTTGATTCTTCCTATTCGTTCTGCTATTAATATAAACTTTTCAATCAATTAAGAATTACACTTAATCTTATAAGTATAATCATATTTACTAAACCTTTAGTAAATCATGACGAATATCTTTGTTACTCTTATGGTGGACTTGATCAACATGCAACTTTTTGTACTCGATCTTCTAGTCCTTCACTTGACACTTTGTCAATGAATTAGTCTAATTTCCAAATATGAAATTTCACATTCATCATGCAACCAAGTTGCATGATTCCAAGTTTCTGTCCAATTGAAACTTGGGCAATGAGAAACTCTCCTTATTCGGTAAATTTCCATAATTAAGAATCAAATCCATTATTGCTAATAATAGAAACATTCAAACATCAATTTTTTGTATATGCCATTGCAAGGATAAATAAATAATATAAAATCAAAATTTATTTTATTGCGGAAAAAATTTGTCCTTACAACGCAATTCATTGAAAAACTATGCTAATACATATTTCTTAGCAATCTAATTCTAACTCTAAGTAGTAGCTCAAGAATTTAATCTTCAAGTAATGCGATCGAAATCCATTCCTTCACGATTAGATTCTGCTCACTTCTTCCCTTAAGCTACCTCTCTTTTCTTCGATCCTACAAAACATCAATTGTCATCTTATCACGTTATGTATTATGAATCTAGAATAGAAGCTTAAAAGAGTTAGTCAATGGATTTTTACCTAAAGCAGAGCCATACGTTTTGACTCTCCCATCTCTTAGATCTCTTAGGTAAATAGGGCAGCTTTGTCTCCAATGCCCCTTCTCTTGGCAATAAAAGCAAAATGACTCTTTTGGAATAGGACATGAAACTACTTCAGAGATTGCCTTTCTCTTATGATCAAACCTTTCGATCATAACATGTCATTCGTTGCTATTGTCTATATCCATAGAGGTCTTGAAGGTAGATTCACCAATCAACTTTGCTTTTCTATTGCGCCAAACCATTGCTGATTCAGCAACAATAAGCATATAGGTGAGATCCACAAGGGTCACGTCGCAGTTCATCATATAGTACTCTCTTACGAACTCACTATATGAGTTAGGAAGTGACTGAAGAACCCAATCAACAGCCATCTCCTCACAGACAACGGATCCCAACATTCTTAACCTATCAATGTGTGACTTCATCCCTAGGACGTGTGCACACACTGACTTTCCTTCTTTATGTTTACTTGCCAAAAGGGCTTGAGTGAGCTTGAACTTTTCAAGCCTTAGAGCTTGTGGGTTGGGGAGAATAATTGGAGGAGGTGGAGGAAGTGAAGCATGATCTCTTGTTCGTCGATCGAATCGTGGAATATCATCTTCATGCGGAAAGCTTGTTCCACAGGATTTAGGAAGACCATAGTTGTCGAACTTTGACATCTACAAAACGGGAGAAAACAAATTCAAGTTAGTTGATTGATTGAGTCCTTAGTAAATCACCCAAATGAGATACTAAGGCTAGGACCCAACACAATACGCTACAACCTAGAAAAGGGATGCCGTAATCTAGTTGCAGAATATTTGAAGGTAAGTGAATCACGATTCACTAATTTCCACCATGAAAAAACGAAACAGAAATTTATGTTTTAAATCTATGAAAACTCCTAGATCCTTTGAAATTCATTGAACTTTTCAATGGCATGTTTAAATCTCGATATGCCCCTCTAGTTTGGGACTGGGATGCCAAGGATCACAAAGCGGGTGTGAATAACCATGCAAACTTACATGGTGCCCTCACATGTTACAGTCACCTATTCGATGTGCCAGTAAACCACACACGCTCCACCGAACTATGACAAACATTGAGTCACCCTTTTCTACCTTTTCTTAGAACCATTTAGTGTGCCGGTAAACCACACACGCTCCACTAACGTCTTCGCAAGGGCACAAAGTGTAATTTCATGGAATTGCATCAATTCACTTTTGCCTAAGTAACTAAGATTGGGAATTTGTAAAACATTTAGTTACTTTTGTACTTCATTATACTTATAATGGAAGGTTTTGCCCTATCCTACCCGTTCGGCTAATGACCCTCCACTAGTCAAGAGTGCGGTGGGTAAGAGTGGATACCCATTCAATCGCCATTTTATAGGCAATTTCCTTAAACACCCTTATAGACCAGCTTCGTGAATCAGACCTACTAACGGTAAGACTGACTTTTACTCATATGTATATATAATGTTAGACTTTTAATGTTATATATAGTATAGGGTGTATTTTACACTTTTAAAATACTAGGAGGTCAAATTTAACAATTATACTTTAATTCAATTAAATTGTAAACCTAAACTTTTATGGATTTATTAAACCTCTTTTAATTATACACCTTATTTAATTAATAAAGCCATAAGGGTGTGATTTGAACTTTTCAAAACAATACTAGGGTTTTAGAATTTAACATTCCTAAATTAAACTTTTTAATCAACTTTTAAATTCCAAAACTTGAGGGCAAGTTTTGAAACATTTCAAAACATTAGGTTTAGAATTTAAATATACATCAAAATTAAACTTTTAATCAAAATTTAAATTCCAAAACTTGAGGACAAGTTTTGAAACCTTTTCAAAACATTAGGTTTCAGCTATTTAAATTTCAAAACTAAACTTTTGAGTTTAAATTTAAACTATAAAACCTAACGGGGAAAAATTGAAACTTTTCATCACACAAGGATCAAATAACAAATAATTTAAATTAAACAATTAAAATCATCATTATCTATATTCGACCTAATTTTCAATTTCTTACAAAATAAGTTACCCAAATAATCCAATCTTTATCATATAAGGAAGTAAATATTTTATTAATTGATAAATATCTTCAATTAGATCAAGAATATACTCATATATATATATATATATATATATATATATATATATATATATATATATATATCATAAAATCGGATTTATATTGATCTAATATGAAAAAAGGCAAGTATCTCAAAGATAAACAGCAAGAAATCCTGATATTTGCTCTTTCTGACGCTTGGACTCGCCGAGTACCCCAATGGACTCGCCGAGTAGGGGCCTACTCGCCGAGTCCACAATGGGACTCGCCGAGTTCATCAGGTAGTTTGGCCAAAAATCGAATTTGCAACTTGAATAAAGACATAATGCATCAATACAATAGAAACCAATCAAGTCTCTGATACCACTGATTGATTTTAGTCATAAGAACATCCGATGTGCTCATACAAACCCTAATGCTTGGATCTAGGTTTCTCTATTGTACATGCAATTCATCCAAGACTATAAACCCTAGATCTAGCATATGATAATCAATATGACATATAAATTAGGGTTTATATCGTACCTTGATTGTTATGTAGCAATAACAATACCAAATCCTTCTTGTATTGACTTTAGAAAGCTTAGAGTCACAAATGGTTCATGGTTCATAAACACCAAGAGCAAGAGGATGAAGAGGAGAAGAGAAGGAGGCTGCCCAAAACATGTGGAAACCCTAGAAGGAAGCTTGTCCACGTTTTTGGGGCATAAGGGCTCTATATATAGTGAGGCTATTATGGTTATCTAACAAGGAAACCCTAATTTGGATGCTTAAACCCTAAGCAACCCATGGACTCCTTTCCTTAAAGGCCTTGGACGATTTCTAATGGGTTTCCCCATAGAATTCGTCCACTCCTTAATATAAGGCAATCCATAGCCCAAATTGCAATTATCTTATAATTACAATTTCAGTCCCTTAAGTTTAATTAATCTCTTTTAGTCACAAAACTAATTACCAATTAATTCTTGACTAATATTAATTAAACAATATGATTTCTCCTGTAATATATTATTCTCATAATAAATTAATAAATCATGTTTAATCCTTTCTCTTCACAATTCAATCTATCAAGTTGCTTTGGTGAAGGCAACCCAAAAGGACCATGCACCATCGGGTCAAGTACATACCAAAATAGTTATGGACTTAGACACCAATCCAACATATAGTATGTTCATTCAAAACACATTCCAGATAAAAGATGAGGCACATACACATAACACGTATTTCATAGAGAATAAATTATATCCATGAGATAGAAGAAAGTGAATATACATTCATACATATAACAACAAAATATACACATAACACGTATTTCGTATAAAATACTTCATAATTATGCGTTAGAAGAAAGTAACTACACACGCACTTGATCAGAAGATGATCAGACAGCACTACATCTTGTAGAAGTAGTATTCTTCGGTAGTTCTGGAAGATCTTCACAAAAAACCGGACTCCTCGTGGGCAGAGCTTCGGCTCGGAAACTCTTTTCTTCTCGGGATCTTCGGGTTTCGGGACTCGCTTCGGGTCTCGGGATGATACTGGGGCTTCGGGATATTTCTTGCACGTAAATCGAGGTAAAACGAGAGAGAGAGAGAGAGAGAGGGGAGAGAAAATAGCAACCCTAAATGGCTGGCCCTTCAAATCTATTTATAGGGCAAAATCTTCCCTTGCCACGTTGTGGTACCTTTTTCCACATCGTGGGCTTGATCGTCACTGCATGTGTCATCGCAAGTTGCGTCTGGGGGACTCCCGGAGGTACTGTGACAACTGTCAAATTCAGGTCATTCTCGGACACATGCATTTTTTTTATAAAAAACTTATATGCACAACATGACATGGCCTATTAGTATAAATTAGGTCAAAATCTTGCATAAACTAGGATCCAACTAAAATCTAGGACTAATATACTTGACTCTTACGATTAGTAAGTTGTTTACCTACAATAGGAAATGCCAATACCCTAATTAGAATAAAACTTCAAACTTTGTTACAATTGAAAAAAAATGGTATAAACCCTAAAAATAAATTAAAATATCCTAATTTCGTCCCAATATGATGGTGAATATCAAACAATGTTCCAAAAACTCTAAAGAGCCCAAAAATCCAAATTTATATAGACTTTAAAACTTAAAAACTCTATAAAACTTGCTATAAACTTCCTAATATCAAATTTTAATAATCAAATTATGGGATATAATAAAAGACATAAAAATTTAAAATAACAAACATTAATCATAATTTATTAGTTAAAATCAAAGATTTTTAAATAAATCAAGAATTACATAAATAAGCTTTTTGATAAAGATTATGGTTTTATAAAAATTGAAGAGGGAAATTATTTAAATTGAATTAGGAGAGAGAGGGCCTTTTATATACTCAAAAATCCGGCACCCCCTCTCCCCCATGCTCTCTCTTCCCAAAAACTTCAATCATTAAACTCATTCTTACACTTCAACTTCCCTCTTCATTCTCTCTCTCTCACACTCCACCCTTACAACTTTCAAACTCTCTCTTCCTCTCTCCAAACCCACGAAAATCATCAGCCAAGAACACCTCTCCACACTCAAATCTTCATCTTCTAAGGTTGTTCATCAAGGTATTCACGAAAATCCTTCATTTTCCCTTACCTTTTTTTTTGTTTTAAAGAGTTTTCTTGCATTTCTCATTCCTCTACACCATTCTTTATAAACATTCATGAACATATCCATGAATGTTGAGTTTGATGATGATGGTGGTAGGGTTTCACCCAAGAACAACATGCATGTTGTTTAATGGTGAAATCTAAGGACCAAAACCTAGGTCAAACGCTAAAATACAGATTTTTTACAAGTTTTAAGTGTTCATATACCTTATGTGATGAGATTAAAACTTAATCTTGAAGATCGATTAGATCTTAAACAGGTAAATAAATATTAAACAACAAGAACACGAAAATAAAGAACAAGTCAAGAATGAATCAAACGAGTCGAATGATTAAAATTAAACCCTCAGAAGAGCTCGATCAAGAACATAAACTGTAGAGGGTTGGATGGTTTACAAGAACGATAAAGAAAATCAAAGATATCGTAATTCTCTATCTTGTAATCTAGATCGTTAACCTCATTATGCATGCAAGCATATACTTATATAATAAACCTAACAGGCTCTCGGTTGGACAGGCCCAAACCGGAGTACAAAATAAATGGACTAACAGTCGAGACCAATGACGCAATCTTCAAACGAATCTTTAACCCAACAATCTCCCCCTTTGCGTCAATTGGAGCGAAATCTTCACTTGTTACTAGGGCCAGCAGCAGCAGGTACCTTCTTCTTCACAGTCTGAAACAGAAGAGAGATCAGAGCAAGTATCATCTGCCTGAATCTGATGTACCATTGGATCATGTCGTTGAAGTACTTGACATCGTCTGCTGCATTCTCTTTACACCTTCGGATGATCGACAACACGTGCTCTAGACAAGCAGTGGTGTAAAGATGTTTGTCAGCTAAAGCAAAGAGACATTTCTGTCCTTCTGCTCTAGTGAACATGACCGAATTGCGTCTCGGGTCGATCTTGCCCATTTTCATTTGATTGAGATCACTGGCCGATCCCACAGGAGCTATCTTCGGTTTCTTCTTGAAGACTGTGGCTACCTCCTGATCCATTAGGGCTACCTCCATGATGTAACAGACTAACATCCTTTTGAGATGGTCTATAATCGGACCATATTCAGCTTCATTCGTCAAGAGGATGTTATGCAAAACGATCCAATCATGAGGATTTAGGTTCGGTAGATCTGCCAGGGATATAAGATGTTCAGTTCTTGCAGACCCTCGAATCACCTTGAACCGAACATTAATGAATCTTCCTTCGGTATAAGGCTTCAAAACCCGAACATTCACTATCTTCTGGGCGCTCCATGTTTGATACTGAGGACGAGCAGCCTTTAGATAGAATTCGATCAGCTCCCTATCAACCTCAGGATTAGGATGAGGGACTTCAAAAATATTGGAGAAGGCGTGGAAGATAAACGCCATCGAGTCAACGGCATATCGAACTGCGAATCGACAGAATTATAGCAGTCGAAGGAGATCACCGGCTCGAGCCATAGGATGCTAGGAGTATCTATGGCCTCCTTAATCATTCGCTCCCGAGTCCAGTCAGGGAAGAGAGTCTTCCTGCTCTCAAGGAGATCGTGGGCTTCTTTCTTCTTGCGTTCGGCTTCTTCAGCCTCTCGCGCCACACGATTGATATCATCATCAACATTGCGACTGTTTTTACGTTTCAACATGTCCGCAATGGTTTCTGTATCTTCATCTTCATCTGCTTCCTCAGCTATGTTCTTCCCTTTATCCTTCACACCCAAACCCGAAGTTTGACCAGTCGGAGGTGGTTCGGTTGTGTGAGTAGCTTTGGAGGAAGGAGGTGGTTTCGATCCGGAGTTCTTCCCTTCTCCCCCTTGTTTCGGATCGGACACGAAACTAGGTAAGCCTTCGATTTTGCTGAGAAGGTCCATGGCAGGAGAAAGTTTTTCAGCAAGGGTTCGCCTCACCGAATGATTGAGAATCAGATCGTGTGCTTCTAGGATGTTAGATAGGGTAGTGTGTACATCCGAAACACATGTTTTTATGACCTCCCATTCAGATCGAAGAGCTTCAAGCTGTTGCTGTGAGTTTGAAAGCTGAGTGCTCTTGACCTTGAGGGTGGTGGTTTTGCTTGCCAGAGCGTCCATTAATGAGTTTTCAGCTGCGAGATCCTCTTGAAGCTTAGCGAGGCGCTCATCAATGGAGATACGAAGGGCCGAGTTGTCATCGCTAATGGATTGGCGAAGGTTAGCGAATGACTGTAACTCCGTTGAGACGAACTTTGCCAATTGCTGAACGATTGGTTCCAAAGTTGTCTTGGTGGCATCAGCGCTTTCCTGTAAGTACTTCAACAGGGAAGAGGCGTCTGAGAATAGTTTATCGACTTTTGCGGTCGCTGCCTCACAGGCTTTTGTGGAGGCGTTTATTGCTGCAGTGGCTGAAGCTACAGAATCATGCTGAGCCCTGGAGAAGGCATCAACAATCTTCTGAAGTGCGGCTTCAGAGAAAGAGGACTGAGAGTTGGTGGATGACGCAAGAAGTAAGTCAACCTTCTCGTTTAGCTCCTTTAGATGCTTCTTTGTTACTGGAGCATCGTCCTCATCATCAATTTGAACCTGAAACGGACTAAAGTAGACCGAATCGAAGGTCATGTTTTCATCACCAAGGAATGGGTTATCTCCATCAGAGGCATGATCTGGAGATTGTGGGGGTGGTGAAGCTGGGGGTGTGGTGGTTTTTGTAGGTTCAGGTTGAGTGTTGGTTGGGGTAGTTTCGAGTGG
Organism: Lactuca serriola; assembly: GCF_051521515.1. Classification (NCBI taxonomy): domain Eukaryota; kingdom Viridiplantae; phylum Streptophyta; class Magnoliopsida; order Asterales; family Asteraceae; genus Lactuca; species Lactuca serriola. The sequence goes on along the minus strand of NC_136415.1, from coordinate 121,594,891 downwards.
TGGTTGAGTGTGGGTAGGTTCGGTTGTATGCTGGGTTTCGGTTTGAGGTGGTTCGGTTATGGGTGGGGTTTCGGTTACAGGTGGTGTTTCGGTTACAGATGTGAAAATGGGTGGTGGTATAGGGAAAGATGTTGGAGGAATAGTGGTAGTGGGGGTTATGGTGGGAATGGAAGTAGGGATTGTTTGAGTGGGTGAAGGAATGGGTGAATTATGGATTTCCATGTCTGGGGTAGGAGATCGGGGTGGAGTGTTGCCTCTTGGAGGGGTTTTGCCACGTTGAGAGTCGTCTGAATCCGAACTCTCGCCTTCTGAGTCACTCGAAGAGGAAGGGATGATAAGCTTTCGCTTCGGTTGAGTCTTCCTTCTCTTCGGCTGCGGGGATGTTGCAGGTTTGGTTGGTTTCCTCTTCCTGGGAGAAGGAGCTTTAGCAGCTTTGGTCACTTGCTTCCCTTTATCCGCCTTTTTACCCCTATGAACAGGTTTGTCAGCATCATGGATGGACTTGAGCATTTCCTGTGTGAGTTCCCTTGGTCCTGACTGTTTGAACTCCTTAATCGTCCTGATGATCCTGTTGTCAGAAGAAACATCGTCGTACATTGTCTCCAGAATAGAGCCAATGAAAGAAAACTTGGATGCATCTGATACGATGATCTTCGTGGTATGAAAAGTACCAACCGAAGACATCGATGCACCAGCAGCAGTGGGGACGTCGAACTTATCCATTGCCCACTTTGTGATGAGAGTCCAGAACCGGGCATACGACACCTCAGAATGTCGTGAAGAAGAAGAGAGGCTCTGGATGAGTTCTTGCCAGAGAACGAACCCATAGTCAAGATTGACTCCGTTGTAGACGCCATACATAATCGACAAGAACAGTCGACTAGAACCATCGGATCCTGAGCTCCGTTCAGATAAGCCCTTGAAGAGGACTGTGAACATGTCGTTCCACTGCGGCGGCAAGCAGGATTTCTTGAACTTTGCGACGGAGGTGAGCGCCTCCGTATACCCCATATTGTAAAACATATTTTAAAGATGGCCCACCGGAATCATCTCCGGATTGATTCTTGAAGGGTCAGCAGCAAACCCTAGCAGTGTACCAAATCGTTGCCTTGAAATCGAGGTCTTGTGATCAGACACCTTGAAGAACACCCTGTCGACTGCTTTATCGTAATGAGCAGTCGCATACACCTGCGATAGGAGCACCATGGGCACAGACTCAACCCGAGATAGTGCAGGAGCGATTTGCGAGTACTTCAGGCACTCGATGATCGGAAACATGTAAGAATCATACGCCTGAGGTGTTAGGTCAATCACCAAGCATTGTTGAGGACGAATGGGAAGGATGTGTGAGGTGGCATGGACGGATGATGATTCTGCCATTGTTGAAGGTAGGAAGAAGAAGATGAACAGTAAAGCTTTAGGGAAATTTTTGCTCTCTTGGAAATCCAGATGCAGTAAAGAGGTAAATGGGAGTGGAGATTGCCTTTTATAGTGATTGTAAGGAGAGAGAAAAATCTGTCCAAATCTTCTATGGAAATACGAAAAGGTTTCCCGGAATGACAGATGCGTGATAGTTAAGGCATGCGATAATCACGTAGGAGAGAGAGTGTCAGATTCCTAGGAACACGCCGCCCAACAAGCGCCGTTTCAGAACAAACCATTTCAAATCCTCACGCGCCTTTAAGTGCCAGAGAGGAATCGCTTGAAATTCGCACACGCGTCCATTATGTCAGTAAAAGAGTGGGCGTTTCAAATTCACACGCGCCCCTTTCCATCGGTTGAAATTCAATCCTTTTATTTCCTGCCTGAGTCAGCAACTCTTCGTCTTATCTTTTGAATCGCATCTTTTGAATAAATTGCCCACGTGGATGATTGTTGAGCACGTCTTAATAATTAACCACCAATGCAATAAATCAGCCTGAAATTATTGGAACCAGATTTTTGGAAAATCAAGGATTTTCGTGCTAAGAGTGTAAAAGGAAAAGAAATAAAGCAACTCTTTGTGGGAAGGGATGTGATGTCAATAATGACACGAAACAAATGATCTCGGGCACGAATCTCTTCCTTCAAGGTCAAGAGAGACCTTAAAGTGTTAATGTGGATTCCCGTTGACTTACGATCAAACACTTATTAATAAATGTTGAAAGGCTTCTTTTAATTAGGTTACTTCAGGGTGGCTTTCGTTTTGATGCAACAATTCTAATCTTGAAATAAAAAAGAAAGTGATCAAAGTACTTGTGAGACTGGTGTAGTCTGTTGAACAAGTAGGTAGGAATTAATTTGAAATTGGCTTGGAAGATAGAAAATCTCAAAAAAAATTAAAAACTGGATCCCAAGGGAAGAAATGTTATGGTGTTTAACAATTTCATAGGAATCACACAAAATAAAATTTGAGATTTCATGAGGGTACATCCGTCAATTCTTTGGTGAAAACTTGAGCAAATTAATTGTAAGAGAAAAATATTTTTGAAGTTTTTGAAATAGATAAAAAAAAAATAAAAGAAAAAAAATTAAAAGATAAAAAGTAAACAAAGAAAATAAGACTTGGAAAGAGTAAAAAAAAAACTTTGGAAAACTTTGAAAAACCGAACCCGAACGTTCGGTTGGTTTCGGTTGGGAAAAATTTGACAAACCGAACCCGAGCGTTCGGTTGGTTTTGGTTCAAGAAAATTTTGAAAAACCGAACCCGAGCGTTCGGTTGGTTTCGGTTCAAGAAAATTTTGAAAAACCGAACCCGAGCGTTCGGTTGGTTTCGGTTCAAGAAAATTTTGAAAAACCGAACCCGAGCATTCGGTTGGTTTCGGTTCAAGAAAATTTTGAGAAACCGAACCCGAACCTTCGGTAGGTTTCGGTTTTGAAAAATTTTAGAAAACCAAGGAATTTAGACATGGAAGCAGAAAATACTATTAACAATGAGATAAACAACTGTGTACAAGAAATATACAACCAAGAAAACTACCTTTGTGGTGATGAGCGAGTCAGATGATTTAACCGAACCTGAACGTTCAGTCAATTTCGCTTCTTACGTTTGAGGTTGAGAGGTAGTGTGAGGTACTGACTCTGATTCCATCATACCTAGCCCTTGCAGTATTCTGTTGAATGATGCTTCAGGAAGAGCTTTGGTAAAGACGTCAGCCAGTTGATCAGTGGTTCTGACAAAGTGTACTTCGACGTTTCCATCTTCCATGTGATCTTTGATGAAGTGATACCTCAGTGCTATGTGTTTGGTTTTAGAGTGTTGCACTGGGTTATGACAGATCCTAATTGCACTTTCAGAGTCACAATATAATGGGATCTTCTTCATATTGAGTCGATAGTCTCGAAGTTGACTCTGGATCCAAATCACTTGAGAGGTGCAGGATGCAGCGGCTATGTATTCTGCTTCGGCAGTAGACAACGACACGCACGTTTGTTTCTTGGATTGCCAGCTAACCAACTTCCCGTCAAGGAATTGACAGCCACCAGTGGTGCTTTTTCTGTCGAGTCCACATCCTCCAAGGTCAGCATCTGAATAGGCTTGAACGAAGAAGCCTGAGTTGGAAGGATACCATAGACCTAAGGAGGTGGTTCGCTTGAGATAGCGTAAAATGTTCTTCACTACAAGCATGTGAGGTTCACGTGGGTTTGCCTGAAATCGAGCACAATAACATACAGAAAACATGATGTCAGGCCTGCTAGCAGTAAGATACATTAGTGAGCCTATCATTTGACGATAGAGCGTGATATCAACAGCCGGTTTGTCTAGAGATGGAGTTAGCTTGGTGCCGAATGCCATTGGGACTTTGACTTTGGAGTCTCCAATCATACCAAACTTTGCTAGGAGAGTCTTCGTGTAAGCTTCCTGATTGATAAAGATGTCTTCGGGTCCCTGTCTAATATTTAAACCAAGGAAAAAGTTAATAGAACCCATTGAGCTCATTTCTAATTTAGTCTCCATCAGCTTTCTGAATTCAGCTGTTAGGCTGGGATTCGTAGAGCCAAAGATGATGTCATCGACATAAATTTGAACTATCATAAGGTGGTTACCTTCGTTTTTGCGAAAGAAGGTTGGGTCAACCGAACCTTGTTTGAATTTAGACATCTTTAAGAATTTAGTTAGCGTTTCATACCAGGCTCTCGGAGCTTGTTTGAGGCCATACACAGCTTTATCCAGAATGTAGCAATGATTTGGATACTTTTCGTTCACGAACCCAGGAGGTTGCACCACATACACGGTTTCTTCGAGTTCTCCATTAAGAAATGCACACTTGACGTCCATTTGGAAAACTTCAAAGTTTTTGTGGGCAACGTAAGCAAGAAATATTCTAACAGATTCCAGCCTAGCTACGGGAGCGAAAGTCTCTTCATAATCAATCCCTTCCTCCTGACAATATCCCTTTACTACCAGACGAGCTTTGTTCCTTATAACATTCCCTTCCTTGTCCATTTTATTCCTAAAGACCCATTTGAGACCAACAACCGAGGCATTTGGAGGAGTTGGAATGAGGCGCCAGACTTTGTTCCTTTCAAATTCGTTCAGTTCGTCTTGCATCGCTTGAACCCAATCAGAGTGATCGAGAGCAGTATTAACGGTCTTCGGTTCAACTTTTGATACGAATGAGTTAAACATACAAAACTCAACCTTTGAAAATAAGGATGTCTGTTTTGCCTTTAGTTGTGATCGGGTCAGAACCTTTTCGGAGACATCAGCAACCACTTGAGAGATAGGATGATCTCTGGTCCATTTGGTAAGAGGAGGATAGTTTGGATCAAAGGTTGGGTCTAGTTCAGCATTGATCATTTCTTCTGGCTCGGATTAGATTTCGTAGTCAAGTGACATATCACCATGCTCCCCCTCGATTGATGAGCTATGAGAAACTTGAGGTTCAGAGGTTTCTTGTGGTGCTGGACTTTCAGTCGTTGACGCACCTTCGGTTGGAGAAGCACTTTCGGTTGCAGTTGGACTTTCGGTAGCAGTTGTAGAGCTTGGCTCCCCCTCAACATGTGAGCTTGGCTCCCCCTCGACTGAAGCAACGTTGGATGGAGGTTCATCAGAATTCGATCCTCCTTCATTCATTCTCCTGGCAGCTTCTTCGACAATTTGCTTCATGTGGTTTACCTTGTTGTCTGCTGCGCCTGCTTCTGAGAGAGTGGCTTTCTCTGGTTTGTCAAAGAGCTCCATTAATTTCTTGTATAGATTAGCGATCGAGACTGTGACTTGGCCAGTTTGAGGAAAGATTTCCCCAGCTATGTCTTCTTTGGCCTGTAGCTTTTTGACATAGCTATCGTCAAAAGTCACGTAATAGGTCTCTTCGATTTTTCTCGAACGCTTGTTTAGGACTCTATATGCTTTGGAAGTGAGAGAGTAACCTAGAAAGATTCCCTCGTCGGCTTTGACATCGAACTTGTTGCGGTGTTCTTTAGAGTTAAAGATGAAACACCGTGAGCCGAACACATGGAAAAATTTCACATTGGGCTTTCTGTTGTTGAGAATCTCGTATGGTGTGAGCGTGAATCGTTTGTTGAGATAAGACCTGTTCTGTGTAAAACAAGCAGTAGAAATTGCATCAGCCCAAAAGTAAAGAGGTAAGTAAGCAAAACTTAGCATAGTTCGGGCAGCTTCACACAAAGATCGGTTTCGTCTTTCGACAATTCCGTTCTGTTGAGGTGTGTAGGGAGCTGAGAAGTTGTGACTTATTCCCTTTTCTGCTAGAAATTCTTCAAATTCCCTGTTCTTGAATTCCAGACCATTGTCGCTTCTGATGTTGCGAACGACCTTCTTGAGTTGTACTTCAATCTGCTTGATGAACACTTTCAGCTTATGAGTCGCTTCAGATTTGAGCTTTAGAAAGAACACCCATGTAAATCGTGAAAAGTCATCAACAATAACAAGAATATACTTGCTACCACCGATGCTTTCGATAGATGATGGACCACACAAATCAATATGAAGTAATTCGAGTGGTTCAACAACTTTTGTGTTAATTATAGATGGATGAATTTGACGACTCTGCTTCCCCATTTCGCATGCAGCACACAAATGATCTCTGTCGAACTTGAGCAATGGAAGGCCTCGAACATGACCTCCAGTGACAAGTTTGTTGATATCTTTAAAGTTGAGATGAGAGAGTCTTCGGTGCCACAACCAGCTTTCGTCAGATTGAGCTTTTTATAACAAGCATATAGCTGGGTTTCCTTTGATAGGTTTAAGGTTTAGAGGAAACATTTCACCCTTACGCTCCGATTTGAGAATTACTTTCTTCGTCTTCTTCTCAATAATTTCAGAACCTTCATCGTCGAATGAGACTTTGAGACCTGTACCTCCAACAAGCTGAGATACACTGATGAGGCTGTGTTGTAGTCCTTCCACATAAGCCACCTTCCTTATAGTAAAATCACCATTAGTTATCATTCCGTATCCCTTTATGGTGCCGAAAGAGTTGTTTCCTAACTTGACGTTGCCACCGTTTGAAAGAGACCTGTATTCCCTGAGCTCTTCTTTCCTTCCTGTCATGTGCCGCGAGCAGCCACTATCGATGTACCATTCTTCGTCGAACTGCTCGTCACTTATAACCTGCAAAAATTAAGCAGATTTAGGAACCCAAAGTTTCTTGGGTCCACGTGAGCTTTTCATAGGAACAGGAATAGTAAGAGAGATGTCAACAAGATATGTTCGTTTTATAAGTGTTGTTTCATCTTTCTTTTTGATGGTAAAGACTTTTATTTTATTAGGATTAGGTGCGTTCGGTTTAGACTCTGGATTGGATGCATTAACCTTCTGTTTGCCTTTTTGTTCAGCTGACGAATGAGATTTTTGAGAACGAACAGAATGAGCTTTAGAGCAAGATGGAGATGAATTGGAAGAATTAGAAGAATTAGATGAATGAGAAGGAGTGGGCTTAGATTGAGATGACTTCTTGGCTGGAGACTCTAGGTGACCCTTTTGCTTTTGATCATTGGTGGGACTGACCTTGGAGTTTTGATCTCTTTTGACTTCTAAAACGAACCTTTGCTTTCGGTTGGAGCAGTTCTCTGAACCGAACCTATGCTTTCGGTTGGAGTCATTCTCAGAACCGAGCCTTTGCTTTCGGTTGGTATTCTCTTCTGAACCGAACCTTGGCTTTTGGTTGTTGTGGCTTTCATGCTTTTTGACAGGATTGTTCTCAAACTTCAGATTCTTGTCTTGATGTGAGAAATATGCATTTTGGGATTGCCAGAATTGTTTCCTTTCAGAGAGATTCTTCCTGTATCTCTGGTTCCTTTCACGTTTCTTATTCCTCATCTGCTTCGGTTGCTGATGAATATTGGCTTTCATTTTCGGTTTCTCCTTGGCTGGTTCACTTTGAACTGTAGGAGTTTCACTTAGAACTGAGGAACTAGAGGGAATGTCTTCTTTTTCCGAACTTCCATTCTCTTGAGGAATGTCTTTCGTACCACTAGTACTTGGCTCATCGAAATTATCTGGCTTATTCAAGGGTTCTGGTATGTATCTACCTTTACTCATCCATGAGGTTCTTTCTGATAAGCCTACCATTTCGTTTGCATTATCTATTGGAGCTGACCACAAGTACTCATCGCAGCCATCAGCATTGTCTTCGTTTATAATAGCTGTGAGTTCAGCGGTCTGATGTTCGGTTACTCCAGTGACCTTGTACACTTGATTTGGAGTGTTCCGGACCTTTTGATATACAACCGCTTTTTCTGCTAAGATCGGGGACTTTTGTTGGGACAATCGAGCGAATTCCACTGAATTTTCAGAAATTAGATTCTTGTGGTTTTCAGGTTCGTTTTTTACAAATTCTGAGCAGTCAACCGTGTCCTCTACAGAAATTTAACTCATGTTGTCATCCTCATTAAGCTCAGATGCATTTTAAACATCAATTTTGTTTTCTGAGCTCAAGTTGGCGTTTAAAGAGTCAAATTTTTGTATGGTTTCGGTTCTCAGTTTAAGTCTATCATTTTCATCCAAAATGTTTTTAAGCATGTCCTTGTGGTCCTTGGATTTAATGAAGGATTCATCTTTGTCCAGTCCATACATATAGGTCGGATTGACGTCATTAGATGATATCACACTCTCACAATTATAAGCTTCGGCATCAATTTCATCCTCCTTAAACTCAAGGTAGGGCAAAATCATGCGATGAATCTTTTGGCCTATTTCACAGTCCAAGTGAAGCTGAGTAATATTAGTATAAAGACGTTTTGCAATCAAACAAAAAACATTACGCTGTTTTAACAACTTTAAATTGTCTCTTTGTAAATAAATGTTTTCATCTTTTATTTTAACTAATTCAGACTCCTTCAACTCGATCCACATGCGCTGCTCCTCACTCTTCGAAGACGCCCTGCTTAATTGATCAGTTAGGTTAGAATTGGTGACTCGAGTTTGAGTTAAACTACTATCTAGATGAGAAATTCGTGAATTAACATTTTTTAGTTCTTTTTCATATGAGGATTGTGGTACTTTAAATGAAACAAAAACCGATTGTACCTTCTTGATCAGTTCATCGAGCTCATTGAACTGCACGCTGAGCGGTTTGGCCGTAAAGCACATATCCTGTTGTTCCTTCGGTTCATTGCTTCTATCATCAGTGTTGTATCCCCTCATCTGAGACACTTCAGACACCATTAGGCACCTGCCTCCACTGCTCTCCTCTTTAGCCACACAAGCCTTTCCATGCGAAGGCTTCCTCACTTCATCGTCTTCTGAGTCGGTTGACCAAACTTCCACGCCACCGAACTCGTCATCAGCAACTGAACCCTGCACAATTAGAGCATTCATGGAAGGGTTAGCAGTAGATTTCTTCTTTCTCATCTCATCAAGCCTTTTCTGCAACAAAGCTTCCTCATCCTTTTCAGCCATCTTTTTGAGGACACAATCCTTAGCATAGTGGTTTTTTCCACCACAGTAGTAACAGCTTACTCCAGAATCACCATCTGCCTTCGGTTCCTTCTTGGGCTCTTCAACCTTCGGTTCATTGTTAACCTTTTCTGAACTATAACTCCCCTGCCAGTTTCGGTTTTTGTTGCTGGGGAATCTCTTCTTAATGAACCTCTTGGGGTTAGACACCATCATAGCATAGTCCTCAGATGTGAGGTCATACTCCTCCAACTTGAGGTCTTCATCCTCCATCACAGCTTTACTTTTTGACAGGAGGGCCAGTGAACCTAGGCTTGAAACAACGTTCTTTTCCTGCAGCACAATCTTCTCCTGGGACTTGAGAATACCCACAAGTTTCGCCAAAGAATATGATTTAAACTGCTCATGGGCTTTAACTGTAGATACCACTGCTCTCCATTCTGACCTTAGACCATTTAAGAACGTAACCTTCTGCTCGATAAGCTTCCTTTCGATGTCATGTTTGATCATCTTGCTAAGAAGATGATTGAAGCGATCGAACGTCTGGGTCACAGTTTCTTCGGCTCCTTGCCTGAATTCTCCAAACTCAGATAAGAGCAAGGTTTGGATAGAATGTTCAAGATCCTCGTTTGTAGAGTACAGTTCACGAAGTCTATCCCAAACTTCCTTTGTCGTCGTGCATGAGCTTACCAACCTGAAAGTGTCGGACTGAAGGGCAAATCTGATCAATCTTAACGCCTTGATATTACACTGGAATTTATCCTTTTCATCTTGCGCAATATCTTTAACATCCTTCAGCATATCATTGTACTCCGTTTGAGTTTTGATAATCCTCGACGTTGCAGAGTGAGAAAACGGTCCATTGATAATTGCTTCCCATATGAGGTATCCATTATCCTCAGATCCTATAACATAGTCTTCGAAGTGATGCGCCCAAACTTCATAATCATGGGTATATAAGATGGGAATCTTCGTGGTTGAACCAATGCTGTTGGAAATATTGATGGGATTCGATTGTGACTCATCCATAATGATCGAATAACCTGTTTAAAGATCAGACTTGTAATAAATCAGATTAGGGCAAAACAATAAATATCAAGATACGTCAATAATGAGATGACGGCTCAATAAATATCAGTAATTGCGGAAAAACCCTAATTGAAACCTTTTCACAGAAAAGATGTGTATCGATTACACAGCCTCCTGCTCTGATACCAATTGATGAGATTAAAACTTAATCTTGAAGATCGATTAGATCTTAAACAGGTAAATAAATATTAAACAGCAAGAACACGAAAATAAAGAACAAGTCAAGAATGAATCAAACGAGTCGAATTATTAAAATTAAACCCTCAGAAGAGCTCGATCAAGAACATCAACTATAGAGGGTTGGATGGTTTACAAGAACGATAAAGAAAATCAAAGCTATCGTAATTCTCTATCTTGTAATCTAGATCGTTAACCTCATTATGCATGCAAGCATATACTTATATAATAAACCTAATAGGCTCTCGGTTGGATAGGCCCAAACCGGAGTACAAAATAAATGGACTAACAGTCGAGCCCAATGACGCAATCTTCAAACGAATCTTTAACCCAACATTATGCATTCAAGTATTTCTTTTGAAAACATCACTATGACCAACATATGTCCATGCATGGTCTTCAAACCGTGATGCATGTGATGAACACCAAGCTAAAGAGCTTGATGATCAAAGTACATTGTTAATAGTGCATGTAAATGATTTTAATTATAAAAAAATCTAAAAGTTCTTTTCAGTTCGAAAGAAAATTTTCCCAGATTCCCATCAAGATGATATGAATATTTGTAAAATCCTACAAGATTTTATCATTTCATAGATTTATTAAAATTGTTACAAGAAAACAAGGGAATAAATCACATAAAATACTTTCAGAGGTCTATAAATCCTAACTAAATTCGTGGATGACCCCTGTTGTAAGTAATGACCTCTCACTAAGTTTCATCGATTTATGTTGCTGTGTTAGGATGACTTTTGATTTTCTTTTTTTTTTTTGGTTCCAATAAATCACAAAGCCACATTAGAGAGTGTGACAATTGTATCTAACCATTTTCGCAGCTCTTAGCAGAGGTGGGAGACTCAGAAACACAATTTCAGAATTTTTCATAATGCATTTCTATTTTTGCCCAATTTTTGTATTTATAAGGGCCTAAAAATAGAAAAAATAGTTCTGCTCATCCATAATTCATGGAAAATTACCAGAACACCTTGTAGTACATTAGGCGCTTACGTAAAAATTGTGATTATTTTTCTCTTCTGTATACTATTTTTCTCCTATTTTCTAAGATTAAATACACAAAATCGGATTATACAATATGAAAACCACCTTTGGTATTTTTCACAGGTTATTTACACTGTAAATGATGTTACCAAATTTTTTGGTAATTTACTTTAACTGTTTATTATTTATTCTCCAATTAATGATTATTTAAGAAGATAAAACAAATAAAAATAGAAATACCAACTGAAAAATACCTTTTATATTTTTAACAGCTTCTATATGTATAATAGAGGTAGTATAAAAGTTTGGGTAATTTTGGAAACTGTGTTCTATTTATTTCAATTTTATTAGAATAAATGCTCAAAAATCATAAAATTGGGTTTAACAGTTTAGAAATTCATTTTTATATTTATCCTAGCTTAATAATATTTAATAACAGCAATATAAAAAGTGTCATAATTTTTATCCTTTGGATGCTATTTTTCATGAATTTATGTTGTTATGAAGGCTTAAAAATTTGGAAAAATAGTTAACCATATCAAAAATTCAAAGGAAATTTTCTGGAAGACCTCTACTGTATTTAGAATGAAAATATATGGTTTGACAATTTTTGGAAACCTTTTTATAATATTTTATATTTTTAGGAATTTAAAACACCTTTAAATATGTTGAAATACCCTCAATTTATATTACTAAATCTGGAAAATTAATATCCAAAATTGGCTTAATCACATGACTTATACAATTTCATCATTTCAGAAAAATTGTAACAATTAATATAAAACCAACATAAATTTGGCATTTCTCTATATGTAGAGTTTAGTATATTAGCATTAGATTTCCAACTGGAAACTCACTACTGTGTGTTTGATGTCGTAGGATCCCGGTAGTAAGGCGTTGGTGTATTCCGAGGCACTACTTGTACCTACTCGAAATATTGTGAGTATTCACGCACTCCCCCATTTTCAATTTTTATGTTTTGGGGTGGAAAAGCAAGTCCCGGAAAACCATTATTTGTTCGTTGTATTTAAATTGATTTGTATCAAACATGTTTGCTATTTTATTGCTATATCTCTCTATGTATGTCTATGCAACGCGGAACATGAGAACTTATCGTATTAAGGCCCTTCCCTTATCTCTAACCATTAACTCTTTGAGCCAATGGTCATTATGGATAGCGCTATTAGGAATTGACAACTCCTCACTCGCCCTATTGTTGGAGTGCATGATACCATATTCATCTATAGAACGATAAGCATAGATCTTGATAAGGCTTCAGTCATAGGTTTGGTTGAGAACTCATTATTTGCTCATACACATACAAAGTTGTTATTTATTATGGCAATAAACTCGTTTATCAATTATAGCAATCAATATTGTTTCTCATTATAGTAATGAGCTTTGTTTCTCATTAAAGGAATGTACTTGTATTTATGAAAAGTCTTATACCAAATCTTGATTTTATAAACTTGTGAACTCACCAACTATTTTCATAGTCGACGCTCGTTTTACATGCTTTTTCAAGAAATAATTGTTGGATTAGTGTCTACGTCCATAACTATTTTGGTATGTACTTGAACCGATGGTGCATGGTCCTTTTGGGTTGCCTTCACCAAAGCAACTTGATAGGATGAATTATGGAGAGAAAGGATTAAATATTATTTATTAATATATTATGAGAATAATATATTAAAGGAGAAATCATATTGTTTAATTAATATTAGTCAAGAATTAATAAGAATTAAGCTTGTGGCTAAAAGACATTAATTAAACTTAAGGGACTAGAACGGTCAATTGTGTGATAGTTGAATATTGAGCTAATGGACTCCATATTAAAGGGGTGGACGAATTCAATGGGGAACCCATTAGAAATCGTCGAAAGGCCTTTAAGAAAGGGGTTCATGGGTTGCTTAGGGCCTAAGCATCCAAATTAGGGTTTCCTTGTTAGATAACCCTAATAGCCTCACTATTTAAGGAACCCTTAAGACCCAAAAACGTGGTGAACTTGTTCTATAGGGTTTCCACACATTTTGGGCAGCCTCCTTCTCTTCTCCTCTTCATCCTCTTGCTCTTGGTGTTTGTGAGCCATTAGAGGAGTGACATTTGTGAATCTAAGCTTTCTAAAGTCAATACAAGAAGGAATTGGGATTATTATTACTATATAACAATCAAGGTATGATCTAAACCCTAATTCATATGTTATATTGATTAGATCTAGGGTTTTGAGTCTTGGATTAATAGCATGTACAATAGAGAAACCTAGATCCAAGCTTTAGGGTTTGCATGAGCACATAGGATGTCTATTGGCTAAAACCCATCAATAATTAGTAAGTGGATATAAAGATTCATCATCATAGAGCATGCTGCATCGTGTGGAAGTTATTTTATGAAGTTATATTTTGAACAATGTCATTTTGGGAAAACTTGTACTTTGTTTTGTTTAAGCTATGGGTTGTAAACTTTTAAATATTGATATGGTGATGTATCTTTATCTTTTGCAATGAAACCTTTATAGATGTCATATCTTGCGTTTCCGCTTTAGCGGGGTGTGACAAAAATGGTATCAGAGCTAAAGTTATAGAGAACATCAGTTTTCCTTTAAGAAAACAAAACCTATAACCGAAACTTATAAAAATTCTTTTTACATCAAACATATTACTAATATAATTAGGTCGGGAGTTGTATTGTTGGACCTCAATTAAACATAGCCTGATCACCTATGTTTAATTAAGGAAATATTTATACAAAGCCTGAGCTAAATATAATGGGAATATGTTCAACAAAATTATGAGAAAACTTTATTTCAAAAATTCAAAAAGGTTAATTTTGGTGTGTGTAAGCATTGCATATTCTAGGCATGCCTTGTCATTTATTTCATATCTCATTGAAACTATGTCTCAGTCCACTATGTCGACATCGTTATCCTCTCACGCTACCGCCTTAGCTGATGAGTCCGGCTATGACACTGTTATCCCTCGACGTGATCCCCCCGCCTCGGTAGAAGAAGACCCCTCGGAAGACACGGGAGAATCGGTGGAGATTAGCAACGACAGCGACCCGAATTAGCAATGCGAGGCATCGCCTGCATCGGTGTTGCCACAACCACCACTTTATGGGCTTCGTATTCGGAGGACAGCAAGGAAGAGCATTCCTATCCCGGGAAGGATAGCAACCAATACAGCAGGATTTGGCACGACAGGATCCAGTAGGGTAAGACCCAGCATTGCAGGACCGAGAGCACCCCCACCACAATGAGTCATAGCAATATGTTGGGGTGCAAAGTTATACATTCATGACTTTGTAAATGTTTGACTTTTGTAAAACCCACTTGCATGTGGTGCTTTAGCCTTTAGACCCATTTGTTAGAGAGTGAGAGAGAGACATGTAAACACCTCTATAAATAGTGGGTTCATACCACTTGTAGAGGTGTGCTTGAGAGATGTAAAAGTGAGTGTGTAAGTGTGTGTTATTTATGTATTCTAGATCTAGATCCTTTTTGTGTAACACCATATACATTGAATATATCTCTTAAACACCCAAATCACCATGTTCAATTGTGCAAGCTTTAATTCCGCATGCCAAACCATGTTCTTTGTCACTACAATTGGTATCAGAGCGGGTCTTCAAGATGAAGGTGATTTTTGAAGAACGATTCTCGGTTTGGCAATTTTTGTCGCAACTTGAACAATTTTGGTGAGTCTCTCTCTATGATCTCTTGTAATATTTGATTCGTGCGTTGCGTTTTTTTTCATTTTTGATCAATTTGTCTCATTGGATCTAATTCGTTTCAACCCCATAGTTGATCCAATTATTTTTTTTATTGATCTTGTTCAAAACCAAAATTGTGATACTTACTGTTCATTAGATCCGAAGCCCAAATTCAATTTTGTTCATGTCAAATTAAATCTTGATTTTCACTGCTCAATCCATTATCTTCATATTTTTTTTTCGGATCTAATATACTCAAACTTCAAGCCCAAAAGACAAATTCTAATATCATTCCATCCTGTTATTCAAATCATTTGAATATCACTGTTCATCAGTCATTTTTTTTAGCCCAACATCAAGCCCAAAATGTCATTGAATCAGATATGAGGTGTATTTACTTCATTGTTCAATCGTTAAATCTCAAACGCTTCAAATACTTGTACTTCTTTTTGTTCTTGACCACGAATTTGATTTCATCCTGTCTGCTTTGTCTATTTCTGTAAAGTGTATCTTGTGAATCGATTGTATTTGATTTTTTCAAATATAATATCGATTATGACGAAGAGATCAATAATTGATTCAATTGCAAGTCAAATGAATCTCAGAAAATCAAAATCAGGTTTTAGATCGAGGATCAGTGAATCGATTTTCAAAATTGTATGAAGAATGTTCGACTAGAAGTTTTTTTAGTCGAAATCGATTATTTTAACTGAAATCGATAGTGAAATCGAATTGTTTTGAATAGTTAAAGCTTTGTATAAAGTCAAAATTAAAATCGATATGGAGTCTGGATGTGAGTTCAATGGTTTGAACAATTGACGATTGCAGATTTTGTGATTTTGGGTTTACTTGGAGTCGATTTTGAGAATTGGGGAGTACTGTTCGCAAATTTGGGGTTGATCTTGACTGAAACGCGAAGGTTGTTACTAAGAATCAATAATCGGGATCGATTTTGTGCTTGTTTATGTTCGCAAGGAGTAAGGAAGCTTGGTTTTGGGTTGTTGATTGTAACAATTTTGGATTCGCATTTGGCAATATTAAAGTTGAAGATCTGTATGTGTGATAATCAATTTAAAGTTCGCATTTAGTTACAGAGACAAAAATCGGGTTCGCATTTGTAACTGCAGTGTGCATCTTGTGTTTAATTCGCATTTGGAGTTTTGTATTTGAATCAAAATGCGAATTCATCTCATTATGATTCGCATTTTGGTGAGTAAAACATGCGAAGGGATGCGAAGGGTGTAAGAATGAATATGCGAAGCATGTGAAAGCTTTTACAGTAAAATGCGAATTGGGGAAGAAACACACATATTTCACATTTTGGTCCCTACTCTTTTCAAGAAATGACAAAAATATTCCAACTTCGCAAGTTTGAAGAACATGCAGAAATTGTCAAAACGAATACCTGTAGTTTCGCATTTTTGACAGTTTGTACCCAACTTCGCAAATGGGGTCATAAAATGCTGAAATTGCAGAATTTTCAAATCTGGTCCCTGCAGTTTGTGCGAATTTACACATTTTACCCAGTTTCGCAAATGGGAGTGTGTTTCGCATATTCGGTTGTTTTTGGCGCAACGGGTCACTGTAGAATTTTGAAATTGACGATTTCTACCCATTTTTGAGAAATTTTGTCAAAGGCGATCCGTGAACGAAGCTAAAAATTCAATATTTTTTGGATTTTTCGGATTGAAGCACAATGTTTATGCCACATGTTAAGGGGGAGTTTTGACATGAAAAATTCCGAATAGAGCATGTTCTTTTTCCATGGAGTTTTATAATCAAATTTCGATTACAAAAAGGGGGAGAAGTTTTATATGGAAATTCGAACTTGAATTTTTCATATTACGCGGATTTGAAGACAGAAGTGATCTTGGAGTTTTGAAGCCACGAGATGATGCAATTGGAAGTTCGGAAGTGATGTATTCGAAATGGGTTTGGTATTATTGAAGATTTTTGGGGTGTGTTTTTATGCGCAACTTTGGGGTGATTATTTGAAGTTAATCATTCGTTGCTGCTCGGATTGTATGGTTTCACATCCTAGAGCCCAAATTGAAGAGTCATGGAAGAATTGAAGATTGAAGTTCGTTTCGACATGTGTCACCTTTGAGGCTCGAACCGCGTAGTGCTTGATTTTGGAAGATTTGAAGTGGGTCATTCATTCCTAACTTTGAGGGGTAGAATGTTGGGGTGCAAAGTTATACATTCATGACTTTGTAAATGTTTGACTTTTGTAAAACCCACTTGCATGTGGTGCTTTAGCCTTTAGACCCATTTGTTAGAGAGTGAGAGAGAGACATGTAAACACCTCTATAAATAGTGGGTTCATACCACTTGTAGAGGTGTGCTTGAGAGATGTAAAAGTGAGTGTGTAAGTGTGTGTTATTTATGTAGTCTAGATCTAGATCCTTTTTGTGTAACACCATATACATTCAATATATCTCTTAAACACCCAAATCACCATGTTCAATTGTGCAAGCTTTAATTCCGCATGCCAAACGATGTTCTTTGTCACTACACAATACCTGTTAGGCAGCCAGGTATGACCTCAGAGGAGTCCCGAAGAATGCAGTCGATGGCAGCGGACCTACGTCACAGTCTTGCTGTGATAGCTGGGCATCAGGAGGTTTTGGATGAGGGATTGACAGGGATGGAAATCCTGTTTCAACATTCGATGGAGGCTGCTGACACTGCTAGTGCTGCTAGACGAGTGGCAGGTCGTGTGATGACCGCATATTATGTGTTTGGAGGGCTGTTACTGATTGTCGTGTTGATGTTTCTTGTTGGGATAGCGATTAGTATTTGGCTCTGATTTTAGTATTTTATTTTATTTTGTCATGTATTGAAAACCCGTGTAGGGTGTCTTTTGGGAAAAACATTAAAACTTTATTTTGGGATTGACGTATTGTTTTGGTTTTAAGACTATTTCAAATGGTAATGAAGAAGATTATTTTTATGTTTGAAAACTTTTACAATGAGGTCAAACCCTAGAATTTATTTAGTCAATGGTTGGATAAAAAGACTTTTCTTTTTCTTTCCTTTCTCAAATCTATATGCATAGTATTAATGCAAACCCATTAATCTGACAACACGTATGGTTTTCAAAATAGTAGTGAACTAAATATTATACATTATTTTATGTATTTATAATTATTTCTTCTCTTTGTGTCTTAGAACCATGTCAGGAAGGCCTAATCGCGGGTACCCACAGAACGAGACACCCGATGTTGCTCAAGTAGTAGCACAACAACTCACGGCAACAATCCTAAACATTGTTACTCAAGTAACTGTGGGTCTTAATGCTAACCAAGGAACTAGAGGAACAAATCAGGGAAGCAATGAAAGAGAATGCAACTACAAGTCCTTTATGGCCTGTAAACCTAAGGAATTCCATGGAAAGGAAGGTGGGGTCGAGTTGCTGAAATGGATTGAATGTATGGAGTCGGTCCTTCACATTAGCAAATGCCTCGAGCGCAACAAAGTTGTGTATGCAACTTGTCTACTCCAAGATAGGGCATTGACCTGGTGGAATATCCTAGTGCAAACCCGAGGCCGTACAGCGGCATATCAACTGACTTGTGAAGACCTGAAGAAGCTACTGATAGAGGAGTATTGTCCCAAGGATGAAATTCAGAAGCATGAATCTAAGTTCTGGAACCATTCTATGGTTGGAACCCAAATAGAGAAGTACACAGTCCGATTTCATGAACTACCAAAACTGGTACCTCACATGGTTACTCCTGAGGAGAAACGGCTAGATCGTTACATCTGGGGCCTGGCACCAGAGATTCGGGGAATGGTTACTTCAGCAAACCCAACTACCATTCAAAGTGCAGTAACTCTAGCAAATCGACAACCAATGATGTGATAAGGATGGGAGAATCGACAAAGGAAAAATCTAGTAGCAAGAGAAAGCCAGCAGATGAAGGAGAGAAGAAGTATGGAGGCAAGTCAGGGAGGAAGCAGAAAGTCTCAAAAACCTTGTGGTAAGAGCCCAGGAACAAGAACCATTGAAAACTCAGGAACAGAAAGTCATGGAAGTGCAGGAGCGAAAGCAGTACTCCGGACCGCATCCGAAGTGCAATAAGTGTAACTTCCATCACAAGGGAGCTTGCCCAGTGTGCCAAAACTGTAAACAGACAGGCCATTACCCGAAGTATTGTAAGCTGAATAAGGATGGAAAAAGCGCATGTTACGAGTGTGGGAGTACTGATCATCTCCGTAGTGCTTGTCCCAAACTGAACAAGGGGCCTGGTAACAATGTCAAGGCGAAGCTAGGCAAAATTACCAAGGAAATCAAGGTGGGCGGCCAAGAGGTGGAGCATTCGTGATTGGTGCAGAAGAAGCTCGTCAGAACCCTGAAGTGATAACAGGTACGTTTCTCCTGAACAATCATTTTGCATCAGTAATATTCGATGCGGGAGCAGATAGGAGTTTTGTTTCTTTAGCATTTAGACCGTTAATTGACTTGAAATCAAGAAAGATGAGGAATACTTATACTATTGAACTTGCTGATGGGTATGAAATTAGGGCTAATGAAATAATTCCTGGATGTACTCTGAATTTAGCTGATAAACTCTTTAGCATTGACCTAATTCCTATAGAGCTAGGTAGTTTTTATGTAATAGTAGGAATGGATTGGTTATCCAAAAATAGAGCGGACATTGGTTGTTACGAGAGAGTCATTAGGGTACCTCTCCTTAATGGAGAAACCCTTATCATACACGGTGACAAGCCAGGAAGAAGTTTAAACATTGTATCAAGCATGAAGATTCACAAGTACCTAGAGAAGGATTATATTACATTCATGGCCCACGTGCTAGAAAGAGAACCTGAAGCTAAGCAACTCAAGGAGATCCCGGTGGTTCAAAACAATCCCGAAGTGTTTTCGGAGGAATTACCCGGTCTACCCTCTCACAGGCAGGTCGAATTTTGGATCGACTTTATTCCCGGAGCGGCACCCATCGCAAAAGCACTATATCGCCTCGCGCCATCCGAGATGCAAGAACTGTCCGGACAACTTCAAGAACTTCTAGGAAAAGGGATATTGCCTTATATGTTGGGAAGTGTTTAACTTCCTCAATAGTCAAAGTTGAACATCCAAAACCAACCGGCTTATTGCAACAACCCAAAATTCCCCAATGGAAATGGGACCAGATATCCATGGATTTCATTACCAAACTTCCTAGAACTTCTAAAGGTCACGACTCAATTTGGGTCATAGTGGAACGACTGACGAAATCTGCTTTTTTTTTCCCTATTCGGGAAGACTTCAAGATGGAAAAATTGGCCCAAATCTACATCGACAAAATTGTTTCTCTACATGGTGTACCCCTATCTATCATTTCAGATAGAGATAGTCGTTTTACATCACGATTTTGTCGGATGTTATAGAAGGCACTAGGAACCAAGATAGATTTGAGCACAGCTTACCACCCTCAGACAGATGGGCAGACAGAGAGAACAATACAAATATTGGAAGACATGCTACGGGTGTGTGTCATTGAGTTCAAAGGAAATTGGGATACTCATTTGCCTCTAATTGATTTTTCCTACAATAACAATCACCACACAAGTATCCAATGTGCCCCATATGAAGCATTGTATGGACGCACGTGTCGTTCTCCATTGTGTTGGACAGAAATCGGAGATAGGCAATTGTCTAGACTCGACCTTATTCAAGAAATAACTGACAAGATTGCTATCATCAAAGATAGGCTTAAAGCCGCTAGAGATCGTCAGAAAAGTTATGCGGATAATCGTCGAAAACCATTAGAATTCCAAGTTGGAGACAAGGTACTTCTAAAGGTGTCGCCTTGGAAAGGGCTTGTACGTTTTGGTAAGAAAGGAAAACTAAGCCCAAGATATGTTGGACCCTTTGAGATCATTGAAAGGATTGGTCCGGTGGCATATAAACTCCAATTGCCCCAAGAGTTAAGCGCCATTCATGACACATTCCACGTCTCCAATCCTAAGAAATGTTTAGCCGACGAAGCATTGATAGTACCTCTGAAGGAAATTAAGGTCAATGATAAGCTAAACTTTGTTGAGGAACCAATAGAAATCCTTCACAGAGAGGTGAAACAACTTAAGCGGAATATGATTCCAATTATGAAAGTTCGATGGAACTCAAAACGCAGGCCGGAGTACACCTGGGAGCGTGAGGACTTCATGAAGGAAAAGTATCCACAACTTTTCCCATGTGATGACAAACGATGACATAGAATGAATTTCAGGATGAAATTCTTTTTGAGTGGGGGATGCTGTGACAACTGTCAAATTTAGGTCATTCTCGGACACATGCATTTTTTTTTATAAAAACCTTATATGCACAACATGACATGGCCTATTAGTATAAATTAGGTCAAAATCTTGCATAAACTAGGATCCAACTAAAATCTAGGACTAATATACTTGACTCTTACAATTCTAGTAAGTTGTTTAACTATAATAGGAAATGCCAATACCCGAATTAGAATAAAACTTCAAACTTTGTTACAATTGAAAAAAAAGGTATAAACCCTAAAAATAAATTAAAATATTCTAATTTCATCCCAATATGATGGTGAATATCAAACAATGTTCCAAAAACTCTAAAGAGCCCAAAAATCCAAATTTATAAACTTTAAAACTTAAAAACTCTATAAAATTTGCTATAAACTTCCTAATATCAAATTTTAATAATCAAATTATGGGATATAATCAAAGACATAAAAATCTAAATTACCAAACATTAATCATAATTTATTAGTTAAAATCAAAGATTTTTAAATAAATCAAGAATTACATAAAGAAGTTTTTTATAAAGATTATGGTTTTATAAAAATTGAAGAGGGAAATTATTTAAATTGAATTAGGAGAGAGAGGGCCTTTTATATACTCAAAAATCCGGCACCCCCTCTCCCCCATGCCCTCTCTTCCCAAAAACTTCAATCATTAAACTCATTCTTACACTTCAACTTCCCTCTTCATTCTCTCTCTCTCACACTCTACCCTTACAACTTTCAAACTTTCTCTTCCTCTCTCCAAACCCACGAAAATCATCAGCCAAGAACACCTCTCCACACTCAAATCTTCATCTTCTAAGGTTGTTCATCAAGGTATTCACGAAAATCCTTCATTTTCCCTTACCTTTTTTTTTGTTTTAAAGAGTTTTCTTGCATTTCTCATTCCTCTACACCATTCTTTATAAACATTCATGAACATATCGATGAATGTTGAGTTTGATGATGATGGTGGTAGGGTTTCACCCAAGAACAACATGCATGTTGTTTAATGGTGAAATGCAAGGACCAAAACCTAGGTCAAACGCAAAAATACGGATTTTTACAAGTTTTAAGGGTTCATATACCTTATGCATTGAAGTATTTCCTTTGAAAACATCACTATGACCAACATATGTCCATGCATTGTCTTCAAACCGTGATGCATGTGATGAACACCAAGCTAAATAGCTTGATGATCAAAGTACATTGTTAATAGTGCATGTAAATGATTTTAATTATAAAAAAATCTAAAAGTTCTTTTCAGTTCGAAATAAAATTTTCCCAGATTCCCATCAAAATGATATGAATAACTGGAAAATCCTACGAGTTTTTATCATTTCATCGATTTATTAAAATTGTTACAAGAAAACAAGGGAATAAATCATATAAAATACTTTCAGAAGTCTATAAATCCTAACTAAATTCGTGGATGACCCCTGTGGTAAATAATGACCTCTCACTAAGTTTCATCGATTTATGTTCCTGTTTAGTATGACTTTTGGTTTTCTTTTTATTTGGTTCCAATAAATCACAAAATCACTTTAGATAGTGTGAAAATTGAATCTAACAACTTTCGCGGCTCTCACCAGAGGTGGGAGACTAAGAAACACAATTTCAGAATTTTTCATAATGCATTTCTATTTTTCCCCAATTTTTGTATTTATAATGGCCTAAAAATATAAAAAATATTTCTGCTCATGCATAATTAATGCAAATTTACCAGAACACCTTGTAGTACATTAGGAGGTTATATAAAATTTTTGATTATTTTTCTCTTCTGTATACTTTTTTTCTCCTATTTTCTAAGATTAAATACACTTAAATACACAAAATCGGATTATACAATATGAAAACCACCTTTGGTATTTTTACCAGGTTATTTAAACTGTAAACGATGTTACAAAAATTTTGGTAATTTACTTTAACTGTTTTTTATTTATTCTCCAATTAATGACTAAAGAGAAATAGAAATACCAACTGAAAAATACCCTTTATATTTTTCACAGCTTCTATATGTATAATCAAAAGTAATATAAAAATTTTGGGTAATTTTGGAAACTGTGTTCTATTTATTTCAATTTTATTAGAATAAATGCTCAAAAATCATAAAATTGGGTTAAACAGTTTAGAAATCCATTTTTATATTTTTGCTAGCTTAATAATTTTTAATAACAGTAATATAAAAAGTTTGAGAATTTTTATCCTTTGGATGCTATTTTTCATGAATTTATGTTGTTATGAAGGCTTAAAAATTTGGAAAGTTAGTTAACCATATCAAAAATTCAAAGGTAATTTTCTGGAAGTCTTCTACTATAGAATGAAAATAAAAGGTTTGACAATTTTTGGAAACTATTTTATAATATTTTACATTTTTAGGAATCTAAAACACCTTTAAATGTGTTGAAATACCTGCAATTTATATTACTAAATCTAGAAAATTAATATCCAAAATTGTCTTAATCACAAGACTTATACAATTTCATCATTTCAGAAAAATTGTAACCAATTAATGTAAAACCGATATTAGAACATAAATTTGGCATTTCTCTATATGTAGAGTTTAGTATATTAGCATTAGATTTCCAACTGGAAACTCACTACTGTGTGTTTGATGTCGTAGGATCCCGGTAATAAGGCGTTGGTGTATTTCGAGTCACTACTTGTACCTACTCAAAATATTGTGAGTATTCACGCACTGCCTTATTTTCAATTTTTATGTTTTATGTCTCGGAAAACTATTATTTGTTCGTTGTATTTAAATTGATTTGTATCAAACATGTTTGCTATTTTATTGCTATATCTCTCTATGTATGTCTATGCAACACGGAACATGAGAACTTATCGTATTAAGGCGCTTCCCTTATCTCTAACCATTAACTCTTTGAGCCAATGGTCATTATGGATAGCACTATTAGGAATTGATAACTCCTCACTCGCCCTATTGCTGGAGTGCATGATACCATATTCATCTATGGAACGATAAGCATAGATCTTGATAGGGCTTCAGCCATAGGTTTGGTTGAGAACTCATTGTTTGCTCATACACATACAAACTTGTTATTTATTATGGCAATAAACTCATTTATCAATTATAGCAATCAATATTGTTTCTCATTATAGTAATGAACTTTGTTTCTCATTAAAGCAATGTACTTGTATTTATGAAAAGTCTTATACCAAATCTTGATTTTATAAACTTGTGAACTCACCAACTATTTTCATATTCGATGCTCGTTTTACATGCTTTTTCAGGAAATAATTAGTAAGTGGATATAAAGATTCATCATCATAGAGCATGCTGCATCGTGTGGAAGTTATTTTATGAAGTTATATTTTGAATAATGTCATTTTGGGAAAACTTGTACTTTGTTTTGTTTAAGCTATGGGTTGTAAACTTTTAAATATTGCTATGGTGATGTATCTTTATCTGTTGCAATGAAACCTTTATCGTTGTCATATCTTGCGTTTCCGCTTGAGCAGGGTGTGACATAATGCAATGCATCCAACCAAGGGCTTGGTTGTGTTCTTAAGCAAGAGGAAAGGTCACTGCCTATACCTCAAGACAGCTTAAGACACAGGAAGCTAACTATTCAACACGTAATCTTGAGTCATGAGCAGCGGTAATTGCTCTGAAGATCTGGAGACACTACTTGTAGGGTACAAGGTGTACTATGTTCACAGACCACAAAAACATTCAACATACATTCGACCAAGAAGAGTTATGCGGACAAAAGACGGAAGCCCTTGGAATTTCAGGTCGGGGACCGAGTGCTATTAAAGGTCTCGCCCTGGAAAGGGTTAATACTTTTCGAAAATGTGGGAAACTAAACCCAAGGTATATCGGACCCTTCGAGATCCTTGCAAGGATCAGCCCGATAGCCTACAAACTTCGTCTACTGCAGGAACTCAATAACGTACATCCTACCTTTCACGTGTCAAACTTGAAGATGTGTTTGTCTGATGAGACCCTCGTCGTCCCTCTAGACGAAATCAAAATCAATGAGAGTCTCCACTTTATAGAAGAACCAATTGAAATCTTGGATAGGGAAATTAAAAGAACAAAACAGAGTCGCATACCCATCGTGTTAGTCCGCTGGAATGCAAAGCGAGGACCTGAATACACATGGGAAAGCGAAGATCAGATAAAACAAAAATACCCTCATCTGTTTCCCTAGTCCACAAATAATTACCTTACATTAAATTTCGAGACGAAATTCCCTCTAACGGGGGGATGATGTGACAACCCGATATTTTGAATCTATGTAATGACCTAAAAAGTCAAGAATTGTAACCTCTTTTGATATAATGAATTTAACTTCGAAAAATAAATGTTCGAAAGTCTCAATTGGGTTATCTATTATGCTAGATATTGTGTCAAGGGTTACAGAAATAGTAAGAACACTAAAATCCGAGTTATAACGAAAAAGTTATGACCATTCTAAGAATTCCGACAAAACCGACAACACCGATTAAACGAAAAACGCAAAGTTTCAATACAATAGTTTTAGCCTTAATTATCTAAATGAAAGTTGTAGATATCATTAAACCATGAGCGTACATAAAAAGAACGTCCAAATCTGACTTCGTATGAGAATGTTATATTTTTCCAAGATCCGGATATAGTAGTAGACAGCTAAAAACTTGAAATAGAGATCGAGAGACTTTTGGCCGAATCAACCTAAATAAGAATCGAAGGTCTCAACAATAGTAGCGCAACGGCGAAAAGTCTATCGAAAACGGACATCGGATGAAGAAGTTATTGATTTTTAACGGACTTTTCATGTCCCGGCCCATTAAAAATAAATAATTAAAAATAAAGTCAAAATTTGCTAATGAAGTCTAAACGAGAGTTGTAGAGCATATTTTCAGCTACACGTGCATATAAAAAACGTCAAAAACGGAGCTCTTACGCAGACGTTACGGATTTTACAAGTTCGAGACACAAAATTCGAGGCTGTCAGGTTGGCCACGACGTGGCACAGATGGCCACGACGTGGGACAGTGACTGATAAGGTTTTCAGGCTTGCCAGAAGACGTCTCATCCATCTAAGTCTATAAATAGATCTCAAGGGTTTTCCGAGTTAGGTGCTCATCTCTTTCCATCTAAGTGCTGTTACTCTGCGAAATTACCACGATAAACCATCCCGAAGCCCTGGTTTTCACCCTCAAGTTCCGAAGGAAGGTTCTACACTCCCGAGATTCCTGAGATTCCTGAGAATCCCGAGAAAAATCAACTCTTCCAAGTCGAAGTTCTGCTCGATTATCATCTCGCTTTCTTCGATCTATCAAGTGAGTTCATACCCCTATAAACTACACTTTCAAATGTTTTATCAATGCTTTTTATACACTTTTAAGGGGGGGGGGGGGATACAAGTAAACACACGGTTCTTATCGTGTGTAACATAAAATTTCAATATATACTCTTTTATCAAGTGAATCATATGTGATTCATAACTACTACATAGGAACTTTCGTATGCTATATATATATATATATATATATATATATATATATATATATATATATATATATATATATTCAGGATAACATCTTGTCTTTTGGAAATAAGACATGGTTATATACATATATACGAATCAAGCACTTTATTTATACTTTAAGTATATGTAATCATTTATGTCACTTAAAATGTTATACTTTTCATAACAAGTGAGCATTACACTAGGGTTTACTATACAAACGAAACACACATTTTCAGAAACTATAATAGGTGTAGTTTACGAGAAAATCACAAACATTTACATACTAACAAATGCTATATCAAAGAGATACTTTCATATACAAGAACAAATGGACATTTTCATACGTAAATCTGTTTTATACTAAGTTTTGTGAGACATTTCACGTACTTTCGAGTATGCATTTTAAGTCCTGTATTATATACCATAATCCCTTGTAGGGGGAGCGTGATACTTGTGTATAGATCTATACGGGATTGACAATCCTGCACCTAAGCTGTTAGCTACAACTAGGTCGGCATGCCTGGGGTGACAAACGTCATAAAATTCCAACGCCTAAAGAACGTTGCTACAGGCAGTCTGGGTCATTAGTATGGTTATAAAACTCACATGGAGTATTAGAAACACGTTGGTTTATGGGGTTATCAAATGCCTTAGTGATTTTATATTTATACAAATCTACTACTTTAGGCATGAAAAACACGATTTCACTTCAGTTTTGGAGCTTTTAAACTACCACACACTTATGAACAGATATTGGATTTCTAAAGGTAAACATTAAAAACAGTCGAGACTTGGTAGAAGACTACTTTTATACTAGTAGAAAATATAGGATTTTCTAGAAACTTTCAAACATGTACAAACCATTTTCTTCATACTTATACGAACAATTACATTGAATAATTCCAAATATTTTCTTCATACTTATACAAACGATGACATTAAATACTTATGAACTGTAATGACCAAAAATTTCAACCAATTTAAAAATTTCAAAACCAACCCGATTCCATTAAAGTTATTACAAAAAGGTTTTCAATACAATTTATTTAAAGTATTCCCAGAATCTCATCACAACATAAACATGAGGAGCGGTACGATCACGGCTTTGCCTTGCCACGGTCTCCTAAAGAACCTGAAAAACATAAAACCACAACTGTAAGCCCGAAAGCTTAGTGAGATATCCCCAAAATACCAACCACATATACCATACACGCATAACATGCCATAACATATCCGATCATAGAACAGCCATGCACTTCGGGTCTACTGTGTGACTGGTCCGCTGCACCGGCCAACAGTCCACCTGGTCCACCCTCCGAGTCTAGCCATACACATCGAGTATGCAGTGTAATTGGTTCGCCCACACCGGGCCTTCAATCCACCTGGTACACTCTCTGAATCTAGCCACATACATCGAGTCTGCAGTGTGATTGGTCCGCCCGCACCGGGCCTTCAATCCACCTGGTCCACTCTCTGAGTCTACAGTATAACTGGTCCGCCCGCACTGGGCCTTCAGTCGGCCTGGTCCACTCTCCGAGCCTTGGCACGTCTGGTCCGCCCTCTTGGGGCCTACAGCCTATCCGGACCACTCACTGGGCCTTCGGGACAACCGGTCCGTCCTGGGTATCTTGGCCTACAGCACAAAGCAATACCCGCCTCAACCCAAATCCAGTCCAAACAACCATTTGCACATAAACATACAATCATATAACAATTCATAGTTAACAGGCTAATCAAACAGATCACATTACATATCATCATCCTAACCAGGATACCGACCTAACCGGTCACTAGCATAACATCACCCTAGATCTCAGGATACCGATCTCAACCAGGTCTCTATCATATACCATCCTAACTACTAGGATGAAACCATATCAAAGCAATAACATAACAACAAATACCTGGATCTCAATCCGATAAGGGCCGACCTTGGTGCCTTAGACCCTGTTGATATAGTGAGGATAACTCACCTCGAAACTGCCGACTGAACAGATAACCCAAGCTGCTCCGATCACTGATACGATCTCCATCACTGGACTACCGCCAAGGCACTGAACTCAAAACAATATCCAACGATTACCAAAATTCCCCTAGAAACCACTGGTCAACCCTTGGTCAAAGTCAACCCCTGACTGACTCTAATCGCAGAGTCAACCCGATGACTCGCCGAGTCCCCATTCTCAAAAATTCCCCAATCCGCGACTCAACTCGCCGAGTCACCCCGAGACTCGCCGAGTTCAACAACTATGAGTCCACTCACACACAACTCACCGAGTCATCCCTTGACTCACCGATTCACGGCTCAACCAGAAAAGATTGGGACTCTTCGACAAGACTCGCCGAGTCCAAGAACAGACTCGTCGAGTCTAAGGCTATCTTCAACCTACTCCCCGAGTTGTTCTTCCAACTCGTCGAGTTCTAGGCCATCTTCATCCAACTCGCCGAGTTCCAGCCTATCTTCAAGCAACTCGCCGAGTCCACCCATGTGACTCGCCGAGTACCACCGGGTCTGAATCCATACAGAGGCTTTCGAAGCCATGCAGATGATCCAAACCATAGATCTACCCTTCCTAAGTCCATCCATCATGTAAAGTGGCAAACTTTACGTGAATCCAAGGAGATCTAGGCACTTTACACTCTAGGGCTAGGGTTTGGGACAAAATAGCTCCTTCAATCACTCATC
The DNA here is from genome assembly GCF_051521515.1 of Lactuca serriola. Lineage (NCBI taxonomy): Eukaryota > Viridiplantae > Streptophyta > Magnoliopsida > Asterales > Asteraceae > Lactuca > Lactuca serriola. The sequence continues at coordinate 121,565,653 of NC_136415.1, read as the reverse complement.
AACAGGGACTTTATGACATACAGGATCATCCCAAGCTTAGATCTGAAGTAGCATCCTCAGATCCAAGCTTCTATCTCAATTTAGATGTCATACCAACCACCACACATGAACCCATGAATAAAATAGCTTAAGGAAATGGTTCCTTACCCTTAGAATGAGCACAACCAACTATAGATTGCTGATTTCCCCCAAGCTCCCTGATACAAGCCTCCAATCTTCAAGCTAAAAGCACCAAATATCCTTCTCCAAGCTCTAATTCACTCAACAATGGAGTTTCCTCATGAAATTAGGGCTTCTGGAACTCAAGGAATGATAAGGAGGCTGGGGAGAAGACATTATGTTCTTTATATAGGGCTCAACCTCCGGATTTAGGCTTTTCTCCACTCAGCATGTAACACCGTGAATTTCAAAATAATTTTTCGCATAATATAAAAACATTTTCATTTAATTTTCGTAAAAACATATGTGTTTTAAAACTCGAATCCATATCATACAAAAATCCCAAGATCACATATCATAAAAATCCCATGCGTGTGTGCAGATCAAGCGGGTGCCTTCCCACGGTCATCACTAGTACCTGAAACAAACAACACTAACACTGTAAGCACAAAGCTTAGTGAGTTCCCCAAAATACCACACATAACACATATTAGCCACTCGAGGCTATAACTCTGTGGGTCCGTAGACCCTACTCTGTGAACCCACTGGTTCTAACTCTGGGAACCTTCTGGTTCCAACTCTATAAACATGCACAGCATAAATCACATAGAAATAATGCAGTACAACACATAACATACATATAGCATACAAATACTCTGTCACATAACTCTGATTACCTACTTAAGGTAAAGTATAGTGAAAAGACTCACCTCGCGTATCTCGATAACTCGCAAATCCCGAAAATCACTCGCGCTCGATCCTCCGAGCTATAATCCTCCTATAACACAATATATCTCTAATTAACACTTTATCAAATAAGGTTGACTACCCCTATCAAGTCAACACTGGTCAACTCTGGTCAACGGTCAACGGTCAACTTTGACCGGACTCGGTGAGTGCACTAGAGCGACTCGGCGAGTCTATACGTGTTCACTGACTCCCTAGGATCCTCTTTTGACACGTCGAGTACTTCCCTGACTCGACGAGTTCCACCAGACATGAATCGCGGGGCCACCATGACTCAACTCACCGAGTCTCAAGAACAACTCAGTGAGTTCCAGCTCGACTTAGTCCATCTGTCAACCCTCTCCAACTCTCCTTGACTCACTGAGTCAACCCCTTAACTCGGCAAGACCACTCGCTGAGTGGTTAAGGACAATCTTCATGCTACTCGCCGAGTCTGTTCTTCGGACTCGGCGAGTCCATGCCATATATCAACTCGATCTCGCTCTTGAGGTCAGATCCGCTCCAACAACTCATAGATCTAGCCCTCCCATACACATTCATCACGTAAAGTTACAATCTTGGCTACCATTTCCCCATGGGACCTCTCTGGACCTACTAAGGTCCAGATCTAGGTACCATTTCCCCATGGGACCTCTCACACTCCAATTACAAGGCAAACAAGGCATGAAGAAACCCTAGATTTGACCATATCAAGAAAAACAAGAGAATAAGCTTTGAATGTTACCTCAAATAGCTTCCTCTGTCAAAATGGAAGTAGATCCAAGCTCCCCAACTCTCCTAGCTTGGCCTTCCTCTTTCTTTCTTGCAAACACACACAAAAATGGTGAATAATGGCCTCTTATCTCTCTCACAAGGACTCTTAGCTGCTCTGGTGCACTCAAGGTCGAAGGTAGCCGCAATGAAGGGGTATAAGGTCCTTTAAATAGGGCTCAAGGCCGGGAAATTAGGGTTTCATTAAACAACGTAGACTAGCCGAGTCCACTCTTGGACTCGCCGAGTCCGGACGCGAACCCGCGTCCAAATCCGCGATCATACTCGGCGAGTCTAGGCTCCAACTCGCCGAGTCTCCTCACAATTTACCAAAAATAAATAAATGAATAATACCTGGGAATCCGGGCTGTTATAATTCTCCCCCACTAGAACTAGACTTCGCCCTCGAAGTCTCGCTCTGCAAATAACTCTGGATGTTGCTCACGCATCTCACGCTCCGGTTCCCAAGTCATCTCGGACCCCTTCCGATGCTGCCACTGAACCAAAATCAGGGGTACCTCCTTGTCCTCAGAACCTTGATTTTCCGATCTCTGATGGCCACTGGTCTCTCAACATAATTCAGGCTCGCATCCACATTAATTTCCTCTAATGGAACCACTGCCGACTCATCGGCTATACACTTCCTCAGCTGCGACACATGAAAAGTGTCGTGAATTTGCCCCAACTCTGCTGGCAAATCCAAACGATAGGCTACCCGGCCTACCCTCGCGATCACTCGGAATGGACCAATATATCTGGGCCCCAACTTACCCTCTTCCTGAATCGAATCACTCCTTTCCAAGGAGAGACGTTTAGGAGTACAAGGTCGCCGACCTGAAACTCAAGCTCGGACCGGCTTCTGTCTGCATAACTCTTCTGACGAATCTGAGCGGTCAACAAACTCTGTCTGACCTGTTGGATCTGCTCTGTCGTCTGAAGCACGATCTCTGTATTGCCCATCACCCGTTGTCCAACCTCTCCCCAACAAATGGGGGCCCGACACCTCCTCCCATACAACAGTTCAAAGGGCGGCATACCAATGCTCGAATGATGGCTGTTGTTGTAGGAAAACTCTGCCAAAGGCAAATATGCATCCCAACTACCCCCGAAATCCAACACACATGCCCGGAGCATGTGCTCAAGCGTCTGAATCGTCCGCTCACTCTGACCGTCTGTCTGGGGATGATATGCGTTACTAAAATGCAGTCTAGTACCCAACTCCTCATGAAACTTCTTCAAGAATCTGGAAGTGAAACGCACATCACGGTCTGAAACAATCGAGATCGGCACCCCATGCCGAGATACCACTTCCCTCACATAAACCTCTGCCAATTTCTCTACTGAAGAACTCTCGCTGATAGCAAGAAAATGATCGCTCTTCGTCAACCTGTCCACAATCACCCAAATTGCATCAACTCCTCTGGCAGTCCTTGACAATTTGGTGATGAAATCCATGGTGATCTGTTCCCACTTCCATTCGGGAACCTCCAATGGCTGCAACTTACCATGCGGCCTCTGGTGCTCGGCCTTAACCCTACGGCAAGTCAAGCACCTCTCAACAACCACGCAACATCCCTCTTCATACAGGGCCACCAATACTCCTTTCTCAGGTCCAAATACATCTTAGTGGCCCCAGGATGGATTGAAAATTTCGACCGATGAGCCTCTTCCATCAAAACGGTATGCGTTCCCCCCACAAACGGCACCCAGATACGCCCCTGAAATGTCATAAGCCCCCGACCATCGGTAACGAACTCTGAAACCAAACCAACAACTCGCTCTTTCTTCTGCATCTCAGGTTGCACAGCCTCGGCCTATGCCCCATGAATGGCGTCCAACACTGGGTCTACCACGGTCAATATCAAACATATCTCCCGCAACGGGGTGCTCTCCGCCCTGCGGCTCAGTGCATCGGCTACAACATTAGCCTTGCCCGGGTGGTACAGGATCTCCCAATCATAATCCTTGACCACATCCAACCACCTTCTCTGTCACATATTTAGGTTGGGCTGATCCATCAAATATTTCAAACTCTTATGGTCTGTGTATATCGTACACCGAACCCCATACAGGTAGTGACGGCAAATCTTGAGGGCCAACACCACTGCCCCCAACTCAAGATCATGGGTGGGGTATCTTATCTCATGAGGCTTCAGCTGCCTCGATGCATATGCTATCACATGCCCCCTCTACATTAGAACCACCCCCAATCCCAGAATCAATGCGTCGCAGTATACCACAAAGTCCTCCATCCCTTCCGGGAGGGCTAACACCGGGTCTTCGCATAACCTTTGGCGAAGTGTCTCAAAGGAGGCCTGCTGCTCGGGGCCCCATGAAAAAGCAACACCCTTCCGGGTCAACCTGGTTAGTGGCGCTGCGATCTTAGATAAATCCTTGATAAATCTCCGATAATACCCTGCCAATCCTAGGAAACTCCTGATCTCGGAGGGTGACCTCGGCACCTCCCAACTCATCACCGCCTCAACCTTGGCCGGATCGATCAATATCCATTCCTGGTTAACGAGATGTCCTAAGAACTAGACCTCCCGTAACCAGAAATCACACTTGGAGAATTTGGCATAAAGCCTCTCCAATCTCAGAACTCCGAGAACCTCTCTCAAATGCTCCTCATGCTGCTCTCTAGATCTCGAATATACCAAAATGTCGTCGATAAATACAATCACCGACTGATCCAACATCGGCCTGCACACTCGGTTCATGAGGTCCATGAACACTGTCGGGGCATTGGTGAGCCCAAAAGGCATCACCCCAAAATCATAATGCCCATAACGCGTCCTGAACGTTGTCTTCTGGACGTCCTCATCCCGCACCCTCACCTGATGATATCCAGACCTCAAATCGATCTTGGAGAACCAAGATGCGCCCTGCAACTGATCGAATAAATCGTCGATCCACGGCAACGGGTAACGGTTCTTGACCGTCAGCTTGTTCAACTCCTGGTAATCAATGCACATCCGGTGTGAACCATCCTTCTTCTTGACGAACAGGATAGGCGCTCCCCACGGCGAGCTTCTCGGCCGAATAAACCCCTGCCCCAGCAGCTCCTGAAGCTGCGAGGATAACTCTTGCACCTCTGGAGGTGCAAGGCGATAATGCACCTTAGCGATAGGCGCGGCCCCCGGAACCAAATCGATACTGAACTCCACTTGCCTCACAGGAGGCACACCCGGCAACTCCTCGGGAAATACATCCGGGAACTCACGCACTATCGGAACCTCCTCAACTGACCTCGGTCTCTCGGAATCCACCCGTGTATCCATCACATACGCCACAAAACCCTTACAACCCTGTTGTAGACACTGCCTCGCCCTAGCGGCCGAACAAAACGCCGATCTTGAACGTGTACCCTCGCCGTACACCGAAACAACTCCCCCACTAGGGTCTCATATGGTCACCAGCTGTCGCTCGCGGTCGATAACCGCACCGAATCTTCTCAACCATTCCATGCCCACAATGACACAGACATCACCCATCGCAATAGAAACCGGATCAATCGGGAACTCAACACCGAAAATATCGACTACGCACCCTCGGAGAACCTCCATGGCATATATCACCCTCTCGTCAGCTATGGAAAATCTCAGAGGCCGACTCAATGCCTCACGACTAACACTGATATGCTGACTAAAAGCCAAAGATACAAAAGACCGACTCGCACCCGAGTCAAATAACACCAAGGCAGGTAAAGAATTCCCTAAGGTGCTCCCTGAGATGATCCTCGCAACTGCGGACACTTTGCCTTCCGGTGTCCGGTCTGATTGCAGTGAAAACACACCGCAAACCCCTTGGGGCAGTCCTTGGCCATGTGCCCCTCCTTGCCACACTTGTAGCAAGATCCCACTCTACAGATACTATCATCACCCTTGCCAGACTTCCCACAAGTGCGGCCCTTTTGGCTCCCTAGTTTGGGATCAGCGGGCTTGGCCCGCTTGGCTGCCGGCTGAGACTGTGCCAGTCGCCGATCCCTCCCCTGAGACTCCGCCTCCTCCCTGGCCTGAGTCTCTAGCTCAATCTCCTTCTTCCGGGCATTTGCTTGAAGCTCGGCAAATGTCCGATACGAGGAGTTCGCCGCAAACTCCCGAATGTCTCGCCTCAAGATACTCAAATATCGACTCATCCGTGCCTGCTCAGTGGACACGTGCTCAGGGCAGAACATCGCCCTCTCATGGAACATCCTAGTAATCGCCATAACAGACTCAGTACCCTGCTTGAGGGTCAGAAACTCTTGGGCCAAACGCTCCCTCTCCACCTGGGGAACGTACTCATCTCGGAACATGGCAGTGAACCTCTCCTAGGTCACTGCTGCAAGCTTAGCAGGCGTAAAGTGTGCCGTAACAAACTTCCACCAGTCCTTCGCTCCCAAGCAAAGTTGGTTCAGCGCGAACCGAACCTTCAAATGCTCAGGAGTTGAGCAAGTGAAGAAACACCCCTCCATGTCAGAAATCCATCTCATAGCCGCCACCGGGTCCTGGGTCCCATCAAACTCTGGTGGTTTTGTGTTACTGAACTCTCAGAACAGCAACACATCACCACCCTGTGGCCTCGCGGCAGAAATAGCTGCGGTGGCCGCTGCAACAGCAGCCTTAGAAAGAGCGGCATAACGCTCGTCAAAGGTCTCAATCAACGTGGTCTTAATAGACCCGAAAATCTCTGGTATGTCTGTCCTGATGGCCATAGCCACCTCCTCATGGATGATGTGGCAGATCTCCTCATCACTGGTCTCACTGCTCTCAGGCATCAGATGTGTCCTCACCATGATCTACCTCAGAAATACGACATACGATAAATTAGAATCCATTCGAGCATACTTACACTCGACAAATCATCCCTCCTTGATCCTTGGTATTCCAAAGATTCTTACATGGGTTGTACACCGCTCTGGTGCTTTCAGTAGTACGGGCCCAATACTACTGTCCGCACCGTATCAGAATACACCCGAAGTCATCCTCTTCGGATCCGAAATTCCAAGTATTCTATCATGCACAATCCACTCTCTAACAAATCTCTCATAAGCCCCTCGCTGCTACATACTCCCTCTCAAGCATCTCATAGTAGCTCACCTCTCCCTTGGCTAAGGCATCACAAATCAGGCCACTCTAGTCCTAATAGGAGTACCTAGCCTACTCTAGCATGAGAATACATCATATCAATATTAATATCACATAACATGAGGGTATTTTGGGAAATCACCGTTCGGGCGCGGACTGATCGTACACACAACTCTGCTCTGCGTCTTTCCAAAAATCTTTTACTCTTTTTGAAAATACTTCTCAAATCCTCAGTTTGAGTTAAAATACGCCCAAAGGTGTACTCGAATCCCTCAAACCAAGGCTCTGATACCAACTTGTAACACCGTGAATTTCAAAATAATTTTTCGCATAATATAAAAACATTTTCATTTAATTTTCATAAAAACATCAATGTTTTAAAACTCCAATCCATATCATACAAAAATCCCAAGATCACATATCATAAAAATCCCATGCGTGTGTACAGATCAAGCCGACGCCTTCCCACGGTCGTCACTAGTACCTGAAACAAACAACACTAACACTGTAAGCACAAAGCTTAGTGAGTTCCCCAAAATACCACACATAAAACATATTAGCCACTCGAGGCTATAACTCTATGGGTCCGTAGACTCTACTCTATGAACCCATAGGTTCTAACTCTGGGAACCTTCTGGTTCCAACTCTATAAACATGCACAGCATAAATCACATAGAAATAATGCAGTACAACACATAACATACATATAGCATACAAATACTCTGTCACATAACTCTGATTACCTACTTAAGGTAAAGTATAGTGAAAAGACTCACCTCGCGTATCTCGATAACTCGCAAATCCCGAAAATCACTCGCGCTCGATCCTCCGAGCTATAATCCTCCTATAACACAATATATCTCTAATTAACACTTTCTCAACTAAGGTTGACTACCCCTATCAAGTCAACACTGGTCAACTCTGGTTAACGGTCAACGGACAACTTTGACCGGACTCGGCGAGTGCACTAGAGCGACTCGGCGAGTCTATACGTGTTCACTGACTCCCTAGGATCCTCTTTTGACACGTCGAGTACTTCCCTGACTCGACGAGTTCCACCGGGCATGAATCGCGGGGCCACCACGACTCAACTCGCCGAGTCTCAAGAACAACTCGGCGAGTTCTAGCTCGACTCAGTCCATTTGTCAACCCTCTCCAACTCTCCCTGACTCACTGAGTCAACCCCTTAACTCGGCAAGACCACTCGCTGAGTGGTTAAGGACAATCTTCATGCTACTCGCCGAGTCTGTTCTTCGGACTCGGCGAGTCCATGCCATGCATCAACTCAATCTCACTCCTGAGGTCAGATCCGCTCCAACAACTCATAGATCTAGCCCTCCCAAGCACATTCATCACGTAAAGTTACAATCTTGGCTACCATGCAACGCCCACAAGGCTTCTTTTGATGAAATGACATCTAAAATGGTAACCTAAGTCTCCAACTCAAAAGGAAAGACATAAAGTAGAGCATTTGGGACTCTCTGGACCTACTAAGGTCCAGATCTAGGTACCATTTCCCCATAGGATCTCTCACACTCCAATTACAAGGCAAACAAGGCATGAAGAAACACTAGATTTGACCATATCAAGAAAAACACGAGATTAAGCTTTGAATGTTACCTCAAATAGCTTCCTCTGCCGAAATGGAAGTAGATCCAAGCTACCCAACTCTCCTAGCTAGGCCTTCCTCTTCCTTTCTTGCAAACACACACAAAAATGGTGAATAATGGCCTCTTATCTCACTCACAAGGACTCTCAGTTACTCTGGTGCTCTCAAGGTCGAAGGTAGTCGTAATGAAGGGGTATAAGGTCCTTTAAATAGGGCTCAAGGCCGGGAAATTAGGGTTTCATTAAACAGCATGGACTCGCCGAGTCCGGACGCGAACCCGCGTCCAAATCCGCGATCATACTCGGCGAGTCTAGGCTCTAACTCGCCGAGTCTCCTCACAATTTACCAAAAATAAATAAATGAATAATACCTGGGAATCCGGGCTGTTACACAGCACCAACTCGCCGAGTCCACCCATGCTACTCGCCGAGTTGGTCACTTAACACGCGACTAGAGTCGCGACCCTACTCGCCGAGTCCACTCGTGGACTCGCCGAGTCGCTCTTTCCCATTTTACTCTTTTAGCCCTTCAACTTTACTCTTCCTATTCCGGGATGTTACAATTCTCCCCCACTTAAATTAGGCTTCGTCCTCGAAGCCTGCGGCAATTCAACTCTAGAACCACTCCCGTAATGCACCACCTGGCATTAACCAGGCCAGGCTCCTTAACGCACAACAATCGAAACCATAAACTCACTTTCTCCTTTCTTGCGGTGTCCTGACCACCGTCTCAAGCCGGCCACCGGCTTTACCCTATGATAACTCGACTTAAAAACTGAGCACTACTCATGATGCAACACTGCTCCAAATCACAACCATCACTCGACCCATATGAGCTAGAAAATAACCATGCACCACCGGATTCCCGATTCGAGTCCAACTCTAACCATTCTACTGATAGAAAGACACATTCTTCAGAGGAACTCCCATGAGTTTTCCTCTTGCAATCTCATACACATGCTGAACTAGCTCTAGCACCCTCAGGTTGCGAAAACCCATTACACTGATGACATATCCAAACATCCCCCAGGATGAACCACTACTACATACACAATTCCCTGATCAGAACCATACTGAGAGCCCAAGACGCCCTCCCTGCATCCCTTCCGAGCCTCTTGGCTCTACACCCGCAGAATTCCTTCCGCGACCTCAGCAGACATCCCAAACCAGATGTGATTCCATGCCACTGCCGCAATCATGCTGCTCAAAGCCCATAATTGGATCACTTTACTCATAACTCGGCTCTGCCGCGTTCACTTCCGTGAACTTGCACTCCCCCTCGGAGTTACACTCCTCTCTCTTTCCTTTACCATGGAAATCCACTTGGCTGCCTTGTCACTCCGACAAGTGCCACGGTGCTCGCCCAACGCTACACCACTCCTTCATAGCGTAACCGCTAACCATCTATCACGCATGCTTCGACTCTGTTCGCAGGGACTCTCAAGCCCATGCACAAACTCCACTAATCAAGATCAAAACCCGGGGCCAGACCTTCTAATGCTATTACGCCGTATATACACAATCCATATCCTCGAACTGATCTAACAATGCCTGCAGAGTCTTCAGCATGACTGGACCGCCTGACCAGGCCTTCAGCCAATCTCGACCACTCTCAGAACCTTCAGCCAATCTGGACCGCTCTCAGTGCCTTCAGTCTGGCTGCATCGTCCTCCGAGCCTTCGACCTGACTGGTACGCCTACCGGCCTTCAGTCTATCCGGACCGCTCAACTAGCATTCATCATTCCGAGCTATATCTCCGGGAAATCCTCCCATGCATACCGTTCTAGCCCTCTAGGGGTTCTGAACTCTATTTGCATCACACATAATCGATCCCGGCCTGATCCCAGGCCCTCCACAATCAAATGCCCTAGGTCTGTATCCCGCCCCGCATGCCCGACACTTGCTCCTACCAGCCCATACTCTGGGCTGACAGAACACTGTTGAATCCCAAACAGCTAAGCACCCTCAAATGCTCATCGATCTTCCGAAGAATTTTCCAATTCTTCCCCACTTATAGCACTGACTATCAATCACCGATCGCCATCACCGACCACCCAAAACAACCCTGCACAAAACCAACACTTACACGCGGGCTGATTCCCACTAGCACTAACAACCTTAACAAAATCCCATTTCCACACTGATCATCCCGCTCGAAAGAAACTCAATCTACAACTAACCACTCCTCAGAAAACAGATGCTACCCGTCCTTCAGACCAATTCCAGGTTTCCACTAACAACCCCTCATAAAAGATAACCAACGAAATTCCCAATACTAACCCATAGCCATGCCATAACCCTCAAAGAACAACGAATACCACACCGAGAACCACACAAAGATACAAGCACATAAACAATACTCCACAATAATCACAAGATAACAAGACATTAAGGAAGAAACATACCCGCAGCTGCATCTGGCACTACTCTGACCTCCTCTGCTAAAAGCTAAAAAGCACGACCCTGAGCCCTTAGGGGATCCGCTCCACCCTGACCTCCACCTGTGATCCTCAAAGTGGCCGGTGCTGGACCTTTCACCGGTCCTGCAGCAATCTGTGGACAGTTGACCCTCAAGTGTCCAACCTGATGACAATGATAACAAATCCTCAAATCCCGAACCAGCGCTGACTGCCGACAATCCCTCGCATAGTGCCCCTCCTTTCCGCACTTGCGGCATGTACCACCGGACCTACAAACTCCGGTGTGACCCCTCCCACACTTCCCACAAGTGTGGCTGCTCAGATCTCCCACTCTAGCATCAATGGTCTTGGACCGTTTCGGCGCCGACTGCGACTGCACCGGAGCCTGCCTCAGCTCACGCAACTGCAACTCAATCTCTAACTCACGCCGCCTGGCGGCCTCCTGCAACTCCAACAAGGTCTCGCACCTCTGCGTGGACACAAACTGCCTGATATCCCTCTTGAGCATGCTCAGATATCGAGACATCTGAGCCTCCTCCGAAGCGAACTCAGGGCCGAACATCGCCCTCTTAGTGAACATCCTGGTGATATCAGTCACCGACTCTAAACCCTGCTTCAGCTCCAGGAACTCCTGAGCCAATCTCTCTCTCTCTCTCTCTCTCTCTCTCTCTCTCTCAACCTGCGGAACATAACGAGTGCTGAACATATCTCTGAACTGATCCCATGAAACCGCAACCCTCTGCGCATCCGAATATGTCCTCGTGGTCAATCTCCACCAATCCTTCGCCCCGAGCCTCAACAGGTTCAGAGCACACCTCACCCTCTACTCAGCAGGGCATGAAGACGTGAAGAAACACCCCTCCACGTCCGATAACCACCTCATAGCAACAATCGGGTCCTGAACTCCATCGAAGGTGGGAGGCTTCGTATTATCGATCTCCCGATACTGAAATCCCCGACCAGCTCCTCCCCCTACCGCTGCTACAGCCGTTGTAGCCGCTGCGGCAGCCGTCTCTGTGAGAGCTGCATAGCGCTCATCAAAATACTCAACCATGGCGGTCTTGATCGACTCAAGCAGTTCCGACAACTCGGCCCAGAACAACGCAGCAACCTCATCATGCAGGATCTCACGAATCCTCGCATCCAACTCGCATGTGCTCATCTGACCAATAACCTCGGGCGGTACTGACCCGCCCGGAACTCCCTCACCTGCTCCCGATCCTGACCCGAATCCACTCCCAGCATGCCTCGGAATCTCCATACTGAAGAACACCACAAAATCTGAGACACGTCCCACTATCCCGGGAACCAACTCTCTCAACCCAACCCTAGAGGTCATGGTTTCCCTGATACACGTATGGGTCCTGTGCTTTCATTAGTACGGGCCCATACTACCTTCCACACCTGCCCATATTTGTACGAAGTACTACCACAACACCCTAGTGAAAACATGCATAACAACACTCAACCCTCACTACTAGAGGAACACTGGAAATCTCTCACAAGGAAACCCTAGGCTACAGGCATCACAAATTAGGCAACATTATCATGAAATCCTGAAGATCCCTAGCCTAGCACTAGCATGGTGTTCTATCAAAGCTCGAAAACAAATATCATGTATGGTATTTTGGGGTTACTTACTGGCTCCGGTTGATCGTACCTCCGCATCCTCCTTTACTCATTTTGAAAACTGTTTTAAATTCACTTTTGAAAACTCTCCTCAATTTGAGACTGGAGTCACGCTAGTGTTCGTCCAATTCACTCAAACCAAGGCTCTCACACCAACTTGTAACGACCAAAAGTTTCAACCAATTTAAAATTTTCAAAAACAACCCGATTCCATTAAAGTTATTACAAAAAGGTTTTCAATACAATTTATTTAAAGTATTCCCAGAATCTCATCACAACATAAACATGAGGAGCGGTACGATCACGCCTTTGCCTTGCCATGGTCTCCTGAAGAACCTGAAAAACATAAAACCACAACTGTAAGCCCGAAAGCTTAATGAGATATCCCAAAAATACCAACCACATATACCATACACGCATAACATGCCATAACATATCCGATCACAGAACAGCCATGCACTTCGGGTCTACTGTGTAACTGGTCCGCCGCACCGGCCAACAGTCCACCTGGTCCACCCTCTGCGTCTAGCCATACACATCGAGTCTGCAGTGTGATTGGTCCGCCCACACCGGGGCTTCAATCCACCTGGTCCACCCTATAAATCTAGCCACAAACATCGAGTCTGCAGTGTGATTGGTCCGCCCGCACCGGGCCTTCAATCCACCTGGTCCACTCTCTGAGTCTACAGTATGACTGGTCCGCCCGCACCAGGCCTTCAATCGGCCTGGTCCACTCTCCGAGCTTCGGCACGTCTGGTCCGCCCTCTTAGGGCCTACAGCCTATCCGAACCACTCGCTGGGCCTTCGGGACAACCGGTCCGCCCTGGGTATCTTGGCCTACAGCACAAAGCAGGACCCGCCTCAACCCAACTCCAGTCTAAACAACCATGTGCACATAAACATACAATCATATAACAATTCACAGTCAACAGGCCGATCAAACAGATCACATAACATATCATCATCCTAACCAGGATACCGACCTAACCGGTCACTAGCATAGCATCACCCTACATCTCAGGATACCGATCTTAACCAGGTCTCTATCATATACCATCCTAACTACCAGGATGCAACCATATAAAATCAATAACATAACAACAAATACCCGGATCTCAATCCGATAAGGGCCGACCTTGGTGCCTTAGACCCTGTTGATATAGTGAGGATAACTCACCTCGAAACTGCCGACTGAACAGATAACCCAAGCTGCTCCGATCACCGATACGATCTCCACCACTGGACAACCGCCAAGGCACTGAACTCAAAACAATATCCAACAATTACGAAAATGCCCCTGGAAACCACTGGTCAACCCTTGGTCAAAGTCAACCCCTGACTGACTCTGCTCGCCGAGTCAACCCAATGACTCGCCGAGTCCCCATGCTAAGAAATTCCCCAATCCGCGACTCAACTCGCCGAGTCACCCCAATACTCGCCGAGTTCAACAACTATGAGTCCACTCACACACAACTCACCGAGTCATCCCTTGACTCACCGATTCACGACTCAACCAGAAAAGACTGGGACTCTTCGACAAGACTCGCCGAGTCCAAGAATAGACTCGTCGAGTCTAAGGCTATCTTCAACCTACTCGCCGAGTTGTTCTTCCAACTCGTCGAGTTCCAGGCCATCTTCATCCAACTCGCCGAGTTGTTCTTCCAACTCGCCGAGTTGTTCTTCAAGCAAGTCGCCGAGTCCACCCATGTGACTCACCGAGTACCACCAGGTCTGAATCCATACAGAGGCTTTCTAAGCCTTGAAGATGATCCAAACCATAGATCTACCCTTCCTAAGGCCATCCATCACGTAAAGTGGAAAACTTTACGTGAATCCAAGGAGATTTAGGCACTTTACACTTTAGGGCTCGGGTTTGGGACAAAATAGCTCCTTCAATCACTCATCAACAAGGACTTTATGACATACAGGATCATCCCAAGCTTATATCTGAAGTAGCATCCTCAGATCCAAGCTTCTATCACAATTTAGATGTCATACCAACCACCACACGTGAACCCATCAAGAAAATAGCTTAAGGAAATGGTTCCTTACCCTTAGAATGAGCCCAACCAACTGTAGATTGCTGATTTCCCCCAAGCTCCCTGATATAAGCATCCAATCTTCAAGCTTAAAGCACCAAATATCCTTCTCCAAGCTCTAATTCACTCAACAATGGAGTTTCCTCACGAAATTAGGGCTTCTGGAACTCAAGGAATGATAAGGAGGCTGGGGAGAAGACATGATGTTCTTTATACAGGGCTCAACCTCTGGATTTAGGGTTTTCTATACTCAGCACCAACTCGTCGAGTCCACCCATGCTACTCGCCGAGTTGGTCACTTAACACGCGACTAGAGTCGTGACCCTACTCGCCGAGTCCACTCGTGGACTCGCCGAGTCGCTCTTTCCCATTTTACTCTTTTAGCCCTTCAACTTTACTCTTGCTATTCCGGGATGTCACATGAACTCACCAACTTAAATGCTGACCTCCACTTTCAAAATAAGTTGTATTCTCTGGTCACCAATAGACAGGTACGATGACCATGTTTTGAGAAGACAGAGCAGTCAAGACACGTCTGTTATTTTGATTTCTTGTTGTTAATGTCTTATTACTATGTAAGAATAACCATGTATTAAACTATTACTATTAATGCAATAGACGATGTTGTTGCTTGTTTACTACTTTTCCTTGTAATGATACTTTACATGACGTCCTCCGCCCCTGAATGTTTCTGCCGATCTAGGTTTTTGGGTGTGACGCTTTTATACAAGCAATGACACTAAATACTTATGAACTCACCAGCTTTATGCTGATACTCGTTTTCAAAATAACTTGTATTTTCAGGTCATCAGTAGACAGGTACAGATGTAGCTTTTGAGAAGGTGGAGCACATACAAGACTCCTCTTTATTTTGATTATACTTTTGGTGTCTAACAAACTGTACAGAACACGCTTGTATTACAATTATTATATTAATGCAATGGATGTTGTTGCTTGTCTTTACTATTATGCCTTGTTATGATACTGCACATGACGTCCTCCACCTCAAAACGTATTCCGCCGTTCTCGGTTTTGGGGTGTGACATAATTTTCCTTGTTAGAATTGATCTAAATGTTCTTTAAAAGTTCTAGAACTTGTCCTCAAGTTATGGAAGTTGAAAAGTCTTATCATAAATGTTTTAATGAACTCCATAACTTGTCCTCAAGTTATGGAAAATCAAGAGTCTTTTCATAAAACCAACATTAAATCATAAGTTATAGAAATGAAGTGTTTTGACAAGTTTCAAAACTTGCCCTCAAGTTTTAGAATTTGTAAAGTCTCACCAATGAAGCTTTAATTCCAAACCCTAGAGTTCTAAAAGTTAAAATTCAACCCTTATACTTTATAATATTATATATATATATATATATATATATATATATATATATATATATATATATTTATATATATATATATAAGACAAGTCAGTCTTACCGTTATTAGGCCTCTTTCACGAAGCTGGTCTATAAAGGGGGTCTAAGGTTAATGTCTATAAAATGGTGGTTTAATGGGTGTCCACTCTCACCCACCGCTTCCTTGACTGGTGGAGGGTTATTAGCCGAATGGGTAGGATATGAAATTAATTCTCATTAAAAGTATAATGATAAATATAAAGTAACTAAACTTTTATTAAATTTCCAATCTTAGTTACTTTAGGAAAATGTGGAAATGGTGCTATTCCATGAAATTGCACTTTGCACCTTGTTAAGTCGTTAGTGGAGCGTGTGTGGTTAATTGGTACACTAATCTGGTACTGACAGTGCGTGTCAAAGGGTAGCTTGATGTTAATCATAGATCAATGGAGCGTGCGTGATTAACCGGTACATTGATTATGTGATTTGTAACATTGAGTGTACCAAGCTAATTTGCATGGTTATTCACACCTTTTTTGTGATCCTCAGCATCCCAGTCACAAACTTGAAGGGCATAATCGAGATTTAACCATGGCATTGAAAAGTTCAATGAATCTCAAAGGATCTAGTAATTTCAATCCAATTAAAACTTAATAATACATTTTGTTTTTCATAGTGGAAATTGGTAAATCGTCATTTACCTACCTTCAAATACTTTACAGTTAGTTTATGGCATCCCTCTTAGCAATTGTAAAATATTGTGTTGGGTCCTAGCCTTAATATATCATTTTGGGTGTTATATTTGTTGGATTAATGTCTAAGTCCATAACTATATTTGGTAAGACTTGACCCGACCCGGCATGGTCCATTTGGGTTGCATACCATCATGCACTTGAATGAGAGAAATAAGACACTTATGGTTATTAATATATTATAAGTTCTAGTATATTAATAATAAGAATAATAAGATTATTTAATTAGTATTGATCAAGAATTAATCTAGGATTAATTAAGTGATCAAAAGAAGACTAATTAAATATATGGGTTGATAGTGTAAATCATCCATACTTGTATAGTGGGCTAATGCTCCATGGATAATCAAGTTGGGCTAAAAACCCATAGGATGGTCCATGGATGCTCCATGGTGTATTTGTACCCATGGATCCAAGGAAATGGAAAGCCATGACAATTAAGAGTTTACCCTAATTGTGTAACTATATAAGCATCTTATTATTGAGGAAAAATTGGCCACTAGTAGTATTCAAGAAAGGGCTAGCCGATTTTGGTGAGTGTAGAATTCTCTCAAGTCATTCTAAGTGTTTTGATGATTGTGATTCCATTTGAGGTGTCACACTTGGGGCACTAGGCACTCAAACTTCATGAAGACATTCTACACCAAAGAGGTATGTATTCTATCTTGCTATAGTCATTGTTATGTATGCTAGATTAGGATAATACCTTGGAAGTTCTTATTTGCATGTATAATAGAGAAAACATAGATCCAAGGTATTTAGGGTTGCATGTACACTTAGGAAGTGTTAGAATGCTCAAAACCCATCAGTGGTATCAGAGCCACGGGTTGTTTTCTGTTATATTGATGCAAATATTTTATTTTCAAAGTTGAAAAAAAAAATGAAAAAAAAAACATGAAGTTTGTCAAATTTTAAGATAATTACTTGTTCTTGTGAAAAACTAATTATTTGTAAAATTTGAATAATGTGCTTTATGAGTTGAATTAGGTCAAATTTAATAAAAGATAAAATAATATGATTATTTTATTAGTTTTAAAAGTTTGATCTAAAGAGTTTTATTTTTTTTGAAACCTCCATAAGTTATGGATATGAAAAGGTTTTTAAAAAAAAATTGATTCAAAGTTTTATGGAGTTACAAAAAATTTGGTGTTAATGTTTTAAAGGATTCCATAACTTAAGAATAAGTTATGGATCACCAAAAGTTTTTTGTGTTACCTTATTTTATGAGTGAATTTAGATTAATGAATAAAATTATGTGATAGTTGGTTTTAATCCAAATTAATCTAAAAGAAGTTCATAAAATGTGTTTATGTAACTTATAAGTCACATTTATGAATCTTAAAACTCATAAAAGTTGGCAAAGGTTACAAAAATGAAGAGTCTAGTTCTAATTAAATGGCTTTATGACTCCATAACTTGTCATCAAGTTATGGAGGACCAAGAGTCTCTTCATTTAATAAAATAAAATTAAAAAAAAAGTGTAACCTTAATTAATTCCATAAGTTATAAAATAAAGAAAAGTTAATTCTTTTATTAGTTTAAAGTCTTCCATAACTTGTCCTCAAGTTATGGAACTTGAAGAGTTTTTGGATTAAAACTACTTTAAACACATAAGTTATGGAATTAATTAGTTTTGAATAGTTTCAAAACTTGCCCTCAAGTTTTGGAATTTGTAAAGTTTTCACTTATGAATACTTTAATTCCAAGTTAGCCCTTAGAATTTTAAAAGTTAAAATTCAACCCTTATACTTTATAATATTATAAGTTAATAATATATATATGTATAAGAGTAAAGTCAGTCTTACCGCTAGTACGCCTCATTCACGAAGCCGGTCTATAAGGTGGGTATAAGGTTGTTGCCTATAAAATGGCAACTTAATGGGTGTCCACTCTCACCCACCGCTTGCTTGACTGGTGGAGGGTCGTTAGCCGAACGGGTTTGACAGGACTAGAATTCTCCCTTCATTAAAAGTATTAATGATAATACTAAGTAACTAAACTCTTAATAATACCCAATCTTAGTTACTTAGGAAAAATGTGAATAAGGTGCTAATCCATGAAATTACACTTTACACTTTGTCTAAGTCGTTAGTGGAGCGTGTGTGGTTAACCGGCACACTAACTTGGACTTAACAAGGTAGGTAAAGGGTGACTTAATATTTATCATAGTATCGATGGAGCGTGTGTGGTTAACCGGCACATCGATTGAGGGGTAATTTATTAAGGGTACCAAGTGATTTGCATGGTTACTTCACACCTTGTTTTGTGATCCTCGGCATCCCAGTCACAAAACCTGAAGGGCACACTCGAGATTGAAACATGCCTTTGAAAAGTTCAATGAATCTCAAAGATCTAGGAGTTTCAAAACCAATTAAAACCTAATAATACATTTCGTTTATCTTGGTGGAAATTGGTGAATCGTCATTCACCTACCTTCAAATATTTTATAGCTTGGATTACGGCATACCTCTTCTAAGTTATAAAATAGTTTGTTGGGTCCTAGCCTTAATATTTCATATTGGGTGTCATATTAAGGACTTTAAATCAACTATCTTGAATATCTCCCAAAAGATGTCTGGTTTAGACACCTATGATCTTCCCAAATCTCTTGAAACAAGGTTTCCTAATGAAGATGATGTCCCATGGATATCATACTTCTTCACCTCTTCAAATTATTCTCCCTAACCCACAAGTTCTTGAAAAGTTTAAGGTCACTCAGGCCCTATTAGGCAAGGCAAGGTCTAGGTGTGGTCACATCTTGGAGATGTAGTCACATATTGACAAGCCGGGAGAGTTGGGTGTCAAAGTCTTGAGAAAGTTGGTGGTTCAACTACTTTCTAAGTCACATAGTGAGTTCTTTTGGAACACCTATGAAAAAGACTATGACAAGACCCTTAATGATCTTATCTATTTGTTAAGATCAACTTCCTAAAACTTTATGGACATTGACAATGATGACATTGGATATCCAGTAAAGCATTCTCTACCCAATGGAAAGGGATCGGCTATAGTCAACTCGGTTGACCAAATGGTAAAGAGAAAAGCTAAGTCTGTGATAGTCCTGTGTACCATTATCAAAGGGTCCATATGTTTGTATTGCCAAAGAAAGGGCATTGGTTGCGAAGCTGCCAAATTTACCTAAGGATGTTAAAGTCAATAAGTTTGACTCTACTTCAGGTAAATTCCACTATCTAACTCTGTTAAGTTTCTATTCTGAGATTCTTGATACATGATGTGACTGGGTCACATGGAGATGTTTTAAGAATCAAAGGAAAAAAAGTGAAGAAACTTAAAGAAAGAATATGCTGAATCTGATCGCGTAGATGGATTTCTATCGCATAGTTTGAAAAATCGGATTATTGAGCTACTTCTTAGGAGTTATGAGATATTGCCTAGGAATAGATAACAACAAGTTCTCATATGGATTGTAAGGATAAGTTTTTTCCGCAAAGTTTTAAAATAAAAGAGAATTTTTTGATTTTATTTATTTTAAAATATCCTTACGATGGCATTTGAGGAAAAATTGTTGCTTATATAATTCCGTTAAGAGCAAGAGTGGAAATATGAAATTGATTCTTTCATTTGTGGTAATGTCTAAATTTACCAAATAAGGAAAGATTCTCATCATCCAAGGTTCAATTGGACCGGAACTTGGAATCATGCAAGTTGTATAGCATGATGAATGAGAACTTTCAAGTTTTGGAAAATTAAGACTAATTACTTGTTCACATGGATGTGTGAATCAAGTAAAGGACTAAGGGATCGAGTACACATTCTTGTGCACTGGTCAAGTCCACCACAAAAAGTTTGATAAGACTATTCGTCATGATTTACTTAAGTTCAGTAAATATGATTATACTTACAAGCTTAAGTGTAACTCTGAGACATTGGAAAAGGTTCCAATGTAAGGCAGAGCGAATAAGAAGAATCAATTTAGGCAGAAGGATAAAAGTTTCTCAAATCTGAAAAGATGGGAGAGTACTTTAGTATCAGTTTTTGTGATCATCTTAATGATTAAGAAACCATAGCACAATTAGTTCTCTAAGGAAATCTTAGTGCATTCTTATGACTAAGAAGAGGGATCTTGAATTGTTGAAGTGGTTAAATCAAGAAGATGAGTCATACTTCGTTCCAATACAAGTCTTAGAGTCATACTCCAAGATTGTAATTTGAGTGACATGTCTCAAAAGAAGGTTAAAACACTTGTCAAATGTAAGAGTAAAAGTTTTTCTACTCTTGTACATTTGAAATTGGTAAGTTGTGATGTTTTGGATAAAAACAAAGACCAACTTAGGCCAATTGGGTAAAGTGTTTTTCTTGATTAGAATCCACACTATCTCTTGGATGTTTGTCAAGGGAGTCTTATATGTCAAGAGGACAGTGGGAGTCTTAAAGGTCTTGAAAGTCTCAAGAAATAATCAAGAATAAAACCTGAAGTTCTTCGCTAGCACACGACTTGAGGTTTATAACCTATCGTGTTGACATATCTGTGCCCATTCCAGTTAAAGTTGGCTTTGCATATGAGTTCTTAGAGTTCTCAGTTTGTTGCATAACAACTTGGAAGCAATGGCAGGCCCTTGAGCTGCCAGGTGGCAAGAAGTTAAGATTGAGTTCAATCCATATGGTTTTGGATTTGTCATTATCTTTGTCTTGTGATTATGGTTTGACAAATTCATATGGGTAGGAACTCATACACCATATAAATCTAAGTGTCATAAGGTTGCTCTCCGATTCATGAAAATGATGGTGAGGAAACACTTTCACTAAGTAGATTTTATCTAGATAGCAATTGTGATATTTGCATTCTCAAAGTCGTTAGTGGAGCGCGTGTGGTTAACCGGCACACTAACCTGGACTTGTGAGAAGTGGCAAAAAGGTCTAAACATTATGATTACGGCATCCCTCTTCATAATTGTTTAGATACACAAGTGTGCTATCTAAGGGAAGGTGTATGATTTTGATAAAGACTTATCAAAACAATCTAGTATCAGAAATCTGAACTTTGGTAAGAAAGTCAGCTGATTTCTGAGTACATGTCAAAGCTAGTGGGAGCATAAGTGTTATGCTAATAATCATCATGTTAGTGGGAGCATGATAATTATGATAAGTATTGCAAGTTAGCAATGTTAATTATAGAAAACAAAAATTTTAATTGGGAAAAAGTTGTTTTGCTATAATTAAGGGAGAGGAAATTATACTTCATATCAAATCTATAAGGTTTAGATCTGAGGTTTTAATCATTTAGTCAAGGATATATATGAATTTCATGTTGGAATGGCTCAACATAAGGAAATTCTGTATATGGGTCCATTATTTGCGTTCTAAAATTCGATTATGATTACGGCATCCCTTTTCATAATCTGAATTATGAGAACTTGGCAAATTGAAATGGAAATATTATAGCAAAAGACTGGTTTAGTCTTTATGTAAGACATCATGAATCGTGTCCCATATGCTTCGGATATAGGATCGATTACATGTGCTATAATCATCCGTTCTAAAATTTTCCAAATGCCTGGGGCATTAAGAAGGGAAAAGGTTTAGAACTGGATATGACTAAAAGGATTAAACAATTGTCGAGGACAATCTAAGGTTTACCAAAGATTGGTTGCTCAAGGACAGTTGGAAGTATAGTGATAATTCTGGAAGGACCATATTGACATAATCTGTAAGGAGGCAACTCTTGTTCAGAAGTGATAGTCAAAATGGAATCTGGAAATGTTTCAAAGTTAGAATTTTCACTCTGTGTAAGATTAAGGAAACTTAATGCAAGAAGGATGGTTCCAAGGAGTTGATCTCCTTTGGAATGATCTGTAATGTTTGTTGTCAAGTCTTTATGACTTTGTGCATAATCATTACAAGAGGATCAATGCACATAAGTTTAGAATCTGACAGATTCCAGTAAATGGCATGAATTTGGAATTCTTGCATTTGCAGTAAGGATTTGGGAGTGTGAAAAGAGAATCATTGAAGTTATGTTCAATGGATCTAGTTCACAAAGTAAAGATCATAGACAAACATAGTATGCATACTTAGTGTGTGGCATGACTAGTGTTTTGAAAAAAAACATAGTGTACATGCTTGGAGCATGGGACAACTATTGTTTTAAATTCAAGAATAAAGTTGATAGCTGAAACAGTATACAATGAATAATGTGTAATCATATGGTGATAAATAAAAGGTGTTTATTTATGTTCAAAGAGTTGATACCATATTGGATTCAATTATTATTGTGTTTCACTTTGCATGTTTTGACTTCCCGAATAAACTGGGTTATTCTTTCGGAATGACTAAGTTATTCAAACTATCCACAGTCGGTCATATGTTGGAAGTAGATATGAATTAAGACTGTCATGATGGGTTGTAGAGGTCTAAGGTGTTGGACAAGGCTACAACAATCATGAGTGCTCATAAGTTCTGAGTATTGGATTCAACCCGCGCTCATTGGAATCACTTCATGGATTTTATCACGAGTGATCATGAGACGATAATATCTTATATTCTTCAAACCTAGAGATATGAGTTGTTACTATGAGTTGATAGTACATTGATAGCACGAAAACGCATTTGGTAACTCGGTGCTATAAAACGTGCCTTTGTGTATGATTCAACAAGTAGTAGAACAAGCCATATGAGTCGAAGTTTATCCGTTCCTTTTACCTTCGGGATAAAAGCGATATCTGTGGGCCCCTCGATGATTTGATGATGACAAATGGAAGTGCTCGGCCGGGCCAGGACTGATTTGATTTGTTCAATTAGTCAGTTGTCATAAATCGGAAATCGGGAAACAACAAATGGACAGAGAGAATGATTATAATCCATGTCTCAGTCCATATGATATCTAGAATGGAGGAATATATGATCCCTTATCTAATGGACAAGTCACTGACAAAGGTCAGAGTTCATCTACAAGGTCAGAGTTCGACAGAAGCTTTTGAGAGCTACGATTGCCGGTTGGTTCCTGAAGTCATACGCAATAATAGTTTTAGACTTATCCAAGTGGGAGACTGTTGGATTAATGTCTAAGTCCATAACTATATTTGGTAAGACTTGACCCGACCCGGCATGGTCCATTTGGGTTGCATACCATCATGCACTTGAATGAGAGAAATAAGACACTTATGGTTATTAATATATTATAAGTTCTAGTATATTAATAATAAGAATAATAAGATTATTTAATTAGTATTGATCAAGAATTAATCTAGGATTAATTAAGTGATCAAAAGAAGACTAATTAAATATATGGGTTGATAGTGTAAATCATCCATACTTGTATAGTGGGCTAATGCTCCATGGATAATCAAGTTGGGCTAAAAACCCATAGGATGGTCCATGGATGCTCCATGGTGTATTTGTACCCATGGATCCAAGGAAATGGAAAGCCATGACAATTAAGAGTTTACCCTAATTGTGTAACTATATAAGCATCTTATTATTGAGGAAAAATTGGCCACTAGTAGTATTCAAGAAAGGGCTAGCCGATTTTGGTGAGTGTAGAATTCTCTCAAGTCATTCTAAGTGTTTTGATGATTGTGATTCCATTTGAGGTGTCACACTTGGGGCACTAGGCACTCAAACTTCATGAAGACATTCTACACCAAAGAGGTATGTATTCTATCTTGCTATAGTCATTGTTATGTATGCTAGATTAGGATAATACCTTGGAAGTTCTTATTTGCATGTATAATAGAGAAAACATAGATCCAAGGTATTTAGGGTTGCATGTACACTTAGGAAGTGTTAGAATGCTCAAAACCCTTCAATATTAATGGCTTAAATGAACTAACTTGAGTTTCTCCCTTTATAGATGTATAGGATAGACAACTATGGTCTTCCCAAATATGTTGGAAAAGGCTTTCCACATGAAGATGATATTCCACAATATCTTACTTCACTTCCTCCACCTCCTCCAATTATTCTCCCTGAACCACATGTTCGAAGACTTGAAAAAGGTCATTATGGCCCTATTGGCGAGCAAACATGAAGATGGAAGATTTGTGTGCGCACATGTCTTGGAGATGAAGTCACATATTGACACGCGGGGAATGTTAGGAGTCAATGTCTCAAGGAAGTTGATTGTTGACTTGGTTCTTCAGTCACTTCCCGATTCGTATAGTCAGTTTGTTAAAGACTACTATATGACAGACCGCGATGTGATCCTTATTGATCTTAGCTTTTGGCTTATTGCTGCTGTGTCTGTAATGATTTGGCGCACTGGTAAAGCAAATTTTATTAGAAGATCTACTTCCCAAACTTCCATTGACATTGACAATGGAAACATTAGAAGTACAGAAAAGATTTCTCTTTCCAAGGGAAAGGGAAAGGCTAAGTCTAAGATTGTCCCGTGCACCATTCCCAAAGAGTCCATATGTTTCTATTGCCAAGAGAAAGGGCATTGGTTGCAAAGCTGCTGTATCTACCTGAAAGATCATAAGGATGGTAAGGTCAAAACTTTGACTCTGCTTCAGGTAAGTTCACTATCTAACTCTATTAAGTTCCAATTTGTAGATTTTTAATACATTATGTGATAAGATTACATTTTGATGTTTTGTAGGATCAAAGGAAGCTTAAAGGAAAAGCATGATGAGTCTGATCGCAAAGAGATGGATTTCGATCGCATGGTTCGATGATCAAATTTTTGAACTGCTGCTTAAAGTTATGTTAGATTGCTTATAAATTTGCAATAAAATAGTTTTCATTTGGAATTGCATTGTAAGGAAAAAAATTCCGCAATTATATAAATAACGAAATATTTTTTTATCTTATTTTATATTTCCTTGCAATGGCATATGTGAAAATTGATGTTTATGTTTTTAGCAATATGGATTTGATTCTTTTGTTTGTGGTAGTGTCTAAATTTGCCAACTAATGAAAGATTCTCATCACCCAAGTTTCAATTGGACAGAAAATTGGGATCATGTAAGTTTTATTTTATGATGAATGAGAACCTTCATATTTGGGAAACTAGGATTAAGTACTTGTTCACATACAAAAGTGAGTTAAGTGAAGGACTAGTGGATCGAGTACACTTGGTTGTGCGCTGGTCAGGTCCACCACGAAGAACGATCAAACTATTCGTTATGGTTTACTAAAGTTAGTAAATATGGTTATGGTTACAAGATTAAGTATAATTCTGAGTCATTGAAAAGTCTCAATGTATAGCAGAATGAATAAGAAGAATCAAAGTCGGCAGAAAGATAAAATTTCTCCAATCTGAAAAGATGGGAGAGTACTTGAGTATCATGTTTTATGGTCGTCTTAATGCTTATGAAAACCATATCACAATTTGATCCTCTAAGGATGCCTTAGTGCATATGTTTGGCTAAGAAGAGGAATCAGGATTTGTTGAAATGGTTAAATACTTTGTGGCAAAATCAAATCTTAGAGTCGTCCTCCAAGATTGTATATTGAGTGACATATCAACAAATGTAAAGTAAAATGTTTTCTACTCTTGTACATTTTTAAATTGGTAAATTGTAATGTTTTGGATAAAACAAAGATCAACTGAGACCCATTGTCAAAAGTGTTTGTCTTGATAAGAAATCGCAGTAACTCTTGGATATTTATTTGTCAAGTAATGTTTCTTGACAGAGAGAAACTTATATGTCAAGAGGTCAGTGGGAGTCTTAAAGATCTTGAAAAGTTTTAAGAACTAATAAAGAGTCAACCTATTGTTAATCACTAGTACACAATGAGGGTTTCCCCCTTAGTGACATATGAGTCCCACAAGCAGTAAAGTTTCGATCTTTAAGGTCCATTTGTGACCATGCATGAGATCCAACCATTTCATGGAAGTTAGTTGCTATATTCCAAGTTTGGGCTCATTTGGTGGGTTGCAAGCCACCAAGTGGTCGACTTTATGAGTTAAGACAGGATAAGAGACTCATATCCGTAATATGGGCTTAAGGTCTTGATAGAATAAGCATTTTTGAAGTTGATGGCTTAACAGGGTAGTATGTTGGGCATACAAGCCAGTACGCGTAGTGTACAAGCCATGTAGTAGTACACTTAGCGTAAAGAGGAGTACGCCCAACGTACTCTCAGGATTTGGACTTGCGATGTTTGGGCCTTGGTTTGGGCCAATCCTTGGACTTAGCAATTATTGGGTCTTAATGGGCCATCAGAACTAAGATAATGGACCAAGGGCATGTTTGAGCTTAAGGGAAGGCCGATTTGAGAAGTTCGGCCCAACATAGAAAATTAGGCCATTAGTGGGCGTTTAGTGGGCCAATAGTAGGCTTGGAAAGAGTATATGGAATTGGGCCTAGGCTATGGTCCAAAATAGATTAGGGGGTAAAATGGTCATTTTACCTTAAGAAGGATTATTGGATTTTGTTCAATCACTGGTGGTTGATTCCTGTTTTCATCAGCATTTCCAACTCCACTTCTTGTTCTCACCATTTTGATCTATACACCGAATAAGGTGAAATTAGATCCTCGTTCACGATAGATATTCAAATCATCCTTATCACTCCGAAAATCTTACATGCTAGTTCTAATATCATAGACATACGCTTAGAATCCTACACACATAAGGATTCCAGATCCGGTCGGCAACAGACCATAGATCCGAACAAATAATATCATATATGGCAAACATATAACATTTAGCACATAAAAGCATTTTATGCAATTTTCCTAAAATAAACTAGTGCTCGTGTCTAAAATATAACAGACACACATCTCACAATTTCACTTAGCATTCTAAGTTGAAGTCTAGAAATCCTACGAATTCCTAGTTCGCTTAAACTAATACTCTGATACCAACTGTGACATCCCCAAAATCACGGCCAGAAAAGACCGGCTTAATTTATGCTTTTAAAATTATTTCAAAGTAATCCTTTGATTTAAAGATTTGCGGAATTTGTTCCCAAAACAAAATATGATAAAATAAGATTTACCAAAGCATTTCTTAAAGAAATGTATTTTTTATTATATTACAATACTCGGGATGTCATGTTCTGATAAACAGACCAAAAGCATAAACATTACAATACAGACCTTACAATAGTTATTTACAACAACAGGTCTATAATCCAAAAATAACTTGACAAGTCATCCAACTTGTGCTCTGGCGCCACTACCTGTAATACAAAGAAACTGAGTGGTTCAGGCTTGGGAGCCTGGTGAGCATATAGTGTTTTCAACCCACAATAAATAATTATATTTAATTCCACCAACCAACAATAACCCAATTACCCATTCCCGTTATTCTCACTTTACGTCCCAAAGACAACTAATATAAGGGACCTAGTCTAAGAGTATTTCTTCGGGGCGACAACACATGCTTCGGGGGTTCCTCAGCAATATAAGTCAATTAAGGCAACCAAGAGGGGGACGGAGTATAGCGAATGAACACCCAAGTTCATTAACACCTATAGGTAGCGAGCCTGCTAGCGTTCCACATGACTGTCTAGAAAAGTCTGTGGTCGTCATCTAAACTCCGCTAGATGACTAAATCAAAAACATCGAGGCCTCTCATCTTTTTATCACAAGACAACTATCTACCCATATTCTACCCAACATTTTAGTAGATAAAATATACATTTTTATACATAGTTTGAAACCTGTATAGTGATGGGTTTTAGTCATAAGAACATCCTATGTGCTCATACAAACCCTAATTCTTGGATCTAGGTTTCTCTATTGTACATGCAATTCATCCAAGACTATAAACACTAGATCTAGCATATGATAATCAATATGACATATAAATTAGCATTTAGATCATACCTTGATTGTTATGTAGCAATAACAATCCCGAATCCTTCTTGTATTGACTTTAGAAAGCTTAGAGTCACAAATGTCACTCCTCTAATGGTTCACAAACACCAAGAGAAAGAGGATGAAGAGGAGAAGAGAATGAGCCTGCCCAAAAACGTAAGGAAACCCTAGAAGGAAGCTTGTCCACGTTTTTGGGGCATAAGTGCTCTATATATAGTGAGGCTATTAGGGTTATCTAACAAGGAAACCCTAATTTGGATGCTTAAGCCCTAAGTAACCCATGGACTCCTTTCCTTAAAGGCCTTGGATGATTTCTAATGGGTTTCCCCATAGAATTTGTCCACTCCTTAATATAAGGCAATCCATAGCCCAAATTGCAATTATCTTATAATTACAATTCCAGTCCCTTAAGTTTAATTAATCTCTTTTAGTCACAAAACTAATTACCAATTAATTCTTGACTAATATTAATTAAACTATATGATTTCTCTTTTAATATATTATTCTCATAATATATTAATAAATCATATTTAATCCTTTGTCATCACAATTCATCCTATCAAGTTGCTTTGGTGAAGGCAACCCAAAAGGACCATGCACCATCGGGTCAAGTACATACCAAAATAGTTATGGACTTAGACACTAATCCAACAGTCTCCCACTTAGATGAGTCTAATAACTATTATGCGTATGACTTCAGATCATGATCTACAATCGTAGCTTTCTAAAGCTGCTGTCAACTTTGATCCTATCAGATACGCATGTCCTTTAGATAAGGGATCATATATTTGTCACACCCCAAAACCACGAACGGCGGAAACGTTCAGGGGTGGAGGACGTCATGTACAGTATCACAACAGTGTAACATAATAAACAAGCAACAACATCATCCATTGCATTATAAGTAAAGTTTAATACATGTGTGTTCTTTCATTGTAATAAGACACCAAAAATATACAATCAAAATAAAAGACGAGACTTGTCTGCTCCGTCTTCTCAAAACCTGGCCTCTGTACCTGTCTACTGAGGACCTGAGAATACAAGTTATTTTGAAAGCGAGTATCAGCTTTAAAGCTGGTGAATTCATAAGTATAATAGTGTCATTGCCTTGTTTGTGAAAATCTGTTATGAAGGCCATGTAAACCTTTAAATGAAAATGTTGAGGTAAGTATGAAATCCTAGAAAAACCCTTATTTTCTATAAGTATGAAATGTAGTCTTCTACCAAGACCCGAATGTTCTGTACGTATGAAGTGTAGTCTTCTACCAAGACCCGAATGTTTTTTAAGTATGAAGTGTAGTCTTCTACCAAGACCCGAATGTTCTGTTTGTAAAATGATAGTTTTTCCTTTGTATTGACTAGTACTAAAAGTGCTTAGTCTAACTCATCGTTTATGTGAATGTATCACAAAATAAAGTAAATAGGAAAATGTACTACTGTAAGTGTTGTCGCTGGGTACTAGGACCAACACAACATCGCATTAAGCGAAATGTATAACCTAATGAACATCCGAAGATTGTCCAATTGTCCTCTGTAGCAGCAACAGGTGGGTGGAAGGGTTAGTCCCAATCGATCTACCTAATATAAATAGTAACCTGAGACCTCCGTAGATGGTCATCGACCACTGGTGCTAATCAGTGGGGTTCGGAATGGTAAGTCCCGCCTAGATATCCCATTGAACCGGGATAGGAAAGATAATTTACACATAAAGTACTAATAAATTTGTTGGTTTTTGAGCATTCTAACACTTCCTAAGTGTACATGCAACCCTAAATACCTTGGATCTATGTTTTCTCTATTATACATGCAAATAAGAACTTCCAAGGTATTATCCTAATCTAGCATACATAACAATGACTATAGCAAGATAGAATACATACCTCTTTGGTGTAGAATGTCTTCATGAAGTTTGAGTGCCTAGTGCCCCAAGTGTGACACCTCAAATGGAATCACAATCATCAAAACACTTAGAATGACTTGAGAGAATTCTACACTCACCAAAATCGGCTAGCCCTTTCTTGAATACTACTAGTGGCCAATTTTTCCTCAATAATAAGATGCTTATATAGTTACACAATTAGGGTAAACTCTTAATTGTCATGGCTTTCCATTTCCTTGGATCCATGGGTACAAATACACCATGGAGCATCCATGGACCATCCTATGGGTTTTAGCCCAACTTGATTATCCATGGAGCATTAGCCCACTATACAAGTATGGATGATTTACACTATCAACCCATATATTTAATTAGTCTTCTTTTGATCACTTAATTAATCCTAGATTAATTCTTGATCAATACTAATTAAATAATCTTATTATTCTTATTATTAATATACTAGAACTTATAATATATTAATAACCATAAGTGTCTTATTTCTCTCATTCAAGTGCATGATGGTATGCAACCCAAATGGACCATGCGGGGTCGGGTCAAGTCTTACCAATTATAGTTATGGACTTAGACATTAATCCAACAGTCTCCCACTTGGATAAGTCTAAAACTATTATTGCGTATGACTTCACGAACCAACTGGCAATCGTAGCTCTCAAAAGCTTCTGTCGAACTCTGACCTTGTAGATGAACTCTGATCTTTGTCAATGACTTGTCCATTAGATAAGGGATCATATATTTCTCCATTCTAGATATCATATGGACTGAGACATGGATTATAATCATTCTCTCTGTCCATTTGTTGTTTCCCGATTTCCGATTTATGACAACTGACTAATTGAACAAATCAAATCAGTCCTGGCCCGGCCGAGCACTTCCATTTGTCATCATCAAATCATCGAGGGGCCCACAGATATCGCTTTTATCCCGAAGGTAAAAGGAACGGATAAACTTCGACTCATATGGCTTGTTCTACTACTTGTTGAATCATACACAAAGGCACGTTTTATAGCACCGAGTTACCAAATGCGTTTTCGTGCTATCAATGTACTATCAACTCATAGTAACAACTCATATCTCTAGGTTTGAAGAATATAAGATATTATCGTCTCATGATCACTCGTGATAAAATCCATGAAGTGATTCCAATGAGCGCGGGTTGAATCCAATACTCAGAACTTATGAGCACTCATGATTGTTGTAGCCTTGTCCAACACCTTAGACCTCTACAACCCATCATGACAGTCTTAATTCATATCTACTTCCAAAATACGACCGACTGTGGATGGTTTGAATAACTTAGTCATTCCGGAAGAATAACCTAGTTTATTCGGGAAGTCAAAACATGCAAAGTGAAACACAATAATAATTGAATCCAATATGGTATCAACCCTTTAAACATAAATAAAACACCTTTTATTTATCACCATATGATTACACATTATTCATTGTACACTGTTTCAGCTATCAACTTTATTCTTGAATTTAAAACAATAGTTGTCCCATGCTCCAAGCATGTACACTATGTTTTTTTTTCAAAACACTAGTCATGCCACACACTAAGTATGCATACTATGTTTGTCTATGATCTTTACTTTGTGAACTAGATCCATTGAACATAACTTCAATGATTTCACACTCCCAAATCCTTACTGCAAATGCAAGAATTCCAAATTCATGCCATTTACTAGAATCTGTCAGATTCTAAACTTATATGCATTGATCCTCTTGTAATGATTATGCACAAAGTCAGAAAGACTTGACAACAAACATTACAGAGCATTCCAAAGGAGATCAACTCCTTGGAAACATCCTTCTTGCATTAAGTTTCCTTAATCTTACACAGATTGAAAATTCTAACTTTGAAACATTTCCAGATTCCATTTTGACTATCACTTCTGACCAAGAGTTGCCTCCTTACAGATTATGTCAATATGGTCCTTCCAGAATTATCACTATACTTCCAATTGTCCTTGAGCAACCAATCTGTGGTAAACCTTAGATTGTCCTCGACAATTGTTTAATTCTTTTAGTCATATCCAGTTCTAAACCTTTTCCCTTCTTAATGCCCCAGGCATTTGGAAAATTTTAGAACGGATGATTATAGCACATGTAATCGATCCTATATCCGAAGCATATGGGACACGATTCATGATGTCTCACATAAAGACTAAACTAGTCTTTTGCTATAACATGTCCATTTCAATTTGCCAAGTTCTCATAATTCAGATTATGAAAAGGGATGCCGTAATCATAATCGAATTTTAGAACGCAAATAATGGACCTATATACAGAATTTCCTTATGTTGAGCCATTCCAACATGAAATTCATATATATATCCTTGACTAAATGATTAAAACCTCACGATCTAAGCTTATAGATTTGAGATGAAGCATAATTTCCTCTCCCTTAATTATAGCAAAACAACTTTTTCCCAATTGAAACTTTTGTTTTCTATAATTAACATTGCTAACTTGCAATACTTATCATAATTATCATGCTCCCACTAACATGATGATTATTAGCATAACACTTATGCTCCCACTAGCTTTGACATGTACTCAGAAATCAGCTGACTTTCTTACCAAAGTTCAGATTTCTGATACTAGATTGTTTTGATAAGTCTTTATCAAAATCATACACCTTCCCTTAGATAGCACACTTGTGTATCTAAACAATTATGAAGAGGGATGCCGTAATCATAATGTTTAGACCTTTTTGCCACTTCTCACAAGTTCAGGTTAGTGTGCCGGTTAACCACACGCGCTCCACTAACGACTTTGAGAATGCAAATATCACAATTGCTATCTAGATAAAATCTACTTAGTGAAAGTGTTTCCTCACCATCATTTTCATGAATCGGAGAGAAACCTTATGACACTTAGATTTTTATGGTGTATGAGTTCTTATCCATGTGAATTGTCAAAACCATAGACACAAGACAAGGATGATGACAAATCCAAAACCATATGGATTGAACTCAATCTTAACTTCTTGCCACCTGGCAGCTCAAGGGCCTGCCATTGCTTCCAAGTTGTTGTGCAACAAATTGAGAACTCTAAGAACTCATATGCAAAACCAACTTTAACTGGAATGGGCACAGAATATGTCAACACGATAGGTTGTAAACCTCAAGTCGTGTGCTAGTGAAGAACTTCAGGTTTTATTCTTGATTAGTTCTTGAGACTTTCAAGACCTTTAAGACTCCCACTGTCCTCTTGACCTATAAGACTCCCTTGTCAAATATCCAAGAGATAGTGTGGATTCTAATCAAGACAAACACTTCACACAATTGGCCTAAGTTGGTCTTTGTTTTATCCAAAACATCACAACTTACCAATTTCAAATGTACAAGAGTAGAAAACTTTTACTTTTACATTTGACAAGTGTTTTAAACCTTCTTTGAGACATGTCACTCAAGTTACAATCTTGGAGTATGACTCTAAGACTTGTATTGGAACGAAGTATGACTCATCTTCTTGATTTAACCATTTCAACAATTCAAGTTCCTCTTCTTAGTCATAAGAATGCACTAAGATTTCCTTAGAGAACTAATTTTGATATGGTTTCTTAATCATTAAGATGATCACAAAACTGATACTAAAGTACTCTCCCATCTTTTCAGATTTGAGAAACTTTTATCCTTCTGCCTTATTTGATTCTTCTTATCGATCTTTAGTGGTGGACTTAATCAGTGCACAAGAATGTGTACTCGATCCCTAAGTCCTTTACTTGACTCACACATCCATGTGAACAAGTAATTAGTCTTAATTTTCCAAAACTTGAAAGTTCTCATTCATCATGCTATACAACTTGCATGATTCCAAGTTCCGGTCCAATTGAAACTTGGGTGATGAGAATCTTTCCTTATTTGGTAAATTTAGACATTACCACAAATGAAAGAATCAATTTCATACTTCCACTCTTGCTACTAATGGAATCTTATAAGCAACAAAAATTTCCACAGATGCCATTGTAAGGATATTTTAAAATAAATAAAATCAAAAATTTCCTTTTATTTTAAAACTTTGCGGAAAAACTATCCTTACAATCCATATGAAAACTTGTTGTTATCTATTCCTAAGCAATATCTCATAACTCCTGAGAAGTAGCTCACGAATCCGATTTTTTCAAGCTACGCGATAGAAATCCATCTACGCGATCAGATTCAGCATATTCTTTCTTTAAGTTTCTTCACTTTTTTTCCTTTGATTCTTAAAACATCTCCATGTGACCCAGTCACATCATGTATCAAGAATCTCAGAATAGAAACTTAACAGAGTTAGATAGTGGAATTTACCTGAAGTAGAGTCAAACTTATTGACTTTAACATCCTTAGGTAAATTTGGCAGCTTCGCAACCAATGCCCTTTCTTTGGCAATACAAACATATGGACCCTTTGATAATGGTACACAGGACTATCACAGACTTAGCTTTTCTCTTTACCATTTGGTCAACCGAGTTGACTATAGCCGATCCCTTTCCATTGGGTAGAGAATGCTTTACTGGATATCCAATGTCATCATTGTCAATGTCCATAAAGTTTTAGGAAGTTGATCTTAACAAATAGATAAGATTATTAAGGGTCTTTTCATAGTCTTTTTCATAGGTGTTCCAAAAGAACTCACTATGTGACTTAGAAAGTAGTTGAACCACCAACTTTCTCAAGACTTTGACACCCAACTCTCCCGGCTTGTCAATATGTGACTACATCTCCAAGATGTGACCACACCTAGACCTTGCCTTGCCTAATAGGGCCTGAGTGACCTTAAACTTTTCAAGAACTTGTGGGTTAAGGAGAATAATTTGAAGAGGTGAAGAAGTATGATATCCATGGGACATCATCTTCATTAGGAAACCTTGTTTCAAGAGATTTGGGAAGATCATAGGTGTCTAAACCAGACATCTTTTGGGAGATATTCAAGATAGTTGATTTAAAGTCCTTAATATGACACCCAATATGAAATATTAAGGCTAGGACCCAACAAACTATTTTATAACTTAGAAGAGGTATGCCGTAATCCAAGCTATAAAATATTTGAAGGTAGGTGAATGACGATTCACCAATTTCCACCAAGATAAACGAAATGTATTATTAGGTTTTAATTGGTTTTGAAACTCCTAGATCTTTAAGATTCATTGAACTTTTCAAAGGCATGTTTCAATCTCGAGTGTGCCCTTCAGGTTTTGTGACTGGGATGCCGAGGATCACAAAACAAGGTGTGAAGTAACCATGCAAATCACTTGGTACCCTTAATAAATTACCCCTCAATCGATGTGCCGGTTAACCACACACGCTCCATCGATACTATGATAAATATTAAGTCACCCTTTACCTACCTTGTTAAGTCCAAGTTAGTGTGCCGGTTAACCACACACGCTCCACTAACGACTTAGACAAAGTGTAAAGTGTAATTTCATGGATTAGCACCTTATTCACATTTTTCCTAAGTAACTAAGATTGGGTATTATTAAGAGTTTAGTTACTTAGTATTATCATTAATACTTTTAATGAAGGGAGAATTCTAGTCCTGTCAAACCCGTTCGGCTAACGACCCTCCACCAGTCAAGCAAGCGGTGGGTGAGAGTGGACACCCATTAAGTTGCCATTTTATAGGCAACAACCTTATACCCACCTTATAGACCGGCTTCGTGAATGAGGCGTACTAGCGGTAAGACTGACTTTACTCTTATACATATATATATTATTAACTTATAATATTATAAAGTATAAGGGTTGAATTTTAACTTTTAAAATTCTAAGGGCTAAGTTGGAATTAAAGTATTCATAAGTGGAAACTTTACAAATTCCAAAACTTGAGGGCAAGTTTTGAAACTATTCAAAACTAATTAATTCCATAACTTATGTGTTTAAAGTAGTTTTAATCCAAAAACTCTTCAAGTTCCATAACTTGAGGACAAGTTATGGAAGACTTTAAACTAATAAAAGAATTAACTTTTCTTTATTTTATAACTTATGGAATTAATTAAGGTTACACTTTTTTTTTTATTTTATTTTATTAAATGAAGAGACTCTTGGTCCTCCATAACTTGAGGACAAGTTATGGAGTCATAAAGCCATTTAATTAGAACTAGACTCTTCATTTTTGTAACCTTTGCCAACTTTTATGAGTTTTAAGATTCATAAATGTGACTTATAAGTTACATAAACACATTTTATGAACTTCTTTTAGATTAATTTGGATTAA
This sequence comes from Lactuca serriola, assembly GCF_051521515.1. NCBI lineage: Eukaryota > Viridiplantae > Streptophyta > Magnoliopsida > Asterales > Asteraceae > Lactuca > Lactuca serriola. The sequence continues at coordinate 121,529,295 of NC_136415.1, read as the reverse complement.
AACCAACTATCACATAATTTTATTCATTAATCTAAATTCACTCATAAAATAAGGTAACACAAAAAACTTTTGGTGATCCATAACTTATTCTTAAGTTATGGAATCCTTTAAAACATTAACACCAAATTTTTTGTAACTCCATAAAACTTTGAATCAATTTTTTTTAAAAACCTTTTCATATCCATAACTTATGGAGGTTTCAAAAAAAAATAAAACTCTTTAGATCAAACTTTTAAAACTAATAAAATAATCATATTATTTTATCTTTTATTAAATTTGACCTAATTCAACTCATAAAGCACATTATTCAAATTTTACAAATAATTAGTTTTTCACAAGAACAAGTAATTATCTTAAAATTTGACAAACTTCATGTTTTTTTTTTCATTTTTTTTTTCAACTTTGAAAATAAAATATTTGCATCAATATAACAGAAAACAACTTGGCTCTGATACCACTGTTGGTTTTTGAGCATTCTAACACTTCCTAAGTGTACATGCAACCCTAAATACCTTGGATCTATGTTTTCTCTATTATACATGCAAATAAGAACTTCCAAGGTATTATCCTAATCTAGCATACATAACAATGACTATAGCAAGATAGAATACATACCTCTTTGGTGTAGAATGTCTTCATGAAGTTTGAGTGCCTAGTGCCCCAAGTGTGACACCTCAAATGGAATCACAATCATCAAAACACTTAGAATGACTTGAGAGAATTCTACACTCACCAAAATCGGCTAGCCCTTTCTTGAATACTACTAGTGGCCAATTTTTCCTCAATAATAAGATGCTTATATAGTTACACAATTAGGGTAAACTCTTAATTGTCATGGCTTTCCATTTCCTTGGATCCATGGGTACAAATACACCATGGAGCATCCATGGACCATCCTATGGGTTTTAGCCCAACTTGATTATCCATGGAGCATTAGCCCACTATACAAGTATGGATGATTTACACTATCAACCCATATATTTAATTAGTCTTCTTTTGATCACTTAATTAATCCTAGATTAATTCTTGATCAATACTAATTAAATAATCTTATTATTCTTATTATTAATATACTAGAACTTATAATATATTAATAACCATAAGTGTCTTATTTCTCTCATTCAAGTGCATGATGGTATGCAACCCAAATGGACCATGCCGGGTCGGGTCAAGTCTTACCAATTATTGTTATGGACTTAGACATTAATCCAACAAAATTATCCTCTTAGTTCTAAGTACAAGTATCCAAGTAAGTGAATACAGGATAATGCACCTATGTAAAAGTGTTCCTGTATGGAATTCATGTATGTGTGTCCATGTAACAGGTAAGTATATGTGAACATATTCATGTATCAGGTAAGCATCTGTAAGTACTCATGTATCAGGAAATGTACTAGTATAGACTCATGAATGAACTGACTCTTGTGTGATTCCTTGTAATAGAAATAATGTTTGATATCTTCAAATTATCCCTATGATAATTTACTAGTAATATAACTGGTTGATCATGTAGGTTTATACACTCTTACTACTCAAGGGTGTGGGAAAACTAAATGAAAGATGCAAACTATAACATCAATACATATTTAAGGGTATAAGTGTATATGCATAGTTTAGTTCAAGAATGAAAAATGGTTTTGTAAGACATCTTATGTGTTTTGAACAATGATTAACAATAACCTGAGGTCATTTCAATATACATTTCAAAGGTAAAACTTTTGATAACAATGTGTTTTTAAGATTTGAAACCAATTCATGCATCACATTTTGTAGTATGTGAAATCTGTTTATAAAAATACGTGTCAATGATTTAATAACATGTTTGTTTCTACTTGTATTTCCCCCCCCCCCCCCCACTAAAGCATTTAAAATCATTTAAAACATTGATTAGGGGTATGAACTCACTTGGAAGTTTGAAGATAGCGAGATGGAAAACCGGGCAGAGTTTCGTCTCGGGAAACGGATTTTTCTCGGGATTCTCGGGAATCTTGGGAGTAAAATCGACCCTCGGGACTTGAGCAAAATGACCAGGGCTTCGGGTCTGAACAGGCACGGAAAACGAGGCAAAACGCAAGAAAATAGAGAGAGAATGAGCAAAATTTCCGGAAAGCCTGGCATTCTATTTATAGGGGATGAGAAGCCTCACGTACGCGGGGCGTACGCTCATACGCAGCGCGTACGCATACGTCATGCATGAGCGAGTCCTCGACTGCCTCGGCTTCGGATGGGATGGATCGGATCGGACGGGTCGGATGGGGCGGGTCGGTAGCTTCGCATAGGGGCGACGTGGACGGTTCGGAGCCCTTGATTCGAGTACGCGGGGCGTACGAGGGTACGCAGGGCGTACTCCGGTCCTATCTGCTGACTCCCCTTTGGATATTTCCAAGAGTTTTTATTTATTTTTATATTTATTTTAAATAAACTTCTAAAATTCATATCTTCTTCATACGAACTCCGTTTTCGACGTTCTTTATATCCACGCGTAGGTGAGACTAGGATCTACAACTTTCGTTTAGATTCCGTTGGCAAATTATGAAATTATTTTTATTATTTATTTATTAAAATGACGTGATTAAGGAATTTCTTTAAAAATGCATAACTTCTTTATCTGACGTCGGTTTTTGCCAGACCTTTTACCGTTGAAATACCATTGACGAGACCTTCGATTCTCGTTTAGGTCATTCCGGCCAAAAGTCGCTCGATCTCCGATTCGAGTTTTTAGCTGTCTGTTGCTAAGCTGAACTTGGAAAAATCATAACTTCAATATACGAAGTCGGATTTGGGCGTTCTTTTTACGTACGATCATGGTTTAATGACATTTAAACATAGAAGGCATTTAAATAGAACTTTTTGGACATTTTATTATCAAAGTTAATTTTATTAACTCAAAAGTGGTTACAATACTTGACTTTTTAGGTCATTACAAAGAGTTGAAATATCAGGTTGTCACATCATCCCCCCGTTAGAGGGAATTTCGTCCTGAAATTTAAAGTAGTAAAGATACTAGTGAACATGAAAGAGATGAGGGTACTTTTGTTTCATCTGATCTTCGTGTTCGCATGTGAATTCAGGTCCCCGCCTGGCGTTCCAGTGAACCTTCACGATGGGTATGCGACTTTGTTTTGTTTGTTTGACCTCTCGGTCCATGATTTCTACTGGTTCTTCCACAAAGTTGAGGCTCTCGTTGATCTCGATCTCGTCAAGTGGAATAACAAGAGTCTCGTCGGATAGACACTTTTTCAAGTTTGACACATGGAAGGTAGGATGTACATTATTGAGTTCTTGCGGTAGATTGAGTTTGTAAGGTACAGGACCGATTCTCGCAAGAATCTCGAAAGGCCCTATGTATCTTGGATTTAGCTTCCCACGCTTTCCAAAGCGTATCAAGCCCTTCCAAGGTGAGACCTTCAGTAGGACTCGGTCGCCTACCTGGAAGTCCAATGGTTTCCTACGCTTGTCAGCGTAGCTTTTCTGTCGGTCTCTAGAGGCTTTCAATCGTTCACGAATTTGAATGATCTTCTCTATCGTTTCCCGAATGATCTCCGGACCTGTGAGAGTGCTTTCGGGAGCTCGTCCCTTAGCTAACTGGGTATCACCCACCTCAGCCCAGCACAAAGGTATCTGCACTTTCGGCCATAGAGAGCCTCGAACGGAGCTGTCTTTATGCTCGTGTGATAACTGTTGTTGTAGGAAAACTCGACAAGAGGTAAATGGGTATCCCAAGCTTTTCCAAAGTCAATCACACATGCATGCAACATATCTTCTAAGGTTTGGATAGTTCTCTCACTTTGCCCGTCGGTCTGTGGATGGTAGGCTGTACTCATGTCCAGCCTAGTTCCTAGGGAATTTTGTAATGACTGCCAGAACCTCGAAGTGAATTTACTATCTCGGTCTGAGATGATAGATAAAGGAACACCGTGCAGCCTTACAATCTCCCTAATGTAAGTTCTGGTAAGTTTCTCCATCTTGTCTGTTTCTTTGATCGGTAGGAAGTGTGTAGACTTGGTCAGTCTATCGACGATGACCCATATGGAATCAAGTCCACCCGTCGTCTTGGGCAACTTGGTTATGAAGTCCATAGTGATCCGCTCCCACTTCCATTCTGGTATCTCCGGTTGTTGTAGAAGACCAGAGGGTTTCTGGTATTCAACCTTGACCTTTGCGCAAGTAAGGCATTTACTCACAAAGGTAGCAATATCTGCTTTCATGTTAGGCAACCAGTATAACTTTTTAAGATCCAGATACATCTTATCTGAACCCGGGTGGACGGAATAACGAGTGTTGTGAGCTTCAGTCATGACCAAGTCTCTGAAGCCACCGTGTTTCGGTGTCCAGATCCGATCCATGAGGTATAAGGCTCCGCCACCCTTGGCTTCTAGGTTCTTATCCATCCCTCTAAGGGATTCACCAGCCACGTTTTCAGGTTTCAAAGCGTCGAGCTGAGCCTCCTTTATTTGCGTGGACAAGTGTGAATGGATAGTTAGAGTCAAAGATTTGACTCTACGACCAGTATATTCTTTCCGACTTAGGGCGTCGGCTACTACATTGGCTTTACCCGGATGATAACGAATTTCACACTCGTAATCACTAAATAACTCGACCCACCGTCGTTGTCTCATGTTGAGCTCTTTCTGGTCGAAAATGTGTTGTAGACTCTTATGGTCTGTAAAGATCATGCTTTTTGTACCATACAGGTAATGTCGCCAGATCTTCAGAGCGAACACCACCGCTCCTAGTTCAAGATCATGGGTTGTGTAGTTAACCTCATGTGTCTTTAGCTGTCTCGAGGCATAGGCGATGACTTTACCTCGCTGCATCAGAACACATCCAAGTCCTTGATTGGATGCATCGCAATAGACAATGAAGTCTTCTATCCCTTTGGGGAGGGATAGTATCGGGGCGGTGCACAAGGCTCGTTTGAGCGTTTGGAACGCTCTTTCCTATTTCTCTTCCCAGTCAAAGGCCACGCCTTTCTGGGTCAGGGTTGTAAGAGGTTTCGCTATGCTGGAGAAGTTCTGAATGAACCTGCGATAGTAGCCAGTGAGACCTAGAAATTGACGAATTTCGGTAGGTGTCTTTGGTGCTGTCCCGTTCTCAATGGCTTTGATCTTGGAGGGGTCCACGTGTATACCTTCTTCACTAACCACATGGCCCAAAAATTCGACTCGCTGAATCCAAAATTCGCACTTTGAGAACTTCGCGTAGAGCTTCTCCGATCGCAATGTCTCTAAGATTTTACGGAGATGTAGACTATGTTCCTCCTTACTTCGAGAGTAGATGAGTATGTCATCAATGAAGACGATGACGAATTGATCCAAGTAAGGACGACACACCCTATTCATCAGATCCATGAATACTGCGGGCGCGTTAGTTAATCCGAATGGCATCACTACAAACTCGTAGTGTCCATAACGAGTTCGGAAGCCTGTCTTGGGAACATCCTACTCTAACACTCGTAGTTGGTGATATCTGGATCGCAGATCTATCTTCGAGAAGTAGTTGGCTCCTTGAAGTTGATCAAACAAATCGTCAATGCGGGGCAAAGAATATCGATTTTTAATGGTATGTTTGTTGAGTTCTCTATAGTCGATGCACATGCGAAACGATCCATCTTTCTTCTTGACGAATAAGACCGGTGCTCCCCATGGTGAGAAGCTTGGTCGAATGAATCCCTTCTTGAGAAGTTCGTTAAGTTGACTGGAAAGTTCCTGTATCTCATCCGGTGCCAGACGATAAGGAGATTTGGCTATTGGGGTAGCTCCTGGCACTAAGTCGATTCTGAACTCGACTTGGCATTGCGGTGGTAAACCGGGAAGTTCTTCTTGGAATATGTCGGGAAAGTCGCGTACTTCTGGGATTTCCAGGATGTTCTTCATTTCTTGACTGGTATCGACGACGTGTGCGAGAAATGCATGGTACTCCTTCCGCAAGCACTTCTGGGCTTGAATGCATTAAATGATGCGAAGGCTCATACTGGGTTTGTCGCCGTAGATAATTAAAGTTTCGTTGTTAGGAAGGTTAAGACGAACTGCTTTTTCGAAGCACATAATGTTGGAACGAAGAAGACTCAACCAATCCATACCGATGATAACGTCAAAACATTTAATTGTGACTGGCATGAGATCTATCTTGAAAGTATGGCCATCCAAAGTTAAAGTACAACCTACGAATATGCAGTTTGTACTCTCTGTTTTCCCGTTAGCCATTTCTACTGTGAATGAATTATCTAGTGCACATGGTTTTTGTTTAAGCAGGTGTGTAAATTTGTGACTTACAAAACTTTTCTCGGCTCCACTATCGAAAAGTATGCAAGAATATGAGTTATCGAGGAGGAACGTACCAGTAACTATCATAGGATCAACTACTGCTTCCTCGTGGCCTAGGGCCATAAGTCTTCCTACCCATCCAGCCATTCCTGCTTTAGGGCAGTTCCTCTTGTAGTGGCCCACTTCGCCACATCCGTAGCAACCTTGGCCCATATCGACGTTAGGAACCTGGGCAGCTTGAGCTGTTGGAGTTTGGCAGAAGCGGCGGTGTGCCCCTTCCTGTTGTAGTTGGTGCATTGCATCTCCTTGCAAGGCCCGCGGTGGTGGAAGTTGCACTTGGTGCACTTCGGGAGAGACCCAGCATAAGTTTTTGCTGGAAAGGGGTTCGCGGGGACAGCGGGTGTCACTGTGGCAGCATTGATTGCCACAAGTTGTTGTCTTTTGGAGGATCCTTGTGAAGCCCCCTTTTTCCTCTTAGACCACACTTTCTGGTTGTTGCCAGGGCTGGACTCTTGGGGTACGGGTGTAGGGATTGTTGTGTTCTGAGGTTTCCGGTGATCAATAAGAGATTGTGCCAGTTCCTTGGCACTATCAAAGGTAATAGGCCTGGAAGCGATCACATTTAACTGGATCTGGGGCGACGGTCCCCAGATATATCTCTCGATCTTTTTGCTCTAGAGAGCAACCATATTCGGGCATAAGTTTGCCAAATCACAGAACCTATTTGTGTAGGTAGTGATGTCGGATCCAACCATTTGTAGACCCCATAATTCTTGCTCGAGTTTTTGTATTTCACCTCGAGGACAGTATTCTTTCATCAGCATGTCTTTCAACTTTTCCCAGCCGATGGAATACGCCACCACCAAAGTTAGATAGTTAACATGGCTGTTCCACCATGTTAGTGCTCGGTCAGAGAAGGTACAAGTTGCGAACTTGACCTTGTTGCCTTCTTGGCATCCGCAGATCTAGAAGACAGATTCCATCTTCTCAATCCATTGTCTCAACACCATAACACCCCCAGTTCCATTGAAGCTGCGGGGTTTGGCGTTCGTGAAATCCTTGTAAGTGCATTCCCGAGGGTGTCCATGGCTTTCGCCGTGGTTCGAGGGAGGTGCACCTGTTCCCAATCCACCAGGGACAGGAGCGTTGATTGCTGACACAGCAGCTACAACTGTTGCTGTGAAAGCTGCCTGGAACATGCTGGCATCAAAAGGATTAGGTGGTTAAACAGGTATAGGCGGTGGTGGAGGTGGTGGTATCGGTGTTTCGTTGATTGGATTACGCCTTGTACTTCTGCGTGGCGGCATCTTTAACTGCACGCTTTAAAAGATGACGACATGGATAAGAATAATTGATAAATGAATGTGTCTCATGGACTAATCCCTATAGTCCAACAACAGAAGGAATAGCTAAGATAGACGACTGACTAAGGTACTTATAGTAAGACCAAATACCCATATGGTATTTCTTTATGGTTGTGTTGGTAAGTTTTTAGACTTGTTGCCATATCACAACCATTCTTGGGCATATTCTATTCACTCCTCGGACCAGCATAGTTGATCAGGCTATGCCATTCCTAAGACTGACCATATATCCCGATGCTTACTTGTGATATTCAACAATCGTAATACTTTTGTTCTTGTCGTTGTGACACTGATTTTAGTATGAATGCAGGCACGTATACTTTGTTAAATATTTTATTATTTAAAAGCATAACTCCGAGACAGAGTGTTTTAATCCCGTTGTATTTATAGTTAGTATATCTTTTATGGGTTGATATACTATATTCACTATAAACAATGCTCTGATGCCAATATGTCACACCCCAAAACCACGAACGGCGGAAACGTTCAGGGGTGGAGGACGTCATGTACAGTATCACAACAGTGTAATATAATAAACAAGCAACAACATCATCCATTTCATTATAAGTAAAGTTTAATACATGTGTGTTCTTTCATTGTAATAAGACACCAAAAATATACAATCAAAATAAAAGACGAGACTTGTCTGCTCCGTCTTCTCAAAACCTGGCCTCTGTACCTGTCTACTGATGACCTGAGAATACAAGTTATTTTGAAAGCGAGTATCAGCTTTAAAGCTGGTGAATTCATAAATATAATAGTTTCATTGCCTTGTTTGTGAAAATCTGTTATGAAGGCCATGTAAACCTTTAAATGAAAATGTTGAGGTAAGTATGAAATCCCTAGAAAAACCCTTATTTTCTATAAGTATGAAATGTAGTCTTCTACCAAGACCCGAATGTTCTGTACGTATGAAGTGTAGTCTTCTACCAAGACCCGAATGTTTTGTAAGTATGAAGTGTAGTCTTCTACCAAGACCCGAATGTTCTGTTTGTAAAATGATAGTTTTTCCTTTGTATTGACTAGTACTAAAAGTGCTTAGTCTAACTCATCGTTTATGTGAATGTATCACAAAATAAAGTAAATAGGAAAATGTACTACTGTAAGTGTTGTCGCTGGGTACTAGGACCAACACAACATCGCATTAAGCGAAATGTATAACCTAATGAACATCCGAAGATTGTCCAATTGTCCTCTGTAGCAGCAACAGGTGGGTGGAAGGGTTAGTCCCAATCGATCTACCTAATATAAATAGTAACCTGAGACCTCCGTAGATGGTCATCGACCACTGGTGCTAATCAGTGGGGTTCGGAATGGTAAGTCCCGCCTAGATATCCCATTGAACCGGGATAGGAAAGATAATTTACACATAAAGTACTAATAAATTATCCTCTTAGTTCTAAGTACAAGTATCCAGGTAAGTGAATACAGGATAATGCACCTATGTAAAAGTGTTCCTGTATGGCATTCATGTATGTGTGTCCATGTAACAGGTAAGTATATGTGAACATATTCATGTATCAGGTAAGCATCTGTAAGTACTCATGTATCAGGAAATGTACTAGTATAGACTCATGAATGAACTGACTCTTGTGTGATTCCTTGTAATAGAAATAATGTTTGATATCTTCAAATTATCCCTATGATAATTTACTAGTAATATAACTGGTTGATCATGTAGGTTTATACACTCTTACTACTCAAGGGTGTGGGAAAACTAAATGAAAGATGCAAACTATAACATCAATACATATTTAAGGGTATAAGTGTATATGCATAGTTTAGTTCAAGAATGAAAAATGGTTTTGTAAGACATCTTATGTGTTTTGAACAATGATTAACAATAACCTGAGGTCATTTCAATATACATTTCAAAGGTAAAACTTTTGATAACAATGTGTTTTTAAGATTTGAAACCAATTCATGCATCACATTTTGTAGTATGTGAAATCTGTTTATAAAAATACGTGTCAATGATTTAATAACATGTTTGTTTCTACTTGTATTCCCCCCCACTAAAGCATTTAAAATCATTTAAAACATTGATTAGGGGTATGAACTCACTTGGAAGTTTGAAGATAGCGAGATGGAAAACCGGGCAGAGTTTTGTCTCGGGAAACGGATTTTTCTCGGGATTCTCGGGAATCTTGGGAGTAAAATCGACCCTCGGGACTTGAGCAAAATGACCAGGGCTTCGGGTCTGAAAAGGCACGGAAAACGAGGCAAAACGCAAGAAAATAGAGAGAGAATGAGCAAAATTTCCGGAAAGCCTCGCATTCTATTTATAGGGGATGAGAAGCCTCACGTACGCGGGGCGTACGCTCATACGCAGCGCGTACGCATACGTCATGCATGAGCGAGTCCTCGACTGCCTCGGCTTCGGATGGGACGGATCGGATCGGACGGGTCGGATGGGGCGGGTCGGATGGGGCTGGTCGGTAGCTTCGCATAGGGGCGACCTGGACGGTTCAAAGCCCTTGATTCGAGTACACGGGGCGTACGAGGGTACGCAGGGCGTACTCCGGTCCTATCTGCTGACTCCCCTTCGGATATTACCAAGAGTTTTTATTTATTTTTATATTTATTTTAAATAAACTTCTAAAATTCATATCTCCTTCATACGAACTCCGTTTTCGACGTTCTTTATATCCACGCGTAGGTGAGACTAAGATCTACAACTTTCGTTTAGATTCCGTTGGCAAATTATGAAATTATTTTTATTGTTTATTTATTAAAATGACGTGATTAAGGAATTTCTTTAAAAGTTCATAACTTCTTTATCTGACGTCGGTTTTTGCCAGACTTTTTGCCGCTGAAATACCATTGACGAGACCTTCGATTCTCGTTTAGTTCATTCCGGCCAAAAGTCGCTCGATCTCCGATTCGAGTTTTTAGCTGTCTATTGCTAAGCTGAACTTGGAAAAATCATAACTTCAATATACAAAGTCGGATTTGGGCGTTCTTTTTACGTACGATCATGGTTTAATGACATTTAAACATAGAAGGAATTTAAATAGAACTTTTTGGACATTTTATTATCAAAGTTAATTTTATTAACTCAAAAGTGGTTACAATACTTGACTTTTTAGGTCATTACAAAGAGTTGAAATATCGGGTTTTCACAATATTCCTCCATTCTAGATATCGTGAGACATGATATCTAATCATTCTCTCTGTACTATTTCTCGACTTCCGATTTATGACGACTGACTAATTGAACAAATCAAATTAGCCCTAGCCCGGCCGAGCATTTACGTTTTTCATCACTAAATCATCGAGGGGCCTAAAGATATCGCTTTTATCCTACTTTGGATAAAAGGAACGGATAAACTTTGATTCAATGTTCGCTTGCACTTACTCACCGAATCACACACAACAATATGTTTTATAACACCAAGTTACTGGTGCGTTTACATATTATCAATGTGCAACCGATTTGCAAGATACAACTCACACATCTCGGTTTCAACAATATAAGATGTTATCATCTCACCAATCACTCGTGATACAAATCATGGATTAATCCAAGTGAGCATGGATTTAATCCAATGCTCAAATCATATTCATAAGCACTTATGAACGTTGCAGCAAACATTTGCTTATGTCTAATACTCTTAAGACAATCCACACACCAATTCATGACAGTCTTTATTCATACCTACTTCCAAAATATGAACGACTGTGGCCCGTTCGAATAATTTGACTGTTCTCAACTAATTAAATTATTCAGGAAGTCAAAACATGCAAAGTGAAACACAAGAATAATACTAATCCCATATGGCCTCAAACCTTTGAGCATAAATAAAACACCTTTTATTTATCAGCATATCGATTACTCATTATTTGTTGTTTCGGGTAATCAACTTCTTACTTGAATTATTACACTTGTCCCATGCTCTTATCACGCACACAATTTTTACCTATGGTTCTTACTTTGTGAAATAGATCAAATGAACACATTTCCAATCATACTTATTTCACAACTCCAAATCCTTTTTCATAAGTGAAAGAATATCAAATTCTTGCCATTATAGAATATGCTAGATTCTAATATTTTATGCAATGATCCTCTTGTAATGTCACTGCACTAAAGTCACAGTGACTATTGCCAATAATATTACAAAGTCCTCTATCGGAGATTTTTACTAGCCAATTCTTTAAATGTGATGTCTTTCACTCAAAGTACATTCCTTTGAACATCCTTTTGCATAAAATTTCTAATCTAGACATAGAATCTTAATATCTAACTCCCAATATGGAAACCTTTCCATATTTTCCGTATGACAACTCATTCTCAATAGAATCTTATCTATTCATAATAATGTCGATATTGATCCATGCAATACTAAACTTCCAACTATCCACAAGCGACCAATCCTTTGCGAACTTTGGATTGTCCTTTGATAGTTGTTTAATTATCTTAGTCAAAACCGATTCTTGTCCTTTTTCCCTCTAAATGCGCTATACATTTCGAAAATTTTAGAATGGTCAAATATTATAGAATTTGCAATCAATCCTATACCCGAAGCGTATGGGACACGATGCATAATGTCTTACATGAAGATTCGATACTTTATCAATCTTCTGCCATAATATTTTATGTGCTACGTTCTAAAAAATTCGAACTATGAAGAGGAATGTCGTAATCATAATCGGATTTTTAAGAACGCACAATGTTTCCTTGACTAAATTATTAACATTCCACAACCTAAGCCTTTAGATTTGAAATGAAGCATAACATTCTCTCCCTTAATTATAGCAAAACAACTTTACAACCCTTACGACTTTGCAAGGCGTAACTCTTGTTTTTCTATAATTAATATTACTAACTTGCAATACTTGGCTTAATAATCATACAATCATAACATTTATGCTCCCACTATCATGATGATTATTATAAACATAATATTTATCCTCCCACTAGCTTTGACATGTATTCAGAAACCGGCTTAACTTCCAGAAAACAATACTTATTGAATTTCTTAAGTTCATGTTTCTAATACTTAATGCTTTGATAATCCTTTATCTAAGCTTATACACCTTTCCCTTAGATAGCTCTTATGTGTGTCTAAACAATTCAGACTAATTGCCAAACCTCACAATTCGAATCATGGAAAGGGATACCGTAACCGTAATCGAATTTGAGAATACAATTTCACAATCACTATCTTCTTAAAATCTCTATTAGTGAAAGCATTTCCTCACAGTCATTTTCATGAAGGAGGGAATCTTATGACACTTAGATTTTAATGGTGTATGTGTTCCAATCCATGTGAATTTGTCAAAACCAAGGTTTATGACAAATTCAAACTCATATGGACCGAACTTTCTTAATCTTGACTTCTTGCCTTATGGTAACACAACTGCCCACCATGTCTTCCAAGTAGTTAAGCAGCTCACCCTTTCCTATCAATGTACTTTCCATTGATCAAGGTCCTTGCCTTTTATGCATTCAAATGAGAACTCATAGAACTCACATGCATAATTACCTCGATTGGAATGGCACAGAAACAAAATAGTGTCAACACGATAGATTGTAAACCTCAACGCGTGTTCTAGTGATGATCGATAAGGTTTATTTTGATTTGTTCTTGAAACCTTTCAAGACTATTAAGACTCCCAATGACTCCATGACATATAAGATTCTCTTGTCAATAAACATTTCTTGACAAACAAATATTCAAGAGTTAGTGTAGTTTTTATCAAAACACTTCATAAATTGGTCCTAGTCGGTCTTTGTCTTATCCAAGACATCACAACTTTCCACATTTGATGAATGCTATAAACCGTCTTAATAATTTTAACTTAATGTCGCAGTCTTAACTCTAAGACTTGTTTTGGAACGAAGTATGATTGACTTCTTTATTTAACCATTTCTTCAATTCTTGATTCCTCTACTTAGACATACAATTGTACTAAGACTCACTTAGAGGATCAATTGAGATATGGTTCTTAATCATTAAGACTTATCATAAAGTATAAAAGGTACTCTCCCTTCTTCTTAGAATGGAGAAACTTTTATCTTTCTGCCTACTTGATTCTTCCTATCCGTTCTGCTATTGATATAAACTTTTCAATCAATTAAGAATTACACTTAATCTTATAAGTATAATCATATTTACTAAACCTTTAGTAAATCATGACGAATATCTTTGTTACTCTTATGGTGGACTTGATTAACATGCAACTTTTTTTACTCGATCTTCTAGTCCTTCACTTGACACTTTTTCAATGAATTAGTCTAATTTCCAAATATGAAATTTCACATTCATCATGCAACCAAGTTGCATGATTCCAAGTTTCTGTCCAATTGAAACTTGGGCGATGAGAAACTTTCCTTATTCGGTAAATTTCCATAATTAAGAATCAAATCCATTATTGATAATAATAGAAACATTCAAACATCAATTTTTTATACACGCCATTGCAATGATAAGTAAATAATATAAAATCAAATTTTATTTTATTGCGGAAAAAATTTGTCCTTACAACGCAATTCATTGAAAAACTATGCTAATACATATTTCTTAGAAATCTAATTCTTACTCTAAGTAGTAGCTCAAGAATCTAATCTTCAAGTAATGCGATCGAAATCCATTCCTTCATGGTTAGATTCTGCTCACTTCTTCCCTTAAGCTTCCTTTCTTTTCTTCGATCCTACAAAACATTAATTGTAATCTTATCACGTTATGTATTAAGAATCTAGAATAGAAGTTTAAAAGAGTTAGTCAATGGATTTTTACCTAAAGCAGAGCCATATGTTTTGACTCTCCCATCTCTTAGATCTCTTAGGTAAATAGGGCAGCTTCGTCTCCAATGCCCCTTCTCTTGGCAATAAAAGCAAATTGACTCTTTTGGAATAGGACATGGAACTACTTTAGACATTGCCTTTCTCTTATGATCAAACCTTTCGATCATAGCATGTCTTTCGTTGCCATTGTCTATATCCATAGAGGTCTTGAAGGCAGATTCACCAATCAACATTGCTTTTCTATTGCGCCAAACCATTGCTGATTCAGCAGCAATAAGCATATAGGTGAGATCTATAAGCGTCACATCGCAGTTCATCATATAGTACTTTCGTACGAACTCACTATATGAGTTAGGAAGTGACTGAAGAACCCAATCAACATCCTGTTGGATAAGGTGTCTAAGTCCATAACTTATTTGGTATATACTTGACCCGACCCGGCATGGTCCATTTGGGTTGCACTTCACCTGAACAATTTATGGATAATTTTATGAGAGTTATACACGTATGTTTATTAATATATTATAAGCTATAATATATTAATATGAAGTCATGTTCTTTAATTAGTCTTAGTCTTAAATTAATTATGAATTAATTTAGAGATTAAAAGGAAGACTAATTAGATTATGGGCTATTGGTTTTATATGGTGTGGGCTAACACTCATTTGTTAATGGGCTAGGCTTGGATGGAAGTTCATGGATGATCCATGGAGCTTTTAACCCATGGATCCTTGGAATAGGAAAGGTCATGGGTTATTAGGGTTTCACCCTAACCATGTACACTATATAAGCATGATTACGTTGCATGAAATAGCCACTAGTGTGTGTGCTTGTGTGTGGCCGAAAATTACAAGTGTGTGTACACTCTCTAAAGGTTTCCAAGTGTTTGTGGTGATTTGTGATTTCCATTTGAGGCATTCACACTATTGGTGCTTGGCTCTCAAACTCCAAGGAATCAATCTCATCAAAAGGTATGTAATCTCATCTAACTCTTTTATGTTTAAAAGTTCCCCATGCCATGTTAGATAAGTTATGAACCTTGGAAAAATTATTATTTTTCATGTATTAGACAAACATAGATCCAAGGTTTATTAGGGTTGCATGCACACTTAGGAAGTGTTAGATTGCTCAAAACCCAACAGTGGTATCAGAGCCTAGGCTTGCTTGTTTGATACTTGATGTAAAATAGTGAAAAAGGTTGAAATTGTTGCTGTCTGGCTGATGGACTCGCCGAGTCCATGGGGGGACTCGCCGAGTACAAGGCAAAATTCATCCGACTCGCCGAGTAGGTTCGTGCACTCGGCGAGTAGAATGATCAGAATGCAGAATTTTGACTTTTGCTGCTGGAAATGGACTAGAAACATTACCCTAAACTGTTTTGGTGTTTTAAAACTTGTTTTAGTTGGTGTAATGGTTGTTCTAATCCATTTACAATAGCATATATCAAAATTCCATGATTTTATGTGTTCATATAATTTCTTGAAATTTTGATGATCATGTTCATGTTCTTATGAATTTAGAAGATGATATGAATTATTAGCTGAATTGTTTAGAATTAATTCTTGATCATTTATGTGTTTTAATGGAGTCCATAATTTGTCCTCAAGTTATGGATATCCAAAGGTCACTTTTCTTTAACACACACATTTAAACACATAAGTTACATGAAAATGAAGAGTCTTCATTTTTATGAACCTATAATTCATGAGTTATGAAATGAAAAGTTTTGGATAGTTACAAAACTTGCCCTTAAGTTTTGGAATTTGTAAAGTTTCACACACTTTAATAAACATTAATTCCAACCCTTAGAGTTTTAATAGTTAAAATTCAACCCTTATACTATTTATAACATTAATGGTTAATTATTATATATATGTATAAGAATAAGTCGTTCTACTATTAGTAGGCCTCATTCACGAAGCCGGTCTATAAGGTGGGTATAAGGTTGTTGCCTATAAAATGGCAACTTAATGGGTGTCCACTCTCACCCACCGCTTGCTTGACTGGTGGAGGGTCGTTAGCCGAACGGGTAGGACAATGACTTTAAATCCTCATTAAAAGTATAATGATTATTATAAAGTAACTAAACCTCTTTAATTCCCAATCTTAGTTATTTTAGGAAAAATGTGAACATGGTGCTAGTCCATGGAATTCACACTTTGTATCTTACCAAGTCGTTGGTGGAGCGTGTGTGGTTAACCGGCACACTAACTTGGACTAGTAAGGATCACGAAGGGTGACTTAATGTTTGTCATAGATCAATGGAGCGTGTGTGGTTAACCGGCACATTTATTAGGTGATAATATTAAGGGTACCAAGTGAATTAGCATGGTTATTCACACCTTGTTTTGTGATCCTCGGCATCCTAGTCACAAAACTTGAAGAACACAATCGAGATTGAAACATGCCATTGAAAAGTTCAATGAATCTCAAAAGAATCTAGGAATTTCAAATCCAATTAAAACCTAATAATTCATTTTGTTTTTCATGGTGGAAATTGGTGAATCGTCATTCACCTACCTTTCAAATATATTATTACTTAGATTACGACATCCTTCTTCTAAGTATAATATATTGTGATTGGGTCCTAGCCTTAATATTATTTTTGGGTGTCTTATTAAGGATTCTATATATCTAATCTAAACTTGCTTTCTTCTTTCAGATGTCTTCCAACACTAATGCTTCGGGCTCTAACCCAGCTGGTTCTTTCTCTCTCATGAATCTTTGTGGGAGAGTCATCTTTGATGGTTCCAACTTCATGGATTGGATTAGGAACATCAGGATGGTTACTCGTTATGAGGACAATGAATATGTCCTCGATAAGGAGTTAAAAGAGCTTGATGAGTCTACTGCTACTCCTGAGGAGATCGCTGAATTCAGGACACATGAGAGAGATGCTACTAAGGTGGCATGTATCATGATGGCCACGATGACAGCCGAGCTCCAAAAGTCCTATGGGGACTTCTACCCTTTTGAGATGCACCAAGACCTGATGGAAAGGTACCATCAGAGTGCTCATCAGGAGCGGTATGAAATAATCTCCTCCATAATAACTACCCGCATGAAGGACGTTGAATCCATCACGGCTCACATGAAAAAGATGCAAAGGTATGTGGACCGTTTGCTGAAGCTGAATGTGAACATCCCTGAGGAGTTGGCAATTGACATCATTTTGCACTCCTTACCTTCTTGTTATGACCAATTTCGTATGACATATCATATGAACAAGGAGGAAGTTACCCTCAGCAAGCTTCAAGGACTCTTGAAGACCGCTGAAACCGGTCTTAAGGGCAAGGAGGTTGTTACCTCTACTACTCCTACTCCAACATCTACCCCTGTTTTGGCTATCGGGCAAGGCAAAGGGAAAAAGAGGAAGCACCCTTCGAAGGGTACCAAGGGAAAGTCTCTTGAAGGCTCCTCATCGAAGACCAAGAGCGGTTCTGTCACTCCTTCTGCCATTCCCAAGGATGTTGATTGCTACTATTGCCTAGACAAGGGGCACTGGAAGCGAAACTGCCCTAAGTACTTCCAGGATCTAAAGGATGCGAAAGTGAAACCCACCCATGCAGGTATTTACACTATATTGTCTAATTACTCAACATATTCTAACTCTTGGGTGCTTGATACAGGATGTGGTATTCACATATGTTCTGATTTGCAGGGCCTAAGAAGAAGTGAGGATGTGGAGCACGGGAAGATAAACTTGATCATGGGGAATAGGAAGGCTTCACCTGTTTCCAAGATTGGAGTTTATACTTTGTTGCTTAATAATGGGTTAAAATTAGATTTGAATAAATGTGTGTACTCGTCTAAAATGGCGAGGAATATTATTTCTTTTCATGCTTTGTACAAACAAGGTTTTACCTTTTCGTTTGATAATGAATGGGGTGGTATTAATGCTTTCTTTAAAAATGTGTTTTATTTTAAAGCATTACCTTGTGATGGTGTGTATGAAACTGTGTCGATTGTAGACAACTTAGGAAATAATGTGTTGTATATTGATTCTTCTACTAGCCAAGATAAAGCATCATTGTGGCATTGTTGTCTTGGACATGTAAACAAGAAACACATAGGCAAACTCCAAAAGAGTGGAGTCTTGGAGTCATTCGACCTTAAATCGGATGATAGTTGTGAATCTTGTCTACTTGGAAAGATGACAAAATCACCCTTCACTGGAACTTGTGAAAGGGGTGAGGGTTTGTTGGACCTAATACATACTGATGTATGTGGGCCATTCAAAACCGCCACAAGGGATGCTAATCGGTATTATGTGACTTTTATTGATGATTTTAGTAGATATGGGTATTTCTACTTAATCAAACATAAGTCAGAAACCTTTGAAAGGTTTAAGGAATTCAAACAGGAAGTAGAAAATCAATTGGGCAGGAACATTAAGATGCTTCAATCCGATCGAGGTGGTGAGTATCTTAGTACCGAGTTCCTTGACTATCTTAAGGAGTGTGGGATTGTCTCACAATTGACTCCTCCCAGGACACCACAGCTAAATGGTGTAGCTAAGAGGCGTAATCGAACCCTGTTGGACATGGTTCTCTCTATGATGAGTCAAGCTTCGCTACTAATCTCTTTTTGGGGGTATGCCTTAGAGACTGCCGCCCATATCCTTAATCTAGTCCCTACAAAGAAGGTTACCAAAACACCTCATGAGATGTGGACTGGGAAGGTTCCCAATTTAGACCACATCAAGATTTGGGGTTGCGAGGCTATCGTGAGGCATGAAACTCATGATAAGCTCGAACCCCGAAGTGAAAGGTGTATTTTCATCGGCTACCCACATAAATCTTTTGGTTACCTCTTCTACAGACCCAGTGAGAATGTGGTCTTTATAGCAAGAAGAGGGGTCTTCTGTGAGAGGGAGTTTATAAGCCAAGGAGACAGTGGGAGGCAAATTGATCTTGAAGAAATTCAAGAAGCAATTGGTGAAGGAACCTCAGACACTAGCAATCAACCTGAGGAGGAAACTCCTGTTGAGCAAGCTGACATGTCTGTAACTCCGAGGCGTTCCACACGGGTTAGGAACACACCTTCGTTTTATTATGGCTTTCATATTACTACGGAAGGTGATACGTTTATCAGCGATAGTACACTAGTAAATTTGGATGAACCTAGCAGTGTTAAGGAAGCCATGGCAGGCCTGGAGTCTGCTAAATGGAATGAGGCTATGGACAGCGAGATACAGTCCATGTATGACAATCAAGTTTGGAACTTGGTTGACAATGTACCACTCCGTAAAACAGTCGGGTGCAAATGGATATTCAAGAAGAAGACCGACATGGAAGGAAAAGTGCATACTTATAAGGCTCGACTGGTTGCAAAGGGTTTTACTTGGACTCAGGGTATTGATTATGATGAAACCTTCTCGCCGGTAGCAAAGATTAAGTCTATTAGGGTTATGCTAGCCATTGCTGCATTTCATGATTATGAAATATGGCAAATGGATGTTAAAACCGCTTTCCTTAATGGAAAGTTGGCTGAGGATGTGTACATGAATCAGCCAAAGGGTTTTGTCAGTGCAGAGTACCCTAATAGAGTATGCAAGCTTGAGAAATCCATTTATGGATTAAAACAAGCATCTCGTAGCTGGAATCTTTGTTTCGATGAGAAGGTCAAAGAGTTTGGCTTCTCGAGAAGTGAAGATGAGTCTTGCGTGTATGTCAGAGCTAGTGGGAGTATAGTTAGCTTCTTGGTACTGTATGTGGATGACATACTACTTATAGGAAATGACATCCCAACCTTGCAGGAGGTTAAGTCTTGGCTTGGGAAGTGCTTTGCTATGAAGGACCTAGGGAGGCTGCCTATATCCTAGGGATAAGGATATTAAGAGAAAGGAGTAAAAGGCTAATTGGACTTAGTCAGAGTACCTACTTGGATAAGGTGTTGAAAAGGTTCAACATGCAGAATTCCAAGAAGGGAGATTTACCGATCCAAAGCAATGCCAAACTGAGTAAGGCTCAGAGTCCGAGTATAGAGGCAGAGATAGCTGAGATGAGCCAATTACCGTATGCTTCTGCTGTTGGCTCGATCATGTATTCTATGACTTGTACCCGCCCTGATGTGGCCTTTGCTTTGAGCATGGTCAGCAGGTATCAGGGGAACCCTGGCAAGGCTCATTGGGCCGCGGTAAAGAACATTCTCAAGTACCTGCGGAGGACTAAGGATTGGATCCTTACCCTTGGTGGGAGTGATGACTTGAGAGTATTAGGGTATAGTGATGCTAGTTTTCAGACTGATAGGGATAACTTCCGCTCTCAGTCGGGCTGGGTCTTTACCTTAAATGGAGGGGCAATTTCTTGGAAGAGTTCCATGCAGGAGACGGTGGCTGATTTGACTTGTGAATCAGAGTATATAGCAGCGAGTGAAGCAGCAAAGCAGGCGATATGGCTGAAGAACTTCATCGGAGACCTTGGAGTTGTACCAGCTATTAAAGAACCTATGGAGATTTTCTGTGAAAACAATAGTGCGGTTGCCTTAGCCAAGGAACCAAGAGATCATGGCAGATCCCGACACATTGACAGAAAATATCACTTCATAAGACACAAGATTTAAGAAGGACTCCTCGTGGCAAGGAGGGTATCGTCAGATGAGAATCTTGCATATCCCCTTACGAAGGGACTGACGAAGGTTAAGCATTTTCAGCATGTGAGGCGCATCGGGCTGAGGGACGATATTAGTTTTACAGATTAGATAGTTTTCCTGAAACTTGTAAAATGTAATCGACATTTGATGATGAATAAAATTTGTGATTTATTTATGAGTAAGGTGTTACTGTCTCTGTCAATTATTTACTATTGTTTCAGTTTTGCATGTTTTGACTTCCAGAATAATTAATTTATTCAAACTTCCACAATCAGTCATATGTCGGAAGTAGGTATGAATCAAGATTGTCATGAATTGGGTTTGTAGATGGCTAAAGGTGTTTAGACATGGCAATGGTTGCTGCAACATTCATGAGTACCCATAAGTTATGAGTATTGGTATAAACCCACGCTCACTTGTATCACTTCATGGAATTTATCTCGAGTGATCGTGAGACGATAATATCATATAACTCTTCAAACCTAGAGATATGATTTGTTACCTATGAGTTTGTTGTGCATTGATTGCACGTAAACGCATTAGTAACTTGATGTTATAAAACGTGCCTTTGTGTACAATTCAACAAGTAGTAGAATAAGCAAATGAGTCGAAGTTTATCTGTTCCTTCTAGAAATAGAAGCGATATCTAGGCCCCTCGATGATTTTGTGTTGACCCATGTACCGGGCTCGGTCAGAACTAAACCGATGTGTTCAGTAAAGTTCTTTGTCAAACAAATCGAAAATTGAGAAACAACTGCCAGACAATAAGCAAGACATAGTTCCATGTGTTTGTCCGGCTGATATCATGAGAACAGAGGATTATATGATCACTTGTCATAAAATGGCGCTTCATAGTTTCACAGAGTTTTCGAGAGCTACGATTGTTGGTTGGTTCCTGAAGTTATATAGGCAAATACATTTATTAGACTTATCCAAGTGGGAGTCTGTTGGATAAGGTGTCTAAGTCCATAACTTATTTGGTATATACTTGACCCGACCCGGCATGGTCCATTTGGGTTGCACTTCACCCGAACAATTTATGGATAATTTTATGAGAGTTATACACATATGTTTATTAATATATTATAAGTTATAATATATTAATATGAAATTGTGTTATTTAATTAGTCTTAGTCTTAAATTAATTATGAATTAATTTAGAGATTAAAAGGAAGACTAATTAGATTATGGGCTATTCGTTTTATATGGTGTGGGCTAACACTCATTTGTTAATGGGCTAGGCTTGGATGGAAGTTCATGGATGATCCATGGAGCTTTTAACCCATGGATCCTTGGAAAAGGAAAGGTCATGGGTTATTAGGGTTTCACCCTAACCATGTACACTATATAAGCATGCTTATGTTGCATGAAATAGCCACTAGTGTGTGTGCTTGTGTGTGGCCGAAAATTACAAGTATGTGTACACTCTCTAAAGGTTTCCAAGTGTTTGTGGTGATTTGTGATTTCCATTTGAGGCATTCACACTATTGGTGCTTGGCTCTCAAACTCCAAGGAATCAATCTCATCAAAAGGTATGTAATCTCATCTAACTCTTTTATGTTTAAAAGTTCCCCACCCCATGTTAGATAAGTTATGAACCTTGGAAAAATTATTATTTTGCATGTATTAGACAAACATAGATCCAAGGTTTATTAGGGTTGCATGCATACTTAGGAAGTGTTAGATTGCTCAAAACCCAACACATCCATCTCCTCACAGACAACGGATACCAACATATTTCTTAGAAATCTAATTCTAACTCTAAGTAGTAGCTCAAGAATCTAATCTTCAAGTAATGCGATCGAAATCCATTCCTTCACGGTTAGATTCTGCTCACTTCTCCCCTTAAGCTTCCTCTCTTTTCTTCGATCCTACAAAACATCAATTGCAATCTTATCACGTTATGTATTAAGAATCTAGAATAGAAGCTTAAAAGAGTTAGTCAATGGATTTTTACCTAAAGCAGAGCCATTTGTTTTGACTCTCCCATCTCTTAGATCTCTTAGGTAAATAGGGAAGCTTCGTCTCCAATGCCCCTTCTCCTGGCAATAAAAGCAAATTGACTCTTTTGGAATAGGACATGGAACTACTTTAGACATTGCCTTTCTCTTATGATCAAACCTTTCGATCATAGCATGTCTGTCGTTGCCATTGTCTATATCCATAGAGGTCTTGAAGGCAGATTCACCAATCAACAATATTTTTCTATTGCGCCAAACCATTGCTGATTCAACAGCAATAAGCATATAGGTGAGATCTATAAGCGTCACGTCGCAGTTCATCATATAGTACTTTCTTACGAACTCACTATATGAGTTAGGAAGTGGCTGAAGAACCCAATTAACATCCATCTCCTCACAGACAACGGATCCCAACATTCTTAACCTATCAATATGTGACTTCATCCCTAGGACGTGTGCACACACCGACTTTCCTTCTTTATGTTTACTTGCTAAAAGGGCTTGAGTGAGCTTGAACTTTTAAAGCCGTAGAACTTGTGGGTTGGGGAGAATAATTGGAGAAGGTGGAGGAAGTGAAGCATGATCTCTTGTTCCTCGATCGAATTGTGGAATATCATCTTCATGCGGAAAGCTTGTTCCACGAGATTTAGGAAGACCATAGTTGTCGAACTTTGACATCTACAAAACGGGAGAAAACGAATTCAAGTTAGTTGATTGATTGAGTCCTTAGTAAATCACCCAAATGAGATACTAAGGCTAGGACCCAACACAATACGCTACAACCTAGAAAAGGGATGTTGTAATCTAGTTGCAGAATATTTGAAGGTAAGTGAATGACGATTCACTAATTTCCACCATGAAAAAATGAAAAAGAAATTTAAGTTTTAAATCTATGAAAATTCCTAGATCATTTGAGATTCATTGAACTTTTCAATGGCATGTTTAAATCTCGATATGCCCCGCTAGTTTGTGACTGGGATGCCGAGGATCACAAAGAGGGTGTGAATAACCATGCAAACTTACATGGTGCCCTCACATGTTACAGTCACCTATTCGATGTGCCAGTAAACCACACACACTCCACCGAACTATGACAAACATTGAGTCACCCTTTGCTACCTTTGCTTAGAACCATTTAGTGTGCCGGTAAACCACACACGCTCTACTAACGTCTTCGCAAGGGCACAAAGTGTAATTTCATGGAATTGCATCAATTCACTTTTGCCTAAGTAACTAATATTGGGAAATTGTAAAACATTTAGTTACTTTTGTACTTCATTATACTTATAATGGAAGGTTTTTTCCTATCCTACTCGTTCGGCTAACGACCCTCCACTAGTCAAGAGTGCGGTGGGTAAGAGTGGATACCCATTCAATCGCCATTTTATAGGCAATTTCCTTAAACACCCCTTATAGACCAGCTTCGTGAATGAGGTCTACTAACGGTAAGACTGACTTTTACTCATACATATATATAATGTTAGACTTTTAATGTTATATATAGTATAGGCTGTATTTTACACTTTTAAAATACTAGGAGGTCACATTTAACAATTATACTTTTAATTCAATTAAATTGTAAACCTAAACTTTTATGGATTTATTAAACCTCTTTTAATTATACACCTTAATTAATTAATAAAACCATAAGAGTGTGATTTGAACTTTTCAAAACAATACTAGGGTTTTAGAATTTAACATTCCTAAATTAAACTTTTTAATCAACTTTTAAATTCCAAAATTTGAGGCCAAGTTTTGAAACATTTCAAAACATTAGGTTTAGAATTTAAATATACATCAAAATTAAACTTTTAATCAAAATTTAAATTCCAAAACTTGAGGACAAGTTTTGAAACCTTTTCAAAACATTAGGGTTTCAACTATTTAAATTTCAAAACTAAACTTTTGAGTTTAAATTTAAACTATAAAACGTAAAGGGGAAAAATTGAAACATTTCATAACACAAGGATCAAATAACAAATAATATAAATTAAACAATTAATATCATCATTATCTATATTTGACCTAATTTTCAATTTCTTGCAAAATAAGTTACCCAAATAATCCAATCTTTATAATATAAGGAGTAAATATTTTATTAATTGATAAATATCTTCAATTAGATTAAGAATATACTCATATATATCATAAAATCGGATTTATATTGATCTAATATGATAAAGGTAAGTATCTCAAAGATAAACAGCAAGAAATCCCAATATTTGCTCTTTCTGATGCTTGGACTCGCCGAGTACCCCAATGGACTCGCCGAGTAGGGGCCTACTCGCCGAGTCCACAATGGGACTCGCCAAGTTCATTAGGCAGTTTGGCCAAAAATCGAATTTGCAACTTGAATAAACACATAATGCATCAATACAATAGAAACTAATCAAGTCTCTGATACCACTGATAGGTTTTAGTCATAAGAACATCCTATGTGCTCATACAAACCCTAATGCTTAGATCTAGGTTTCTCTATTGTACATGCAATTCATCCAAGACTATAAACCCTAGATCTAGAATATGATAATCAATATGACATATAAATTAGGGTTTAGATCATACCTTGATTGTTATGTAGCAATAACAATACCAAATCCTTCTTGTATTGACTTTAGAAAGCTTAGAGTCACAAATGTCACTCCTCTAATGGTTCACAAACACCAAGAGCAAGAGGATGAAGAGGAGAAGAGAATGAGGCTGCCCAAAACATGTGGAAACCCTAGAAGGAAGCTTGTCCACGTTTTTGGGGCATAAGGGCTCTATATATAGTGAGGCTATTAGGGTTATCTAACAAGGAAACCCTAATTTGGATGCTTAAGCCCTAAGCAACCCATGGAATCCTTTCCTTAAAGGCCGTGGACGATTTCTAAAGGGTTTCCCCATAGAATTCGTCCACTCCTTAATATAAGGCAATCCATAGCCCAAATTGCAATTATCTTATAATTACAATTCCAGTCCATTAAGTTTAATTAATCTGTTTTAGTCACAAAACTAATTACCAATTAATTCTTGACTAATATTAATTAAAAAATATGATTTCACCTTTAATATATTATTCTCATAATATATTAATAAATCATATTTAATCCTTTCTCTTCATAATTCATCCTATCAAGTTGCTTTGGTGAAGGCAACCCAAAAGGACCATGCACCATCGGGTCAAGTACATAGCAAAATAGTTATGGACTTAGATACTAATCCAACATATAGTATGTTCATTCAAAACACATTCCAGATAAAAGATGAGGCACATACACATAACATGTATTTCATAGAGAATAAATCATATCCATGAGATAGAAGAAAGTGAATATACATTCACATATATAACAACAAAATATACACATAACACGTATTTCGTATAAAATACTTCATAATTATGCGTTAGAAGAAAGTAACTACACACTCACTTGATCAGAAGATGATCAGACAACACTACAACTCGTAGAAGTAGTATTTTTCGGTAGATCTGGAAGATCTTCACAAAAAACCGGACTCCTCGCGGGCACAGCTTCGGCTTGGAAACTCTTTTTCTTCTCGGGATCTTCGGGCTTCGGGACTCGCTTCGGGTCTCGGAATGATACCGGGGCTTCGGGATATTTCTTGCACGTAAATCAAGGTAAAACAAGAAAGAGAGAGAGGAGAGAAAATAGCAACCCTAAACGGCTGGCCCTTCAAATCTATTTATAGGGAAAAATCTGCCCTTGCCACGTCGTGGCACCTTTTTCCGTGTCGTGGGCTTGATCAACACTGCATGCGTCATCGCAAGTTGCATCTGGGGGACTCCCAGAGGTGTCAGAAGACCTGCCATGTCGTGGCACTGCTTGCCACGTCGTCGTCTCTGACACAACTTTGGGGTTCGCGCCCTGAACTTCAGAAATTCATAACTTTCGCATACGAACTCCGTTTTCGACGTTCTTTATATCGACATGATGGTGAGATTATGCTCTACAACTCTCATTTAGACTCCGTTGGCTAATTTTGACGTTATTTTTAATATATTTTAAATATATTACTTATATATTATTTTTAGTAGGCCGGGACAGGAAAACTCCGTTTGAAATTTATAACTCCTTCATCTGAACTTCGTTTTTGTCTGTCTTTTTGTCGTTGGACTACTTTTGATGAGATCTTAGACTCGCGTTTAGATTGTTTCGATTAAGAATCACTCGATCTCATAATTGAGTATTCGGGCTGCATACCGCTAAGTCGAAACTTCGAAAAATCATAACTTCCTCATACAAAGTCAGATTTGGGCATTCTTTTTATGCATGCTGTTGGTTTAACGAACCCTACAACTTTTGTTTAGATCACTAAGGCTAGATATTGCTCTATCTTAAATTCATATTTTACGTCGTTCGGCATCGTGTCGGTTCTGTCACGAAACATCGACAGGTCATAACTTCTTCGTTATAACTCAGATTTCGCATTCCTTATATCTCCGGAATCCTTGTTTCGACCACTACAACTTTATGAAAAGATATTGGGCTTATATCACACTTTAATTTTGATGCTTATTTTATTCTTAATTCAATTAAGCCACACAACTAAGCATAAAACACATAATACTCAAATATTTCATCATTAATACTTCAAAAGAATTACACAGGTTAACTTAGACTATTACATCAACAATAATGCCTAGCTTGGAAACACGGGCGTTAAAGAAAGCTCAGCAAACCTCCCCGAAGTACCACTCGTGCAGTACGTCAAGTTCAATCCAAAGACCCACCTTTTCAATCTTAATTATATACGACTCGTATACCCGAGACTATGATTGATGAACCAGGTATGAGTTATACTATGAACTTTAGGATGGAGACTGCCCAAAACTGCGAGTGAACGTGCTTCCGTGAGAATAAACTTAGAAATACTTATCCTTTTCCCTAATTCATGAGTATTCATACTTTATTTTAGATCTTCACGACATCTAATCCACCCCAAGGTTTTGCCATTTGTCCTAACCTCCCTAAACAACGAAGCTCTAGTTATTTACAACAACAAACCAAGTACGAACCTTCTCCTCATTTCGTGTATGCAAGCTCAGAAGTGCTTACGAAAGGAATATCATGCATTCCTTGCACACATCGCCGAGACGTGCCGAGAAGTGAAGGATATTCAGAACATCCAAGAAGTATGCGGCTTTCCTGACACCTTTCTAGAAGGACTACCGAGACTACCACCATAGCGTCAAGTCGAATTCAGAATTGACTTAGTTCCAGGGGCTACCCCAGTAGCCACATCACCTTATTGTCTAGCTCCAACTGAGATGCAAGAACTTCCTAGTGAGCTTAACAAACTCCTCAGAAGCGGATTCTTTAGGCCAAGTTTCACACCTTGGGAAGCACCAGACTTGTCTGTAAACAAGAAAGAGCGTTCCAAACGCTAAAGTAAGCCTGATGTATCGCACCAATATTATCCCTCCCAAAAGGGATATAATATTTTGTGGTGTAATGTGTGACAACTGTCAAAAATTAAGGTCATACTTGACTCTTACGATTAGTAAGTTGTTTAACTACAATAGGAAATGCCAATACCCGAATTAGAATAAAACTTCAAACTTTGTTACAATTGAAAAAAAAGGTATAAACGCTAAAAATAAATTAAAATATTCTAATTTCATCCCAATATGATGGTGAATATCAAACAATGTTCCAAAAACTCTAAAGAGCCCAAAAATCCAAATTTATAAACTTTAAAACTTAAAAACTCTGTAAAATTTGCTATAAACTTCCTAATATCAAATTTTAATAATCAAACTATGGGATATAATAAAAGACACAAAAATTTAAATTATCAAACATTAATCATAATTTATTAGTTAAAATCAAAGATTTTTAAATAAATCAAGAATTACATAAAGAAGCTTTTTTTATAAAGATTAGGGTTTTATAAAAATTGAAGAGGGAAATTATTTAAATTGAATTAGGAGAGAGAGGGCCTTTAATATAATCAAAAATCCGGCACCCCCTCTCCCCCATGCTCTCTCTTCCCAAAAACATCAATCATTAAACTCATTCTTACACTTCAACTTCCCTCTTCATTCTCTCTCTCACACTCCACCCTTGCAACTTTCAAACTCTCGCTTCCTCTCTCCAAACCCACGAAAATCATCAGCCAAGAACACCTCTCCACACTCAAATCTTCATTTTCTAAGGTTGTTCATCAAGGTATTCACGAAAATCCTTCATTTTCCCTTACCTTTTTTTTTTGTTTTAAAGAGTTTTCTTGCATTTCTCATTCCTCTACACCGTTCTTTATAAACATTCATGAACATATCCATGAATGTTGAGTTTGATGATGATGGTGGTAGGGTTTCACCCAAGAACAACATGCATGTTGTTTAATGGTGAAATCTAAGGACCAAAACCTAGGTCAAACGCTAAAATACAGATTTTTACAAGTTTTAAGGGTTCATATACCTTATGTATTCAAGTATTTCCTTTGAAAACATCACTATGACCAACATATGTCCATGCATGGTCTTCAAACCATGATGCATGTGATGAATACCAAGCTAATGAGCTTGATGATCAAAGTACATTGTTAATAGTGCATGTAAATGATTTTAATTATAAAAAAATCTAAAAGTTCTTTTCAGTTCGAAATAAAATTTTCCCAGATTCCCATCAAGATGATATTAATATCTGGAAAATCCTACGAGTTTTTATCATTTCATCGATTTATTAAAATTGTTACAAGAAAAAAACGGAATAAATCACATAAAATACTTTCAGAGGTCTATAAATCGTAACTAAATTTGTGGAAGACCCCTGTGGTAAATAATGACGTCTCACTAAGTTTCATCGATTTATGTTGCTATTTAGTATGACTTTTTATTTTCTTTTTGTTTTGTTCCAATAAATCACAAAGCCACTTTAGAGAGTGTCACAGTTGTATCTAACAATTTACTCAGAAACACAATTTCAGAATTTTTCATAATGCAATTCTATTTTTCCCTAATTTTTGTATTTATAAGGGCCTAAAAATAGAAAAAAGTAGTTCTGCTCATCCATAATTCATGCAAATTTACCATAACACCTCTTAGTACATTAGGAGCTTACATAAAAATTGTGATTATTTTTCTCTTCTGTATACTATTTTTCTCCTATTTTCTAAGATTAAATACACTTAAATACACAAAATCGGATTATACAATATGAAAACCACCTTTGGTATTTTAACAGGTTATTTACACTGTAAATGATGTTACAAATTTTTTTGGTAATTTACTTTAACTGTTTATTATTTATTCTCTAATTAATGATTATTTAAGAAGATAAAAAAAATAAAAATAGAAATACCAACTGAAAAACACCTTTTATATTTTTCACAGCTTCTATATGTATAATAAAAGTAATATAAAAAGTTTGGGTAATTTTGGAAACTGTGTTCTACTTATTTCAATTTTATTAGAACAAATGCTCAAAAATCATAAAATTGGGTTAAACAGTTTGGAAATCCATTTTTTTTATTTATCCTAACTTAATAATATTTAATAACAGTAATATAAAACGTTTGAGAATTTTTATCCTTTGGATGCTATTTTTCATGAATTTATGTTGTTATGAAGGCTTAAAAATTTGGAAAAATAGTTAACCATATCAAAAATTCAAAGGAAATTTTCTGGAAGACCTCTACTGTATTTAGAATGAAAATACAAGGTTTGACAATTTTTGAAAACTTTTTTTATAATATTTTACATTTTTAGGAATTTAAAACACCTTTAAATATGTTGAAATACCCTCAATTTATATTACTAAATCTGTAAAATTAATATCCAAAATTGTCTTAATCACATGATTTATACAATTTCATCATTTCAGAAAAATTGTAACCAATTAATATAAAACCAACATAAATTTGGCATTTCTCTATATGTAGAGTTTAGTATATTAGCATTAGATTTCCAACTGGAAACTCACTAGTGTGTGTTTGATGTCGTGGGATCTTGGTAGTAAGGCGTTGGTGTATTCCGAGGCACTACTTGTACCTACTCGAAATATTGTGAGTATTCACGCACTCCCCTATTTTCAATTTTTATGCTTTGGGGTGGAAAAGCATGTCCCGGAAAACTATTATTTGTTCGTTGTATTTAAATTGATTTGTATCAAACATGTTTTCTATTTTATTGCTATATCTCTCTCTGTATGTCTATGCAACACGGAACATGAGAACTTATCGTATTAAGGCCCTTCCCTTATCTCTAACCATTAACTCTTTGAGCCAATAGTCATTATGGATAGCGCTATTAGGAATTGACAACTCCTCACTCGCCCTATTGCTGGAGTGCATGATACCATATTCATCTATGGAACGATAAGCATAGATCTTGATAGGGCTTCAGTCATAGGCTTTGTTCAGAACTCATTGTTTGCTCATACACATACAAACTTGTTAATTATTATGACAATAAACTCATTTATCAATTATAGCAATCAATATTGTTTCTCATTATAATAATGAACTTTGTTTCTCATTAAAGGAATGTACTTGTATTTATGAAATGTCTTATACCAAATCTTGATTTTATAAACTTGTGAACTCACCAACTATTTTCATAGTCGACGATCGTTTTACATGCTTTTTCAGGAAATAATTTTGGATTAGTGTCTAAGTCCATAACTATTTTGGTATGTACTTGAACTGATGGTGCATGGTCCTTTTGGGTTGCCTTCACCAAAGCAACTTGATAGGATGAATTATGGAGAGAAAGGATTAAATATGATTTATTAATATATTATGAGAATAATATATTAAAGGAGAAGTCATATTGTTTAATTAATATTAGTCAAGAATTAATAAGAATTAAGCTTGTGGCTAAAAGACATTAATTAAACTTAAGGGACTAGAACTGTCTATTGTGTGATAGTTGAATATTGAGCCAATGGACTCCATATAGGGGTGGACGAATTCTATGGGGAAACCCATTAGAAATCGTCCAAAGGCCTTTAAGAAAGGGGTTCATGGGTTGCTTAGGGCCTAAGCATCCAAATTAGGGTTTCCTTGTTAGATAACCCTAATAGCCTCACTATTTAAGGAACCCTTAAGACTCAAAAACGTGGCGAACTTGTTCTCTAGGGTTTCCACACGTTTTGGGTAGCCTCCTTCTCTTCTCCTCTTCATCCTCTTGCTCTTGGTGTTTGTGAGCCATTAGAGGAGTGACATTTGTGACTCTAAGCTTTCTAAAGTCAATACAAGAAGGAATTAGGATTGTTATTACTATATAACAATCAAGGTATGATCTAAGCCCTAATTCATATGTTATATTGATTAGATCTAGGGTTTTGAGTCTTGGATTAATACCATGTACAATAGAGAAACCTAGATCCAAGCTTTAGGGTTTGCATGAGCACATAGGATGTCTTTTGGCTAAAACCCATCAGTGGTATCAGAGCCTAGATTGGTTTCCATTGTATTGATGCATATTTAATCGAAATCTGCACTGAAAATCAAAATTTTTGGGTTCTGAGTGTTTGACTCGCCTAGTCACTTGGTGCACTCGCCGAGTCAAGTGTACTCGACGAGTAGAAACGTATGACAACTAATTTTTTGCGATTTTCTTCCTGTTTTACCTTTGGATAATTACCATAAACATATTTTTGTTATAAAATCCGAATTTTATCAATAATTGGTGATTATCCTTACCTAAATAGAAGATAATTGTCAAAATTTAGATAATCTCTTGTTTTTGTTAGATAAAATTTGATTATTTGTAATTTAGATTTTGAATTATCTTGTGAAAAGTTTCAATTTTTCCCCTTTAGGTTTAATAGTTTAAATTTGAACTTAATAGTTTTGTTTTGAAATTTAAACAGTTAAAACCCTAATGTTTTGAATAGTTTCAAAACTTGCCCTCAAGTTTTGGAATTTAAATTTTGATTAAAAATTTTGATTTTGAAATATTTAGATTCTAAACCCTAAT
The DNA here is from genome assembly GCF_051521515.1 of Lactuca serriola. Lineage (NCBI taxonomy): Eukaryota > Viridiplantae > Streptophyta > Magnoliopsida > Asterales > Asteraceae > Lactuca > Lactuca serriola. Next base: position 121,496,431 of record NC_136415.1, on the reverse strand, counting down.
GTTTTGAAATGTTCAAGACTTTCCCTCAAGTTTTGGAATTTAAAAGTTGATTAAAAGTTTAATTTAGAAATGTTAAATTCTAAAATCCTAGTATTGTTTTGAAAAGTTCAAATCACACCCTTATGGTTTCATTAATTAATTAAAGTGTATGATTAAAAGAGATTTAATAAATCCATAAAGTTTTGGTGTACAGTTTAATTAAATTAAAAGTATAATTATTAAATTTGACCACCTAGTATTTTAAATGTGTAAAATACACCCTATACTATATATAACATTAAAAGTCTAACATTATATATATGTATGAGTAAAATTCAGTCTTACTGTTACTAGGCCTCATTCACGAAGCAGGTCTATAAGGGGTGTTTAAGGAAATTACCTATAAAATGGCGATTGAATGGGTATCCACTCTTACGCACCGCATTCTTGACTAGTGGAGGGTCATTAGCCGAACGGGTAGGATAGGACAAAATCTTCCATTATAAGTATAACGAAGTATAAAAGTAACTAAATGATTTCATAAAATTCCCAATCTTAGTTACTTTAGGCAAAAGTGAATTGATGCTATTCCATGAAATTACACTTTGTGCCCTTGCGCAGACGTTAGTGTAGCGTGTGTTGTTAACCGGCACACTAAATGGTTGTAAGCAAAGGTAGCAAAGGGTGACTCAATGTTTGTCATAGTTCGGTGGAGCATGTGTGGTTAACCGGCACATCGAATAGGTGACTGTAACATGTGAGGGAACCATGTAAGTTTGCATGGTTATTCACACCCGCTTTGTGATCCTCGGCATCCCAGTCAAAAACTAGAGGGGCATATCGAGATTTAAACATGCCATTGAAAAGTTCAATGAATCTCATAGGATCTAGGAGTTTTCAATACATTTAAAACTTAATCTTCTTTTTCGTTTTTAATGGTGGAAAATTAGTGAATCGTCATTCACTTACCTTCAAATGTTCTGCAATTAGGGTTACGGCATCCCTCTCCCGAGTTGTAGACTATTGAGTTGGGTCCTAGCCTTAGTATATCATTTCGGTGATTTACTAAGGACTCAATAAATCAACGAACTTGAATTCGTTTTCTCCCGTTTTGTAGATGTCAAAGTACGACAACTATGGTCTTCCCGAATCCCGTGGAACAAGCATTCCACATGAAGATGACATTCCATGATTTAATCGAGGAACAAGAAATCATGCTTCACTTCCTCCTCCTCCTCCCGTTGTTCTCCCTAACCCACAAGGTCGAAGAATTGAAAGGTTCAATGTCACTAAAGCCCTGTTGGAAATGAAACATGAAGATGGTAAACCCGTGTGTGCCCACGTTCTAGGAATGAAATCACACATCGATAGGTTGATAATGTTGGGTGCGTCATTCCCTGATGAGTTGGCTATAGGCTGGGTTCTACAGTCACTCCCTGAATCATATAATGAGTTCAAAAGAAAGTATTATATGATGGATCATGATGCAAACCTCATTGACCTAACTTACATGCTCATTGCTGCTGAATCAGAAATGATTTGGCAAAGCAATGGAGCATATTTGTTGGGAAAGTCAACCAACCATGCTTCTGAGGAAGTTCTAGGAGAACCGACCTGCGTTTGTTGCCAAGTGAAAGGGCGTTGGATACAAGTCTGCCCTAAGAGCCTGAAGAGTCCAGAAGATAGGAGAGTCAAAGAGTATGGCTGTACTTCAGGTAAAATCCACTATATAACTCCATTAAGTTCCTTTTCATTGATCCTTAATAAATGATGTGATAAGATTGCATTTGAATGTTTTGCAGGAACAGTGAAAAAGAGAGGAAGCTTGATGAAAGAGCAAGATGAGTACTCTAATGACGAATAAATGGATCTCGATCGCATGGATTCGAAGATTAGATTTTGAGCTTAGAAAGTTATGATAGAGTTGTTATGAATATGTATTACATAGTTTTTTTTAATTGATTTTGCATTGTAAGGACAAAATGTTTTCCGCTGCTTTTATGAATAAAATAAATTTGTTTGGCTCATTTATTTAATTGTTTATTTCCTTGCAATAAAATCGTTATGAAAAATTGATGTTTGCATGTATCTACAACGAATGGATGTGATTCTTAATTATGTTGTTTGTGGAAAGGTCAAGAATTTACCAAATAGGAAAAGTTTCTCATCGACCAAGTTTCAAGTGGACAGAAACTTGGAATCATGCAACAAGTATTGAATGATGAATGAGAAATTTCATATTTGGAAATTAGACTAAGTCATTGACAAAGTGTCAAGTGAAGGACTAGGAGATCGAGTACACAAAGTTGTGTGTTGATTAAGTCCACCACAAGAGTAACAATGATATTTGTCATGATTTACTAATGGTTTAGTAAATATGATTATACTTATAAGATTAAGTGTAATTCTGAATTGATTGAAAAGGTTTAAATCAATAGCAGTACGAATAAGAAGAATCAAGTAAGCAGAAAGATAAAAGTTTCTCTATTCTAAGAAGAAGGGAGAGTACCTTTTATACTTTATGATATGTCTTAATGATGAAGAACCATATTTCAATTGATCCTCTAAGTCTTAGTACAATTGTATGTATAAGAAGAGGAATCAAAAATTGAAGAAATGGTTAAATCAAGAAGTCAATCATACTTCATTCCAAAACAAGTCTTAGAGTTAACATTGTGATATTAAGTGACAAGTCTTAAAAAGGTTTATAACATTCATCAAATGTAGAATTTGGAAAAAGGATTTTCTTATTCTTATACATTTGAAATTGGTAAGTTGTGATTTCTTGGATAAGACAACGAATAACTATGACCAATTATGTGAAGTGTTTTGTCTTGATAAAAGCTACACTAACTCCTGAATATTTGTTTGTCAAGAAATGGTTATTGACAAGAGAATCTTATATGTCAAGGAGTCAGTGGGAGTCTTAATGGTGTTGAAAAGATTCAAGAACTAATCAAGAATAAAACCTTATCGATCATCACTAGCACACGAGTAGAGGTTTACAACCTATCGTGTTGACATTATCTTGTTTTCTGTACCGTTCCAATTGAGTTAATTATGCATGTGAGCCCTATGAGTTCTCATTTGAGTGCATAAAAGGCAAGGACCCTGATCAATGAAAAGTACATTGATAGGAAAAGGTGAGCTGCTTAACTACTTGGAAGACATGGTGGGTAGCCATGTTACCATAAGGTAAGAGATCAAAATCAAGAAAAGTTCGGTCCATAAGAGTTTGAATTTGTCGTAAACTTTGGTTTTAACAATTCGTATGGATAGGAACACATACACCATTAAAATCTAAGTGTCATAAGATTTTCTCCTTCATGAATATGATTGTGAGAAAATGCTTTCACTAAGAGAGATTTTAAGAAGATAGCAATTGTAAAATTGTATTCTCAAATTTGATTATGCTTATGGTATCCCTTTCCATAATTCGAATTGTGAGATTTAACAATTAGTCTGAATTGTTTAAGACACATATATGAGCTATCTTGGATAAAGGTGTATGAGATTAAGAAGCTTCGATAAAGGATTATCAAAGCATTAATTATTAGAAACATGAACTTAAGAAATTCAATAAGTATTGTTTTTCTGGAAGTTTAGCTGGTTTCTGAATACATGTCCAAGCTAGTGGGAGCAAAAGTGTTATGTTTATAATAATCATCATGATAGTGGGAGCATAAATGTTATGCTTGTATGATTATTAAGGCAAGTATTGGAAGTTAGCAATATTAATTATAGAAAACAAGAGTCATACTTTGCAAAGTTGTAAGGGTTGAATAGTTGTTTTGCTATAATTAAGGGAGAGAATATTATGCTTCATTTACAAATCTAAAGGCTTAGGTTGTGGAATGTTAATAAATTTAGTCAAGGATACATAGTGTGTTCTTAAATTTCGATTATGATTACGACATTCCTCTTCATATATCGAATTGTGAGAACAAAGCACGTAAAATATTATGGCAGAAGATTGATAAAGTATCAAATGTTTATGTAAGACATTATGCATCGTGTCTCATATGCTTCGGGTATAGGATCGATTGCAAATGCTATAATATTTGACCATTCTAAAATTTTCCAAATGTCTAACGCATTTAGAGGGAAAAAGGACAAGAATCGGTTTTGACTAAAATAATTAAACAACTATCAAAGGACAATCCAAAGTTCGCCGAGGATTGGTCGCTTGTGAGTAGTTGGAAGTATAGTATTGTATGAACCATATCAGCATTATTATGAATAGATAAGATTCTATTAAGAATGAGTTGTCATATGGTAAGTATGGAAAGGTTTCCATATTGGGACTTAGATATTGAGAATCTATGTCTAGATTAGAAACTTTTATGCAAAAGGATGTTCAAAGGAATGTACTTTGAATGAGAGACATCACATCTATGGAATTATCTTGTAACAATTTCCGATAGAGAGTTTTGTAATTCATTGGCAATAGTCATTGTGACTTTAGTGCAGTGACATTACAAAAGGATCATTGCATAAGATGTTAGAATCTAGCATATCCTATAAGTAGCAAGAATTTGATATTCTTACACTTGTGATAAGTATTGGGAGTTGTGAAATGAGTATGATTGGAAATGTATTCATTTGATCTGTTTCACAAAGTAAGAACCATAGGTAAACATTGTGTGCATGCTAAGAGCATGGGACAAGTGTGGTAATAATTCAAGTAAGAAGCTGATTACCCGAAACGTCAAATAATGAGTAATCGATATGGTGATAAATAAAAGGTGTTTTATTTATACTCAAAGGTTGAGGCCATATGGGATTAGTATTATCCTTGTGTTTCACTTTGCATGTTTTGACTTCCTGAATAATTTAATTGGTTGAGAACAGTCAAATTATTCAAACGGCCACAGTCGTTCATATGTTGGAAGTAGGTATGAATGAAGACTGTCATGAATTGGTGTGTGGATTGTCTAAAGTGTATTAGACATAAGCAATTGTTTGTTGCAACATTCATGATTGCTTATGAATATGATTTGAGCATTGGATTAAACACACGCTCACTTGAAACCGAGATGTATGAGTTGTATCTTGCGAGTCAGTTGCACATTGATAGTATGTAAACGCACCAGTAACTTTGTGTTATAAAACATATTGTTGTGTGTGATTTGGTGAGTAAGTGGAAGCGAGCATTGAGTCAAAGTTTATCCGTTCCTTTTATCCAAAGTAGGATAAAAGCGATATATGTGGGCCCCTCGATGATTTAGTGATGACACCTAAGTGCTTGGCCAAGCCGGGACTAAATTGATGTGTTCAATTGTAGTCTGTTGTCAGTCGTCATAAAACTGAATTCAGGAAATAGCACATAGACAGAGAGAATGATTTAGATCCATGTCTCAGTCTATATGATATCTAGAATGGAGGAATATATGATCCCTTATCTGAAGGACACGGGTATCTGATAAGATCAGAGTTGACAGCAGCTTTGGAAAGCTACGATTGCAGATCAGGATCTGAAGTCATACGCGGAATAGTTATTAGACTTATCCAAGTGGGAGACTGCTGTATTTGTGTCTAAGTCCATAACTATTTTGGTATGTACTTGAACCAATGGTGCATGCTCCTTTTGGGTTGCCTTCACCAAAGCAACTTGATAGGATGAATTATGGAGAGAAAGGATTAAATATGATTTATTAATATATTATGAGAATAATATATTAAAGGAGAAATCATATTGTTTAATTAATATTAGTCAAGAATTAATAAGAATTAAGCTTGTGGCTAAAAGACATTAATTAAACTTAAGGGACTAGAACTGTCAATTGTGTGATAGTTGAATATTGAGCTAATGGACTCCATATTAAAGGGGTGGACGAATTCTATGGGGTAACCCATTAGAAATTGTCCAAAGGCCTTTAAGAAAGGGGTTCATGGGTTGCTTAGGGCCTAAGCATCCAAATTAGGGTTTCCTTGTTAGATAACCCTAATAGCCTCACTATTAAAGGAACCCTTAGACCCAAAAACGTGGTGAACTTGTTCTATAGGGTTTCCACACATTTTGGGCAGCCTCCTTCTCTTCTCCTCTTCATCCTCTTGCTCTTGGTGTTTGTGAGCCATTAGAGGAGTGACATTTGTGAATCTAAGATTTCTAAAGTCAATACAAGAAGGAATTGGGATTGTTATTAATATATAACAATCACGGTATGATCTAAACCCTAATTCATATGTTATATTGATTAGATCTAGGGTTTTGAGTCTTGGATTAATAGCATGTATAATAGAGAAACCTAGATCCAAGCTTTAGGGTTTGCATGAGCACATAGGATGTCTTTTGGCTAAAACCCATCAATAATTAGTAAGTGGATATAAAGATTCATCATCATAGAGCATGTTGCATCGTGTGGAAATTATTTTATGAAGTTATGTTTTGAACAATGTCATTTTGGGAAAACTTGTACTTTGTTTTGTTTAAGCTATGGGTTGTAAACTTTTAAATATTGATATGGTGATGTATATTTATCTTTTGCAATGAAACCTTTATTGTTGTCATATCTTGCGTTTCCGCTTTAGTGGTGTGTGACAGAAATGGTATCAGAGCTAAAGTTATAGAGAACGTCAGTTTTCCTTTAAGAAAACAAAAATCTATAACCAAAACTTATAAAAATTCTTTTTACATCAAACATATTACTAATATAATTAGGTCGGGAGTGATGGGTTTTAGCCATAAGAACTTTCCTGTGTGCGCATGCAAAACCCTAATGCTTGGATCTAGGCTTTCTAATTAAAAATGCTTTGAATCCAAGACTTTTAATGACTAATTAGGAATAAGAACAACACTAAATTAGAGCTAGAATCATACCTTTGAATCTCTTGTTTGATCTTGTTGTCTTGGAGCTCTAGAGTCACAATTGTCACTCCTCTAATGGCTTACAAACACCAAATAGCAATGAGGATGATTTGAGAGAGAGGAGAGGGGAGGGAATTTGGCCAGGGGTTCTCTACTTGAGATCAAGTGCCGATTTCCCTTTTCCATATGGTCTATTTATACTTGTAGACTCCTTAAGGGTTACGACTTAAACCCTGATTGGACAATCCTCTCTTAAAGCAATCCAAATCCATTCCTTAGATAGCCTTGGATGATTTTAAGCTATCTATAGCGTCTAGAATCCGTCGACCATCTATCCAATATGGATTTACAGTCTAAAGTTTAACTATCAAACAATTGATAGTTTATACCCTCTTATTTAATTAATCTCTTTAAGTCACCAAATTAATTCTAATTAATTCTATGACTTATATTAATCAAATAACAATATTATTATTCTTTATATTATTCTCATAATATACTAATAATATTTATTCTCTCTTAATAAATCATCCTATCAAGTTGCTATGGTGAAGGCAACCCAAAAGGACCATTCACAACCGGGTCAAATACTTGCCTAATATAGTTGCAGCCTTAGACACTATACCAACAGTCGCCCACTTGGATAAGTCTAGTAACTATATGCACAGGTACAATTCGATTTGCAATCGTAGCTCTCAAAGACGCCGTCAAACTCTTATCTAATCAATCTTGTCGTTTAGATAAGAGATCGTACAGTCCTCTGTTAGATATCATGCTGACAATTCTATGGAATGATTAGTCAAGCATTTAGGTTTCTCGATCTCTGATTTATTTGACATAGAACTTAATCGAACACATCAATTCAGTTCTGACCGGGCCCGGCACATAAGTCAAATCAAATCATCGAGCGGCTGAGATATCGCTTTTACCTTCTTAGATAAAAGTCACAGATAAACTTCGACTTATATACTTATTCATTAACCAACAATACACAACAATGCGTTTTATAACACCGAGTTACTGATGCGTTTTCGCATTATCAATGTACAATCAATTAACAAATAACAAACCATGTATCTAGGTTTTAAGACTATATGATATTATCGTCTTGTGATCACCCTTTTATATCATATTCCATAAGGTGATTCCAGCAAGTGCGGGTTTGTTCCAATGCTCAAAACTAGTTCATAAGCACTCATGAACGTTGCAGCAACCCTTTGCTATGTATAACACCATTTAGACAATCTACACACCAATTCATGACAATCTTCATTCATATCTACTTCCAACATATGAACGATTGTGGACAATTTGAATAATTCGATTATTCTTAATAAACTCAATTATTCTGGAAGTCAAAACATGCAAAGTGAAACAATAGTTAAACAATTAACATAAGACAATAACATTACTCATAAATAAAACTCCTTTATTTAATCATCAAATGTTAATTACATTTATCTATTACACGTTTCTAATACTATCTAATCTATGCTAATATCATCCTTCAGCCCAATACTCCTAGCATGCTGCAAGTGCTTAACCCTACTCAGTCCCTTCGTAAGCGGATCTGCTGGGTTATCTTCTGATGATATCCTCTTCACTACGAGTTGTCCTTCTTCTACACGATGTCTAATAAAGTGATATTTTCTGTCGATATGTATTGATCTACCATGATCCCTCGGTTCCTTGGTCAAGGCAACCGCTCCTTCGTTATCACAGAAAATCTCCATGGGCTCCTTTATGGCCGGTACAACTCCAAGATCACTGATGAAGTTCTTCAGCCATATTGCCTCCTTCGACGCTTCGCTCGCTGCAATGTACTCTGATTCGCACGTTGAATCAGCTATGGTTTCCTGCTTGGAACTCTTCCATGTCACTGCTCCTTCATTCAGGGTAAAGACCCAGCCCGACTGCGAACGGTAGTTGTCCCTGTCGGTCTTAAAACTGGCGTCACTATACCCTCGCACCTTCAAGTCATCACTCCCTCCGAGGACTAAGAACCATTCCTTCGTTCTCCGAAGGTACGTAAGGATATTCTTCACCGCAATCCAATGGGCTCTGCTAGGATTCCCTTGATATCTGATAACCATGCTCAAGGCAAAGGCTACATCAGGGCGAGTACAAGTCATAGCGTACATGATTGAGCCAACTGCGGAAGCGTATGGTACTCAGCTCATTTCTGCTATTTCAGCTTCGGTACTCGGACTTTGAGTCTTACTCAACTTGGCATTAGTTTGTATCGGTAATTCTCCCTTCTTCGAGTTTTCCATACTAAAACGTTTTAGTACTTTCTCTAAGTAAGTTTTCTGACTAAGTCCAATTAGTCTCTTACTTCTTTCGTTATTCCCAAAATGTAAGAAGCCTCTCCGAGGTCCTTCATAGCGAAGCACTTCCCGAGCTAGGACTTAACCTCCTGCAGAGTCGGGATGTCGTTTCCTATGAGTAATATGTCATCGACATATAGAACGAGGAAGCTAACTACACTCCCACTGGCTTTGACATATACACATGATTCATCTTCGCTTCGTACAAATCCAAACTCTTTGACTTTCTCATCGAAGCAGAGATTCCATCTACGAGACGCTTGCTTAAGTCCATAAATGGACTTCTCAAACTTACACACTCTATTCGGATGCTTCGGATCCACAAACCTCTCTGGCTGAGCCATGTAAACATCCTCAGCCAACTTTCCGTTAAGGAAAGCGGTCTTGACATCCATTTGCCAAATCTCATAATCATGAAACGCGGCAATAGCTAACATCACTCTAATAGATTTTATCTTCGCAACTGGTGAGAAGGTCTCATCATAGTCAACTTCGGGACTATGAGTAAAGCCCTTCGCAACCAATCGCGCTTTATACGTTTGTACATTTCCATCCACGTTGGTCTTCTTCTTGAAGATCTGTTTGCACCCAACGGTCTTACGTCTAGGCACATTATCAACCAAATTCCAAACTTGGTTATCATACATGGATTGGATCTCACTATCCATTGCCTCTTTCCATTTCACAGACTCCGGGCCTGCCATGTCTTCCTTATAGCTATTAGGTTTATCAAGATTTATTAGTGTACCATCACTAATATACATGTCCCCTTCGGTAGTAATATGAAAACCATAAAACTGGGGACGAACTCAAACTCTATCGGAACGTCTAAGAGGTAAGGACTCGTCAATCGGTTCAACCGGAGTTTCCTCCTCGGGTTGAGTGCCAGCGGTAGAGGTTCCTTCATCTATCGACTCTTGAATCTCTTCAAGCTCAATTTGCTTCCCACTATCTCCTTGGCCTATGAGTTCTCGCTCTCGGAAAACTCCTCTCCTCGCAACAAAGACAACATTGTCCTTCGGTCTATAGAAGAGATATTCAAAGGATTTATGTGGGTAGCCGATGAAAATACATCGCTCACTTCGAGGTTCGAGCTTGTCGTGAGTATCTTGTCTTACGAAAGCCTTGCAACCCCAAACCTTGATATGTGCCAACGAAGGAGCTTTCCCTGTCCACATCTTGTGAGGTGTTTTGGCAACTTTCTTAGTAGGGACTCGGTTAAGGATATGGGTGGCAGTCTCTAAGGCATACCCCCAAAAAGAGATAGATAGTGAAGCACGACTCATCATAGAGTGAACCATATCCAATAAGGTTCAATTACGCCTTTCTGCCACACCATTCAGCTGCGGTGTCCTAGGAGGCGTCAATTGTGAAACTATTCCACACTTCTTGAGATAATCGTGGAATTCAAGACTTAGGTACTCTCCTCCTCGATCGGATTGAATCATCTTGATTTTCCTGCCCAATTGATTCTCCGCTTCATTCTTGAACTCTTTGAACTTTTCAAAGGTTTCTGACTTTTGCTTGATTAAGTAGATATACCGATATCTACTATAATCATTGGTAAAAGTCATGTAGAAGCGGTTCCCATCCTTCGTGGTTGATCTAAACGGTCCACATACATCAGTATGTATTAGGTCCAATAGACCCTCACCCCTTTCACACGTGCTCGTGAAGGGTGATTTAGTCATCTTTCCAAGCAAACAAGACTCGCACGTGTCATCTTCCCTAAGGTCTAATGACTCCAACACTCCATCCTTTTGGAGTTGGGCTATGCATTTCTTGTTGACATGTCCAAGACGACAATGCCACAAGGATGCTTTATCCATACTAGTGGAAGAATCTATGCTCAAAACATCATTTCCTAAGTTATCAACAATCATAACAGTTTCATAAATTCCATTACATGGTATAACTTCAAAGTAAAAGACACCATTTAGAAAAGCCAAAATAGAACCATTCTCATTATTAAAAGAAAATCTAAAACCTTGTCTAAACAAACCATGAAATGAAATGAGTTTCTAGCCATTTCTGGCGAATAGCAACAATTGTTCAAATCTAAACATAACTTATTCCTAAGCACGAAAAAATACACTCCAATCTTGGTCACATGCGACGATCTTCTGTTCCTCATGATTAGATTGATCCTTCCTTGCTCCACATCCTTACTTCTTCTTAGTCCCTGCACATTAGAACAAATGTGGTAACCACAGCCGGTATCAAGAACCCAAGAAGTAGCATGATTAGAATCGTTAGATTTAATTGTGTATATACCTGCGAAAGATGGCTTGATCTTTCCTTCCTTGATGGCTTGCAGGTACTCTGGGCAGCTTCTCTTCCAATGTCTTATCTTGTGGCAGTGGTGGCACTCTGCCTCCTTAGGGTTAGGGCAGGGCTTAGCGGGATCAACTTTGGTCCCACTAGAAGAGGCACCATCTCGGGCTTTAACCTTGCGATAGTTCTTAGATGAAGCCTTCCTCTTCTTTCCCTTTCCTTGACCAATAGCCAAGACAGGAGCAGCGGGTGGATTGGGAGTTGGTGCAACAGACTTGTCCTTGAAGTTGCTCTCAGCGACCCTCAAGAGACCTTGGAGTTTGCTTAGGGTGACATCCTATTTGTTCATGTGGTAGGTCATCCTAAATTGATTGTACATCGGAGGCAAAGAGTGAAGCACCATATCGATCGCCAAGTCTTCCCCAAAGTCAACATTCAACTTGCGAAGGCGATTGACATACCTTTGCATCTTTTGCAGGTGCACGGTAAGAGACTCTCCATGACCCATCTTAGCGGAAATTAGGTTAGTGAAAATCTCATAACGCTCTTGTCTCGCATTCTAGTGGTATCTTTCCAATAAGTCATGATGCATCTCGTACGGATACATGTCCTCATAGTACTTTTGGAATTCGGAGTTCATGGTGGCTATCATGATGGAATGTACTTTCGTTGCATCACGCTCATGAGTTTCAAAAGCGGTAATTTCAGACAGAGTAGCAATTTCAGGGTTGATTTTCTCGAGCTTCTCATCATGGACATACTCCTTATCCTCATAGCGAGCAATTGTGAGAATGTATCTTATCTGTAACATCCCAAAATATCAAGAGTAGAGTGGAAGGGCTAAAAGAGTAAATTGGGAAAGAGTGACTCGGCGATTCCATGGATGGACTCGGCGAGTAGAGTCGCGATTTAGTCGCGGGTTAAGTAGCCGACTCAGCGAGTCAATGAGGTGGACTCGACGAGTAGGCGCTGAGTGGAGAAAACCCTAATTCTCGGGGTTGAGCCCTATATAAAGATCATTATGTTTCCTTCTCAACCTCTTTATCATCCCTTGAGTTCCAGAGGCCTTGATTTCGTGAGGAAACACCATTGTTGAGTGATTTGGAGCTTGGAGGAGCATTTGTTGAAGAAAGTTTGGGAGTTTGAAGGTGTGGAGCAAGGGGCTTTTTTTGGATTCGAGTTTCCTTGCAGTAGGGGCGTTCTTTTGAGGTAATATCTCGTTCTTGGGCTGTTGTTATCTTGTTTCTTCATTTTGGGTTTTGAGGGAAGCTTATCTTGGGTTATATTGGAGTCTAGAGGTTAGATATGAGGTTGCTACCTCAGATCTGGTATGGAGAAGAATCAGAGAGCATGAAAGTCCCTGTGTTGAGTGTTGGATGAAGCTATCATGTCCCAAACCTTAGCCCTAATGTGGAAAATGCATAGATCTCTTTGGATTCACGTAAAGTTTGCCACTTTACGTGATGGATGAGTTGTAAGAGGCTAGATCTATGTTTTGGAGCAATTGTATGGCCTGGAATGCTTCTGAATGGATTCAGACCGGTGGTACTCAGCGAGTCACATGGGTGTACTCGACGAGTTGCTTAAAGATGAGCTGGAACTCGACGAGTTGGAAGAACAACTCGACGAGTTGGATGAAGATGACCTGGAACTCAGCGAGTTGTATGAACAACTCGGCGAGTAAGTTGAAGATAGCCTTAGACTCGGCGAGTCTGTTCTTGGACTCGGCGAGTCTTTTCGAAGAGTTCCAATATTTTCTGGTTGAGTCGAGAATCGGCGAGTCAAGGGATGACTCGGTGAATTGTGGGCGAGTGGAATCAGAGTTGTTGGACTCGACGAGTCTCGAGGTGACTCGGCGAGTTAGGTCGCGGATTGAGGGAAGTTCTGAGTATGTGGACTCGGCAAGTCATCAGGTTGACTCGGCGAGTAGAGTCAGTCAGAGGTTGACTTTGACCTTGTCTTTGACCAAGGGTTGACATGTGGTTTCTAGGGGAATTTTGGTAATTGTTGATTATTGTTTTGAGTTGAGTTCTTTGGTGGTTGTCCAGTGGTGGAGATCGTATCAGTGATCGGAGCAGCTTGGGTTATCTGTTCAGTCGGCAGTTTCGAGGTGAGTTATCCTCACTATATCATCAGGGTCTACGGCACCAAGGCCATGTTGGATAAGGTGTCTAAGTCCATAACTTATTTGGTATATACTTGACCCGACCCGGCATGGTCCATTTGGGTTGCATTTCATCCAAACTATTTATGGATAATTTTATGAGAGTTATACACATATGATTATTAATATATTATAAGTTATAATATATTAATATGAAGTCATATTATTTAATTAATCTTAGTCTTAAATTAATTATGAATTAATTTAGAGATTAAAAGGAAGACTAATTAGATTGTGGGCTATTGGTTTTATATGGTGTGGGCTAACACTCATTTGTTAATGGGTTAGGCTTGTATGGAAGTCCATGGAGCTTTTAACCCATGGATCCTTGGAAAAGGAAAGGTCATGGGTTGTTAGGGTTTCACCCTAATCATGTACACTATATAAGCATGCTTATGTTGCATGAAATAGCCACTAGTGGCACTAGGTGTGTGAGACTTTGTGTGTGGCCGATTTTATAGTGTGTATACACTCTCTCAAAGTTTTCCAAGAGTTTGTGGTGATTTGTGATTCCATTTGAAGCATTCACACTATTGGTGCTTGGCCCTCAAACTCCTTAAGAATCAAACTCATCATCAAAAGGTATGTAATCTCATCTAATTCTTTTATGTTTAAAAGTACCCCATGCCATGTTAGATAGGTTATGAACCTTGGAAAATTATTATTTTGCATGTATTTAGACAATCATAGATCAAAGGTTTATTAGGGTTGCATGCACACTTAGGAAGTGTTAGATTGCTCAAAACCCAAAAGTGGTATCAGAGCCTAGGCTTGCTTGTTTGAATACTTGATGCAAATTGCTGAAAATCGAAGTTTATGTGCTGTCTGCACAGCAGACTCGCTGAGTCCATCAAGGGACTCGTCGAGTCCAAGGAAAAACTCATCCAACTCGGCGAGTTGGTTCATGCACCCGACGTGTTGGACCCCCAGACAACATATCTTCGAGTTTTGGTGCTGGAATTGGTCTAGAATCATTACCTTAAACTGTTTTGGACTCATAAAACCTGTTTTTGATGTGGTAATGATGATGGTGGACCAATTTCAAAGTTATAATCAAAATTTTCAAGTTTATATGTGTTCATATGATTCTTGAAATTGTTGATGTGGATGTTCATGTTCATATGAGTTTTGTTAGATCATAGGAATTATTTGCAAATTGTTTGTTAGTTAATTCTTTATCTTAATGTGTTTTAATGGAATTCTTAATTTGTCTTCAAGTTATGGAATTCCAAGAGGTTTTCTTTTAAATGTTTTTTTAAGAAGTTGTAGGTTACATTTTCTTGAAGAGTTTTTCCCATAAATGTTTTATGGACTCCATAACTTGTCCTCAATTTATGGATTTCCAAGAGACTCTTCATTAAAAGTTTTAAACACTTAATTAAAACTCATAAGTTATGAATATCCAAAAGTTTATGAATTGTTCAAAACTTGCCCTCGAGTTTTGGAATTTGTAAAGTCTCACACAAACTTTAATTCCATACCCTAGAAGTTTTAAAAGTTAAAATTCTACCTTTATACTATTATAAGATTAATGGTTAATTATTATATATATGTATAAGAACAAGTTGTTTTACCGTTAGTAGGCCTCATTCACGAAGCCGGTCTATAAGGTGGGTATAAGGTTGTTGCCTATAAAATGGCGACTTAATGGGTGTCCACTCTCACCCACCGCTTGCTTGATCGGTGGAGGGTCGTTAGTCGAACGGGTAGGACAATGACTTTAAATTCTCATTAAAAGTATAATGATTATTATAAAGTAACTAAATATTTTTTATTTAATTCCCAATCTTAGTTACTTTAGGAAAAATGTGAATTTGGTGCTAGCCCATGGAATTCACACTTTGTACCTTACCAAGTCGTTGGTGGAGCGTGTGTGGTTAACCGGCACACTAACTTGGACTAGTAAGGATCACGAAGGGTGACTTAATGTTTGTCATAGATCAATGAAGCGTGTGTGCTTAACCGGCACATTGATTAGGTGATAAAATTAAGGCTACCAAGTGAATTGGTATGGTTATTCACACCTTGTTTTGTGATCCTCGGCATCCCAGTCACAAAATTTGAGAGGGCACACTCGAGATTGAAACATGCCATTGAAAAGTTCAATGAATCTCAAAAGATCTAGGAATTTCAAATCCAATTAAAACCTAATAAATTATTTCGTTTTTCATGGTGGAAATTGGTGAATCGTCATTCGCCTACCTTCAAATATTTTATAGCTTGGATTACGGCATCCCTCTTCCAAATTATAAAATATTGTGTTGGGTCCTAGCCTTAATATTTCATATTGGGTATTATATTAAGGACTTTGAATCAACTAACTTGATTTTCTCCCATTATAGATGTCTGGTTCAGACAACTATGATCTTCCCAAATCTCTTGAAGATGGTGTCCCTCAACATCATGCTTCACTTCCTCCACCTCCTCCAATTATTCTCCCTCACCCACAAGTTCTTGAAAAGTTTAAAGTCACTCAATCCCTATTGGCAAGAATAGTCTATGTGTTCTCACATCTTGGAGATAAAGTCACATATTGACAAGCCGGGACAGTTGGGTGTCAAAGTCCCGTGAAAGTTGGATGTTCAATCACTTTCTTAGTAACATAGTGAGTCTCTTTGGGACTACTATGAGACGGACTATGACATGACTGTTAATGATGTTATCTATTTGCTTGGTGTTGTGGAATCAGCAATGATTTGGAACACTAGTAAAGAAAATTTGATTAAAAGAACAACTTCCCAAGTCTTAAATGGACATTGACAATGGTAGCATTGGATATCTAGAAAAAGATTTCTCTTCCCAATGGAAAGGGATCGGCCATAGTCAACTCGGTTGACCAAATGGTAAAGAGAAAGTCTAAGTCCGAGATAGTCTCATGTGCCATTACCAAAGGGTCCATGTGTTTTGTTGCCAAAGGAAGGGGCATTGGTTGCGAAGCTGCCCTATTCACCTGAAAGGTCATAAGGTTGATCAAGTCAAGAGGTTTGACTCTACTTCGTGTAAAGTCCAATGTCTAACTCTATTAAGTTCCTATTTGGAGATTCTTATTACATAATGTGAATGGGTCGCATGTTTTTAAGAATCAAAGAAAAGACAGGAAGCTTAAAGTAAGTATATGTTGATTCTGATTGCGAAGGTGGGTTTCGATCGCATGGTTCGGTAATCAGAATTTTGAGCTGTTGCTTAAGAGTTATGATATATTACTTAGGAATAGATAACAACAAGGTTTTCATGTGGATTGAAAGGATAAGTTTTTCCGCAAAGTTTTAAAATAAAAAAAAATAAAAAAGGTTTTTAATTTTATTTATTTTAAAAATATCCTTACAATGGCATCTGTGGAAAATTGTTGCTTATATGTTTCCAGTAATAGTAATATTGGAAAGTGGATTTGATTCTTTCAGTTGTGGTACTGTCTGAATTTACCTAATGAAGAAAGTTTTTTATCACCCAAGTTTCAATTGGATAAAAACTTGGAATCATACAAGTTGTATTGTATGCTGAATGAGAATTTTCATCTTTGAAAATTAAGACTAATTCTTTGATCACGTGTATATGTGAGTCAATTGAAGGACTAAGGAATTAGGTACACTGGGTGTGCACTGGTCAAGGTCCACCACAAAGATTGATTTGTCATGATTTACTAAAGATTAGTAAATATGATTATACTTATAAGGTTAAGTATAATTCTGTAACATTGGAAAGGTTACAATGTATGACAAAACAAATGAGAAGAATTAAAATAGGCAGAAAGATAAAAGTTTCTCAAATCTGAAAGGATGGAAGAGTACTTTAGTATCGTATTTCATGATCAACTTAATGATTATGAAACCATATCACAAATTCATACTCTAAGGACGTCTTAGTGCATTGTTATGGATAAGAAGAGAGGTCATGAATTGTTGGATTGGTTAAAATCAAGAAGATGAGTCATACTTCGTTCCAAAACAATTCTTAGAGTCATACTCCAAGATTGTAACCTTGAGTGACATAAAGGAAGATTTATTAACACTGGTCAAATGTAAGAGTAAAATTTTTTCTACTCTTGTACATTTGAGATTGGTAAGTTGTGATGTCTTGGATGAGACAAAGACCAACTAAGACCAATTATGTGAAGTGTTAGTCTTGATAAGAATCTGCACTGTCCCTTGAATATTTGTTTTGTCAAGGAATGGTTCTTGATTGGGGAAACTTATATGTCAAGGGGATAGTGGGAGCCTTAAAGATCCTAAAAGAGTTTCAAGATTTAATCAAGAGTAAAACCTGTAATCTATCACTAGCACACAACTTAAGGTTTGCAACCTATCATGTTGACATAATTCTTATTTCTGTACCTACTTCAAATAAGTTGAATTTGAATGTGAGTTATCAGAGTTCAACTTGGGAGCATTGGTGGGCCTTGTGCTACCAAGGTGACAAGAAACTAAGACTAAACAAGTTTAATCCATGTAAGGCTGAATTTGTCACTAACCTTATCTTATGATTATGGTTTTGACAAATTCACATGGATAGGAAATCATACACTATAAAATCTAAGTGCCATAAGGTTTCTCTCCGATTCACGAAAATGATGGTGAGGAAATGCTTTCACTAAGTAGATTTTACGTAGATATCAATTGTGTTATTTGCATTTTCAAAAGTCGTTAGTGGAGCGCGTGTGATTAACCGGCACACTAACATGGACTTATGAGAAATGGCAAATGCCTAAGCAATTGAGACTATTATTACGGCATCCCTTTTCATAGTTCTGAAAATTGTTTAGACACACATGTGAGCTATCTAAGAAAGGATGTATGAATCTAAATTTCAGAAGTCCAGTAGATTTCTGGAAATATGTCAAAGCTAGTGGGAGCATAAGTGTTATGCTGATAATCATCATGTTAGTGGGAGCATGATTATTACGTTTACTATTGCAAGTTAGCAATGTTAATTATAGAAAACAAAGTTTCAATTCGTGAAGTTGCAGGGGTTGAAAAGTTGTTTTGCTATAATTAAGGGAGAGGAAATTATACTTCGTTTCAATTCTAAAGCTTAGATTGAGATTTTAATCATCTTTAGTCAAGAATATATATATATATATATATATATATATATATATATATATATATATATATATATGATTTTTTTGATGTTGGAATGGTTCAACTTGAAGAAATTCTATATATATTGCGTTTTCAAAATTCGATTATGATTACGGCATCCCTCTTCATAGTTAAATTTCGAAAACATGGAAAATAAAAAATATTGTAGCAAAAGACTTGTCTAGTATGATGTCTTTATGTAAAACATCATGAATCGTGTCCCATATGCTTCGGATATAGGATCGATTGCATGTGCTATCATATTCATCTTTTCTAAATTTTCCCAATGCTTAAGGCATTGAGAAGGGAAAAGTCTAGAACTGGATATGACTAAAGTGATTAACCAATTATCGAGGACAATCTGAGGTTCGCCAAAGATTGGTTGCTAAGGGAAAGTTGGAAGTATGATGTAAGTTGTCGGAAAGGACCGTATTGACATGTTCTGAAAAGAAGTAACTCTTGTTCGGAAGTGATAGTCAAAATGGGACTATGGAAATGTCTCCATAGGTGGAAGTTATTCAATCTATGTAAGATTAGAAAACCTTAATGCAAGAAGGATGTTCAAAGCAATGTACTTTGAATATGAAACTTCCGTTCCATAGAAGTTGACCTTCTTTGGAATACTCTATAATGACTAGTGACAAGGTTTTGGTGACTTTGTGAATAATCATTACAAGAGGAACATTGCATAAAAGTTTAAAATCTAACAGATTTTTTGGTAAATGATAGGAATCGGGGATTCTCATATTTACAATAAGGATTTGGGATTGTGAAATGAGTATCATTGGAATCATGTTCAATTGATCTACATCACAATGTACGGATCATAGACAAACATAGTGTGCATACTAGGAGTATGGCATAACTATTGTTTAGAAAAACAAAGTGTACATGCTAGGAGCATGGGATGACTGTTGTTTTTATTCAAGTCTTAAGTTGATTGTTTGAAACATTATACAATGAATAATGTGTAATCAATATGGTGATAAATAAAAGGTGGTTCTATTTATATTCAAAAGGGTTATGAGACCATATTGGATTCGATTATTATTGTGTTTCACTTTGCATGTTTTGACTTCCAAAATAGCTAGGTTATTCTTTCCGAATGACTAAGTTATTTAAACACTCCACAGTCGTTCATATGTTGGAAGTAGGTATGAATCAAGACTGTCATGAATCGAGTTTGTAGATGGCTAAATGGGTTTAGTCATGGCAATGGTTGCTACAACATTCATGAGTGCTCATAAGTTATGAATATTGGAATAAACCCAGGCTCACTTGTATCACTTCATGGAATTTATCTCGAGTGATCGTGAGACGGTAATATCATATAAATCTTCAAACCTAGAGATATGAGTTGTTACCTATGAGTTGGTTGTGCATTGATTGCACGTAAACGCATTAGTAACTTGATGTTATAAAACGTGCCTTTGTGTACACTTCAAAAAGTAGTAGAACAAGAATATGAGTCGAAGTTTATCTGTTCCTTCTAGAATTAGAAGCGATATTTGGGCCCCTCGATGATTTTGTTGTGACCTATGTACCGGCCGGTCAGAACTAAATTGATGTGTTCGATTAAGTTCTTTGTCAAACAAATCGAAAATCGGGAAACAAACTCTTGGACAAATAAGTACGACATTGTTCCATGTATTTGTCCGGTTGATATCATGACAACAGAGGATTATATGATCACTTATCTAAAATGGTGCTTCATAGTTCAACAGAGTTTTTGAGAGCTACGATTGCTGGTTGGTTCCTGAAGTAACATACGCAAATATAGTTATTAGACTTATCCAAGTGGGAGTCTGTTGGATAAGGTGTCTAAGTCCATAACTTATTTGGTATATACTTGACCCGACCCGGCATGGTCCATTTGGGTTGCATTTCATCCAAACTATTTATGGATAATTTTATGAGAGTTATACACATATGATTATTAATATATTATAAGTTATAATATATTAATATGAAGTCATGTTATTTAATTAGTCTTAGTCTTAAATTAATTATGAATTAATTTAGAGATTAAAAGGAAGAATAATTAGATTGTGGGCTATTGGTTTTATATGGTGTGGGCTAACACTCATTTGTTAATGGGTTAGGCTTGTATGGAAGTCCATGGATGATCGATGGAGCTTTTAACCCATGGATCCTTGGAAAAGGAAAGGTCATGGGTTATTAGGGTTTCACCCTAATCATATACACTATATAAGCATGCTTATGTTGCATGAAATAGCCACTAGTGGCACTAGTTGTGTGAGACTTTGTGTGTGGCCGATTTTATAGTGTGTATACACTCTCTCAAAATTTTCCAAGAGTTTGTGGTGATTTGTGATTCCATTTGAAGCATTCACACTATTGGTGCTTGGCCCTCAAACTCCTTAAGAATCAAACTCATCATCAAAAGGTATGTAATCTCATCTAATTCTTTTATGTTTAAAAGTACCCCATGCAATGTTAGATACGTTATGAACCTTGGAAAATTATTATTTTGCATGTATTTAGACAAACATAGATCCAAGGTTTATTAGGGTTACATGCACACTTAGGAAGTGTTAGATTGCTCAAAACCCAACAGGCCGGCCCTTATCGGATTGAGATCCGGGTAGTTGTTATGTTATTGCTGTGATATGTTTGCATCCTGAGAGCTAGGGTGGTATATGGTAGAGACCTGATTTAGATCGGTATCCTGAGAGATAGGGAGATGCTATGCTAGTGACCGTTAGGTCGGTATCCTGGTTAGGATGATGATATGCTATGTGATCTGTTTGATCTGCTTGTTGACTGTGAATTGCTATATGATTGTATGTATATGTGCACATGGTTGTTTGGACTAGAGTTAGGTTGAGGCGGGTCCTGCTGTGTGCTGTAGGCCAAGATACCCAGGGCGGACCGGTTGTCCCAAAGGCCCAGCGAGCGGACCGAATAGGCTGTAGGCCAGGAAGGGCGGACCAGACGTGCCGAAGGCTCGGAGAGTGGACCAGATAGACTGAAGGCCTGGTGCGGGCGGACCAGTCATACTGTAGACTCAGAGAGTGGACCAGGTGGATTGAAGGCCCGGGAGCGGGCAGACCAATCACACTACAGACTCGATGTATGTAGATAGACTCAGAGGGTGGACCCGGTGGACTGTAGGCCGGTGCGGCGGACCAGTCACACAGTAGACCCAAAGTGCATGGCTGTTATGTGATCGGATATGTTATGGCATGTTATGCACGTATGGTATTTGTGGTTGGTATTTTGGGGGTATGTCACTAAGCTTTCGGGCTTACAGTTGTGGTTTCATGTTTTTCAGGTTCTTCAGGAGACTGTGGCAAGGCGAAGGCGTGATCGTACCGCTCCTCGTGATTTCGTAGTATTGTGATTCTGGGAACACGTTAATATTTTGTATTGAAAACCTTTTTGTAAAGAATTAATGGAATCAAGATGTTTTTGGAAAATTTAAAATTGGTTGTATTTTTCGGTTGTTACAAGTTGGTATCAAAGCCTTGGTTTAAGTGAATGGGAGGAACATTCATGTGACTGCAGTCTCAAATCGAGGAGAGTTTTCAAAAGAGTATTTAAAATGGTTTTCAAAATGAGTAAGGGAGGACACGGAGGTACGATCAGCCGGAGCCAGTAAGTAACCCCAAAATACCATGCATGTTATTTGTTTTTGAGCTTTGATAGAACAGCATGCTAGTGATAGGCCAGGGATCTTCTGGATTTCATGATATGTTACCTAATTTGTGATGCCTGTATCCTAGGGTTCCTTATGGGATATTTTCAGTGTTCCTCTAATGTTGAGGGTTGAGCGTTGTTATGCATATTTCTCTAGGGCGTTGTGGTAGTACTTCATACAAATATGGGTAGGTGTGGAAGGTAGTATGGGCCCGTACTACTGAAAGCACAGGACCCATACGCGTATCAGGGAAACCATGATCTCTAGGGTGGGTGAGAGAGAGTTGGATCCCAGCGTGTGGGATGAGTCTGAGATTTTGTGTGGTGTTTCTTTTCAGTATGGAGATTCCGAGGCATGTTGAGAGTGGATCCGGATCAGGATCAGGAGTAAGAGAGAGGGTTTCGGGTGGATCGGTGCCGCCCGAGGTTATCGGTTAGATGAGCACAAGCGAGTTGGATGCGAGGATTCGTGAGGTCCTGCGTGAGGAGATTGCTGAGTTGTTCCGGGCTGAGTTCCCAGAGCTGTTTGGGTCGATTAAGACCACCATGGTTGAGTATTTTGATGAGCACTATGCAGCTCTCACTGAGACGGCTGCCGCGGCGGCTACAACGGCTGTAGCAGCGGCAGGGGGAGGAGCCACTCGGGGTTTTCAGTATCGGGACTTCGATAATACGAAGCCTCCCACATTCGATGGAGTTCAGGACCTGATTGTTGCTATGAGGTGGTTATCAGACGTGGAGGGGTGTTTGTTCACGTGTTCATGCCCTGCTGATCAGAGGGTGAGGTGTGCTCTGAACCTGTTGAGGCTCGGGGCGAAGGATTGGTGGAGATTGACCACGGGGTCATATTCTGATGCGCAGAGGACTGCGGTATCATGGGATCAGTTCCGAGAGATGTTCATCACTCGTTATGTTCCGCAGGTTGAGAGGGAAAGATTGGCTCAGGAGTTCCTTGAGCTGAAGCAGGATTCGGAGTCGGTGACTGAGATCACCAGAATGTTCACTGAGAGGGCGATGTTTTGCCTAGAGTTCGCTTCGGAGTAGGCTCAGATGTCTCGATATCTGAGCATGCTCAAGAGGGACATCAGGCAGTTTGTGTCTGCACAGAGGTGCGGGACATTGTTGGAGTTAAAGGACGCCGCTAGGCGGCGTGAGTTAGAGATTGAGTTGCAGTTGCGTGAGCTGAGGCAGGCTCTGGTGCAGTCGTAGCCGACGCCGAAACGGTCCAAGACCGTTGATGTTAGAGTGGGGGATTTGAGCAGCCACACTTGTGGGAAGGGTCACACCGAGGTTTGTAGGTCCAGTGGTGCATGCCGCAAGTGCGGAAAGGAGGGGGCACTATGCGAGGGATTGTCGGTAGTCAGCGCCGGTTCGGGATTTGAGGATTTGTTATCATTGCCATCAGATTGGACATTTGAGGGTCAACTGTCCTCAACTTGCTGCAGGACCGGTGCAGGCTCCTGCACCGGCCACTTTGAGGATCACAGGTGGAGGTCAGGGTGGAACAGAGCCCCCAAGGGCTCAGGGTCGTGCTTTTCAGCTTGTAGCAGAGGAGGTCAGGGCAATGCCAGATGCAGCTACGGGTATGTTTTTTCTTGATGTCTTATTATCTTGTGATTATTGTGGTGTACTGTTTATGAGCTGGTATTTGTTTGGTTTTCGATGTGGTATTCGTTATTTTGCGGGTTTGTGGTTTTGGTTGTGGGTTATTGTTTTGGGAATTTCTTTTGGTTATCATTCATGAGGATTATTAGTGGAAACTCGGCATTGGGTTGCTGGCCGGGTAGCATCTGCTTTCTGAGGAGTGGGTAGATGCGGATTGAGTTTCTTTCGAGCAGGTCGATCGGTATTGATGTGAGATCTAGTTGAGGTTGTTTATGCTTGTGAGAAGCAGTCCGCGTGTAAGTGTTTTCTTTGTACAAGAGTCGTTCTGGGAGGTCGGTGATAGTGACCGGTGGTTAATAGTTAGTGCCCAAGTGAGGGAGAATTGGAGAATTCTCCGGGAGATCGATGCGTAGTTGAAAGTGCTTAGCTATTGGGATTCAGCTAGTGTTCTGTCAGCCCAGAGTATAGGCTGATAGGAGTAAGTGTCTGGCATGCGGGGCGGGATACATACCTAGGGCATTTGATCGAGGAGGGCTTGGGAGCAGGCTGGGATCGAGTTTGTATGATGGAGTTAGAGTTCGGAACCCTTGAGGGCTAGAACAGTATGCATGGGAGGACTTCCGGGGGGATAGCTCGGAATGTTGAATGCTAGTTGGGCGGTCCGGAGAGACTGAAGGCCGGAAGGCATACCAGTCAGGCCAAAGGCTCGGGAACGGTCCAGCCAAACTGAAGGCACTAAGAGCGGTCCAGATTGGCTGAAGGTTCTGAGAGTGGTCCAGATGGGCTGAAGGCCTGGTGAGGCGGTCCAGTCATGTTGAAGACTCTGCAGGTAATGTTGGATCGGTTGAGGATATGGATTGGGTATGTTGTTGTGTGATTGCATTTAGGAGGTTTGGCCCCGGGTAGCGATCTTTATTAGTGGAGATAGTGCAGGGGCTTGAGAGTCCCTGCGATGAGAGTCAGAGTATATGTGTTGGATGGATAGTAGATACGCTAAAAAGGGTGGTGTAGCGTTGGGCGAGCACCGTGGCACTTGTTGGAGTGGCAATATGGCCAAGTGGATTCCTTGGAAAAGGAAGTGAGAGAGGTGTGTAACCCCAAGAGGGAGTGCAAGTTCACATAAGTGAAAGCGGCAGAGCAGAGTTACGATTAGAGTAATTCGAGTATGGTTTTTGAGCAGCGTGTTTGCGGCAGTGGATTAGAAGCTCATCCAGTTTGGGATGTCTGCTGAGGTTGCGGAGGAATTCCACAATTGTAGAGCCAAGAGACTCGGAAGGGATGCAGGGAGAGAGTCTTGGGCTCTCAGTGTGATTCTGATCAGGGTTTTGGATATGTATTAGTGGTTCATCCTGGGGGATGTTGGAGGATATCATCAGTGTATCAGGTTTTCCCCAACCTGAGGGTGCTGGAGAAAGTTCAGCATGTGTATGTGATTGCAAGAGGAGAACTCGGGGGAGTTTCTCTGAGATTGAGAATGGGTCTTTCCGTCATCACGGAATGGATAAAGTGGGATTCGGATCGGGAATCTGATGGGTCATGGCTTTCTAGCCCTTATGGGTCGAGTGATTGTTGGGATTTGGGGCAGTGATGCTTCATGGGTAATTCTCGGTTGTTGAGTGTAATTATCAGAGGGTACAGCCGGTGCCCGACTCGAGACGGTGGTCAGGACACCGTAAGGAAAGAAAAAGTGTGTTGAGTTTCGATGAGTATGCCATGAGGGATTTGGCCCAGTTAAGGCCAGGTGGCGCGTTGTGGGAGTATCTTTGGGATTGTATTGCTGTAGGCTTCGAGGACGAAGCCTAATTTAAGTGGGGGAGAATTGTAACATCCCGAAATATCAAGAGTAGAGTGGAAGGGCTAAAAGAGTAAATTGGGATAGAGTGACTCGGCGAGTCGATGGATGGACTCGGCGAGTAGAGTCGCGATTTAGTCGTGGGTTAAGTAGCCGACTCGGCGAGTCAATGAGGTGGACTCGGTGAGTAGGCGCAGAGTGGAGAAAACCCTAATTCTCGGGGTTGAGCCCTATATAAAGATCATTATGTTTCCTTGTCAACCTCTTTATCATCCTTTGAGTTCCAGAGGCCTTGATTTCGTGAGGAAACACCATTGTTGAGTGATTTGGAGCTTGGAGGAGCATTTGTTGAAGAAAGTTTGGGAGTTTGAAGGTGTGGAGCAAGGGGCTTTGTTTGGATTCGAGTTTCCTTGCAGTAGGGTCGTTCTTTTGAGGTAATATCTCGTTCTTGGGCTGTTGTTATCTTGTTTCTTCATTTTGGGTTTTGAGGGAAGCTTATCTTGGGTTATATTGGAGTCTAGAGGTTAGATCTGAGGTTGCTACCTTAGATCTGGTATGGAGAAGAATCAGAGAGCATGAAAGTCCTTGTGTTGAGTGTTGGATGAAGTTATCATGTCCCAAACCTTAGCCCTAATGTGCAAAATGCATAGATCTCTTTGGATTTGTTGGGTTTTGAGCATTCTAACACTCCTAAGTGTACATGCAACCCTAAATACCTTGGATCTATGTTTTCTCTATTATACATACAAATAAGAACATCCAAGGTATAATCCTAATCTAGCATACAAAAACAATGAGTGTAACAAGATAGAATACATACCTCTTTGATGTAGATAGTCTTCATGAAGCTTGAGTGCCTAGCCCCAATAGTGTGGAAGCCTCAAATGGAATCACAATCACCAAAACACTTAGAATAACTTGAGAGACTTCTACAACTCATGAAATCGGCTAGCCCTTTCTTACTCTCACTCTAGTGCCGATTTGGTCAAGAATAAGATGCTTATATAGTTAGGGTTACACCATGTAAACCCTAATTGACATGGCCTTTCATTTCCATGATCCATGGGTACAAATACACCATGGAGCATCCATGGGCCATCCTATGGGTTTTAACCCAACTTGATTATCCATGGAGCATTAGCCCACTATATAAGTATGGATGATTTACACAATCAACCCATATATTTAATTAGTCTTCTTTTGATCACTTAATTAATCCTAGATTAATTCTTGATCAATACTAATTAAATAATCTTATTATTCTTATTATTAATATACTAGAACTTATAATATATTAATAACCATAAGTGTCTTATTTCTCTCATTATAGTCTATCCAAGTGCATGATGGTATGCAACCCAAATGGACCATGCCGGGTCGAGTCAAGTCTTACCAATTATAGTTATGGACTTAGACATTAATCCAACAGTCTCCCACTTGGATAAGTCTAAAACTATTATTGCGTATGACTTCAGGAACCAACTGGCAATCGTAGCTCTCAACAGCTTCTGTCGAACTCTGACCTTTGTCAATGACTTGTCCATTAGATAAGGGATCATATATTCCTCCATTCTAGATATCGTATGGACTGAGACATGGATTATAATCATTCTCTCTGTCCATTTGTTGTTTCCCGATTACCAATTTATGACGACTAACTAATTGAACAAATCAAATCAGTCCCGGCCCGGCCGAGCACTTGCATTTGTCATTATCAAATCATCGAGGGGCCCACAGATATCGCTTTTATCCCGAAGGTAAAAGGAATGGATAAACTTCGACTCATATGGCTTGTTCTACTACTTGTTGAATCATGCACAAAGGCACGTTTTATAGCACCGAGTTACCAAATGTGTTTTCGTGCAATCAATGTACTATCAACTCATAGTAACAACTCATATCTCTAGGTTTGAAGAATATAAGATATTATCGTCTCATGATCACTCGTGATAAAATCCATGAAGTGATTCCAATGAGCGCGGGTTGAATCCAATACTCAGAACTTTTGAGCACTCATGAGTGTATTAGCCCTTTGTCCAACACCTTAGACCTCTACAAGCCAACCCATGACAGTCTTAATTCATATCTACTTCCAACATATGACCGACTGTGGATGGTTTGAATAACATAGTCATTCCGGAAGAATAACCTAGTTTATTCGGGAAGTCAAAACATGCAAAGTGAAACACAATAATAATTGAATCCAATATGGTATCAAAACCTATGAAAATAAATAAAACACCTTTTATTTATCACCATATGATCACACATTATTCATTGTATACTGTTTCAGCTATCAACTTCATTCTTGAATTTAAAACAATAGTTGTCCCATGCTCCAAGCATGTACACTATGTTTTTTTTTCTTTCAAAACACTAGTCATGCCACACACCAAGTATGCATAATATGTTTGTCTATGATCTTAATTTTGTGAACTAGATCAATTGAACATAACTTCAATGATTCTCTTTTCACACTCCCAAATCCTTACTGCAAATGCAAGAATTCCAAATTCATGCCATATACTGAAATCTGTTAGATTCTAAACTTATATGCATTGATTCTCTTGTAATGATTATGTACAAAGTCATAAACACTTGACAACAACCATTACAGAGTATTCCAAAGGAGATCAGCTCCTTGGAAACATCCTTCTTGCATTAAGTTTCCTTAATCTTACACAAATTGAAAAATTTCTAACTTTGAAACATTTCCAGATTCCATTTTGACTATCACTTCTGAACAAGAGTTGCCTCCTTACAGATTATGTCAATATGGTCCTTCCAGAATTATCACTATACTTCCAACTGTCCTTGATCAATCAATCTTTGGTAAACCTTAGATTGTTCTCGACAATTGTTTAATCCTTTTAGTCATATCCAGTTCTAAACCTTTTCCCTTCTTAATGCCCTAGGAATTTGGAAAATTTTAGAAAGGATGAATATAGCACATGTAATCGATCCTATATCTGAAGCATATGGGACATGATTCATGATGTCTCACATAAAGACTAAACCAGTCTTTTGCTATAATATGTCCATTTCAATTTGCCAAGTTCTCATAATTCAGATTATGAAAAGGGATGCCGTAATCATAATCGAATTTTAGAACGCAAATAATGGACCCATATATAGAATTTCCTTATGTTGAGCCATTCCAACATGAAATTCATATATATTCGCTTGACTAAATGATTAAAACCTCACGATCTAAGCTTATAGATTTGAGATGAAGTATAATTTCCTCTCCCTTAATTATAGCAGAACAACTCTTTCCCAATTGAAACCTTTTGTTTTCTATAATTAACATTGCTAGCTTGCAATACTTATAATAATTATCATGCTCCCACTAACATGATGATTATTAGCATAACACTTATGCTCCCACTAGCTTTGACATGTACTCAGAAATCAGCTAACTTTCTTACCAAAGTTCAGATTTTTGATACTAGATTGTTTTTATAAAACTTTATCAAAATCATACACCTTCCCTTAGATAGCACACTTGTGTGTCTAAACAATTATGAAGAGGGATGCCGTAATCATAATGGTTAGACCTTTTTGCCACTTCTCACAAGTCTAGGTTAGTGTGCCGGTAAACCACACACGCTCCACTAACGACTTTGAGAATGCAAATATCACAATTGCTATCTAGCTAAAATCTACTTAGTGAAAGTGCTTCCTCACCATCATTTTCATGAATCGGAGAGAAACCTTCTGACACTTAGATTTAATGTTGTATGTGTTCTTATCCATGTGAATTGTGAAAACCATAGTCACAAGACAAGGATAATGACAGATCCAAACTCATATGGACTGAAATCAATCTTAATTTCTTGCCACCTGGTAGCTCAAGGGCCTGCCATTGCTTCCAAGTTGTTGTGTAACTAATTGAGAACTCTAAGAACTCATATGCAAATCCAACTTTAACTAGAATGGGCACAGAATATGTCAACACGATAGGTTACAAACCTCAAGTTGTGTGCTAGTGAAGAACTTTAGGTTTTATTCATGATTGGTTCTTGAGACTTTCAAGACCTTTAAGACTCCCACTGTCCTCTTGACATATAAGACTCCCTTGTCAAACATCCAAGAGATAGTGCGGATTCTAATCAAGAAAAACACTTCACACAATTGGCCTTAGTTGGTCTTTGTTTTATCCAAAACATCATAACTTACCAATTTCAAATGTACAAGAGTAGGAACTTTTACTCTTACATTTGACAAGTGTTTTAAACCTTCTTTAAGACATGTCACTCAAGTTACAATCTTGGAGTATGACTCTAAGACTTGTATTGGAACGAAGTATGACTCATCTTCTTGATTTAACCATTTCAACAATTCAAGATCCCTCTTCCTAGTCATAAGAATGCACTAAGATTTCCTTAGAGAACTAATTGTGCTATGGTTTCTTAATCATTAAGATGATCACAAAACTGATACTAAAGTACTCTCCCACCTTTTTAGATTTGAGAAACTTTTATCCTTCTGCCTAATTTGATTCTTCTTATTCGCTTTGTCATACATTGGAACCTTTTTCCAATGTCTCAGAGTTACACTTAAGCTTGTAAGTATAATCATATTTACTGAGCTTTAGTAAACTATTACGAATAGTCTTATCAATCTTTTGTGGTGGACTTAGTCAGTGCACAAGACTGTGTACTCGATCCCTTAGTCCTTCACTTGACTCACACATCCATGTGACTGAGTAATTAGTCTTAATTTTTCCAATACTTGAAAGTTCTCATTCATCATGCTATACAACTTGCATGATTCCAAGTTCCGGTCCACTTGAAACTTGGGTGATGATAATCTTTCCTTATTTGGTAAATTTAGACATTACCACAACTGAAAGAATCAATTTCATATTCCCACTCTTGCTATTAATGGAATCTTATAAGCAACAATTTTTCCTCAAATGCCATTGTAAGGATATTTTAAAATAAATAAAATCAAAAAATTTTCTTTTATTTTAAAACTTTGCGGAAAAACTTATCCTTACAATCCATATGAAAACTTGTTGTTATCTATTCCTAAGCAATATCTCATAACTCCTAAGAAGTAGCTCAAGAATCCAATCTTCAAACTATGCGATAGAAATCCATCTATGCGATCAGATTCAACATATTCTTTCTTTAAGTTTCTTCACTTTTCTTTGATTCTTAAAACACCACCATGTGACCCAGTCACATCATGTATCAAGAATCTCAGAATAGAAACTTAACAGAGTTAGATAGTGGACTTTACCTGAAGCAGAGTCAAACTTATTGACTTTAACATCCTTAGGTAAATTTGGCAGCTTCGCAATCAATGCCCCTTTCTTTGGAAATATAAACATATGGACCATTTGATAATGGTACACGGGACTATCACAGACTTAGCTTTTCTCTTTACCATTTGGTCAACTGAGTTGACTATGGTCGTTCCCTTTCCACTGGGAAGAGAGAGCTTTACTAGATAACCAATGTCATCATTGTCAATGTCCATAAAGTTTTAGGAAGTTGATCTTAGCAAATAGATAAGATCATTAAGAGTTTTGTCATAGTCTGTTTCATAGGTGTTCCAAAAGAACTCAATATGCGACTTAGAAAGTAATTGAACCCCCCACTTTCTCAAGACTTTGACACCCAACTCTCCCGGCTTGTCAATATGGGACTACATCTCCAGGATGTGATCACACCTAGACCTTGCCTTGCCAATAGGTCTTGAGTGACCTTAAACTTTACAAGAACTTGTGGGTTGAGGAGAATAATTGGAGGAGGTGAATCAAGTATGATTTCCAAGGGACATCATCTTCATTTAGGAAAGCTTGTTTCAAGAGATTTGGGAAGATCATAAATGTCTAAACCAGACATGTTATGGGAGATATTCAAGATAGTTGATTTAAAGTCCTTAATATGACACCCAATATGAAATATTAAGGCTAGGACTCAACAAACTATTTTATAACTTAGAAGAGGTATGCCGTAATCCAAGCTATAAAATATTTGAAGGTAGGTGAATGACGATTCACCAATTTCTACCAAGATAAACGAAATGTATTATTAGGTTTTAATTGGTTTTGAAACTCCTAGATCTTTGAGATTCATTGAACTGTTCAAAGGCATGTTTCAATCTCGAGTGTGCCCTTTAGGTTTTGTGACTGGGATGCCGAGGATCACAAAACAAGGTGTGAATAACCATACCAATTCACTTGGTACCGTTAATATTATCACCCAATCAATGTGCCGGTTAACCACACACGCTCCATTGATCTATGACAAACATTAAGTCACCCTTCGTGATCCTTACTAGTCCAAGTTAGTGTGTCGGTTAACCACACACGCTCCACCAACGACTTGGTAAGGTACAAAGTGTGAATTCCATGGGCTAGCACCATATTCACATTTTCCTAAGTAACTAAGATTGGGAATTATTGAGAGTTTAGTTACTTAGTATTTATCATTAATACTTTTAATGAAGGGAGAATTATAGTCTTGTCAAACCCGTTCGGCTAACGACCCTCCACCAGTCAAGCAAGCGGTGGGTGAGAGTGGACACCCATTAAGTCGCCATTTTATAGGCAACAACCTATACCCACCTTATAGACCGGCTTCGTGAATGAGGCGTACTAGCGGTAAGACTGACTTTACTCTTATACATATATATATATATATATATATATATATATATATATATATATATATATATATTATTAACTTATAATATTATAAAGTATAAGGGATGAATTTTAACTTCTAAAATTCTAAGGGCTAACTTGGAATTAAAGTATTCATAAGTGAAAACTTTTCAAATTCCAAAACTTGAGAGCAAGTTTTGAAACTATTCAAAACTAATTAATTCCATAACTTATGTGTTTAAAGTAGTTTTAATCCAAAAACTCTTCAAGTTCCATAACTTGAGGACAAGTTATGGAAGACTTTAAACTAATAAAAGAATTAACTTTTCTTTATTTTATAACTTATGAAATTAATTAAGGTTACACTTTATTTATTTATTTATTAATGAAGTGACTCTTGAACCTCCATAACTTAAGGACAAGACTCTTCATCTTTTGTAACCATTTCCAACTTTTATGAGTTTTATGAAACTTAAATGTGGCTTTTCATATAACTTGAGTACAAGTTACAAAAACACATTTTAGAATCAACTCTTAGATTAATTTGGATTGAAAACACATAATCAATTAACTTTTCTATTAATCTAAGCAACTCATAAGAACAAGATAATTCAAATCAAACTTTTTCATGTAATTAGTCTAAACCTTAAACTAACACAAAACATGAATCTATTGACAATTATCTTTGAAATTGGATTAGCATGAACATTACCACATCAAAAACAAGTTTATAAGTTCAAAAACAACTTAGGGTAATGTTCCTAGTCCATTTCTAGCCAAAAACCTCGAAAATATGATGTCTGGGGCTCCTACTCGGCGAGTGCATGAACCTACTCGGTGAGTAGGATGATTTTACTCATGTACTCGGCGAGTTCATCAGTGGACTCGGCGAGTACAGTGCCCAGAAAGCCAGAAAATCGAGTTTTTCAGCATTTTTAAGCAATTTGCATCAAGTATAATAGAAAACAAGCCTAGTCTCTGATGTAGAAAGTCTTCATGAAGCTTGAGTGCCTAGCCCCAATAGTGTGGAAGCCTCAAATGGAATCACAATCACCAAAACACTTAGAATAACTTGAGAAAATTCTACAAATCATGAAATCGGCTAGCCCTTTCTTACTCTCACTCTAGTGCCGATTTGGTCAAGAATAAGATACTTATATAGTTAGGGTTACACCATGTAAACCCTAATTGACATGGCCTTTCATTTCCATGATCCATGGGTACAAATACACCATGGAGCATCCATGGGCCATCCTATGGGTTTTAACCCAACTTGATTATCCATGGAGCATTAGCCCACTATATAAGTATGGATGATTTACACAATCAACCCATATATTTAATTAGTCTTCTTTTGATCACTTAATTAATCCTAGATTAATTCTTGATCAATATTAATTAAATAATCTTATTATTCTTATTATTAATATACTAGAAATTATAATATATTAATAACCATAAGTGTCTTATTTCTCTCATTATAGTCTATCCAAGTGCATGATGGTATGCAACCCAAATGGACCATGCCGGGTCGGGTCAAGTCTTACCAATTATAGTTATGGACTTAGACATTAATCCAACAGGATTCACGTAAAGTTTGCCACTTTATGTGATGGATGAGTTGTAGGAGGCTAGATCTATGTTTTGGAGCAATTGCATGGCCTGGAATGCTTCTGAATGGATTCAGACCGGTGGTACTCGGCGAGTCACATGGGTGTACTCGACGAGTTGCT
The DNA here is from genome assembly GCF_051521515.1 of Lactuca serriola. Classification (NCBI taxonomy): domain Eukaryota; kingdom Viridiplantae; phylum Streptophyta; class Magnoliopsida; order Asterales; family Asteraceae; genus Lactuca; species Lactuca serriola. The sequence continues at coordinate 121,462,392 of NC_136415.1, read as the reverse complement.
TAAAGATGAGCTGGAACTCGACGAGTTGGAAGAACAACTCGGCGAGTTGGATGAAGATGACCTAGAACTCGGCGAGTTGTATGAACAACTCGGCGAGTAGGTTGAAGATAGCCTTAGACTTGGCGAGTTTGTTCTTGGACTCGGCGAGTCTTGTCGAAGAGTTCCAATATTTTCTGGTTGAGTCGAGAATCGGCGAGTCAAGGGATGACTCGGTGAATTGTGGGCGAGTGGACTCAGAGTCGTTGGACTCGGCGAGTCTCGGGGTGACTCGGCGAGTTAGGTCGCGGATTGAGGGAAGTTCTGAGTATGTGGACTCGGCGAGTCATCGGGTTGACTCGGCGAGTAGAGTCAGTCAGAGGTTGACTTTGACCTTGTCTTTGACCAAGGGTTGACCTGTGGTTTCCAGGGGCATTTTGGTAATTGTTAATTATTGTTTTGAGTTCAGTTCTTTGGTGGTTGTCCAGTGGTGGAGATCGTATCAGTGATTGGAGCAGCTTGGGTTATCTGTTCAGTCGGTAGTTTCGAGGTGAGTTATCCTCACTATATCATCAGGGTCTACGGCACCAAGGCCGGCCCTTATCGGATTGAGATCCAGGTAGTTGTTATGTTGTTGCTGTGATATGTTTGCATCCTAAGAGCTAGGGTGGTATATGTTAGAGACCTGATTGAGATCGGTATCCTGAGAGATAGGGAGATGCTATGCTAGTGACCGTTAGGTCGGTATCCTGGTTAGGATGATGATATGCTATGTGATCAGTTTGATCTGCTTATTGACTGTGAATTGCTATATGATTGTATGTATATGTGCACATGGTTGTTTGGACTGGAGTTGGGTTGACGCGGGTCCTGCTGTGTGCTGTAGGCCAAGATACCCAGGGCGGACCGGTTGTCCCGAAGGCCCAGCGAGCGGACCGAATAGGCTGTAGGCCAGGAAGGGCGGACCAGACGTGCCGAAGGCTCGGAGAGTGGACCAGATAGACTGAAGGCCTGGTGCGGGCGGACCAGTCATACTGTAGACTCAGAGAGTGGACCAGGTGGATTGAAGGCCCGGGAGCGGGCGGACCAATCACACTGCAGACTTGATGTATGTGGATAGACTCAGAGGGTGGACCCGGTGGACTGTAGGCCGGTGCGGCGGACCAGTCACATAGTAGACCCGAAGTGCATGGCTGTTCTGTGATCGGATATGTTATGGCATGTTATGCACGTATGGTATTTGTGGTTGGTATTTTGGGGGTATGTCACTAAGCTTTCGGGCTTACAGTTGTGGTTTCATGTTTTTCAGGTTCTTCAGGAGACTGTGGCAAGGCGAAGGTGTGATCGTACTGCTCCTCGTGATTTCGTAGTATTGTGATTCTGGGAACACGTTAATATTTTGTATTGAAAAACTTTTTGTAAAGAATTAATGGAATCAAGATGTTTTTGGAAAATTTAAAATTGGTTGTATTTTTCGATTGTTACATTATCCATTCGCTAAAGTTCATTCCATCGAAGGTGACCTTTTGGCAAAGGCTCATCAATGTGAAAGAACTTGCAGCAGCGTTGTTTGCGTGCGGCATCTACATAAGGAAAGGACAAAGATAGATTAGAATATGAATCCCTAATTATCACCGAATAAGAAAATTAGGGCAAGGATCCAACAACAACGTTTACATATTAGAAAAGGGATGCCGTAATCTAACATGCAAATAAATTGAAGGTAAGTGAATGACGATTCACTAATTCTCCACCATAAAAAACTAACTATAAGTCCTAAATGTATTGAGAATTCCTAGGTTCGGATGAGATTCATTAAAACTATTCAATGACATGTTTAAATCTCGATATGCCCCTCTAGTTTGTGACTGGGATACCGAGGATCACAAAGCGGGTGTGAATTACCATGTAAATTCACATGGTGCCTTCATTGTAACGATCACCTTATTCGATGTGCCGGTAATCCACACACGCTCCATCGAACTATGATAAACAATGAATCACCCTTTGCCACCTTTGCTTAGAACCAATTAGTGTGCCGGTAAACCTCACACGCACCACTAACTTCTTAGCAAGGGTGCAAAGTGTAATTTCATGGGATTGCATCAATTCACTTTTCCTAAAGTAACTAAGATTGGGAAATTTTTAAAAATGTGTAGTTACTTTGTATTACATATTATACTTTTAATGAGAGGATGAGGTTGCCCTATCCTACCCGTTCGGTTAACGACCCTCCACCGATCAAGCAAGCGGTAAGTGTGAGTGTACACCCATTAAGCACGATTTTATAGGCCGCAACCTTATACCCACCTTATAGATCGGCATCGTGAATGAGGCCTACTAACGGTAAGACTGGCATTTTAGTTATATATATATATATATATATATATATATATATATATATATATATATATATATATATATATATATATATATATATATATAGGGAAGAGTTTAAATAATTTCCCTCTTATATTTTTATAAAACCCTAATCTTTATAAAAATACTTCTTTATGTAATTCTTGATTTATTTAAAAATCTTTGATTTTAACTAATAAATTATGATTAATGTTTGATAATTTAAATTTTTATGTCCTTAATTATATCCCATAATTTGGTTATTAAAATTTGATATTAGGAAGTTTATAGCAAATTTTATAGAGTTTTTAAGTTTTAAAGTTTATAAATTTGGATTTTTGGGCTCTTTAGAGTTTTTGGAACATTGTTTGATATTCACCATCATATTGGGATGAAATTAGAATATTTTAATTTATTTTTAGGGTTTATACCTTTTTTTTCAATTGTAACAAAGTTTGAAGTTTTATTCTAATTCCGGTATTGGCATTTCCTATTGTAGTTAAACAACTTACTAGAATTGTAAGAGTCAAGTATATTAGTCCTAGATTTTAGTTGGATCCTAGTTTATGCAAGATTTTGACCTAATTTATACTAATCGGCCATGTCATGTTGTGCATATAAGGTTTTTATAAAAAAAAATGCATGTGTCCGAGAATGACCTGAATTTGACAGTTGTCATAGTATCCCCCACTCAAAAACAATTTCGTGCTGAAATTCATTCTATGTCATCGTTTGTCATCACATGGGAAAAGTTATGGATACTTTTCCTTCATGAAGTCCTCACGCTCCCAGGTGTACTCCGACCCACGTTTTGAGTTCCATCGAACTTTCACAATTGGAATCCTATTCCGCTTAAGTTGTTTCACCTCTCTGTCAAGGATTTCTATTGGTTCCTCAACAAAGTTTAGCTTATAATTGATCTTAATTTCCTTCAGAGGTACTATCAATGTTTTGTCGGCTAAACATTTCTTAGGATTGGCGACGTGGAATGTGTCGTGAATGGTGCTTAACTCTTGGGGTAATTGGAGTTTATATGCCACCGTACCAATCCTTTCAATGATCTCAAAGGGTCCAACATATCTTGGGCTTGGTTTTCCTTTCTTACCAAAACGTACAAGCCCTTTCCAAGGCAACACCTTTAGAAGTACCTTGTCTCCAACTTGAAATTCTAATGGTTTTCGACGATTATCCGCATAACTTTTCTGCCGATCTCTGGCGGCTTTAAGCCTATCTTTGATGATAGCAATCTTGTCAGTTGTTTCTTGAATAAGGTTGAGTCTAGACAATTGCCTATCTCCGATTTTTGTCCAACACAATGGAGAACGACACGTGCATCCCTACAATGCTTCATATGGGGCACATTGGATACTTGTGTGGTGATTGTTATTGTAGGAAAAATCAATTAGAGGCAAATGAGTATCCCAATTTCCTTTGAACTCAATGACACACACCCGTAGCATGTCTTCCAATATTTGTATTGTTCTCTCTGTCTGCCCATCTGTCTGAGGGTGACAAGCTGTGCTCAAATCTATCTTGGTTCCTAGTGCCTTCTATAACATCTGACAAAATCGTGATGTAAAACGACTATCTCTATCAGAAATGATAAATAGGGGTACACCATGCAGAGAAACAATTTTGTCGATGTAGATTTGGGCCAATTTTTCCATCTTGAAGTCTTCCCGAATAGGGAGAAAGTGAGTAGATTTCGTCATTCGATCCACTATGACCTAAATTGAGTCGTGACCTTTAGAAGTTCTAGGAGGTTTGGTAATGAAATCCATGGATATCTGCTCCCATTTCCATTGGGGAATTTCGGCTTGTTGCAATAAGTCGGATGGTTTTTGATGTTCAACTTTGACTATTGAGCAAGTTAAACACTTCCCAACATATAAGGCAATATCCCTTTTCCTAGAAGTTCTTGAAGTTGTCCGGACAGTTCTTGCATCTCGGATGGCACAAGGCGATATGGTGCTTTTGCGACGGGTTCCGCTCCGGGAATAAAGTCGATCCGAAATCCGACCTGCCTGTGAGAGGGTAAACCGGGTAATTCCTCTGGAAACACTTCGAGATAGTTTTGAACCACCGGGATCTCCTTGAGTTGCTTAGCTTCAGGTTCTCTTTCTAGCACATGGGCCATGAATGTAATATAATCCTTCTCTAGGTACTTGTGAATCTTCATGCTTGATACAATGTTTAAACTTCTTCCTGGCTTCTCACCGTGTATGATAAGGGTTTCTCCATTAGGGAGAGGTACCCTAATGACTTTCTCGTAACAACCAATGTCCGCTCTATTTTTGGATAACCAATCCATTCCTACTATTACATCAAAACTACCTAACTCTATAGGAATTAGGTCAATGCTAAAGAGTTTATTAGCTAAATTCAGAGTACAGCCAGGAATTATTTCATTAGCCCTAATTTCATACCCATCAGCAAGTTCAATAGTATAAGTATTCCTCATCTTTCTTGATTTCAAGTCAATTAACGGTGTAAATGCTAAAGAAACAAAACTCCTATCTGCTCCCGCATCGAATATTACTGATGCAAAATGATTGTTCAGGAGAAACGTACCTGTTATCACTTCAGGGTTCTGACGAGCTTCTTCTGCACCAATCACAAAGGCTACACCTCTTGGCCGCCCACCTTGATTTCCTTGGTAATTTTGCCTAGCTTGGCCTTGCCCATTGTTACCAGGCCCCTTGTTCAGTTTGGGACAAGCACTACGAAGATGATCAGTACTCCCGCACTCGTAACATGCCCTTTTTCCATCCTTATTTAGCTTACAATACTTCGGGTAATGGCATGTCTGTTTACAGTTTTGGCACAATGGGCAAGCTCCCTTGTGATGGAAGTTACATTTATTGCACTTCAGATGCGGTCCTGAGTACTTCTTTCGCTCCTGCACTTCCATGACTTTCTGTTCCTGAGTTTTCACTAGTTCTTGTTCCTGGGCTCTTACCACAAGGTTTCTTGAGACTTTCTGCTTCCTCCCTGACTTGCCTCCATACATCTTCTCTCCTTCATCTGCTGGCTTTCTCTTGCTACTAGAGTTTTCCTTTGTCGATGCTCCCTTCCTTATAACATCATTGGTTGTCGATTTTCTAGAGTTACTGCACTTTGAATGGTAGTTGGATTTGCTGAAATAACCATTCCCCGAATCTCTGGTGCCAGACCCCAGATGTAACGATCTATCCGTTTCTCCTCATGAGTAACCATGTGAGGTACCAGTTTTGCTAGTTCATGAAATCGGACTGTGTACTTCTCTATTTGGGTTCCAACCATAGAATGGTTCCAGAACTCAGATTCATGCTTCTGAATTTCATCCTTGGGACAATACTCCTCTATCAATAGCTTCTTCAGGTCTTCACAAGTCAGCTGATATGCCGCTGTACGGCCTCGGGTTTGCACTAGGGTATTCCACCAGGTCAATGCCCTATCCTGGAGTAGACAAGTTGCATACTCAACTTTGTTGCACTCGAGGCATTTGCTAATGTGAAGGACCGACTCCATACATTTAATCCATTTCAGCAACCCGACCGCACCTTCCTTTCCATGGAATTCCTTAGGTTTACAGGCCATAAAGGACTTGTAGTTGCATTCTCTTTCATTGCTTCCCTGATTTGTTCCTCTAGTTCCTTGGTTAGCATTAAGACCCGCAGTTACTTGAGTAACAATGTTTGGGATTGCTGTCGTGAGTTGTTGTGCTACTACTCGAGCAACATTGGGTGTCTCGTTCTGTGGGCGCCCGCGATTAGGCCTTCCTGACATGGTTCTAAGACACAAGAGAAGAAATACGTATAAATACATAAAATAATGTATAATATTTAGTTCAATACTATTTTGAAAACCATAAGTGTTGTCAGATTGATGGGTTTGCATTAATACTATGCATATAGATTTGAGAAAGGAAAGAAAAAGAAAAATCTTTTTATCCAACCATTGACTAAATAAATTCTAGGGTTTGACCTCATTGTAAAAGTTTTCAAACATAAAAATAAACTTCTTCATTACCATTTGAAATAGTCTTAAAACCATAACAATACGTCAATCCCAAAATAAAGTTTTAATGTTTTTCCCAAAAGACACCCTACACGGGTTTTCAATACATGACAAAATAAAATAAAATACTGAAATCAGAACCAAATACTAATCGCTATCCCAACAAGAAACATCAACACCACAATCAGTAACAGCCCTCCAAACACATAATATGCGGTTATTGCATGACCTGCCACTCGTCTAGCAGCACTAGCAGTGTCAGCAGTCTCCATCGAATGTTGAAACAGGATGTCCATCCCTGTCAATAGCTCATCCAAAACCTCCTGATGCCCAGCTATCACAGCAAGACTGTGACGTAGGTCCACTGCCATCGACTGCATTCTTCGGGACTCCTCTGGGGTCATACCTTGCTGCCTAACAGGTATCGCTATGACTCGTTGTGGTGGGGTTGCTCTCGGTCCTGCAATGTTGGGTCCTACCCTACTGGGTCTTGCCGTGCCAAATCCTGTTGTACTGGTTGCTATCCTTCCTGGGATAGGAACGCTCTTCCTTGCTGTCCTCCGAATACGAAGCCCATAAAGTGGTGATTGTGGCAACACCGATGCAGGAGATGCCTCGCGTTGCTTATTCGAGGCACTGTCGTTGCTAATCTCCACCGAGTCTCCCGCGTCTTCCGTGTCTTCCGAGGGGTCTTCTTCCACCGAGGCGGGGGGATCACGTCGAGGGATAACAGTGTCATAGCCGGACTCATCAGCTGAGGCGGTAGCGTGAGAGGATGAAAATGTCGACATAGTGGACTGAGACATAGTTTCAATGAGATATGAAATAAATGACAATGTATGCCTATAATATGCAATGCTTACACACACCAAAATTAACCTTTTTGAATTTTTGAAATAAAGTTTTCTCAAAATTTTGTTGAACATATTCCCATTATAATTAGCTCAGGCTTTGTATAAATCTTTCCTTAATTAAACATAGGTGATCAGGCTATGTTTAATTGAGGTCCAACGATACAACTCCCTGTTGGAATAGTGTCTAAGGCTGCAACTATATTAGGCGAGTATTTGACCCGGTTGTGCATGGTCCTTTTGGGTTGCCTTCACCATAGCAACTTGATAGGATGATTTATTAAGAGAGAATAAATATTATTAGTATATTATGAGAATAATATAAAGAATAATAATATTGTTATTTGATTAATATAAGTCATAGAATTAATTAGAATTAATTTGGTGACTTAAAGACATTAATTAAATAAGAGGGTATAAACTGTCAATTGTTTGATAGTTAAACTTTAGACTGTAAATCCATATTGTATAGATGGTGGACGGATTCTAGAAGCGATAGATAGCTTCAAATCGTCCAAGGCTATCTAAGGAATGGATTTGGATTGCTTTAAGAGATGATTATCCAATTAGGGTTTAAGCTGTAACCCTTAAGGAGTCTACAAGTATAAATAGACCCTATGGCAAAGGGAAATTGGCATTTGATCCCAAGTAGAGAACCCCTGGCCAAATTCCCTCCCCTCTCCTCTCTCTCAAATCATCCTCCTTGCTATTTGGTGTTTGTAAGCCATTAGAGGAGTGACAATTGTGACTCTAGAGCTCCAAGACAACAAGATCAAACAAGAGATTCAAAGGTATGATTCTAGATCTGATTTAGTGTTGTTCTTATTCCTAATTAGTCATTAGAAGTCTTGGATTCAAATCATGTTTAATTAGGAAGCCTAGATCCAAGCATTAGGGTTTTGCATGCGCACATAGGAAAGTTCTTATGGCTAAAACCCATCAGTGGTATCAGAGTCTAGCCTGGTTTTGTTTTCATTAAATTGTTGCTTATTTGTTTGAAACTTAACTGCAAAATTTGATTTTGTGTTTCTGAGTCATGGACTCGGCGAGTTCCATAGTGGACTCGGCGAGTTGGCCTGACTCGGCGAGTCCCTTGGTGCACTCGGCGAGTCCAAGCGTCAGGAATGGCCAGATTCGGGATTTTTTCATGATTATCTTATGGAAACTTACCTTAATCATATTAGATCAACCCTAATCCAATTTTTTGATATATATGACTATAATCTTGATCTAATTAAAGATATTTATCAACTAATAAAATATTTAATTTCCTTATATGATAATTAATTAATTATTTTGATTATTTTGGTAATTATCTTGCAAGAAATCTTGAATAAATCAAATATAGATAATTAGGAAATTTATTGTTAATTGAAATTATTTGTTATTTGATCCTCCATGTTTTAAATGTTTAAAACTTGTCCTTAAGTTTTGAAATTTATATTTTGTGATTAAAAGTTTTTAATTTAGACAATTTAAATTTCAAACCCTAGATTTTAAAAGGTTTAAAATACAACCCTATACTAATATAATATTACAAGATTAATATATATATATATATATATATATATATATATATATATATATATATATATAGGAATGAGTTTTATGGAAAACAAATAACTAGGGCAACATCTACCGGAACCAATAATCAAATGACACATGTACATTTCTTTCTTCACAAGTAATGTATTGTGGAAGTTATTGTGGAAGTGATGTGTTGTCATGTTTTCATTGGTTCAAATATGTGTTGCCCTAATCATTTTCCCTAAAAATAAATTAAAATATTCTAATTTCATCCCAATATGATGGTGAATATCAAACAATGTTCCAAAAACTCTAAAGAGCCCAAAAATCCAAATTTATAAACTTTAAAACATAAAAACTCTATAAAATTTGCTATAAACTTCCTAATATCAAATTTTAATAACCAAATTATGGGATATAATTAAGGACATAAAAATTGAAATTATCAAACATTAATCATAATTTATTAGTTAAAATCAAAGATTTTTAAATAAATCAAGAATTAGATAAAGAAGCATTTTTATAAAGATTAGGGTTTTATAAAAATATAAGAGGGAAATTATAAGAGGGAAATTATAATATACTCAAAAATCCGGCACACCCTCTGCTCCATGCTCTCTCTTCCCAAAAACTTCAATCATTAAACTCATTCTTACACTTCAACTTCCCTCTTCATTCTCTCTCTCACACTCCACCCTTACAAATTTCAAACTCTCTCTTCCTCTCTCCAAACCCATGAAAATCATCAGCCAAGAACACCTCTCCACAGTCAAATCTTCATTCTAATGTTGTTCATCAAGGTATTCACGAAAATCCTTCATTTTCCCTTACCTTTTTTTTAAGAGTTTTCTTGCATTTCTCATTCCTCTACACCATTCTTTATAAACATTCACGAACATATCCATGAATGTCGAGTTTGATGATGATGGTGGTAGGGTTTCACACAAGAACAACATGCATGTTGTTTAAAGGTGAAATCCAAGGACCAAAACCTAGGTCAAACGCAAAAATACGGATTTTTACAAGTTTTAAGGGTTCATATACCTTATGCATTCAAGTATTTCCTTTGAAAACATCACTATGACCAACATATGTCCATGCATGGTCTTCAAACCGTGATGCATGTGATGAACACCAAGCTAAAGAGCTTGATGATCAAAGTACATTGTTAATAGTGCATGTAAATGATTTTAATTATAAAAAAAATCTAAAAGTTCTTTTCAGTTCGAAATAAAATTTTCCCAGATTCCCATCAAAATGATATGAATATCTGGAAAATCCTACGAGTTTTTATCATTTCATCGATTTATTAAAATTGTTACAAGAAAACAAGGGAATAAATCACATAAAATACTTTAAGAGGTCTATAAATCCTAACTAAATTCGTAGATGACCCCTGTCGTAAATAAGGAGCTCTCACTAAGTTTCATCGATTTATGTTACTGTTTAGTATGACTTTGATTTTCTTTTTGTTTGGTTTCAATAAATCGCAAAACCACTTTAGATAGTGTGAAAATTGAATCTAACAATTGTCTCGGCTCTCACCAGAGGTGGGAGACTCAGAAACACAATTTCAAAATTTTTCATAATGCATTTCTATTTTTCCCCAATTTTTGTATTTATAATGGCCTAAAAATAAAAAAAATAGTTCTGCTCCTGAATAATTCATGCAAATTTACCAAAACACCTTGTAGTACATTAGGAAGTTAATTAAAAAATTTGATTATTTTTCTCTTCTGTATACTATTTTTCTCCTATTTTCTAAGATTAAATACAGTTAAATACACAAAATCGGATTATACAATATGAAAACCACCTTTGGTATTTTTACCAGGTTATTTAAACTGTAAATGATGTTACAAAAATTTTGGTAATTTACTTTCACTGTTTTTTATTTATTCTCTAATTAATGATTATTTAAGAAGATAAAACAAAGAGAAATAGAAATACCAACTGAAAAATACATTTTATATTTTTCACAGCTTCTATATGTATAATCAAAAGTAATATAAAAAGTTTGGGTAATTTTGGAAACTGTGTTCTATTTATTTCAATTTTATTAGAATAAATTCTCAAAAATCATAAAATTGGGTTAAACAACTTGGAAATCCATTTTTATATTTTTCCTATCTTAATAATGTTTAATAACAGTAATATAAAAAGTTTGAGAATTTTTATCCTTTTGATGCTATTTTTCATGAATTTATGTTGTTATGAAGGCTTAAAATTTTGGAAAAATAGTTAACCATATGAAAAATTCAAAGGAAATTTTCTGGAAGACCTCTACTGTATTTAGAATGAAAATACAAGGTTTGACAATTTTTGGAAACTTTTTTATAATATTTTACATTTTTAGGAATTTAAAACACCTTTAAATGTGTTGAAATACCCTCAATTTATATTACTAAATCTAGAAAATTAATATCCAAAATTGTCTTAATCACATGACTTATACAATTTCATCATTTCAGAAAAATTGTAACCAATTAATGTAAAACCGATATTAGAACATAAATTTGGCATTTCTCTATATGTAGAGTTTAGTATATTAGCATTAGATTTCCAACTGGAAACTCACTACTGTGTGTTTGATGTCGTAGGATCCCGGTAGTAAGGCGTTGGTGTATTCCGAGGCACTACTTGTACCTACTTGAAATATTGTGAGTATTCACGCACTCCCCTATTTTCAATTTTTATGTTTTGGGGTGGAAAAGCATGTCCTGGAAAACTATTATTTGTTCGTTGTATTTAAATTGATTTGTATCAAACATGTTTGCTATTTTATTGCTATATCTCTCTATGTATGTCTATGCAACACGGAACATGAGAACTTATCGTATTAAGGCCCTTCCCTTATCTCTAACCATTAACTCTTTGAGCCAATGGTCATTGTGGATAGTGCTATTAGGAATTGACAACTCCTCACTCGCCCTATTGCTGGAGTGCATGATACCATATTCATCTATGGAACGATAAGCATAGATCATGATAGGGCTTCAGCCATAGGTTTGGTTGAGAACTCATTGTTTGCTCATAAACATACAAACTTGTTATTTATTATGGCAATAAACTCGTTTATCAATTATAGCAATCAATATTGTTTCTCATTATAGTAATGAACTTTGTTTCTCATTAAAGCAATGTACTTGTATTTATGAAAAGTCTTATACCAAATCTTGATTTTATAAACTTGTGAACTCACCAACTATTTTCATATTCGACGCTTGTTTTACATGCTTTTTCAGGAAATAATTAGTAAGTGGATATAAAGATTCATCATCATAGAGCATGCTGGATCGTGTGGAAGTTATTTTATGAAGTTATATTTTGAATAATGTCATTTTGGGAAAACTTGTACTTTGTTTTGTTTAAGCTATGGGTTGTAAACTTTTAAATATTGCTATGGTTATGTATCTTTATCTTTTGCAATGAAACCTTTATCGTTGTCATATCTTGCGTTTCCGCTTGAGCAGGGTGTGACATAATGCAATGCATCCAACCAAAGGCTTGGTTGTGTTCTTAAGCAAGAGGAAAGGTCACTGCCTATACCTCAAGACAGCTTAAGACACAGGAAGCTAACTATTCAACACGTAATCTTGAGTCATGAGCAGCGGTAATTGCTCTGAAGATCTGGAGACACTACTTGTAGGGTACAAGGTGTACTATGTTCACAGACCACAAAAACATTCAACATACATTCGACCAAGAAGAGTTATGCGGACAAAAGACGGAAGCCCTTGGAATTTCAGGTCGGGGACCGAGTGCTATTAAAGGTCTCGCCATGAAAAGGGTTAATACTTTTGGAAAATGTGGGAAACTAAACCCAAGGTATATCGGACCCTTCGAGATCCTTGCAAGGATCGGCCCGATAACCTACAAACTTCGTCTACTGCAGGAACTCAATAACGTACATCCTACCTTTCACGTGTCAAACTTGAAGATGTGTTTGTCTGATGAGACTCTCTTCGTCCTCTAGACGAAGTCAAAATCAACGAGAGTCTCCACTTTATAGAAGAACCAGTTGAAATCATGGATAGGGAAATTAAAAGAACAAAACAGAGTCGCATACCCATCGTGTTAGTCCGCTGGAATGCAAAGCGAGGACCTGAATACACATGGGAACGCGAAGATCAGATAAAACAAAAATACCCTCATCTGTTTCCCTAGTCCACAAATAATTACCTTACATTAAATTTCGAGACGAAATTCCCTCTAGCGGGGGGATGATGTGACAACCCGATATTTCGAATCTATGTAATGACCTAAAAAGTCAAGAATTGTAACCTCTTTTGATTTAATGAATTTAACTTCGAAAAATAAATGTTCGAAAGTCTCGATTGGGTTATCTATTATGCTAGATATTGTGTAAAGGGTTACAAAAATAGTAAGAACACTAAAATCCGAGTTATAACGAAAAAGTTATGACCATTCTAAGAATTTCGACAAAACCGACAACACCGATTACACGAAAAACGCAAAGTTTCAATACAATAGTTTTAGCCTTAATTATCTAAATGAAAGTTGTAGATATCATTAAACCGTGAGCTTACATAAAAAGAACGTCGAAATCTGACTTCGTATGAGGAAGTTATATTTTTCCAAGATCCGGATATAGCAGTAGACACCTAAAAACTCAAAATAGAGATCGAGAGACTTTTGGCCGAATCAACCTAAATGAGAATCGAAGGTCTCAGCAATAGTAGCGCAACGGCGAAAAGTCTGTCGAAAACGGACATTATATGAAGAAGTTATTGATTTTTAACGGACTTTTCATGTCCCGGCCTGTTAAAAATAAATAATTAAAAATAAAGTCAAAATTTTCCAATGAAGTCTAAACGAGAGTTGTAGACCATATTTTCAGCTACGCATGCATATAAAGAACGTCAAAAACGGAGCTCTTACGCAGACATTACGGATTTCACAAGTTCGAGACACAAAATTCGAGGCTGTCAGGCTGGCCACGACGCGGCATAGATGGCCATGATGTGGGACAGTGATTGATCGGGTTTTCAGGCTAGGCAGAAGACGTCTCGTCCATGGAAGAGGATAAGGATCAACCCCACGACGTGGCAACCTTATGGCCACGACGTGGGACCCCAAAAGTTGGCCTATAAATAGATCTAAAGGGTTTTCCAAGTTAGGTGCTCATCTCTTTCCATCTAAGTGCTGTTACTCTGCGAAATTACCTCGATAAACCATCCCGAAGCCTTGGTTTTCACCCTCAAGTTCCGAAGGAAGCTTCTACACTCCTGAGATTCCTGAGATTCCTGAGAATCCCGAGAAAAATCAACTCTTCCAAGTCGAAGTTCTGCTCGATTATCATCTCGCTTTCTTCGAACTATCAAGTGAGTTCATACCCCTATAAACTACACTTTCAAATGTTTTATCAATGCTTTTTATACACTTTTAAGGGGGGGAATACAAGTAAACACACGACTATTATCATGTGTAACATAAAATTTCAATATATACTCTTTTATCAAGTGAATCATATGTGATTCATAACTACTACATAGGAACGTTCGTATGCTATATATATATTCAGGATAACATCTTGTCTTTTGGAAATAAGACATGGTTATATACATATATACGAATCAAGCACTTTATTTATACTTTAAGTATATGTAATCATTTATGTCACTTTAAATGTTATACTTTTCATAACAAGTGAGCATTACACTAGGGTTTACTATATAAACGAAACACACATTTTGAGAAACTATAATAGGTATAGTTTACGAGAAAATCACGAACATTTACATACTAACGAATGCTATATCAAAGAGATACTTTCATATACAAGAACAAATGGACATTTTCAAACGTAAATCTGTTTTATACTAAGTTTTGTGAGACATTTCACGTACTTTCGAGTATGCATTTTAAGTCCTGTATTATATACCATAATCCCTTGTAGGGGGAGCGTGATACTTGTGTATAGATCTATACGGGATTGACAATCCCGCACCTAAGCTGTTAGCTACAACTAGGTCGGCAGGCCTGGGGTGACAAACGTCATAACATTCCAACGCCTGAAGAACGTTGCTACAGGCAGTCTGGGTCATTAGTATGGTTATAAAAATCACATGGAGTATTAGAAACACGGTGGTTTATGGGGTTATCAAATGCCTTAGTGATTTTATATTTATACAAATCTACTACTTTAGGCATGAAAAACACGATTTCACTTCAGTTTTGGAACTTGTAAACTACCACACACTTATGAACAGATATTGGATTTCTAAAGGTAATCATTAAAAACAGTCGAGTCTTGGTAGAAGACTACTTTTATACTAGTAGAAAATATGGGATTTTCTAGAAACATTCAAACATGTACAAACCATTTTCTTCATACTTATACGAACAATTACATTGAATAATTCCAAATATTTTCTTCATACTTATACAAACGATGACATTAAATACTTATGAACTCAACAGCTTAAATGTTGACCTACACTTTCAAAATAACTTGTATTCTTAGGTCACCAATAGACAGGTACGATGAGCATGTTTTGAGAAGACAGAGTAGTCAAGACTCGTCTGTTATTTTGATTTCTTGTTGTTAATGTCTTATTACTATGTAAGAATACCCATGTATTAAACTATTACTTTTAATGTAATAGACGATGTTGTTTCTTGTTTACTACTTTGCCTTGTAATGATACTTTACATGACGTCCTCCGCCCCAGAATGTTTCCGCCGATCTAGGTTTTGGGGTGTGACACTTTTATACAAGCAATGACACGAAATACTTATGAACTCACCAGCTTTATGTTCATACTCGTTCTCAAAATAACTTGCATTCTCATGTCATCAGTAGACACGTACAGATGCAGCTTTTGAGAAGATGGAGCACATACAAGACTCCTCTTTATTTTGATTATACTTTTGGTGTCTAACAAACTGTAAAGAATACGCTTGTATTATAATTATTATATTAATGCAATGGATGTTGTTGCTTGTCTTTACTATTATGCCTTGTTAAGATACTGCACATGACGTCCTCCACCCCAAAACGTATTCCGCCGTTCTCAGTTTTGGGGTGTGACATAATTTTCCTTGTTAGAATTGATCTAAATGTTATTTAAAAGTTCTATAACTTGTCCTCAAGTTATGGAACATGAAAAGTCTTATCATAAATGTTTTAATGAACTCCATAACTTGTCCTCAAGTTATGGAAAATCAAGAGTCTTTTCATAAAACCAACATTAAACTCATAAGTTATAGAAATGAAGTGTTTTGACAAGTTTCAAAACTTACCCTCAAGTTTTGGAATTTGTAAAGTCTCACCAATGAAACTTTAATTCCAAACCCTAGAGTTTTAAAAGTTAAAATTCAACCCTTATATTTTATCATATTATAATTATATATATATATATATATATATATATATATATATATATATATATATGTATGTATGTATGTATGTATGTATGTATGTATGTATATATATATATATAAGACAAGTCAGTCTTACCGTTACTAGGCCTCTTTCACGAAGCTGGTCTATAAAGGGGGTATAAGGTTAATGTCTATAAAATGGTGGTTTAATGGGTGTCCACTCTCACCCACTGCTTCCTTGACTGGTGGAGGGTTATTAGCCGAATGGGTAGGATATGACATTAATTCTCATTAAAAGTATAATGATAAATATAAAGTAACTAAACTTTTATTAAATTTCCAATCTTAGTTACTTTAGGAAAATGTGGAAATGGTGCTATTCCATGAAATTGCATTTTGCACCTTGTTAAGTCGTTAGTGGAGCGTGTGTGGTTAACTGGTACACTAATCTGGTACTGACAGTGCGTGTCAAAAGGTAGCTTGATGTTAATCATAGATCAATGGAGCGTGTGTGGTTAACCGGCACATTGATTATGTGATTTGTAACATTGAGTGTACCAAGCTAATTTGCATGGTTATTCACACCTTTTTTGTGATCCTCAACATCCCAGTCGCAAACTTGAAGGGCATAATCGAGATTTAACCATGCCATTGAAAAGTTCAATTAATCTCAAAGGATCTAGTAATTTCAATCCAATTAAAACTTAATAATACATTTTGTTTTTCATAGTGGAAATTGGTAAATCGTCATTTACCTACCTTCAAATATTTTACAGTTAGTTTACGACATCCCTCTTCGCAATTGTAAAATATTGTGTTGGGTCCTAGCCTTAATATTTCATTTTGGGTGTTATATTAATGACTTGAATGATCTAACTTGAATTTCTCCCTTTATAGATGTATAGGATAAACAACTATGGTCTTCCCGAATATGTTGGAAAAAGCTTTCCACATGAAGATGATATTCCACAATATCTTACTTCACTCCCTCCACCTCCTCCAATTATTCTCCCTGACCCACATGTTCGAAGACTTGAAAAAGGTCACTATGGCCCTATTGGCGAGCAAACATGAAGATGGAAGATTTGGGTGCGCACATGTCTTGGAGATGAAGTCACATATTGACACGCGGGGAATGTTAGGAGTCAATGTTTCAAGGAAGTTGATTGTTGACTTAGTTCTTCAGTCACTTCCTGATTCGTATAGTCAGTTTGTTAAAGACTACTATATGACAGACCGCGATGTGATCCTTATTGATCTTATCTTTTTGCTTATTGCTGCTGAGTCTGTAATGATTTGGCGCACTGGTAAAGAAAATTTGATTAGAAGATCTACTTCCCAAACTTCCATCGATATTGAGAATGGAAACATTAGAAGTACAGAAAAGATTTCACTTTCCAAGGGAAAGGGAAAGGCTAAGTCTAAGATTGTCCCGTGCACCATTCCCAAAGAGTCCATATGTTTCTATTTCCAGGAAAAAGGGCATTGGTTGCAAAGCTGCCGTATCTACCTGAAAGATCATAAGGATGGTATGGTCAAAACTTTGACTATGCTTCAGGTAAGTTCACTATCTAACTCTATTAAGTTCCAATTTGTAGATTTTTTATACATTATGTGATAAGATTACATTTTGATGTTTTGTAGGATCAAAGGAAGCTTAAAGGAAAAGCATGATGAGTCTGATCGCGAAGAGATGGATTTCGATCGCATGGTTCGATGATCATATTTTTGAACTGCTGCTTAAAGTTATGATAGATTGCTTAGAAATTTGTAATAACATAGTTTTCATTTGGAATTGCATTGTAAGGAAAAAAAATTCCGCAATTATATAAATAAAGAAATATTTTTTTTTCTTATTTTATATTTCCTTGCAATGGCATATGTGAAAATTGATGTTTATGTTTTTAGCAATATGGATTTGATTCTTTTGTTTGTGGTAGTGTCTAAATTTGCCAACTAATGACAGATTCTCATCACCCAAGTTTCAATTGGATGGAAACTTGGGATCATGTAAGTTTTATTGTATGATGAATGAGAACCTTCATATTTGGGAAATTAGGATTAATTACTTGTTGACATACAAAAGTGAGTTAAATGAAGGACTAGTGGATCGGGTACACTTGGTTGTGCGCTGGTCAGGTCCACCACGAAGAACAATAAGACTATTCGTTATGGTTTACTAAAGTTAGTAAATATGGTTATGGTTACAAGATTAAGTATAATTCTGAGTCATTGAAAAGTCTCAATGTATAGCAGAACGAATAAGAAGAATCAAAGTCGGCAGAAAGATAAAATTTCTCCAATCTGAAAAGATGGGAGAGTACTTGAGTATCGTGTTTTATGGTCGTCTTAATGCTTATGAAAACCATATCACAATTTGATCCTCTAAGGATGCCTTAGAGCATTTGTTTGGCTAATAAGAGGAATCAAGATTTGTTGAAATGGTTAAATACTTTGTGGCAAAATCAAATCTTAGAGTCGTCCTCCAAGATTGTATATTGAGTGACATATCAACAAATGTAGAGTAAAATGTTTTCTACTCTTGTACATTTTTAAATTGGTAAATTGTAATGTTTTGGATAAAACAAAGATCAACTGAGACCCATTGTCAAAAGTGTTTGTCTTGATAACAAATCACAGTAACTCTGGGATATTTATTTGTCAAGTAATGTTTCTTGACAGAGAGAAACTTATATGTCAAGAGGTCAGTGGGAGTCTTAAAGATCTTGAAAAGTTTTAAGAAATAATAAAGAGTCAACCTATTGTTAATCACTAGCACATAATGAGGGTTGCCCCCTTAGTGACATATGAGTCCCACAAGCAGTAAAGTTTCGATCTTTAAGGTCCATTTGTGACCATGCATGAGATGCAACCATTTCCATGGAAATTAGTTGCTATATTCCAAGTTTGGGTTCATTTGGTGGGTTGCAAGCCACCAAGTGGTCGACTTTATGAGTTAAGATAGGATAAGAGACTCATATCTGTAATATGGGCTTAAGGTCTTGATAGAATAAGCATTTTTGAAGTTGATGGCTTAACAGGGTAGTATGTTGGGCATACAAGCCAGTACGCGTAGTGTACAAGCCATGCAGTAGTACGCTTAGCGTACAGAGGAGTACGCCCAACGTACTCTCAAGATTTGGACTTGCGATGTTTGGGCCTTGGTTTGGGCCAATCCTTGGACTTAGCAATTATTGGGCCTTAATGGGCCATCAGAACTAAGATAATGGACCAAGGGCATGCTTAGGCTTAAGGGAATGCCGATTTGAGAAGTTCAGCCTAACATAGAAAATTA
The DNA here is from genome assembly GCF_051521515.1 of Lactuca serriola. Lineage (NCBI taxonomy): Eukaryota > Viridiplantae > Streptophyta > Magnoliopsida > Asterales > Asteraceae > Lactuca > Lactuca serriola. The sequence goes on along the minus strand of NC_136415.1, from coordinate 121,443,039 downwards.
GGCCATTAGTGGGTGTTTAGTGGGCCAATAGTAGGCTTGGAAAGAGTATATGGAATTGGGCCTAGGCTATGGTCCAAAATAGATTAGGGGGTAAAATGGTCATTTTACCCTAAGAAGGATTATTGGATTTTGATCAAAGTGTTATTTTTAATGATAGTCGAGGAGTTGCGGGAGTAGCCGATAGAGATTCCTTACCGAGAGGTTTAACAGCCAGCATTGTGAGTTGAGTTTTCCTCCAGTAGCAACGGGTCGAAGGCACCAATTTTGGCCTTTTTATGTATATTAGCATATGCCAGACTTAGGTCCAATTTCGGGGTTATCCCGATGTAGGTTATATGTTTTCGGACGTCGGCTTGATGTCGGGGAAAGCTCGGGGAATGTTTGTATGCTTGATGTCTTCGTGATTCTTGCATGTGTTTCTTTATATGTTTCGAGATTTGATCCGATGCCCGAGGAATGATTATGTGCTTATGTTATGTGTATATTTTATATGCTTTGTTGATATGTTATATGTATTCCAGAATTCAGTCTTATGCAGGGCGGGGCCTGATGCCGAGTGGAGCCCGCTGCCGGACATTAGTCTAATGTCGGGCGGGGCCCGATGTAGCGAGCAAAGTACCAATGTATGTTATTATTGTTGGATTTGTTGTCTAAGCCCATAACTATAACTGTGATGTACTTGACCCTATTATAGCATGATCCTATTGGGTTGACTTCACCAGTGTAATTTGAAAGGATAGACTTTTGAAAATAAGGTTATTTATGATTTATTAATATATTACAATATAATATATTAATATGAAATCATATTATTTAATTAGTATTGATCAAGAATTAATTTGAAGTTAATTTTGTGATCAAAAGAGACTTATTAAATATATAGGGATTGATTGTGTAAATCAATGATTATTATAGTGTGGGCTAATGATCCATGGTTATTTAGGATGGGCTAAACCAAAGAGATAGTCCATGGATAGTCCATGGAGGTTTTAACCCATGGATCCTATGTAGTATGAAAGGTCATTAGGGTTTGCAAAGATGTAACTGTAGCACTATATAAGGAACCCCTCATGACCAAAATCGGTTACACACATATACACCATCATTCTAAGAAGTTTTATATTGATTTGTGCTAAGTAACTTATTCTCTCAGGCCTCCACTTCCATATTGGTTTTTGTGAACCATTAGAGACATCACACTTGAGGTTCTCAAGCTTTCAAAGGTCAAGAACTACAAGTCCTTCTAAGAGGTAAATTATCTTACTAGTTGTATTGGTCAATTGTCAATTTGCATGCTAGTTAGGAAGTATGCTTTGGAAAATTGAAAATATGGTTGTATAATTAGAGAAAACACAGATTCAAATCATCTAGTGTTGCGTGTGCACCATAGGAGTGTTATAGTGATCAAACCCCAACAATGGTATTAGAGCCTAGGGTTGTTTTCTGTTATACTTGATGCTTGTTAATTTTCAAAGTTGAAAAAATTGATTTTACGGCCTCTAACTGATGAACTCATCGAGTCCTATGGATGACTTGATGAGTCCACTCAGTAACAACGACAACTCGACAAGTCAGTTCATGCACTCGTCAAGTCCATGGCTCTGGTTGTAGAATTTTGAGTTTTCTTAGCCTAGATTGGATTGGAATCAGTACTACAAACTGTTTTACATCATTAAATCTGTTTTTTATGATATGGTAGTGATTATGCTCATCCAATCACAAGATAATCATCAAAGTTTCAAGATAATTGTTGATTTATATGATAAGCAAAGTTGCTTGCAAATTGATGACTTGATATTATCTTGTTTACGAGTTTAGCTAGATAATTCTTGAATTATATGATAATGTTAGTTGTTGAAAAGTTGATCTTAATGATTTTAATGACCTCCATAACTTGTCCTCAAGTTATGGAAAATGAAAAGTCTCATCTTTAAAAATGCATTAAACTCATAAGTTATGAATTCCAAGAGTCATCAAAAGATAGTTGTCAAAATTACTATGATAGTTATTAGTTTATATGTTAAGCCAATTAATTGTATCATTTGATTTGAAACTATTTTGCCTTATGATTTAGTTTAGATGATGATTAAAAAATTATATGATAATTTTCCTTGTTAGAATTGATCTGAATGTTCTTAAAAGCTCCATAACTTGTCCTCAAGTTATGGAACATGAAAAGTCTTATCATAAATGTTTTAATGAACCCCATAACTTGTCCTCTAGTTATGGAAAATCAAGAGTCTTTTCATAAAAACCACATTAAACTCATAAGTTATAGAAATGCAGAGTTTTGACAAGTTTCAAAACTTGCCCTCAAGTTTTGGAATTTGTAAAGTCTCACTAATGAAACTTTAATTCCAAAACCTAGAGTTTTAAAAGTTAAAATTCAACTCTTATACTTTATAATATTAAAAGTTTATATATATATATATATACATATATATATATATACATATGTATATATATATATATATATATATATATATATATATATAAAGAAAAGTTAGTCTTACCGTTACTAGGCCTCATTCACGAAGTCGGTCTATAATGGGGGTATAAAGTTAATGCCTATAAAATAGTGGTTTAATGGGTTTCCACTCTCACCCATTGCTTCCTTGACTGGTGGAGGGTTGTTAGCCGAATGGGTAGGATAGAACATTAATTCTCATTAAAAGTATAATGATAAATAAAAAGTAAATAAACATTTATTAAATTACCAATCTTAGTTACTTTAGGAAAATGTGAAAATGGTGCCATTCCATGAAATTGCACTTTGCACCTTGTTAAGTCGTTAGTGGAGTGTATGTGGTTAACTGGTACACTAATCTGGTACTGACAGTGCGTGTCAAAGGGTAGCTTGATGTTAATCATAGATCAATGGAGCGTGTGTGGTTAACCGAAACATTGATTATGTGATTTGTAACATTGAGTGTACCATGATAATTTGCATGGTTATTCACGCCTTGTTTGTGATCCTCAGCATCCCAGTCACAAACTTGAAGGGCATAATCGAGATTTCACCATGCCATTGAAAAGCTTAATGAATCTCAAAGGATCTAGTAATTTCAATCCAATTAAAACTTAATAATACATTTCTTTTTTCATGGTGGAAATTGGTAAATCATCATTTACCTACCTTCAAATATTTTACAATTAGTTTACGGCATCCCTCTTCGCAATTGTAAAATATTGTGTAGGGTCCTAGCCTTAATATTTTGTTTTGGGTGTTATATTAATGATTTAAATCAACTAACTTGAATTTCTCCCTTTATAGATGTATAGGATAGACAACTATGGTCTTCCTGAATCTGTTGGAAAAGGTTTTCCACATGAAGATGATATTTCACAATATCTTACATGACTTCCTCCACCTCCTCCAATTATTCTTCCTATCCCACATGTTTGAAGACTTGAAAAAGGTCACTCAAGCCCTATTGGCAACCAAACATGAAGATGGAAGATCTGTGTGCGCACATGTCTTGGAGAAGAAGTCACATATTGACACACGGGGAATGTTAGGAGTCAATGTTTCAAGGAAGTTGGTTGTTGACTTGGTTCTTAAGTCACTTCCCAATTCGTATAGTTAGTTTGTTAAAGACTGCCCCTTATTGATCTTACCTATTTGCTTATTGATGATGAGTATGTATTGATTTGGCGCACTGGTAAATCAAATTTGATTAGAAGATCTACTTCCCAAACATCCATTCACATTGACAATAGAAACATTAGAAGTCCAAAAAAGATTTCTCTTTCCAAGGGAAAGGGAAAGGCTAAGTCTGAGATTGTCCCGTGCACCATTCCAAAAGAGTCCATATGTTTCTATTGCCAAGAGAAGGGCATTGGTTACGAAGCTGTCGTATCTACCTGAAAGACCATAAGGATGGTAAGGTCAAAAAGTTTGACTCCGCTTCAGGTAAGTCCACTATCTAACTCTATTAAGTTCCAATTTGTAGATTTTTAATACATGATGTGATAAGATTACATTTTGATGTTTTGTAGGATCAAAGGAAGCTTAAACGAAAAGCATGCTGAGTCTGACCGCGAAGAGATGGATTTCGATCACATGGTTCGTTGATCAGATTTTTGAACTGCTGCTTAAAAGTTATGATAGATTGCTTACAAATTTGTAATAACATAGTTTTATTTGTAATTGCATTGTAAGGTGATATGTGCATATTTAGTTTAGAATTTCATTTTTTAGCAACAATGACATGCTCAGATGGAAAATGAAGCAGAACTAGCGATTTCAGGCTTGGAGCCTGGATTTTGAAGAAAGAAGGATGTTGTTGGACAGCTTGACCCCTCGTTAGTGTTTATGCCATATCTCATGAACCGTAACTCCAATTGATGAGATTCAGAAGTTTTCTGAAAACTAGACAAAAATTCGGACGACTTTTGTGTTTTGATAAAATGCTGATTCCAAACGGACTCGACACGTTGGGCCTCGACTCGACGAGTCCCGTCAAACTTTCACGATTCTGGACGCTGACTTGTCGTACACAGGTTTTAAGTGACGAACTCGCCGAGTCGGTCACTAGACTCGACGAGTCAACTATTTTTTGTGAAAATCTATATAAAGGGCATTCCTGCCCGATACCATAGCATATAGATGAAACCTTGGAGGCCAATTGTCGACTAAAGGTGTTGCTGGAGCGTGGGAAGCTAAGGAATCAACCCTACATTCAACTTTAAGGAGAATCAAGGCAAAATCAAGTTTACTCTTTACCTAATCTCTTGTTTGAACTAAGTTTTTACCAATTGATTTCCGTTTTGAGTATGTTTCTTCTGTAATCATGAGCTAAAACTCAACCCTAATGTTTAGGATAGATGACTTTGTAATTATGGTTTGATTTTGTTGTTGGATTAATTTAACTCGATGAACTTTGTTTTATTAAGCTTGTTAAAGAACCTTATGCATTAACCATAACTATTTTCTGTTAATTATCAAGTAATTAAGCTTCATGAACAACTCTTAATTGCTTACCTCATGTGATTTTTGTGAAAACATAGTTATATGCCTAGGATTAGTGAATGAAAGTAGGATTTACTAGAAAGTGGGTAAATTAATGTGTGAGCTGGTGTGAAAAACCATCAACAAGAGGTTAATTGAATTAGTAATTTGATTAACTAATTAGAAGTCTTATTTAACCTGAATTAATAAACTAGGAAATTCATTAATTTAGACAATTGACCATTGCTTGAATTAATCGGTTTTCTAAGGATTAGTAATAGCGAATGTGAACCTAATCATCTTAATTGGTAGCCAATGAAAAGTTAATCCAACACATTTACTATAAAATCAACCATAGGATCAAATGATTCAATCCTAAACAAGAAGTATCTTTTACTATTGAATTTAGTTGATTTTTACTTGTCTTACCTCTTAGTTGCTTAGTTAAGCTTTAGTTAAGTGTCTAGTCTTGAAAAACTAGAGAAATCCCCCTTTTCTATTACTTGTTTTATTTAGATAATATTATCATTTCTTTTAATTGTTTACCATTCCATGTTTTCGATACCCTACTTACCTGAACTAAATTGTTAATCGATAGGTACACTGCCTTTCGTGTGTTTGTCTTTGTGTTTAAGTTAGTAGGATTAAAACTAGTGCATTCAACACACATCAAGTTTTTGGCGTCGTTACCGGGGAACGGTTCAAATAGTTAATTTTATTTGCTAATTGTTATTGTTTTTAATTTATTGATTTTTTTATATTTAGTTTACTTTTACTTTTTATTTTTATTTATTATGTATTTTCCAAGTCTCGATGCTTTAGATGTATTTCTTGAGGAAGTAGTACAGGAAATTGAGCAAGAAGACGAGGAGTATGACTCAGATGAAGATTTGATGAAATTTGGAAGATGGTTAGATAACATCTTGTCTAACGAAGAAGAACAATCTTAGTCACCAGAGCTAGATTTACAAGATGAATAATTTAATCCTGAAAGAGACTTGGAGGAGTTGGAAAGATTGTTGGCAGAGGGGTCAGACGAAGAACAAGAACAAGCTGAGTTGTAGGAACCCAGCCGTGGATTGACCATTAGCACGACATGGCCTCCTGTTTTTCCAGTTTGTGTTTCGAAGCATGGGGTGGCGATTCCAACTTCGGAGAAAGTTCTGAAGCATGATCCATTTCTGATTAGTATCCAACTGGTCCCAACCCTTGTCATAATTCTTGTGTTTTATGTATTCAAGCTTGTTTGGCCAATTTTAGAAGAAAAGAGTCGAACTTTACAAATTGGTGCAAAAAAGATATTTAATGCAATTGATTGATGGGCATCGACTTTATTAGAAGTTTATTAAGTTGAGTGTCCAGCTAAAGACTCGCACAAAAAGAAGCGCTTGCGGGAGGCAACCCGTTATTAGAGTTTTCTTTTTCTTTTTCCTTTTATTTTTATTTTGTGTGTTCAGTTTGTTATGTTTATAAACTTCTAGTTTATTAGGGTAATGTAGGAATGCTAATTAGATGTTTTTTTTTCCTATTATTATGTAGTTTTTTTGTCTTTGATCTTTGCAGAAGTTAGGGTGAGAGTAGAGCGATGTCTTAAAGCGTGAGGGAAATAAAGTGAGGGGTCGAGTTGTTTACGAGAAGATTAGAAGATTTGAGTGTTTTGTTGAGTCCAGTGTTTATAATGGTTAAAAGGGAATCTCATCACTGAAGAGTATAAGGAGGTGTATTACCTTAATACCCTCTCTGACCACAAAATCATAACTGAAGCAGAAAGAAGAAAATTCACGTTCATCACCTTAAACTCGTCGAGTGCACATCTAAACTCAATGAGTTCCAGAGGAAATTCACATTTTTTTGCTTGAGTCACGATCCAATTCGACGAGTCTTCACTTACAACTTGGCGAGTTGCTCAATCAATTTTCTTTCAAGTTTTCGATTTGATTCCATACGGCGTGGGCATTGCCTATATTTTTTGAAGTCCATTTTTGAAGTTTTCCAAGATGCTTTTCCCTGAATATTTAGAGTTGTCAACCACACGAAATTTTGACACCGAAGGTGTGACAACCCGAAAATTTCTAGCTTGCATTCTTCATTTCTTATCAATAATAGACTCGTTTTGCTATCGTGTAGTACGATTTAGGGTCTATTGGAGCGTTATAAACGTGTTATAATCAAGGTTGGAGTGTGGAAATGGGTTAACTCAAAGTGTAGGAATCAAAAAGAAGCCAAACACTCCAACACATGGAGTGTGCGGCCACACACATGTCTTTGCGGCCTCACACCCTTCCCAACTGCACACTCCACCTATATATACCACACTTAGTCATTTTTGAATACTTCTTTCACTTCTTCAAGCATAGAACTCGAAAATCCTCTCAAGTATCATCCATTCTCCTTGAAGATCTTCATAAAAGGTACCAAGAACACCATCTGGCCGCACACATGGCAGCACACATGGCCGCACACAGGGCCGCACACATGTGTTGGCAGCACACTAGGCCGCACACCTGGCCGCACACACACATATAGTGTGTATTTTGGCCATACACTCTTGTATAGCCTTATAAACCCTCATACAATCATATATGATTGTAACACTTCATTATAAGTGTTCACTAGTCCCTAAAGTGGTCCAAATTCATTAATTAGTTGTTCATAACACTAATTATATTCATATATGTGTCAATATATGCTAAATAGGCTTCACGTGTGTACTCAAGTCACCACTTGATACTTAGCAACTGATCCAACATTTTCATTAGAACCACTCACTACAGGTGAGTTCATACCCCTTAATCAATGTTTTAAACTGCTTTTAAATGTTTTATGGGGGGATACAAGTAGAATTATGCTAATTATTATATCAATCACATGTGATTAATAAGCAACATTCAAATGATTGGCTACTCATTAGCCGTTTTACTAAACAGTTTCCTTCAAATGTCTTTCATAAACACTTTATGTGTTTAAAACTCCTTATTTCTCTGTACATTTTACTCTGTATATTACTTTTCAAACTTATTTACAATTGTGTTTCAAACAAATGTTTCTTTATACTGAACCTTTTTATCAACCCCATGCCTTCAAAACCGTTTTATAGATTGACATCAAGTCGATCTTTTCTTAAGATAATAATTATGTTCAAAGGTTTTACAAAACTTATTTATTCTTTTATATTATAAATTGCATGCCTCTATATGTATAGTTATATAAGAAATGTTTAAAAGACTTCGGAAGGCTATCCACCCTATTTCCTTTTCGCGCTTGAGATGTGGTCTAGTGGGATATCGAATACTCGTCTGAAGGTCGTTTAAATATTAGTTATATATCATATGTACATATATATTCATAAAGGCCCTTCCAGTACATCCGATGCCCTTAGGTAGCAAGGGTATACATCCATGTCCATACGTACCAGTTAGATTACTAGTAAACTACCATACAGGTAGTTTAGGAAGATACTAGAACAATACTAGAACGCGATACCATACAATGAGTCAGTTCATTCATGAGTCAATACTTGCTAGAACATTACAGTATATTACGATATTTGATAGATAGAGAGCACGTACACTACAGCTAGAACATTACAGTACATTACTATACTTGCTAGATAGAGGGAGAACACACATTACAGCTAGCACACGTAGAACTTTTCCGTACATTACATATACATTACTATGTTGACATAATCGTGATCCACTGTATCGGAGCATGCCCTAAATGTCATGGCCCGAGTTGTAGCCAGAATTCTCTTGGAGGGAGAGCGTGAGTTTGCGTATAGATCTATACTGGATTGACTATCCTACACCTTGCTGCTAGCTACAGCCGGACCTGCAGGTTTGCGTGTGCCAAACATCATTCCTTTTTATGACCATACTTATGTCGTTGTTACCAGTCAATAGCATGGTGCAATTTATCACATGATGCCTTAATATAAATCCGGTTTAAGGTAGTTAGTACAGCAGTAGTGTTGGATTAATGTCTAAGTCCATAACTATATTTGGTAAGACTTGACCCGACCCGGCATGGTCCATTTGGGTTGCATACCATCATGCACTTGAATGAGAGAAATAAGACACTTATGGTTATTAATATATTATAAGTTCTAGTATATTAATAATAAGAATAATAAGATTATTTAATTAGTATTGATCAAGAATTAATCTAGGATTAATTAAGTGATCAAAAGAAGACTAATTAAATATATGGGTTGATAGTGTAAATCATCCATACTTGTATAGTGGGCTAATGCTCCATGGATAATCAAGTTGGGCTAAAACCCATAGGATGGTCCATGGATGCTCTATGGTGTATTTGTACCCATGGATCCAAGGAAATGGAAAGCCATGACAATTAAGAGTTTACCCTAATTGTGTAACTATATAAGCATCTTATTATTGAGGAAAAATTGGCCACTAGTAGTATTCAAGAAAGGGCTAGCCGATTTTGGTGAGTGTAAAATTCTCTCAAGTCATTCTAAGTGTTTTGATGATTGTGATTCCATTTGAGGTGTCACACTTGGGGCACTAGGCACTCAAACTTCATGAAGACATTCTACACCAAAGAGGTATGTATTCTATCTTGCTATAGTCATTGTTATGTATGCTAGATTAGGATAATACCTTGGAAGTTCTTATTTGCATGTATAATAGAGAAAACATAGATCCAAGGTATTTAGGGTTGCATGTACACTTAGGAAGTGTTAGAATGCTCAAAACCCATCAGTGGTATCAGAGCCAGGTTGTTTTCTGTTATATTGATGCAAATATTTTATTTTCAAAGTTGAAAAAAAAAATGAAAAAAAAAACATGAAGTTTGTCAAATTTTAAGATAATTACTTGTTCTTGTGAAAAAACTAATTATTTGTAAAATTTGAATAATGTGCTTTATGAGTTGAATTAGGTCAAATTTAATAAAAGATAAAATAATATGATTATTTTATTAGTTTTAAAAGTTTGATCTAAAGAGTTTTATTTTTTTTTTTGAAACCTCCATAAGTTATGGATATGAAAAGGTTTTTAAAAAAAATTGATTCAAAGTTTTATGGAGTTACAAAAAATTTGGTGTTAATGTTTTAAAGGATTCCATAACTTAAGAATAAGTTATGGATCACCAAAAGTTTTTTGTGTTACCTTATTTTATGAGTGAATTTAGATTAATGAATAAAATTATGTGATAGTTGGTTTTAATCCAAATTAATCTAAAAGAAGTTCATAAAATGTGTTTATGTAACTTATAAGTCACATTTATGAATCTTAAAACTCATAAAAGTTGGCAAAGGTTACAAAAATGAAGAGTCTAGTTCTAATTAAATGGCTTTATGACTCCATAACTTGTCCTCAAGTTATGGAGGACCAAGAGTCTCTTCATTTAATAAAAAAAAAAAAAAAAAAAGTGTAACCTTAATTAATTCCATAAGTTATAAAATAAAGAAAAGTTAATTCTTTTATTAGTTTAAAGTCTTCCATAACTTGTCCTCAAGTTATGGAACTTGAAGAGTTTTTGGATTAAAACTACTTTAAACACATAAGTTATGGAATTAATTAGTTTTGAATAGTTTCAAAACTTGCCCTCAAGTTTTGGAATTTGTAAAGTTTTCACTTATGAATACTTTAATTCCAAGTTAGCCCTTAGAATTTTAAAAGTTAAAATTCAACCCTTATACTTTATAATATTATAAGTTAATAATATATATATATGTATAAGAGTAAAGTCAGTCTTACCGCTAGTACGCCTCATTCACGAAGCCGGTCTATAAGGTGGGTATAAGGTTGTTGCCTATAAAATGGCAACTTAATGGGTGTCCACTCTCACCCACCGCTTGCTTGACTGGTGGAGGGTCGTTAGCCGAACGGGTTTGACAGGACTAGAATTCTCCCTTCATTAAAAGTATTAATGATAATACTAAGTAACTAAACTCTTAATAATACCCAATCTTAGTTACTTAGGAAAAATGTGAATAAGGTGCTAATCCATGAAATTACACTTTACACTTTGTCTAAGTCGTTAGTGGAGCGTGTATGGTTAACCGGCACACTAACTTGGACTTAACAAGGTAGGTAAAGGGTGACTTAATATTTATCATAGTATCGATGGAGCGTGTGTGGTTAACCGGCACATCGATTGAGGGGTAATTTATTAAGGGTACCAAGTGATTTGCATGGTTACTTCACACCTTGTTTTGTGATCCTCGGCATCCCAGTCACAAAACCTGAAGGGCACACTCGAGATTGAAACATGCCTTTGAAAAGTTCAATGAATCTCAAAGATCTAGGAGTTTCAAAACCAATTAAAACCTAATAATACATTTCGTTTATCTTGGTGGAAATTGGTGAATCGTCATTCACCTACCTTCAAATATTTTATAGCTTGGATTACGGCATACCTCTTCTAAGTTATAAAATAGTTTGTTGGGTCCTAGCCTTAATATTTCATATTGGGTGTCATATTAAGGACTTTAAATCAACTATCTTGAATATCTCCCAAAAGATGTCTGGTTTAGACACCTATGATCTTCCCAAATCTCTTGAAACAAGGTTTCCTAATGAAGATGATGTCCCATGGATATCATACTTCTTCACCTCTTCAAATTATTCTCCCTAACCCACAAGTTCTTGAAAAGTTTAAGGTCACTCAGGCCCTATTAGGCAAGGCAAGGTCTAGGTGTGGTCACATCTTGGAGATGTAGTCACATATTGACAAGCCGGGAGAGTTGGGTGTCAAAGTCTTGAGAAAGTTGGTGGTTCAACTACTTTCTAAGTCACATAGTGAGTTCTTTTGGAACACCTATGAAAAAGACTATGACAAGACCCTTAATGATCTTATCTATTTGTTAAGATCAACTTCCTAAAACTTTATGGACATTGACAATGATGACATTGGATATCCAGTAAAGCATTCTCTACCCAATGGAAAGGGATCGGCTATAGTCAACTCGGTTGACCAAATGGTAAAGAGAAAAGCTAAGTCTGTGATAGTCCTGTGTACCATTATCAAAGGGTCCATATGTTTGTATTGCCAAAGAAAGGGCATTGGTTGCGAAGCTGCCAAATTTACCTAAGGATGTTAAAGTCAATAAGTTTGACTCTACTTCAGGTAAATTTCACTATCTAACTCTGTTAAGTTTCTATTCTGAGATTCTTGATACATGATGTGACTGGGTCACATGGAGATGTTTTAAGAATCAAAGGAAAAAAAGTGAAGAAACTTAAAGAAAGAATATGCTGAATCTGATCGCGTAGATGGATTTCTATCGCATAGTTTGAAAAATCGGATTCTTGAGCTACTTCTTAGGAGTTATGAGATATTGCCTAGGAATAGATAACAACAAGTTCTCATATGGATTGTAAGGATAAGTTTTTTCCGCAAAGTTTTAAAATAAAAGAGAATTTTTTGATTTTATTTATTTTAAAATATCCTTACGATGGCATTTGAGGAAAAATTGTTGCTTATATAATTCCGTTAAGAGCAAGAGTGGAAATATGAAATTGATTCTTTCATTTGTGGTAATGTCTAAATTTACCAAATAAGGAAAGATTCTCATCATCCAAGGTTCAATTGGACCGGAACTTGGAATCATGCAAGTTGTATAGCATGATGAATGAGAACTTTCAAGTTTTGGAAAATTAAGACTAATTACTTGTTCACATGGATGTGTGAATCAAGTAAAGGACTAAGGGATCGAGTACACATTCTTGTGCACTGGTCAAGTCCACCACAAAAAGTTTGATAAGACTATTCATCATGATTTACTTAAGTTCAGTAAATATGATTATACTTACAAGCTTAAGTGTAACTCTGAGACATTGGAAAAGGTTCCAATGTAAGGCAGAGCGAATAAGAAGAATCAATTTAGGCAGAAGGATAAAAGTTTCTCAAATCTGAAAAGATGGGAGAGTACTTTAGTATCAGTTTTTGTGATCATCTTAATGATTAAGAAACCATAGCACAATTAGTTCTCTAAGGAAATCTTAGTGCATTCTTATGACTAAGAAGAGGGATCTTGAATTGTTGAAGTGGTTAAATCAAGAAGATGAGTCATACTTCGTTCCAATACAAGTCTTAGAGTCATACTCCAAGATTGTAATTTGAGTGACATGTCTCAAAAGAAGGTTAAAACACTTGTCAAATGTAAGAGTAAAAGTTTTTCTACTCTTGTACATTTGAAATTGGTAAGTTGTGATGTTTTGGATAAAAACAAAGACCAACTTAGGCCAATTGGGTAAAGTGTTTTTCTTGATTAGAATCCGCACTATCTCTTGGATGTTTGACAAGGGAGTCTTATATGTCAAGAGGACAGTGGGAGTCTTAAACGTCTTGAAAGTCTCAAGAAATAATCAAGAATAAAACCTGAAGTTCTTTGCTAGCACACGACTTGAGGTTTATAACCTATCGTGTTGACATATCTGTGCCCATTCCAGTTAAAGTTGGCTTTGCATATGAGTTCTTAGAGTTCTCAGTTTGTTGCATAACAACTTGGAAGCAATGGCAGACCCTTGAGCTGCCAGGTGGCAAGAAGTTAAGATTGAGTTCAATCCATATGGTTTTGGATTTGTCATTATCTTTGTCTTGTGATTATGGTTTGACAAATTCATATGGGTAGGAACTCATACACCATATAAATCTAAGTGTCATAAGGTTTCTCTCCGATTCATGAAAATGATGGTGAGGAAACACTTTCACTAAGTAGATTTTATCTAGATAGCAATTGTGATATTTGCATTCTCAAAGTCGTTAGTGGAGCGCGTGTGGTTAACCGGCACACTAACCTGGACTTGTGAGAAGTGGCAAAAAGGTCTAAACATTATGATTACGGCATCCCTCTTCATAATTGTTTAGATACACAAGTGTGCTATCTAAGGGAAGGTGTATGATTTTGATAAAGACTTATCAAAACAATCTAGTATCAGAAATCTGAACTTTGGTAAGAAAGTCAGCTGATTTCTGAGTACATGTCAAAGCTAGTGGGAGCATAAGTGTTATGCTAATAATCATCATGTTAGTGGGAGCATGATAATTATGATAATTATTGCAAGTTAGCAATGTTAATTATAGAAAACAAAAATTTTAATTGGGAAAAAGTTGTTTTGCTATAATTAAGGGAGAGGAAATTATACTTCATATCAAATCTATAAGGTTCAGATCTGAGGTTTTAATCATTTAGTCAAGGATATATATGAATTTCATGTTGGAATGGCTCAACATAAGGAAATTCTGTATATGGGTCCATTATTTGCGTTCTAAAATTCGATTATGATTACGGCATCCCTTTTCATAATCTGAATTATGAGAACTTGGCAAATTGAAATGGAAATATTATAGCAAAAGACTGGTTTAGTCTTTATGTAAGACATCATGAATCGTGTCCCATATGCTTCGGATATAGGATCGATTACATGTGCTATAATCATCCGTTCTAAAATTTTCCAAATGCCTGGGGCATTAAGAAGGGAAAAGGTTTAGAACTGGATATGACTAAAAGGATTAAACAATTGTCGAGGACAATCTAAGGTTTACCAAAGATTGGTTGCTCAAGGACAGTTGGAAGTATAGTGATAATTCTGGAAGGACCATATTGACATAATCTGTAAGGAGGCAACTCTTGTTCAGAAGTGATAGTCAAAATGGAATCTGGAAATGTTTCAAAGTTAGAATTTTCACTCTGTGTAAGATTAAGGAAACTTAATGCAAGAAGGATGGTTCCAAGGAGTTGATCTCCTTTGGAATGATCTGTAATGTTTGTTGTCAAGTCTTTATGACTTTGTGCATAATCATTACAAGAGGATCAATGCACATAAGTTTAGAATCTGACAGATTCCAATAAATGGCATGAATTTGGAATTCTTGCATTTGCAGTAAGGATTTGGGAGTGTGAAAAGAGAATCATTGAAGTTATGTTCAATGGATCTAGTTCACAAAGTAAAGATCATAGACAAACATAGTATGCATACTTAGTGTGTGGCATGACTAGTGTTTTGAAAAAAAAACATAGTGTACATGCTTGGAGCATGGGACAACTATTGTTTTAAATTCAAGAATAAAGTTGATAGCTGAAACAGTATACAATGAATAATGTGTAATCATATGGTGATAAATAAAAGGTGTTTATTTATGTTCAAAGAGTTGATACCATATTGGATTCAATTATTATTGTGTTTCACTTTGCATGTTTTGACTTCCCGAATAAACTGGGTTATTCTTTCGGAATGACTAAGTTATTCAAACTATCCACAGTCGGTCATATGTTGGAAGTAGATATGAATTAAGACTGTCATGATGGGTTGTAGAGGTCTAAGGTGTTGGACAAGGCTACAACAATCATGAGTGCTCATAAGTTCTGAGTATTGGATTCAACCCGCGCTCATTGGAATCACTTCATGGATTTTATCACGAGTGATCATGAGACGATAATATCTTATATTCTTCAAACCTAGAGATATGAGTTGTTACTATGAGTTGATAGTACATTGATAGCACGAAAACGCATTTGGTAACTCGGTGCTATAAAACGTGCCTTTGTGTATGATTCAACAAGTAGTAGAACAAGCCATATGAGTCGAAGTTTATCTGTTCCTTTTACCTTCGGGATAAAAGCGATATCTGTGGGCCCCTCGATGATTTGATGATGACAAATGGAAGTGCTCGGCCGGGCCAGGACTGATTTGATTTGTTCAATTAGTCAGTTGTCATAAATCGGAAATCGGGAAACAACAAATGGACAGAGAGAATGATTATAATCCATGTCTCAGTCCATATGATATCTAGAATGGAGGAATATATGATCCCTTATCTAATGGACAAGTCACTGACAAAGGTCAGAGTTCATCTACAAGGTCAGAGTTCGACAGAAGCTTTTGAGAGCTACGATTGCCGGTTGGTTCCTGAAGTCATACGCAATAATAGTTTTAGACTTATCCAAGTGGGAGACTGTTGGATTAATGTCTAAGTCCATAACTATATTTGGTAAGACTTGACCCGACCCGGCATGGTCCATTTGGGTTGCATACCATCATGCACTTGAATGAGAGAAATAAGACACTTATGGTTATTAATATATTATAAGTTCTAGTATATTAATAATAAGAATAATAAGATTATTTAATTAGTATTGATCAAGAATTAATCTAGGATTAATTAAGTGATCAAAAGAAGACTAATTAAATATATGGGTTGATAATGTAAATCATCCATACTTGTATAGTGGGCTAATGCTCCATGGATAATCAAGTTGGGCTAAAACCCATAGGATGGTCCATGGATGCTCCATGGTGTATTTGTACCCATGGATCCAAGGAAATGGAAAGCCATGACAATTAAGAGTTTACCCTAATTGTGTAACTATATAAGCATCTTATTATTGAGGAAAAATTGGCCACTAGTAGTATTCAAGAAAGGGCTAGCCGATTTTGGTGAGTGTAAAATTCTCTCAAGTCATTCTAAGTGTTTTGATGATTGTGATTCCATTTGAGGTGTCACACTTGGGGCACTAGGCACTCAAACTTCATGAAGACATTCTACACCAAAGAGGTATGTATTCTATCTTGCTATAGTCATTGTTATGTATGCTAGATTAGGATAATACCTTGGAAGTTCTTATTTGCATGTATAATAGAGAAAACATAGATCCAAGGTATTTAGGGTTGCATGTACACTTAGGAAGTGTTAGAATGCTCAAAACCCATCAAGTAGTTCCTATAATACAACACTACAGTACTACATTTATTTTCCCTTACATATATTTAGTGATCTTTTCACTTAAACATTTAATATAAAAACTATATTTTGATAATGATAGTTACACTGGGGAAAATTACACACTTTTACAAGAAACGAACATTTAGAACAGTTAAGTCATGGTAGAAGACTACCTTGAGAACAGTTAGGTCTTGGTAGAAGACACCATTATATAATAGTAGGAATCATAGGGATTTCTAGAGTTTTTCAAACGTTTATAGTTGTTTTACAAACATTTTTATACTTACAGTTCATTTACATTTTCCATACTTACAGTTCATAAACTTACAAATTCTTACATTTACAGTTCATATACATTTTCCAAACTTACAAATTCTTACATACAAATTAAGACACTAAAATACTTATGATCTCACCAGCTTCAAAGCTGATACTCGCTTTCAAAATTACTTGTATCCTCAAGTCATCATAGACAGGTACCGACGCAAGGAATAGGGAAGATGGAGCTCGTTGAAGACTCATCTTTCATTTTGATATATGCTTTAGTGTTTATCAAAATTTGACAGAACACACTTGTATAATAATTATATTATTAATGCAATGGATGATGTTGTTGCTTGTTTACTACTTTACATTGTTGTGATACCATACATGAAGTCCTCCGCCCCAGAACGTTTCTGCCATTCTTGGTTTTGGGGTGTGACAGATTGGTATCAGAGCATTGTTTATAGTGAATTAAGTATATCAACGCATAAAAGATATACTAACTATAAATACATAAGGGATTAAAAATACTCTGACCAAGAGTTTATACTTTAAATGATAAAATATTTAAGTAAGTATACGTGTCTGCATTCATACTAAAATCAGTTTCACTAGGGCAGTACAAAATAATTACGATTGTTGGGTAACGCAAGTGGGCTTAGGGACATATGGTCAAAACTAGGAAGATATAGCCTGATCACCTATATTATCCAAGGGTTGACTAGCATGTGCCTAAGTTTAATTGTGTGGTTGCAACAATGCTAAAATCTTACCAACCCTACCACAATGAGAACAACAGAACATAACATTAAACTTAAAATACTATAGGAGTATTTGGTGTTACTATAAGTACGTTATACTTGAGAACTAAAATGGGATCTTCGTTACTAATTTGATAGTTTCTAAGTGGATACACTAAAGCTATATGTAATTAGGATGTTATAGACTTAGAATCTGTGAAAATTTTACTTCACCCCGATTCTGTGTGAATTTGGAGTTAAGATCACTTATTCGAAGGCCTATCCTGTTTCGATTACATATAACCGGTATGCACTTCACAAATAGCGATGTAACTAATGAAGATTTTCTAAATAATTATCTAGATACTTCGTCTAATCATTATTTCTTACCCCAATTCTCGCATAGATAACATGGTTGGACTCCATCCCCATAGCAACCAGTATCTCCCAAACGAAGTCATTGCTGGTTGGTTTGGAGAAGAACCAGAGAATGATCATCCTATCACTTTGAATGATCACCATGATGAAAACCCTTCGGACGATGCTAATTCCGAACAAGAGGTTGAGAACTTACCCTAAGCAGCTCCCTTTCCAATTCCTAACCCTCGCTCGGCTTTTCATGGCCCGACGCCTGAGTGGGTGGAATGTTTAGAAACATGGAGCCAAGGAAAAGATCAGCCCATGCCGTTTAATGGCGACCGAAGCTTTTACGAATTGAGCAATGGGGGCTCAGCAGATAGAGTCTTGCCAATCTTGGTCCGCAGAGTGGCCCGAAATGAGATTCAAGGCAGGACAGCCCTACATCAGATTACCGAAGTTGTCGTCGATGCAAGAATGCATACCCTACGCACCATTCGTCTAGAAGATGCTCGCAAGAGATCAGAGAGAAACCATGAAACCCTGCTGCAAAAACTAGCTGAAACGAGAGCCGGAGTCATAGAGCTCCGAGTACACCAGAGGGTGTACGAAAGGTACCTTCTCGATATGGAACGACAACTGGCTGAACTGAGAATTCACCAGAGGGATGACCGTCACCAGGAGTAGATGCTTTACTTTATTTTCCTGGTTAAAAGAAATCATTTTTCTGTCTATGCCCGATGTGGCATTTTCTATGAAACTATCGTGTACTATAAAGTACTTTTGGTTAGGTCCTTTTGCTGTCAAGAACTATCTTCTCCGGATATGATGTAAGACCTTTACAAGGTCATTTTCCCGAACTTTTACGTCATGAATATCAAAGATATTGACAGTCGGCTAACTTTTGTGTCATTCTTTATTCAAGTACTCTTCTCATACTTTCATTGGAGTCTATCTGAATCATGCTTTAGTCAAGTCATTGGACTATAGTAATTTAGCTCCGGAGACATTTCCAAGTCTCTTTCAGTGGTTGGATCTTGTTATTCACCAACCCACGATGCCTCGTCTTGAACGACAAACGTCTTGAGACCATTCTACGAACTTACCTCTACTCATTACTAGGACTGCATCATAGGGATGTAGGTCAAACCTTTGCGATCATACTTCCATTCCATTACTTGGACTGCATCATAGGGATGTGGGTCAAACATTCGAAAACATAGTCTTACTCTTTACTTGAACAATCGAAGTACCCCTAGGGTCAACCAAAATCGCTCACAAAATCCTTATCTTTCGTGTTATAGAATCATGTCGTCATCTGGAAGCAATCAATCGAACAGCGAGACGTCCGCCTTTCCTATGGACGCCACTACCTTCCAAATAGCAGTTACAGCTGTCGTGGTGGCTGCCGTAACCGTGGTCCTTGCGCACCGTAGCGCTATCAGCACAGTCAATGCTACTAAAGGGAATGAAGTTTCCAATCGTGGTACCCATCCAGGAAGTCGTCAAACGGTAACAGTCATAGACTCGCAAAGCCGAAAAGCAGAGAACAAGAAGCAAAAGCATCAAGCCCGGAAAGAACGCAAGAGATCCCAAAGGCTGGCTATGCAACAACAGCAAGTGGAAACTCCTGCCATTCCCGTACCGAGCAGGCCATACAAGGGAAAACTCCCGAAGCGTGATAAGTGTAGTTTCCATCATCATGGGGCTTTCCATGAGATGCAATGTTGCAATTGCCTAAAAATAGGGCACCATGCTCGTAGATGTGGAGCACCGACACGACCCATCACTCAAGTCCCTCTCACCGGGACTAACCCTACACACGAGAGTAGTTATAACGCCGAACGCTTTAGGAACCAATTTTCAAAGTGGAGTAACGAGGAAGGCACTCGTGTCCACATAACACTGGCTAGACACCGCAGTCTTGTCAACAAAGCTAGTACTAGCTAGTCATGCCACCAATGCGAGGAGATAGGGTACTTCAAGAAAGATTGCCCTATAGCAAAGAACTCTGGCGCAGATGGGAGGATTCTCAGGATCACAGCTGCGGGAGAACCTGCTCCGGAACCCTCGTTAATGTAATTAAGGTGTTTCGTTGTAACAGACTTATGAACTACCCAGGACTAGTGCAACTAGAGTCTTACCTTTTGCGAGATCCTGTCTTTATAGGAATGCTCGTGTTGCGTATACTTGTCTTTTGTAGTATACCTTATTCGCAGCAACAGTCTTGTCGTAAGTCTAAAGTACTGTAACTTTGTTCATGGTTGCACAATTGTGTTTTGTCTGTAAACGTCTTATGTTCAAATCTAATGTCTTTAAGTTTCAGTATGATTTCGACATTATCATACGACTCGATTCAAGTAGATCCTCACAAAAACAGCTTCATACGTACATCGCTTTCTTCTAGATCACTTTTCCAGCAAAGCCGTCATATCAGAACACCGAAGTACTCATGCCAGGAGTACCTCTTAATTATTTTTCTTTCCGAAGAAATCCCCGAAGTACCACTCCTGCAGTACGTCAAGTTCAATCCAAGGATTCATACGATTGATCTATCACTGAGGAATGTATACCTAAGAGTGATATATAATCAAGGTTCTACAGGTTTAGAATTGATGATTCCACTTTAACTTCTTTTCCCCGATGGGATGTGAGCTTAAAGAAAAATCAGTTATTCGACTACCTTTTCAATCTTAATTATATACGACTCGTATACACGAGATTGTGATTGTGAAAACATGTATGAATTCTAATATGAACTTCAGGACGGAGAACTACCTCAGCCTACGAGTAATCGCATCGTCATGTGAACAAACTTAGAACCCAGTACGACTCTTGAAAACAGATCGCCCTATAGTCTAAACACCTACGGAAATACCAGAACAGTACAGACAACTTAACGAACTGCACAGCGATAGAATAAGAAGACTAGGCTTCTCACCCTGGAGAACCCCAGTCTTATTGTGACATCCCCAAAATCTCAGCCAGAAAAGACCGATTTCATTTATGCTTTTTAAAACATTTTCAGAGTAAATCCGTTTGATTTTAAAAGAGATGCGGAATTTGTTCCCAAAAACAAAACATGATAAAATAGATATTTATCAAAACATTTCATATAGAAATATGATTCCATTTCATAATCAAAAGTCGGGATGTCATGTTCCGATACAGATCATAAAGCATAAACGATAACATTATAAGTCATTCAACAAATATATACATATAAAGACTTGTAAACAAAACAACTTGATGATTCGCCCATCTTAAGTTCTTGCGCCACTTCCTGTAATACAAATAAACTGAGTGGGTCAGGCTTGGGAGCCTGGTGAGCATATAGGGTTTTCAAACCCACAATAATTATATTTAATTTCATCAATCAACAATAATCCCGATTACCCATTCCTGTTATCCTCACCTTACGTTCCTAAAAATAAAGTCTATTATAAGGAACTTATTTCAGGATTTTCATCGGGACGGACATTACTGTAGAGGGGCTACCTCAAGAATAAGTATCCTGAAGGCAACCATGTAGGGGATAGAGTACACCGGTGAACACG
Organism: Lactuca serriola; assembly: GCF_051521515.1. Classification (NCBI taxonomy): domain Eukaryota; kingdom Viridiplantae; phylum Streptophyta; class Magnoliopsida; order Asterales; family Asteraceae; genus Lactuca; species Lactuca serriola. The sequence goes on along the minus strand of NC_136415.1, from coordinate 121,421,476 downwards.
TCGTTCACAACACCTACAGGTAATGAGCCTGCTAGTGTTCCACAGGACAGTCTAGAATAGTCTGTGGTCGTCATCCATACTCTGCTGAATGACTAGAATAACACCAATAACACCGAGGCCTCTCATCTGTTTATTACACACCAATTATCTACCCATGTTCTACCCAACATATTAGTAGATAAAAATATACATTTTTATACATTGTTTAAAAACCTGTATAGCATGCTTTAATCAACACATATTCCACATAACAGATGAGGCATACACACATAACACGTATTTCATAGAGAATATATCAGATCTATGAGATAGAAGAGAGTGAATATACATTCACACATATAACCACAAAATATATACACATAGCACGTATTTTATATTAAATACTTCATAATATTGTGTTGGAAAGAAAATAACTACACACTCACTTGATCAGAATATGATCGGGCAGCACTATGGCTTGCAGAAGTAGCGTCTCTCCGTAGATCTGGAAGATCTACACAAAAACCGGCTCCTCGTGGGCAGGGCTTCGGCTCGGGAATAACGCTCTTCGGGATTCTCGGGGCTTCGGATCTCGCTTCGGGGCTCGGGAATATTACCGGGGCTTCGGGGTACAAACGGCACGCAAAAAGAGGCAAAGGACTAGATAGAAGGATGGAATTTGTAAAGAGGAAAGAGCTGCCTTCGGATCCCCTTTTATAGGCTGAACCCTCGCACATATGCGGGGCGTAACTTCGGGGTACGCGGGGCGTACGCCTTTGTGGTCGTCAGCGCTTACGTCGTCGGCCCTCATATGTCATTGCATATGACTTCGGAATACTCGAGTGCCCTTCGCTGTACGTGGGGCGTACAGCAGTACGCGGTGCGTACTTCGGATAGACCGGCTGATCCTTTCTTCGGATAATATCGGAGTTTAATTAAAAATAAATATTTAATATTTATTAAACTTCAAAAATTGATATCCCCTTCATACGAACTCCGTTTTCGACGTTCTTTATATTCACGTGAAGGTGAGACTACGCTCTACAACTTTCGTTTAGACTCCGTTGGCTAATTTTGACTTTTATTTTTATTAATTATTTTTAGAAGGCCCGGACAGGAAAACTTCGTTATAAAATCATAACTTCTTCGTCCGACGTCCGTTCTCGCCTATCTTTTCATCGTTTCGCTACTAACAACGAGATCTTCGATTCTCATTTAGATTGTTTCGGCTAAAAACCGCTCGATCTCAAATCGAGTATTCGGGCTGCATACTACTAAGTCGAAACTTAGAAAAATCATAACTTCCTCATACGAAGTCAGATTTGGGCGTTCTTTTTATGCATGCTCTCGGTTTAATGAAATCTACGACTTTCATTTAGATTGCTAAGGCTAAATATCGCTCTATCTTAAATTCATATTTTACGTCACTCGGCGTCGTGCCGGTTCTGACGCGAAACTTCGACAGGTCATAACTTCTTCGTTATAACTCGGATTTTGGCATTCCTTATATCTCCGGAATCCTTGTTTCAACCAACACAACTTTATGCAAAGATATCAGGCTTATCTCACACTTTAATTTTGACGCTTATTTTATTCTTAATTCATTAAATCAGAATAATTAAGAAAATAAACACATAAATCACATAATTCACATAATTCACAAATAATACATTTTATTATTTCAAATTGGGGTTACAAAGGTTAACCTAGACTATTAAATTGCTAAAAATGGCAAGCCCAGAAACACGAGCGTTAATATTCTCTCCACCTTAGAATGATTCCGTCCCCGGAATCACACATCAGCAAACAAATGCAGATAGCGACTCATCATATCACTCTCCGTCTCCCAGGTGAGATTCGGCCTATTCGTGTGTTTCCATCGGACAAGCACTAACTCAACCATCTTACGTCGCAACTTCATAGTCTTTCGGTCAACGATTGCCTCCGGTTCCTCAATCAACCTTTTGTTCTCATCGATCCTCAACTCCGAAAGTGGAATTATGTCAGGAACTTCTCCCGTGAACTTCCTCAAATAACACAAATGAAAAGTGTTATGAATTCCATCCAGTTCTTCGGGTAGTTCGAGCTTGTAAGCTTGGTTCCCAATTCTCTGAAGAACTTTAAACGGTCCAATAAACCTTGGACTTAATTTTCCCCTTTTACCAAATCTTATAAGTCCCTTCCACGGCGAGACTTTAAGCAAAACCAAATCTCCAACTTCAAAAGTCATCGGTCTTCGCTTTTTGTCAGCGTAGCTCTTTTGACGGTCCTGAGCTGCTAACATTCTCTCCCTAATTATTTTCAACTTTTCAGCAGTTTGATGGACTATCTCCGGCCCCATAAACTGCTTTTCCCCAGCCTCAAGCCAACAAGACGGCGTACGACACTTCTGTCCATACAATGCTTGATAAGGTGCCATCTTTATGCTCTAGTGAAAACTATTATTATAGGAAAATTCTACCAAAGGTAAATGTTCATCCCAATTACCTAGGAATTCCAAGGTACACGCTCTCAGCATATCTTCAAGTGTTTGTATCGTCCGTTCGCTCTGACCATCAGTCTGTGGATGGTAAGCTGTACTTAAACACAACTTGGTACCCAATTCCTCTTGTAGACTTTTCCAAAATCGTGAGGTGAAATGGCTATCACGATCCGACACAATCGTTAACGGAACACCGTGAAGCCTCACAATTTCCTTCACGTAAGAATTCGCAAGCTTTTCCATAGACCATTTCTCGTTGGCTGCTATGAAGTGCACACTCTTAGTGAATCGATCAACAACCACCCAAATCATGTCGTGACCACTTTTTGTTCTGGGTAGTTTAGTGACAAAATCCATAGCAATGTCTTCCCACTTACCCATAGGCATAGGTAATGGTTCTAAACTCCCATATGGTTTCTGATGTTGTGTCTTTACTCTCGCATAAGTCACACACTCCGCCACATACTTCGCAATGTCGAGCTTCATCGTCGGCCACCAATAATAGGGTTTCAGGTCCCTATACATTTTTGTGCTACCGGGATGAATCGAGTACATGGTTTTGTGAGCTTCTTCCATTAGAAGATCTCTGACTCCTCCTGTCTTAGGTATCCAAATCCGATCTTGGAACACCTTCAGTCCATGACTGTTTACACCGAACACCAACGTTTTGCCCAAACGTTCCTCTTTTCGGTCATTCTTCTCAGAAGCTTCGCTTTGATCTTTCTTTATAATTTCTAAAATAGTCGAGACAACTTCAATTCTCAACGCTCTTGGCCTTTTCCTTTCAAGATTTACTTTCCGACTGAGAGCATTAGCAACAATATTGGCTTTACCGGGGTGGGAAAGTATCTCACAGTCGTAGTCTTTAAGTAATTCCAACCAGCGTCGTTGCCTCATATTCAATTCTTTCTGACTAAAGAGATATTGGAGACTCTTATGATCAGTGAAAAGTTTGCACTTCGTGCCATAGAGGTAATGCCTCCATATTTTCAGAGCAAAAACTACCGCTGCCAACTCCAAATCATGAGTCGGGTAGTTCTTTTCATGCTCTTTCAGTTGTCGAAACGCATATGCGATCACCTTATCCCTTTGGGTCAAAACGCAACCCAATCCAACCCCAGACGCATCGCTATAAACAGCGAAGTTTTCAACTCCATCGGGTAGAGAAAGTATCGGTGCCTCGCATAGTTTCTTCTTTAGCTTCTCGAATGCTTCTTTATGCTTATCATTCCAAGCATAAGTAGCTCCTTTGTGGGTCAAAGCTGTTAATGGACTAGCGATCGAAGAAAAGCCTTGGATAAATCTTCGGTAATATCCGGCTAATCCTAAAAAGCTTCGGATCTCCGTGGGACTTTTCGGTTGTTCCCACTTCATCACAGCCTCGATCTTCACTGGATCAACCATTATCCCTTCTTGGTTGACCATGTGATCCAAGAATTGGACTTCACGAATCCAGAAATCACATTTAGAGAACTTCGCATACAGCTTCCCCTTCTTCAAGACTTCCAACACTTCTCGCAAGTGTCTGCCATGTTCCTCCTGGCTTTTCGAGTAAATCAGAATGTCATCTATAAACACTATCACAGATTTATCAAGGAACGGATTACAAACCATGTTCATTAAATCAATGAATGCTGCTGGAGCATTGGTCAGTCCAAACGACATAACCAAAAACTCGTAGTGTCCATATCGCGTTCTGAATGTAGTCTTCTCTATATCCTGCTCTCTTACCTTCAAATGATGATATCCTGACCTCAAGTCGATCTTTGAGAAATAACTTGAACCTTGTAGCTGATCGAATAGGTCATCAATCCTCGGCAACGGATATCTATTCTTTATTGTTGCCTTATTCAGCTCTCGGTAATCAATGCACATCCTCATGCTTCCATCTTTCTTCTTTACGAATAACACCGGAGCTCCCCAGGATGATGAACTAGGTCTAATGAAACCCTTGTCCAATAACTCCTGAAGTTGCATCATTCGCTCCTTCATCTCCGTCGGTGCTAATCGATAAGGTGCTTTTGCAATTGGCGTTGTTTCGGGCAACAAGTCGATACAGAATTCTACTTGTCGGTCGGGCGGTAATCCAGGAAGATCTTCGGGAAATACTTCCGGATAATCACACACAACAGGAATATTTTGCATCACCTTCTTTTCCTTCTTAGCGTCGATCACGAATGCTAAGTATGATGTACACCCCTTGGTCAAACATTTGCTGGCTTTCATTAGAGAAATGATTCCAGAGTTTACTCTGCGTTTATCTCCGTACACCATAAATGATTCCTTCCCAGGTGGATTCACTTTCACTATTTTCTTCTTGCATAAAATTTTGGCATCATTGGCGCTAAGCCAATCCATTCCCAACACGATGTCGAAACCGTTAAGTTCGATAGGCAATAATTCCTCGTGGAACTTATTCCCATTCAAGTCAATTAAGATGTTTTTCATACGATGACTAAAAGGTACAAACTTGCCACTAACAACTTCGACTAATAAAGCATTATCTAGTCTAACAACAGGCAAAGCTAGTTTTCTACCAAATTCATGCGATATAAAAGAGTAGTTGGCTCCAGAATCAAATAAAATTTGGGCAGGCAATTTGTTAACGAGAAAGGTACCTGAAGTGACATCAGCTTCATCTTTAGCAGCTTCCAGTGTCATCTGGAATGCGCTCGCCTTCGGTTTTGGCGAAATGTTGGGTCTTGCTGCTTCCTTCTTTTTCGGACAATCCCTTGAGATGTGCCCCTCCTCACCACAACCATAACAAACATTCTTGGTGAAGGTGCAGTCATTGGCATAATTTCCTAGCTTTCCACATTTGAAGCATGTGGTTTCCCCGCCACACTTCCCATGATGCTTCTTTTTACACTTTTCGCACCATTTTGCCTCTACCCTTCCTCCACTTCCTCTCGAACTAGACTTCGAGAATTTACTTTTCTTGCTGGACCCTGAAAATCCATCGATTTTCCTCTTCTCACCAACCTCTGACCTTTCTAGACCTTTTTCCCTGATCTGGGTCTCAACATTTCTAGCAGCCCAGATGGCGGCTTTCAATGTGATTGCTTGCTTAAACATTCGACCATAGTCCGCTGGTAGTCCAAGGGCAAACTTGTTGACCTTAGAGAGTTCTGTAGGCACCAAATATGGGATAAACTTCATCTTTTCTGTGAAACTTGCAGCATATTCAGTAACGCTCAATTTCCCTTTCTTCAGATTCTGAAACTCATTACTAATTTCCAGAAGGTCCTGCTCGGAGCAGTATTGCATTTTTAGTTGTTCCACAAAGTCTTCCCAAGACATTTTGCTTGCTTCTCCCTTGGGCATAGAGTCAGCTAACAACTTCCACCAACTTAACACGCCAGATTTTAGCAGAGGGATCGCAAGAGCGGTCTTCTGCCTGTTGCTGCATTCGCAACTTTCAAACATAGTCTCCATTTCCGAGACCCAATCCATAACTTGCACCGGTGTCGGGCTTCCGGATAGACATGGTGGTTTAGATGCCATGAAATCCTTATACTTGCACCCACGACCATCATTTCCTCCATACTGGATATTGCGTCTAACCACTGGTTGTTCGTCTTGACCAATGATCCCACTAAAGTTTTCTCCTTCAGACTGCCCTCCATTCTCCTCGGGCTCTTCCGCTTGAATTGACGGTTCTTCACGATGCTGCCTAAGCAGGCGTCTTGTTTCTTCCATCTGACGATCCAACATAATTTGAATCATCATTTGTACACCAGCCATTGTTATCGGCTTAGGTGCATCAGCTACAACAGGTACTTGTTGATTTACAGGCGGTTGATTCCTGTTTTCATCAGCATTTCCAACTCTGCTTCTTGTTCTCACCATTTTTGATCTACACACCGAATAATTTCACCTTATTACTCCAAAGGATTACATGCTAGTTCTAATATCGTATACATACGCTTAGAATCCTAAACACATAAACCTTTAGATCCGGTTGGCAACAAACCGTAGATCCGAACAAATAATATCATATATATGGCAACATATAACATTTTGCACATAAAAGCATTTTAGGCAACTTTCCTAAAATAAACTAGTGCTCGTGTCTAAAATTTATCAGACACACATCTCACAATCTTCACTTAGCATACTAAGTTTAAGTCTATGAATCCTACAAATTCCTAGTTCACTTAAACTAATGCTCTGATACCAACTGTGACATCCCAAAAATCTCGGCCAGAAAAGACCGATTTCATTTATGCTTTTTAAAACATTTTCAGAGTAAATCCGTTTGATTTTAAAAGAGATGCGGAATTTGTTCCCAAAAACAAAACATGATAAAATAGATATTTATCAAAACATTTCATATAGAAATATGATTCCATTTCATAATCAAAAGTCGGGATGTCATGTTCCGATACAGATCATAAAGCATAAACGATAACATTACAAGTCATTCAACAAATATATACATATACAGACTTGTAAACAAAACAACTTGATGATTCGCCCATCTTAAGTTCTTGCGCCACTTCCTGTAATACAAATAAACTGAGTGGGTCAGGCTTGGGAGCCTGGTGAGCATATAGGGTTTTCAAACCCACAATAATTATATTTAATTTCATCAATCAACAATAAACCCGATTACCTATTCCTGTTATCCTCACCTTATGTTCCTAAAAATAACGTCTATTATAAGGAACTTATTTCAGGATTTTCATCGGGACAGACATTACTGTAGAGGGGCTACCTCAACAATAAGTATCCTAAAGGCAACCATGTGGGGGGATAGAGTACACCGGTGAACACGTCGTTCACAACACCTACAGGTAATGAGCCTGCTAGTGTTCCACAGGACAGTCTAGAATAGTCTGTGGTCGTCATCCATACTCTGCTGAATGACTAGAATAACACCAATAACACCGAGGCCTCTCATCTGTTTATTACACACCAATTATCTACCAATGTTCTACCCAACATATTAGTAGATAAAAATATACATTTTTATACATTGTTTAAAAACCTGTATAGCATGCTTTAATCAACACATATTCCACATAACAGATGAGGCATACACACATAACACGTATTTCATAGAGAATATATTATATCTATGAGATAGAAGAGAGTGAATATACATTCACACATATAACCAAAAAAATATATACACGTAGCACGTATTTTATATTAAATACTTCATAATATTGTGTTGGAAAGAAAATAACTACACACTCACTTGATCAGAAGATGATCGGGCAGCACTATGGGTTGCAGAAGTAGCGTCTCTCCGTAGATTTGGAAGATCTACACAAAAACCGGCTCCTCGCGGGCAGGGCTTCGGCTCGGGAATAATGCTCTTTGGGATTCTCGGGGCTTCGGATCTCGCTTCGGGGCTCGGGAATATTACCGGGGCTTTGGGGTACAAACGGCATGCAAAACGAGGCAAAGGACTAGAGAGAAGGATGGAATTTGTAAAGAGGAAAGAGCTGCCTTCGGATCCCCTTTTATAAGCTGAACCCTCGCACGTACGCGGGGCGTAACTTCGGGGTACGCGGGGCGTACGCCTCGGTGGTCGTCAGCGCTTACGTCGTCGGCCCTCATACGTCATTGCATACGACTTTGGAATACTCGAGTGCCCTTCGCTGTACACGGGGCGTACAGCAGTACGCGGTGCGTACTTCGGATAGACCGGCTGATCCTTTCTTCGGATAATATCGGAGTTTAATTAAAAATAAATATTTAATATTTATTAAACTTAAAAAATTCATATCTCCTTCATACGAACTCCGTTTTCGACGTTCTTTATATTCACGCGAAGGTGAGACTACGCTCTACAACTTTCATAACTTCTTCGTCCGACGTCCGTTCTCGCCTATCTTTCATCGTTTCGCTACTAACAACGAGATCTTCGATTATCATTTAGATTGTTTCGGCTAAAAACCGCTCGATCTCAAATCGAGTATTCGGGCTGCATACTGCTAAGTCGAAACTTAGAAAAATCATAACTTCCTCATACGAAGTCAGATTTGGGCGTTCTTTTTATGCATGCTCTCGGTTTAACGAAATCTACGACTTTCGTTTAGATTGCTAAGGTTAAATATCGCTCTACCTTAAATTCATATTTTACGTCACTCAGCGTCGTGTCGGTTCTGACGCGAAACTTCGACAGGTCATAACTTCTTCGTTATAACTCGGATTTTGGCATTCCTTATATCTCCGGAATCCTTGTTTCAACCACCACAACTTTATGCAAAGATATCGGGCTTATTTCACACTTTAATTTTGACGCTTATTTTATTCTTAATTCATTAAATCAGAATAATTACGAAAATAACACATAATTCACAAATAATACATTTTATTATTTCAAATTGGGGTTACAAAGGTTAACCTAGACTATTACATTGCTAAAAATGGCAAGCCCAGAAACACGGGCGTTACACTTATTCTCCCAGAGATCGACGGATTGCATTGTATGTGCCTCGGATATCTAGGACTCCGTCAAGATTTCTTTCTTAGAAATCGTTATCTCTGCCTCGCATAGATGAAATGGTTGAGCAAACGCAAGGAAAGAATTACTTTCAGAAATGGATCGGAGATCCGAATATCACCAGTTTGAGTGTTAGGGAAGGATGTCCGGAAGACTATCTTCCGAACTCGATGCGGACACTTCAGAGTCTGTAGTGATACCCTTCGGATAGGACCAACGCACCCATAGCTTTCATGAGCTAAAAGAGTAGGGTAAGTTTTCTTACTTGGATCAGTTCGTCATTTCTCCATGTAATGACTCACTTATCTACCCTTGTAGTAAGAAGGAACCCATGGAAATATTACCTTCAGAGGAACTTTTCGCAAAGTTCTATGAACTCGAGTTTTGGAATTGAAGAGTAAAAAATTCCTAAGGACACATTATTAGTGATGTGGAAATTCTTGAGTATTCTGGCAATTATCCGAAATCGTTGAGAGTTGTCGACACCGATAGAAATTCGCCAAATTCTAGGTCTTACAGACCTACTGTCATAGTTCATCCAGAACTCCTCGTGAATCACAGATACCCTTTCGACTCTGACCCATCAAGGGATGGCCCTTGACTGGGAAGTTAAACAAGAAAAAGAAACCTTGGAGATTCTAAGTGAGTGACCAAGTTCTTTAGGAGAACTCACTCTGGGAATGGCTTAATACGCTTCGTATCGCATGGAAAGCTAAATCCAATATTGTTAGAACCTCCGAGATTCTTATCAGAATCGGTCCTATGCCTCGGACAAACTAGACCTACTCCGTGAACTCAGTAGCGTACATTCTACTCTTCGCGTTTTGATCGTGAAACCGTACCTTTTCGTTAGGACTCTAGTAAGTCCACTCGTCGAGATCCATGCCTTTGTATTTGAATCGTAGTGACCCTTGACCGAGAGGTCAAGCGGACGAAGCGTCGCCACCGCCCATTAGTGGAGGTTCGTTGGGATACCAACCGAGAACCCGATTTCACTTAGGAGCGCAAGGACCAATCGATTAGAAAGTTTCCTCCTCATGACTCGATCATTCGTACCTACTTCCTTGTCTAAATTCTAATTTCGGGACGAAATTCCCTTTAACGGGGGGATGATGTGACAACCCAAAAATTTCTAGCTTGCATTCTTCATTTCTTATCAATAATAGACTCGTTTTTCTATCTTGTAGTACCATTTAGGGTCTATTGGAGCGTTATAAACGTGTTATAATCAAGGTTGGAGTGTGGAAATGGGTTAACTCAAAGTGTAGGAATCAAAAAGAGGCCAAACACTCCAACACATGGAGTGTGCGGCCACACACTTGAGTGTGCGGCCCTACACTTGAGTGTGCGGCCACACACATGTCTTTGCGGCCTCACACCCTTCCCAACCGCACACTCCACCTATATATACAACACTTAGTCATTTTTGAACACTTTTTTCACTTCTTCAAGCATAGAACTCGAAATTCCTCTCAAGTATCATCCATTGTCCTTGAAGATCTTCATAAAAGGTACCAAGAACACTAAGAACACCATCTAGCCGCACACATGGTAGAACACACCATCTGGCAGCACACATGGCCGCACACAGGGCCGCACACATGTGCTGGCAGCACACTAGGCCACACACCTGGCCGCACACACACATATAGTGTGTATTTTGGCCATACACCTTCTTGTATAGCCTTATAAACCCTCATACAATCATATATGATTGTAACACTTCATTATAAGTGTTCACTAGTCCCTAAAGTGGTCCCAATTCATTAATTAGTTGTTCATAACACTAATTATATTCATATATGTGTCAATATATGCTAAATAGGATTCACGTGTGTACTCAAGTCACCACTTGATACTTAGCAATTGATCCAACATTTTCATCAAAACCACTCACTACAGGTGAGTTCATACCCCTTAATCAATGTTTTAAACTGTTTTTAAATGTTTTATGGGGGGGGGGGATACAAGTAGAATTATGCTAATTATTATATCAATCACATGTGATTAATAAGCATCATTCAAATGATTGGCTACTCATTAGCCGTTTTACTAAACAGTTTCCTTCAAATGTCTTTCATAAACACTTTATGTGTTTAAAACTCCTTATTTCTCTGTACATTTTACTCTGTATATTACTTTTCAAACTTATTTACAATTGTGTTTCAAACAAATGTTTCTTTATACTAAACCGTTTTATTAAACCCATGCCTTCAAAACCATTTTATAGATTGACATCAAGTCAATCTTTTCTTAAGATAATAATTATGTTCAAAGGTTTTACAAAACTTATTTATGCTTTTATATTATAAACTGCATGCCTCTATATGTATAGTTATATAAGAAATGTTTAAAAGACTTAGGAAGGCTATCCACCCTATTTCCTTTTCGCGCTTGAGATGTGGTCTGGTGGGATATCGGATACTCGTCCGAAGGTCGTTTAAATATTAGTTATATATCATATGTACATATATAGTCATAAAGGCCCTTCCAGTACATCCCATGCCCTTGGGTAGCAAGGGTATACATCCATGTCCATACGTACCAATTAGATTACTAGTAAACTACCATACAGGTAGTTTAGGAAGATACTAGAACAATACTAGAACGCGATACCATACAATGAATCAGTTCATTCACGAGTCAATACTTGCTAGAACATTATAGTACATTACGATACTTGCTAGATAGAGAGTACGTACACTACAGCTAGAACATTACACTACAATACTATACTTGCTAGATAGAGGGAGAACACACATTACAGATAGCACACGTAGAACTTTTCCGTACATTACATATACATTACTACGTTGACATAATCGTGATCCACTGTATCGGAGCATGCCTTAAATGTCATGGCCCGAGTTGTAGCCAGAATTCTCTTGGAGGGAGAGCGTGAGTTTGTGTATAGTTCTATACTGGATTGACTATCCTACACCTTGCTGCTAGCTACAGCCGGACCTGGAGGTCTGCGGGTGCCAAACATCATTCTTTTTTACGACCATACTTATGTCGTTGTTACCAGTCAATAGCATGGTGCAATTTACCACATGATGCCTTAATATAAATCCGGTTTAAGGTAGTTAGTACAACAGTAGTTCCTATAATACAACACTACAGTACTACATTTATTTTCCCTTACATATATTTAGTGATCTTTTCGCTTAAACATTTAATATAAAAACTATATTTTGATAATGATAGTTACACTGGGGAAAATTACACACTTTTACAAGAAACGAACATTTAGAACAGTTAACTCTTGGTAGAAGACTACCTTGAGACAATTAGGTCTTGGTAGAAGACACCATTATATAATAGTAGGAATCATAGGGATTTCTAGAGCTTTTCAAACGTTTACAATTGTTTTACAAACATTTTTATACTTACAATTCATTTACATTTTCCATACTTACAGTTCATAAACTTACAAATTCTTACATTTACAGTTCATATACATTTTCCAAACTTACAAATTCTTACATACAAATTAAGACACTAAAATACTTATGATCTCACCAGCTTCAAAGCTGATACTCGCTTTCAAAATTACTTGTATCCTCAGGTCATCATAGACAGGTACCGATGCAAGGAATAGGGAAGATGGAGCTCGTTGAAGACTCATCTTTCATTTTGATTTATGCTTTAGTGTTTATCAAAATTTGACAGAACGCACTTGTATAATAATTATATTATTAATGCAATGGATGATGTTGTTGCTTGTTTACTAGTTTACATTGTTGTGATACTATACATGAAGTCCTCCGCCCCAGAACGTTTCCGCCGTTCTTGGTTTTGGGGTGTGACAGGGGGCGTGGATGAGTTGTTCCCATGCCTAAAGTTAGCTGAAGATGGAGCTAAATTGAAGATGATCACCCTCGCCACTACTATCCAAGGGGACTTTGTTCCAATTCTCTCTTGAATTTTATGTTCTTTATCATGCATAACATGTAATGGGGACATTGCACAAATTAAGTGTGGGGTAGTGGGTTGGTTACATTAGTTGAAATTTTAGTTAAAATTTTGAAATTTTTGCATTAATATTGCTAGGGCTAAATTACAAAATTTTGGTAAAAGCAATTAGGAATCATGCTAGTATTAGGTTTGATGATTTTATGAAGACCCAAATGTTTAGTTGAGCCTCTACACGTTCTAGTGCATTTGTGACCCCCTTTATTCTAGTGAAATCATGGGACAAAAACACAACCTCGCTTAGTTTGAGGGACGTAATATGTTTAGCATCGTGTACTTGAAATGTATCCAGGAAGAATAATACTTTAACCAATAAAGGTTGAAGTCAAGTGCCCTTGCTTAAGCATGTAGGTTTTGAGTGAAAAAAAAGTGAGTTACATGTGAAAAAAAAAGAGAGAATTACAAGAAAAGTTGTAAGAATTTTGGAGCAATCAAATTGAAGATCAAAAGATCAATGTTCTGAAGAAATTCAAAAAGTTGAAGATACCAAAAATCAAACGAAAAGATGATCAATTCAAAGAAATCAAGATCAAAATATCAAAGAAGTGAAGAATCCCAAAGAGCTCCATTGTGGTATCGAAAAGTTGTAATTTTCTAAATTACGTATGCTTGGGTTGCTTGACCAAAAATACCTTGAGGTTAAAAAAGGTTTCTGGGGATGGATTCGGAGGGATGCATAAAATGAGCGTTGTTCAAAAGAAGTGGGGGAGTGTTTATGAGGATTGCTAGTATTTAGAATTAGGGGGTCCTTAGGAAAAAATTTAGACACAAATGCATGTGTTGCGGTCTTGATATAATGGTTGGGTTTGATTGGGACTGTTGTATGTGATATTGGTGTGCTAAAATTCATTTTTGCTTGGGGGAAAGCAAAAGTCAAGTGTGGGGTATTTTGATATGGGCATATTTAGTTATAATATTCTTGCATTATCTTAATACTTTATGTTGTTTTTGTCTCAATTAATGAACAAAAGGTTCTTAATTAGTTTATAATTTCATTTTTCAGCAACAATGACATGCTCGGGTGGAAAAGGAAGCGGAACTAGAGATTGGAGGCTTGGATCTTGGATTTTAAAGAAAGAAGGATGTTGCTGGACATCTTGACCCCTCGTTAGTGTTTTGGCTATATCTCATGAACCGTAACTCCGATTGACGAGATTCACAATTTTCTGAAAACTAGACACAATTTCGGACGACTTTCTTTTTTTGAGAAAATGATGTATTCAAACGGACTCAATGCGTTGAGCCTCAACTAGACGAGTCACGTCGAACTTTCGTGATTCTGGACGCTGACTTGCCGTACACGGGTTTTAAGTGACGGACTGGACGAGTCGGTCACTGGACTCGACGAATCACCTCTGTTTTGTGAAAATCTATATAAAGGACATTCTTGCCCGATACCCTAGCATATAGATGAACCCTTAGAGGCCAATTGTCGACTAAAGGTGTTGCTGGAGTGTGGGAAGCTAAGGAATCAACCCTACATTCAATTTTAAGGAGAATCGAGGCAAAATCAAGTTTACTCTTTACCTAGTCTCTTGTTTGAACTATGTTTTTACCAATTGATTTCGTTTTTGAGCTTGTTTCTTCTATAATCATGAGCTAAAACTCATACCTTCTGTTTAGGATAGATGATTTTGTGATTATGGTTTGATTTTGTGGTTGGATTAATTTAAATTGGTGAACTTTGTTTTATTAATCTTGTTAAATAACCTTATGCATTAACCATAACTATTTTCTGGTAATTATCAAGTAATTAAGCTGCATGAACATCTCTTAATTTCTTACCTCATGTGATTTATGTGAAAACATAGTTATATGCCTAGGATTAGCGAATGAAACTAGGATTAACTTGAAAGTGGGTACATTAATGTGTGAGCTTGTTTGTCAAACCATCAACAAGATTTAATTGAATTAGTAATTTGATTAACTAATTACAAGTCTTATTTAACCCAAATTAGTAAAGTAGGAAATTCATTAATTTAGACAACTGGCCATTGCTTGAATTAATTGGTTTTCTAAGGATTAGTAATAGCGAACGTGAACCTAATTATCTTAATTGGTAGCCAATGAAAAGTTAATCCGACACATTCACCATAAAATCAACCATCAGATCAAATTATTCAAACCTAAACAGAAGTCTCTTTTATTAGAAAATTTAGTTGATTTTTACTTCTCTTAACTGTTAGTTGCTTAGTTAAGTGTTAGTGAAATTTTAGTTAAGTTTCTAGTCTTGCAAAACTAGAGAAAACCCCCTTTCTATTACTTGTTTTATTTAGATAATATTAGCATTTATTTTAATTGTTTATTGTTCCCTATGTTCGATGCCTACTTTCATGAACTAAACTGTTAATCGATAGGTACACTGCCTTTCATGTGTTTGTCTTTGTGTTTAAGTTAGTAGGATTAAAACTAGGGCTTTCAACACACATCATAAGGAAAAAAAAATACCGCAATTATATAAATAAAGAAATTTTTTTTTTTATCTTATTCTATATTTCCTTACAATGGCATATGTGAAAATTGATGTTTATATTTTTAGCAATATGGATTTGATTCTTTTATTTGTGGTAGTGTCTAAAGTTACCAACTAAGGAAAGATTCTCATCACCCAAGTTTCAATTGGACATAAACTTGGTATCATGCAACTTTTATTGTATGATGAATGAGAACCTTCATATTTGGGAAATTATGATTAATTACTTGTTCACATATAAAGGTGAATTAAGTGAAGGACTAGGGGATCGGGTACACTTGGTTGTGCACTGGTCTGGTACACCACAAAGAACGATAAGACTATTTGTGATGGTTTACTAAAGTTAGTAAATATGGTTATGGTTACAAGATTAAATATAATTCTGAGTCATTGAAAAGTCTCAATGTATAGCAGAACGAATAAGAAGAAACAAAGTCGGCAGAAAGATAAAAGTTTCTCCAATCTGAAAAGATGGGAGAGTACTTGAGTATTGTGTTTTATGATCATCTTAACGATTATGAAAATGACGCCTTAGTGAATTTGTTTGGCTAAGAAGAGGAATCAGGATTTGTTGAAATGGTTAAATACTTTGTTTCAAAATCAAATCTTAGAGTCATCCTCCAAGATTGTATATTGAGTGACATATGAACAAATGTAGAGTAAAATGGTTTCTACTCTTGTACATTTGAAATTGGTAAGTTGTAATGTTTTGGATAAAAAAAAAAGATCAACTGAGACCGATTGTCAAAAGTGTTTGTCTTGATAAGAAATCGCACTAACTCTTGAATATTTGTTTGTCAAGTAATGTTTCTTAACAGAGAGAAACTTATATGTCAAGAGGTTAGTGAGAGTCTTAAAGATCTTGAAAAGTTTTAAGAACTAATCAAGAGTTAACCTATTGTTAATCCATAGCACACAACTTGAGGTTTGTAAGATATCGTGTTGACATATTGTTGTTTATGTTCTCATTCCAGTTAAGATTAACTATGCATGTGAGTTCTATGAGTTATCAATTGTTTGCGTTACAACCTGGAAGCAATGGTAGGCCTTGTTCTACGAAGTGGAAAGGAATTAAGATTGAACAAGTTCAGTCCATATGAGTTTGGATTAGTGACTAACCTTGTCTTGTGATTATGGTTTTGACAAATTCAAATAGATAAGAACACATACACCATAAAAAATCTAAGTGTCATAAGGTTTCTCTCCAATTCATGAAAATGATTGTCAGGAAATGATTTCACTAAGTAGATTTTAAAGAGTTAGCAATTGTGACATTTGTATTCACAAATTTGATTATGACTATGGCATCCCTCTTCATAGTTTGAATTGTGAGAAATGGAAAAAGGTCTAAACATTTGAGACTTATTGCTGTAAGCTCTAAAATTGTTTAGACACACATATGAGCTTTCTAATAAAAGGTGTGTGACCTTAGATAAAGGCTTTTCGAAGCATCTCGTGTTAGAAATCTAAACTTCGGTAAGAAAGTCAATAAAGTATTGATTTCTAGAAGTCCAGTTGATTTTTGGATTTATGTCATAGCTAGTGGGAGCATAAATATTATGTGAGTAACAAAATAATTGTTATGCTAGTGGGAGCATAATTATTATGCTAAGTGTTGAAAGTTAGCAATGTTAATTATAGAAAACAACGTTTTGAATTCGCAAAGTTGCAGGGTTGAAAAGTTGTTTTACTATAATTAAGGGAGAGGAACTTATACTTCATTTCAATTATAAAAGTTTAGATTGGGATTTTAGTCAAATTTAGTCAAGGATTTATATGAATACTATGTTGAAATGCTTCAATATTGGAAATTCTATATATGGAAATATTATAGGAAAAGAATGGTCAAGTATCATGTCTTTATGTAAGACTTTATAAATCATATCCCATATGCTTCGGGTATAGGATCGATTGCATATGCTATAGTACTCAAGTGTTCTAATTTTCCAAATGCCTAGGGCATTAAGAAGGAAAAAGGACTAGAACTGGATATGACTAATCCAAGGTTCGCCAAAGATTGGTTGCTTATGGATAGTTGGAAGTATAGTAATAGATGGACCATATTGACATTATTATGAATAGTCAGGATTCTATTAACATTGAGTTGTCATCTGGAAAATATGGAAATGTTTTCGTAATGGGAGTTGGATATCAAGGATGTTCAAAGGAATGTGCTTTGAATATGAGACTTTGGATCTATGAAATTGTCTGGTAAGAATCTCCAATGAAATTTTTTGTAATTGACAAAGTCTCTATGACTTGTGTACATAGTCATTACAAAAGGATCACTGCATATAAGTTTAGAATCTAACAAATTACAATAAGTGGCAATAACTTAGTATTCTTACACTTACGATAAAGATTTGGAATTGTGAAAAAGTATCATTGGATATGGTTACAATTTATCTATTTCACAAAGTAAGGACCGCAGGTAAATATAGTGTGCATGCTTGGAGCATAGGATAGCTATTGTTTTAAATGAAGTATTAGTTGATAAATCGAAACAATATACAATGAATAATGTGTAATAAATATGGTGATTAAATAAAAGGTGTTTTATTTGTACTCAAAAGTTTTGGGGCCATATGGGATTAGTATTATTCTTGTGTTTCACTTTGCATGTTTTGACTTCCCGAATAATAAGATTATTCAAACCATCCACAGTCGATCATACTTTGGAAGTAGGTAATGAGGCTAGACAGTCATGAGTTAGCTTGTAGATTGTCTAAGGCGTTAGACACAACAAACATTTGTTGCACCATTCGTGAGTGCTCCTGAAATAAGTTTTGAGTATTGGATTCTACCCGCGCTAACCTGAATTACTTCATGGAATTTATCACGAGCAATTATGAGATGATAATATCATATAATCTTCAAACTAAGATATATGAGTTGTTAACTATGAGTTGGTTGTGCATTGATGATACTAAATGCATCAGTAATTGGATGTTATAAAACGTATTGTTGTGCATGACTTAATGAGTAATTAGTACAAGCATATAATGTCAAAGTTTATCTTTTCCTTTTATCCTAAGAAGATTAAAAGCGATATCGTGGGCCCCTCGATGATTCTGTTTTGACTATGTTTTGGGCCTGGTCAGAACTAAATTGATGTGTTCGGTTATGTTCTATGTCGGACGAATCGAAAATCAGGAAACAAATTTCAGGACAATAAGTATGACTATGTTCCATCTATTTGTCCGCATAGATATCTTGAGAACAGAGGAATATATGATCCCTTATCTAAAGGACAAGTTACTGACTGGTTCAGAGTTCAACAACGGCTTTTGAAAGCTTACGATTGCTAATCGAATCTTGAAGTTGCATTGGCATTTTAAGTTATTAGACTTATCCAAGTCGGAGACTGTTGTATTTGGTGTCTAAGCCCATAACTATAACTGGGATGTACTTAACCTGATTGTAGTATGGTCCTTTTGGGTTGCCTTCACCAGTGCAATTTGATAGGATGGACTTTTGAGAATAAGGATATTTATGATTTATTAATATATTAGAGTATACTATATTAATATAAAATCATATTATATAATTAGTATTGATCAAGAATTAATTTTGTGATCAAAAGAGACTAATTAAATATATGAGGATTGATTGTGAAAATAAATGATTCTTATGGTGTGGGCTAATGATCCATGGTTATTTAGGATGGGCTAAACCAATGAGATAGTCCATGGAGGTTTTAACCCATGGAGCCTAAGTAATATAAGGTCATTAGTGTAAGGTTAAACCTTGAAATATGATGATGTTTGAAACTAGTCTATCAGCGTCAGCGCATGACTCAACGTCAGCATCTCAGTTGATCAGTATATATATCTTTATTCAGCACGTTGTAACAGTTTTTGTATTTATCTTGTTTCCATAGTTAGCGTAAATTAGTTAGCTGGCATATCCCTGATTTATAGGGATTATCTAGAATAGTAGTATATAATCTTTTGTATCAGTTTGTAATACGCTACGCGTTTTCATAAGCCCTAATAGCCACTTTGTGCATACGATAATCTCTTTGTGAGATTATCATTCTTAGTGAAAAGTTTTCTCTGTGAATCTTTATTGTTCTTACTTTCTGTCATTGTTTGATCTTTGGGTCGTTCCATTGGTATTAGAGCAGTGTTCTCTTAACAAACAAATGGCTTCATCATCTTCTTCTATAAACTCTTCAAATCATTCCTCTACTAAAATTCCTCCATTTGATGAAAACAATTTTGTTGGGTTTTGAGCATTCTAACACTCCTATGGTGTACATGCAACCCTATAATCCTTGGATCTATGTTTTCTCTATTATACATGCAAATAAGAACTATCCAAGGCTTTAATCCTAACTAGCATACTATGAGGTAACTATACTACAAAGACTAGTTAGATGACATACCTTTTGGTGTAGCTTGATGTCTTCAAGCTTTAAGAGCTTAGCCCCAATAGTGTGGAAGCCTCAAATGGAATCACAAATCACCAAAACACCTTGGAAGACTTTAGAGAATATAGATACTTGGTTCTCTCTAGTGAAATTGGCTAGCCTCTTAGTGTACCCACACTAGTGCCCATTTCACCAACCAAGGACATCTTTATATAGTGTGGAGGATTAGGGTTAAACCCTAATACCCATGACCTTTCATTTCCTAGGATCCATGGGTTAAAGCTCCATCGACTATCCATGAAGACTTAGCCCAACCTAAAAGAACTTGGCCCACTACACATATACATCTAAGAGTCCATATTTAATTAGTTCATTTTGATCACTTACTTAATTATAAATTAATTCTTGATCAATACTAATTAAATAATATGATTATGTTAATATATTAGAACTGATAATATATTAATATAAATCATAAATATACTATTCTCAAAATACTATCCATATAAATTGTGTCGGTGAAGTGCAACCCAAATGGACCATGCCGGGTCGGGTCAAGTACATACCAAATATAGTTATGGACTTAGACATTAATCCAACAGTCTCCCACTTGGATAAGTCTAAAACTATTATTGAGTATGACTTCAAAACCTAACTGGCAATCGTAGCTCTTAAAGCCGCTGTCAAACTCTGATCTTGTCAACGAACTTGTCCATTAGATAAGGGTTCATATATTCCTCCATTCTAGATATCATATGGACTGAGACATGGATTATAATCATTCTCTCTGTCCATTTGTTGTTTCCTGATTTCCGATTCATGATGAATGACTGATTGAACAAATCAAATCAGTCCTGGCTTGGCCAAGCACTCACATGTATCATCATTAAATCATCGAGGGGCCTACAGATATCGCTTTTATCCCGAAGGTAAAAGGAATGGATAAAATTTGACTCAGATGGCTTGTTCTACTACTTGTTGAATCATACACAAAGGCACGTTTTATAACACGGAGCTACCGAATGCGTTTTCATGCAATCAATGAACAACCAACTCATAGTAACAACTCATATCTCTAGGTTTGAAGAATATAAGATATTATCGTCTCATGATCACTCTTGATAAAATCCATGAAGTGATTCCAATGAGCACGGGTTGAATCCAATACTCAGAACTTATGAGCACTCATGAGTGTTGTAGCCCTTTGTCCAACATCTTAGTCCTCTACAAGCCAACCCATGACAATCTTAATTCATATCTACTTCCAACATATGACCGACTATGGATGGTTTGAATTACTTAGTCATTCTAGAAGAATAACCTAGTTTATTCTGGAAGTTAAAACATGCAAAGTGAAACACAAGAATAAATGAATCAAATATGGTATCAAACCCGATGAATATAAATAAACACTTTTATTTATCACCATACTGATTACTCATTATTCATTGTTTCGGTTTTTATCAACTTTATACTTGAATTTAAAACAATAGTTGTCCCATGCTCCAAGCATGTACACTATGTTTTCTAAACACTAGTCATGCCATGCACAAAGTATGCATACTATGTTTGTCTATGATCCTTACTTTGTGAAATAGATCAATTGAGCATAACTCCAATGATCATCTTTTCATAGTCCCAAACCCTTACTGCAAATGCAAGAATTCCAAATTCATGCCATTTACTGAAATCTGTTAGATTGTAAACTTATATGCATTGATCCTCTTGTAATGATTATGCACAAATTCAACCAGACTTGGCAACAATCATTACAAAGTATTCCAACGGAGATCAACTCCTTGGAAACATCCTTCTTGCATTAAGTTTCCTAATCTTACAGATTGAATACTTTCTAACTTTGAACCATTTCCATATTCCGTTTTGACTATCACTTCCGAACAAGAGTTGCCTCTTTTCAGACTATGTCAATATGGTCCTTCCAAAGTCAACACTATACTTCCAACTGTCCTTGAGCAACCAATCCTTGGTAAACCTTAGATTGTCCTCAACAATTGCTTAATCATTTTAGTCATATCTAATTCTAGACCTTTTCCCTTCTTAATGCCCCAGACATTTGGAAAATTTTAGAAAGGATGAATATAGCACATGTAATCGATCCTATATCCGAAGCATATGGGACACGATTCATGATGTCTCACATAAAGACTAAACCAGTCTTTTGCTATAATATTTCCATTTCTATTTGCCAAGTTCTCATAATTCAGATTATGAAAAGGGATGTCGTAATCATAATCGAATTTTAGAACGCAAATAATGAACCCATATATAGAATTTCCTTATGTTGAGCCATTCCAACATGAAATTCGTATATATTCTTGACTAAATACGATTAAGACCTCAAGCTAAGCTTTTAGATTTGAGATGAAGTATAATATCCTCTCCCTTAATTATAGCAAAACAACTTTTTTTTCCAATTGAGACCTTTTGTTTTTCTATAATTAACATTGCTAACTTGCAACCTTTATCATAATTATCATGCTCCCACTAACATGATGATTAATAGCATAACACTTATGCTCCCACTAGCTTTGACATGTACCCAGAAATCAACTGGACTTCTAGAAATCAATACTTTATTGACTTTCTTACCAAAGTTCAAATTTCTGATACTAGATTGCCTTGATAAGACTTTATCAAAATCACACACCTCTCTTAGATAGCTCACAAGTGTGTCTAAACAATTTCATAACTATGAAAAGGGATGCCATAATCATAGTCTAAATTGTTTAGACCTTTTGCCATTTCTCATAAGTCAATGTTAGTGTGACGGTTAACCACACACGCTCCACTAACGACTTTGAGAACTGCAAAAGTCACAATTGCTATCTACTTAAAATCTTCTTATTGAAAGAGTTTCCTTACCATCATTTTCATGAATCGAAGAGAAACCTTATGACACTTAGATTTTATGGTGTAAGCGTTCCTATCCATGTGAATTTGTCAAAACCATAACCACATGACTAGGTTAGTGACAAATCCTAACTCATATGAATTGAACTTGTGCAATCTTAACTTTTTGCCACCTGGCAGCTCAAGGGCCTGCCATTGCTTCCATGTAGTTATCCAAACAATTGAGAACATGTAGAACTCAAATGTATAGCCAATTTAACTGGAATGGGCACAGAAATGTCAACACGATAAGTTATAAACCTCTAGTTGTGTGCTAGTGATGAAATACAAGTTTTTGTTCTTGATTACTTCTTGAAACCCTTTCAGGATCTTTTAGACTCCCACTGTCTCCTTGACCTATAAGACTTTATTGCCAAATATTCAAGAGATAGTGTGTGGATTCTAATCAAGGCAGACACTTAACACAATTAGCCTTAGTTGATCTTTGTTTTATCCAAAACATCACAACTTACCAATTTCAAATGTACAAGAGTAGAAAACTTTTACTCTTACATTTGACAAGTGTTTTAAACCTTCTTTAAGACATGTCACTCAAGTTACAATCTTAGAGTATAGCTCTATGAACTGTTTTCGAATGAAGTATGAATCATCTTCTTGATTTAACCACTTCAACAATTCATAACTCCTCTTCTTATCTCTCAGCATGTACTTAGAGGATGAATTGTGATAAGGTCTCAAAATCATTAAGATGATCTTAAAACATGAAACTAAAAGGACTCTCCCATCTTTTCAAATTTGAGAAACTTTTATCCTTCTGCCTAATTTGATTCTTCTTATTCGTTCTGTCATACATTGAAAAATTTTCCAATGCTTCAGAATTATACTTAAGCTTGTAAGTATAATCATATTTACTAAACCTTAGTAAATCATGACGAATAGTCTTATCCATCTTTTGTGGCGGACTTTGACAAGTGCACAAGAAAGTGTACTTGATCCCTTAGTCCTTCTGTTGACTCACACATCCATGTGAACATGCAGTTAGTCTTAATTTTTCAATGCTCGAAAGTTCTCATTCGTCATACTATACAACTTGCATGATTCCAAGTTTCTATCCAACTGAAACTTGGGTGATGAGAATCTTTCCTTATTTGGTAAATTTAGACACTTCCACAAATGAAAGACTCAAATTCATATTTCCAATATTGCTATCAATGGAATCATATAAACAACATCTTTTTTTTTCAAATGCCATTGTAAGGATATTTTTTTAAAATAAATAAAATTAAAAACTTTTCTTTTATTTTAAAACATTGCGGAAAACTAATCCTTACAATGCAGATGTATATGAAAACTTGTTGTCATATATTCCTAAGCAATGTATCATAACTCTTAAGCACGTGCTCAAAATTCTGATCACCGAACCATGCGATCGAAATCCATCTTCGCGATCAGAATCAGCATATACTTCCTTTAAGTTTATTTATTTTTCTTTGATTCTTAAAACATCAACATGTGACCCAGCCACATCATGTAATGAGAATCTCCAAGTAGGAACTTAATAGAGTTAGACCATGGACTTTACCTGAAATAAAGTCAAACTTATTGACTTTATCATCTTTAGGTAAGTTAGGCAGCTTCATAACCAAAGCCCCTTACTTTGGCAATAGAAATATATGGATCCTTAGGTAATAGTACATGGGACTATCTCAGACTTAGCCTTTCTCTTTATCATTTGGTCAACCAAGTTGACTATGGTCAATCCCTTTCCATTGGGAAGAGAATGCATTTCTGGATTTCCTGTGTCACTATTGTCCCTGTCCATAAAGTTTTGGGAAGTTGATCTGCTAATCAAATTTGCTTTACTAGTATACTAAATCATTTCTGATTTAGTAGAACCAAGCAAATAGATAGGATCATTAAGGGTCTTGTCATAGTCTATCTCATAGGAGTCCCAAAGGAACTCACTATGTGACTTAGAAAGTGATTCAACCACCAACTTTCTCAAGACTTTGACACCCAACTCTCCCGGCTTGTCAGCATGTGACTTCATCTCCAAGATGTTATCACACCTAGAACTTGCCTTGCCAATAAGGATTGAGTGACCTTGAACTTGTGGGTTAGGGAGAATAATTGGAGGAGGTGGAGGAAGTGAGGTTCCAAAATATTTGGGAAGAACATAGATGTCTGAACTTGACATCTTTTGGGAGATATTCAAGATAGTTGATTTAAAGTCCTTAATATAACACCCAATATGAAATATTAAGGCTAGGACCCAACAAACTATTTTATAACTTGGAAGAGGGATTCCGTAATCCAAGCTATAGAATATTTGAAGGTAGGTGAATGACGATTCACCAATTTCCACCATGAAAAACGAAATAATTAATTAGGTTTTAATTGGATTTGGAATTCCTAGATCTTTGAGATTCATTGAACTTTCAATGGCATGTTTCAATCTCGAGTGTGCCCTTCAGGTTTTGTGACTGGGATGCCGAGGATCACAAAACAAGGTGTGAAGTAACCATGCAAATTACTTGGTACCCTTAAGTGTTTACCCCTCAATCGATGTGCCGGTTAACCACACACGCTCCATCGATACTATGATAAGCATTAAGTTACCCTTTGCCTACCTTGTTAAATATGAGTTAGTGTGCCGATTAACCATGCACTCTCCACTATTCCACTTAAACAAAGTGCAAAGTGTAATTTCATGGATTAGCACCTTATTCACATTTTCCTAAGTAACTAAGATTGGGTATTATTAAGAGTTTAGTTACTTAGTATTTATCATTAATACTTTTAATGAATGGAGAATTATAGTCCTGTCAAACCCGTTCGACTAACGACCCTCCACCAATCAAGGAAGCGGTGGGTGAGAGTGGACACCCATTAAACTGTCATTTTATAGGCAGTAACCTTATACCCCCCTTATAGACCGGCATCATGAATGAGGCCTACTAACGGTAAGACTGACTTTACTCTTATACATATATATATATATATATATATATATATATATATATATATATATATAAATATTATTAACTTATAATATTATAAAGTATAAGGGTTGAATTTTAACTCTTTAAAATTCTAAGGGCTTAACTTGGAATTAAAGTATTCATAAAAGAAAACTTTTCAAATTCCAAAACTTGATGGCAAGTTTTGAACTATTCAAAACTCTTGGATTTTCATAACTTATGAGTTTTAATTAAAGTATTAAAACTTTTAATGAAGAGACTCTTGGACATCCATAACTTGAGGACAAGTTATGGAGCCATAAAAACTATTTATAAGAAAAGACACTTCATTTTTTTATAACCTAAGGCATTTTTATGAGTTTTTAAGATTCATAAATGTGACTTTCATATAACTTGAGGACAAGTTACAAAAACACATTTTATGAACAACTTTTAGATTAATTTGGATTGAAAACATCTAACACATATTTTTCATTAATCTAAAACATAACTCAAAAAACAAGGAAACATAAAACTTTTGGTAATTCATAACTTATGGAGTTAAATATTTGTTTTATGATGAAACTTTTCATGTTCCATAACTTAAGAATAAGTTATGGAGTTCTTTAAAACATTAACACCAAATTTTGTAACTCCATAAAAACTTTGAATCAATTTTTTTTAAAACCTTTTCATATCCATAACTTATGGAGGTTTCAAAAAACTCTTTAGATCAAACTTTTAAACTAATAAAATAATCATATCATTTTATCCTTTACTAAATTTGAACTAATTCAACTCATATAGCAAATGATTCAAATTTTACAAATAATTAGTTTTTCACAAAAAAAAAAGTAATTATCTTAAAATTTGACAAACGTCATGTTTTTTTCCTTTTTTTTTTCAACTTTGAAAATAAAACATTTGCATCAATATAACAGAAAACAACCCATGGCTCTGATACCACTGTTGGGTTTTGAGCGTTCTAACACTCCTATGGTGTACATGTAACCCTATAGACCTTGGATCTATGTTTTCTCTATTATACATGCAAATAAGAACTATCCAAGGCTTTAATCCTAACTAGCATACTATGAGGTAACTATACTACAAAGACTAGTTAGATGACATACCTTTTGGTGTAGCTTGATGTCTTCAAGCTTTAAGAGCTTAGCCCCAATAGTGCGGAAGCCTCAAATAGAATCACAAATCACCAAAACACCTTGGAAGACTTTAGAGAATATAGATACTTGGTTCTCTCTACTGAAATTGGCTAGCCTCTTAGTGTACCCAGATTAGTGCCCATTTCACCAACCAAGGACATCTTTATATAGTGTGGAGGATTAGGGTTAAACCCTAATACCCATGACCTTTCATTTCCTAGGATCCATGGGTTAAATCTCCATGGACTATCCATGAAGACTTAGCCCAACCTAAATGAACTTGGCCCACTACACATATATATCTAAGAGTCCATATTTAATTAGTTCATTTTGATCACTTAATTAATTATAAATTAATTCTTGATCAATACTAATTAAATAATATGATTATATTAATATATTAGAACTTATAATATATTAATATAAATCATAAATATACTATTCTCAAAATACTATCCATATAAATTGTGTCGGTGAAGTGCAACCCAAATGGACCATGCCGGGTCAGGTCAAGTACATACCAAATATAGTTATGGACTTAGACATTAATCCAACAAATTTTGCTATGTGGAAAATCAAAGCTTTGTATGCTTTGGAATCTGTAGATGAAGACATGTTGGAAATTCTCAATAATGGTCCATATGTTCCGATGTATCAGCCTCTGAAAAACAATGCTCCTGATGGTGTCATGAAGAAAACACCTAAAGAAAACTGGACATCTGATGACAAAAGAAAGAATGGGCTTGATGTTCGTGCTCGGGCAGCAATCAACTATGCTTTACCATACAATATCTTTGGGCTGGTTCAAAACTACATGTCAGCAAAAGAAATGATGGACACACTGACTATGTCTTTTGAAGGTACTGAGGAAGTCAAGGCTACCCAAATAAATGATATAAACAGAAGGTATGAACATTTTTTTGCTAAGAAAGGTGAAACCCTAACTCAAACCTTTAACATATTTAATACTCTTGTTAATGATTTGCGAAGACTAGATTAGTTAAAGCATCGAACTGTTCTAGTGCATAAGTTTTTGGATTCTTTGGGTGCAGGTTGGGAAAATCATGTTGATGTGCTGAAAAATAGTGAGAAAATCAACACAATGGATTTACAAAGTCTTTATGGAAATCTTCGATACTATGAGGAATCAAAGCTTCAAAGAAAGGAGCTGATGAAAGATGCTCAGCGTGAGTCATCAGTGGCTCTGTTTTCAACCAAAAGGCAAGAATCCGAGTCAGACACTGAATCCTTTTCAGACACTGATTCTACTAAAGTGATACTGATAGTCTAGAAAAGGTTGTTGCTAGTGCGGCGTTCATTGTGAAGACTTTTGAGAAATCAGGCCATAATTTCTCAAAGTTTCAGAAGAAGATGAAAGGGAAATCCTTCAAAAGGTTAGATGCTGACAAGAAAAGGAAAGCTTAGTACTTTAACTGTGTTAGCACTGACCTTTTTGCAAAAGAATGCAAGCAAAGAACCCAAAGCTCGGACTAATAATGGAAGCAGAAGTACAACAAATTGGTTGAAAAGCTGAAAGCAGAGAACTTGGAACATAAAGTTCTTGTTGCTGAAGAAGAAAAATGGAAGACTGATGAGGAGTCATCAGATGATGAAGTTAAATGTCTGATGGCTAAAACAGAAGATGATGATGAATGTGAAGACATCACAAGTTCATCTGATGCTGATATGTCTGATGCGGTTGAAAATTCCAGGAAGCACAACACTGATTCTCCTTCAATGTATCAGGTTAAAAACTTTATTTCCTATTCAATGAATGAAAAAATCAAAATGTTTGAGTATTTAGGTGTTCTTAATTCTAAGAAGAATCAAACAATAAGGGATTTGCAAAATCAAATTGATATTCTTAAAACTGAATTATCCATGAAAAATAATATTATTGACTCTACTCAGGAAAATCTTAGAATCACTAGTTTGTCAAACTCATCTTTGTCTGCTGAAATTGATAATGTTAAAGATCTCTTGAACAAAGAACAAACTGTGCTACAAATTTGGGCTAAATCTCACATAAATGCTAATTATATTATTTCTGCTCAAATACCACACTCTTGTGAGAAAATTCTTGGGGGTAATTTTGCTGAAGCTGAAAAGGTTTTTAAATCTCAAGAAAAAGAATCTGAATTTTATTCCATGAATGAGTTGAAAAATAATTTCAAAAACAAGTTTATCAGTAACACTTTTATTAATCAGAGTCTAATTGATGAATACTGTGCTACTGATTCTAATGGTGTCACTAAGTGTGACATTGAAATTACCGGAATTGATCCTACCTCTTACCCTGCACATCTTGTGAGACCAAATCCTCTCACTGAGAATATTATTGCCTTCCTTATCTTAAATGGAATGTTTCATGCTGTTCATGAACAACTTAAGCTTTTTCCTGATTGTAATGCTTCTATGAATAAGTCCAAATCAGATACTGATGTCAGCTCCTCATCTATCACTGATCATAATTTATCTGACACTGAGTTCAGTCATGATTTAATGACAAACAAAATGACTCAAAGTTCACTTGGTGGATCTTACAAATCTAAATGTGTTAAGTCTAGAAATATGCTCACCAAGAAGAACTTTGGTACTAGAGTTTGTTACAGATGTGGTGATACCTCTCATAAGATCAGTGAATGCTCATTGGATAAAACATCTTTAAGAGCTGATAACATCAAAGTTAGAAATGAAAAATGGACCCTTAAGTCAAATTCTTTAAACTGTCTTCCTAAAGAATGTTATAATTTATTATCGAATAACTTTGTGAATGACCCATTTTACAATGGGTCAGTGTGTTCTAACTAGTTTCTCAGCACTGCAGGGTCAAGAGCATCTCTGGTACTTAGACAGTGGTTGTTCAAGACATATGACAGGATCCAAGTCTCTCCTGGAAGACTATGTAAAGAAAAATGGTCCTGCAGTTACATACGGAGACAATGGAAGGGCTCACTAAAGGATATGGGCACATCAAATGCAACAATGTGGTGTTTCAGAATGTTTCATATGTAAAAGGGCTCAAACATAACCTTATCTCAATCAGT
Source organism: Lactuca serriola (assembly GCF_051521515.1). Classification (NCBI taxonomy): domain Eukaryota; kingdom Viridiplantae; phylum Streptophyta; class Magnoliopsida; order Asterales; family Asteraceae; genus Lactuca; species Lactuca serriola. The sequence continues at coordinate 121,391,697 of NC_136415.1, read as the reverse complement.
CAATTGTGTGATGCTGATTATGAAGTTCATTTTACAAAGAAGGAAGGTAGAGTCATCAACACTGACAAGAACTGTTGGGTTTTGAGCATTCTAACACTCCTTAGTGTACATGCAACCCTAAATACCTTGGATCTATGTTTTCTCTATTATACATGCAAATAAGAACATCCAAGGTATTATCCTAATCTAGCATACAACACAAAGACTATAGCAAGATAGAATACATACCTCTTTGGTGTAGAAAGTCTTCATGAAGCTTTAAGAGCTTAGCCCCAATAGTGTGGAAGCCTCAAGTGGAATCACAAATCACCAAGACACCTTGGAAGACTTTAGAGAATATGAATACTTGGTTCTATCTAGTGAAATCGGCAAGCCCTTCATAGTGTACCACACTAGTGCTAATTTCACCAACCAAGGACATCTTTATATGGTGTGGAGGATTAGGGTTAAACCCTAATACCCATGACCATTCATTTCCTAGGATCCATGGGTTAAACACTCCATGGACTATCCATGAAAGCTTAGCCCAACCTAAATGAACTTGGCCCATTCCATATATATAAGAGTCCATATTTAATTAGTTCCTTTTGATCACTTAATTAATTATAAATTAATTCTTGATCAATACTAATTAAATAATATGATTCCATATTAATATATTAGAACTTATAATATATTAATATTAATCATAAACATACTATTCTCAAAAGATTATCCATATAAATTGTGTCGGTGAAGTGCAACCCAAATGGACCATGCCGGGTCGGGTCAAGTACATACCAAATATAGTTCTGGACTTAGACATTAATCCAACAGTATCCCACTTGGATAAGTCTAAAACTATTATTGCGTATGACTTCAAACCTAACTGGCAATCGTAGCTCTTAAAGCCGCTGTCGAACTCTGATCTTGTCAACGAACTTGTCCATTAGATAAGGGATCATATATTCCTCCATTCTAGATATCATATGGACTGAGACATGGATTATAATCATTCTCTCTGTCCACTTGTTGTTTCCTAATTTTCGATTTATGACGACTCACTAATTGAACAAATCAAATCAGTCCTGGCCCGACCGAGCACTTCCATTTGTCATCATCAAATCATCGAGGGGCCCACAGATATCGCTTTTATCCCGAAGGTAAAAGGAATGGATAAACTTCGACTCATATGGCTTGTTCTACTACTTGTTGAATCATACACAAAGGCACGTTTTATAGCACCGAGTTACCAAATGCGTTTTCGTGCAATCAATGTACAACCAACTCATAGTAACAACTCATATCTCTAGGTTTGAAGAATATAAGATATTATCATCTCATGATCACTCGTGATAAAATCCATGAAGTGATTCCAATGAGCGCGGGTTGAATCCAATACTCAGAACTTATGAGCACTCATGAGTGTTGTAGCCCTTTGTCCAACACCTTAGACCTCTACAAGCCAACCCATGACAGTCTTAATTCATATCTACTTCCAACATATGACCGACTGTGGATGGTTTGAATAACTTAGTCACTCCGGAAGAATAACCCAGTTTATTCGGGAAGTCAAAACATGCAAAATGAAACACAATAATAATTGAATCCAATATGGTATCAACACTTTGAACATAAATAAAACACCTTTTATTTATCACCAAATGATTACACATTATTCATTGTATACTGTTTCAGCTATCAACTTTATTCTTGAATTTAAAACAATAGTTGTCCCATGTTCCAAGCATGTACACTATGTTTTCTAAACACTAGTCATGCCATACACCAAGTATGCATACTATGTTTGTCTATGATCTGTGTTTTGTGAACTAGATCCATTGAACATAACTTCAATGATTCTCTTTTCACACTCCCAAATCCTTACTGCAAATGCAAGAATTCCAAATTCATGCCATTTACTGAAATCTGTCAGATTCTAAACTTATATGCATTGAACCTCTTGTAATGATTATGCACAAAGTCAGAAGGACTTGACAACAATCATTACAGAGTATTCCAAAGGAGATCAGCTCCTTGGAAACATCCTTCTTGCATTAAGTTTCCTAATCTTAAACAGATTGAAAATTCTAAGTTTGAAACATTTCCAGATTCCATTTTGACTATCACTTCTGAACAAGATTTGCCTCCTTACAGATTATGTCAATATGGTCCTTCCAGAATTATCACTATACTTCCAACTGTCCTTGAGCAACCAATCTTTGGTAAACCTTAGATTGTCCTCGACAATTGTTTAATCCTTTTACTCATATCCAGTTCTAAACCTTTTCCCTTCTTAATGCCCTAGGAATTTGGAAAATTTTAGAAAGGATGAATATAGCACATGTAATCGATCCTATATTCTAAGCATATGGGACACGATTCATGATGTCTCACATAACGACTAAACCAGTCTTTTGCTATAACAATTCCATTTCAATTTGCCAAGTTCTCATAATTCAGATTATGAAAAGGGATGTCGTAATCATAATCGAATTTTAGAACACAAATAATGGACTCATATACAAAATTTCCTTATGTTGAGCCATTCCAACATGAAATTCATATATATATATATCCTTGACTAAATGATTAAAACCTCACGATCTAAGCTGATCTAAGCTTATAGATTTGAGATGAAGTATAATTTCCTCTCCCTTAATTATAGCAAAACAACTTTTCCCAATTGAAACCTTTTGTTTTCTATAATTAACATTGCTAACTTGCAATACTTATCATAATTATCATGCTCCCACTAACATGATGATTATTCACATAACACTTATACTCCCACTAGCTTTGGCATGTACTCAGAAATCAGTTGACTAGCCTTACGACATCCCACTAGCTTTGTTTTCTATAGTTAACATTACGGCATCCCTCTTCTAAGTTATAAAATAGTTTGTTGGGTCCTAGCCTTAATATTTCATATTGGGTGTCATATTAAGGACTTTAAAAATCAACTTTCGTGAATATCTCCCAAAAGATGTCTGGTTTAGACATATATGATCTTCCCAAATCTCTTAAAACAAGCTTTCCTAAATGAAGATGATGTCCCATGGAAATCATACTTCTTTCACCTCCTCCAATTATTCTCCTTAACCCACAAGTTCAAGGTCACTCAAGCCCTATTGGCAAGGCAAGGTCTAGGTGTGATCACATCTTGGAGATGTAGTCACATATTGACAAGCCGGGAGAGTTGGGTGTCAAAGTCTTGAGAAAGTTGGTGGTTCAATCACTTTCTAAGTCACATAGTGAGTTCCTTTGGGACACCTATGAAACAGACTATGACAAGACCCTTAATGATCTTATCTATTTGTTAAGATCAACTTCCTTAAAACTTGATGGACATTGACAATAGTGACACAGGAAATCCAGAAAAGCATTCTCTTCCCAATGGTAAAGGGATCGGCCATAGTCAAATCGGTTGACCAAATGGTAAAGAGAAAAGCTAAGTCTGTGATAGTCCCTTGTACCATTATCAAAGGGTCCATATGTTTATATTGCCAAAGGAAGGGGCATTGGTTGCGAAGCTGCCAAATTTACCTAAGGATGTTGAAGTCAATAAGTTTGACTCTACTTCAGGTAAATTCCACTATCTAACTCTGCTAAGTTTCTATTCTGAGATTCCTGATACATGATGTGACTGGGTCACATGGTGATGTTTTAAGAATCAAAGAAAAGTGAAGAAACTTAAAGAAAGAATATGTTGAATCTGATGGCGTAGATGGATTTCTATCGCGTAGTTTGAAGATCGGATTCTTGAGCTACTTCTTAGGAGTTATGAGATATTGCCTAGGAATAGATAACAACAAGTTTTCATATGGATTGTAAGGATAAGTTTTTCCGCAAAGTTTTAAAATAAAAGAAAAATTTTTGATTTTATTTATTTTAAAATATCCTTACAATGCCATTTGAGGAAAAATTGTTGCTTATATGATTCCATTAATAGCAAGAGTGGAGATATGAAATTGATTCTTTCATTTGTGGTAATGGCTAAATTTACCAAATAAGGAAAAATTCTCATCACCCAAGTTTCAAGTGGACCGGAACTTGGAATCATGGAAGTTGTGTAGCATGATGAATGAGAACTTTCAAGTATTGGAAAATTAAGACTAATTACTTATTCACATGGATGTGTGAGTCAAGTAATGGACTAAGGGATCGAGTACATAGTCTTGTGCACTGGTCAAGTCCACCACAAAAGATCGATAAGATTATTCGTCATAATTTACAAAAGCTCAGTAAATATGATTATACTTACAAGCTTAAGTGTAACTCTGAGACATTGGAAAAAGGTTCCAATGTATGACAGAGCGAATAAGAAGAATCAAATTAGGCAGAAGGATAAAAATTTCTCAAATCTAAAAAGATGGGAGAGTACTTTCGTATCAGTTTTGTGATCATCTTAATGATTTAGAGACCTTATCACAATTCATCCTCTAAGAGCCTTCTTATAGCTAAGAAGAGGAACTTGAATTGTTGAAGTCGTTAAATCAAGAAGATGATTCATACTTCGTTCCAAAAACAATTCTTAGAGTTATACTCTAAGATTGTAACTTGAGTGACATGTCTTAAAGAAGGTTTAAAACTCTTGTACATTTGAAATTGGTAAGTTGTGATGTTTTGGATAAAACAAAGACCAACTAAGGCCAATTGTGTGAAGTGTTTGTCTTGATTAGAATCCGCACTATCTCTTGGATGTTTGACAAGGGAGTCTTATATGTCAAGAGGACAGTGGGAGTCTTAAAGGTCTTGAAAGTCTCAAGAACTAATCAAGAATAAACCTGAAGTTCTTCACTAGCACACGACTTGAGGTTTATAACCTATCGTGTTGACATATTTTGTGCCCATTCCAGTTAAAGTTGGCTTTGCATATGAGTTCTTAGAGTTCTCAATTTGTTGCACAACTTCTTGGAAGCAATGGCAGGCCCTTGAGCTGCCAGGTGGCAAGAAATTAAGATTGAGTTCAGTCCATATGAGTTTGTATTTGTCATTATCCTTGTCTTGTGTCTATGGTTTTGACAATTCACATGGATAAGAACACATACACCATTAAATCTAAGTGTCATAAGGTTTCTCTCCGATTCATGAAAATGATGGTGAGGAAACACTTTCACTAAGTAGATTTTAGCTAGATAGCAATTGTGATATTTGCATTCTCAAAGTCGTTAGTGGAGCGTGTGTGGTTTACCGGCACACTAACCTGGACTTGTGAGAAGTAGCAAAAAGGTCTAACCATTATGATTACGGCATCCCTCTTCATAATTGTTTAGACACACAAGTGTGATATCTAAGGGAAGGTGTATGCTTTTGATTAAGTTTTATCAAAACAATCTAGTATCAGAAATATGAACTTTGGTAAGAAAGTCAGCTGATTTCTGAGTACATGTCAAATCTAGTGGGAGCATAAGTGTTATGCTAATAATCATCATGTTAGTGGGATCATGATAATTATGATAAGTATTGCAAGTTAGCAATGTTAATTATAGAAAACAAAAGTTTCAATTGGGAAAAAGTTGTTTTGCTATAATTAAGGGAGAGAAAATTATACTTCATCTCAAATCTATAAGCTTAGATCGTGAGGTTTTAATCATTTAGTCAAGGATATATATGAATTTCATGTTGGAATGGCTCAACATAAGGAAATTTTGTATATGAGTCCATTATTTGCGTTCTAAAATTCGATTATGATTACGGCATCCCTTTTCATAATCTGAATTATGAGAACTTGGCAAATTGAAATGGAAATGTTATAGCAAAAGACTGGTTTAGTCTTTATGTGAGACATCATGAATCGATTCCCATATACTTCGGATATATGATCGATTACATGTGCTATATTCATCCTTTCTAAAATTTTCCAAATGCCTGGGGCATTAAGAAGGGAAAAGGTTTAGAACTGGATATGACTAAAAGGATTAAACAATTGTCGAGGACAATCTAAGGTTTACCAAAGATTGGTTGCTCAAGGACAGTTGGAAGTATAGTGATAATTCTGGAAGGACCATATTGACATAATTTGTAAGGAGGCAAATCTTGTTCAGAAGTGATAGTCAAAATGGAATCTGGAAATGTTTCAAAGTTAGAATTTTTCAATCTGTTTAAGATTAGGAAACTTAATGCAAGAAGGATATCCCCAAGGAGCTGATCTCCTTTGGAATGGTCTGTAATGGTTGTTGTCAAGTCCTTCTGACTTTGTGCATAATCATTACAAGAGGTTCAATGCATGTAAGTTTAGAATCTAACAGATTTCAGTAAATGGCATGAATTTGGAATTCTTGCATTTGCAGTAAGGATTTGGGAGTGTGAAAAAAGAATCATTGAAGTTATGTTCAATTGATCTAGTTCACAAAGTACAGATCATAGACAAACATAGTATGCATACTTGGTGTGTGGCATGACTAGTGTTTAAGAAAACATAGTGTACATGCTTGGAGCATGGGACAACTATTGTTTTAAATTCAAGAATAAAGTTGATAGCTGAAACAGTATACAATGAATAATGTGTAATCATTTGGTGATAAATAAAAGGTGTTTTATTTATGTTCAAAGTGTTGATACCATATTGGATTCAATTATTATTGTGTTTCATTTTGCATGTTTTGACTTCCCGAATAAACTGGGTTATTCTTCCGGAGTGACTAAGTTATTCAAACCATCCACAGTCGGTCATATGTTGGAAGTAGATATGGATTAAGACTATCATGATGGGTTGTAGAGGTCTAAGGTGTTGGACAAGGCTACAACAATCATGAGTGCTCATAAGTTCTGAGTATTGGATTCAACCCGCGCTCATTGGAATCACTTCATGGATTTTATCACGAGTGATCATGAGACGATAATATCTTATATTCTTCAAACCTAGAGATATGAGTTGTTACTATGAGTTGATAGTACATTGATTGCATGTAAACGCATACGGTAACTCGGTGTTATAAAACGTGCCTTTGTGTATGATTCAACAAGTAGTAGAACAAGCCATATGAGTCGAAGTTTATCCGTTCCTTTTACCTTCGGGATAAAAGCGATATCTGTGGGCCCCTCGATGATTTGATGATGACAAATGGAAGTGCTCGGCCGGGCCAGGACTGATTTGATTTGTTCAATTAGTCAGTCGTCATATATCGCAAATCGGGAAACAACAAATGGACAGAGAGAATGATTATAATCCATGTCTCAGTCCATATGATATCTAGAATGGAGGAATATATGATCCCTTATCTAATGGACAAGTCGTTGACAAGATCAGAGTTCGACAACAGCTTTAAGAGCTACGATTTCCAGTTAGGTTTGAACTCATACGCAATAATAGTTTTAGACTTATCCAAGTGGGAGACTGTTGGATTAATGTCTAAGTCCAGAACTATATTTGGTATGTACTTGACCCGACCCGGCATGGTCCATTTGGGTTGCACTTCACCGACACAATTTATATGGATAATCTTTTGAGAATAGTATGTTTATGATTAATATTAATATATTATAAGTTCTAATATATTAATATGGAATCATATTATTTAATTAGTATTGATCAAGAATTAATTTATAATTAATTAAGTGATCAAAAGGAACTAATTAAATATGGACTCTTATATATATGGAATGGGCCAAGTTCATTTAGGTTGGGCTAAGCTTTCATGGATAGTCCATGGAGTGTTTAACCCATGGATCCTAGGAAATGAAAGGTCATGGGTATTAGGGTTTAACCCTAATCCTCCATACTATATAAAGATGTCTTTGGTTGGTGAAATAGGCACTAGTGTGGATACACTAAAGAAGGGCTAGCCAATTTCACTAGAGAGAACCAAATAATCATATTCTCTAAAGTATTCCAAGGTGTCTTGGTGATTTGTGATTCCACTTGAGGCTTCCACACTATTGGGGCTAAGCTCTTAAAGCTTGAAGACATCAAGCTACATCAAGAGGTATGTATTCTATCTTGTTACATTCATAGTTTTTGTATGCTAGATTAGGATAATACCTTGGATGTTCTTATTTGCATGTATAATAGAGAAAACATAGATCCAAGGTATTTAGGGTTTCATGTACATTTAGGAAGTGTTAGAATGCTCAAAACCCAACAATCTATTCCTAAGCAATACCTCATAACTCCTAAGAAGTAGCTCAAGAATCCGATCTTCAAACTACGCGATAGAAATCCATCTACGCGAGCAGATTCAGCATATTCTTTCTTTAAGTTTCTTCACTTTTCTTTGATTCTTAAAACATCACCATGTGACCCAGTCACGTCATGTATCATGAATCTCAGAATAGAAACTTAGCAGAGTTAGATAGTGGAATTTTCCTGAAGTAGAGTCATACTTATTGACTTTAACATCCTTAGGTAAATTTGGCAGCTTCGCAACCAATGCCCCTTCCTTTGTCAATATAAACATATGGAACCTTTGATAGTGGTACACGAGACTATCACAGACTTAGCTTTTCTCTTTACCATTTGGTCAACCGAGTTGACTATGGCCGATCCCTTTCCATTGGGAAGAGAATATTTTTCTGGATTTCCTGTGTCACTATTGTCAATGTCCATCAAGTTTCAAGGAAGTTGATCTTAACAAATAGATAAGATCATTAAGAGTCTTGTCATAGTCTGTTTCATAGGTGTCCCAAAGGAACTCACTATGTGACTTAGAAAGTGATTGAACCACTAACTTTCTCAAGACTTTGACACCCAACTCTCCCGGCTTGTCAATATGTGACTACATCTCCAAGATGTGATCACACCTAGACCTTGCCTTGCCAAGAGGGCCTGAGTGACCTTAAACTTTTTCAAGAACTTGTGGGTTAGGTAGAATAATTGGAGGAGGTGAATGAAGTATGATTTCCATAGGACATCATCTTCATTTAGGAAAGCTTGTTTCAAGAGATTTGGGAAGATCATAGATGTCTAAACCAGACATCTTTTGGGAGACATTCAAGATAGTTGATTTTAAAGTCCTTAATATGACACCCAATATGAAATATTAAGGCTAGGACCCAACAAACTATTTTATAACTTAGAAGAGGTATGCCGTAATCCAAGCTATAAAATATTTGAAGGTAGGTGAATGACGATTCACCAATTTCCACCAAGATAAACGAAATGTATTATTAGGTTTTAATTGGTTTTGAAACTCCTAGATCTTTGAGATTCATTGAACTGTTCAATGGCATGTTTCAATCTCGAGTGTGCTCTTCAGGTTTTGTGACTGGGATGCCGAGGATCACAAAACAAGGTGTGAAGTAACCATGCAAATTACTTGGTACCCTTAAGTATTTACTCCTCAATCGATGTGCCGGTAAACCACACACGCTCCATCGATACTATGATAAATATTAAGTCACCCTTTACCTACCTTGTTAAGTCCAGGTTAGTGTGCCGGTTAACCACACACGCTCCACTAACGACTTAAACAAAGTGCAAAGTGTAATTTCATGGATTAGCACCTTATTCACATTTTCCTAAGTAACTAAGATTGGGTATTATTAAGAGTTTAGCTACTTAGTATTTATCATTAATACTTTTAATGAAGGGAGAATTATATTCTTATCAAACCCGTTCGGCTAACGACCCTCCACCGGTCAAGCAAGCGGTGGGTGAGAGTGGACACCCATTAAGTTGCCATTTTATAGGCAACAACCTTATACCCACCTTATAGACCGGCTTCGTGAATGAGGCGTACTAGCGGTAAGGTGTCTTGGTGATTTGTGATTCCACTTGAGGCTTCCACACTATGTGTACCGACTAGACAAAGCCGTTTATGGACTGAGGCAAGCTCCCAGGGCTTGGTATGAGACACTGACATCGTATCTTCTTGAAAATGGATACAAACGAGGAGCAATCGATAACACTCTTTTCATCAAATACAAAGGCTCAGACATGATACTTGTTCAAATCTATGTCGATGATATCATCTTTGGCTCTCCAAGTGAGAAACTGAGCAAGGAATTCGCTGAGATCATGTCTCAAAGGTTCAAAATGAGCATGATGGGGAAGATGACCTTTTTCTTAGGTCTTGAAGTTCAGCAACACAAATCAGGTATTTCAATTTGTCAAAGTAACTATATAACTGACCTGCTTGTTAAGTACTCTCTCAGTGACTGCAAACCGGCCTCAACTCCGGTGTCCAAGACTGATAAGCTACACGCTGACCCCACTGGCACTGATGTCAATCACTCTCTTTATCGAGGAATGATTGGATCTCTTCTGTATCTCACTGCAAGTCGTCCTGATATCATGTTTGGAACTATTCTCTATGCTCGATTCCAAGCTAATCCCAAGGAGTCTCATCTCATGGCAGTCAAGCACATTTTTCGATACTTGAAGGGCACTCAGAACTTGGCACTGTGGTATCCTTGTGACTCAGCATTTGAACTTTTTGGATACACTGATTCAGACTATGCAAGATGCAACTTAGACAAGAAGAGTACATCAGGTGGATGTCATTTCCTTGGAAATCGTCTTGTCAGCTGGTCTAGCAAGAAGCAAACATCAGTAGCTATTTCGACTGCAGAAGTTGAGTATGTTGCAGCTGGAAGGTGCTGTGCTCAACTCTTATGGATTCAAAATCAGCTTCTAGACTATGGGCTCAAATTCACTAAGACTCCCATATACTGTGATTACACCAGTGCCATTCAAATCACACAGAATCCTGTTCAGCACTCAAAGACGAAGCATATCAAGATCAGACATCACTTCATCAGGGATAATGTTGAGAATGGCAAGGTTGTTCTTGAACATGTCAAGACTTCAGATCAACTAGCTGATATTTTCACCAAGGCCCTAGACACTCAAACAACTGCTCGCATTATTGGAGAACTTGGAATGATTACTTTGTAATTAATTTTGCTAATGTTTGCTATTGTCTTATAAGCTGATGTACATTTTGCTGATGATGATATACTGATGATATTCTCATGCTGAGTACTTTGTTTGATCTCTTATCTCTATCTCTTCTACAAATCTTCTAAACTAAAGTTGAATGATTCACTGTATTAAACCATACACTGATAACAACTTGAAACTCTTTGCCGATGGTTAGACTAAAGCACCAAGGTCTATCACACGCAACTATCTTTTCTTACCAATCTTACACTGATTTTGTGATTCAGTGTGACAAAACACAAGCTGATGAGAGTCTAACAGTCTTTGCCAATGGTTAGACCAAAACACCAAGGTCTATCACACGCAACAATCCTCTCTTCACCTTCTTCTCACTCAGTGTCTAATGATTCAGTAAGACGAACCACTCACTAATAAAGACACAACACTCTGTGTCGATGGTTAGATAATCAAACTAGTATCTATCACACGCACCAACCACCTTGTTATCCTTAAACAAGCAAGTTGTACCATGAATTGACGGTAAACCATCTTTCAGCATGAAACTTTCGTAACACTGATCTCAGCGCTTCCGCAGACACTGATTGTCGTTTCATCTTCAGTTCAACGGCTCTTTTTACGCAACGGCAATTTTTTGATTTGACAGTTTGTTACGATACGCAGTTATTTTTAAAAAAGATAATCATTTACCTTTTAAAACCCGTTTTGTCCCATATTTAAACCTCTTTCCCCTCTTTTTCAAACTTTCCTTCCATTATCCAAATTTCCTTCGTTTGTTTTCAAAACCCTAGAATCCAAACCTTCTTCAATGGCGACAACCCTATTTACCTTCTCACCCACTTCACGAAGAGTACTCCCTGCTCCAAACTCTCCTCCTCTTCCCATATACATCAAAGCCACTAATGTCGTTTTCAACCCTGATATACCAGATGTTCATCGAGGTCTTGGACTCGAAGATTTTGTGAACTTTCTAGTTTCTTGCAGACTTCGATACGCTATCAGTGAGGTTCCATCAGAGTTCTTTCCAGAACAAATATGCGAGTTCTACTACTCTGCATCAGTCAATAATGACAACAACGCTATCTCTGGCACCGTTGGGCATGGCCATCACTCAGTATTCATCACTGCTGATCTTCTCAGTGCTGCCCTCAGGTTGCCAATCTTTGAACCTTTCTCTGAGCTCCCATCCATTGAACGATGTCGATGCCTTTTCGATCAATTGGGATACGATCACTCCAAAGCTGGTACTCGATCAAATCGCATTATGCGTCAGTGTATGACTCCGGGATGGAAGTTCTTCACCGGAGCACTTTGCAAGTGTGTGGGCCACAAATCTCGTAGTGGTGATCAACTGAGTGCTTTTGAGCAACAAGTGGTATGTTCTCTTCTTCTCAACAAACGTCTTGATTATGGGGCCTTCTTCTTTGATCAGCTTGTTTAACTTCTTCGTGCCAATGTAAGAGCTGATCATGTTCCATTTCCTCGTTGGATTGCTCTTGTTCTGGACAAAATTTTCGCTGAGGCCTATTACTCACACTCTGGAAACCCCATCCCATGCCCACGAATGTCAGTTCGAATGTACCAAGATGATCCTCTAGCCAATGACATTGGCATTTCTGATCGGATGCGAGAGTGGATCGCACATCCTTATACAGTTCCATCATTGAACGCTGACACTGATGAAGGAGCTGATGATATAAACGACACTAATGCTGACATTCCAGATGATCCTAGTCCAAGAGATGGTCATATCTCTCCTCAACTTTCTCACCATACCATCTCTGTCACTAAAAAAATTCACTCGGTTCATGAGGAACCATCTGCTCATGGGGAGCCATCTGCTCAGGGGGAGCAACCATCTCAGGGGGAGCACCCTTTTCAGGGGGAGCAACATCAATCACAAAAGCTTCCAGGTACTCAGTTCATCCAAATCCCATCCTAAGCCTTTAATGAGCTTCTTACACTGACTCGAGACATGAGTCAGCGTCTCCTTCGTATTGAAGCTGATGTTCAATAACTGAAAGGAGTTATTCTGTCAGTTCAAGGTGAAGACTCCGATGTTGTTATTGAGGATCTTCTTCCTCTGTCTCTAAAGTGTAAAGCAGCTGATACTGTATGTTCTGATTCACACGCTGACAATCCTTCTCCCAGCAAGAAACCTAAGTCTATTGTCAGCATATCCAATTTGGCGACTGAATGGAACATGTCTCCTGATCAAGTTAAGCAAATTCTTGATGAAGCCAATACAGCTCAGCTTCTGAAGAATATTGCTCAAGCTGATAAATCTCTCATTCAGCATAAACTTCAGGCCAATGGATCCTTTGAAGCGCAGATGCAGACATTCTTAGAATATCAGTCCAAATCTTAATCTTCTCAACCTCCTCCTAGCAGCAGTAAGTCCAAGACTGATAGTGTTCTCGACAGGATTGATCGAAAGAGATTTCAATATGTTCATAAACGAAGAGTGAGCAATGATAAGATCATTAAAGTCAAAGCATCAAAGCCTCGTATTGAGACAGTTCTCACTTTACTGATCACTCGTCAAGATCCTCAACACCCACACACTGAAGTTGTCAAGAGGGACGAGTTGATTAAATATGGTCTCTCTGAGTGGATGGAATTGCTTGAGCTGGCATCCAAGCAAACTTCATCTCTTTCATCAGAATTGACTTGTGCTCTCCACTTGCTGATTAAGAAAGTTCAGCGTTTAGACCTAGTTCCCCAAGAACATGCTCAGCAGCAAGGCTCAAGCTCTTCAATTCCAAGAAACAGAAGAACCAGGTTTCAGGTTGATGGTGAAGATGTGTTGGTTCTGAATTTTGGTGCTGCTGAATTAAACAACTCTCTTCCCATTGGTGTTGAGCCTGTTCAACATCAGTTTATCTCTGTTCCGAAACACGGAATGTTCTATCTCGACAAAAACAGAAAAATGTGTTTTCAGCGAACTACTAAGATTCCAAGGGCTCCAACAAATCATCTGATTGGTTTAAGACAAATGTGTATGAGTCATCAAGATCTTTCTGGAGAATTTCATATTCTAATTGCTATGGAATTGCTGAATAGAAGACAGGAGCTGTTGGACAGTCCCTACTGGCCAGTAAAAGTAGAAGTTGAAGCTGAGTATGAAGAATTCTTGTCCAGAGGTGTTCTAATCTAGTTGGTTTTGAACATCATCATATTAAGGGAGATTGTAAGGTCAAACCTTGAAGTATGATGATGTTTTAAACTAGTCTATCAACATCAGCGCATGACTCAGCGTCAGCATCTCAGTTGATCAGTATATATATCTTTATTCAGCACGTTGTAACAGTTTTGTATTTATCTTGTTTCCATAGTTAGCGTAAATTAGTTAGCTGGCATATCCCTGATTTATAGGGATTGTCTAGAATAGTTGTATATAATCTTTTGTATCAGTTTGTAATACGCTACACGTTTTCATAAACCCTAATAGCCGCTTTGTGCATACGATAATCTCTTTGTGAGATTATCATTCTTAGTGAAAAGTTTTCTTTGTGAATCTTTATTGTTCTTATTTTCTATCATTGTTTGATAAGTTGTTTGATATTTGGGTCGTTCAATTAGGCTTTGCAAAGATGTAACCCTAGCACCATAAAAGGAACCCCTCATGACAAAAATTGGTTACACAAATATATACCACCATTCTAAGAAGTTTGACATTGCTTTGTGCTAAGTAACTTATTCTCTTAAGCCTCATCTTGTATATTAGTGTGTGTGAACCTTTAGAGGCATCACACTTGAGGTGATCAAGCTTTCAAAGGTCAAGAACTACAATTCATTCTAAGATGTAAGTTATCTTACCAGTTGTATTGCTCAATTGTCAATTTGCATGCTAGTTAGGATGTATGCTTTGGAAAATTGAAAATATGCATGTATAAAATTAAAGAAAACATAGATCCAAAGCATCTAGGGTTGCATGTGAATGATAGGAGTGTTATAGTGCTCAAAACCCAACAATTATATGGTTATGTGTATGGTATGTGGTAGTTTAGGGAGACACACTAAGCATCGTGATTACAGTTTCTGGTTTTGGTTTCTGGTACTTCCGATAGAAAGGGGAAGAGGTCGAGATGATTGCAGTGCACACACCATATGTTCATCCTAGGATCTTTATACTTTGATTTTGTTAACAGATGTTATGATATTTTGAGATACACTATTTATGTTTCATGAGATGATTTGGATTACTATGGTTTATTTATAATTTAAAACGAAAATTTTGGATTGTATTTTTAGGATGTTTCAAGTAGGTATCAAACCATTGGTTTGAGGGATTTGGGCACACTCTTGGGTGTGTCTGAACTCTAACTGAGGACTTGGTGTAAAATTTTTAAAAGAAAAATCATTTTTACAAAAAATGATTTTGAAAAAAGAAAAAGGTTGTCATGCATGCAATCAGTCGAGATCAAGTAAGTACTCCCAAATTACATATACAAGTTTATGTTATGAAATGATTATGAGAACTACATGCTATTAGGGCTAAGGATCTAGGAATGATGTAATGTATGGCTGTTATATGTATATGAAAACTGCATGCTAGTTTAGGGCTAGGGATCTAGGAAGGATGTGTTGTGTGCCTGTTGTATGTGCTTATTGAACTGCATGCTAGTACTGATTAGTCGGTGATATGATAGCCTAATTAGAATATGCTTGATTGTGTTTACTCAATGCTCGAATGTTGCTTGCTTTGTGATTTTAGGAGTCCTAGTTATCTTTAACTAACTAGTAAACGAATATGTTAAGTTACATATTCCGAGCACTAAATAATTTCAGAAGGTTAGGTTTAGCTCTATTTTGCAGCTCTTGTTTAAGTATATCCGTTGTAGGGTAGGACCTGTAATTCTAAGAGTTATGTAGTCTTAGTGATATGTAATGTTATTTACGAGCTAGTTAGGGGGAGATAGCAGGGACTTCTTATGCAGCTGATGGCGGAGAGTGGGCTGGTGACTTCCCTAGGGCAAGCCTAGGATGAGATTAGCATGAGAACAGTAGTAATAGTAGAAGAGACTTGGTGGAGTCAAGGCAGTTCTTGAGGAAACTACGGATAGATGTGGAAGGTAGCATAGGCCCATACTACTAAAAGCAGAGGATCCGTACTTGAATCAAGGAAGGGTGATATGAACCCAGACAACTTGTAGTATGTGAGATCCCTCTAGTTATGATGTGTATGTTGATGTTTGTTATTGTGTATTTTTAGTATGGTGACTCTACGCACTAGGCTAGTCGGCAGTTCAAGTGCCTGTGAGGGATCAAGCCTGGGCTCTGGAGTTGGGCAGCTCGACGAGCATACTAGAGCGTTCATTTCCTCTGAGATCACACGCAGTATTTTACACCAGACTCCTGTAATCTTCGGTACGATCAAGGAGGGTATCCTTGATCTTTTGGATGAGAGACTGAGTGCATTCCGCACCGAGGTGGCGGCCATGATGGGGTCGTGCACACTGACGTTTAAGGAGTTTCAAGCTCGCGGAGCTGTAGGCTACCATGGGGCTTAGGACCCCTTTGCTAGTAGTAGATGGTTAGTTGATGTTGCCAATTCATTCCGTACGAGCCGGTGTCCCGATAGGGACAAGGTCTGACTTGCTTCTTGTCTTCTGAACGAAAGAGCACTAGACTGGTGAGAGGAGCTCGGACGTGCAATTGGTGATGATGCAGTTCTAGATGCAATGACATGGAGTGATTTTTTTGGCCAGGTTCAGGGCCGATTTTGCACCTATGATCGAGGTGACCGAGATCATTGTCATGTTCAGGGAGTTCCAGGATCTCCAGCAGACGACTGAGATGGTGACCGAGATCATTGTCATGTTCAGGGAGAGGGCCCTTCTCGTTCCGCATTACGTGGCAGACGAGGAGATAAAAAAGGCCCAATATCATGAGATTTTGCGGAGTGATATCCGCCAGTTTGTGAGTCGATCCAGCTGCAAGACGCTGGAGGATATGTGTGACATCCCCATTTTCATGGCCAGAAAAGACCGATTTTGTTTATGCTTTATAAAAATCAGAGTATCTCTTTTAATAAAAAAATGTTGCGGAATTTGTTCCCAGAAAAACACGATAAATACGTTATCAAAACATTTTTGAAGAAACGTATTTTATTTATGTTAAAACGTTTGGGATGTCATCGTCAATACAGAAACATAAGCATAAACAGAACTTACAATTATTTACACTAGTGATCTACATCTCTTTAAATCTCTCAGTGTAATGTCATTTCATATCAACACATGTGATATAAATAAACTGAGTGGGTCAGGTTGGGAAACCTAGTGAGCACATAGGGTTTTCAACCCACAATAATATAATTATTATTTTTAAACATCAAACAATCAACCCAATTACCCATTCCCGTTATCCTCACATTATGTCCCTAAAACATCTAACACAAGGGACCTAGTCTAAGGATTATCATTGGGATGGACACTACTGCTAAGGGGATTCCTTTGCAATGAAAGTCCTAAAGGCAACCATATGGGGGATGGAGTACACCTGGTGAGCACACAGTTCACACAGTTCGAATAAACACACAATTCGAATAAACATACAATTCGAATAAACACCTATAGGTTGCGAGCCTGCTAGTGTTCCACTGGACTGTCTAGAATACTCCGTGGTCGTCATCTATACTCCACTAGAAGACTAGATCATCAAGAACATCTATAACAAGGCGTCTCATTATTTTATTTTGTCACACATCAACTATTACATCTACCCATGTTTTACCCAACACATTTTGTAGATATAAAATACATATACAGTTTAAATCATTGAAAACATGTATAAAACGTTCATCCAGCATAGATAGCAAGTATACAGATAATAAATACACACAGCACGTAATTTATATAAAATACTTTATATCTATATGTAAGCTGAAAGTAACTATGCACTCACCTGAAAGGTGATGACTCAGCACTCGGACAGCGCTTCGATACTCTCAAAACGATTTTCCTTCGATAAAACCTAGTACCAATACCACTAGGGTTTAGTCTAACGATAACCGCGACAAATTAATTAGTCTGACTATTATTAAGCGTTAATAACACTCAATATAACTTATAATAATAGCCCAAATAATTATTTTAAGGACCTAATAACATTCCTATAATTATTTGAAAGCCATATAAAAAATTGCGTAAGCGTAGCACACTTACAGCGAATTTTATCGAAAACCGGAACTTAATTGGAGCAGCGTTTCGAAACCGAAAGACTCTTTTTCTCGGGACTCCGGGAGCCTCGGGGCTTCCCTCGGGAGCTAGGGGTTTATCTAGGGTTTAGGGGACTCAAAAGGGGTTAGAGAGAGAAAGTAGTTTAGAGAGAGAAGTGAAAATGTGTGAAAAATCCGGGAGAATTCGCATGGTATTTATAGGAACCGAAGTTCGGATTTACGCTGGGCGTACCGAGGGTACGCTGGGCGTACTACCTCGGATAAGACCACCAGCTCGGACCCAGCTGTCTTGTACTCCATCGGATGCATCAGATCAGACCTATGCGGGGAGTAACTTCTTCGGACGCGGGGCGTACTGCGAGGGTGGCATGTCACAATCCGAAGCGAAGCCTTGGTCAACAAGCAACGGCCCAGATGCAGCCACGTCATCAACCTCGCAACAGACTTCGCAATTTCATGCTTCAACTTTAAAAATTCATAAATTTCGCATACGAGCTCCATTTCCGACGTTCATTATATCCACATGAAGGTGGGAACGTACTCTACAACTTTCGCTTAGACTTCGTCGGCTAATTTTGATTTGATTTTAAATTTTATATTATTAACAGGCCGGGACAGGATTGGTCCGTTAAATTCTCATAATTTCTTCATCCGACGTCCGTTTTTGCCCATCTTTTTCTCGTTACGCTACTTGTAACGAGATCTTCGATTCTAGTTTAGGTCGTGTCGGCTAAAAACCGCTCGATCTAACATTCGAATTTCGGGTTGTACACTACTAATCGGAAACTTCGAAAAATCATAACTTCTTCATACGAAGTCAGATTCGGGCGTTCTTTATATCGATGTTCTTAGTTTAACGTATTCTACGACTTTTTTTTGGAGCTCTAGGGCTAAATCTCGCTCTATCGTAAATTCACTATTTACGCTTCCTGGTGACGTGCCGGTTCCGACGCGAAACTTCGACGAGTCATAACTTCTTCGTTATAACTCGGATTTCGGCGTTCTTTATATGTACGGAAACCTTGTGACATATTCTACAACTTGGTTAAGATTATTTATTCTAAATAATCTTTTGTCAAAAAGTCATTTTCGACCCCTATTGCCTCTAACTTAACTAGCCTGGATTTACGGGCGTTACAATATGATTGTTAGGGTGAGAGAGAGAGAGAGAGAGAGAGAGAGAGTTGGACTTGGAGATGGAGAAGAAGAGGAAACATGAGGGGGTTCAGTCATGGAGTGAGGATAAGAAGCCCAAGGTATCAGACCACAGATCTAGGAGCCAACAGGGCCATAACTGTTGTGGCAAATGCGGCAAGTTGCACGATACGACATGCAAGGTAAGGCGTTCAGGCTTCTTCAAGTGTGGTCGAACTGGTGATGTGAGCAAAGATTGTACAGCTACTACCACTACCACGACAGTATCAGATCTGATTTGCTTTCATTGCAATCAGAGGGGACACAAGCGGTCCCAGTGCCCGAGTTTAGCAGCAGCACAACAGGTGGTAGCACCTGCTCCTGCTTCATTGAGGATTACTGACAGCCATTAGGGCTGGGCAGAGGCACCTGTGGCGAGGGGCAGGGCCTTTCAGTTAATAGAAGAGGAGGCAAGAGCAGCTCCCGACATAGTGACGGGTATATATCTTCTCATTATGTCTTTATTTATATTAACTATTGCTTATGTTTATTTGTTTCATTATAGGACTGTTCCTTGTGAACGGTATATCGGCTTTAGTATTATTTGATTCGGGGGCTACCCGATCTTTTGTGTCGCTCGCTCAGCAAGCGATTCGGAGGGGCTCCAGGGGAGCTGTATTTCCCACTTGACGTGGACATAGCATATGATAGGACCGTTAGAGTTCTGAGGGTTCACCGAGGATGTACATTGCAGTTGTTTGATGAGTAGTTTTCTGTGGATTTAGTCCATATTCCCCTGCAAGGTAATAAGGTTATAATTGGTATGGACTGGTTAAGCCCCAATGGGGCAGTGATCGATTGCGAGCAGCAGCTAGTGAGAGTTCGAACTCCTAGTGGGGGAGGGTTGGTGATTAATGGCGAGAGGCCACAAGGTGGACCGACTCTATGTTCAGCAGCGAGAGCGACGCACTACCTTTAGCAGGGTTGCACGGGTTATGTCGCATATGTTATCGATACCGGAGATAAGGGTAAGTCGACAGTGGGCGATGTACCGATCGTGCGAGAGTACCCGGACGTATTCCTAGAGGATTTTCGTGGGATACCTCCGGAGACACAGGTTGAGTTCAGGATTGACCTAGTCCTTGGTGCGGCTCCAATAGCCAAGGCACCATATCTGTTGGTTCCTCCTTAGATGCAAGAGTTTTCTACACATTTGCAAGAGCTATTAGACAAGGGATTTATCAAGCCGAGCAGTTCGCCATGAGGAGCCCCGATCCTGTTTGTTAAGAAGAAGGATTGGTCACATTGGATGTGCATAGGGTGCATCTTGGTTCTCCAAGATTGATCTGCGATCGAATTACCACCCAGAGGCGAGTCAGGGACGATGATGTGTCGAAGACAACCTTTCGGACTCGCTATGGTCACTATGAGTTTGTGGTGATGTCGTTTGGGCTCACCAATGCTCCAGCTGTGTTCATGGATCTCATGAACCGCATGTGCAGGTCGGTGTTGGATCGGTATGTGATAGTCTTCATTGATGACATCTTGGTTTATTCCAAGACTCAGGAGCAGCATGAGGAGCACCTGAGGGAGGTGCTGGAGGCACTGAGGAGGGAGAAAATTTTCGCATAGTTCTTCAAGTGTGAGTTCTGGTTGCGTGAGGTGTAGTTTTTGTGGCACCTAGTCAAACAGAAGGTTATTCTTGTCTATCCGGCCAAGATACAGGCCGTGATGTAGTAGGAGGTTCCAAGGTCTCCAACTGAGATTTGAAGTTTCCTTGGTCTAGCGGGTTATTACAGGAGATTCATCTAGGATTTCTCCAATATTGTTGTTCCTTTGACCCGACTGACCAAGAAGTCGGTGACATTCCGCTGGGGGCCTGAGCAGCAGAAAGCCTTCGAGACTCTCAGATAACGGTTATATGAGGCACCAATTCTGACTTTTCCTGAGGGCGTCGATGACTTTGCTGTTTACTGTGACACTTCAATCACAAGCATGGGTGCGGTACTGATGCAAGGCCAATGTGGTGGTCGATGCTCTTAGCCTCAAGGCAGTGGCGGCTCCGATTTGAGGCATGCGTCTGAGGATGACAGTGATTACTCCGCTATTGGACCAGATCTGAGAGGCACAGGTCGAGGGTACGAAGGAGGAGCGCCGGATGTGTGAGCAGATCATAGGCTAGGTGGCCTCATTTGACTATGACAGTCGGGGGTTGTTGACCTTGCATGGGAGGGTATGGGTTCCGTAATGGGGGGAGTACGATGGATTCTGATGGATTAGGCACACAAGTCGAGGTTCTCCATCCATCCCTAGGAAACGAAGAAGTATCGGGATCTTCTCCCTGATTAATGGTTGCCCTGCATGAAGTCGTACGTAGCATGGTATGTGGAGCGGTTCTTGACCTGCAGGAAGGTCAAGGCCGAGCATCAGCGACCTCACGAAAAGATGCAGCCGTGGGATATTCCCGTGTGGAAATAGGAAGATATCACCATGGATTTCATCACAAAGCTTCCTTAGACTGCACGTGGAGTAGATTCTATATGGGTCATCGTCGATCGGTTGACCAAGAGTGCTCTTTTTATCCCCATCTAAGAGAGTATATTGGCTGATAAGCTAGCCGAGATCTACGTTCGCGAGGTGGTGGCACGTCATGGAGTGCCTATTTTGGTTGTGTCAGACCGAGATGTTCGTTTCACTTCCATATTTTGGAAGCGGTCTCACGAAGAGATGGGTACTCGTCTCCACTTCATCACCGCTTTCCACCCTCAAACGGATTGCCAGAGCCAGAGAACGATTCAGACTCTCGAGGACATGCTACGCTCATGTGTATTGGATTTCGGTGGCAGTCGGGATACGTATCTTCCATTAGCGGAATTTTCATAGAAAAAAAGCTACCACACTAGCATAGTGAAGGGTTTTGAGCACTATAACACTCATATGGTGCACATGCAACCCTAGATGCTTTGGATCTAACTTTTTTCTACTTATACATGCAACCAATTTTTTCCAAAGCATGAATCCTAATCTTGCATATAACACGACATATGAATCATAAAACTAGTTATAGAATTACCTCTTGTTGTAGCTTGATGTGTTTGTCCTTTAAGAACTTAGCACCCCAAGTGTGATGCCTCAAATTGTTCACAAAACACCACCAACAATTTAGAGAACTTGAGAGAGATAACTATGCACTCAAAATCAGTTCTATGAACTCTAAGAACACAAAGGTAACCGATTTTAGGCCATGGGGTCATATATATATATATATATATATATATATATATATATATATATATATATATATATATATATATATATATATATATATATTGTAGGGATGCAAGAGTCATGGGTAGACCCTAATCTATACACTTTGGGTTATGATCCATATCTTATGTGGGCTATCTCTTCATGGAAACTTACATAAACTTAGCCCATCATTGATCGATAGCCCAAACCATATATATATATATATATATATATATATATATATATATATATATATATATATATATATATATATATATATATATCATTGATTTACATAATCAGTCCCCGTTAATTTAATTGGTCTCTTTTGATCACTAAATTAATTCTTGATCAATACTAATTAAATAACATGATTTCATATTAACATATTATACTTATAATATATTAATAAATCATAAATAACATCTTTCTCAAATGTTCATCTTATCAGATTGTTTTGGTGAACGCAACCCAAAATGGATCATGCTACTCTCGGGTCAAGTACATACCAATTCTAGTTATGTACTTAGACATCTTATCCTACAGTCTCCCACTTGGATAAGTCTAATAACTATAACTTGAAGTACGACTTCAGGACCCGACTAGCAATCGTAGCTCTTAAAATCCGTTGTCGAACTCTGACGCGCCATTTTAGATAAGGGATCATATAGTCATCTGTTCTTCAAGATATCGTGCGGACAAATACATGGAAAATAGTCATACTTATTGTCCAACAGTTTGTTTCCTAATATCTGATTTGTTTGACATAGAACTTAATCGAACACATCAATTGAGTTCTGACTGGGCCTGGCACATAAGTCAAAAAAATCATCGAGGGGCCCAAGATATCGCTTCTAATCCTCCAAGGATTAGAAGGAAAAAATAAACTTCAACTCATATGCTTGTACTAATTACTCGTTAAATCATACACAATAGCATATTTTATAGCATCAGGTTACTAATGTGGTGTCGCACTATCAATGTACAACCAACTCATAGTCAACAACTCATATCTATTGGTTTGAAGACTATATGATATTATTGTCTCATAGTCACTCGTGATAAATTTCATGGAGTGATTCAAGTGAGCGTGAGTTTAATACAATACTCAGACCTTATGAGCACTCATGAATGTTGTGGCAAACTTTGCTATGCCTAAACACTTTAGACAATCTACAAGCCAAATTCATGACAGTCTTACCTCAATACCTACTTCCAAAGTATGACCGACTGTGGATAGTTTGAATAATTTAATTATTCTTTAAGTCAAAACATGCAAAATGAAACAATAGTAAACAATTGGCATAAGATAGTAACTTTACTTATAAATAAAACACCTTTTATTTAATCACCAAATGTTAATTATATTTTATCTATTACAAGTTTCTAAACAGCTATCTAATCATTGAAACTAATATCATCCTTCAGCCCAAAGCTCCTCGTATGCTGTAAGTGCTTAACCGTACTCGGTCCCTTCAGAAGGGGACCTGTTGGGTTCTCCTCTAACTACACCCTCTTTGCTACGAGGAGTCCTTCTTCTATCCGGTGTCTTATGAAGTGATATTTTATGTCGATGTGTCAGGATCTATCATTATCCCCTGGTTCCTTAGCTAAGGCGACTGCACTCTCGCTATCACAAAAAATATCCATAGGCTCCGTTATACTTGGTACAACTCCAAGGTCTCTGATGAAATTTTTCAGCCATTTCGCCTCCTTCGCCGCTTCACTTGCTGTTATGTACTCTGATTCATACGTTGATGTAGCTAGACTATCCTGTTTGGAACTTTTCCAAGTTATTGCTCATCTATTCAGGGTAATTACCCAGCCCGAATCAGAGCGGAAATTATCTCTGTCAGTCAGAAAGCTAACTTCACTATACCCTTTCACTCTCATGTCATCACTCCCACCGGGGGTAAGGATCTACTCCTTAGTCCTCCGCGGGTACTTAATGTGACATCCCCATTTTCATGGCCAGAAAAGACCGATTTTTGTTTATGCTTTATAAACATCAGAGTACTTCTTTTCATAAAAATGTTGCGGAATTTGTTCCCAAAAAAATACGTTAAATACATTACAAAACATTTTCGAATAGGTATAAACGGAACATACATTTATTTACACTAGTGATCTACATCTCTTTAATCTCTCAGTGTAATGTCACTTCATATCGGCACCTATGATATAAATAAACTCAGTGGGTCAGGTTGGAAAACCTGGTGAGTAGATAGGGTTTTCAACCCACAATAATATAATTATTACATTTAATCATCAAATAGTTAACCCAATTACCCATCCCTATTATCTTCTTTATTCTTAAGGATCTACCCTAAGAATCAACTATTTCTTGTTCATTCATTCCTAAGAAGTATCCTAAGGAATAGGTATGAATTCCATCGTTGTAAATGACACATTTGTCAGGCACAACTGCTAGTTTTGTCACTTATGCGCAGCTGCCAAAACTGTGACATTCTCTATGGGGCGCATCTGTCGGAATAGTCCTTTTAGGCGCATCTGACGGGGTTATGAGGTTCTCTATTAGGATCTTCTGCCGGTAGAGTCCTTTAGGCGCATCTGCCAGGGTTTTATTGACACTATCGTTTTCGAGAGTCCACTCGCATTACATATCAATGGGTTTTTTAGAGTACACCGGTGAACACATCGTTCACAACACCTACAGGTTGCGAGCCTGCTAGTGTTCCAATGGACTGTGTAGAATAGTCTGTGGTTATCATCCATACTCTGCTGAATGACAGGGCCGTCATTTGGGAAAAAAAGGCTTCTCACATCGTCCACCTCTCACCCTCACCTCACAGTCTATTTCACCTCTCAACTCATCATCCAACTCATATTTCATCTATTACATCTACCCATGTCTTACCCCCAACATTTTCGTAGATATATAATACATATACAGTTTAAATCATTTAAAACGTGTATAAAATCGTTCATCCAGCATAGACAGCAAGTACTCAGTTAATATGCACACATAGCACGTAATTTATATAAAATACTTCATATCCATGTGTAAGATGAAAGGGACCATGCACTCACTTGATTAGGTAGTGACTCGGTACTTGAACAACACTTCGTTATCTCAAAACAAATTTTTTCCTTGACCAAAACCTAGTATTAATACCACTAGAGTTCAGTTTTAATGTTAATCGCGACTAATTAATAGTCTAGCTATTATTACTATTATAAAAGTGTTAAATAACACTCAATATAACTAATAATAATAGCCCAAATAATTATTTTAAGGTCCTAATAATGTTACTATAATTAAATAAAAGCTATATTAAATATAGTATAGGCGTTACTCACTTACAACGGGTTTTTATTAAAAACCGGGCTTCGCAGGAGCTACGTTTTCGAGCCGAAAGCTTTTCTTCTCGGAGCCGTCGAGCGCTCCGGGGCTTTCTTCTCGTGATAGGGAGGTTCCCTAGACTTGGGAGGGGTTTAGGGAGGTTAGAGAGAAGTTAGAGAGAGAAAGAAACGTTTGAAGGTGTGAGGAAATTATGAAGAGTTCATCTCTTATTTATAGGAAGTGTATAGTAAAGTAGTCTCCAAGCATTGTCCGTAACTTTTGCATACGAGCTCCATTTTTTTCTGTCTTTTTACCGTTGATTTCCTATTAATGAGATCTTCAACTTTCATTTAGACCTCGTTGGCTAATTCTCATTCTATATCGGATTTACAAAACTGTATCGAATTCGCAACGCTCGAAGAGTATGGACTAAGCTTCGTCCATATTTTTCGCATACGAGCTCCATTTTCGACTGTCTTTTTATCGTTTAACTCCTATTAACGATATCTTCATTTATCTTTTAGATTATTTTGGCTAAAAATCAACCGATCTAAAATTCAGATTTCGGGCTGTGCACTGCTATGCTAAATCTTAGAAAAACCATATCTTCCTCATACGAAGTCAGATTTGGATGTTCTTTTTATGCACACAATTGGTTTAACATATAGTATGACTTTTGTTTAGATCGCTAAATCTAAATCTCGCTCTATCGTAAATTCACTATTTACGCCTCCCGGTATCGTGTCGGTTCCGTCGCAAAACTTCGACGGGTCATAACTTCTTCGTTATAACTCGGATTTCGACGCTCTTTATATGTACGGAAACCTTGTAACATATACTAAAACTTGGTTGATATTATTTAACATATACTAAAACTTGGTTGAGATTATTTATTCTTAATAATCTTTTGTCAAAAAGTCGTTTTCGACCCCTATTGCCTCTTAATTGACTAGCCCGGATCTACGGGCGTTACAATTATCTCCCCCTTACGATGATTACGTCCCGGAATCATCAGCGAATAAGGATTGTATAATGACTCCATACGTTATATCTTCATCCTAGGTAATAACTGCACTTCTATGTTGCTTCGAACGAGTATCTAACTCTTGGGCTCCTTGACTGTAGGCGGTGCTCGGTCTTGCACCTGCTCGTTAGACTTTCAATCATGACCTTCGTGTCACAACCTCATTCTTTATCAGAGACTCCTTCTTCTTATTAACAAACTTAGGATAAGTTAATTTGTATACTATAATTGACCGATGTGTCATATTCTAATAACATATCATCGTATGTAGCAATGCTTAGACTCAGGTCTCTTAGAGTCAAATTACGGAATGGAATATGCCTTCCTTCCTCGTCTAATGTGATATAACCACCTTTTAACATGTAGCATTTCTAGCTACCAACTTCTTTAACAATGATCGTGATACTTCTATCGATTGCTTTGATTTCAATCGTTTGGTTTAAGTCGGACGCTACATCAAACTTGGTTCTCTGAACCACGTAACCTACTCATCGTAGTCGGACTCAATGTGATATGACCACTAGGGTTGGGATAACAACAATCTTCTTAGTCATTATAGAAACAATGGTAACGACATGCTTGAATAAAACTAAATCAATTACTAGTTTCTTGGTAACCTTGTGACGTTCCCTGATCCAAGTGTGAGTCATGTGCTTCCGGTAGTATAGGCCTCTACTACCTTTCACACCTACTCATACTCGTCCCAAGTATTGTCCCGTAGTTTTCCAAGTCACCATAAAGGAAAAATCACATAGAAACTTAACACATAAAATACAAAAACGAAGGTTTTATATTATTCCTTGAAACGATTACATGGGTGTTCAAGTTCACCCTATATTATGCCTCTAATTGGCTACACCATATGACATTATCTACATGGCTTCTTCATAACTTGATCCTTGGATGTCAAGCGTTCACTCCTGAATCCTCGCATTGTCATGTGCTTCGTCAAGGATCATTTGAAATGCTCTCGCCTTTGGCTTTGGCGGCACATATGGCTTTGTACCCCCTCTCTCTTTGGGCAGTCTTGCTTGAAGTTCCCTTCCTTGTTACATCCGTAACACATCCTTTTGCTGAATGTAAACTCGTTGGCATAGTGCCCATGCTTCCCACACTTGAAACAAGTCACCTCCTCACCGCATTTTCCAGTGTGTTTCTTTTTGCACTATTCGCACCATCTTTCTTCACTTCCTCCTCCTTTTTCGATCTTCTTCGAGAATTTTCTCTTCTCGTTGGACTTTGAAGATCCTTCAAATTTCCTTTTCTCTCCCACCTCCGCTCTCTCTAGACCTTTCTCTCGTATCTGGTTCTCCACATTTTTAGCAACCCAGATGGCGGTTTTCAGATTGGTATTTTGCTTGACCATTGGACCAAAGTCCGCTGGTAATCCGAGGGCAAACTTGTTAACCTTGGAGAGTTATGTTGGGACGAGGTGAGGAACAAGCATCATTTTCTCAGTAAAGCTTGTAGCGTATTCAGTAACACTCATTCTTCCCTTCTTCAGATTCTGCAATTCGTTGTTGATCTCCAGAAGATCCTGCTCAGAGCAGTATTGCATCTTCAACCGCACCAGAAAATCCTCCCATGACATCTTGCTTGCTTCACCTTTGTGCATTGAATCAGCCAATTGCTTCCACCAGCTTAGTACTCCAGATTTCAACAGAGGAACTGCGAGAGCGGTCTTCTGCTTGTTGCTACACTCGCAACTCTCAAACATCGTCTCCATCTCAAAGATCCAGTTCATGACTTTCACCGGCATTGGGCTTCCAGATAGACTCGGTGGTTTGGATGCCATGAAATCCTTGTATTTGCATCCACATACTATTGGGTTTTGAGCAATCTAACACTTCCTAAGTGTGCATGCAACCCTAATAAACCTTGGATCTATGTTTTCTTCTAAAATACATGCAAATAATAATTTCCCAGGTTTCTTCCTAACTAGCATAACGTAAGGATTATGAATCATAAAACTACTAGTAGAAATACATACCTTTTGATGGTGGTTGATTGCTTGGAGTCTGAGAGCCTAGCACCAATAATGTGAATGCCTCAAATGGAATCACAAATCACCACAAACACTTGGAAAACTTTGAGAGAGTAGTATACTTTCTTGTGGAATCGGCCACCACTAAGTCTCACACTACTAGTGTCTACTCTTAGGCCCTATTTCTTGCATCATATGCTTCTTTATATAGTGTGCATGGTTAGGGTGAAACCCTAATAACCCATGTCTTTTCCTTTCCAAGTATCCATGGGTTAAAAGCTCCATGGATCATCCATGGACTTCCATATTAGCTTAGCCCATTAACAAATGAGTATTAGCCCACACTATATAAAATATAACAGCCCATAATTTAATCAGTCTTCTTTTTAATATCTAAATTAAATCATAATTAATTTAAGACTAAAACTAATTAAATAACATGACTTCATATTAATATATTATAACTTATAATATATTAATAAATCGTAAGTATACAATTCTCATAAAAATATCCATAAATCATTTGGGTGAAGTGCAACCCAAATGGACCATGTCGGGTCGGGTGAACTATGTACCAAATAAGTTATGGACTTAGACACCTTATCCAACAGACTCCCACTTGGATAAGTCTAATAACTATATTTGCGTATGTTACTTCAGGAACCAACCAGCAATTGTAGCTCTCGAAAACTCTTTTGAACTATGAAGCGCCATTTTAGATAAGTGATCATATAATCCTCTGTTCTCATGATATCAGTCGGACAAATACATGGAACAACGTCGTACTTATTGTCCAACAGTTTTTTCCCGATTTTCGATTTGTCTGACAAAGAACTTAATCGAACACATCAATTTAGTTCTGACCGGCCGGTATATAGGTCACAACAAAATCATCGAGGGGCCCAGATATCGCTTCTATTTCTAGAAGGAATAGATAAACTTCGACTCATATGCTTGTTCTACTACTTGTTGAATTGTACACAAAGGCACGTTTTATAACATCAAGTTACTGATGCGTTTACGTGCAATCAATGGACAACCAACTCATAGCTAACAACTCATATCTCTAGGTTTGAAGATTTATATGATATTACCGTCTCACGATCACTCGAGACAAATTCCATGAAGTGATACAAGTGAGCGTGGGTTTAATCCAATACTCATAACTTATGAGCACTCATGAATGTTGTAGCAACCATTGCTATGACTAAACCCATTTAGCCATCTACAAACTCGATTCATGACAGTCTTGATTCATACCTACTTCCAACATATGAACGACTGTGGAGTGTTTAAATAACTTAGTCATTCGGAAAGAATAACCTAGCTATTCTGGAAGTCAAAACATGCAAAGTGAAACACAATAATAATCGAATCCAATATGGTCTTAGAACCCTTTTGAATATAAATAGAACCACCTTTTTATTTATCACCATATTGATTACACATTATTCATTATATAATGTTTCAAACAATCAACTTAAGACTTGAATAAAAACAACAGTCGTCCCATGCTCCTAGCATGTACACTTTGTTTTTCTAAACAATAGTTATGCCATACTCCAAGTATGCACACTATGTTTGTCTATGATCCTTACATTGTGATGTAGATCAATTGAACATGATTCCATTGATACTCATTTCACAATCCCAAATCCTTATTGTAAATGTGAGAATCCCCGATTCCTATCATTTACCAAAAAATCTGTTACATTTTAAACTTTTATGCAGTGTTCCTCTTGTAATGATTATGCACAAAGTCACCAAAACCTTGTCACCAGTCATTACAAAGTATTCCAAAGAAGGTCGACTTCTATGGAACGGAAGTCTCATATTCAAAGTACATTGCTTTGAACATCCTTCTTGCATTAAGGTTTCTCTAATCTTACATAGATTGAACAACTTCCACCTATGGAGACATTTCCATAGTCCCATTTTGACTATCACTTCCGAACAAGAGTTACTTCTTTTCAGAACATGTCAATACGGTCCTTTCCGACAATTTACATCATACTTCCAACTTTCCCTGAGCAAGCAATCTTTGGCGAACCTCATATTGTCCTCGACAATTGCTTAATCACTTTAGTCATCTCCACTTCTAGACTTTTCCCTTCTCAATGCCTTAAGCATTTGGAGAATTTAGAAAAGATAAATATTATAGCACAAGCAATCGATCCTATATCCGAAGCATATGGGACACGATTCATGATGTTTGACATAAAGACATGATACTAGACTAGTCTTTTGCTACAATATTTTTATTAATTTGCCATGTTTTCAAAATTTAACTATGAAGAGGGATGCCGTAATCATAATCGAATTTTGAAAACGCAATATGTATAGAATTTCTTCAAGTTGAACCATTCCAACTTAAAATTCATATATATATATATATATATATATATATATATATATATATATATATATATTCTTGTCTAAAGATGATTAAAATCTCAATCTAAGCTTTAGAATTGAAATGAAGTATAATTTCCTCTCCTTTAATTATAGCAAAACAACTTTTCAACCCCTGCAACTTCACGAATTGAAACTTTGTTTTCTATAATTAACATTTCTAACTTGAAACACTAAACGTGATAATCATGCTCCCACTAACATGATGATTATCAGCAAAACACTTATGCTCCCACTAGCTCTGACATATTTCCAGAAATCTGCTGGACTTCTGAAATTTAGATTCATACACCCTATCTTAGATAGCTCGCATGTGTGTCTAAACAATTTTCAGAACTATGAAATGGGATGCCATAATCATAGTCTCAATTGCTTGGGCATTTTCCATTTCTCACAAGTCCATGTTAGTGTGCCGGTTAACCACACACGCTCCATTAACAACTTTTGAAAATGCAAATAACACAATTGATATCTACGTAAAATCTACTTAGTGAAAGCGTTTCCTCACCATCATTCTCATGAATCGGAGAGAAACCTTATGACACTTAGATTTTATCGTGTATGAGTTCCTATCCATGTTAATTTGTCAAAACCATAATCACAAGATAAGGTTAGTGACAAATTCAGCCTTACATGGATTAAACTTATTCAGTCTTAGTTTCTTGTCACCTTGGTAGCACAAGGCCCACCAATGCTTCCATGTTGAACTCTAATAACTCACATGCAAATTCAACTTATTTGAAGTAGGTACAGAAATAAGAATTATGTCAACACAATAGGTTGCAAACCTTAACTCGTGTGCCAGTGATAAATTACAGGTTTTACTCTTGATTAAATCTTGAAACTCTTTCAGGATCTTTAAGGCTCCCACTGTCCCCTTGACATATAACTTTCCCCAGTCAAGAACCATTCCTTGACAAAACAAATACTCAAGGGATAGTGCGGATTCTTATCAATACTAACACTTCACACAATTGGTCTTAGTTGGTCTTTGTCTCATCCAAGACATCACAACTTACCAATCTCAAATGTACAAGAATAGAAAACATTTTACTCTTACATTTGACTAGTGTTAATAAATCTTCCTTTATGTCACTCAAGGTTACAATCATGGAGTATGACTCTAAGAATTGTTTTGGAACGAAGTATGACTCATCTTCTTGATTTTAACCAATCCAACAATTCATGACCTCTCTTCTTAGCCATAACAATGCACTAAGACGTCCTTAGAGTATGAATTTGTAATATGGTTTCATAATCATTAAGATGATCATGAAATACGATACTAAAGTACTCTCCCATCCTTTCAGATTTGAGAAACTTTTATCTTTCTGCCTAATTTGATTCTTCTCATTTGTTTTGTCATACATTGTAACCTTTCCAATGTTACAGAATTATACTTAACCTCATAAGTATAATCATATTTACTAATCTTTAGTAAATCATGAAAAATCAATCTTTGTGGTGGACCTTGACCAGCGCACACCCAGTGTACCTAATTCCTTAGTCCTTCAATTGACTCACATATACATGTGATCAAAGAATTAGTCTTAGTTTTCAAAGATGAAAATTCCCATTCATCATACAATACAACTTGTATGATTCCAAGTTTCTGTCCAATTGAAACTTGGGTGATGAAAAACTTTCTTCATTCGGTAAATTCAGACACTACCACAAATGAAAGAATCAAATCCACTTTCCAATATTGCTATTACTGGAAACAAATAAGCAACAATTTTCCACAGATGCCATTGTTAGGATATTTTTAAAATAAATAAAATTAAGACCCCTTTTTTTATTTTTTTTTTAAAACTTTGCGGAAAAACTTATCCTTACAATCCACATGAAAACCTTGTTGTTATCTATTCATAAGCAATATATTTAAGCAACAGCTCAAAATTCTGATTACCGAACCATGCGATCGAAACCCACCTTCGCAATTAGAATCAACATATACTTATTTTAAGCTTCCTATCTTTTCTTTGATTCTTAAAACATCAACATGTGACCCATTCACATTATGTAATAAGAATCTCCAAATAGAAACTTAATAGAGTTAGTCAGTGGACTTTAACTGAAGTAGAGTCAAACTTTTTGACTTGATCAATCTTATGATCTGTCAGGTAAATATGGCAGCTTCACAATCAGTGTCCCTCCCTTTGGCAATAAAACATATAGACCCTTTCGTAATGGCACATGAGACTATCTCAGGCTTAGCCTTTCTCTTTACCATTTGGTCAACCGAGTTGACTATGGCCAATCCCTTTCCATTGGGAAGAGAAATCATTTTCTAGATATCCAATGCTACCATTGTCAATGTCCATTTAAGACTTGGGAAGTTGTTCTTTTAATCAAATTTGCTTTACTAGTGTTCCAAATCATTGCTGATTCCACAACACCAAGCAAA
Source organism: Lactuca serriola (assembly GCF_051521515.1). NCBI lineage: Eukaryota > Viridiplantae > Streptophyta > Magnoliopsida > Asterales > Asteraceae > Lactuca > Lactuca serriola. The sequence continues at coordinate 121,358,181 of NC_136415.1, read as the reverse complement.
TAGATAACATCATGGAGCGTCATGTCATAGTCTGTCTCATAGTAGTCCCAAAGAGACTCACTATGTTACTAAGAAAGTGATTGAACATCCAACTTTCACGAGACTTTGACACCCAACTCTCCCGGCTTGTCAATATGTGACTTTATCTCCAAGATGTGAGCACACATAGACTATGCTTGCCAATAGGGATTGAGTGACTTTAAACTTTTCAAGAACTTGTGGGTGAGGGAGAATAATTAGAGGAGGTGGAGGAAGTGAAGCATGATGTTGAGGGACACCATCTTCAAGAGATTTAGGAAGATCATAGTTGTCTGAACCAGACATCTATAATGGAAGAAAATCAAGTTAGTTGATTCAAAGTCCTTAATATAACACCCAATATGAAATATTAAGGCTAGGACCCAACACAATATTTTATAATTTGGAAGATGGATGCCGTAATCCAAGCTATAAAATATTTGAAGGTAGGCGAATGACGATTCACCAATTTCCACCATGAAAAACGAAATAATTTATTAGGTTTTAATTGGATTTGAAATTCCTAGATCTTTTGAGATTCATTGAACTTTTCAATGGCATGTTTCAATCTCGAGTGTTCCCTCTCAAATTTTGTGACTGGGGTGCCGAGGATCACAAAACAAGGTGTGAATAACCATACCAATTCACTTGGTAACCTTAATATTATCACCCAATCAATGTGCCGGTTAACCACACACGCTCCATTGATCTATGACAAACATTAAGTCACCCTTCGTGATCCTTACTAGTCCAAGTTAGTGTGCCGGTTAACCACACACGCTCCACCAACGACTTGGTAAGGTACAAAGTGTGGATTCCATGGGCTAGCACCAAATTCACATTTTTCCTAAAGTAACTAATATTGGGAATTAAATAAAACATTTAGTTACTTTATAATAATCATTATACTTTTAATGAGAATTTAAAGTCATTGTCCTACCCGTTCGGCTAACGACCCTCCACCAATCAAGCAAGCGGTGGGTGAGAGTGGACACCCATTAAGATGTTATTCTATAGGCAACAACCTTATACCCACCTTATAGACCGGCTTCCTGAATGAGGCCTACTAATGGTAAAACGACTTGTTCTTTTACATATATATAATAATTAACCATTAATCTTATAATAGTATAAGGGTAGAATTTTAACTTTTAAAACTTCTAGGGTATGGAATTAAAGTTTGTGTGAGACTTTACAAATTCCAAAACTTGAGGGCAAGTTTTGAACCATTCATAAACTTTTGGATATTCATAACTTATGAGTTTTAATTAAGTGTTTAAAACTTTTAATGAAGCGTCTCTTGGAAATCCATAACTTGAGGACAAGTTATGAAGTCCATAAAACATTTATGGGAAAAACTCTTCAAGAAAATGTAACCTACAACTTCTTAAAAACCATTTAAAAGAAAAACTCTTGGAATTCCATAACTTGAGGACAAATTAAGAATTCCATTAAAACACATTAAGATCAAGAATTAACTAACAAACAATTTGCAAATAATTCCTATGATCTAACAAAACTCATATGAGCATGAACATCCACATCAACAATTTCAAGAATCATATGAACACATATAAACTTCAAATTCTGATTATAACTTTGAAATTAGTCCACCATCATCATTACCACATCAAAAACAGGTTTTATAAGATCAAAACAGTTTAAGGTAATGATTCTAGATCAATTCCAGCACCAAAACTCGAAAATCTGCACTCAGGCCTGCCAACTCGTCGAATGCATGAACTGACTCGGCGAGTTGGTTGAATCTACACATGGACTCGGCGAGTACCATGAATGGACTCGGTGAGTCTGCTATCCAGAATGTAGTTTTTCGACATTTTTCAGCAATTTGCATCAAGTATTCAAGAAAACAAGCCAAGGCTCTGATACCACTGTTGGGTTTTGAGCAATCTAACACTTCCTAAGTGTGCATGCAACCCTAAGAAACCTTGGATCTATGTTTTCTTCTAAAATACATGCAAATAATAATTTCCAAGGTTTCTTCCTAACTAGCATAGCATAATGATTATGAATCATAAAACTACTAGTAGAAATACATACCTTTTGATGGTGGTTGATTGCTTGGAGTTTGAGACCCTAGCACCAATAATGTGAATGCATCAAATGGAATCACAAATCACCACAAACACTTGGAAAACTTTGAGAGAGTAGTATACTTTCTTGTGGAATCGGCCACCACTAAGTCTTAGACTACTAGTGTCTACTCTTAGGCCCTATTTCTTGCATCATATGCTTCTTTATATAGTGTGCATGGTTAGGGTGAAACCCTAATAACCCATGTATTTTCCTTTCCAAGTATCCATGGGTTAAAAGCTCCATGGATCATCCATGGACTTCCATATTAGCTTAGCCCATTAACAAATGAGTATTAGCCCACACTATATAAAATATAATAGCCCACAATTTAATCAGTCTTGTTTTTAATCTCTAAATTAATTCATAATTAATTTAAGACTAAAGCTAATTAAATAACATGACTTCATATTAATATAATATAACTTATAATATATTAATAAATCGTAAGTATACAATTCTCATAAAATTATCCATAAATCGTTTGGGTGAAGTGCAACCCAAATGGACCATGCCGGGTCAGGTCAAGTATGTACCAAATAAGTTATGAACTTTGACACCTTATCCAACACGTACATCATTTCCTCCATCCTGGTGGTTTTGCCTAACTATTGGTGGGTTGGCTTGACCAACAGTCCCACTGTAGTTTCCCTCCTTAGTCTGCCCTTCGTTCAACTCGGGCTGTTCGACCTGTATGGTTGCTTCCTCTCGATTTTGTTGGAGCAAACATCTGGTTTCTTCCATTTGATGATCCAACATCGCCTGGATCATCGCTTGCACTCCAGACATCGTTATTGCCTCAACAGTGGCCACCACAACCGGTATTTGCTCAACCACTAGGGGTTGATCTCGGTTCCCATTTGCATTCACGTTTCCGATACGGGTCCTTTCCATCTTGATCTATACACCGAATAAGGTGAATCTAGATCTTTATTTAGGATTGATGTTTAAATCATCCTTATCACCCCGAAACGTTTATATGCTAGTTCTAATATCGTAGTTAAACGCTTAGAATCCTAAACACATAAGGTTTCCAGATCTGGTCGGCAACAGACCATAGATCCGAACAAATAATAGCATGTCTGGCACAAAGCATTTAGCACATAAAAGTATTTTAGGCATAATTCCAAAAATAATCTAGTGCTCACACCTCACAATCATCGCTTAGCATTCTAATTTTAAGTCTAGAAATAAATCCATATTCCTAGTTCGCTTAAACTAACACTCTGATACCAACTGTGACATCCCCATTTTCATGGCCAGAAAAGACCGATTTTTGTTTATGCTTTATAAAAATCAAAGTGCTTCTATTCATAAAAATGTTGCGGAATTTGTTTCCAGAAAAATACGTTAAATACGTTATCAAAACATTTTTGAAGAAACGTATTTTATTCATTTTAAAACGTTTGGGATGTCATTGTCAATGCAGGAACATAAGCATAAACGGAACTTACATTTATTTACACTAGTGATCTACATCTCTTTAATCTCTCATTGTAATTGAAGAGTTAAAAAACTCTTTGATCGTTTAGATCTTTTAACAGGTTAATCACAAAAACGAAAACAGCAATATAAAGCACACGAATGAATCAAAATATGTCGAATGATTCAATAGATTCAAGCCTCAACAGAGCTCGATAAAGAACTTCCGCTGTAGAGACTATTAGGGTTACAAACGACAAAGATAATATCTTTCAGAAATAATTGACTTCCAAATCTTACATACTAAGATGCTGTCACAACTAGAAATTTTGTGTCTTGTAATCATTACACTCAAGTAAAATGTAGAATCAAAAACTTAAGAGCATGTATGATGCTTACTCTATGACAACATAATTTCAATCCAATACACCATACATGCACTTCAAATATTCAACAAGTAATTGGAAACCCTAGAAGTTCTTGTGTAGGTCCACTTTGGACTAGGACTTCCTTATTGGGCCCAATGGGCCAATAAGCTTCCAATTTGGCTATCTTGGGCTTAGAACCTTTAAATAGGCTCTAATTGAACCCACTTTCATTTATTTCAACCTTTTGGGCCATATTGGGCCTAGAATGAAATAAATCAATTATATGAACTATTATGGGCCATAATTAACCTAATCTAGCCTAATAAAGCATAAAAATCACACTTATATTTTATAGGACCAACAATCATTCAACCTAACTCTAATATGGGCTTAAACATAAGAAGCCCAAAATTCTCCGTTTCCTTCTTCACTTCTCGGCCCAACAACCCAACATGGAAGAGGTTTGACTTTCAATTGCCACCTCATTATTATATCTTGGTTCTCCATGCAACATATCTCATGCTTCCATGCATATATCACCTCAAGGTCTATTTCTCCCTCTCTCTCTCATTCTCGGCCGATTCCAAACACACACACACACACATAATTCTCTCATAAATCTCTCAAGGAAACTCCCTCCACTCTTCATCAAGATCTTGAATTTTAGAAGGTTTTTCAAGAAGATATTTCCACAAATTCTTCATCTAAGGTAAGATTAAGCTTGGATCTATGATCTAGATTCTTTGTTTTATCAAAAATCTCTTTCTAATCCATGCAAAAATCATGATCGCACTCTTAGAAACTCCCTAAGTTCGAAATCAACAAGGGAATACTTGTTAGAGCCGAAAACAACATCCAACTTCTTCCAATCTTCTCCAAAACCGAAACCCAACTCAAGGTGAGCTTCATACCCCCTATTTTTCGGTTTTTATAAGTTTTGTGGGGGGGGGGAATACCAGCAAATGTGTAGATCTATGAGTATATGTATGCTTTGTATGATTTCTATGTTTATTTACATGTTCTTATGTGGTTATGGTGTTGAATCTAGTCAAAAAGTCCTTAAAACCGAGAATTGCATTAGGATGTATGAAACAAGTATAAAACATATTATTACACAAAAATCATTTCTAGAAAAATAACCAAGTTGGTTAATATGAACTCCTTGGACTAAAAATCCCATTTTTGGACTCAAAATGTTAAAAATATAAGGTTAAAGGGCCCAAAATGACAAAATACAAATTCTGATTTATGAATTGAGTCAAAACAGTTCAATAATGTATTTTTCTGGAAATATTCTCTTTGAAGGATTAAATGTGAAAATTTTAAGCATAATGGGCCAAAAATGAACTTTTCAGCCCAATAAAGCCCAAATTGTGAGATTTTCAAATTAGAGGGGCTGAAACTGTATTTTTCTGTAAAACAAGGGACTACTAGTGCTCCAAGTCCATTTCAAGGGTTAAAAATGCTTTTCATATTTAAAAGGGACCAAAGATGCAAAAATTTTCTATTTTGGGCCAAAAGTGTAAAAATTGCGAAAATAAGGGTTTTAGGCGAGAAAAATTTCATTTGAGGGACTAAATCTGTTTTTCAAATAACTTTGAGCTGAAAAATACCTTTTCTACAAGTTTTGATATTAAAGTGTCAAGAAAAATGGTTTAAGGACTAAAATAGAAATTCTTTTATACAAATGATCAAAAGTGTAAATTTATCCATAAGAAAGGGGCTGAAAAATGAAAAATTCTAATGTTTTAAACAATAAATCCGACATGATGAATTACTAGTACCTCGACTATCGGCTAAATATAATACACCTTCAACACCAAAAATCGTTATCAAACGAATTGATTCGGTCTCGAATCAATAACGAATCTGAAATTACTAACACGACGATACTTCAATAAACACGCGGAAATCTCGGGAATTCAATACACACGCGGAAATTTCGGGAAGTCAATACAGACGTGGAAATACACCAGACGTCGATACACCGTCTTTGGGCCCGAAAGTTTCAAATCGTGCTTGTTGGGCCTAGCTAGCCCAATGACATGATCTTTAGGCCCGAAGGAAACTCGCTTACATGTAGTTGGGTCTTATATGACCTAATTCCGTGTAAAAGGACTTTTACAGGCTTTGTGCTGTTGGACCCCAAGGGTCCTCTGGTGCTGCTAGTAAAGTCGAGAATTCACCAAATGCGAGGCGGGCTAAGGGCCCTTCGCATTCACGATAGCCTTGAACGACTTATGGAAAATATCGGGGGCTTCTCACCCTCTTTTGCTCCTCGGTTATGGGGCTATGAGAAGTCCGGGTGATTGGATTAAGTGAATAGTGCGAACGACGCCTAAGGGAATCGTTTGTATAGTTGTAAACTAGTCATTTTCATTAATGTGTGTTTATAACAATTCACAATCCATAATTAATCCAACGTCACCGGGACTCAACGAATACACCCGTCGCAACGAAATAACAAAATATAAATCATTTGATGCAAAGTATTAGGTAAACATCGGGTTTTCCTAGGGTTTTCAGTTACTACACCTACGAGTTACATACCGAGTTTTACAAATTGTACTTTTACATCTATAGAAACAAACAAGCATACTTACGGATCTTCACCCTTTTTATACTATGCTCTTTTCAGAAAATATCGGATTTTCTGGTGATTTCAAAACAATACAAACCCCTATATTTCAAACATTACTTATGAACTCACCAACATTTCATATGTTGACGTTTTTTTTTTCCAAATACTTGTATTCTCAGGTAACAGGTAAATCGAAAAAGGAAAAATGTACTCAGTAACGTCTTGCTGTTGTTTTAATTATTATCAAACAATTTACTTTTGGGCATGTAATATTATGGATCAATGTACTGAATGTAAACGCTACCAGTTGTAATATTCCAATGCTTGGTAATGTATGATGTTATGTTTCATGTATATTCATTGTGATGGTATTCAATTGAGTCACAACAGCCCCCGGACGTTTCCGCCGTCTGGTTCGGGGGTGTGACAGATGCATGCAAGCACCTATAAATACAAAACCCTAGAAGTAACTCACAGATGGACAACCCCAATCCGGAGACAAAATGGACTAAAGAGCGAGCCCAAGACGCAACACCATTCAAACCCTACAATCTCCCCTTTGCATCAATTGGAGCGAGACTATTACTTCGGCTTGCTGGGTCCGGCTGCAGGAACTTTCTTAGTGGTTTCAAACAGACGTGGGATGAGAGCAAGGATGGTTTGTCCGAAGCAAATGTACCACTGGATCATGTCATCAAAATACTTCTTGTCATCTGCTGAATTCTGCTTGCATCGATGAATGATTCCCAAAACATGTTCCAAACATGCAGTGGTGTAAAGGTGCTTATCTGCCAGGGCGAACAGGCATTTTTGGCCTTCGTTCCTTGTAAACATGACAGAATTCCGCTTCGGGTCGATTCTTCCCATCTGCATCAGGTTCAAATCACTAGCAGAGCCAACAGGAGAAATAGTAGGCATTTTCTTGAAGATACTAGCGATCTCCTGATCCATCTTGGCAACCTCCATAATGTAGCATACAAGCATTCTTTTGAAGTGATCAGTGATTGGACCATACTCAGCTTCGTTGGTGAGGAGGATGTTATGCAAAATAATCCAAACATGTGGATTCAGGTTGGGAAGATCAGCAAGTGATATAGCATGTTCGGTTTTAGCAGAACCCCTCAGCACTTTGAACCGAACGTTCGTGAAGTTCCCCTCACGAAATGGTTTGAGGACCTGAACGTTAACGATCTTCTGAGCACTCCATGTCTGATACTGAGGTTGAGCAGACTTCAGAGAGAATTCGACAAGCTCCCCATCAACTTTTTGATGAGGATGAGGGACATCAACAACATTATCAAAAGCATGGAAGATGAAGGCTTTTCGGGTCAGTGGCATGTCGAACTGAGTGTCGACAGAATTGATTCGATCCAAGGAAATCACTGGTTCGAGCCATAGGATGCTGAGTCGCCCTAGTGCACTCGCCGAGTCCGGTCAAAGTTGACCGTTGACCAAGAGTTGACTAGTGTTGACTAAAAGGGTAGTCAACCTTAGTGGTAAAAATGTTAATAAGAGACGTATGATGTTATAGGGAGATTGTAGCTCGGAGGATCGAGCACGTGTGATTTCGAGATTTTCTAGCTATCGATATTCACGAGGTGAGTCTTCTCACTATACTATACCCGGAAGGGTTTGACTGTGTGACCGGAAGGTCGGATATGGTATGAGACATATGTGCTATATGTTATAAGTTAATTGTTATATGTGCTATGTATGATATGCTTGATATGGGCCGGAAGGCGTTGTAATGTGGACCGTAAGGTTGGCGTGGGTAGGACCGGAAGGTTTACCCAGTAGGGACGGAAGTCCCCTGAGACACATGGACCGGAAGGTCAGGGCCTGGAAAGGCGTATGTGCGTAAGTTGTATTTTGGGGAACTCACTAAGAATTTATGCTTACAGTTGTTGTGTATGTGTTTCAGGTACTCGCGAGGACCGTGGGAAGGCGCCGACGTGATCTGTACACACTGAGGGATGATTTATGATCTTGGGATTTATATGATTGTATTATGACATGACACGTTGGATATTTATGCCTTGTTTTGGATGAAAATACATTTTTAGAAATGAAAATTTTGTTATAAAATTTCCGTTGTTACAATTTGGTATCAGAGCCTTGGTTTGAGGGATTCGGGTACACCTTCGAGCGTAACTGAACTCAAACCGAGGATTTGAGGAAAACTTTTAAAAACAAAGGCATAAAATTTTTATAAAGGATTTTGTGGTAAACAAAAATGAAGCAGTGTGTACGATCAGCCAGTGCCTGAACAGTAAAGATCCCCAAAATACCCTTACAATGTTGTGTTAAGAGATATGATATGATATGAATTGTTATGCATGCTAGAAGACTAGGTATTCATGATAGGACTAGAGTGGCCTGATTTGTAATGCCTTAGTCTAGGGAAGTCTGTTGCTATGAGATGCTTTGTGAGCGAGCGGGTAGTTAGTGCATAACAAGAGTAGAGTACTCAGGATCCGGGGTTTGGGGAGGAGGACTTGGGATGAATGCTGATGCGGTGTGGTCGGTAGTATTGGGCCCGTACTACCGAAGACACCGGGTCAGTGGGCGACCCAAGTAAGAATCCCTGGGTATCGGAGACTGAGTAGGGTTGCGTTATCGAGTGTGATTATGCTCGATAGAGTCTCTGATAGTTCTATGTTGTATTTCAGAGGCATCATGGTTGGACCACGCCACAGACCGAGTACGTGCAGTGTGAGTGACGAGGAGATTCGTCAGATGATTCATGAGGAGGTGGCTGCAGCGATCCGGGCTGAGATTCCGGAGATGTTTGGGTCTATTAAGACCACTTTGATGGAGACCTTTGATGAGCCGTACGCCGCGTTCACTGAGGCTGCAGCTGCTACAGCTACCGCAGCTGTGGCCGCTGCCAGACCACAGGGAGGTGACTCGTTGTTGTTTTGGGAGTTCAGCAACACGAAGCCACCTGAGTTTGATGGGACGTAGGATCCGATCGCTGCGATGAGATGGATTGCTGATATCGAGGGATGCTTTTACACTTGTTCATGTCCGGAGCATCTGAGAGTACGGTTCGCTTTGAACCAGCTCCGTCTGGGAGCGAAGGATTGGTGAAAGTTCGTGACAGCGAACTTCACTTTGGCAGATATTTCAGCTGTGACGTGGGAGAGGTTTACCTCTATGTTCAGAGACGAGTATGTTCCCCTGGTGGAGAGGGAACGGTTGGTTCATGAGTTCTTGACCCTCAAATAGGGTACTGATTCAGTTACGGTGATCACGCGGAAGTTTCATGAGAGGGCGATGTTCTGCCCCGAGCAGGTGTCCACAGAGCAGGCTTGGATGAGCCGGTATTTGGGTGTGTTGAGGAGGGATATCTGCGAGTTCGTGTCGAACTCAACATATCATACCTTTCCTGAGCTTCAGGCGAATGCCAGGAAGCGCGAGATCGAGTTGGAGACCCAGGCCAGGGAGGAGGCGGAGTCTCAACGGCTGGATCGGCGGTCGGCTCAGTCTCAGCCGACAACCAAGTGGACTAAGTCCGCCGATTCGAGGACGGGAGGTCCGAAGGGCCGCACTTGCGGAAAGTGCGGCAAGGGTCACGAGGGGACATGTCGATCAGGTGCTTGCTACAAGTGTGGCAAGGAGGGGCACATCGCTAGGGATTACCCCAAGGGGTTTATGGTTTGCTTTCATTGCAACCAGACCGTCCATCGGAAGGCCGAGTGCCCTCAGCTTCATCAGGGATCTGCACCTGCTGCCAGGGCTACTGAGATTCGACCAGTGAAGGCCGAGGCCCCGAGGGCTCGTGGGAGAGCTTTCCAGTTGACTGCGGAGGAGGTCCGCGATGCGCCTGATGTTGTGGCAGGTATGCTTTATTTCATGTATTTATTTTGATGTTGAGATATTATGCTTATGTTATGTTATGTGTAGGTACTTTCCTTGTGAACTCTGTACCTGCTTTAGTGTTATTTGACTCGGGTGCGAGTCGGTCTTTTGTATCTTTGGCCTTTAGTCAGCATATCAGTGTTAGCCATGAGCTGTTGAGTCGGCCTCTGAGAGTTTCTATAGCTGACGAGAGAGTGATTTGTGCCACGGAGGTTCTCTGTTGATGTGTGTTAGAGATTTTCGGGGTTGAGTTTCCGATTGATCTGGTTCCTATTGCGATGGGTGATGTCTGTGTCATTGTGGGCATGGACTGGTTGAGCAGATTCGGCGCAGTTATCGACTGCGAGCGTCAGTTGGTGACTATACGAGACCCTAGTGGGGGATTTCTTTCGGTGTACGGCGAGGGTACACGTTCGAGATCAGCTTTTTGTTCGGCCGCTAGGGCGAGGCAGTGTCTACAGCAGGGCTGTAAGGGTTTTGTGGCGTATGTGATGGATACGCGAGTGACTTCCGAGAGGTCGAGTTCAGTTGAGGAGGTTCCGGTGGTGCGTGAGTTTCCTGATGTCTTTCCCGACGAGTTGCCGGGTGTGCCTCCTGTGAGGCAAGTGGAGTTCAGTATCGACTTGGTCCCGGGGGCCGCGCCTATCGCTAAGGTGCCTTATCGTCTTGCACCTCTAGAGATGCAAGAGTTATCGTCGCAGCTTCAAGAGCTGCTGGGGAAGGGATTTATTAGGCCGAGCAGCTCGCCGTGGGGAGCACCTATTTTGTTCGTCAGGAAGAAGGATGGTTCACACCGGATGTGCATTGATTACCGGGAGTTGAACAAGCTGATGGTCAAGAACCGTTACCCATTACCGAGGATCGACGATTTGTTCGATCAGTTGCAGGGAGCATCTTGGTTCTCCAAGATCGATTTGAGGTCTGGATATCATCAGGTGAGAGTGCGGGATGAGGACGTCCAGAAGACAGCGTTCAGGACGCGTTATGGACATTATGAGTTTACGTTGATGCCTTTTGGGCTCACCAATGCCCCGACGGTGTTCATGGATCTCATGAACAAAGTATGTAGGCCGATGTTGGATCGATTGGTGATTGTATTTATCGATGATATTCTGGTGTATTCCAGATCTAGAGAGCAGCATGAGGAGCATTTGAGGGAGGTCCTTGAGGTCCTGAGATAGGAGAAGCTTTATGCAAAGTTCTCCAAGTGTGATTTCTGGTTACGGGAGGTCCAGTTCTTAGGACATCTTGTTAACCAGGAAGGGATACTGGTCAATCCGGCCAAGGTTGAGGCGATGATGAATTGGGAGGTGCCGAAGTCACCCTCTGAGATCAGGAGTTTCCTTGGGTTGGCAGGGTATTATCGGAGATTTATCAAGGATTTCTCCAAGATCACAGTGCCACTCACCAGATTGACCCGGAAGGGTGTTGCTTTTTCATGGGGTCCCGAGCAGCAGACCTCCTTTGAGACACTTCGCCAAAGGTTGTGCGAAGCCCTGGTATTAGCTCTCCCGTAAGGGATGGAGGATTTTGTAGTATATTGTGATGCATCGATTTTGGGGCTGGGAGCGGTACTGATGCAGAGGGGGCATGTGATAGCATATGCATCGAGGCAGCTGAAGCCTCATGAGACGAGATATCCCACTCATGATCTAGAGTTGGGGGCAGTAGTGTTCTCCCTCAAGATTTGGCGTCACTACTTGTATGGGGTTCGGTGTACGATATACACGGACCATAAGAGTTTAAGGTACTTGATGGATCAACCCAACCTAAATATGCGGCAGAGGAGGTGGTTGGATGTGGTCAAGGATTATGATTGTGAGATCATGTACCTCCCAGGAAAGGCTAATATGGTAGCCGATGCGTTGAGCCGTAGGGCGGAGAGCACTCCACTGCGGGATATATGTTTGAGATTGACCGTGATAGCTCCGGTACTAGATGCCATTCGTGGGGCACATGCCGAGGCTGTGCAATCGAAGATGCAGAAGAAGGAGCGAGTCGTTGGGTTGGTTTCGGAGTTCGTTACGGATGGACGAGGCCTTATGACTTTTCAGGGTCGGATTTGGGTACCGTTTGTGAGCGGTACGCGTATTACTTTGATGGAAGAGGCTCATCGGTCGAAGTTTTCGATCCATCCGGGGGCTAAGAAGATGTATTTGGATTTGAGGAAAGAGTATTGGTGGCCCTGTATGAAGAGGGACGTCGCATGGTTTGTTGAGAGGTGCTTGACCTGCCGTAGGGTTAAGGCCGAGCACCAGAGACCGCATGGCAAGTTGCAGCCATTGGAGGTTCCCGAGAGGAAGTGGGAACAAATCACCATGGATTTTATCACCAAATTGTCGAGGACTGCCAGAGGAGTTGATGCAATTTGGGTGATTGTGGACAGGTTGACGAAGAGTGCTCACTTCCTTGCCATCAGTGAGAGTTCTTCAGCGGAAAAGTTGGCAGAGGTGTATGTGAGGGAAGTGGTATCTCAGCATGGGGTGCCGATCTCGATTGTTTCAGACCGTGATGTGCGTTTCACTTCCAGATTCTGGAAGAAATTTCATGAGGAGTTGGGTACTAGACTTCATTTTAGTACCGCATATCATCCCCAGACAGACGGTTAGAGTGAGCGGACGATTCAGACGCTTGAGGACATGCTCCGAGCATGCGTGTTGGATTTTGGGGGTAGCTGGGATGCGTATTTTCCCTTAGCAGAGTTTTCCTACAACAACAGCCATCATTCGAGCATTGGTATGCCGCCCTTTGAGCTGTTGTACGGGAGGAGGTGTCGGACCCCCATTTGTTACGGAGAGGTTGGGCAGAGAGTGATGGGCAGTACAGAGATCATGCTTCAGACGACAGAGCAGATTCAGCAGGTCAGACAGAGGTTGTTGACCACCCAAAGCCGACAGAAGAGTTATGCGGACAGACGTCGATCCGAGCTTGAATTTCAGGTCAGCGATCTCGTTCTCCTAAAGGTCTCTCCTTGGAAAGGAGTGATCCGATTCAGGAAGAGGGGCAAGTTGGGGCCCCGGTATATTGGACCATTTCGTGTGATTGCGAGGGTAGGCCGGGTAGCCTATCGTTTGGAGTTGCCAGCAGAGTTGGGGCAGATTCACGACACTTTTCATGTGTCGCAGTTGAGGAAGTGTATAGCCGATGAGTCGGCAGTGGTTCCATTAGAGGATATTCAGGTGGATGCGAGCCTGAATTATGCCGAGAGACCAGTGGCCATCAGAGATCGGTAGATCAAGGTTCTGAGGAACAAGGAGGTACCTCTGGTGTTGGTTCAGTGCCAACATCGAAAGGGATCAGAGATGACCTGGGAGCCGGAGCGTGAGATGCGTGAGCAGCATCCGGAGCTATTTTCAGAGTGAGACTTCGAGGGCGGAGTCTAGTTCTAGTGGGGGAGATTTGTAACAGCCCGGATTTCCAGGTATCTTTTATGTTTATGTTTTTGGTGTTTTGAGAGGGGACTCGGCGAGTTGGAGCTCAAACTCACCGAGTAGGATCGCAGATCTGGACGCGGGTTCATGCCTGGACTCGGCGAGTCCAAGATATGGACTCGGCGAGTCCGCGCTGTTTAATGAAACCCTAATTTCTCGGTTTGGGACCTATTTAAAGGGCCTTATGGCCGTCATTTGTGCTCACCAGTCCCTTGAGTGAAACCCAAATCGAGTGTGAGCGTTTGGAGCATAGAAGGAGGCCATTATTGACCTTGGAGGTGTCATCTTGCAAGGAAAAGGGAGGATCAGCTAAGGAAAGGCCAGAGGAGCCACTTCCTGAGAGTTTGGGGTCCAAAGCATCACATTTGAGGTAATATCTTCGAGCTATCCTCTGCTATGTTGATGTTTTCATTGATTTAGGGCTTGTTGAGCCCTTTTGTGGCTAGATCTAGTGCTCCCTTGGTCCCTTAAGCGATTTAGACCATAGATCTGGACCCTTGGAGGTCCAGAGTGTCCCTTTGCCTAAGCTTTTTGTGAATCAATGGAGGTTTTGGATTGGAATCCTTATGCCTTAGGTCAAAATGCCATTTATGAGCCATGGGATGTGTTATGAACACCAAGATAAGGACTTTACGTGGTGAATCAGTCTAGGAAGGCCAGATCTATGAATTGTTGGAGCAGATCTGACCTTAGAAGCAAGTTTGAGTGATTGCATGGCATGGACTCGCCAAGTCCGACGATCAGACTCGGCGAGTAGCTTGAAGATTGCCCTCAGATCGCCCAGTGAGTGATCCAGTCGAGTCATGGGTTGACTCAGTGAGTTAGGGCGAGTCAGAGAGGATTGACAGGTGGTCTAAGTTGCACTGGGACTCGCCGAGTTGTTCTTGAGACTCGGCGAGTTGAGTCGGGGTGGCCCCGCGATTCTTCCAGGTGGAACTCGTCGAGTCAGGGGGGGTACTCGACGTGTCAAAAGGGAATCCTAGAGAGATTGGTGCAAACGTCTAGGCTCACCGAGTCGCCCTAGTGCACTCGCTGAGTCCGGTCAAAGTTGACCGTTGACCGTTGACCGTTGACCGTTAACCGAGAGTTGACTAGTGTTGACTAAAAGGGTAGTCAACCTTAGTGGTAAAAATGTTAATAAGAGACGTATGATGTTATAGGGAGATTGTATCTCGGAGGATCAAGCACGTGTGATTTCGGGATTTGCTAGCTATCGATATTCACGAGGTGAGTCTTCTCACTATACTATACCCGGAAGGGTTTGACTGTGTGACCGGAAGGTCGGATATGGTATGAGACATATGTGCTATATGTGATAAGTTAATTGTTATATGTGCTATGTATGATATGCTTGATATGGTCCGGAAGGCATTATGTTATGGGCCGAAAGGTGTTGTAATGTGGACCGTAAGGTTGGCGTGGTAGGACCGGAAGGTTTACCCAGCAGGGACGGAAGTCCCGTGAGACACATGGACCCGAAGGTCAGGGCCTGGAAAGGCATATGTGCGTAACTTGT
Organism: Lactuca serriola; assembly: GCF_051521515.1. Lineage (NCBI taxonomy): Eukaryota > Viridiplantae > Streptophyta > Magnoliopsida > Asterales > Asteraceae > Lactuca > Lactuca serriola. The sequence continues at coordinate 121,342,890 of NC_136415.1, read as the reverse complement.
ATTTTAGGGAACTCACTAAGCATTTATGCTTACAGTTGTTGTGTATGTGTTTCAGGTACTAGCGAGGACCGTGGGAAGGCGTCGGCGTGATCTGTACACACTGAGGGATGATTTATGATCTTGGGATTTATATGATTGTATTATGACATGACACGTTGGATATTTATGCCTTGTTTTGGATGAAAATACATTTTTAGAAATGAAAATTTTGTTTTAAAATTTCCGTTGTTACACAAAAATCATGATCACTCTCTTAGAAACTCCCTAAGTTTGAAATCAACAAGGGAAGACTTGTTGGAGCCGAAAACAACATCCAACTTCTTCCAATCCTCTCCAAAACCGAAACCCAACTCAAGGTGAGCTTCATACCCCCTATTTTTCGGTTTTTATAAGTTTGGGGGGGGGGGAATACAAGCAAATGTGTAGATCTATGAGTATATGTATGCTTTGTATGATTTCTATGTTTATTTACATGTTCTTATGTGGTTATGGTGTTAAATCTAGTCAAAAAGTCCTTAAAACCGAGAATTGCATTAGGATGTATGAAACAAGTATAAAAAATATTATTACACACAAATCATTTCTAGAAAAATAACCAAGTTGGTTAACATGAACTCCTTGGGCTAAAAATCCCATTTTTGGACTCAAAATGTTAAAAATATAAGGTTAAAGGGCCCAAAATGACAAAATACAAATTCTGATGGATGAAATGAGTCAAAACAATTTCAATAATGTATTTTTCTGGAAATATTCTCTTTGAAGGATTAAATGTGAAAATTTTAAGCATAATGGGCCAAAAATGAACTTTTCAGCCCAATAAAGCCCAAATTGCGAGATTTTCAAATTAGAGGGGCTGAAACTGTATTTTTCTGTAAAACAGGGGACTACTAGTGCTCCAAGTCCATTTCAAGGGTTTAAAATGCTTTTCATATTTAAAAGGGACCAAAGATGCAAAAATTTTCTATTTTGGGCCAAAAGTGTAAAAATTGCGAAAATAAGGGTTTCAGCCGAGAAAATTTTCATTTGAGGGACTAAATCTGTTTTTCAAATAACTTTGAGCTGAAAAATACGTTTTCTACAAGTTTTGATACTAAAGTGTCAAGAAAAATGAAAAATTCTAATGTTTTAAACAATAAATCTGACATGATGAATTACTAGTACCTCGACTATCGGCTAAATATAATACACCTTCAACACCAAAAATCGTTATCAAACGAATTGATTCGGTCTCGAATCAATAACGAATCTGAAATTACTAACACGACGATATTTCAATACACACGCGGAAATCTCGGGAATTCAATACACACGCGGAAATTTCGGGAAGTCAATACAGACGTGGAAATACACCAGACGTCGATACACCGTCTTTGGGCCCGAAAGTTTCAAATCGTGCTTGTTGGGACTAGCTAGCCCAATGACATGATCTTTAGGCCGAAGGAAACTCGCTTACATGTAGTTGGGTCTTATATGACCTAATTCTGTGTAAAAGGACTTTTACAGGCTTTGTGCTGTTGGACCCCAAGGGTCCTCTGGTGCTGCTAGTAAAGTCGAGAATTCACCAAATGCGAGGCGGGCTAAGGGCCCTTCGCATTCACGATAGCCTTGAACAACTTATGGAAAACATCGGGGGCTTCGCACTCTCTTTTCCTCCTCGGTTGTGGGGCTATGAGAAGTCCGGGTGATATTGGAATAAGTGAATAGTGCGAACGACGCCTAAGGGAATCGTTTGTATAGTTGTAAACTAGTCATTTTCATTAATGTGTGTTTATAACAATTCACAATCCATAATTAATCCAACGTCACCGGGACTCAACGAATACACCCGTCGCAACGAAATAACAAAATATAAATCATTTGATGCAAAGTATTAGGTAAACATCGGGTTTTCCTAGGGTTTTCAGTTAATACACCTACGAGTTACATACCGAGTTTTACAAATTGTACTTTTACATCTATAGAAACAAACAAGCATACTTACGGATCTTTACCCTTTTTATACTATGCTCTTTTCAGAAAATATCAGATTTTCTGGTGATTTCAAAACAATACAAACCCCTATATTTCAAACATTACTTATGAACTCACCAACATTTCATATGTTGACGTTTTTTTTCCAAATACTTGTATTCTCAGGTAACAGGTAAATCGAAAAAGGAAAAACATACTCAGTAACGTCTTGCTGTTGTTTTAATTGTTATCAAACAATTTACTTTTGGGCATGTAATATTATGGATCAATGTACTGAATGTAAACACTACCGGTTGTAATATTCCAATGCTTGGTAATGTATGATGTTATGTTTCATGTATATTCATTGTGATGGTATTCAATTGAGTCACAACAGCCTCCGGACATTTCCGCCGTCTGGTTCGGGGGTGTTTCAGATGCATGCAAGCACCTGTAAATACAAAACCCTAGAAGTAACTCACGGATGGACAGCCCCAATCCGGAGACAAAATGGACTAAAGAGCGAGCCTAAGACGCAACATCATTCAAACCCTACAATCTCCCCCTTTGCGTCAATTGGAGCGAGACTATTACTTCGGCTTGCTGGGTCCGGCTGCAGGAACTTTCTTAGTGGTTTCAAACAGACGTGGGATGAGAGCAAGGATGGTTTGTCCGAAGCAAATGTACCACTGGACCATGTCATCAAAATACTTCTTGTCATCTGCTGAATTCTGCTTGCATCGATGAATGATTCCCAAAACATGTTCCAAGCATGCAGTGGTGTAAAGGTGCTTATTTGCCAGGGCGAACAGGCATTTTTGGCCTTCGTTCCTTGTAAACATGACAGAATTCCGCTTCGGGTCAATTCTTCCCATCTGCATCAGGTTCAAATCACTAGCAGAGCCAACAGGAGAAATAGTAGGCATTTTCTTGAAGATACTAGCGATCTCCTGATCCATCTTGGCAACCTCCATAATGTAGCATACAAGCATTCTTTTGAAGTGATCAGTGATTGGACCATACTCAGCTTCGTTGGTGAGGAGGATGTTATGCAAAATAATCCAATCATGTGGATTCAGGTTGGGAAGATCAGCAAGTGATATAGCATGTTCGGTTTTAGCAGAACCCCTCAGCACTTTGAACCGAACGTTCATGAAGTTCCCCTCACAAAATGGTTTGAGGACCTGAACGTTAACGATCTTCTGAGCACTCCATGTCTGATACTGAGGTTGAGTAGACTTCAGAGAGAATTCGACAAGCTCCCCATCAACTTTTTGATGAGGATGAGGGACATCAACAACATTATCAAAAGCATGGAAGATGAAGGCTTTTCAGGTCAGTGGCATGTCGAACTGAGTGTCGACAGAATTGATTCGATCCAAGGAAATCACTGGTTCGAGCCATAGGATGCTGGGAGTTTCAATTGCTTCTTTTAAAAGCTTCTCGAGATTCCACATAGGAAAAAGAGTTTTCCTACTCTCAAGAAGATCATGAGCCTCCTTTATTTTTCTTTCGTTCGCCTCAAACTCTCTAGCAACACGAGCGCTCATGTCAGCATCTTTATCCCGGTCTTGTTTCTTTAAGAGATCAGCGATGGTCTCTTTATCATCATCATCAATGTCTTCAGCAATCTTCTTTCCTTTGTCTTTCACACCCGAACCTGAGGCTTGGCCTGCTGGAGGAGGTTCGGTTGCTTTAGTTGCTGTGGAAGTAGGAGGCGGTTGAGACACATCTTCTCCCCCTTGTTTCGGATAGGACACGAACTCAAGGAGCCCTTCAAGTTTGCTTAGTAGGGCAAGGGCAGGAGCAAGCTTCTCTACGAGAGTGCGCCTCACTGAGTAATTCAGGATCGGATCATGTACTTCGATGATGTTGGAAAGGGCGGCATGGACATCCGAAACACACGATGAAATAACCTCACGCTCAGATCGAAGAGATGCGACTTCCTTTTGAGATTGGAAAATATGAAGACTCTTGACCTTGAGAGCAGTGGTCTTGCGAGCAAGACCATCCATCACTGAGTTCTCTGACGCGAGGTCTTCATGCAGCTTAGTCAGGCGCTCCTCAACAGTCGCCTAAAGCAATTTGTTGTCATTGCTGAGAGACTGACGAAGACTGGCGAAGGACTATAGTTCGGAGGCAACTGAAGTGGCCAGCTTGTTGACAAGAGAGTCAAGCTTCTCTGCATTAGAGTTAGCGGCTCCTTATAAAGACTGCAAAAGACAATTAGCATCAACAAATAGTTTTTCGACTTTTTCGGTCGCAGCAACACACACCTTGGTAGAGGCGTCGATAGCGGCAGTGGCAGAGTTGATAGAGGCCTCATGAGCCTTGGTGAACGTCTCAACAAGCCCCTGAATAGCAGCCTCTGAGATAGTAGATCGAGAGGAAGAGGAGGAGGAAGCAATGAGAGAATCAATTTTCTCATGAAGCTCCTTGAGATGCTTCTTGGTGACTAGAGCGTCATCGTAATCATCACTTTGCATTTGATACGGACTGTAATAGACCGAGTCAAACGTCATGTCCTCTCCTCCAAGAAAAGGTTCATCATTTTCTGCTGAGTGAGCGGGAGATGAGGGCGAGGGTGGAGGCTCGGTTGTGGTAGTAGGTTCAGGTGCGGATGTATGTTCGGTAGTGGGAGTGATTTCGGGTGCTTTAGTAGGAGCCCCCGTATCAGATACGTTGGTTCGAACGCCAGCGGTTGTTGTTGTGGTAGCTTCGGTGAAAATAGGAGGTGGTATAGGGATAGAGGTGGGTGGTATTTGAGCAGTGGAGGTTATGGAGGGAATGGAAATAGGGATGGAGATTGGGGGAGGAGAGATAGGTCTAGAAGAAACAGGTACCTCAGGGGTAGGCGAACATGGAGGAGTATTACCTCGAAGGGACTCTTCTGAGTCTGAACTCTCTTCCTCATATTCACTAGAGGAGGAGGCAAGAATAAGCTTTCGCCTGGGTTGAGTCTTCCTCTTCTTTGGTGGAGGGGATTGAGCTGCCTTGGAAGGTTTGCGTTTCTTTGGAGAAGGACCTTTCGCTCCTTTGACAACCTTCTTGTCTTTTCCCTTGTCATGTTTCTTTCCCCTGGTAGCAGGCCTATCAGCATCATGGATTGATTGAATCATTTCAGGAGTGAGCTCTCTGGGACCTGAGTGACGAAACTCCTTGTAAGTCCTGATGATGCGACTGTCGCTTGGAGCACATCCATACATTGACTCAGGGATTGAGCCAACGAACTGAAATTTGGAGGAATCAGACACTATGATCTATGTAGTGTGGAAAGTTCCTATCAAGGAGAGTGGAGAATCTGCAAAAATAGGGACATGATACTTGTCCATCACCCATTTTGTGACCAGCGTCCAGAATCTGGCATAAGAGATCTCTGAATGGTGAGAAGTAGACGCTAGGCACTGAATCAGCTGCTGCCATAAAACCGATCCATAATCGAGATTGATGTCGTGGTACAACCCATAGAGAATGGTCATAAACAGACGGCTCGCCCCATCTGAACCTGCACTTCGTTCCGATAGCCCCTTGAACAACACGGTGAAGAATCCATTCCATTGAGGAGGTAAGCATGATTTCTTGAACTTTGTAACAGTGGTCAGAATTTCAGTGTAACCCATGTTGTAAAACATGGAGAACAACTGTCCCACGGGAATGGATTCAGGGTTAACCCTAGACTCATCAGGTTTAAACCCTAAAAGCGAACATAATCGTTGTTTGGAGATGGAGGACTTGTTATCAAGAATGTCGAAGAAGATTCGATCGACAGACTTGTCATAGTGGGATGTGGAGAAGATTTGTGGAAAATCAAAAAGATTTTCGTGCATATAGTGTAAAAAAAATAAAGCAACATATGTGGGAAATTGTGATGTCAATAAAGACACAAAACAGTGGATCCCGGGCACGAATCTCTTCCTTCAAAGTCAAGAGAGACCTTAAAGTGTTTGTGTGGTTTCCCGTTGAATTACGATCAGACACTAATTAAGAAGTGTTGAAAGACATCTTTTAATAAAGCTAATTTGGGAGGCTTTCGCTTCAGTGCAGAATTTCTGATCTTGACATAAGACAAAAATCGACTGAAGTACTTGTGAGACCAATGTGGTCTGTTGAACAAGTAGGTGTGAAGAGAATTTAAGTGACATGTTGAAAACACTTCTAGGTGAAATCTCAAAAAAATTGAAACTGGATTCTAAGGGAAGAAATGTTATAGGTTTTAACAATTTCATAAGAATCACACAAAAATAAAATTAAAGATTTCAAGGTACAACCACTTGGGTGAATTCGTTAATTCATTAGTGAAAACTAGAGCAAATTTAATTGTTTACCGTCAATGCATAGTAGGTATTGAATTGTGGGTTTCACTTAGCACGTAGTGGCACGAAGCTAAGATCATAAACACAGAAATTGTGTAACCATAAACCTCAGTGGTAATTTCTGAGAGTCTCAAGGGTTACGTGTATGAAACGAATAGGATGGAGAAAAATATTAGAGATGGTGTAAAGAAACCAAAGTACCTCTGCTGTTAAAATAAGGACCAAGCAGAAAACTCTTATCTCATGTGAGAAGAGAGTAAGGTAGCTCATGATTAGAATAAATATAGTAGCCTAATTGGGAAGACAAGGTTTGTATATACCAAGTCAGTAAGGCTTTATTCAGAATCAGTTGAGGCATTGGACAACATATATCAGCAAGCTTCTAGGGACACTTAACTAGTAAAAGGTGTGAGAACAATACCTGCCCCATTAATCATCCATAAATGGTAAAAAAAACGAACAGAAGAGAAAAAATATATTTTTGGAGTTTTTGATTCAAAGAGAAAAACAAAAATAAAACAAACAAAATTTTCTTTGGAACCGAACCCGAAATAGACCGAACGCTCGGTTCATTTCAGTTTCAAAAAAAAAGTTTGAAAAAGAAATAGAATTAGGAAATGAGTGACAAAAAAATTGAGAAATAAGAGTACAAATAAGTTTACAACCAAAGAAACTACCTTTAAGTGATAAGCGAAGACAAGTGAATAGGCCCGAACCCGAGCGCTCAGTTCATTTCGGTACTTACTTGCACCGAACCCGAAATAGACCGAACGTTCGGTTCATTTTGCTTCCAACTTTTAGTTTTGAGAGGTAGTTTTTGGTACTGACTCCGATTCCATCATACCTAGCCCTTGTAGAATTTTATTAAAACTTGCTTTAGGAAGAGCTTTGGTAAAGATGCCAGCCATTTGATCAGTAGTTCGAACAAAATGAATCTATACGTTTCCGTCTTCCACGTGATCTTTAATGAAGTGATACCTCAATGCAATGTGTTTGGTTTTGGAATGTTGCACTGGGTTATGACAGATGCTAATTTCCCTTTCTGAGTCACAATATAGTGGGATCTTTTTCATATTGAGTCCATAATCCAAGAGTTGGCTTTGGATCCAAATCACTTGAGATGTGAAAGAAGCGGCTGCCATATATTCTGCTTCGGTTGTAGACAGTGAAACAAATGTTTGTTTCTTAGATTGCCAGCTCACCAACTTCCCGTCGAGGAATTTACAGCCTCCTGTAGTGCTTTTCCTATCTAAACCACATCCTCCAAGTTCTGCATCTGAGTAGGCTTGAACAAAGAAACCTGAGTTTGAAGGATACCAGAGACCGAGAGAGGTGGTTCGCTTCAGATATCGGAGTATGTTTTTCACTGCTAGCATGTGTGGTTCATAGGGATTCGATTGAAACCTAGCACAATAGCACACAGAAAACATTATATCATGCCTGCTAGCTGTGAGGTACATAAGGAAACCAATCATTTGGCGGTATAGCATTATATCGACTGCCGGTTTTTCCAAGGATGGTGTGAGTTTGGTGCCGAACGCCATAAGAACTTTGACCTTTGAATCTCCCATCATGCCGAATTTAGCAAGAAGAGTCTTGGTATATGCTTCCTGGTTGATAAAGATGCCTTCGGGTTCCTGTCTAATGTTTAAACCAAGGAAAAAGTTAATCGGACCCATTGAGCTCATTTCAAATTTTGTCTCCGTCAGCTTTCTGAATTCAGCTGTTAAGCTAGGGTTCGTTAAGCCAAAGATGTTATCATCGACATAGATCTGAACTATCATAAGGTGGTTACCTTCCTTTTTACGAAAGAAGGTTGGGTCAACCGAACCTTGTTTGAATTTAGACATCTTTAAGAACTTAGTTAGTGTTTCATACCATGCCCTAGGCGCTTGTTTCAGACCATAAACTGCTTTGTCTAGAATGTAGCAGTGATTTGGATGTTTTTCATTCACAAAACCAGGAGGTTGCTCCACGTAAACCGTTTCTTCAAGTTCCCCATTCAAAAACGCGCACTTCACATCCATTTGATAGACCTCGAAGTTCTTGTGTGCAGCATAGGCAAGAAATATTCAAACATATTCCAGCCTTGCTACCGGAGAAAATGTTTCTTCATAATCAATTCCTTATTCTTGGTAGTATCCTTTCACCACAAGACGAGCTTTATTTCAAATCACATTACCCTCCTTATCCATTTTGTTTCTGAATACCCATTTGAGACAATGACTGAGGCATCTTTCGGTGTTGGAATGAGACGCCAGACCTTATTTCTTTCAAACTCATTGAGTTCATCTTGCATTGCCTGGACCCAATCAGAATGATCAAGAGCAATATTGACGGTCTTTGGCTCAACTTTGGACACGAAGGAATTATACATGCAGAACTCTACTTTGGAGAACAGGGAGGTTTGCTTTGCCTTCACTTGAGATCGGATTAGAACCTTTTCAGATACATTACCCACTATCTGAGATACAGAATGATCTCTGGTCCATTTGGTGAGCGGAGGAAATTTTGGATCATAGGATGGATCCAATTCAGCATTGACCATTTCTTCTAACTCTGATTGAATATCATCATCATAGAACATATCAGAATTCTCCCCCTCGACAGATGATGAATCATTTGGATCTTCAGGTTGATTTGGACCTTCGGGTGCTACTGAACTTTCAGGTGAGGGCGGACTTTCAGGTACTACAGGACTTTCGGGTGTAACCGGGCTTTCGGGTGCTACAGGACTTTCAGGTGTAGCCGGGCTTTCGGGTGCTACAGGGATTGGATTCTCCCCCTGAAAATGTGAGTCCTGTTGATTTGAAGAGAATTGATTCTCCCCCTCAACTGAAGTGTCGAGTTGTGGAGGTTCGTTTCGAACTGGTTCTCCTTCTCCCATTTGTTTGGCTGCATCTTCAACAATCTGCTTCAGATGATCGATTTTGTTGTCTGCTGCCTTGGCTTCCGAGAGAGTGGCTTTCTCAGGTTCATCGAATAAGTCTACGAACTGATCAAAAAAATTAGCAATCGTAGTTGTGACTTGACCTGTTTGAGAGAAAATCTCTCCAATTGCTTCTTCAGTAGTCTTTAGTTTCTTGACGTAATTGTCATCGAACGTCACATAATAGGTTTCTTCAATTCTTCTAGAATGTTTATTTAAAACCCTGTATGCCTTTGAAGTAAGAGAATATCCCATAAAGATTCCTTCGTCAGCTTTAACATCAAACTTGTTGCGATGTTCTTTGGAGTTGAGGATGAAACACCTTGAACCGAACACATGGAAGAATTTTACATTCGGATTCCTGTTGTTGATGATCTCATAAGGAGTGAGAGAGAAACGCTTGTTGAGATAAGACCTATTCTGTGTAAAACATGCTGCAGCAATAGCATCAGCCCAGAAATATAAGGGAAGAGAAGAAAAACGTAGCATAGTTCGGGCTGCCTCAAACAAGGATCGGTTTCGCCTTTCGACAATACCATTCTGTTGAGGTGTATAGGGGGCTGAGAAGTTATGACTGGTTCCTTTTTCTACCAAGAAGTCTTCGAATTCTTTGTTCTTGAATTCCAGTCCATTGTCGCTCCTAATGTTTCGAACGACTTTTCTCAGTTGTACTTCAACTTGCTTGATAAACATCTTCAGCTTAGGAGCGGCCTCAAATTTGTGCTTCAGAAAAAATACCCATGTAAAACGTGAGAAATCATCAACAATAACAAGAATATACTTGTTACCGCCAATGCTCTCGATTGATAATGGACCACATAAGTCGATGTGAAGCAACTCAAGTGGTTCAACAACTTTTGTGTTTATAACTGATGGGTGACTTTGACGACTCTGTTGCCCCATTTCACATGCAGCGCACAAGTGTTCACGATCAGACTTAAGCAATGGAAGACCCCGAACATGACCGCCGGTGACAAGCTTGTTGATGTCTTTGAAGTTGAGATGTGAGAGTCTTCGGTGCCACAACCAACTTTCGTCTGAATGAGCTTTAGACAAAAGACATATGGTTGGATTCCCTTTGATTGGTCTGAGATTCAGAGGAAACATTTCGCCTTTTCAATCTGATTTGAGAATGACTTTGTTGGATTTCTTCTCTATAATTTCTGAACCTTCGTCGTCGAACGAAACTTTGATACCGGTACCTCCCACCAGTTGAGATACACTTATGAGATTATGCTGCAACCCTTCTACATATGCCACCTTTCTTATTGTGAAATCTCCATTGGTTATCATCCCATAACCCTTTATTGTTCCATAGGAGTTGTTACCGAACTTGACATTGCCACCATTTTGAAGTGATCGAAACTCCCTCAGCTCTTCCTTCCTTCCTGTCGTGTGATGTGAGCAACCACTGTCAATGTACCATTCTTCATCAAATTGTTCGTCACTAATAACCTACAAAAATTAAGCAGATTTAGGAACCCAATGTTTCTTGGGTCCACATGAGCCTTTCATAGGAACAGGAATAGTAAGAGAAACATCAACAAGATATGTTCGTTTTATTAAGGTTGTTTCATCTTTTCTTTTAATGGTAAACACTATGATTCTATTAGAATTAGTTGCAGGTGTTTTGGATTCAGATTCTGGTGTTTGGACTTTAGTCTGCTTTCGGTCTTCCTTGGCTTTCAAATCCCTTGATGATCTTGAATTTTGTGTAGGAACTGAATTGGGCTTAGAAGAAGATTCAGAACGAGAAGAATTAGAAGAAAAGAAATTAGAATGAGAGTCTTTCCTGACTTGAGGTTCGAAATGACCCTTTCGTTTGTGGTCATTTGAGGGACCGAACCTGGACCTTCGGTAGCCGTTTGATGATGAGCCGAAGTTGGATTTTTGGGTGTTGTTGGTTGGTGGTCCAAAACTGGGTCTTTTATTGTAAAAGCTTGGTGGACTAAAATCAGGTCTTTGCCTGTTGTTATCTGGCAGACCGAAACTCGCTTTTCGGTTATTGTTGCTTTCGGGACCGAACCTATCCTTTCGGTTATGTTCTTCGTGTGGCCAGAAAGTCTTTCTCTCTGACTTAGAATCTTTATCAAGGTAAGAGTAGAGAGGATTTTGAGAGCGCCAAAACTGCTTTCGTTCTTGTATCTCAGGTTTCTCTACTGCTTTTGATTTTTCACCTGTTTCGGTTGTCTGTGGATATTAGCCTTTTGTTTCAGCTTCTTAGCAACCGGTTAACTCTTCATAGATGAGGTTTCGCTTGTGGAGGTGACTTCTTCTACAGGAGTTTCTTTTGTGCCACTGGTACTTGGTACGTCAAAGTTGGTAGGCTTATTCAGTGGTTCGGGCACATATCTACCTTTGGCCTTCCAGGATGTTCGCTCCGACAGACCAACCGTTTCGTCTGCATTGTCTATAGGTGCTGACCAGAAAAACTCATCACAGCCATTAGCATTATCTTCGTTCACTATGGTAGTGAGTTCGACTGTTTGATGTTTGGTTACTCCGGTGACCTTGTACACCTGATTGGGAGTAGTTCTAACCTTCTGAAACACAACGGCCTTTTCTTTAAAGACTGGGGACTTAGTTTTGGACAAACGAGCGAATTCCACAGAATTTTCAGAAATCAGGTTTTTGTGGTTTTCGGGTTCGCTCCTGACGAACTCAGAGCAGTTGACTTCGTCCTCTACAGAAATTTCACTCATATCATCGTCCTTATTAAGTTCAGATGCATTTTCAACATCAATTTTGTTTTCTGAACATAAATTGGTACTCAATGAGTCGAGTTTTTGTATGGTTTCGATCCTGAGTTTCAACTTATCATTTTCATCCAAAAGATTTTTAAGCATGTCCTTATGGTCTTTGGACTTTATAAAAGATTCTATTTTGTCCAGACCGTACATGTAAGTAGGATTAACATCATTGGAAGATACAACACTTTCACAGTTGTATGCTTCGGCATCGATTTCATCCTCCTTAAACTCAAGGAAGGGTAGAATCATGCGATGTATCTTCTGCCCTATTTCACAATTTAGATGCAGTTGAGTAATGTTAGCATAAAGCCTTTTGGTGATCAAACAAAAAACATTCCTTTGTTTTAACAATTTAAGATTGTCTCTTTGCAAATAAATGTTTTCATCCCTAGACTTAACCAGCTCCAATTCTTTCTGCTCTATCCACATCCTTCGCTCCTCACTCTTGGATGACACCCTGCTTATTTGGTCAGTCAGATTATAATTTGTAACCCGTCTTTGAGTTAAACAACTATCTAGATTTGAAATTCTTGAATTCAAGTTATTTAATTCCTTTTCATATGATTTTTGTGGAATTTTAAATGAAACAAAAATAGATTGTACCTTCTTGATCAGTTCATCAAGTTCACTGATCTGCACACTAAGAGGTTTTGTTGTAAAGCATAAGTCCTCTCGCTCTTTGGCCTCTTCATTTCCACCATCAGTGTTGTATCCCCTCATCTGAGATACATCGGTCACCATCAGACATCTTCCTTCAGTTTCACCACTTTTTGCAACATAAGTGTTGACGAAAACGCGTACTCGCAAGTATACGAGGTCGTGCAAGTAATATAGTCGTAAGACCAGATATCGAACCCACAGGGACTATCCTCTTCTAAGGAAGAATGTACTAGGCAATTAATTGCAAAAGTGATTGATTTTAATGAACTAAAGAAACTACTAAAATAAAATTAAACTAAATTCAACAACGTAAAAATGACAACTAGAATAATCGAACAAACAAGGAAAACAATTAAACGATTTAACAATTATGAGAAATATGGGCTTTAGTTGACTTATACGGGTTCAACGGTTCTTCTAATGCAACTAATTTGTTAAACCAATTATATAGAAATGAATAAGTTAACACCAACAAAGGTTATCAATTACCTCTCGGTCTCATGATTCGATTTAAAAAACACTCACTCATATCTCTATGTAGTTCATGATTTTAAAAAGCATTAAGTCCAATGGTTTTGTTAAAAATGCCCTAACACACGTCTATGTTAAGTTTAAGCGAGATAACGAAACCGCACATTCATATTTAAACGATGTCACAAATAAAGCTTCTCTCGAAGTCAATATAAGCATGTAAGTATTAAATTTAAACCAAGTAAATTAACCCTAACCAACGTTGATCAAATGTTAGCCAAAATCAAAGTTATCGGTCAAAACTTCATATTTTTAAAATAAGCACACAATTGAATATGTCATTCAATTTCAACAAAATTGGTTTTAACAAAATCAACTACATTAAAATTATCATCCCACCCAAGTCAACTAAACCCTAATGAAATCTACTCCATTAAACTAAAATTAAATCCAATAAACAAATAAAAATTAAACATCATATTTTAATACAATGTCTAAACAAAATGTCTAAACAAAAGCAATTACTTTTGAAAACAGAAACAAAAATTAATTAAACGTAGCAAAAGAAAAGAGTAATGCAATAAAATTTAAACACAAGGAAAAGAATAACCATAATTGCTGACTTCTTGTGGGTTTCCTGTGGCAAGGGTTGATGTCATTGAGTCCTTCTCTTTCCCTTCTAATGAATCTGCATACCTCCCCTTCAAATCTCTGTTACGATTATGAACGCATGGTGTTTTTTATTCTTTTGTTCCAGTCGAATGGTTTTTGAGTTTTAGGCTGCCGATCTTTTTTTTTTCGTAGGGTTCTCCTCCGCATGATCACGTAAACATAATATATATAAAACATAATTACATAAAATAGCCTCCAACTTTCAAGAATGGTGCAGCCTTAACCCCTAGCTTTTAACTTTCTGCATGGAACAACCTTAGCCCTTGATCTTAAACTTTTACCATTGTACAGCTTTAGTCCTCCACATTGCACCTTATTTTCGAATTGGAACTCTTCCAGCAAACTAACCCCAACGTTCCACGTCGATTTTGAACTGGAAAACGACTGAATTAGTGAAAACTTAAAACACGAAACTTGTAGATAATTGTGTCTAGTTTCCAAAACATCTTGAATCGCCTAAATCGGAGTCCGGATGAGCCAGATATGATGAAAACACTGAGACGTGGTCAATCTGCCGAACATCTTTTATCGCCTTAATTGCTCGTGATGATTTTTTCTTCTTTCAAAACCGTCAATTCCTTGCTGAAACCATTTGGACATTATAATATGAGTCCAACTCCCACCAAGACTCGTTGAATAAGTGGTGGGGGCCTAAGAAACTTAGGAAATCTTGTATTCACAAGATAAAATCCGTTAATTCCTTTTAGATTTTTGAACTTCATAAGAGAAAGTCAAACTCCCACCATGACCCGTAGACTAGGCGGTGGGGAACCCATGAAACACAGATTGCACTTGCATTAACAATTAAAATGAATACCGTCGATTCCGATGCAAAGCACGATGTGCTATATTATGGATTTCGTGCAAGAAAACCATCTCCCACCAACCTATAGAATAGGAGGAGGGGAACTCAAGAAACTCAAGTTGCACTTGTGATGACAAGTGGTGATGAAAGCTGTCAATTCAAATGAGAGGCACATAGTGCTATATTATGGATTTCATGCAAGAAAACCATCTCCCACCAACATGTAGAATAGGAGGAGGGGACCTAAGAAGTTTAGGTGAACTTGTAAAAACAAGTTAATGAGCCGTCAATTCGTTTAAGAATTTTGGACTTCATAAGAAGAAGCCCAACTCTCATCGTCCTATAGAATAAGAGATGAGGAACCCATGCAAGACAGGTCAAAAACCCAACTGAATGGGTAGAAAAACACCAACCGAGAAATATTATGTCGATTACACTCATTAACGTAAATTTATCTTTTTAAGCTCAAAAAATGATGTAAACTGTAAAATCTGGGGACAAAAATAAGTTTTTTAGTTCATTTAGAGATCGAAAAACGAGCACTAAACACATCCCCAAACTTTAAACATTGCTCGTCCTGAGCAATAAAAATATAATAAAATGAATACTCCCTGATGGTATGTCGTCTTACATAATATGATAATCCAAGAACTCATATTGTTTACGGCTGATCTCTAAGCATAGTTCGAACTTATTCCTTTCCACGACTCTCACTTCACCACCAACTACCTGGATAGCAAACAAGGGCTGCACACTCGACAAATTTATTAGAACAAAACAAAACAACTAAAATGAAATATGAAACCATGAATAAACAAAAAAAAATGAAAATTTCAAAAACAAAAATAAAATAAAACCAAAAACAAAAATAATAAAATAAAAAAAAACTAAAATAAAAATAAACATTAAAACTAAAACTAAAACAAGAAAAAAAATGACCAGATCATTCTCCAACTGGCTTCAGGTGAAGCACAGCCACATCCTCTTTTTCTTTTCCAAAATAATGTTTCACTCGTTGCCCATTCACAAGGAATCTTTCTCCATCCTTCTCATTTATTAGCTCCAATGCACCTCCTGGACAAACCCTGGCAATCCTAAAAGGGCCAGACCATCTTGACTTCAGCTTTCCTGGGAAAAACTTTAATCTTGAATTGAAAAGTAAAACTAATTGTCCTTCAGCAAATTCCCTTCTCAAGATCTTCTTGTCATGCCATTTCTTAACTTTTTCCTTTTGAATTTTGGCATTCTCATACGCTTGCATCCTAAACTCTTCAAGTTCCACTAACTACTCCATTCTTTTCTTTCCAGCTGCCTTCATGTCTAAATTCAACTCTTTCAACGCCCAATAAGCTTTGTGCTCCAACTCTAGTGGCAAGTGGCATGCTTTTCCAAACACTAGCTGATATGGGGACGTCCCCAAACTTATTCTGTAGGCAGTCCTATAAGCCCATAAAGTGTCATCTAACTTTGTTGCCAAATATTTTCTTAACCCATTTACGACTTTTTCAAGAATGGTCTTCAACTGTTTGTTATTGGCTTCAGCAAGGCCATTCGTCTGAGGATGGTAAGCAGTGGCAACTCGATGCTTTATCTGGTACTTAACTAAGATGGCTCCTAACATTCTATTGCAAAAATGAGTGCCTTCATCACTGATGATAGCCCTAGGAGTGCCAAATCTAGAGAATATTTGCTTTTTTATAAAATTGATTACGGTTCTCGCATCATTTCTCACACATGCTACAACTTCAACCCATTTAGAGACGTAATCTACTGCAACTAAGATATACATCTTTCCATCAGAAGGCACAAAGGGTCCCATGAAATCAATCCCCCAAACATCAAACAACTCCACTTCCATTATATTACTTAGTGGCATCTCTTGTCTTCTTCCAATATTTCCAGTCCGCTGGCATCTGTCACATCTTTTCACAAACTCATACGCATCTTTAAATAGACTTGGCCAATAAAATCCTGAATGCAAGACACGTATTGCAGTCTTTTCACCTTGAAAGTGACCTCCATTTTCTGAGTTGTGACATTTTTCTAGAATTTGCTTCTGTTCCATTTCTGGGATACACCTCCTCCACATCTTATCAACATTTAGTCTAAACAAATACGGCTCATCCCAAAAATAGAATTTAGCATCAGACATTAGCTTCTTCTTTTGATGCCAACTAAACCCATCAGGAAATACACCACCTACCAAGTAATTCATAATGTTAGCATACCATGGGTGTTCTCCACTGACTCTCAAAATCCTCTCATCTGGAAAGCTATCTTGAATCACTGGCTGATCATATTTTGTACTCTATTTATCTAACCTTGAGAGGTAATCTGCAACCACATTCTCAAATACTTTCTTGTCTCGCACCTCTAGATCAAACTCTTGCAACAACAAAATCCACCTGATCAGCCTTGCCTTGGCATCCTTTTTTGCCATCAAGTATCTGATTGTTGCATGATCCGTGTATACAATCACTTTTGCACCAATAAGATACGATCTGAACTTTTCAAGTGAGAATACCACAACTAAAAACTCTTTTTCAGTGGTTGTGTAGTTCAATTGGGCACCATTCAGGGTGGTGCTAGCATAGTAAATCGTGTGGAAAAACTTTCCTCTTCACTGCCCAAGTATTGCACCAATGGATGTATCACTTGCATCACACATGATCTCAAATGGCTCATCCCAATCAGGTGCAACAATGACAGGTGCACTAGTAAGTCTTATCTTTAACTCCTCAAATGCTCTTTTGCATGAACTATCAAAGATAAACTCTCGATCTTGCTCCAAAAGTTGGGTAAGTGGCTTTGCTATTTTTGATAAATCTTTTATGAAACGCCTATAGAATCCAACATGCCCTAGAAAGCTGCGAATGCCCTTGACATTGATAGGTGCTTCAAGTCTTTCAATAATCTCTATCTTTGCTCGGTCAACCTCAATTCCTTTTTCAGAAACCTTGTGTCCCAACACAATACCCTCTTTTACCATAAAATGGCATTTTTCCCAATTTAGCATAAGATTATGTTGAACACACTTTTGCAATACCGCATTCAAGTTTTTCAAGCAACTCTCAAATGTATCACCATGGACTGAAAAATCATCCATAAAGACTTCAACAAAATTTTCAACCATGTCTGAAAAAATAGACATCATGCACCTTTGGAATGTAGTTGGGGCATTACATAAACCAAAAGGCATGCGTCTAAAAGCAAAGGTACCAAATGGACACGTGAAAGTAGTTTTGTGTTGATCTTCTGGTGCAATAGAAATCTGATTATATCTAGAGTATTAATCCAAAAAGCAGTAAAATGACTTACCAGCAAGACGATCCAACATCTGATCAATGAACGGTAATGGGAAATGGTCCTTCCTAGTTGCGGTATTTAACTTTCTGTAATCTATACAAATCCTCCAGCATGTCACTGTCCTCTTTGTGATCATTTCCCCAATCTCATTTTGGACTACTGTTGCTCCACCTTTCTTGGGAACACAATGCACTGGACTAATCCACTCACTATCGGCAATCGGGTAGATAATCCCCGCATCTAACCATTTGATGATTTCCCTTTTTACAACATCCTTCATCAATGGATTCAGTCTCCTTTGGTGTTCAATAGATGTTTTTGCTCCCTCCTCCAAATTTATCTTATGCATACACATTGTCGGACTAATTCCTTTTATGTCTGCTAACGTCCATCCAATTGCTTTCTCATTTTCCTTGTGAACATCAACCAATTCTTTTTCCTGCACACTTGACAATTGAGATGAGATAATTACAGGCAATGTATCATCATCTCTTAAGTATGCATATTTTAAGTGTGTCGGTAGCTGCTTCAGCTCCAAATCAGGTGCTTTTTCAATAGAGGGTAATGTTGGTGCAGTTACCCTATCCTTTAGGTCCAACTCCTCGTTGACCGATCTCACATCTTCCTTTATTTTCCATTCTTCAATTTCCTCAATAGCATGAGTCACTTTACTCAATTGAGCCACTTCTGCATGTACCAATTTATCTATGAATCGTACAAATGAGCATTCTTCCATATTAAAAGGTTGCTTCACAGCCTTAAACATATTGAACGTCCTTTGCTCATCATTCACTCTCAATGTGACTTCTCCTTTTTTCACATCAATCAAAGCTCCAGCGGTAGCTAAAAATGGCCTTCCTAAAATTATTCCACAATCGTCATCGGCTTCATAATCCAAAATGATAAAATCAGCAGGAACAAAGAAATTATCAATTTTGATAACAATATCCTCAATTTTACCTTCTGGGTATACCACTGATCGATCTGCCAGCTGGAGTGAGATAGTGGTTGGCCTAGCTTCTCCAATTCCCAATCTTCGAAAAATAGACAGAGGCATCAAATTTATGCTTGCTCCCAAATCACATAAGCCTATCTTGTCTAACTTTCCAATTCTACAAGGTAGAACGAAACTACCTGGATCATCCTTTTTCACAGGCAATTTGTTTTGGATTATTGATGTGCAACTTTTTGTCATTGCAACAGTCTCAAATTCTCCAAAAACTCTTTTCTTTGTAAGAACATCCTTCATAAACTTTGCATATGTGGGCATTTGTTTTAAGGCTTCAACAAAAGGGATGTTGATATGAAACTGAGAAAGGATCTCTAGAAACTTCTTAAATTGCCCATCATTAACTTTGGACTTACTTTGCCTAAGTGGGAAAGGCAAAGTTGTTGGTGCAACTGTCGCACCAGTTCGAGCATCTTTTTCTTGGGCCTTCTTTTGATTTCCAGCGCTTGGACTTGAACTTGTTGGACCTTCCTTGTTCAGTTTCTGCTTCCCGTACTCCTCATCGGTTATGTCCTTAATCCCGACATACTCTTTTTCATCATTCTTCAATTCATTCTTCTTCTTATCAGTATCAACACTTATCTGGTGCTGGTCTTCATTGGTGGTCGGTAAGTCATGATTCTTTGGAGTTAACTCATTTCCCGATCTAAGTGAGATGGCATTGCATTGCTTCTTATCATTGACATTACCTGGATTTTGGGTGTTACTTGGCAACATTCCAGGTTCTCGAGAGTTCAGTGCTTGTGCTAATTGCCCTAATTGATTTTCCAAATTTCTCATAGCAATTGCTTGAGTCTTCTCACGTGCCTCGGTCTTTTGATCTTGTTTGATCATAAACTCCATCATGGCTTTCTCGAAAGGTGACATCTCTTGATTTGATGAAGGCGCTGCTGGTTTTGAACTACTTCCTAATGCCTTGTTGAATGCACCTCCTTGTGGTCTCACTTGCTGATTTGGCATTTGATAAAACCCCGACGGGTTTTGAGGCCTTTGCTGAAACTGCTCCTGCGGAGGATGTATTTTTTGTTGTTGTCCACCCCATGAGAAATTAGGATGATTTCTCCATCCCGGATAGTATGTTTCAGAGTATGGATTGTTTTGTCGTGGGAAATTTTGACTTCCCATGAAAAATACAGATTCAGGATTCTGTGGGCATTCACTATAATCATGGACGCCTTGACAAACCGCACAAAAGTCAACCTTCTTCTCTTTCATCCCATTGCTTGACATCATATTCTTCATCATGCTCTTGATTGTGGCCAACTTGGCTGCTAATGCATCATTTTGAGCTGCAAGACGAACTTTAGCCGGTGTACTTCCTTTCGAACCACTTGCGTGTACCCTATCTGTGGGCCAATAGAAATTATTGGTTGCTATTCTATCCAATATCTCCACGCTCTCCTCATAGCTCTTTGTGAGCAAAGCTCCTCCAGTTGATATATCTACTAGCATGCATGTTTGAGCATCCAAACCTTGGTAAAATGTCTCAAGTTTCACATCGTCAGGGAGTCGATGTGTTGGACATTTTCTCAGCAAATTGTTCCATCTCTCCCACACTTCCCATAACGATTCACCATCCATTTGTCGGAATGATGTGATGGCATTTCTTTGATTTGCATTTCACGTGGGTGGGAAAAATCTTTTTAGGAATTTTTCTCTTAATTTCTCCCAAGTGGTGATGGAATCAGAAGGCAAAGACTCAAATCAGTCTCCAGCTTTCTATTGTATTGTGTACGGAAATAATCTTAGCCTAAATGCATCAGACGTCATGCCTCTTTGTTTGAAATTATCACACATCTGGTTAATGGAACGCAGATGGGACAAGGGCTCATCACTAGGCATACCTCCAAAGAGACCATTGTTATTGATCATCTGAAACATCACAGGTTTGAATTCAAAATTGTCAGCATTAATTGTTGCGCTGACAATTAGCGGGTTTGTTCCTTCGAAACCTCTATTTCTATTATTGTTTTCGTTTCCGTTATCTCCCATTTCTTCTTGATTCTGAAGTCTCCTCAACCCTCTCAAAGTTCTTTCAATCTCCCAATCAAGCGCAAATTTAGGTGGTCTGAATCTTCGACCGGCCAGAGTAAAATATCCTCAACATATTTAAGAGTCTAACAACTACCTAATGTTCTAACTTAAAAATAAAAATAGTCCCCAGAAACGGCGCCAAAAACTTGTTGACGAAAACGCGTACTCGCAAGTATACGAGGTCGTGCAGGTAATATAGTTGTAAGACCAGATATCGAACCCACAGGGACTATCCTATTCTAAGGAAGAATGAACTAGGAAATTAATTGCAAAAGTGATTGATTTTAATAAACTAAAGAAACTACTAAAATAAAATTAAACTAAAATCAGCAATGTAAAAATGACAACTAGAATAATCGAACAAACAAGGAATACAATTAAACGATTTAACAATTATGAGAAATATGGGGTTTAGTTGACTTATACGGGTTCAACGGTTCTTCTAATGCAACTAATTTGTTAAACCAATTATATAGAAACGAATAAGTTAACACCAACAAAAGTTATCAATTACCTCTCGGTCTCATGATTCGATTTAAAAAACATTCACTCATATCTCTATGTAGTTCATGATTTTAAAAAGCATTAAGTCCAATGTTTTTGTTAAAAATGCCCTAACACACGTCTATGTTAAGTTTAAGCGAGATAACGAAACCGCACATTCATATTCAAATGATGTCACAAATAAAGCTTCTCTCGAAGTCAATATAAGCATGTAAATATTAAATTTAAACCAAGTAAATTAACCCTAACCAACGTTGATCAAATGTTAGCCAAAATCAAAGTTACCGGTCAAAACTTCATATTTTTAAAATAAGCACACAATTGAATATGTCATTAAATTTCAACAAAATTGGTTTTAACAAAATCAGCTACATTAAAATTATCATCTCACCCAAGTCAACTAAACCCTAAAGAAATCTACTCCATTAAACTAAAATTAAATCCAATAAACAAATAAAAATTAAAGATCATATTTTAATTCAATGTCTAAACAAAAGCAATTACTTTTGAAAGAAGAAACAAAAATCAATTAAACGTAGCAAAAGAAAAGAGTAAAGCAATAAAATTTAAACACAAGGAAAAGAATAACCATAATTGCTGACTTCTTGTGGGCTTCCTGTGGCAAGGGTTGATGTCATTGAGTCCTTCTCTTTCCCTTCTAATGAATCTGCATACCTCCCCTTCAAATCTCTGTTATGATTATGAACGCATGGTGTTTTTTATTCTTTTGTTCCAGTCGAATGTTTTTGAGTTTTAGGCTGATGATCTTTTTTTTCGTAGGGTTCTCCTCCGGATGATCACGTAAACATAATATATATAAAACATAATTACATAAAATAGCCTCCAACTTTCAAGAATGGTGCAGCCTTAACCCCTAGCTTTTAACTTTCCGCATGGAACAACCTTAGCCCTTGATCTTTCACTTTTACCATTGTACAGCTTTAGTTCTCCACATTGCACCTTATTTTCGAATTGGAACTCTTCCAGCAAACTAACCCCAACTTCCACGTCGATTTTGAACTGGAAAACTACTGTATTAGTGAAAACTTAAAACACGAAACTTGTAGATAATTGTGTCTCGTTTCCAAAACATCTTGAATCGCCTAAATCGGAGTCCGGATGAGCCAGATATGATGAAAACACTGAGACGTGGTCAATCTGCCAAACATCTTTTATTCGCCTTAATTGCTCGTGATGATTTTTTCTTCTTTCAAAACCGTCAATTCCTTGCTGAAACCATTTGGACATTATAATATGAGTCCAACTCCCACCAAGAATCGTTGAATAAATGGTGGGGGCCTAAGAAGCTTAGGAAATCTTGTATTCACAAGATAAAATCCGTTAATTCGTTTTAGATTTTTGAACTTCATAAGAGGAAGTCAAACTCCCACCATGACCTGTACACTAGGCAGTGGGGAACCCATGAAACACAGGTTGCACTTGCATTAACAAGTAAAATGAATAACGTCGATTCTGATGCAAAGCACGATGTGCTATATTATGGATTTCGTGCAAGAAAACCATCTCCCACCAACCTGTAGAATAGGAGGAGGGGAACTCAAGAAACTCGAGTTGCACTTGTGATGACAAGTGGTGATGAAAGCCGTCAATTCAAATGAGAGGCACATGGTGCTATATTATGGATTTCGTGCAAGAAAACCATCTCCCACCAACCTGTAGAATAGGAGGAGGGGACCTAAGAAGTTTAGGTGAACTTGTAAAAACAAGTTAATGAGCCGTCAATTCGTTTAAGAATTTTGGACTTCATAAGAAGAAGCCCAACTCTCATCGTCCTATAGAATAAGAGATGAGGAACCCATGCAAGACAGGTCAAAAACCCAACTGAATGGGTAGAAAAACACCAACCGAGAAATATTATGTCGATTACACTCATTAACGTAAATTTATCTTTTTAAGCTCAAAAAATGATGTAAACTGTAAAATCTGGGGACAAAAATAAGTTTTTTAGTTCATTTAGAGATCGAAAAACGAGCCCTAAACAATAAGCCTTTCCATGAGAAGGCTTTCTCACTTCATCGTCTTCTGAGTCGATCGACCACACCTGTACGCCACCGAACTCATCATTATCTGCCGAACCCTGCACAATAAGAGCATTCATAGAAGAATTAGTAGCAGCTTTCTTCCTTTTTATCTCTTCTAGTCTTTTCATAAGACTTGCTTCTTCATCTTTCTCTGCCATTTTCTTCAGCACGCAATCCTTTGCATAGTGATTCTTTCCCCCACAGTAAAAGCAACTGACACCAGAGTCAGCTTCACCCTTCGCTTCCTTTTTCGATTCCTCAACCTTCGGTTCGTCTTTCACTCTTTCAGAACTATAGCTTCCCTGCCAATTACGATTTTTGTTAAAAGGAAACTTTTTCTTGATAAACCTTCTGGGATTTGACACCATCATAGGATACTCTTCGGTTGTCAGATCGTGATCTCCCAGATTTAGATCCTCTTCATCTTCTTCTACACTTTTTCCCTTGGAAAAAAGCGCCAGAGACCCCAGATTTGAAACTACACTTTTCTCTTGCAGCACTATCTTTTCTTGGGATTTCAGAATCCCCATTAGTTTCGCCAGCGAGTACGATTTGAACTGCTCGTGTGCTTTAACCGTTGACACTACAGCTCTCCATTCGGATCTTAGATCATTCAGAAAAGTGACCTTCTGTTCGATGAGCATCCTTTCAATATCATGTTTGATCATCTTACTGAGAAGATGATTGAAGCGATCAAATGTCAGCGTAACAGACTCATCAGGATTTTGCTTGAACTCTCCAAATTCAGACAGAAGTAAGGTTTGAAATGAGTGCTCCAGATCTTCATCTGTGGAATACAGCTCTCGCAGCCGATCCCAGATTTCTTTAGCTGTACTATAGGAACTCACCAATATAAACGTGTCAGAATGAAGAGCGAATCGAATTAGTCTCAATGCCTTGATGTTGCACTGAAACTTCTCCATTTCATCCTGAGCAACATCTTTCACATCTTTCAACAAATTATTATACTCCTTTTGACTTTTAATAATTTTGGAAGTTCCTGAATGAGCAAATGGTCCAGACACAATAGCTTCCCATATTAAATACCCATTATCTTCAGATCCAATGACATAGTCTTCAAAGTGATGCGCCCAAACCTTGTAATCTTGAGTGTAGAGAATTGGAATCTTGGTTGTAGATCCTATACTGTTTGAGATGTTGATAGGATTGGATTGAGAATCGTCCATGCTTGATCCTTTAACATGTTGTAAGATCAGACTTGTAATACGTAATATTAGGGCAAGATGAATAAATAATGAAATACATCAATTATGGAGTGACGGCTCAATAAATATTAGTAAATGCGGAATAAACCCTAATCACATCTTTCACAGAAGATATGTGTATGAATTACACAGTCTCCTGCTCTGATACCAATTGAAGAGTTAAGAAACTCTTTGATCGTTTAGATTCAAGCTTCAGCAGAGCTCGATAAAGAACTTCCGTTGTAGAGGCTATTAGGGTTACAAACGATAAAGATAATATCTTTCAGAAATAATTGACTTCCAAATCTTACGTACTAAGATGCATGCAAGCACCTATAAATACAAAACCCTAGAAATAACTCACGGATGGACAGGCCCAATCTGGAGACAAAATGGACTAAAGAGCGAGCCCAAGACGCAACACCATTCATACCCTACAGTAATGTCACTTCATCTCGACACCTATGATATAAATAAACTGAGTGGGTCAGGTTGGGAAACCTGGTGAGTACATAGGGTTTTCAACCCACAATAATATAATTATTATGTTTAATTATCAAACATTTAACCCAATTATCCATCCCTATTATCTTCTTTATTCTTAAGGATCTACCCTAAGAATCAGCTATTTCTTGTTCATTCATTCCTAAGAAGTATCCTAAGGAATAGGTATGAATTCCATCATTGTAAATGACACATCTGTCAGGCATAACTGCTAGTTCTGTCACTTAGGCGCAGCTGCCAAAATTGTTACATTCTCTATGGGGCGCATCTGCCGGAATAGTCCTTTTAGGCGCATCTGACGGGGTTATGAGGTTCTCTATTAGGCGCTTCTGCCGATAGAGTCATTTAGGCGCATCTGCCAAGGTTTTATTGACAGTGTCGTTTTTGAGAGTCCACTCGCAATACATATCAATGGGTTTTTTAGAGTACACCGGTGAACACATCGTTCACAACACCTACAGGTTGCGAGCCTGCTAGTGTTCCACTGGACTATCTAGAATAGTCTGTGGTTATCATCCATACTCTGCTGAATGACAGGGCCATCATTTGGGAAAAAAAGGCTTCTCACATCGTCCAACTCTCACCCTCACCTCACGGTCTATTTCACCTCTCGACTCATCATCCAACTCATATTTCATCTATTACATCTACCCATGTCTTACCCCAACATTTTCATAGATATATAATACATATACAGTTTAAATCATTTAAAACGTGTATAAAATCGTTCATCCAGCATAGACAGCAAGTACTCAGTTAATATGCACACATAGCATGTAATTTATATAAAATACTTCATATCTATGTGTAAGATGAAAGGGACCATGCGCTCACTTGATTAGGTGGTGACTCGGTATTTGAACAGCACTTCGTTATCTCAAAACAATTGTTTTCCTTGACCAAAACCTAGTATTAATACCACTAGAGTTTAGTTTTAACGTTAATCGCGACTAATTAATAGTCTAGCTATTATTACTATTATATAAGCGTTAAATAACACTCAATATAACTAATAATAATAGCTCAAATAATTATTTTAAGGTCCTAATAATGTTACTATAATTAAATAAAAGCTATATTAAATATAGTATATGCGTAACTCACTTACAATGGGTTTTTATTAAAAATCGGGCTTCACAGGAGCAGCATTTCCGAGCCAAAAGCTTTTCTTCTCGGAGCCGTCGGGCGCTCCGGGGCTTTCTTCTCGTGATAGGGAGGTTCCCTAGACTTGGGAGGGGTTTAGGGAGGTTAGAGAGAAGTTAGAGAGAGAAAGAAAGGTTTGAAGGTGTGAGGAAATTATGAAGAGTTCATCTCTTATTTATAGGAAGTGTATAGTAAAGTAGTCTCCAAGCTTCGTCCGTAACTTTTGCATACGAGCTCCGTTTTTTCTGTCTTTTTACTGTTGAGTTCCTATTAATGAGATCTTCAACTTTCATTTAGACCTCGTTGGCTAATTCTCATTCTATCTCGGATTTACAAAACTGTATCGAATTCGCAACGCTCGAAGAGTAAGGACTAAGCTTCGTTCATATCTTTCGCATACGAGCTCCGTTTTCGACTATCTTTTTATCGTTTAACTCCTATTAACTATATCTTCATTTATCGTTTAGATTATTTTGGCTAAAAATCGACCGATCTAAAATTCAGATTTCAGGTTATGCACTGCTATGCTAAATCTTAGAAAAATCATAACTTCCTCATACGAAGTCAGATTTGGATGTTCTTTTTATGCACACTATCGGTTTAACATAAACTACGACTTTTGTTTAGATCGCTAAGGCTAAATCTCTCTCTATCGTAAATTCACTATTTACGCCTCTCGGTATCGTGTTAGTTCCGTTGCAAAACTTCGATGGGTCATAACTTCTTCGTTATAACTCGGATTTCGACGCTCTTTATATGTACGGAAACCTTGTAACATATACTAAAACTTGGTTAAGATTATTTATTCTTAATAATCTTTTGTCAAAAAGTCGTTTTCGACCCCTATTGCCTCTAAATTGACTAGCCCGAATCTACGGGCGTTACACTTAAGAAAGTTCTTTAGCGCAGTCCAGTGAGCCTTTCCAAGATTCCATTGATATCTGTTGACCATGCTCAAAGCAAAGGCCACATCAAGGCGAGTACAAGTCATAGCATACTTGATCGAGCCAACCGCGGAAGCTTATGGTATTCGACTCATCTCTTCTATCTCAGCCTCTGTACTCGAACTCTGAGTCTTACTAAGTTTGGTATTGCTTTAGATAGGTAAGTCACCTTACTTGGAATCATCCATGTTGAACCGTTTCAACACCTTATCCAAGTTAGTACTTTAACTAAGTCTAATTAGTCTTTTACTGCTATTTCTCAATATCCTTATCCCTAGGATATAGGCAGCTTCTCCAAGGTCCTTCATAGCGAAACACTTCCCAAGCCAGGACTTAA
The DNA here is from genome assembly GCF_051521515.1 of Lactuca serriola. Taxonomy (NCBI): domain Eukaryota; kingdom Viridiplantae; phylum Streptophyta; class Magnoliopsida; order Asterales; family Asteraceae; genus Lactuca; species Lactuca serriola. The sequence goes on along the minus strand of NC_136415.1, from coordinate 121,315,312 downwards.
CCTCCTACAAGGTTGGGATGACATTTCCTATGAGACGTATGTCATCCACAAAAAAACACCAAAAAGATAACTATAATCCCACTCGCTTTGATATATACACAACACTCAACCTCGCTTCTCGAAAATCTAAACTCTTTGAATTTCTCACCGAAACAAAGTTTCCATCTGTGAGATGCTTTATTTCAATCCATAAATGGATTTCTCAAACTTACACACTCTATTAGGGTACTTTCCATTCACAATACCCTCTGGCTGACTCATGTAAACATCTTAAGCCAACTTTCCATTAAGGAAAGCGATTTTGACATCCATTTGCCATATTTCATAGTCATGAAATGCAGCTATGGCTAGCATAGCCCTTATAGATATAATCTTTGCTACTAGTGAGAAGTTCTCATCATAGTCAACTCCATGAGTTTGAGTAAATCCCTTCGCAACCAGTTGTGCCTTATATGTGTCTACTTTCCCATCCATGTCAGTCTTCTTCTTGAAGATCCACTTGCACCAAACTGTCTTACGAACTGGTACATTGTCAACCAAGTTCCAAACTTGATTGTCATACATGGACTGAATCTCGCTGTCCATAGCCTCTTTTCACTTTGCAGACTCGAGGCTTGCCATGGCTTCCTTGTAGTTGTTAGGTTCATCCAAATTTACCAATGTGCTATCACTGATAAATGTATCACCCTCAGATGTTATATGGAAATCATACAACACAAGTGGAGCACTAACTCTACTGGAATGCCTCAGAGGTACGGACTCATCAATTGGTTCAACAGGAGGTTCCTTATCAGGTTGATTTCTAGTGTTTGATGTTCCTTCATCACGTAACTCTTGAAGCTCTTCAAGGTCAATTTTCCTCCCACTGTCCTCTTGGCATATGAGTTCTATCTCGCGAAAACTCCACTCCTCGCAATGAAGACAACATTATCACTCGGTCTGTAGAAGAGATATCCAAAAGACTTCTGTAGGTAGCCGATGAAAATATGCTAACTGCGAGGTTCGAGCTTCTCGTGAGTGTTACATTTCACGAAAGTCTCGCAACCCCAAACCTTAATGTGTGCTAACATGGGAACCTTCCCTATCCACATCTCATGAGGTGTTTTGGCAACCTTCTTAGTTGGGACTAAATTAAGGATATGGGCGGCAGTCTCTAAGGAATACCCCCATAATGAGATGGGTAACGAAGCCCGACTCATCATGGAATGAGCCATGTCCAACAAGGTTCGATTGCGCCTCTCAGCCACACCATTAAGTTGTGGTGTCCTGGGTTATGTCAACTGTGAAATAATTCCACATTCCTTAAGATAGTCTAGGAACTCGATACTAAGATACTCACCACCTCGATCAAATCGGAGCATCTTTATCTTCCTGCCTATTTGATTCTCCACTTGTTGTTTAAACTCTTTGAACATTTTAAAAGTTTCTGAATTATGCTTGATTAAGTAGACAAAGCCATATCTTTTGTAATCATCAGTAAAAGTCACATAGAAGCGGTTAGGATCCCTTGTAGCGGTTCTGAAGGGTCCACACTTATCGGTGTGTATGAGATCCAACAAACCCTCACCCCTTTCACAAGTACCAGTTAAGGGTGACTTGGTCATCTTTCCAAGAAAACAACATTCGCAAGTCTCATCCGACTTTAAGTCATTGACTCAAAGACTCCAGCCTTTTGGAGTTGGCCTATACATTTCTTGTTGACATGTCCAAGAGGACAATGCCACAAGGATGCTTTATTCAAACTATTTGAAGAATCAATGTGCAACACATTATTTCCTAAGTTGTTTACAAGCATCACAGTTTCATATACACCATTACAAGGTAATGCTTTAAAATAAAATACACCATTATAAAAAGCATTAATAGAACCAATTTCATTATCAAATGAAAATATAAAACCTTGTTTGTACAAATAATGAAAGGAAATAATATATCTCGCCATATCGGATGAGTAGCAACAATTATCTAATTCTAACCCACTACTAAGAAATAAAGAATAAACTCCAATCTTGGTGACATGCGACATTTTCCTATTTCCCTTGATCAAGTTCATCTTCCCGTGCTCCACATCCTTACTTCTTTTTAGTCCCTGCAAATCATAACAAATGTGGAAACCACAACCTGTATCAATGTCCCAAGAACAAGAATGTGATGAGTTATTAGATAGAATAGTATAAATACTTGCATGGGTGGGCTTAACCTTCCCATCCTTGACATCCTACAAGTATTTAGGGCAGCTTTGCTTCCAGTGCCCTTTATCATGACTATAGAAACACTCTCCTTCTTTCCGATTGGTAGAGGGATTAGTAGAACTAGCTTTTGTCCCACTAGAAGAGGATCCATCATGAGACTTTCCCTTGCGGCTCTTAGAAGGAGCCTTCCTTTTCTTCCCTTTCCCATGTCCAATTGCCAGGACTGGGGCAGCAGTAGTTGGAGTAGGAGTAGATACAAAAGATTTATCTTTGATACTACTTTCAACAATCCTTAAAAGGCCTTAAAGCTTGCTAAGAAAGACCTCCTCCTTGTTCATATGATAGGTCATAACTGAACATAACAGGGAGGTAAAGAGTGTAGAATGACATCTATGGCCAACTCTTCAATGAAATTCACATTCAATTTCAGCAAGTGGTCCACAGCCTACGCATTTTATGCAAGTGAGCCGTGATGGACTCTCCATCCTTCATCTTTGTTGTTATCATGGAGGCAATAATTTCATACCTTTCCTAACGTGCACTTTGATGGTATGTTTCCATCAATTCTTGGTGCATCTCGAAAGAATAGTAGTCCTCATAGGACTTTTGGAGTTCAGCTGACATAGTGGCCAACATGATACAAGACACCTTTGTGGCGTCCTTCTCATGAGTCCTATATTCAGCGATCTCCACAGGAGTAGCAGTGGACTCATCAATTTCCTTAAGCTCTATTTCGAGGATATATTCCTTGTCCTCATAGCGAGTGACCATCCTAATGTCCCGAATCCAGTCATTAAAGTTCGAAACATCAAAGATAACTCTCCCACACAAGTTCATGAGAGAGAAAAAGCCAGAAGGGCTTGAGCTAGAAGCGGTGTCGGAAGACATATGAAAAGAAAGAAAGACAAATTTAAGTTTAGATAATAATCCTTAACATAACACCCAAATGAAATATTAAGGATAAGACCCAACATAATATTTTACAATTCGAAAGAGGGATGTCGTAATCCAATTGCAAAATATTTGAAGGTAGGTAAATGACGATTTACCAATTTCCACCATGAAAAATGAAATTGAATATTAAGTTTTAAGTGTATTGAAATTCCTAGATTCTTTTGAGATTCACTGAAATTTTCAATGACATGTTTAAATCTCGATTATGCCCTTCAATGGCATGTTCCTCTAGAAAATCCTATATTTCCTACTTGAATGAAAGTTAAGTAAATTGACACTACAAGCCTTTCTATGGGTACTAAGTGGGTACAAGTTATATAAGTCTCGGAGTAAACAAATAATCGATTGTGCGTATCTGCCCTAAGTTCACAACCCAACGAGGAACAGAAAGTAAGGCGGATAGCACACATCCCATTAGTTGTTAGATCGTTGTCATATATAACCCTGGTGTATTCACGTGTTACTCATGGAGTTAGTTGTAATGATTCCTTTATATCTAATGAAAAGTTCTTTAAGAAAACCTATATTTCTTATAGTAAAAATAGTGACCACAGTGACTACTTTTATAATAGCTTAGTTTATACTGGTATATATAATATAATATCGATTAGAAAATTAATTGAGTGAATCTGCCCTAAGCCAACAACCCAATGAGGAACAAGAAATGAAGCGGAGAGCACACATCCTATTAGCTGTCAGAACCTATTGGTATATATGTATCCTGTGATGTATACTTTAAGGAATCATACAATTAGCATTACTGTTCCTTTGTCGATTTGTATAATGTATATTTTTCCCTAGTTTATTACTATCTTGTCTAGAAAATAGTTCAACTTTCAAGTGGTATTGTCACTTTATGAAAGTAATGGGAAAAGTAAGTACACAATTGTCGTTTATAATGACATACGGAAGTAATAAATAACCTAAAAACATATTTGTTTTATTACGGTCATAATGTGAAGGCTAGAACCCCTACTAAACGCTCTCCCTGTGAAGAGATTAAGGGAACCAAATGCGACTCCTACAAATTCTTGCAAGCCATGTAATTCACATTAAAGTTATATGATCATGTATACCCAATATAACTATCACGTTTTGTTTAAAACAATGAGTTAGTGATTCATTGGTATAATTAGATCCTGTTTGTGTGTTCTCATGCTATAGCAACCTAACTTGTTTGTTCTGTATGGTGTTGTTATGTATCTCTTTACTACATGTTCTGTATGGTATTGTTTGATTCTTTTCACTGTTTTCTTTTATTCTTGCATGAACTGACTCTTTGTGTGCTTCATTTTACTAGAAGTAATGAATAGCATTCTCCTAAACTATACCTATTATATTTTACTAATGTTCTACTTGGACTGTTATTGAAAAGACTCATTTATCTACTAAGTTATGCTTGTACTTTAAAAATGGAGTTTTGTGTAACTATAAAGTAACATAACTTTAAGGAGTTTTGAAATGTTTTGACAACTTATAAATAACATAAGTAACATTTTGAAAGATGCTTAACAACAAAAATTTACACAAAGACCATTGTGTTCAAGTTGTATTCCCCCCCCCCCCCCCCTTAAACAGTTAAAACAGTTAAAAGATTCATTATGGGGTATGAACTCACCTGATGTGGGTGATTCAATCGGGTATGCGTGTAAGGATGAGAAGTTCCACGAATGAAGTCCCGAGACACAACAATTCCTAAATGACATATAGTACACATATTGACATGAATATAGTGTTTATAAACAACTATATGAAAGGAAAAACCTTTCGGGACTAGGAAACACCTTGATTAAGTGTTGGAATCACATGTGATTCATCAAAGGGAAGTGAAATGGCATCTATGGGTGTTTACGATTTTGTAACCAACTCCACTTGCGTTTACGGTCGTAAACCCATGAATTTACGGCCGTAAACTCATGGTACTTTGACCATTTTGTGATTTGAAGTCTTACAAGTCATTCTAAGCATTCCTACTTCATGTGTTAAGCCTTAGGAAGTGATTAGGGCAACATATCACCCCTTTATGGGGTTTACGGTTTTTGGACCATTTTCCTTTGGGTTTACGGTCGTAAACCCAAATGGTTTATGGGCATATGATGTTTTCAAGTACTTAGCACATCAAGGTAAGGTTCTAAGCTAGTTTCCAAGGCTTGGCAAGAGAATAGGACACTTTGGCACCCTTTTTAGGGTTTACGGTCCAAGAACATCTTGGACTGTAAACACCTTTGATCTTGGCTTTCTTGGGTGCTTTCTTGATGTTTAGAAGTGTAAGAAGGCTTATAATACTCTAGGATAGAAGTACTTACAAGGTAGAAGCTTGAAAAGGTGTTAAAAGTCCAAAAACATTAGTGTGTGTTCTTGGTGAAACTTGAAGATCTACACTTTTGGAATGATTTCACCGATGAAATCATGTTAGATCACTAGATTAGGGTAGATATCAACTTACTAGGGCTTAGAAATACTTACAAGTTGAAGATCTTGAAGAAACCTTGGATGATACTTGAGAGAGAAATGGGTTTGGATCTTGAATTTGTGAAAAATGGCTAATGGCAAGTCGAGTTCCTCCCCTTGCTCGACGAGTCACACCTGGCATGAATCGTGGGGCCACCCCGACTCAACTCGCCGAGTCTCAAGATCAACTCGGCGAGTTCTGCTTTGAACTCCAGTCCTCTAATCCCCCCTGACTCACTGAGTTATTCCCCCAACTCGGCAAGTCCACTCACTGAGTGATTCACGGGAAACCCTAACCCTACTCGCTGAGTCTGCCCTGGCACTCGGCGAGTTCATGCCATGCACAAACTCAAATGGCCTCCTGAGGTCAGATCTGTTCCTTGACTCCATAGATTTGACCTTCCCAAGCCTGATAAACACATAAAGTTCGAATCTTGACACTCATGGGACGTCTAGGAGGCTTCACTTGATGATTTATCCCCAAAAGTAACATCCTTAGCTCAACACCTCCATATCTCAACATAAAGCAAGCTGAGATAAGCTCTATAGACCACTATGGGTCCAGATCTGAAGTATCAAAGTGAATAGGGCTATATCCTCACAATCTTCTTCCAATAAAGGTCATAAAACTCTACATCTATGGTTTCCTTCCACAAAACAGATAAAGGGGCGATATAATACCTGAAAGATGAAGTCTCTTGCTCGAAATCCACAGATGCACAACCTCCTTGGTCTCCTCTAAGCTGGAAACACCTCCTTCTTGCAAGAATCAACCACAAAGATCAAGAAATGGCTCCTATCCTCTCACAAACGCTCTAGCTCCTTTAGGGTTTCTCTCTGGGGTTTGGTAGCCGCAAATGACGGCCCTAAGGGCCTTTAAATAGGTCCCAAACCCAGGAAATTACAGTTTCATTAAACAGCATGGACTCGCCGAGTCCACCTCATGAACTCGCCGAGTCCATCCATGAACCCGAATAAGAATCCGCGACCCTACTCGCCGAGTCCCCTCACAACCTCCAAAAATAACATAATAAAATTATATACCTAGGAATCTGGATGTTACAGTATGTTTCTAGCAATAATGGAAATACAAATTTGATTCTTTCATTTATGGTAGTGTCTAAATGTACCAAATAAAGAAAGATTCTCATCACCCAAGTTTCAATTAGACAGGAACATAGAATCATGCAAGTCGTATGATGAATGAGAATTTTCATCTTTTGAAAATTAAGACTAATTCCTTATTCACATGTATATGTGAGTCAAGTGAAGGACTAAGGGATTGAGTACACATTCTTGTGCACTAGTCAAGTCTACCACAAAAGATCGATAAGACTATTCGTCATGATTTACTAAAGTTTAGTAAATATGGATATACTTACAAAGTTTAAGTATAATTCTGAAACATTGGAAAAGTTTCGATGTATGGCAGAATGAATGAGAAGAATCAAATTAGGCAGAAAGATAAAAGTTTCTCAAATCTAAAAAGATGGGAGAGTACTTTAGTATCATGTTTTATGATCATCTTAATGATTGTGAGACGATATCACAATTCATCCTCTAAGGACATCTTAGTGCATTCTTATGGTTAAGAAGAGGAGTCATGAAATATTGAAGTGGTTAAATCAAGAAGATGAGTCATACTTCGTTCCAAAACAAGTCTTGGAGTCATACTCCAAGTTTGTAACTTGAGTGACACATCTTAAAGAAGGTTTATTAACAATTGTCAAATGTAAGAGTAAAATGTGTTCTACTTTTGTACAATCGAAATTGGTAAGTTGTGATGTTTTGGATAAAACAAAGAACAACTAAGGCCAATTGTGTGAAATGTTTGTCTCTATAAAGAATCTACACTATCTATTGAATATTTGGCAAAAAAGTCTTATATGTCAAGAGGACAGTGGGAGTCTTAATGATCCTGAAAGAGTTTCAAGAACTAATCAAGAATAAAACTTGTAGTTTATCACTAGAACACGACTTGAGGTTTGTAACCTATCTTGTTGGCATTTTCTTATTTATGTTCCCATTTCAGTTAAAGTTGACTATGCATCTGAGTTCTACAAGTTCTCAGTTGTTTGCATAACTACTTGGAAGGAATGGCATGCCCTTGTGCATCCAGGTGGCAAGAAATTAAGAATAAACAAGTTCAGTCCATATGAGTTTGGATGTCACTAGCCTTGTCTTTATGACAAATTTACATGGATAGGAGCATATACACCATAGAAATCGAAGTGTCATAAGGTTTCTCTCGGATTCATGAAAATGATGGTGAGGAAATGCTTTCACTAAGTAGATTTTAAGTAGATAGCAATTGTGATATTTGCATTCTCAAAGTCGTTAGTGGAGTGTGTGTGGTTAACCGACACACTAACATGGACTTATGAGAAATGGAAAAGGTCTAAACAATTGTGACTATGATTACGTCATCCCTTTTCATAGTTCTAAAACTTTTTAGACACACATGTGTGCTATCTTAAGAAAGGTGTATGATTTTGATAAAGTTTTATCAAAGCATCTCGTATCAGAAATTTGAACTTTGGTAAGAAAGTCAATAGAGTATTGATTTCTAGAAGTCCAGCTGATTTTTGAGTACATGTCAAAGCTAGTGGGAGCATAAGTGTTATGCTAATAATCATCATGTTAGTGGGAGCATGATAATTATAATAAGTGGTGCACGTTAGCAATGTTAATTTTAGAAAACAAAAGTTTCAATTGGGAAAAGTTGTTTTGCTATAATTTAGGGATAGGAAATTATACTTCATTTCAATTCTAAAAACTTATATTGAGATTTTAATCAACTTTAGTCGAGGATATATATATATATATATATATATATATATATATATATACACACACACACACACACACACACATATATATATATATATATATATATATATATATATATATATATATATGAATTTTATGTTGGAATGGCTCAACCTAAGGAAATTCTATATATATTGTGTTCTCAAATTCGATTATGATTACGACATCCCTCTTCATAGTCGAATTATGAAAACATGGAAAATAAAAAAAATATTGTAGCAAAAGACTGATCTAGGATCATGTCTTTATGTGAGACATCATGAATCGTGTCCCATATGCTTCGGGTATAGGATCGATTACATGTGCTATAATATTTATCCTTTCTAAATTTTCCAAAAGCCCAGGGCTTTAAGAGGGGAAAAGGTCTAGAATTGGATATGACTAAGATGATTAAGCAATTGTCGAGGACAATCTGAGGTTCACCAAAGATTGGTTGCTCATAGACAGTTGGAAGTATGGTGTAAATTTTTGGAGAGGACCATATGGACATATTCTGAAAAGAGGCAACTCTTGTTCTGAAGTGATAGTCAAAATGGGAATATGGAAATGTTACCATAGGTGGAAGTTATTCATTAAATCTATGTAAGGTTAGGAAACTTAATGCAAGAAGGATGTTCAAAGAAATGTACTTTGAATTTGAGACTTCGTATCCATGGAATGATCTCCATTAGAATACTCTATAATGTCTATTAACAAGTCTTTGTGACTTTGTGCATTGTCATTACAAGAGGATCAATGCATATATGTTTAGAATCTAACAGATTTCGGTAAACGACGGGAATTTAGAATTCTTATATTTACGATAAGGATTTGGGATTGTGAAATGAGAATCATTGGAATTATGTTCAATTGATCTATTCCACAAAGTAAGGATCATAGAAAAACATAGTGTGCATACTTGGGGTATGGCATAACTATAGTTTGGATAAACATAGTGTTCATGCTTAGAACATGGCATGACTACTGTTTTAAATTCAAGTATTAAGTTGATTGTTTGAAACATTATGCAATGAATAATGTGTAATCAATATGGTGATAAATAAAAAAGGTGTTCTATTTATATTCATAAGCTTTGAGACCATATTGGATTCGATTATTCTTGTGTTTCACTTTGTATGTTTTGACTTCCAGAATAACTAGGTCGTTCTTCCCGAATGAGTAAGTTATTAAAACCATCCACAGTCGGTCATATGTTGGAAGTAGGTATGAATCAAGATTGTCATGAAGTTGGCTTGTAGATGTCTAATATGTTGGACATAGCAAGAGTTGCTACAACATTCATAAGTGCTCATAAGTTCTGAGTATTGGATTAAACCCACGCTCATTTGAATCACTTCATGGATTTTATCACGAGTGATCATGAGATGATAATATCTTATATTCTTCAAACCTAGAGATATGAGTTCTTGACTATGAGTTAGTTATACATTGATTGTACGAAAACGCATTGGTAACTCGATGTTATAAAACGTGCTTTTCTGTATGATTCAACAAGTAGTAGAACAAGCATATGATTTGAAGTTTATCCATTCCTTTTACCCTTAAAGGGATAAAAGCGATATATGTAGGCCCATCAATGATTTAGTGATGACACCCCTAAGTGCTTGGCCAAGCCTAGACTGATTTGATTTGTTCAATTAGTCAGTCATCATAAATCGAAAATCAGGAAACCACAAATGGACAAGAATGATTATAATCCATGTCTCAGTCCATATGATATCTAGAATGGAGGAATATATGATCCCTTATCTAATGGACAAGTCAATGACTAGGTCAGAGTTCGACAGCGGCTTTAAGAGCTACGATTGCTAGTCGGGTTTTAGAGTCATACGCAATAATAGTTTTAGACTTATCCAAGTGGGGGACTGTTGGATTAGTTTCTAAGTCAATAACTATAATTGGTATGTACTTGACCCGATTTGGCATGGTCCATTTTGGGTTGCATGGCATCGGAATAGTTTGATAGACAAAATAAGAAAAAGGATACTAGTGATTTATATTAATATATTATAAGTTCTAATATATTAATATTAAATCGTATTATTTAATTAGTATTGATCAAGAATTAATTTAGTGATCAAAAGGAACTAATTAAATATGGACTCTTATATATATGGTGGGCCAAGTTCATTTAGGTTAGGCTAAGCTTTCATGGATAGTCGATGAAGTGTTTAATCCATGGATCCTATGGAAATGAAAGGTCATGGGTAATAAGGTTTACATGAAAGTAACCCTAATCCTCCACACTATACAAAGAGGTCCCTAGTTCATGAAATAGTTATTAGGGTGTGTACACAAGAGAGCTAAGCACTAGTGTATAGTACACCGGAGGGCAAAATCGATTTTGGTGCAATTGTTTGTATTCTTAAGTTATTCCATGGGTTCTTGGTGTTGTGTGAACCATTTGAGGTGCAACACTTGGGGCACTAGGCTCTTAAAGGTTCAAGACTTCAATATCCATCAAAAGGTATGTCATTCTACTAGATTCTTGTAGTGTAGTTGCTTCATATTTTGCTAGTTAGGATGAAACCTTGGAATATTGAATATTTTCATGTATAATAGAGAAAACATAGATCCAAGGTTTATAGGGTTGCATGTACACCATTGGAGTGTTAGAATGCTCAAAACACATTACTATCGAACACCAATTGAAGATGAAAAATAATCCTTATACATTTTTGCGATTAATCTCAGTCTTGTACTTTAAAAACCATATCTGCTCTTTTTTTGAAAACCACATCAACACCAAATTCAGTGCCATCAGATCTCTCGCAGTTTTTAAAAAACAGTTATTATGGAAGCTGTTGGCAAAAAAACAGGAAAAATTATTGTGATCGGTAAACAGAGTAGCAGTGGAATTCGTCCGCCATCATCAAACGTGATTGAGAACTGGAGATGTTGTTTTTGGTCTTTGAAGGCTCGCCTAGTTTAGTATGAATCTACAATGGGAAAATTGGATCTAATAGAGATGAAGAGGATATCCATAGAAACAAAGAATATATTTGAATATTTGATTAATCGACTAAGGACATAAATGGAATTAAAAAAACAGGGGGTAATGAAAAATGAGAAATTAGAAAGAATGATTAGTCATGTAATGTGTCATTCCTTTTCATATTGGTAACTAGACTGCTTTTTTGGATGGGAATGGAATCACTCATTACATTCCTCTTTTCATTACCGCCTACCAAATAGACACTAGATCTTTGGATTACTGGGAATGAACAAAAAGTATTGCAAGAGATAGCATGGACACGTCAAATTCAATTATGTAATTATATCATCATACATGTGAAATTAATGAGATATAATGCAAGAAAGAAAGAGTAATGACAATTACAAATCATATTTGGTTTCAAACATGTGGAAGAGAAACCTAAAATTTCAAATGTAGTATTCCTCACAACATTCGTAATCAACTACAAACTTACACTCGAGACATTTAAAGATCATGCTGTAATGTAATCCCCCACGACATCTACTACATTGACCATCTGATGCAATACCTTGAGCAAATGAGAGAGGGTATGGGTGACCATGAGTGTTATGAATGCCTTTGGACTTTACGTTGATGAAATAATGGATGTTATTCCTATAATATTCATTGGTATGTATCTCCCTCTATAGTATCAATGGAGCACAAGCAGCATGTACAGACCGAACATAATCTTGACAATGTTAGAAAGATTCATGAGGATTCAAATCCTCCTCACAAATTTCACAAAAGTATCCACTCTTATGGTTCTCAAGTGGGAGGTAACTTAAGAACATAGGATGATTGTCATACTTGTGCCTGATTGCCTCTTCTAATAACAAAGCACATTCAGGATGTATATCAATATCAAACATGTTGCAATGGAATGAAAAATCAATTCCAGGATATTCAGGAGGATATTCAATACAAATATGACAAGTGAAATCCCTTTCTTTTCCATGAACTCATGAAAGAAGGTGATTCGGGTGAGATTTATATATGATTTCTTTAGGTATAAACCCACATGTAACATCAACATAGAATCCACATTTGACACAACCATATGCAAATCCATTGCAAGGCAGATGACAAACACCACAATAGAACACATCGAAAAAGCAACTAGGAATGTTTGAGCATATTAGAAGAAGATTATGTCGTGGGTGGCTTGGGTGGTATTCTATTATTAGGGGGAGTCGAGTGCACCACTCATAGAGAGCAAAGTTGTTGCAACCCTCATGAATCTGAATCTGAATCTCATCATCATTAGCATTAACATTAGCACAAATGTAAAAAACGAATTGTGGACATGATTGGTCTGAGACATCCATTGCATAACAGTTGGCTCTTTTTCATTGGGTCATGACACTTTAAAAACAACCAAGAAGATTTATTGGTTTGCCAATTGCTTATAAGTGTCTCATCCACTAGAATTAGAGGGTATTGATGACTCATGTGTTTTAAGTTTACATTGTGATTAGTTTGTTGGAAGAACAAGTGTTTTGGTAGGCTATATGTTTCATTAGGGAACAGGAGATGAAGAAGATGAGGATAGTCAAGATCTTCATAATTTTTGTTGGTTCTGCCAAGGCCTGATAAATTTAAAATGGAAAAAAGCGGTTGATCTGTTAGTATATCTCAAAAAATGCTAAGCATAATGAACTCATCCACGAAATTTTTAACAATGAATAATAATGAAAAGAAATGATTAATTAATTACCAGGAAATGAGAAGATGGACATGAATGGCTCTGTTCTTGATGTTGGCAATCCAGATGGGCATAGTACTTACATTTATCGCATTTGTAAATCCATTGATTATGATTACTAAAATACCCACCACACACTTTGCATCTAGGAAAATGTTTAGCTCGTTGATCTACTATGGGGAAGGAATATGAAATGGTGAGGGGATGAGTATGATGAAAAGCACCATCTGTTCTCTCTTGGATTAACAATTTTTGTGGTAGGAAACCACAATCACTGTGTATGGTGAAGTTGTTACAAGTGGTACTACATTGATAGAAGATCCCTTCATGTCTTCTCCCACAAGCCCGACAGTAACACAAAATGGGTTGGGAGATGGCACACATTAGTGAGTGTGGGTGGCATGGATGATGGATGATCCTTTTTCCTACTTCCACAGCACAGTTTACATCAATGAAAAGATAACATTGATAACAATAGTAACAAATTTCACCAAGTTTGTGCTATCTCACACAAATACGGCATGACTGATAAAGAGGAGACATGAGCATGGTAAGAGGATACGGGTGATATGTGTGATGGATTTTGAGCATTCTAACACTTCCTAAGTGTACATGAAACCCTAATAACCTTGGATCTATGTTTGTCTAATTATCATGCAAAGTTGAATTCCAAGGTTATATTCCTATCTAGCATACATGGGGAACAATTTCCAGCTTGAATGAAAGATAGAATAACTTACCTTGTTGTTGCTTATGTTCCTTGAAACCTTGTGAGCCTAGCACCCCAAGTGTGATGCCTCAAATGCTTCACACAACACCAAATGCTTTTGGAAAGACTTTTGAGAGAATACACACTACTTGAAATCGGCCTAGCCCTCTTGTTTCTTATGTGTGTAACCGATTTTGGTGGAGAATAGGATCCTTATATAGTGTTGACACATCTAGGGTTACACCATGTAAACCCTAATGTGTCATGACTCTTGATTTCCATGACCCATGGGTTTGTAACTCCCATGCAGTATCCATGGAGCATCCTAAGGGTAGAACCCAACTTGATAATCCATGGAGACTCTTAGCCCACTATACAAGATATGAATGATTTACATAATCAACCCATATATTTAATTAGTTATCTTTTGATCACTTAATTAATTCCAAATTAATTCTTTGATCAAACTAATCAAATAATATTATTAATATATTAGAACTTATAATATATTAATAATCTCCAAGTGTTATTCCTCTCATTTAATCTATCCAATTGCATGGTGCCATGCAACCCAAATGGACCATGCCAAGTCGGGTCAAGTACTAACCAGAAATAGTTATGGACTTAGACAACTTATCCAACAGTCTCCTACTTGGATAAGTCTAATAACTATAACTCCAGTACTTCAGGAACCGACCGGCAATCGTAGCTCTTTCAAGGTCTCTCGGAACTGAGAAGATGTTGATAGGCCATTTAAGATAAGTGATCATATAATCCTCTGTTCTAGATATCAGCCGGAGAAATACATGGAACAATGTCTTACTTATTGTCCAGCAGTTTGTTTCTCGATTTCCGAGTTGTTTGACAAAGAACTTAATTGAACACATCAACTTAGTTCTGACCGGGCCCGGTACATAGGTCAAAACAAAATCATCGAGGGGCCCAGATATCAGCTTCTAATCCAAGAAGGAACAGATAAACTTCGACTCATATGTTTGTTCTACCACTCATTGAATTATACACAAAGGCACGTTTTATAACATCGAGTTACCAATGCGTTTTCGTACAATCAATGCATAACCAACTTGTAAGTAACAAATCATATCTCTAGGTTTGAAGACTTATATGATATTACCGTCTCATGATCACTCGAGATAGAATTCCATGAAGTGATTCCAGTGAGCGTGGGTTGAGTCCAATGCTCAGAACTTATGAGCACTCATGATTGTTGTAGCCTTGTCCAACACCTTAGACCTCTGCAACCAATCATGACAGTCTTGATTCATACCTACTTCCGACATATGACCGACTGTGGAGGTTTGAATAATATGTTATACCAAACAAAATTATTCTGGAAGTCAAAACATGCAAAAGAAATATAGTAAAAAATCGACAAGAGATAGCAACACTTTACTCATAAATAAAACACCTTTTATTCATCATCTAATGTCAATTACACTTTACAAATTTCTAGGTTATCTAATTACTAAATCTAATATCATCCTTCAGCCCTATGCTCCGAGCATGCTGGAGATGCTTAACCCGAGTCAGTCCCTTCGTGAGGGGATCTGTTGGGTTCTCATCCGATGATACCCTCTTTGCCATGAGGAGTCCTTCTATTCGATGTCTGAGAAAATGGTATTTTCTGTCGATGTGTCAGGATCTACCGAGATCCCTTGGTTCCTTGGCTAAGGCAACAACACTTTCACTATCACATAAAATTTCCATTGGCTCTTTAATAGCTGGTACAACTCCAAGGTCTCCAATGAAGTTCTTCAGCTATATCGCCTCCTTTGCCGCCTCGCTAGCTGCAATATACTCTGATTCACAAGTTGAATCAGCCACTGTCTCTTGCTTGGAACTCTTCCAAGAAATTGCTCCTCCATTTAGGGTAAAGACCCAGCCCGACTGAGAGCGGAAATTATCCCTATCAGCCTGGAAACTAGCATCACTATACCCTACAACTCTCAAGTCATCACTCCCATCGAGGGTAAGGACCCAGTCCTTAGTCCTCCATAGGTACTTGAGGATATTCTTTACCGCAGTCCAGTGTGCCTTGCCAGGGTTCCCCTGATACCTGCTAACCATGCTCAGGGCAAAGGCCACATCAGGTCAAGTACACATCATAGTATACATGATCGATCCTACAGCCGAAGCATAAGGTATTCGACTCATTTCTGCTATCTCATCCTCAGTGCTAGGGCTTTGTGTCTTACTCAATCTGGCGTTACTCTGGATGGGTAACTCTCCTTTCTTGGAGTCCTGCATGCTGAATCTCTTCAGCACCTTATACAAGTAGGTACTCTGACTAAGTCCAATTAGTCTTTTACTCTGATATCTCAAGATCCTTATCCCTAGAATATAGGTAGCTTCTCCTAGGTCCTTCATAGAGAAACACTTCCCAAGCCAGGACTTAACTTCCTGCAGAGTTGGGATGTCATTTGCTATGAGTAGTATGTCATCCACATACAACACCAAAAAGCTAACTATACTCCCACTAGCCTTGACATACACGCAAGACTCATCTTCACTCCTAGAAAAGCCAAATTCCTTGACCTTTTCATCAAAGCAAAGATTCCATCTGCGAGGTGCTTGCTTCAATCCATAAATGGATTTCTCAAGCTTACACACTATATTAGGGTACTCGTTGCTGACAAAACCCTCTGGCTGACTCATGTAAACATCTTCAGCCAACTTTCCATTAAGGAAAGCGGTTTTGACATCCATTTGCCATATTTCACAGTCATGAAATGTAGCTATGGCCAACAGAACCCAAATAAACTTAATCTTGGCTACTGGAGAAAAGGCCTCATCATAGTCCATTCCATGAATTTGAGAGAAGCCCTTTGCAACCAGTCTAGCCTTATAAATGTGTACTTTACCATCCATGTCGGTCTTCTTCTTGAAGACCCATTTGCACCCAACTGTCTTACGACCTGGTACATTCTCAACCAAGTTCCAAACTTGATTGTCATGCATGGACTGTATTTCGTTGTCCATTGCCTCTTTCCACTTGGCTGACTCAGGGCCTGCCATGGCTTCCGCGTAACTATTAGGTTCATCCAGACCTATCAGTGTCTCATCACTGATAAGTGTATCTCTTTCTGCAGTAATATGGAATCCATAGTAATGCTCAGGAGCATTCCTAACCCTTGTGGAACACCTCAGAGGTACGGACTTGTTAATTGACTCAATAGGAGTTTCCTCCTCAAGTTGAGTGCTAGGGTTTGAAGTTCCTTCACCGCTTGACTCTTGAATTTCTTCAAGATCAACTTGCCTCCCACTGTTTCCTTGGCTTATGAACTCTCTCTCTCTCTCTCTCTAAAGAAAGCCCTCCTAGCTACAAAGACCACATTTTCACTAGGTCTATAGAAGAGGTAACCAAAGGATTGATGTGGGTAGCCGATGAAAATACACCTCTCGCTTCGGGGTTCGAGCTTATCATGAGTCTCGTGTCTCACGAAAGCCTCACATCCCCAAATCTTGATGTGGTCTAGTTTAGGCACTTTACCAGTCCACATCTCATGAGGAGTTTTGGCAACTTTCTTTGTAGGGACTAGATTAAGGATATGGGCGGCAGTCTCTAAGGCATACCCCCAGAATGAGATTGGTAGCGAAGCTCGACTCATCATGGAACGAACCATATCCAACAAGGTTCGATTACGCCTCTCAGCCACACCATTCAACTATGGTGTCCTGGGAGGTGTCAATTGTGAGACTATCCCACATTCCCTTAGATAGTCAAGGAACTCTGAACTAAGATACTCACCACCACGATCGGATCGAAGCATCTTAATGTTCCTGCCCAATTGATTCTTGACTTCCTGTTTAAATTCCTTAAACCTTTCGAGAGTCTCTGACTTATGCTTGATCAAGTAGACATATCCATATCTACTGTAATCATCAGTAAAAGTCAAATAATAACGATTAGCATCCCTTGTGGCATATTTGAATGGTCCACACACATCCGTGTGTACAAGGTCCAACAAACCTTCACCCCTCTCACACGAGCCTGTGAAGGGTGACTTTGTCATTTTTCCAAGTAAGCATGATTCGCAACTATCATCTGGCTTTAGGTCAAATGACTCCAAGACTCCATCCTTTTGGAGTTGGCCAATGCGTTTCTTGCTTATATGTCCAAGATGACAATGCCATAATGATGCTTTATCCAAGTTATTATTATTAACAGAATCAATACAAAATACATTATTTCCTAAGTAATCAACCACAGATACTGTTTCATACATGCCATCATAAGGTAATGCTTTAAAATAAAGAACATTATTAAAGAAAGCATTAATCGAACCAACTTCATTATCAAACGAAAAGGTGAAACCTTGTTTATACAATGCATGAAAGGAAATAATATTTCTTGCAATTTCTGGCGAATAACAACACTTATTCAAATCTAAACTAAACCCACTACTTAGCGATAAAGTATAAACTCCAATCTTGGTGACAGGTAAAGCTTTCCTATTCCCCATGATTAAGATTATTCTTCCTTGCTCCACATTCTCACTTCTTCTTAGTCCCTGCAAGTCACAACAAATATGAATACCACAACCGGTATCAAGGACCCAAGATTTAGAATGAGGTGAGTTATTAGAAATGATAGTGTAAATACCTGCATGGTTGGGCTTAACTTTCCCATCCTTCACATCTTGCTGGTATTTTGGGGAGTTCCGCTTCCAATGTGATTTTTCATGGCAATAGAAGCATTCAGCCTCTTTTGGGTCAGAAGAAGGAGTGACGAAACCTTTCTTGGTTCCACTTGAAGAAGAGCCATCAAGGGTCCGAGCCTTGGCACCCTTAGAAGAGCTCTTTCTCTTCTTCCCTCAACTTTTCCAGATTGCCAAAACCGGAGTAGAGTTTGGAGTAGGAGTGTTAACAACCGACTTCCCCTTAAGACCTGTTTCTGCGGTCTTGAGAAGTCCCTGAAGTTTGCTGAGTGTGACCTCTTCCTTATTCATGTGATATGTCATGTGGAATTGATCATAGCACGATGGTAAGGAGTGCAAAATAATATCTATTGCAAGCTCCTCTGGAAAGTTCACATTAAGCTTCAACAATCGATCCACATACCTTTGCATTTTCTTGTCACACCCCAAAACCAAGAACGGCGGAAACGTTCTAGGGCGGAGGACGTCATGTATAATATCAACAACAATGTAAAGTAGTAAACAAGCAACAACATCATCCATTGCATTAATAATATAACTATTATACAAATATGTTCTGTCAAATTTTGATAAACACTAAAGCATAAATCAAAATGAAAGATAAGTCTTGGACAACCTCCATCTTCCTTTCTCGTTGCATCGGTACCTGTCTATGATGACCTGAGGATACAAGTAATTTTGAAAGCGAGTATCAGCTTTGAAGCTGGTGAGATCATAAGTATTTAGTGTCTTAATTTGTATGTAAGAATTTGTAAGTGTATGTATTGCAAGTATTTGTAAGTGTATATGAACTGTAAGTGTTTGAAAAACCCTGGAATCCCTATGATTCCTACTAGTATATGAAGCTGTCTTCTACCAAGACCTAGTTGATCTCTATGTAGCCTTCTACCAAGGCATCTAGTTTCTGTGTGTGTCTCTTGTAAGAGTGTATATTTTCCTAAGTCTAACTACCATTTATCAAAAAGATAGTTTCTACATTACTGTGCGTCGTGTGAAAATTCACGAAGTGAATGTAATGGGAAAAGAAATAGTACTATGGTGTAGTGTCGAACTACAACCGTACCTATTACCTTAAATCTAGGGTAATACTTCCAAGTACCGTAGTATTTGATATAAATAACTACATCGATACTCAACTGCCTTATTTGAGGGATAAGGTATAATGTGATGTCTAGATCCCAGACTATACGCTCCCCTATCAAAGGGATTTTGGGACCTACCCACGACCCCTGCATGTATGCAAGCCGTGAGCATCCACATTACTAATGATCATGTATACTCGATATAACTATCACAATTGCGTTGTGATTCATCAGTATAGTTAGATCCTGAACTGGTTCTATGCTATAGCACCTAGTGACGCCTATTCTATGTATATGTAAGTGTACTCATGTAAGTGTGATCATGTAATTGTACTTATGTAAGTGTGATCATGTAATAGTATAGTAGTGTAATATAATGTTCTACGTGTGCTAGCTGTAATGTGTGTTCTCTCTCTACCTAGCATGTATAGTAATGTACTGTAATGTTCTAGTTGTAATGTATGCTCTCTCTATCTAGCAAGTATAGTAATGTACAGTAATGATCTAGAAAGTATTGACTCATGAATGAACTAACTCATTGTATCATATTACGTTCTAGTAATAGTTCTAGTATCTTCCTAAACTACCCATATGGTAGTTTACTAGTAATCTATCTGGTAAGTATGGACATGGATGTATACCCTTGCTACCCAAGGGCATATGTTGAACTGGAAGGACCTTTTATGACTATATATGTACGCATGATATATAACTAATATTTAAACGACTTTCGGACGAATACCCAATATCCCACCAGACCACATCACAAGGCACGAAAAGGAAATAGGGTGGATAGCCTTCCTAAGTCTTTTAAACATTTCTTATATAACTATACATATAGAGGCATGCAATTTATAATATAAAAACATAAATAAGTTTTGTAAGACATATGAAACATAAATATTATTTCAAGAAAAGATCGACTTGATGTCAATCTATAAAACCATTTGAAGGCATAAGTTTGATAAAACAGTTTGAGTATAAGGAAACATTTGTTTGAAACACAGTTGTAAATAAGTTTGAAAGGTAACGTACAGAGTAAGATGTACAGTGTAATAAGTAGTTTTAAAACATATAAAATGTTTATAAAAATCATTTGAAGGAAACTGTTTGGTAAAACGACTAATGAGTAGCCAAATCTTTTGAATGCTGTATATTAATCACATGTGATTGATGTAATAACTAGCGTAATTCTACTTATTATTCGCATGTGATTGATATAATACTTGGCATAATTCTACTTGTATCCCCCCCCATAAAACATTTAAAAACAGTTTAAAACATTGATTAAGGGGTATGAACTCACCTGTAGTAAGTGACTGGAATTGAACGGACTGTTATCGGAAGGAAGGATCGGGCAAGTGCTTGGTGTCAAGTGAAGACTTAGACACACACAATGGTCCTAATTACATATATAAACATATGTATATAAATAATTTGTGATTATAACACTAATTATACAAGTAATAACATTTAAACGCGAGGAAAACACTTTTGGTCAAGTGCTAGGAGGCTAATGGGTTGCAACAAAGGAGTGCAATGCCCCTAATGGAAGTTTAAGGTCAAAAGACCATATTCATTGGAGTTTACGGCCCAGGGGATTAAGCTCCTGGCTGTAAACTCTCAACCAAGGCTTGGAATGGTACTTACAATTACTACAACCTTAGTGGGAATTGTTTCAAGGCCTATACAAGTGTTTGGGAACCATATTGACTCCTTTGGGGAGTTTACGGCCCAAAGACCCTTTTCCCTTGGAGTTTACGGCCATAAACTCCCTTGGGAGGGTGATTATGGTGTTTTCAAGTCTCTATAATAACTAGGAACAATTCTAGGCTTTAGTACTTGGCTTTAGGAGGGTTTATGGCACCATTTGGTACCATTTTATGGAGTTTACGGCCTTGGAACCTTTTGGGCCGTAAACTCCCTCACACATGGGGTTCTAAATGTTTTAGCTAGTCTATAACTCATCTAGGTACATGCCCAAATTGTCTCTTGGCTTAAGGAAGTGTTTAGGGTGTCCTTTGACCCCTTTATGGGAGTTTACGGCCCAAGAAATACTCTTGGCCGTAAACTCTTCCACACTTATGTTTCCATGAGTTTTCTAGGTTCTAAACACTTAGGAGTACATGCCAAAAATAAAGTCTAAGCCTTAGGGAAAGTTTGAAGGCATTTTGGCACCTAAAACATGGAGTTTACGGCCTAAGGAGTTTCTTGACCGTAAACTCCCTTCTATCCATGATTTCTAATGGTTTTGTTGGTATAAAGCTTGAGTTTAAGGCTTCTAGTTCGAGTTCTAAAGCTTTGAGGGTCATTTGAACCCTTAAGGACCTTAAAATGGAGTTTACTCCCCAAGAACGTTCTTGGGCGGTAAACTCCCGGATCTCACTTATTTGGCAAGCAATCTATGTTATTAAGCTTATAACAAGTAGTATAAAAAACTAGAGAAGAATACTCATAATCTGGGATAAAAACCCGAAGATCCGTGAGAGAGAAATTGGCTTTTCTCTAATTGGAATTCAACTAATGAACCAATTTGGTTCAGAATTCTATTTATAGTCCTGAGATTTTTGGCAGAAAATATTTCTATTCTCGGAATGGATTCTAATGACCTGGAGTAATGGAATTACAGTGTTGCACAAAATCCTAGTGCTACCACTCTCCTAATATCTCTTTAGGTGTAAAACCCTGAAAACTGCCAAACTTATACTCGGAGTCTGAATTTTCACTGTAACTGATCTTCATCTATTGGCTTGATATGGTTTGTTCATAATGGAAATTTCGGGTTGTCACATCATCCCCCTGTTAAAGGGAATTTCGTCCCGAAATTAGAATTTAGGCAAGGAAGTATGCACGAATGATCGAGTCGTGAGGAGGAAACTTCCTAATCGATTGGTTCTAGCGCACTTAAGTGAAATCGGGCTCTCGGTTGGCATTCCAACGAACCTTCACTAACTGGCGACGGCGTTGCTTCGTCCGCTTGACCTCTCGGTCGAGGGTCATTACGGTTCTAATACGAAGGCAAGGATCTCGACGAATGGACTTGTAAGAGTCCTAACGGAAAGGTATGGTTTCACGATCAAGATTCGAAGAGTAGAAAGTACGTTACTGAGTTCGCGGAGTAGGTCCAGTTTGTGCGAGGCACAGGACCGATTCTGATAAGAATCTTGGAGGTCCTAACTATATTGGATTTATCTTTCCACGCTTTACGAAGCGTATTAAGCCATTCCCAAAGTGAGTTATCCTACAGAACTTGGTCATTCACTTGGAATTTCAAAGGTTCCTTTTCTTGCGTAACTTCCCAGTCAAAGGCCACCCCTTGCTGGGTCAAAGTCGTACGAGTTTCTATAGCTTGCGAGGAGTTCTGAATGAACTAAGGCGGTAGGTCGGTAGGACCTAGAATTTGGCGAAAAACTGTCGGCGTCTCTGGTGTTGATAAATGCTCAACGGTTCCGGCAAATTGAAGAAGTGCTCAAAATTTCTCACATTACTAACAGTGTGTCATAGAAATTTGACTCCTCAATTTCAAAACTCGTGCCTAGAGAACTTCACAAGAAGTTCCTCTGGAGGTAATGTTCCCATGGGTTCCATCTTACTACAAGGGTAGATAAGTAAGTCATTACATGGAGAAATGATGAACTGATCCAAGTAAGAAAGACGTACCCTACTCGTTTAGTTCATGAAAGCTATGGGTGTATTGGTCCTATCCGAAGGGTATCACTACGGACTCGAAGTGTCCGCATCGAGTTCAGGAGATAGTCTTCTAGGCATCTTTGCCTAACACTCGTACTGGTGATATTCGGATCTCAGATCCATTCCTGGAAGTAATTCTTTCCTAGTGTTTGCTCAACCATTTCATCTATGCGAGGCAAAGATAACGATTTCTATGGAAATCTAGACGGAGTCCTCAATAACCGAGGTACATACAACGCAATCCGTCGATCTCTGCGAGAATATGACCGGGGTTCTCTAGGGTCAGAAACCTAGTCTTCTAATTCTATTTCTGTGTAGTTCGCTAAGTTGCTTGTACTGTTTTGGTATCTCCGTAGGTGTTTAAACTATAGGGCGATCTGTTTTCGGGAGTCGTACTGGGTTCTAAGTTTGTTCGCATGACGATGCGATTACTCGTATACTTAGGCAGTTCTCCGTCCTGAAGTCCATTTTAGAATTCATACAGGGCTTCACGATCACAATCTCGTGTATACGAGTCGTATATAATTAAGACTGAAAAGGTAGTCGAATAACTGATTCTTACTTACCCTCACATCCCAATGAGGAAAAGAGTTAAGGCGAAATCATTAATTCTAAACCTGTAGAACCTTGATTATATAACACTCTTATGTATACATTCCTCAGTGATAGATCATCCGCATGAATTCCTGGATTGAACTTGACATACTGCACGAGTGGTACTTCGGGGATTTCTTCGGAAAGAAAATAACTAAGAGGTACTCCTGGAATGAGTACTTCGGCGTTCTGATGTTCCGCTAGAAAAGTGATCTAGAAGAAAGAGATGTACGCATGAAGCTGTTTTTGTGAGGATCAAATTAAATCTAGTCGTATGATAATGTCGAAATCATACTGAATCTTAAAGACATTAGATTTGAACATAAGACGTTTACAGACAAAACACAACTATGCAACCATGAACAAGAGTTATAGTACTTTAGATTTACCACAAGACTATTGCTGCGAATAAGATATACTACAAAAGACAAGTATACGCAGGATGAGACTCCTTATACAGTCAGGATCTCGCAAAAGGTAAGACTCTAGTTGCACTAGTTCTAGATAGTTTATAAGTCTGTTACAACGAAACGCCTAAATTACATTTAACGTGGTTCCTGAGCAGGCTCTCCTACAGCTGTGATCCTGAGAATCCTCCCATCTGCGCCAGAGTTCTTTGCTATCGGGCAATCTTTCTTGAAGTGCCCTGTCTCACCACATTGGTGGCATGACTGGCTAGTACTAGCTCTGGTGACGGGATTTCGGTGTTTAGCCAATGTTATGTGGACACGAGTGCCTTCCTCGTTACTCCACCTTGAAAATTGCTTCTTAAATCGTTCTGTGCTAACACTCATCTTGTGTGTAGGATTAGTCCCGATGAAAGGGTCTTGAGTGACGGGTCGTTTCGGTGCTCCACAGTCACGAGCATGATGCCCTATGTTTAGGCAATTGCAACATTGCATCTCATGGCAAGCCCCATGGTGATGGAAACCACACCTATCACACTTCGGGAGTTTTCCCTCGTATGGCCTGCACGGTACGAGAACGGCAGGGGTTTCCACTCGCTGCTGTTGTATAGCCAGCTTTTGGGATCTCTTGCGTTCTTTTCGGGCTTGACGCTTTCGTTTCTTGTTCTCTGCTTTTCGGCTTTGCGAGCCTGTGCCTGTTACTGTTTGGCAACCTCCTGGATGGATACCACGATTGGAAACATCATTCCCATCAGCATCATTGACTGTGCTGATAGCGCTACGGTGCGCAAGGACCGCGGTTACGGCAGCCACTACGGCAGCTGTAACTGTCGTTTGAAAGGCAGTGGCATCCATAGGAAAAGCGGAGGTTTCGCGGTTCGACTGATTGCTTCCAGATGACGACATGATTCTGTTAACACGAAAGAATATAGATTTTGTGAGCGATTCTGGTCGACCCTGATGTACTTAGATTGTTCATGTAAAGAGTAAGAGTATGTTCTCGAAAGTTTGACCTACATCCCTATGATGCAGTCCTAGTGACGGGTGGAAGTAAGTTCGTAGGATGGTCTCAAAACGCTCGTCGTTCGAGCTGAGGTATCGTGGGTTGGTGAATTACAAGATCCAACCACTGATAGAGACTTGGAAATGTCTCCGAATCTAACTTGTTATAGCCCAATGACTTGGCTAAAGCATGATTCAGATAGACTCTAATGAAAGAATGATAAGAGTACTTGAATGAAGAATGACACAGAAGTTAGCCGGCTGTCAATATCTTTGATATTCACGATGTAAAGATTCTGGAAAATGACCTTGTAAAGGTCTTACATCATATCCACAGAAGATACTTACTGACAGTATAAAGACCTAGCTAAAGTACCTACGGAACAAGATAATTTCATAGAAAATGCCACATCGGGCATAGACAGAAAACGATTTCTTTTAACAAGGACCATAAAGTAAAGCGTCTACTACTGGCGACGGTCATCCCTCTGGTGAACTCTCAGTTCAGCCAATTGACGTTCCATGTCAAGTAGGCGTCTTTCGTATACCCTCTGGCTTACTCGGAGCTCTATGACTTCGGCTCGTGATTCAGTCAGTGTTTGCAGTAGGGTTTCATAGTTTCTCTCTGATCTCTCGTGTGCATCTTCTAGATGAATGGTGTGGAGGGTATACATTCTAGCATAGGCGACTACTTCTGTAATCTGATGTAGGGCTGTCCTGCCTTGAATCTCATTTCGGGCCACTCTGCGGACCAAGATTTGCAAGACTCTGTCTGCTAAGCCCCCATTGCTCAAGTCGTAAAAGCTTCGGTCGCCATTGAATGGCCTGGGTTGATCTTGTCCTTGGCTCCATATTTCCAAGCATTCCACTCTCTCAGGGGTCGGACTATGAACAGCCGGACGAGGGTTAGGAATTGGAAAGGGAGCTGCTCGGGGTAGGTTTTCAACCTCTGGTTCGGAGTTAGCATCATACGAAAGGTCTTCATCATGGTGATCATTCAAGGGGGAAAAGGATGATCATTCTCTGGATCTTCTCCAAACCAACCAGCTATGACTTTAGTCGGAAGATACTGGTTGTTGAGGGGATGGAGTCCAGTTATGTTTTCTATGCGAGAATTTAGGGTAAGAGAATAATTATTAGACGAACTATCTAGATAATTATTTAGAAAACCTTCATTAGTTACATCGCTATTTGTGAAGTGCATACCAGCTATGGGTAATCTAAACAGGATAGACCTTCGAATAAGTGACCTTATTTCCAAATTCACACAGAATAGGGGTAAGGCAAAATTATCACTGATTCTAAGTCTATAACATCCTAATTACATATAGCCTTAGTGTATCCACTTAGCAACTATCAACTTAGTAATGAAGATCCCTTTTTAATTCTCAAGTATAAAGTACTTATAGCAACACCAAATACTCCTATAGTATTTAAATTTTAATGTTATGTTCTATTGTTCTCATTGTGGTAGGGTTGGTAAGATTTTAGCATTGTTGCAACCACACACTTAAACTTAGGCACATGCTAGTCAACTCTTGGATAATATAGGTGATCAGGCTATATCTTCCCAGTTTTGACCATATGTCTCTAAGCCCACTTGTGTTGCCCAACAATCGTAATTCTTTTGTACTGTCCTAGTGACACTGACTTTAGTATGAATGCAACACGTATACCTACTTAAATATTTTACTATTTAAACTATACACTCTTGGTCAGAGTATTTTAATCCCTTATGTATTTATAGTTAGTATATCTTTTATGGGTTGATATACTTAATTCACTATAAACAATGCTCTGATACCAATCTGTCACACCCCAAAACCAAGAACAGCGGAAACGTTCTGGGGCGGAGGACGTCATGTATAATATCAACAACAATGTAAAGTAGTAAACAAGCAACAACATCATCCATTGCATTAATAATATAATTATTATACAAATATGTTCTGTCAAATTTTGATAAACACTAAAGCATAAATCAAAATAAAAGATAAATCTTGGACAAGCTCCATCTTCCTTTCTCCTTGCATCGGTACCTGTCTATGATGACCTGAGGATACAAGTAATTTTGAAAGCGAGTATCAGCTTCGAAGCTGGTGAGATCATAAGTATTTAGTGTCTTAATTTGTATGTAAGAATTTGTATGTAAGAATTTGTAAGTGTATGTATTGCAAGTATTTGTAAGTGTATATGAACTGTAAGTGTTTGAAAAACCCTGGAATCCCTATGATTCCTACTAGTATATGAAGGTGTCTTCTACCAAGACCTAGCTGATCTCTATGTAGCCTTCTACCAAGGCATCTAGTTTCTGTGTGTGTCTCTTGTAAGAGTGTATATTTTCCCAAGTCTGACGACCATTTATCAAAAAGATAGTTTCTACATTACCGTGCGTCGTGTGAAAATTCACGAAGTGAATGTAATGGGAAAAGAAATAGTACTATGGTGTAGTGTCGAACTACAACCGTACCTATTACCTTAAATCTAGGGTAATACTTCCAAGTACCGTAGTATTTGATATAAATAACTACATCGATACTCAACTGCCTTATTTGAGGGATAAGGTATAATGTGATGTCTAGATCCCAGACTATACGCTCCCCTATCAAAGGGATTTTGGGACCTACCCACGACCCCTGCATGTATGCAAGCCGTGAGCATCCACATTACTAATGATCATGTATATTCAATATAACTATCACAATTGCGTTGT
Organism: Lactuca serriola; assembly: GCF_051521515.1. NCBI lineage: Eukaryota > Viridiplantae > Streptophyta > Magnoliopsida > Asterales > Asteraceae > Lactuca > Lactuca serriola. Next base: position 121,287,328 of record NC_136415.1, on the reverse strand, counting down.
GATTCATCAGTATAGTTAGATCCTAAACTGGTTCCGTGCTATAGCACCTAGTGACGTCTATTCTATGTATATGTAAGTGTACTCATGTAAGTGTGATCATGTAATTGTACTTATGTAAGTGTGATCATGTAATAGTATAGTAGTGTACTGTAATGTTCTACGTGTGCTAGCTGTAATGTGTGTTCTCTCTCTACCTAGCATGTATAGTAATGTACTGTAATGTTCTAGTTGAAATGTATGCTCTCTCTATCTAGCAAGTATAGTAATGTACAGTAATAATCTAGAAAGTATTGACTCATGAATGAACTGAATCATTGTATCATATTGCGTTCTAGTAATAGTTCTAGTATCTTCCTAAACTACCCATATGGTAGTTTACTAGTAATCTATCCGGTAAGTATGGACATGGACGTATACCCTTGCTAACTAAGGGCATGGGATGAACTGGAAAGACCTTTTATGACTATATATGTACGCATGATATATAACTAATATTTAAACAACTTTCGGACGAATACCCAATATCCCACCAGACCACATCTCAAGGCGCGAAAAGGAAATAGGGTGGATAGCCTTCCTAAGTCTTTTAAACATTTCTTATATAACTATACATATAGAGGCATGCAATTTATAATATAAAAGCATAAATAAGTTTTGTAAGACATATGAAACATAAATATTATTTCAAGAAAAGATCGACTTGATGTCAATCTATAAAACCATTTGAAGGCATAAGTTTGATAAAACAGTTTGAGTATAAGGAAACATTTGTTTGAAACACAGTTGTAAATAAGTTTGAAAGGTAATGTACAGTGTAATAAGTAGTTTTAAAACATATAAAATGTTTATAAAAATCATTTGAAGGAAACTGTTTGGTAAATCGGCTAATGAGTAGCCAAATCTTTTGAATGTTGTATATTAATCACATGTGATTGATGTAATAACTAGCGTAATTCTACTTATTAATCGCATGTGATTGATATAATACTTAGCATAATTCTACTTGTATCCCCCCCCCCCCATAAAACATTTAAAAACAGTTTAAAACATTGATTAAGGGGTATGAACTCACCTGCAGTAAGTGACTGGAATTGAACGGACTGTTATCGGAAGGAAGGATCGGGCAAGTGCTTGGTGTCAAGTGAAGACTTAGACACACACAATGATCCTAATTACATATATAAACATATGTATATAAATAATTAGTGATTATAACAGTAATTATACAAGTAATAACATTTAAACGTGAGGAAAACACTTTTGGTCAAGTGCTAGGAGGCTAATGGGTTGCAACAAAGGAGTGCAATGCCCCTAATGGAAGTTTAAGGTCAAAAGACCATATTCATTGGAGTTTACGGCCCAGGGGAGTAAGCTCTTGGCCGTAAACTCTCAACCAAGGCTTGGAATGGTACTTACAATTACTACAACCTTAGTGGGAATTGTTTCAAGGCCTATACAAGTGTTTGGGCACCATATTGACTCCTTTGGGGAGTTTACGGCCCAAAGACCCTTTTCCCTTGGAGTTTACGGCCGTAAACTCCCTTGGGAGGGTGATTATGGTGTTTTCAAGTCTCTATAATAACTAGGAACAATTCTAGGCTTTAGTACTTGGCTTTAGGAGGGTTTATGGCACCATTTGGTACCATTTTATGGAGTTTACGGCCTTGGAACCTTTTGGGCCGTAAACTCCCTCACGCATGGGGTTTTAAATGTTTTAGCTAGTCCATAACTCATCTAGGTACATGCCCAAATTGTCTCTTGGCTTAAGGAAGTGTTTAGGGTGTCCTTTGACCCCTTTATGGGAGTTTACGGCCCAAGAAATACTCTTGGCCGTAAACTCTTCCACACTTATGTTTCCATGAGTTTTCTAGGTTCTAAACACTTAGGAGTACATGCCAAAAATAAAGTCTAAGCCTTAGGGAAAGTTTGAAGGCATTTTGGCACCTAAAACATGGAGTTTACGGCCTAAGGAGTTTCTTGGCCGTAAACTCCCTTCTAGCCATGATTTCTAATGGTTTTGTTGGTATAAAGCATGAGTTTAAGGCTTCTAGTTCGAGTTCTAAAGCTTTGAGGGTCATTTGAACCCTTAAGGACCTTAAAATGGAGTTTACTCCCCAAGAACGTTCTTGGGCGGTAAACTCCCGGATCTCACTTATTTGGCAAGCAATCTATGTTATTAAGCTTATAACAAGTAGTATAAAACAACTAGAGAAGAATACTCATAATCTGGGATAAAAACCCGAAGATCCGTGAGAGAGAAATTGGCTTTTCTCTAATTGGAATTCAACTAATGAACCAATTTGGTTCAGAATTCTATTTATAGTCCTGAGATTTTTGGCAGAAAATATTTCTATTCTCGGAATGGATTCTAATGACCTGGAGTAATGGAATTACAGTGTTGCACAAAATCCTAGTGCTACCACTCTCCTAATATCTCTTTAGGTGTAAAACCCTGAAAACTGCCAAACTTATACTCGGAGTCTGAATTTTCGCTGTAACTGATCTTCATCTATTGGCTTGATATGGTTTGTTCATGATGGAAATTTCGGGTTGTCACATTTCTGCATGTGGCTCGTGACGGATTCCCCGTCCTTCATCATGGTTGTTATCATGGAGCAGATGATTTCATATCTTGGTGGTATCTTTCCATCAGATCTTGGTGCATTTCATAAGGGTAGAAATCCTCATAAGACTTTTGGAGTTCCGCTGTCATCGTGGCCATCATGATGCATGCCACTTTCATAGCATCCCTTTCATGTGCCTGAAAGTCAGCGATCTCCTGAGGAGTTGCAATGGTCTCATCAATCTCCTTAAGCTCCTTGTCAAGGACATATTCTTTGTCCTCGTAGCGGGTAATCATCCTGATGTTTCTGATCCACTCATTAAAGTTGGATCCATCAAAAGTGACTTTCCCACACAAGTTCATAAGGGTAAAGGAGCCATTAGGGTTAGAGCCAGAAGCAGCATTGTTTGAAGACATCTGAAAGAAAAGGACAAGATTAGTTTAGATATTAAGAGAATCCTTAATAAAACACCCAAATGTAATATTTAGGCTAGGACCCAATCACAATATATTATAACTTAGAAGAGGTATGTCGTAATCCAAGCTATAACGTATTTGAAAGGTAGGTGAATGACGATTCACCAATTTCCACCACGAAAACCGAAATATTAAATATTAGGTTTTTGGTTGGTTCTTAGAAATTCCTAGATTCTTTGAGATTCAATGAACTTTTCAAAGGCATGTTTCAATCTCGAGTGTGCCCTCCAAGTTTTGTGACTGGGATACCGAGGATCACAAAACGAGGTGTGAAGTAACCATACAAATCACTTGGTACCCTTAAAGTTTATCACTCAATCGATGTGCCGGTAAACCACACACGCTCCACCGATACTATAATAAACCTTAATTCACCCTTTACCTACCTTTTTAAGTCCAAGTTAGTGTGCCGATTAACCACACACGCTCCACCAACGACTTAAACAAAGTGTAAAGTGTAATTTCATGGATTAGCACCTTATTCACATTTTTCCTAAAGTAACTAAGATTGGGAATTTAATAAAACATTTAGTTACTTTATAATATTCATCATACTTTTAATGAGAATTTATAAGTCCTTGTCTTACCCGTTCGGCTAACGACCCTCCACCGGTCAAGCAAGCGGTGGGTGAGAGTGGACACCCATTAAGTTGCCATTTTATAGGCAACAACCTTATACCCACCTTATAGACCGGCTTCGTGAATGAGGCGTACTAGCGGTAAGACAACTTTGTTCTTGTACATATATATATAATTATTAAATCATAATAATATAAGTATAAGGGTTGAATTTTAACTTTTAAAATTCTAAGGGTTGGAACTAAAGTTTTTAACATGACTTTACTTGCTCCAAAACTTGAGGGCAAGTTTTGTAAACTTTCAAAAAATTTCATTTCTTGTAACTTATGAGTTTATTAGAGTAATAAAAATGAAGACTCTTCATTTTTCTAACTCTTGTGTTCTTTTAATGGTTTTAACTCAAGTGACTTTTGGTTTTCCATAACTTGAGGACAATTTATGGACTCCATTAAAACACATTATGATCAAGAATTAAACTACAACATAGGTTACAAATAATTCCTATGATCATCTAAACATCATAAGATCAAGAACATGAATATGAACACTTTCATGAATCAAAATTACACTTAAAACTTTTGTAATTTTGATAACTAGTTGTTGTAAATGGAATAACAAAGACATTACACCATCTAAAACAAGTTTTCAAGTACCAAAACAGTTTAGGGTAATGTTTCTAGTCCATTTCCAGTAACTAAAGTCGAAAATCTGCACTCTGTGGCTCCTACTCGCCGAGTGCATGAACCTACTCGGCGAGTAGGTTGAAGATACAAGTGAACTCGGCGAGTCTCCCCATGGACTCGGTGAGTTCATCAGGCAGACAACAAGTTTTTCGACTTTTTTCAACTTTTAAGCACAAATAACAAACAAACAAACCTAGGCTCTGATACCACTGATGGATTTTGAGCATTCTAACACTTCCTAAGTGTACATGCAACCCTAATAACCTTGGATCTATGTTTGTCTAATTATCATGCAAAGTTGAATTCCAAGGTTATATTCATATCTAGCATACATGGGGAACAATTTCTAACTTGAATGAAAGATAGAATAACTTACCTTGCTGTTTCTTATGTTCCTTGAAACCTTGTGAGCCTAGCACCCCAAGTGTGATGCCTCAAATGCTTCACACAACACCAAATGCTCTTGGAAAGACTTTTGAGAGAATACACACTACTTGAAATCGGCCTAGCCCTCTTGTTTCTTATGTGTGTAACCGATTTTGGTGGAGAATGGGATCCTTATATAGTGTTGACACATCTAGGGTTACACCATGTAAACTCTAATGTGTCATGACTCTTCATTTCCATGACCCATGGGTTTGTAACTCCCATGGATCATCATATGGGTAGAACCCAACTTGATAATCCATGGAGCCTTTTAGCCCACTATACAAGATATGAATGATTTACATAATCAACCCATATATTTAATTAGTTATCTTTTGATCACTTAATTAATTCCAAATTAATTTTTGATCAAACTAATCAAATAATATTATTAATATATTAGAACTTATAATATATTAATAATCTCCAAGTGTTATTCCTCTCATTTAGTCTATCCAATTGCATGGTGCCATGCAACCCAAATGGACCATGCCAGGTCGGGTCAAGTACTAACCATAAATAGTTATGGACTTAGACACCTTATCCAACAATGTGCTCTCCAAAGTTGTTGACAGCTCAACACAAAATTTGTGAAGTGTAAAAGCACACGATGAATCTGTCATACATTTGTAGTAGCACTTATGGTACATGCTGATTTCTTCACCACACCTCCCACATGTAACACTTTGAAACCCATCTTTTATATTCAGATCACCACCCTCCTATATTTTTTTCTTTATCGTCATCCTCATCATCACCATCTTCTTCTTCTTCATAATGTAGCTGCAAATTAACGATCATCAGTGGATGCATGTGTTCATATACTTTAAGTACCTCCATGATAATTGTATCTTTTTTTTTCAATAAAGATGTTAGATTCCAGACTCCTATTTTATTTATAACAAAGAAAGAGAATATTATGTGTTCCAAATTCATGAAACCAAGTAGGATTCTTTTTTTCTCTTCTTATTTACACTTGTTTGTCGTTTGCTTTTTTTGTTATTTCTTTTCCTTTTTTCAAATAAAAAGCAATCAATGAAGTTTGTTAAAAGAGGTTCCTCATAGAAATTTAATTTGCTTTTAGTAATTTATCAACCTAGCATTCCTATTTGTCCTTTATAATGTGGAACTTGTAGTAATGAACTTATATCATGAAATTACATAATTTATGATGTATTTTATGAATATTTTAAGCAATGGTAAATAATTGATATTGTAATGTGTACATGGTTTTATTAAGGTCTTGATAATTGTGTATATGGTTTCACATTTTGTTCTTTTTTTTCTGTTTCATACACAATCGCTGAAGCAATCAATGCTTGCCCTTCCATAAGTATCTCGGATGGCTGGATACATGCTACACTTTGCCACGATCAGCCTTAGTTAATAGGGTAAAATAATATTGAACTACAATTTGGGAGCATCTTTGGAATTGAAAGAAGGGGCTAACATGACTTTCATTTTCATAAAAAGGAAAACTGGACTTGTACTTTAAGAAATGGAATTACGATGAGTCAGAAGTTAGAATCTCGCCTAAGTACCTCTCTCCGTCTCCTGTAGAAACATCCATTTACCTACTTCTACTCTGGTCTGGGTAAAAGTCTTTTTGGGAACCAAGTGGGCCTTGAGGAAGACATTCAGAAAACCATAACTTGAGGAAATAAATTCAAACATCTGTTAAAAGTGGTTCCTTGTGGGAATTTAATTTGCTTTGCGTAATTTATCAACCAAGCATTCCTATTTGTCCCTTATGATGTATTTTATGAATGTTTTAAACATCATTAAATAAAAGATATGAAATATGTGCATTTTTTTCACAAGGTCTTCATAATTCTGGAAACGGTTTCACATTTTCCTCCTTTTTTGAGTAAATTACACGAATGGTCCCTATGGTTTGAGTTAATTTGCACGTTTGGTCCCTTACTTATTTTTTTTAACTCGAAAGGTTACTACTGTTTGTTTTTGTTACGCACTTTGTCCCTACTGTTTTTTTACACACTTGGTCTCTGTCTTACCTAAAACGACTATTATTTAAATAAGAAAAAAATGATAGGGTAGGTAAGGTAAGGTGAGAGGGGTGGGGTTGAGGGTGTATTTATTTAAATATATTAAAAAATCAAGGGCAAAATAGGTCTTTTTATGTATGACAGGGATCAAGCGCGTAACAAAAACAAACAATAGAGACCTTCCGAATTAAAAAAATAAATTAGGGACCAAATGCGCAAATTACCCTAAACCATACGGACCATTCGTGTAATTTACTCTTTTTTTCTTAGTTTAATACGATAAAGAATAAACACAAACACACAAACACACAAAAGCATGATTCTTTTCTTCTTCTTTTTCATTAATACAAATATACAATCTCTTTAATAAGTAAGGAACAAATCCCATAGCAACAGATGATATTGACACTTCATGCCTTGAAATAGAATCAATGGAGTATATACCTGCCATTTACGGCATTCCCTTCAAAACTATAAGCATTTTATCCTAACATTGATGAAATTAGCAACATATAAACTTCATTGTGTCTCACACCTAACTATTTTAAACATTGGTAAATAGAAAACATGATATTGTAATGTGCACATTGTTTTCTCTAACTCTTCACTATTCATATTAGGTTGTATGTTTTTTTTAGTTTAATGCGTAAGGAATAAACACATTTGAAAGTTGAAACATACAAAATCATAAATTTTTCCTTATTCTTTATCTTTAGGACCACCTATTTAATAAGTAGGGAAAACTCTATAATGATCCTTTTAAAAAGGTTTCATAATCGATTTAGTCCTTATATGTTTTTTTTATTCAATTAAGTCTAAAAAACCGGCAATTGTATCCACTTTCACCATTTTACCCGGTCAACGGGTCATCCAACTTTTAAAATTTACCATATTGGCCCAAATTTTAACTTTTATTACAAATTTGGTCCAAAATTTACACTTTTGGCCAAGATTTCAAATTTGGTCCAACTTTTAAAATTTACCATAATTGTTTGGCGTTATTATTTGTTGGTAGCAATTTTGCACGATGGTTGCAAATTTATTTGGACATTTTTTAAGTAGGCGCAAAATTGAAAACATGCAAAACCAATCTTGGCATTTTGACGACCACTAAGTTTAGAAACAGTCTTGGCATTTTGGCAACCACTAAGCTTCGATAAAAAAAGATGAATCTCAATAGAAAACATGCAAAACAAGAAGGTAATTAGGTGTAAATTGAGAAGGAAGATTTTGCCATTTTGGTCCACACATTTTTAAAAGGTGGATAAAGACTTTATAACCAATCTGGACCATACCTAATTGCTTAATTAGACAATAAAGTGGCATATCAATCATAATCATGCTGATAACGAAAGCTCCATGGCATACTTGTTAAAATTTAAAGCTAGTATATAATTATTAATTTGTCCTTAACTTTATATTTTAATATTGTAAAACATAAAGGGGAAATTACAAGTATCATATATGTTTGACTTCCTTGGATATAGTTATTTGAAGTTAAGCTAGATCTAGAAGATTGCCTTAATCAGATCTCTAACCATACTGTGGAAATGATTACGATTTTTGGTGTAAAATTGACAAAATCCTTCGTAAACGAAACTATTCAGTATATGGAATGAAGTTCAAAATAGATGTGCGATTTGAAAAGTAAATCATAATGATCAAGGATATCATAGAGAAAATGCATTGAAGTTTATGAGAATCGCTTGCTAAACTGTTTGGAGAGTTCAAAAATCTATCGAATAAAGTTTTCTCCATCTATTATAATATGTGCCCATTTATAATTTTTATTAGGGATATTCATAAAAAGCATCACAATTTACATAAAATTTAACAAATTTATCAATTTCAAATTTGTGCCTACTTAAAAAATGGCATATCAAATTTGCAATCATCGCAAAATTGCTAGAAACAAATATAACTCTAAACATTATTTTATATATGTTTTTTTGTATAATATGGTTTTATAAAACAAAAAAAAAATAGATATTCGAAATAAAATTTTGAAAAAAAAAACATGTAAGAAAAAGTAAATTTAGGATGAAATTGTAACAAAATTTTGAAATATGGGCCAAAAATGTAACATTTAGACCAAATTTCAATGGTCAAAATGAATACAATTGTCAGTTTTTAAGACTTAATTGAATAAAAAGAAACATACAAGGACTAAACATATTATGAGTGAGCCAACTATCTAGAATTGTTGTAGTAAGTTCCTTAATAAGTAAAGAATAAATTCCAACTTTAAGTTGCATATTAATTTTTTTTATTGCTCGGTATATAGAGGTTTGAGTTTATTCAAACGTTTTAACTGAGTTTAAAGCAACACAATGTCCATTAGTCAACTGGTTTGAATTTATATGAGATTTGAGTAACATAAACATATTATGATTGAGCCAACTAGTTGATCTTACCAAACAACTATCTAGAATTGTTTTAGTAAGTTCCTACTACAATTGAGAGTCAATTTTCTAAGAATGTTTAACCCAAATTTAAAACTAACCATCTATATCATCAAGAAAGAGTAAAGTTGTAAATATATTGACAACATTCTGCTTGCTTTTTACACTGGATGAATTAGTTTTATTTGTGTTTTAATTGTACCAATCATTTCATAATTCACATTCTAATCAAAAAATTTCCTCTTCATTCTTGGTCCAATATTCTGTATAGGTTATGGGGCGTAAGGTAAAAAAAAAATCCTTGATACAACAAACTTAGTGGTTTATTGCATTTAAAATTAGAACATTCATAAATCTTTACTTCTTTAGGTGTGATGGAAGCATCATACAGTATGGTCTTTCGTTACCTTTGAAGTGACAATTCGAACCACTTGAGTAATACCAACTTTCTTTTGGTGTATTCATGTTAGAGTACAGACAATGACGAACCTTTCAACAAGTATAAAAAAAGGTTATATGTTAAAAATGCTTGTTTAAAATAGTTCAATTTACCCGAATTGGTTCCAAACTTTTGAATATTGTTTTAACCTCATGATAATTTAGGAAATCATCATCTATGTAAACCGGTTTTGAAGGAATTATCCTTGATAGCACTGGATGACTGTGAAGTACTTTATGCAGCCAACCTGTTTAATACGTAAATTATATATATAAGAAACTTTACTATAAACTGATTGATTTCATGTATGTCGTTGATCAATATCTTCGTCACATCAAAGTAGGTTGTAACACCAACAATGCCTGTAAATGACATAAAAATATTTGATTGTTTATTAGAAAAATTAATTTAGATATATAGATTGGCAAACATTTATAATCATTTAGCTTTGCAAATTGCAGCATTACAATGATAGGAGTATCACTTAATGGTTGTCAAGATAATCAGTAGGCTGAACCATCCACAAAGTCACCTTAAGGTGTACACCCTTGCAAAATATATAACATATAAATAACTAGAAAAAACATGTAATTAATAATGTTATATTGTAATGAAAATTTTCAAACTCAGTTTTCTAGCTCAGTGTGGATGATGTGCTTGTCTTTGTTATTATCGGTATAACAGCACCATGTGTGCCAACAAAGCCAATAACATTTATAAAAACAAGAAATAATAATAAAACTATTAGTAGCATAACATAGTTATTTTTATCTAAATAAAAATTGTAAACATGCCAAATTATCTTTTCGTTAGGATAAGTTTGTAGTTAATCAACCGTAAAATCCACAAAATATAATTTTTAAATATCAATCGGAAATTTAAGAGAATTCATAACTTTTGTTTACCTTATGAAGCTGATCCTTTGTTGAAGATCAGACAAAGAAAAACTTGGAGGTTGTTTTGCAATAGTTAAGGAGTTAATGAACCAAAACTCTATGTCTTCTTCTCCTTCTTCTTCTTGGCTAGAAAACACCCAAAATGGAGCTCACAATAAAAATGGTGGATTAGGGTTTCAAGTAAGGTGTATGGAGGAGATGAGGATTGAGGGTGAGCTAACCCTAGTCCTCACTTCCCTTAAATATGTGACAATCCCCAAAATTAGGGTTTTGGCTTGCAACAGCTATCACGTCGTGACCCTCGTGACACTTAAGTGGAATGCACGTTTCCTCGAACATGGTCATGTCGTGACATACATATGCCCATGTCGTAACCACGGTTTAAACCCTTAAAATAATTGGAATTTCTAAAGAAATGTTTACATGGAATTGGGTGTTATAGTTGTGTTTTTGTCCCAAGTGCAAGAAATAGCAATGTACTTTGGTATTTCTTGTATTTAAGGTTCTTTACCATAAAATAAATAGAAAATAAGTTATCGTTTCTTGTAAAACAAGATAATTTAATTTCAAAGTCTTATATATCTATATAATGAGCAATAAATGCATCTTAATTTGGTATTTGTGTTTGTAATTGTTTTTATATTCCAATTGCAAGATATAGCATTATACTTTGGTTTTTTGTTGCTTATTTAAAAATAGCAATGTACTTTGGCATCGATAAATGCATGTGGATTTTGTAATTGTGTTTATATCCCAAGTGCAAGAAATAGCAATGTAATTTTGGTATTTATTTTATTTAAGTGAAAGAAATAGTAATGTAATTTGGTAGTTTTGTTTATGTTTGATAGATTAACTTATAAGTTTATATATGTTGTTATTTATTATGTAGTTGGAAAATCTTCGTGCAATACTCAACGACTCGACGTGTATGGAGAAACTTTATGCGTTTTTTTTTCAATCGGGGAAACCACAAAGTGATGATCAAGGAGGAAACGAGGGGAATGAAGATGATGGTTCGTCGGATAATTAGTTTGTGTGTTGTATGTTAGACTTGTTGTGACACTTTGGTACTTGTTGGAATTATAACACTTATGTTGTTTATTTTGGTATTTGTATATAGAATTATAACACTTTGGTGCCAAATTTGATGTCGTTATGTAATTTTTTCTACATTTAATATGGTTGCATATTAGTTTTTTTGCACCCAAAAACTATTGATTATAAATAATAAAAATATGAAAAATAATATTACCGGTGACACTATTATTGATGACATACACTATTACTGGCAACATACGTATTATCGACGGCAAATGGTATTACCTGGGACAACATGTAACATCCCAAAATTCAAGACAAAACATTTCATTTTTAATTAAGTTATTATAAAACCAACAGTATAAGAAGACATCCATAATAATATACCATGTCAAAACCAAAGTGTCAATAATCTAACATGTTATCATAAAACAATCAGAGTGTAATCCCAAAGATCTCATGTGTGGAAAACATAGTGTGATGCGTTGCGATCATCAGCTCCTTTCCTTTGAAAACGAAGTACCTGAAACAAAAACTGAAAACCGTAAGAATGAAACTTAGTGAGTTCCCCCATTATACCACATACCATACCGTAAACATACTGTTAGGCATATCTAGGTGTCCGGCCTACCCTGCTAAGCATATCTGGGTGCTCAACCTACCGTTGTCAGGCATATCGAGGTGCCCGACCTACCTCTTGTCAAGCATATATGGGTGCTTGACCTATCCTACCAGGCATATTTGGATGTCCGACGTACCCTCCGGTTTATCTCAACCGGTTAAGGGGACTATTTCACCCCCAACCGCTACCACATAATAACATATCATAAACCAACTGTCAGGCATTTCTGGGGTGCCCGACCAACCCATGTCAAGCATATCTGGGTAAAATGACCATTTTACCCCTGGCCCACAAGATACTTAGCTAAGGCCCAAATCCGAAACCAATTAAGTCCAAAACTCCAAAATCCATAAGAGCCCATTAATGGCCTAATTTTCCAAATTGGGCCCCAACACTTACATGGGACTACCCTCTAGCTTCCATTCCATACTTCATGACCCTCTAAGGTTCAACCTTGTTCTAAGTCAACATCAAAGTCAATATTCCGGTCAAAGTCAACATCCTGGTTGACTCAACTCGCCGAGTTGGATCATCAACTCGTCGAGTTCTTAATACATGAAACTCTGGAAATCTCGATCCTACTCGTCGAGTTCCTTCATGAACTTGTTGAATTCTCCTTCAGATAGAATCGAGACTTTCCGTTTGAACTCGTCAAGTCCTTCATTGGACTCGTCGAGTCCTCAACTCTTCAAACTCAAAACCATGGCCAACTCACTGATCCATCTCTTAGACTCAACGAGTTTGCTCAGTAACAGAAAAGGTTGGGGGACGACGACCCAACTCGTCGAGTCGTATGAACAACTCGTCGATTCCCCTTTATCTTAATCCATTAAGTCACTTTTTTTTAGTCCAACACTTCCAAACATAGATATGGTCCTCTAAGGTTAGGATACCACGTAAAGTTGCTAACTTTATGTCCATGCATGGTGTCAAGAAGATAAAACACCAAAACTAACCTCCAAAAGAGATATAAGGCATGGAGAAGGGCCAAGACTCAATAAAGTTTGCAACTTTGAGTCTCATAAGGCCATGGATAACTAGATTTGAAGTCATAACCCCAAAACATGCTTGCATCCTTGAATGGTTCCACAACAAACTACTAAAAGCCTGAACTCCTCCATGGAGAGATCTAGTGTAACGTCCCAAAAATACGAGCCAAAAATTTCATTTTTAAAACATATACTTAGCAAAACATTAGGAATAAAACATTCACCGATCATATCATTTCATAAAAGATGTCGCACGTCTAGAAACCAATTTATAAAAACATAACAATGTCAGAGTACAAATCCCCAGGAAGATCTCATAGTGTGGAATGAAAGCGTGTATGTGATGTGCCGCTACCACGCCAGCTCCTTCCCCTTCGAAGAAGAGGTACCTGAAACCAAAACTGAAAAATGTAAGCACGAAGCTTAGTGAAATCCCCCATCATACCACATACCATACAATCATGTATCATACGTACTGTCGGGCAATTTTGGGGTGCCCGACCTACCCAGTACGGCCATTCTAGGGTGCCAACCTACCCGTGTCAAGCCGTTCTGGGGTGCTGACTACCCATGTCAAGCCATTCAGGGGTGCTGACTACCCATCGGTCCTAACAACCGATACGCGGGGACTATTTCACCCCTACTGCTACTATCACATATATCATGACATAACATATTATCAGACATATCTGGGGTGTCCGATCTACCCTTTGGTCCTAACGACCGAACTTGGGGACTATTCCCCTCCTACTACCACTATCACATATAACATATCATGCCAGCATATAAACATATCATTGCATACTGTCAGACATATCTGGGGTGTCTGACCTACCCTTCGGCCCTAACAACCGAACTCTACTACTATCACATATACATATCATGCCAGCATATAAACATATCAGGTAGTAGCAAACCTAGATGATATCACAAAGACAATCATCTAACATACAACTCCTACTGGTGGGTCGGCATTGTGGCCGTAGACCCACCGCTACTGGAAGGTAACTCACCTCAAAGTAGCTGCTGATCTGCGTGGGAACTGACTGTCTCCTTCTGCTGCTGCCCCAGAAATCCTCCGGCTATAATTCCCACAAAACACTCAGTCAAATAATGGTAACCGACCTCAGGGTAAAATGACCATTTACCCCTAACCAAACCAAGAATCAAAGTCAAAGTCAACTTCCAGTCGACCCGACTCGCCGAGTTGGCTCGCCAACTCGTCGAGTCCCTATCCATTCGATTGACCATAATCCCGTTTCTACTCGTCGAGTTAGGCATTGACTCGATGAGTTTTCCTTCTAAACCGATGCCCAATAGTCCTTCATGCTACTTGTTGAGTTGTATGAACAACTCATCGAGTTCATCTTCATCCAAAGAACATTCTATGCTGAGACTCGTCGAGTTGTATGAACAACTCGCCGAGTCTGTTCTTGAGGCAAGAAGATTGCCTTGAACTCACCGAGTCAGGGCATTGACTCGCCGAGTTCCTTCATGAGTGAGTCTGGCTTCCGACCCACTGAGTCACACCCCATGACTCACTACTCCACCCAACAAACACGAAAAGGGGAAAACTCGAGGACTCGCGACTCGACTCGCCGAGTCCGATGAACGACTCATCGAGTCTTTCACATGCAAATACCATATACTTGATTTTGCTTGAATCCAGCTCATGCCATACATAGGTCTGGGTTCTTAGGGCTTGATTAACACGTAAAGTTTCCAACTTTACATGCAAATAAACACCAATGAAGGTTTTAGGGCTCAAAATACACGAAAAGAGTAGATCTAGGGCTTTCATGCAATATGGATTCATAAAGGCAGTGGATCCGAGCTCTTGGAGCTCAATCATGCCTAAATCTAAAGGTTAATCAGCTTATTACGGACCCTAAATCATACCCAAGCTTGGAAATGGCTCAAGAAGGACTTTAATGGAGCTCTAAGGGACTATAAGCATGAAAACAGGGGGAAACTGAGTTATACCTCAAGGAAATCTCTGAAATAACACCAAGATGTCTGGTCTCCTTCCTCTCCTCTTGATCTACTCTCCTTTCTCTCTCAAAGTCTTCAAGAAATCACGCCAAGCACTTCAATCTCACAAGGAACGATGTTAGAACGATATAGGGGGATCTGAGGGTGTAGGGGGCGAGCTTGGGGGCGCACATGATGGTTTAAATAGGGTGCAAACCCTTGAATTTAGGGTTTCATTAGACAGCGGGGACTCACCGAGTCCAGAATATGGACTCATCGAGTCGCCAACTTAAACGTGTTCCAACTCCCGTCTCTACTCGGCGAGTCGGGCCTGCAACTCGCCGAGTGCAAGGCTAAAAATGCAAAATACTTAGATAAACTTTACATACCAGGAACCATGTGCTAAAAATCTCCTCCACTTATTTTAGACTTCGTCCTCGAAGTCTGCTGCTCGATCCTGAAACAGCTAGGGGTAATGCTCCATCATTTCTTCCACCGGCTCCCAAGTCCACTCAGAACCCTTTCGGTGCTGCCATTGCACCTTCACTAATTCCACCCTCTTGTTCCTCAGATCCTTCGACTTTCGGTCGAGGATTGCGATTGGGTGCTCAATGTAATTCAGGATGTCATCAACCTGTATATCCTCTAATGACACCACCGTTGAATCATCCACTAGGCACTTCCGCAGCTCGGAGACATGGAAGGTGATGTGGATCTGACTAAGCTCGGCTAGCAGATCCAGCCGGTATGCCACCTTGCCCACCCGGGCTACAACCCTGAACGGACCGATGTATCTCGGGCCCAACTTGCCCCGCTTCATGAATCGAATGATTCCCTTCCAAGGCGACACCTTCAGGAGAACCATATCCCCTACCTGAAACTCCAGGTCTGATTGGCGCTTGTCGGCGTAACTTTTTTGCCGACTATGTGCAGTCTGAAGCCTGCTTCGAACCTGCTGGATTTTCTCAGTCGTCTTGAGCACCACCTCTGTGCTCCCCATGACCCTCTGGCCAACTTCACCCCAACATATCGGGGTCCTGCACCTCCGTCCGTACTACATCTCGAATGGGGGACGGTCAATACTCGCGTGGTAGCTGTTGTTGTACGTGAACTCAGGCAAGGGAAGATAGGTATCCCAGCTACCACCAAAGTCTAGCACGCATGCCCGCAACATATCCTCCAAATTTCGGATGGTCTGCTCGCTCTGACCATCCGTTTGCAGGTGAAAGGCGGTACTAAAATGCAGACGAGTGCCCAACTCATCATGAAAATTCTTCCAAAACCTGGAAGTGAACCGCACATCTCGGTCTGATATCACTGACACTGGCACCCCGCGCCACGCCACTATCTCCCTGATATAGATATCGGCCAACTTTTCGGCCGAGATACTCTCCTGGATCGGAATAAAGTGGACGCTCTTGGTTAATCGATCCACAATGACCCAAATCGAATCTACTCATCGCGCAGTCCGGGGAAGCTTTGTGATAAAATCCATCGTAATATATTCCTATTTCCACAATGGGATATATAACGGCTGCATCTTGTCGTGCGGTATCTGATGCTCAGCCTTGACCTTCCTGCAGGTCAAACACCGCTCGACGTACCAAGCCACATCCCGCTTCATGCAGGGCCACCAATAGTCTAGACGAAGATCCCTATACATCTTCTTCGCCCCTGGGTGAATAGAGAATCGGGATTTGTGCGCCTCCCCCATCAAGACCTGGTGCACGCCTCCGTGATACGGTACCCACACCCTACGGTGTAGTGTCAATAATCCTCGGCTATCATAATCGAAGGAGGTGACTTGACCCACTATTCGCTCGCTCTTCCGATGTTCCTCCTTCATAGCCTCCTGCTGAGCTTCCCGAATCTACTCTAACGGTCGAGTCACCACCGTCATCCTCATATACACATCCCTGATCAGTGCCGCCTTACGACTAAGCGCATCGGCCACCACATTGGCCTTCCCCGGGTGATAAAGGATCTCGCAATCATAATCCTTCACCACGTCCAACCACCGATGCTGCCTCATGTTCAGATTCGGCTGATCCATGAGGTACCTACCTCAAACTCTTGTGGTCCGTGTAAATGGTACATCGAACCCCGTAGAGGTAATGCCGCTAAATCTTGAGGGCGAAGACCACCGCCCCCAACTCTAAATCATGTGTCGGGTAGTTCACATCATGAGGCTTCAGCTGCCTCGAGGCATAAGCAATGACATGCCCCTCTGCATCAATTCTGTGCCTAAGCCTGAGATAGACGAATCACAGTATACCACAAAATCCTCTACGCCCTCGGGCAGGGTTAAGATTGGCGCCTCGCACAATTTCCACCTCAGAATCTTGAATGTTGCCTGCTGCTCAGGCCCCCATCAAAAGACCACAACTTTCCTAGTCAACCGTGTCAGGGGTACGGCTATCTTGGAGAAATCCTGAATGAATCTCTGATAGTAGCCTGCTAATCCTAGGAAACTCTGAATCTCGGATGGAGACTTCGGAACCTCCCATCTCATCATGGCCTCCACCTTGGTCAGGTCTACTGAAATCCCGTTCTGGTTGACGAGGTGCCCAAGAAACTGCACCTCGCGCAACCAAAACTCACATTTGGAGAATATGGCGTACAAGCTCTCCCTCCTCAAGGTCTCCAAAACCTCTCTCAGATGCTCCTCGTGCTCCTCCTGCGTCTTGGAATAAACCAAGATGTCATCAATGAAAACTATCACATAACGATCCAGCATCGATCTACACACGTGGTTCATGAGGTCCATGAACGCGACAGGAGCATTGGTGAGCCCAAACGGCATCACCACGAACTCATAATGGCCATATCGCGTCTGAAACGCGGTCTTCTGTACATCCTCCTCTCTGACCCTCATCTGATGATAAGCTGAATGCAAATCGATCTTGGAGAACCAAGATGCTCCTTGTAACTGATCAAAGAGGTCATCAATCCTCGGGAGTGGGTAACGGTTCTTCACCGTTACCTTATTCAGCTCCCGGTAATCTATACACATCCGATGCGACCCGTCATTCTTCTTCACAAACAGGATCGGGGCTCCCCAAGGTGAACTGCTCGGTCGAATAAATCCCTTGTCTAGCAGCTCCTGCAGCTGCGTAGACAACTCCTGCATCTCGGGAGGAGCCAACCGATAGGGTGCCCTGGCTATCGGAGCCGCACCAAGAACTAGGTCGATCCTAAACTCTACCTAACGCTCCGGAGGTATTCCAGGAAGCTCCTCCGGGAACACATCGGTGTAGTCTCGCACCATTGGAACCTCGCTCACCATCGTCTTACCCGTCTCCCGGGTATCCATAACGTACGCGACATATCCCGCGCAACCCTGCTGAAGGTAGCGCCTAGCTCTCGCTTCTGAACATACTGTGGGTCCACGATGTGGCCTCTCGCCGTGGATCACCAACTCTCCCCCACTTGGGGTCCTGATCCGCACTAGCTGTTGTGTGCAATCTATCACAGCCCCATTAGGGCTCAACCAATCTATGCATATAATCACCTTGTTCCCCCGCAATGGGATGGGAACCAAATCCACCAAATAGCTCTCCTCAAATAACCTTAGAACACAATCCCTGAATACTGCTGACGCTCGTACCGATCGATCATCGGCAATCTCTACCTCTAAAGGGCAATCCAACATGCCCGAAGACTCAATAAACCTCTTGCTAAGTGCAAGGGAAACAAATGATCGGGTGGCACCCGATTCAAACAACACCTGAACAGGGATATCGTTCACATGGAACGATCCTAACGCATATAAACAGAGCACATATCAATATCATAACATCATAAAAATAAAATAGAGGGAAAGAATCATACCCGTCACCACATCGGGTGCGGCACGTGCCTCCTCGGTAGTCAGCTGAAACGCCAGGCTCCTCACCACTGGAGCCTCTTCCTTTCCCTGCCGGCCATCTGTAATCCGCAAGGTAGCTGTAGCTGGCGCCTTAACCGGCGTTGATGCTGTCAACTGGGGGCAATTGGCCTTCTTGTGGCCCCTCTGGTTGCAGTGGAAACACAACAACTCAGATGTCTGTATCACAGGTGCATGGGCGGTACAATCCCTGCTAAAATGCCTCGTCTTGTCGCACCTATAGCAGCCCGACGATCCCAGCCTACATGCCCCCTCATGAGGCTTGCCGCATTTCTTGCAGCGGCTCGGTCCTAACGGGCCTTTCGGCCTACCATCGACAGTCGGCGCAAACTCTGCCCTGAACCTGGTCGCCAAGTCCGACCAGGTTATAGCCTCGATAGCCGAGGCTCCCAACGAGTCACCCACAGACTCCCACCAATCCCTAGCTCGATCTCGTAAACACCCTGCTAAAAACCTCACTTTCGACCCCTCAGGGCAGAAGCTAATCATCTGTGCAGACTCAATGTCTACAATCCATTGTCTGGCAGCTATGGGGTCCTTCGCCCCGTGAAAATCCGGCGCACCACTGCCCCTGAAGTCCTTGAAGGACAGTGTGCGAGATCCCGACTAGCCAGATGCCATGTCGCTCCTGAATGCCCTGAGGCGCTCCTCCATCAACTCAACTATCCATTCCTTGATCGACCTGAAGATAATGGGGGTCGACTCAAGGATGCCTCTGGTGATCTCTGACACGATGAAATCGCGTAGCCCCTCATCTACTGGCTCGGAACTTGATCCCGAACCCGATCCCTCTCCTGAACTGCCAACTGCTGGCCTCGAGCGTAGTACCACCATTCTGAAATACATAAATAATAATTGTCAGTGATACTGATACCTCTGGAGGGATCACACCAACCACAAGTTCCCTGGTTTCATCTTGGCCTTCCTCAGTTCGGGTACGGATCATCTGCTTTCAGTAGTACCGTCCCATACTACCTTCCACATCTATCCGTACCTTCTTCAAGGATTGCCTTGACACCACCAGATCCCTTTCACTACCACTGATCACTGATATACTCATCCTAGGCTTGCCCTAGGGAATTCTCTAACTCCACCCTACCAGGTCCTCGGCTGCTGAAGGCCTCTTTGTAATGCCAATTAGGCATTACCTGAATACCATCACATGTGGTGAGGCTCAGATAATCCTTCGAGTAACAGACTCGGCTTTACAACGGTTAGACTCAGACAAGAGCTGTGCAATAGGGCCAAATCCAACACTCTAAGATTATTCAACCCTGATCACATGTGACGTGACGTACTCACCTAATGTCTAACTCCCATCACTCAAAGTCCCACGAAGCACAAAGCAAGCAGCATTCAGACAAAAGGGAACAATCTCAAGCAAATCCATCCTCATAGAGAGAAGCTGAACTAGCATACAATGTTAAACTCATACTATCAGGCATAACCTAAACAGGCTATCCTACTACCGTCTACTTACTTCTAGCATGCAATTTTCATACACTGAAGCATAAAGCAGGCACATAAGGCATCACTCCTAGAACCTTAGTCCTATTCTAGCATGTTGTTCTACTGAAACAGATAAACATAACATAAGCTTGTATGGGTACTTTGGAGAATACTTACTTGAGATCGGCCGATCGCGCACATCACACACTTCGCTCCTTCTTAAAACTCTTTACTTAGCTTTTTAGAAAATATTTTCTTCTTTAAAATCTTTTAATCCCTCTATTTAAGTTCAGACACCCCCGAAGGTGTGTCCGAATCCCTCAAACCAGGGCTCTGATACCAACTTGTAACGGCCCAAAAATACGAGCCAAAAATTTCATTTTTAAAACATATACTTAGAAAAACATTAGGAATAAAACATTCATCGATCATATCATTTCATAAAAGATGTTGCGTGTCTGGAAACCAATTTATAAAAACATAACAATGTCAGAGTACAAATCCCCAGGAAGATCTCATAGTGCGGAATACAAAGCCTATATGTAATGTGCCGCTACCACGCTAGCTCCTTCCCCTTCCAAGAAGAGGTACCTGAAACCAAAACTGAAAACTGTAAGCATGAAGCTTAGTGAGTTCCTTCATCATACCACATACCATACAATCACATATCATACATACTGTCGGGCAATTCTGGGGTGCCCGACCTACCCGGTACGGCCATTCTGGGGTGCCAACCTACCCGTGTCAAGCCGTTATGGGGTGCTGACTACCCATGTCCATCCATTCTGGGGTGCTGACTACCCATCGGTCCTAACAACCGATCCTCGGGGACTATTTCACCCCTACTGCTACTATCACATATATCATGACATAACATATTATCAGACATATCTGGGGTGTCCGATCTACCCTTCGGTCCTAACGACCGAACTTGGGGACTATTCCCCTCCTACTACCACTATCACATATAACATATCATGCCAGCATATAAACATATCATCGCATACTGTCAGACATATCTGGGTGTCTGACCTATCCTTCGGCCCTAACAACCGAACTCTACTACTATCACATATACATATCATGCCAGCATATAAACATATCAGGTGGTAGCAAACCTAGATGATATCACAAATACAATCATCTAACATACAACTCCTACTGGTGGGCCGACATTGTGGCCGTAGACCCACCGCTACTGGAAGGTAACTCACCTCAAAGTAGTTGCTGATCTGCGTGGGAACTGACTGTCTCCTTCTGCTGCTGCCCCGGAAATCCTCTGGCTATAATTCCCACAAAACACTCAGTCAAATAATGGTAACCGACCTCAGGGTAAAATGACCATTTACCCCTAACCAAACCAAGAATCAAAGTCAAAGTCAACTTCCATTCGACCCGACTCGCCGAGTTGGCTCGCCAACTCGTCGAGTCCCTATCCATTCGATTGACCATAATCCCGTTTCTACTTGTCGAGTTATGCATTGACTCGACGAGTTTTCCTTCTAAACCGATGCCCAATAGTCCTTCATCCTACTCGTCGAGTTGTATGAACAACTCGTCAAGTTCATCTTCATCCAAAGAACATTCTATGTTGAGACTCGCCGAGTTGTATGAACAACTCGCCGAGTCTGTTCTTGAGGCAAGAAGATTGCCTTGAACTCACCGAGTCAGGGCATTGACTCGCCGAGTTCCTTCATGAGTGAGTCTGGCTTCCGACCCACTGAGTCACACCCCATGACTCACTACTCCACCCAGCAAACACGAAAAGGGGGAAAACTCGGGGACTCGCGACTCGACTCGCCGAGTCTTTCACATGCAAATACCATATACTCGATTTTGCTTGAATCCAGCTCATGCCATACATAGGTCTGGGTTCTTAGGGCTTGATTAACACGTAAAGTTTCCAACTTTACGTGTAAATAAACACCAATGAAGGTTTAGGGCTCAAAATGCACTAAAAGAGTAGATCTAGGGCTTTCATGCAATATGGCTTCATAAACGCAGTGGATCCGAGCTCTTGGAGCTCAATCATGCCTAAATCTAAAGGTTAATCAGCTTATTACGGACCCTAAATCATACCCAAGCTTGGAAATGGCTAAAGAAGGACTTTAATGGAGCTCTAAGGGACTATAATCATGAAAACAGGGGGAAACTGAGTTATACCTCAAGGAAATCTCTGAAATAACACCAAGATGTCTGGTCTCCTTCCTCTCCTCTTGATCTACTCTCTTTTATCTTTCAAAGTCTTCAAGAAATCACGCCAAGTACTTCAATCTCACAAGGAACGATGTTAGAACGATATTGGGGCTCTGAGGGTGAAGGGGGCAAGCTTGGGGGCGCACATGATGGTTTAAATAGGGTGCAAACCCTTGAATTTATGGTTTCATTAGACAGCGGGGACTCACCGATTCTAGAATATGGACTCGTCGAGTCGCCAACTTAAACGTGTTCCAACTCCCGTCTCTACTCGGTGAGTCGGGCCTGCAACTCACCGAGTCCAAGGCTAAAAATGCAAAATGCTTAGATAAATTTTACATACCAGGAACCAGGTGCTACATCTAGAAAATGAAGAGTCAAGGTATAGACTTTATACCTTAATATGGTTGCCTTAACAGATGGCCACTCAGACAGTTAGAGTCTTATCAAGCCTGCCACCATTCGTACGGTTCTCTCTTTAGATGTCAGCAACAAATGGCCTTTCAGACAGTTAGACATTTAGACTGCTTTTCTTCATGGAGATCTTGAGGAAACCATATACATGCGCCAACTTCCGGGTTTTATTGATCAAACCAAACCTGATCACATATGCTTGTTGCATAAGTCCTTGTATGGCCTCAATCAGGCTCCTCGGGCTTGGTTTATAAAGTTTTCTATTGCGCTTCATCAGTTGGGATTTTATGCGTCCAAAACGGATCCCTCCTTTTTTATACTAAACTCATCTGGCTCTCTTGTCTATCTTCTGGTTTATGTGGATGACATCATCATCACCGGTAACAACCCCATTGTTGTTGCCTCAATCATTCAGAAACTCAATTCTCTCTTTTCACTAAGGATATGGTTCAACTACACTATTTTTTGGAAGTTGAAGTTGTTCACAAGGGTTCTGACTTGGTTCTTTCCCAACGGAAATATATTCGTGAGATCTTACACCGTGTTGGTCTTGCCGAGTGCAAGCCAATATAACCTCCTATGAGCACCTCTCATGTGTTGTTACCTAATGATAGCCCCTTACTTGATGATCTCTCTTGTTATAGGCAGACAGTTGGAGCTCTTCAGTATGCTACTCTTTCTCGCCCTGATATTGCCTTTGCAGTTAACAAAGTCTGCCAATTCATGCACGCTCCTACTGAGAACCATTGGGCCGGTGTCAAACGCATCCTTCGTTATCTTAAGGGCACCATCGACTTGGGATTATGGTTTTAACATAATACGGGGTATCAGCTTCAAGCCTTTTCGGATTCCAATTGGCACTCCAATCTTCAGGACTTCTCAGACTCTGATTGGGCAGGTTGCCCAATCGATCGTCGATCCACGGGGGTATTTGCTATCTATTTAGGTTCGAATCTCATATTTTGGTCAGCTCGGAAGTAGAAAACTGTATCTCAATCTTCAACAGAGTCCGAGTACAAGGCTATTGCACATACTGTCGTTGAATTGATTTGGTTGAAGTCCTTGATTCGAGAACTTGGTTTGGCTAGCACACAACCCACACTTTCGTGTGACAACCTTGGTGCAACATATCTCACGGCTAATCTAGTTTTTCACGCTCTTACTAAACCTGTTGAAGTTGACTATCATTTTGTTCGTGAACAAGTAACTCAGGGAAAACTAAATGTCAAGTTCATCTCTACAAACGACCAAATTGCTGATATTTTTACAAAGCCCCTGTCATCTCAGAAGTTTGAGTTTTTGCGTTCCAAGTTGCACATTGCTAACCGCCCTGAACTTGCAGGGGAATATTAACCTAAGTTGGTAGTTTAGAATAAGATTGTTATTATTATTATTCTCTAGGGTATCAAAGTGTAATTATTCTTTTCTTTGTATTTGGTTGTAATCTATCCAAATCAATATGGAATCAACGTTATCAATGCCTTATTCATGTTAGTAACTCACCTCATGCTGTTGAACGCCACTATAAGAAATCCTTAGTTGTTCTCTAGGTAACTCTTCAAGCTATCAATACCAAAATGTCACCCAATTACCAAAATGTCACCCAATTAGCTATCAATAATCCTTATTTGTGTAAAATGACCATTTTACCCCTAGCCCACAAGATACTTAGCTAAGGCCCAAATCCGAAACAACTCAAGTCCAAACTCCAAAATCCATAAGAGCCCTTAATGGCCCAATTTTCCAAATTGGGCCCCAACCCTTACATGGGACTACCCTCTAGCATCCAATCCATACTTCATGACCCTCTAAGGGTCAACCTTGTTCTAAGTCAACATCAAAGTCAATATTCCGGTCAAAGTCAACATCCTGGTTGACTCAACTCGCCGAGTTGGTCCATCAACTCGTCGAGTTCTTGATCCATGAAACTCTGGAAATCTCGATCCTACTAGTCGAGTTCCTTCATGAACTCGTTGAGTTCTCCTTCAGACAGAATCGGGACTTTCCATTTGAACTCGTCGAGTCCTCAACTCTTCAAACTCAAAACCATGGCCAACTCACTGAGTCATCTCCTAAACTCAATGAGTTTGCTCAGTAACAGAAAAGGTTAGGGGACCACGACCCAACTCATCGAGTCGTATGAACAACTCGTCGAGTCCCCTTTTTATTAATCCATTAAGTCGCTTTCTGTTGAGTCCAAAACTTCCAAACATAGATCTGGTCCCCTAAGGTTGGAATACCATGTAAAGTTGCTAACTTTACGTCCATGCATGGTGTCAAGAAGCTAAAACACCAAAACTAACCTCCAAAAGAGATCTAAGGCATGGAGAAGGGCCAAGACTCAATAAAGTTGGTAACTTTGAGTCTCATAAGGCCATGGACGACTAGATTTGAAGTCATAACCCCAAAACATGCTTGCATCCATGAATGGTTCCACATCAAACTACTAAAATCCCTAAACTCCTCCATGGAGAGATCAAGCAAATGGATAGTCAAGGTATAGACTTTATACCTTAATATGGCTGCCTTAACAGAGAAACCCTTGGATCCAAAACTCCTTCCTTCAACCAAGCACCTCCAACTTCAACTTCTTCAAGAAATCACCAAAGAATCACTCTTTTTTCACTCCTACACACTCAAGAGGCTCAAGCTCACAAATTAGGGTTTATTGGATTAAGGGAGGCGATGAGGGAGGCCACAATGAGGTGTTAAGGTCCCTAAATATGGTGCAAACCTTGAAAATTATGGTTTCACTCTGACAGTCCTATTCGTCGAGTTGGGGCTCCCCAACTCATCGAGTAGGTTTCTTAACCCGCGTCCAAATTCCCATTTCTACTCGAAGATTTTGGGGCCTCCAACTCGTCGAGTCCCTTAGCAAAATGAGAATTCTTATATAAAATACCTACCAGGAATCGAGCGTTACACAACAGAGTTATTAGCGACGACATTTTGAGCAATAGTGACAAGGATTGTAGGTGATGTGTCAC
This sequence comes from Lactuca serriola, assembly GCF_051521515.1. Lineage (NCBI taxonomy): Eukaryota > Viridiplantae > Streptophyta > Magnoliopsida > Asterales > Asteraceae > Lactuca > Lactuca serriola. The sequence continues at coordinate 121,261,305 of NC_136415.1, read as the reverse complement.
CGCTTTTTCCTTTACCGGCGACAAATTGATTTTTGACGTTGATGATGACTCTTTTTCTTGTAGTTGATGTTTTTTCATGATTGTTGGGAATCGACCCCAACAACCTGCAACTGTACATCGGCTACCTTTGATTAGCAAAACTAAGTTCTTTGTGTCCTTTAAATCTACAATTGATGTTGTGTATTACTTTTTGGTATTAATATCCATTATTAATTATTATTATTATTATTATTATTATTATTATCTTAGATTAGTATATATTAATGACACAAATTAAATAGCATTCTTTAGGCATAATCGTCTAGAATTTCAAGTGGATGTTTGAGTAAAAATAGTAGTTACCATTAACTAAAACATTTGTATCAAGGCATTTGTAGCAATGTATTTCTATTAGATTTGCAAAAATTCATTAAAGTGATCATTAGTAGGTTTAAGAACATTTATAGCAATGTACTTTTAACGAAAAATATTGTTTAAATTATCGCCACAAACACACAACCTTATAATCCTAGTTGTAATCTAAACTATAATTTTTTTTCTTCAAAACAATAGTTTTGGTTGCTATATCAGATGCCATTTGCGAAATTGATAACGGTGATTGGACTAATTATATATATTTACTAATTCTAAAGGTACACTTGAACATGACTTGGGTGTGATTGGACCCTTCCATTTTTTTTAATTCTGATTTACTGTAACATCTATTGTGTTACGTGGTGGTTACTTGCTTCCCCATCGCTTTTGCTATCCAATAGGATGATTACACAAATGCTTCCACCGCCTTAATACCTACATAGCACCGATCAGAATTATGTTTGCAACGATTTTTTACTATTTTTGAAATGAGGTTAATAGAATTACACATTTTTCTTTTTTTTTTTCATTAAAAAAATATGATTATTAAGGGTTGATTTACATTCATAAAGAATGGACAATCTTTATTTTTTTCTTAACTTGTCGAGAAATGAAATGATTATTACGATCTTAATTCTAAATCTATAATTTCAACAAAGCTAATATTTCTAAAAAAAATCTTCTAAAAATAACTGAAATTATTTTTAAGTTTTATTTTAGACAAAACTTCAAAAATGATCTCTATGGTTTCTGAAAATCTGAAGTTTAGTTCCTAATTTTTAAAAACCTCATAGATAATCCTTGTGATTTCAAAACTTTTAACATATGGTCCTTTTCGCTAACTTCGTTAGCGTTTGGCCGTTAAGTGAAGGACATTTCTGTCTTTTCACTACACATGACCATTTATGAAGTTTTGCCTTATTTAAAAAAAAGGAAAAAATAATTATTTAAATCTCTCTCTCTCTCTCCCTCTCTCTCTCTCTCCGTAAAAAAAAAGACTAAACCCAAGGAAACAAAAACATGAGATGTCACACCCCCGAACCAGACGACGGAAATGCCCGGGGGCTTGTGTGTGACTTCATCTTGAAATATCATTACAGTGAATATAAATGAAACATAACATCATCATTACCATGCATAATATAATACAATTGTCATTGTTTACATCAAGTACAATCTTTTAAATAACATGACCAAAACATTCAATGTATGATGTTTAACAGTACACAAAACAAAATCTCATATTCTTGTTGATTCTTCTACTTAACGAGTCCCTGAGAAAACAAGTTATTTTGAAAACGTCAACATATATAATGTTGGTGAGTTCATAAGTATATTTGAGAAAATGATTTGTATAACTTTGTAATCACAAGAAAATCCTATATTTTCTTAAAATAGTTTGGTATGTTTATGTCTGATCTTGTATTAATGCATGTGTGTTATTGTTTAATAGAATGCCAAAAGTGATAGAAGAAAATGTAAATAGAATGCCCCCAGACAACCTTGTGTTGCCCGAAAAAGAAGAATAGATAATGATATCGTACCAACACTGAGGTTGAGTACCAGTGTAAGTAAGTTTCCGAGTAATCCAACATAAAAGAAAATAGTCTTCCGCAAACTTCATAACGTTAATTTCTCTAAGTGAGCTGTCATAACCATACTAAATAATGACAATTTCGCCTGCCTTGGCGTTTGTGAACGCCGATTGAAAAATAGAATAAGGTTATAGTCACCCTAGACTGATGTAGTCTAACTGTAGCGAACAACTCAGGTGTGGGGTATCATCCCCATATAGATCTATACACAAAACCTCGCTCTCCCTCAAAGAGACCCTGATTATAACTACAGGCTACGATCGTACACTTAATAGGTGTCACCGACAAAACTCACTAGATCCTTGATCGAATTTACGCGAAGAAAAACATATAAAACTCATTCCAGGCCAAACAAACCATGTAAGTGAGCCACTAGGGCATCGCTAATCATGTGAGTCATTTCAAAACCTAATGTGAATGAGATTATATAACATGGGCCCGAAATATATGTAAAAGGACAACTAAGGCCCATTTCACATGTAAGGTATTTATAGGCCCGAATAGCACGCAAATAGTATACAAGGTTCATCGCGCATGTTAATGGGTTAGCGAGGCCCAATAAACAATTACATAGTATTTAGGACCTATCAAACATATAAATGGGCCACTAAGGCCCGATAACCTTAAAATGATCAAAATTAATCCGTTTATTAGTTTATTGTTGGTTTTGGTTCAATTATTCACTAAAAATAGTATAAAAGTGTTAGGGTCGAAGTCTTGTTGTAAAGAGTCGAAGTGTGTACTGTATTTTGTATGTAATATATTTACTAAGTCATTTTCATGTTCGAAGCGTAACTCTTAGACTTAGTATTTTTTTGTACTCTCGGTTTCCTATAAATAAGGATTGAACATAGAGTTAGATAAAAAAAAGTTTTTCCTGAATGTTGTCTACTTTTGTAGTCCTGTTCATTTGAGAGTAATAAGAGCTGAAACCAGATTCTATTTACATTCCGTGTTCTTAATTGATTTTTTGCTTGTTTAACTCTGATTCTATTCGATTTCTCGTTACATATCCTCTTCAATTGGTATCGGAGCAGGAATCAAACTGCAATGATCTGATTTTCATTTTGAATCATTTGTTTTTGAGTCATTTCTCGTCTCAAAAAGTTTCCGCATTTTGGTTATGAAAATCTCGTCTGATCTACAGATTTGATTAGATTTTCTGCATTTGAATTGTATAATCGAGTGATCAATTACAAGCTTCTGATCAATTCATTTGATCAAATTTCAAATTCATCAAGTTTTCTGAATTTTCTCGTTTATTCATCAATGGCGAACTTCAACTTGAATACAATGACTTCTTATTCTCATCTACTTGGATCATCAACAAAAATTCCGATGCTGATTCCAGAGTATTACGGTTAATGGGCGGATCGTATGGAAGACTATTTGAATGGACTGGATGAGGAATTATCGAATTGCATCAAAGGAACAGTTCAACCTCCATCAAATGTTCAGATCATTGGTTCATATACAATAACTTCTGATGTTGAAAATCAATCCACAAGGCTGGAAAACAATTAGAAACGTTATATGAGAGAGCTGAGAGGTGCGTTGCCACCTGTTGTTTACAACTACATCTATGGTTGTAAAACTGCATGCTAAGGATATCTGGATCACTCTCAAGGAGAAGTATCAGGGGAGTGAGAAGACGAAGATCAATTCAGTTAAGCAATGTTTGGTAGAGCTGAAGGAGTTCAGACAAAAGGAAAATGAAACAATTGAAAGTTATTATGATCGTCTGAATGAGTTGATTTACCGATGCAATAGGTATGGAATCACAAGGTCCTTAATGTAGTTCAATCTTACTTTTGTCATGGGACTTCGTAAGGAGTGGAGGAGTGTCAGTATGATGATCAAAAATCAACAAAGTTTCGACTGTTCATCTCTAAATGATGTGTACAATCACTTGAAAACACACGAAAGTGAAGTTTCAGAAATGATGGAAGAAGCTAAACAGGGCATAGGAGGACCTCTAGCTCTGGTTTCTAAAGTGTCTGAGGTGGGGACTGTTAAAAAAGAGGGTTCGGATGAAGAAGGTTTTCTCATGAACTCTGATGATGAAGCTATAGCTTTTTACTCGAACAATCGAGTTAAAAAAAATTTCAAGAAGCCTTTTAATCCCAAAAGGAAGAAAATTGATGGAAAAGGAAGCTTTGTGAAGTCTGGTGTGGATGAGAAGAAGAAATTCGAAAAGATTGAGAAGAATGATGAAAAAGGGGAAAGAGTCCAAAACAGAGAAGAAATTGCAAGGTGATTCTGGAATAGATTGTCACTATTGCAACGGGCCCAATTATCTTGCGAATAATTGTATGCTTAGTAAGAAAGATGAGAAGAAGAATAAAGTGAAGGACGAAGCACACTACTCTGAGAAGCTTGAAGAGATTCATATGATGGCTAAGGGAATGTTGCTTGTGGCAAGAGGAGAAAATAAAGATGATGGCACTTATCAGATCTGGTGATTTGGATCTGATGATGAAGAGATGAGGCATCCCACTCATGGTGCCATGTTTGTTATGTTTGAGGATGGAGAAGAAGAAGTGACTGGTCGATTAAGTATGACGAAGTCAAGTGACAAATCTCCAATGACAACAAAGGTACGTTCTATTCTTGAATCATTTAACATTCCTTTACAAGCATATGATTCTAAAATAATTGCTTTTGATGATACTGTTGCTTACTTTGATGCTATTGTTGTGTCTGCTAGTAACGAAGCAAAGAAACTTAATAATCAACTGCTAGGGACACAAAAGTTAGTTGACACGAAACGAAGCAGAGTAGAGTATCTAGAATTACAATTAAAGAATGTTAATACTGATAGAGAAAATCTAGATAAGGATGTTAGGATGTTACTTGCGCAACGAAACATCTATTGTAATTCAGCTAAGCATTTGTATGCAAAATTAACTGCTTTACATCATTCATCTGAGATTAGCAAAGACCAACATCGTAAGTTGTTACCTTTTCTTGTCTATGAGAGAGAAAAAGTTGATAGCGTCTCGTATGATTGTGAAAATACCATAGCTGATTTTAATGAAGTGCCAGATGATAGATATGCTTATGGTATTGTTAAGATATATGAATTTCTAAATGCTGATGCACTTGTTGAAATTGTGAATGAAAGTTTGACAAAAGATGAACAAGTGAAAATTTTGAAAAGAACCAAACATTCGAAACTTGGCTCTCAATTCAATTTTGCTGATATTGATGATAACTCGGATAATGTTACTGAAATCAGTGAAATTGAAGAAGATGAAAGTATTGATTGTTCTCAGTTAGCTATCATTAATGTCACATCTAAGATCAAAGGTAAAGAAATTGTTAATGATTTGATAGTTGAGGATGACATTGGAAAACCCTCTACTTCGAATGTTTGTGACTTTGATGATGTGGAGATACGAGACAATCAAACATATAGTAGTGATGAGGATGAGGACGAAGTCAAAGTTTCGTGTAATAATAAGTCATAAATTAATGTTCCTAATGAAACATTCATTCCAAGAGTTGTTGAACAAGTTTATGGAGGAACTGAAAAGTTTGACAAAGTGATGGATGAAAAAGGTGCTCACTATTTGGAAACTAATATTGTCGTGTATCCAAATTTTACATGCACAGATGAAGTAGTTTTTCCAAATCAAGTATTTGTCACTACTGGGAATGCTGAGAACATCAAGCCAGAGTTTAACAAATTGATTGAAGAAGACAACAAAAGAACGTCAGATGAAGGATTCTTTTTGAATCAAAGCACTGTTGAAAACAACCTAACCAAGAATTCGTATGTTTTTCAAAGACAAAAATCAACACAAAAATGGGTTGTAAAATCGGAAAAAGAAAAAGAAGTTTTCAAACAAGAAATTGTTGAGACATCTCAAGTAGTAAAATTGAATTTGCCAGAATATAAAACACTTGTTGAAAATTTTTCAAAAGAAAAAGGAGTTTTAAAAAGAAAAGCACGAAAAGCAATTTTTTGGCAAGTAGTGTTAAACGAAAAACAAACATTCGGATCAACAACAAAAACGAAAAATCCCGCTCTATCAAATCCAAAGTTTTGTCTGATTCACGAGAACGAAAAATCAACAATTTTTCAAATTTAAACTCATCAATGAGTTCTCAAACAACAAATCATCAAGAGACGTTTTTCAAAAGAAAACCACCAAATACTTCTTTTCATTATGCAACAAATGTAATAGACTCATTTCCTTCAACTAAGCATAAAAGTGATAGAAATCAAAAGGTTGAAAATGTTCGAAAGATTTTCCACTCTCAAAATTTTAAAACAAGTCACAACCTTGTGAATGTTCGAAAATATGACAATGTTCGAAAATCAACACATTCTCAAACTAATGTCATATTCACTCCACAAAAGCCTAATTTTCCAAATCCATCAGTACATAAAGCAACAAAGGTTATGAACTCAGAAGGTACTTCAGACGTGAAATCAATCAATCATTGGCTTGAAGGACAAGGGAAAAAGTTTCAAGTAGGAAAGTTTTCTCAACACCAGATTTGAAATGCTTATGAAGAGTATTTGAATAAATCTTCAACACAAAGCTCATCTTCTCAAGATTCGAATATTCCGGTTCAGAGATGGAAACCAATCAAAAAAGTTACACGAATTGAGAAGCCTGAGGTGGAATCAAATGAAAGTCCAAAACTATCGAAAAATTATGTTTCAATATCTTTAACTGATGATGTTGACTTAATTGATAGTGTAAAAACAAAAGTTCGAACTTGGGCTTTGAGTTCGAAATTTCAATCTTTGTTTCAACCTAATAACCAAGGACCCAAAAAGCCTTGGGTACCTAAAATCTTTACTTAAATGCAGGTATTGTGTGACTAGCAATATGATGAGAAATTGTATATTGATAGTGGTTGCTCTCGTCACGGGACTGGAAGAAAGGAGAATTTAAGAGATTTTCAGAGTCTTGAAAATGTTGGAGTGGTGAAATTTGGAAATAATCATAAATGTCAAGTCAAAGGTTATGGAAAAGTAACAAATGGCCAATTCACAGTAAATCGAGTTGCTTATGTGGAAGGTCTTCAACATAATTTGATAAGTGTTTCGCAACTTGTTGTGAGCACTGGGAATGAAGTTGTGTTTAACGAAGAAGGAAGCATAATATCGAAAAGATATGGAGATATGTTCACGCTACATATCAAACCAATTGTAGGCAAACCATCTGTGTGTCTACTTTCGAAAGCTTCAAATGATGCCAACTGGTTATGGCATAGGCGTTTATCACATCTTAATTTTCGAAACTTGAATAAGCTGGTTACAGAATACTTAGTTCGTGGTTTACCTGTATTGAAATTTGACAATGATACTCTTTGTGTAGCTTACGAACAAGGAAAACAACATCGTAAAGGACATCCAATCATCATAGATTCAAAAATTGTTGAACCGTTGGAACTTCTTCACATTGATCTTTGTGGACCATCAATTGTTGACACACTCAACAAGAAACGATACATTTTGGTTATTGTTGATGAATTTTCACGATTCACTTGGGTATATATTTCTCAGGTTAAAATCTGAAGTTGCTCAAACAATGATCGAATTTATCAAGAAAATAGAGATGAGTCTGAAAAAGAATGTTCGAAGAATCAAAAGTGATAATGGGTCTGAGTTTAAGAATAATGTGTTGGATTTGTTTCTAACGGAAAAAAGGATTTTGCATAATTTCTCATCACCATATACACCTCAAAAAATGGTGTTGTCGAAAGGAGAAAAAGGTCATTGTGCCAAGCGGCAAGAACAATGTTGACATATGCGAATCTTCTTCAGTACCTATGGGCTGAAGCTGTATCAACAACATGCTTTACTCAGAATCGATCGTTTATTCATAGAAGATTTAATATCACTCTATATGAAATAATAAACAATCGAAAACTTAATGTAAAATTCTTTCATGTTTTTGGTTGCAGGTGCTTTATTATGAATCTCAAAGATAATCGTTCAAAATTTCAAGCTAAAGTTGATGAAGGAATATTTCTGGGATATTTGAACAATTCGGTTGCATATAGAGTGTTAATCAAACGAACACAAAAAATTGAAGAAATGTTTAATCTTACTTTTGATGAATATTATGTCAAACAAGTGGATAGACAGTTTGAACAAAAACCAATTCTTAATTAATCAAATAATCAAACTGAAGATAATAATTCAATTGATTTTGGTTATGATTTAATTTTCGGTGTCCCAGATAGGGCGGCTGATGTTGAAGTTAATGCTGATGATAATGAAATACCCGAATCCTCGATACATACTGAAGATTCAACTTCAGATACTGTTACAAAATGGAGAAAGAATTCTAAATGGTTGTTTGGATGGGAGTATACAAATATACCTTTAGGTGTTGAGGGGGAGCATCCTTTCGAGGGGGATAAGAGTAGTATGAATGATAACTTTGAGGGGGAGCATCAGGATGATAATGATGTTGAGGGGGAGCGTAATGAAACCGATACAATAAATCTTGATCAAAATGATGAATTTCATGAAATTAATGATAATATTTCTGTTGCAGGATCTGAAAATGAAGATATGTATGAAGACGCACCATTGGAATTTGATCCAGCATATCCAACACTTGAGAAATGGACGAAAAATCATCCAAAAGAGCAAGTTATAGGAAATCCACAAGATGGAGTTTTAACAAGAGCTCAAGTTCGTGCGAAAAATGAGGTACTCAATACGAATCAAGAATTATGTATGTTTAATGTTTTTATTTCGAAAATTGAGCCAAAGACAGTTAAGGTTGCTATGGAACACTCAGATTGGGTTGTTACAATGCAATCTGAACTTGCTGAATTCGAATGAAATAAGGTTTGGAGATTGATTCCAAAACCAAAAGACATTTCGATTGTTGGGTTAAAACGGATTTTCAAAAACAAAACCGATAAACAAGGAAATATCATTCGAAATAAAGCTAGGCTTGTAGTTAAAGGTTATTCGCAACAAGAAGGTATTGACTATGAAGAAACCTTTTCCCCTGTAGCAAGACTCGAGGTTGTTCAAATACTTATAGCCTATGCAGCTTATAAAGACTTTGATGTTTGTCAAATGGATGTCAAATGGGCATTCTTGAATGGAGAGAAACTGTGTATGTTGAACAACCACCAGGTTTTATTAACGAAGAATTACCTAATCATGTTTACATCTTAGATAAGGTTGTTATGGGTTAAAACAAGCACCAAGAGTATGGTATGCAACACTTACCAATTTCTTAAAACAGTCAAAATTTAAACTAAGATCAGTTGACCCCACATTATTTCGTAAGAAAGTTGGGAATCATATAATGCTTGTTCAAATTTATGTTGACGATATTATTTTTGGCTCTACTGACCCAACTTTCTCTAGTGAATTTGAGAATTTGATGAAGAGTCAATTTAAAATGAGCATGATGGGTAAAATCAACAATTTTCTTGGGTTAAATATTCGTCAAAGCAGAGAAGGAATTTTCATTAACCAAGAAAAATACACGAATAATTTGCTTGAGAAGTTTGGAATGACTAATAGCACGAAGCTAAGAGTGCCAATGGCAGTTGGAACGAAATTAACACCTTCGTTAGATACACCTGTTGTTGATCTTACTTTGTTCAGAAGCATGATAGGTTCTCTACTTTATTTAACTACAAGTAAACCTAATATCATGTTTTTTGTATGTAATTGTGCTAGGTATCAAGCAAATCCAAGAGAACCACATTTAACAGCTGTGAAAAATATCTTTTGTTATCTCAAAGGAACGATTTCGTTAGGATTGTGGTATCCTTCGAAATCTGGATTTTTCATTCAAGCCTTTTCGGATTCAGATCTTGGTGGATGTACTCTTCATAGAAAAAGTACAAGTTGAGGATGTCAATTATTGGATGGGAAGCTTGTTAGTTGGCAATCGAAAAAGCAAACTTGTATTGCAATTTCTACTGCTGAAGCTGAATACATTTCTGCTGCTTCTTGCACTTCTCAAATCATCTGGATTCAAAGCCAATTGCGTGATTATGCAATTAATATTAAAAAGATTCCATTGTATTATGATTCACAAAGTGTTATACGCATTTGTCATAATCCAGTACAACATTTAAAAACAAAACATATCGCTCTTCGTTATCACTTCATAAAAGATCACGTTGAATATGGAAATATTGAAGTTCATTTCGTACAAACAACTGATCAACTTGCTGATATTTTCACAAAACCTCCTGATGAAAAATCTTTTATGAGAATTTTGGCAGGTTTGGGAATGTTAGATGCGAATTATGTACCAGAATCAGTCATACAAAATTAATGAAGCATCTATTGGTGAAAAGGTGTCTATTCAGAGGCAAAATAATTCATTCAGAGGTTGATCGTATTAACCATTCAGGGATTACTGTTCACATTCAGCGCTTCGACACGCTTTGTTTTCGTATATTTGAGCTGAAAATTTTCGTGTGTTTGGTATCATCTTTTAATTTCAATAGTTTGTCTTTTAATTTTAGAAAAACTGAAATATCAAAAATATTTTCATTACTTTGTAATCATTTTCGAAAAATCAAAAATTCCAAAAAGATTTTCTTTTGTTGCATGTTTTATTCTTCGAAAAATTCAAATTCACAAAAGTATTTTTCTTTCTTTTCAAAAATATAAAATCCAAAAAGATTTTTGTTACTTTGTTATTTTTTTGGTATCACGGAAGTTTACACGAAGAATTTTTCAAGGGTCATGCTTATGTTTCTTAGGGAAGGTATTTTTCTTCAAACTATGCACTAGTTAAGATGTCCCTAGAAGCATGCTGCAGCATGTCGACTCAGTGTGTGTTTACGAAAGCCATAATGAAATTTTTCATACGAAAATTTCTTCCCAATTAGGCTTACATTCACATTAGTCTCTGAGCCACCTTACTCTTTTCAAATGAGTTACGAGTTTACTGTTAGGTCCATGTTTAACAGAGGTACATTCGAATCTTTCACCATCTTTTTCATCACAAAATTCTTAACACTTTTCACACACAAAGACATATGTTCAAGAGGTCATTGATCAAACCAATCATGACTTAAACATGTCAAAAATCTGTGTTAATGATCTTAAATCATGAGACTATGAGTAAGTGAAACCCAAATATACGAACTTATTAAGGAATTGACGGGGAACTTTGTTCCAGATTCTTACGAAACACTTGTTTCTGTACCAAAGTTTCGTATACTCCAAATCACAATCTTTCGTATGAGAGGTCTTGATCAAATGTTCGAAGCCCACGACATTGTTTCCCAACAAGATCCAGCTTAAATATTTTTCTTTCGATGTGATTTCCGTGTGAGTATCAATTCTTTTCCTTAGTCGCTTTTACAGAATATACCAAAGAAACTTGTCACTGACTACACTGGTCAAACAAGTAATTTCGATTACAATTACTCACCTTATGTTTAGGTTGATATGTAACGAAATACATAAGCCACCCTTTAAAGCCTTGAAAAAGAAGCCCTTTGATACTTCTCTATAAGTATTCAATTGTAATTCACGGGAACATACACAAGTTGTTGACTATCTCTCTTGATAATTAACGAAGCAACCTTTTCTTGGGGTTTAACTGACTTCGAGTCTAAATTTTAGACATCACAAAATCCAAATTTTTGTTAATTTGCTTCTTATCTTTTTCTTTCGCACACATTAGTCACGAAATCCTTGAGGTTCTAAGTAATACCAACTTAGGCTGAAGATTTCACAAGAATGGAAAATGACTTCGTTTTGAATCCCAAAAACGAAAGAGCCTAGCCTCCAATCTGAAGGGTTTGATTGTGACATCCCCAATTTTCACGGCCAAAAAAGACCGATTTTGTTTATGCTTTAGAAAAATCAGAGTACTTCCTTTCATAAAAAGGTTGCGGAATTTGTTCCCAGAAAAAGATGGTAAATACGGTATTAAAACATTTTCGAAGAAACGTATTTATTTCATTTTAAAACGTTTGGGATGTCATCGTTAATACAGAAACATAAGCATAAACAGAACTTACAATTATTTACACTAGTGATCTACATCTCTTTAAATCTCTCAGTGTAATGTCACTTCACTTCGTCACCTGTGATATACATAAACTAAGTGGGTCAGGTTGGGAAACCTGGTGAGTACATAGGGTTTTCAACCCACAATAATATAATTATTATGTTTAAACAATCAAACAATCAGCCCAATTACCCATTCCCCATTATCTTATTTACTCTTAAGGATTTAACCTAAGAGTCATCTATCCTACATTCATTTATTCCAAAGTCCCTTACTTCTAGGGTCATAGGACTGACACTAAATCCATAGCTGCCAATGTTCGTTCGTAAAGCACTAATTCCATAGCTGCTATAGTCTACTCATCGGGTACTAAATCCATAGCTACCAGTGTTCATCTAATAGGTACTAAGTCCATAGCTACCAATTCCTAACAGGTACTAAATCCATAGCTACCGGTTCCTAACAGGTACTAAATCCATAGCTACCAGTTCCTAACAGGTACTAAATCCATAGCTACCAACGTCTAACTAATAGGTACTAAGTCCATAGCTACCAATTCCCAACAGGTACTAAATCCATAGCTACCAACGTCTAAAAGGTACTAAGTCCATAGCTACCGGTGTTTGTCCCATAGGCACTAAGTCTATAGCTGCCAATGTATACTCACGTCGTCTTCTATCTCTCATCATTCATCTACCCATCTCATACCCAACATTTTCGTATATATAAAATACGTATACAGTTTAAGTCCTTTAAAACATGTATAAAACGTTCAACCAGCATAGACAGCAAGTATTCAGATAATATACACACATAGCACGTAGTTTATATAAAATACTTCATATCTATGTGTAAGATGAAAGGGACTATGCACTCACCTGATTAGGTGGTGACTCAGCACTCGGACAGCGCTTCGATACTCTCAAAAAGATATTCCTTCGATAAAACCTAGTACCAACACCACTAGAGTTTAGTCTAACGATAACCGCGACAAATTAATTAGTCTGACTATTATTAAGCGTTAATAACGCTCAATATAACTCATAATAATAGCCCAAATAATTATCTTAAGGACCTAATAACATTTCTATAATTATTTGAAAACTATATTAAAAATTGCATAAGCGTAGCACACTTACAGCGAATTTTATCGAAAACCGGAACATAATTGGAGCAGCGTTTCGAAACCGAAAAACTCCTTTTTCTCTGGAATCCGGGAGCCTCGGGGCTTCCCTAGGGTGCTAGGGGGTTTTTCTAGGGTTTAGGGGGGTTTAGATGAGCTAGAGAGAGAAACTACTGAGAGAAAGAAGAGGTTTTGGGGTGAAGAGAAATGGCAGCCTCGCACCTGAATTTATAGGGTCTGGCTTCGGACATTATGCTGGGCGTACCGAGGGTACGCTGGGCGTACTCCTCGGATAAGATCACCAGCTCGGACCCAGTTGTCTCGCACCCATCGGATGGATCAGATTGGAACTACGCGGGGTGTAACCTCTTCGGACGCGGGGCGTACTGCGAGGGTGGCGTGTCACAATCCGAAGCGAAGCCTTGGTCAACAAGCGACGGCCCAGATGCAGCCACGTCATCCATCTCGCATCAGATTTCGCAATTTGCACCCTCAACTTTAAAAATTTGTAACTTTCGCGTACGACCTCTGTTTTCGACGTTCTTTATATCCACGCGAAGGTGGGAACGTACTCTACAACTTTCGTTTAGACTTTGTCGGCTAATTTTGGCTTGAATGTAAATTTTATATTATCAACGGGTCGGGATAGGATTGGTCCGTTAAATCCTCATAACTTCTTCATCTGACATTCGTTTTCTCCCATCTTTTTCTCGTTATGCTACTCTCAACGAGATCTTCGATTCTCGTTTAGCTCATGTCGGCTAAAAATCACTCGATCTATTATTCGAATTTCGGGTTGTACAATGCTAGCTCGAAACTTCGAAAAATCATAACTTCTTCATACGAAGTCAGATTTGGGCGTTCTTTTTATCGATGTTCTTAGTTTAACATATTCTACGACTTTCGTTTAGATCGCTAAGGCTAAATCTCACTCTATCGTAAATTCACTATTCATGCTTTCCGGTATCGTGTCGGTTCTGTCGCGAAACTTCGACGGGTCATAATTTCTTTGTTATAACTCAGATTTCGGCGTTCTTTATATGTACGGAAACCTTGTAACATACTCTACAACTTGGTTAAGATTATTTATTCTAAATAATCTTTTGTCGAAAAGTCGTTTTTGACCCCCATTACCTCTAATTTGACTAGCCCGGATTTGCGGGCGTTACAATTATCTCCCCCTTAGGATGATTACGTCCCGGAATCATCAACGAAACAGGGTCGTATAATGACTCCATACATCATCTCTTCATCCTAGGTAATAATTATAACTTCTACATTCCTTCAAGTCTATCTCCTAGACTCATTGACTGCAAGCAGTACTCGATCGTGCACCTGCTCTCTGCCTCAGGCTAGACTCCCAATTATGACCTTCAAGTCACAATCTCAATCCTTACTAGATACGAACTTGATATGATTTCTTTTACTACTACTATGGATCGATGTGTCATATATGACCTATCATCGTACGTTGCAACACTTGGACTTAGGTCTCTTAGAGTTAAACTCTAAAACAGACTATGCCTTCCTTCATGTTCTAATGTGATATAATCACACTTTAACATTAGGAATTTCTAGCTATCAACTTCTTTAACAACGAGCGCGATATTTCTATTGATCGCTTTAATTCCAATCGTTTGGTTTAAGTCGGACGCTTCATCAAACTTGGTTCTCTGAACCACGTAACCTACTCATCATAGTCGGACTTAATGGGATATGACCACTAGGGTCGGAATATCAATAATCTTCTTAGTCATTATCACAACGATGGTAACAACACACTTGAATAAAACGGAATCAATTACTAGCTTCTTGGTAACCTTGTGACTTTCCCTGATCCAAGTGTGAGTCCTGTGCTTCCGGTAGTATATGCATCTACTACCTTTCACACCTACTCATACTCGTCCCAAGTATTGTCTCGCAGTTTTCCAAGTAACCATACAAGAAAATCACGTAACAGTTTAACACATCAGATAACAAAACGAAGGCTTTATTATTTCTTGAAACTATTACATAGATATTCAAGTTCACCCTAGATCGTGCCTCTATTAGGCTACCCCTACCATACTATGTTTACATTCATAGCTTGATCTCCGGATATCAATCCTCACTTTTGACTACCTTGTCAGCTACTTCATGTCTCTTCAGGCAGTCCCTACGTAAATGTCCTTCTTTGTTACATCCATAGCACACCTTACTCTTAGACATGCACTTGCTGGCGTAATGCCCTATCCTTCCACATTTGTAGCAAGTCACCTTCTCGTCGTATCCCTCATAGTGCTTTAGCAGTACATTTGGCGTTGTTGCTCTCATCAGACAATCTTGCTTGAAGTGTCCTTCTCCATTACACTTAAGGCAAACTTCCTCCCTGGTTGAGCATTTGTGGGCATTATGACCAATCTTCCAGCATTTAAAGCAGGTCACTTCCTTAGGGCATTTCCTGTTACACCATTTTGCTTTACCTCTTCCTCCTCTAGACTGTGTAGATAAGTTTTTCCTGTTGGACCTTGAAGCTCCCTCAAATTTCCTCTTCTTGCCAACTTCAACTTTGTTGGCGATCCTATCGTTGATCTTTTCTTCGACAGACTTAGCAACCCAGATGGTTGCCTCAAGAGCGGGTGCCTGGCGTACTGGCACAGTAAGTTCGTCCTTACTTTGTTGAATTAAGCACCTTGTTTCTCTCATCTGTTGATCCAACATCATCCGCACCATTGCCTGTACTCCTTCCATTGTGATTGGTTCGGGTGCATCTGCTACTTCTGGTGTACGTTCAATCACTTGTGGTTTAGGCAGCGGGTTACTATCTCTAAATCCGCTTTGAGTGTTCATCATGTCGATCTATACATCGAATTTAGATGTCCGGTGTAGAGTGACGAGAATTTAGATAGAGAAGATTTTATTTACGATCGACGTATAATTCTCCTTATCTCTCCGAAAAATTATATGTCAGTTCTAATATCGTAATTAAACGTTTAGAAATCTGAACGCATAAAGTTTCCAGATCCGGTCGGCAACAGACCATAGATCCATTCATATATTTCATATCATAAAATATTTAGCACATAAAAGCATGTTAGGCATTTTCCCTAAATAAGCTAGTGCTCACACCTCACAATCATCACTTAGCATTCTAAGTTTATGTCTAGAAATAAATCCATATTCCTAGTTCGCTTAAACTAATGCTCTGATACCAACTGTGACATCCCCAATTTTCATGGCCAGAAAAGACCGATTTTGTTTATGCTTTAGAAAAATCAGAGTACTTCCTTTCATAAAAAGGTTGCGGAATTTGTTCCCAGAAAAAGATGGTAAATACGTTATTAAAACATTTTCGAAGAAACGTATTTATTTCATTTTAAAACGTTTGGGATATCATCGTTAATACAGAAACATAAGCATAAACATAACTTACAATTATTTACACTAGTGATCTACATCTCTTTAAATCTCTCAGTGTAATGTCACTTCACTTCGTCACCTGTGATATACATAAACTGAGTGGGTCAGGTTGGGAAACCTGGTGAGTACATAGGGTTTTCAACCCACAATAATATAATTATTATGTTTAAACAATCAAACAATCAGCCCAATTACCCATTCCCCATTATCTTCTTTACTCTTAAGGATTTAACCTAAGAGTCATCTATCCTACATTCATTTATTCCAAAGTCCCTTACTTCTAGGGTCATAGGACTGACACTAAATCCATAGCTGCCAATGTTCGTTCGTAAAGCACTAATTCCATAGCTGCTATAGTCTACTCATCGGGTACTAAATCCATAGCTACCAGTGTTCATCTAATAGGTACTAAGTCCATAGCTACCAATTCCTAACAGGTACTAAATCCATAGCTACCGGTTCCTAACAGGTACTAAATCCATAGCTACCAGTTCCTAACAGGTACTAAATCCATAGCTACCAACGTCTAACTAATAGGTACTAAGTCCATAGCTACCAATTCCCAACAGGTACTAAATCCATAGCTACCAACGTCTAAAAGGTACTAAGTCCATAGCTACCGGTGTTTGTCCCATAGGCACTAAGTCTATAGCTGCCAATGTATACTCACGTCGTCTTCTATCTCTCATCATTCATCTACCCATCTCATACCCAACATTTTCGTATATATAAAATACGTATACAGTTTAAGTCCTTTAAAACATGTATAAAACGTTCAACCAGCATAGACAGCAAGTATTCAGATAATATACACACATAGCACGTAGTTTATATAAAATACTTCATATCTATGTGTAAGATGAAAGGGACTATGCACTCACCTGAGTAGGTGGTGACTCAGCACTCGGACAACGCTTCGATACTCTCAAAACGATATTCCTTCGATAAAACCTAGTACCAATACCACTAGGGTTTAGTCTAACGATAACCGCGACAAATTAATTAGTCTGACTATTATTAAGCGTTAATAACGCTCAATATAACTCATAATAATAGCCCAAATAATTATAACATTCCTATAATTATTTGAAAGCTATATTAAAAATTGCATAAGCGTAGCACACTTACAGCGAATTTTATCGAAAAGCGGAACTTAATTGGAGCAGCGTTTCGAAACCGAAAAACTCTTTTTTCTCTGGAATCCGGGAGCCTCGGGGCTTCCCTAGGGTGCTAGGGGGTTTTTTCTAGGGTTTAGGGGGGTTTAGATAAGTTAGAGAGAGAAACTCGTGAGAGAAAGAAGAGGTTTTGGGGTGAAGAGAAATGGCAGCCTCGCTGAAACGACCCAAAAATTTCATTTTCAATATCACCAAAAACCATAAATCTGAGTATTATATAATAAAACCACACACTATGTATCTCAAACCATAGTAAAAATATTGTGAGGAAAACTGTATCATAACTGTAACAACTCATAATCAAGAAACTGAATCAACTCCCAGGATAAAAACTGAAGTTGGGTGTCTGCGATGCCATCATCCCGAGCTCTTCCATTTGCTTGCGGAAGTACCTGAAACCAAAACTGAAATTGTAAGCACGAAGCTTAGTGAGCTCCCCCAAACTACCACATACCATACAATACATATAAAGCACATATTGGGCCTTGCCCACTGACTGGGACCCCGTCCCCTGCATCAGACCGAAGTCCGAACTAACTATCTGGGACCCCGTCCCCTGCATCGGACCGAAGTCCGGACTAACTGACTGGGACCCCGTCCCCTTCATCGGACCGAAATCCGAAGCTGACTGGCTGGGAACCCGTCCCCTACATCGGACCGAAGTCCGAAGCTAACTGGCTGGGACCCCGTCCCCTACATCGGATCGAAACCCGAAGCTGACTGGGACCCCGTCCCCTGCATCGGACCGAAGTCCAGACTAACTGAACACAGCATAGCATAACATATCAAATAGCATAAACACATAAATCATGTCTGAGCCACGGAGGCGTCAAACATACTAACTACTGCATTGGACCGAGGTCCAGGAACTACTGCTAACTGAACGGGCCGGCATTGTGGCCTTAGACCCGTTCCTACTGGAAGGAAACTCACCTCGTGAACTAACTGCTGTGTGTATGACTCTGGAAGCTAACTGTTGCTGCTCCGGTATCTCCCCGGCTACAAATCCATAACACACTCAATCAAATGCTAATCACTGCACTGGGGTAAAATGACTCTTTTACCCTTGGTCAAAGTCAACTCTCCTGGTCAACGTCAACCCACAGTTGACCTGACTCGCCGAGTTGGGCCGCCAACTCGCCGAGTCCCTTTTCTCACTTCTCAACCCTACTTGTTGCTACTCATCGAGTGTGGCATCAACTCGACGAGTTCCTATTCGAATCAAAAACTCAGGCAATCTGCATCCGACTCGCCGAGTCATATGAACAACTCGACAAGTTGTTCTTCGAGCTAAGAAGATTGCCTTGGACTCGCCGAGTTGTATGAACAACTCACCGAGTCCCTCCATTACTGAGTCTGACCTCCAACTCGCTGAGTCCACTCTACCACTCACTGGTCCCACTCGGCATCACTCAACAAGGGAAAATCGAAGACTCGTGACTCGACTCGCCGAGTCCTTCTTCCGACTCGCCGAGTCGCTTGCATGCAGTAGCTCTAAACTCGATTCTGCTTGAATCCAGTGTATAAAACTTATAGATCTGGGCTCCCTTAACTCGATTAGCACGTAAAGATTCTATCTTTACGTGCCCATATGCATCCATGAAGATAAAATGGCTCAAGAAGCATAATAAAGGCTAGATCTAGGGTTTTCATGCAAAGTATCTTCAAAAAGGCAATAGATCCGGGCTCTACAACTCCTAAATGAATAGATCTAAGGATATCTCGACCTATTAGGGCATCCATACAATTATAAGGCTTGAGGAAAGCATCAAACTAGTTCTAGAAGAGTTCTAATGGAGGTTTAAAGCATAAAACGGGAGGAAATCCGAATAATACCTCAATGAACTCTGGTTTGCCCTTGGATCTTTGCTCTACACTTCCTTTCCTTGCTCCTTTCTTCTTCCTCTTCTTCAAGCCTTCAGAATTTCACACAAGAACACTTAAATCACTCAAGGATGGATTAGGGTTTTTCTCACAGCTCTCTGAGGGTGAAGGAGGCGAGATTGGCGGCTATAAGGTGGTTTAAATAGTGAGCAACCCGGGGATTTAGGGTTTCTTCCAGGCAGGCAGACTCGCCGAGTCGCCGAGTCGCCGACTAACACGTACCGGAGACGGATCATTACAATTCTCCCTCACTTGTCGCAGACTTCGTCCTCGAAGTCTGCTACGGCTGAATCTGCAAATATCTCCGGATAGTGCTCTCTCACCTCCTCCTCAGCCTCCCACGTCCACTCAGACCCCTTCCGGTGTTGCCACTGCACCTTCACTAACTGAATTTCCTTGTTCCTCAAAGTCTTTGTCTTCCGGTCCAGAATCGCGACCGGCCTCTCAATATAATTCAGGCTGCTATCAACCTGAATATCCTCTAGGGGAACGACTGCTGACTCATCCACCAAACACTTCCTCAACTGAGACACATGGAAAGTGTTGTGGATCTGACTAAGCTCCTCAGGAAGATCCAACCGATAAGCAACCCGACACACCCGGGCCAAAACCCTGAAAGGACCAATAAACCTGGGACCCAATTGCCCCTCTTCTAGAACCTGATGACACCCTTCCAAGGTCAAACCTTCAGAAGGACCATATCACCCACCCGGAACTCCAAGTCTTAACACCTCCTGTCGGCGTAGCTCTTCTGCCGACTCTGCGCAGTCTGCAGTCTACTGCGGACCTGCTGGATCAACTCGGTCGTCTTGAGCACCACCTATGTGCTCCCAATGACTCGCTGACCGACCTCGCCCCAACAAATCGGGGTCCTACACTTCCTCCCATAAAGCATCTCAAAGGGAGGTCGATCAATGCTCGCATGATAACTGTTGTTATACGAAAATTCCGCTAACGGAAGGTACGTATC
This sequence comes from Lactuca serriola, assembly GCF_051521515.1. NCBI lineage: Eukaryota > Viridiplantae > Streptophyta > Magnoliopsida > Asterales > Asteraceae > Lactuca > Lactuca serriola. Next base: position 121,240,828 of record NC_136415.1, on the reverse strand, counting down.
CCAACTGCCACCGAAATCTAGAACACATGCCCTGAGCATGTCCTCGAGAGTCTGAATCGTCCTCTCGCTCTGCCCATCCGTCTGAGGGTGGAAAGCGGTGCTGAAATGGAGACGAGTACCCATCTCGTCGTGGAACCGCTTCCAGAATCTGGATGTAAAATGGACATCTCGGTCTGACACCACCGATACCGGCACTCCGTGACGTGCCACGATCTCACGCACATAGATATCGGCTAACTTTTCTGCTGATATACTCTCCTGGATCGGGATAAAATGAGCACTTTTCGTCAACCGATCCACTACTACCCATATCGAATCTACTCCTCGTGCGGTCCTAGGAAGCTTGGTGACAAAATCCATGGTGATGTCCTCCCATTTCCACACGGGAATGTCTAACGGCTTCATCTTGTCGTGAGGCCTCTGGTGCTCCGCCTTGACCTTCCTGCAGGTCAGGCATCTCTCAACATACCAGGCGACGTCCCGCTTCATGCAGGGCCACCAAGAATCGGGTCGAAGATCTCTATACATCTTCGTCGCCCCTGGGTGGATAGAAAATCGAGACTTATGAGCCTCATCCATCAACACCTGCCGTACCCCACCCCAGTACGGTACCCACACTCTCCCATGAAGCGTCAGCAACCCCCGACTGTCATAATCGAACGAAGCTACTCGACCCACTATCCTTTCACACTTTTGTCTCTCCTCCTTGAGGCCCTCAACCTGAGCCTCCTTGATCCGCTCCAACAATGGAGTGATCACTGTCATCCTCAAACACAGATCTCTGATAGGGGCTGCCGACACTTTGCGGCTTAGGGCGTCGGCCACCACGTTGGCCTTCCCTGGATGGTAAAGGATCTCACAATCATAATCCTTTAGCACATCCAACCATCTCCTCTGCCTCATGTTCAGACTCGGCTGATCCATAAGGTACCTCAAACTCTTGTGATCCGTGTAGATAGTACAACGGACCCCATAAAGATAATGTCTCCAAATCTTGAGGGCAAACACCACCGCCCCCAGCTCTAAATCATGGGTAGGATAATTAGCCTCGTGAGGCTTCAACTGTCTCGAGGCGTAAGCTATCACATGGCCTCGCTGCATCAACACTGCTCCCATACCTGTGATCGAGGCATCACAGTAGACTACGAAGTCCTCTACTCCCTCTGGCAAGGTAAGGATCGGAGCCTCGCACAATCTCTGTCTGAGGGTCTCGAACGCTGCCTGCTGCTCAGGCCCCCAACGAAATACCACCGACTTCTTGGTCAGTCGGGTGAGCGGCACTGCTATCTTGGAGAAATCCTGAATGAATCTCCGGTAATACCCTGCCAACCCTAGGAAGCTCCGAATCTCGGATGGAGACTTCGGGACCTCCCACTGCATCACGGCCTCTATCTTGGCCGGATCTACCAAAATACCCTTCTGGTTGATGAGGTGACCAAGGAACTGCACCTCGCGCAACCAGAACTCACACTTGGAGAACTTTGCGAAAAGTCTCTCCCTCCTCAAAACTTCCAGCACCTCCCTCAGGTGCTCCTCGTGCTGCTCCTGCGTCTTGGAATACACCAAGATATCATCTATGAATACTATCACTGACCGATCCAGCATCGGCCGGCACACGCGATTCATGAGATCCATGAACTCGGCTGGAGCATTGGTGAGCCCAAATGGCATCACCATAAACTCATAATGACCATACCTGGTCCTAAAGCAGTCTTCTGCACATCCTCATCTCTAACCCGCATTTGATGATAACCGGAGCGTAGATCGATCTTGGAGAACCAAGACGCTCCCTAAAGCTGGTCAAACAAATCATCTATCCTCGGAAGTGGGTAACGGTTCTTTACCGTTACCTTATTCAACTCCCGGTAATCTATACACATACGGTGCGACCCATCCTTCTTCCTCACAAACAGGATCGGCGCTCCCCAAGGCGAACTACTCAGCCGAATGAAACCCTTGTCTAGCAGCTCTTGCAGCTGCATAGACAACTCCTGCATCTCAGGGGGAGCTAGGCGATACGGTGCCTTGGCTATCGGAGCCGCACCAGGAATCAGGTCGATCCTAAACTCAACCTGCCTCTCAGGAGGTATTCCCGGTAAATCCTCGGGAAATACATCCGGGTAGTCTCGCACTACCGGAACATCATCTACTGCTACCTTACCCTTTTCCCGGGCATCTACTACATAAGCTATATACCCAGCGCAACCCTGCTGGAAATAACGTCTCGCTCTCGCAGCGGAACAAAAGGTCGGTCCGCGCTGTGGCCCCTCGCCCTGAATCACTAACTCTCCCCCACTGGGAGTGCGAACCCTCACTAACTGCTGCTCACAATCAATCACCGCCCCATTGGGGCTCAGCCAATCCATGCCTACTATAACCTTATTCCCTCGCAGGGGAATAGGAACCAGGTCCACCGAAAACTGCTCGTCAAACAACTGAAGCGAACACCCTCTATATACTCTGGCGACCCTTGCGGTCCTGTCATCTGCTATCTCAACCTCTAGTGGACAATCCAGCTCCCCTGGAGCTCTACTAAATCTCTTGCTAAGCGCAAGTGATACAAATGATCGGGTAGCCCCCGAATCGAATAATACCATAGCAGAAATGTCGTTCACAGAGAACGACCCTATACAAAACATATAATCATAAGCAACAAACAATCAGTAAAAATAGAGATGAAGGGAAGATACATACCCATCACCACATCAGGAGTCGCTCGTGCCTCCTCTGTTGTCATCTGAAACGCCCTACTCTTCGCCACTGGCGCCTCAGCTCGGCCCTGCCGGCCATCTGTAATCCTCAAAGTAGCAGGGGCAGGTGTAGCCACCTTCCCTGCTGCGGCTAAACTCGGACACTGGGACTTTTTATGTCCCCTCTGATTGCACTGAAAGCAAATCAGATCTGATGCTGCAATGGCAGTAGCAGGGGTCGTACAATCCCTGCTCAAATGCCCAGTCCGACCGCACTTGAAGCAGCCGGAACTCCCTGCCTTGTACACCCCATCGTGCATCCTCCCACACTTGCCACATCGACCGTGGCTCGGCTGACTCCTGGACCTGTGGTCTGAAACCTTGGGCTTTTTGCCCGAACTGCCTGTACCCGAAACCGCCTCCGGTTTCCTCTTCTTCTCCATCTCGAGATCAATCTCCCTCTCCCGAGCCCTAGCAATCATGTCATCCAGCGTTTTACAGGTGGACCGGCTCACAAACTGGCGGATATCGCTCCGCAACATCTCATGATAACAGGCCTTCTTCATCTCCTCATCAGCTGCATACTGAGGAACGAGAAGAGCCCTCTCTCTGAACTTGGCGGTGATCTCCGCCACTGTCTCTGTAGTCTGGGTGAGGTCCTGAAACTCTCTAGCTAACTGTTGCACCTCAATAACCGGTGCAAACTCCGCCCTGAACCTGGTAGAGAAGTCAGCCCAGGTCATGGCGTCCAATGCTGCATCATCTCCAATGGTATGTCCGACCTCCTCCCACCAATCCCGTGCCCTGTCCTTCAGAAGACAGGACGCCAATCTAACCTTGTCCCCCTCGGGACACCTGCTAGTGCGGAACGCGTTGGCCACATCCGCCAACCATCTAGTACTCGCTATGGGGTCCCGCGCCCTATGATAGTCCGGAGCTCCACATGCCCTGAACTCCCTGAACGTAAGTGTACGCGACCCCATCATGGCCGCCACCTCGGCACGGAAGGTGCCAAATCTCTCATCCATCAGCTCTAGGATACCCTCCTTGATCGAACCGAAGATCACAGGAGTCTGCTCTACAATGATAGGAGTAATCTCTGAAGAGAGAAACTCTCTGGTCTGCTCATCCATGCGCTTGTCCCCCGAGCCTGAACCTGATCCCTCCCCGGCACCTCCACTGTCGGCTGCTGGTCTCGAACGCAAAACCACCATTCTGAAACATATCACAACGACATCAGAAAACTGAAATATCTCGAGGGATCATTGATACTACAACTAGCAACCTGGTCTTGTCTCGGCCTTCCTTGATTCGAGTACGGATCCTCTGCTTTCAGTAGTACGAGCCCATACTACCTTCCACATCTATCCGTACTTTCCTCAAGAACTGCCTTGACTCCACCAAGTCACTTCTACTACTACTGATCTCTGCTACTCTCATCCTAGGCTTGTCCTAGGGAAATCTCTGACTCCACTCAACCAGTCCTCAGCTGCTGAAGGCCTCCTTGTAATGCCAATTAGCCACCACCTGAATACCATCACATGTGACAAGGCTCAAATAATCCTTCAAGTAAAAGACTCGTCCCTACATCGGTTGGACTTAGACAAGAGCTGCGGAATAGGGCCAATTCCAGCACTCTGAGATTATTCAACCTTGATCACATGTGGTGTGACGTATTCACCTAATGGCTAACTCCCATCACTCAGAGTCCCACAAAGCACAAAGAAAGCAGCATTCGAACACAAGAAACTACTCAAGCAATCCTATCCCCATAACGAGGAAACTGTACTAGCATACAATGCTAAGCTCATACTATCAGGCATAACCTAAACAGGCTATCCTACTGCTGTCTACTCAATACTAGCATGCAATACTCATAAAGCTGAAACACATATAGCAGGCACATAAGGCATCCTCCTAGATCCTTAGTCCTATACTAGCATGCTGTTCTACTGAAACTGAAACTGAACAAATAACTTGTATGAGTAATTTGGGAGTACTTACTAGAGCTCGGCTGATCGCATGCGCCACACCCTTATCTCATTTTAAAATTTCTTTATTTCTAAGTTCTTTCAAAAAAAAATTTAGAAAACATTTTCCTTTTTAAAAATCTTTTATTTTCCCTTAGTTTGAGTTCAGATACACCCGGAAGTGTATCCGAATCCCTCAAACCAAGGCTCTGATACCAACTTGAAACGACCCAAAAATTTCATTTTCAATATCACCAAAAACCATAAATCTGAGTATTATATAATAAAACCACACACTATGTATCTCAAACCATAGTAAAAATACTGTGAGGAAAACTGTATCATAACTGTAACAACTCATAATCAAGAAACTGAATCAACTCCCAGGATAAAAACTGAAGTTGTGGTGTGTGCGATGCCATCATCCCGAGCTATTCCATTTGCTTGCGGAAGTACCTGAAACCAAAACTGAAACTATAAGCACGAAGCTTAGTGAGCTCCCCCAAACTACCACATACCATACAATACATATAAAGCACATACTGGGCCTTGCCCACTGACTGGGACCCCGTCCCCTGCATCGGACCGAAGTCCGGACTAACTATCTGGGACCCCGTCCCCTGCATCGGACCGAAGTCCGGACTAACTGACTGGGACCCCGTCCCCTTCATCGGACCGAAGTCCGGACTAACTGACTGGGACCCCGTCCCCTTCATCAGACCGAAGTCCGAAGCTGACTGGCTGGGAGCCCGTCCCCTACGTCGGACCGAAGTCCGAAGCTAACTGGCTGGGACCCCGTCCCCTACATCGGATCGAAACCCGAAGCTGACTGGGACCCCGTCCCCTGCATCGGACCGAAGTCCGGACTAAGTGAACACAGCATAGCATAACATATCAACTAGCATAAACACATAAATCCTGTCTGAGCCACGGAGGCGTCAAACATACTAACTACTGCATTGGACCGAGGTCCAGGAACTACTGCTAACTGAACGGTCCGGCATTGTGGCCTTAGACCCGTTCCTACTGGAAGGAAACTCACCTCGTGAATTGACTGTTGTGTGTATGACTCTGGAAGCTAACTGCTGCTGCTCCGGTATCTCCCCGGCTACAAATCCATAACACACTCAATCAAATGCTAATCATTGCACTTGGGTAAAATGACTCTTTTACCCTTGGTCAAAGTCAACTCTCCTGGTCAACGTCAACCCACAGTTGACCTGACTCGCCGAGTTGGGCCGCCAACTCGCCGAGTCCCTTTTCTCACTTCTCAACCCTACTCGCTGCTACTCGTCGAGTGTGGCATCAACTCGACGAGTTCCCATTCGAATCAAAAACTCAGGCAATCTGCATCCGACTCGCCGAGTCATATGAACAACTCGACGAGTTGTTCTTCGAGCTAAGAAGATTGCCTTGGACTCGCCGAGTTGTATGAACAACTCGCCGAGTCCCTCCATTACTGAGTCTGACCTCCAACTCGCTGAGTCCACTCTACCACTCACTGGTCCCACTCGGCATCACTCAACAAGGGAAAATCGGAGACTCGCGACTCGACTCGCCGAGTCCTTCTTCCGACTCGCCGAGTCGCTTGCATGCAGCAACTCTAAACTCGATTCTGCTTGAATCCAGTGTATAAAACTTATAGATCTGGGCTCCCTTAACTCGATTAGCACGTAAAGATTCTATCTTTACGTGCCCATATGCATCCATGAAGATAAAATGGCTCAAAAAGCATAATAAAGGCTAGATCTAGGGTTTTCATGAAAACTATCTTCAAAAAGGCAATAGATCCAGGCTCTACAACTCCTAAATGAATAGATCTAAGGATATCTCGACCTATTAGGGCATCCATACAATTATAAGGCTTGAGGAAAGCATCAAACTAGTTCTAGAAGAGTTCTAATGGAGGTTTAAAGCATAAAATGGGTGGAAATCCAAATAATACCTCAATGAACTCTGGTTTGCCCTCGGATCTTTTCTCTACACTTCCTTTCCTTGCTCCTTTCTTCTTCCTCTTCTTCAAGCCTTCAAAATTTCACACAAGAACACTTAAATCACTCAAGGGTGGATTAGGGTTTTTCTCACAGCTCTCTGAGGGTGAAGGAGGCGAGATTGGGGGCTATAAGGTGGTTTAAATAGTGAGCAACCCGGGGATTTAGGGTTTCTTCCAGCCAGGCAGACTCGCCGAGTCGCCGACTAACACGTGCTCGAAATCCTGTCCCTACTCAGCGAGTCAGGCTATGAACTCGTCGAGTCCCTCTTGCAAACTTCTAATTAAATACTATGGAATCATCGTACCGGAGATGGGTCGTTACACTCGCACCTCAATTTATAGGGTCTGGCTTCGTACATTACGCTGGGCGTACCGAGGGTACGTTGGGCGTACTCCTCGGATAAGATCACCAGCTCGGACCCAGCTGTCTCGCACCCATCGGATGGATTAGATCGGAACTACACAGGGCGTAACCTCTTCGGATGCGGGGCGTACTGCGAGGGTGGTGTGTCACAATCCAAAGCGAAGCCTTGGTCAACAAGCGACGGCCCAGATGCAGCCACGTCATCCATCTCGCATCAGATTTCGCAATTTGCACCCTCAACTTTAAAAATTCGTAACTTTCGCATACGACCTCCGTTTTCGACGTTCTTTATATCCACGTGAAGGTGGGAACGTACTCTACAACTTTCGTTTCGACTTCGTCGGCTAATTTTGGCTTGATTTTAAATTTTATATTATCAACGGGCCGGGATAGGATTGGTCCGTTAAATCCTCATAACTTCTTCATCCGACATCCGTTTTCTCCCATCTTTTTCTCGTTATGCTACTCTCAACGAGATCTTCGATTCTCGTTTAGGTCGTGTCGGCTAAAAATCACTCGATCTATTATTCGAATTTCGGGTTGTACACTGCTAGCTCGAAACTTCGAAAAATCATAATTTCTTCATACGAAGTCAGATTTGGGCGTTCTTTTTTATCGATGTTCTTAGTTTAACATATTCTACGACTTTCGTTTAGATCGCTAAGGCTAAATATCACTCTATCGTAAATTCACTATTCACGCTTTCCGGTATCGTGCCGGTTCTGTCGCGAAACTTCGACGGGTCATAACTTCTTCGTTATAACTCGGATTTCGGCGTTCTTTATATGTACAGAAACCTTGTAACATACTCTACAACTTGGTTAAGATTATTTATTCTAAATAATCTTTTGTTGAAAAGTCGTTTTCGACCCCCATTGCCTCTAATTTGACTAGCCTGGATTTGCGGGCGTTACATTGATCTTATCCACTTTGTACTCACGAACAGTCTAAAGTTACCGTTTGGCAACTTGGCCCTAGTTTCAAGGTACTTTATCAGACGTGATGGTATAAACGGCTACTGGTGCGAGTTTCAAGGAATGACATGGCCTACTCATTAATGATAAACGGTTTAAATTATTTTAGGCTTACCTATAAAAGAAAAATCATTTTCCTTTTATCATACGCGTTCAAAAATTCATAGACGAACAAAAAGCCCTAATTTTTCCAAAAAGCTTTCAAGAAATCACAAATGGCTGTTGTTCAGAATTCCAACACTGGAGAAATTGAATCTCAACCGTTGTTGCAAAATCAAAGCACAAATTACCAAGTTGAGTCCAATATTTCGTTATATCCAGAAGACTTGAAGATGTTAATCGTTGCCGTGAAACGATCTGGATTAGCAACTGCTATGTTCAACTCATTCACAGTTCCGATGACATGGTTGTCAATGGCTGCTTCAACTGCTTCTTATAGCAAGGCTACCGATGTCATTATTTTCAATCTGATTAATGAGAAGAAAGTTCGATTGACGAAGAAGATGCTCACTCAGTTTCTGGATATCCCTAACTCTGCACCATTCTTCAAGCCTATGCATCCACAAATCATACATATGTTCAATGAGATGGGTTACCAGCCCCCACTCGAGAAGATTAGTGATTTCAAGAAATTAGGACTTCCGTGTATATGGAACTTTTTCTTTGGAATTTATCTTAGATGCCTGAAGGGAAGAAGTGTAGGTCTTGACAAGGGCAAATTAGAAGTTTATGCAATGGTCATGGGTCTTTACTATGATTTGAGTGTTGACTATGCCACTCAGTTGTCGAAGGAGTTTGGCAAAAGCTTGCAGAACACGAATATGATAAGAGGGATTTCGTGTGCAAGGTATTGGAGCCTTGTTCTTGAAAAATGTATGAAAAAGAGGGAATCCAAGTCCCTGCTGATGAACCTACTTCTGAATTTGCTAAGTATCAATTTCCAAAAGTTGTGGAGGATGTTGTGAATATTTTTCCAAGTGTAGCACGTATTCCTGATGCTATGCTAAAGAAGGTGAACCCTACTCACAAGTTTCTTGTGAAATATTTGAAGACTATTAATCTAGATGTGGAAATAGGGGTTTTGCTAACAATCAAAGCTGGAACCTCTAAACAATATAATCCAAGAAGTCGAAGGATGATGAAGCAGAGGTACTAGTTACAAGTACGAAAAAGTCATCATCCAAGTCTTCTAAGAACAAGCCTAACAGTGATACGAAGCGGACATAAGAGGTTGGTGTTGTTAAGCCTTCAAAAGAGGTGATGCCATCAAGGTCAGGAGTATTGAAAAGATTAAGAAGATTATCTCACAAATGAAATTTGTCTGATGACTCACAAACAGTTCATAAAGTTCAAATTAGTAGCAAAGGGGTTATTGTTCGTGAGATCCTTGCTCCTGCTTCTCCATCATCTAAAAAACGAAGGGCTCAAGATGTAATCAATCATATATCAAAGAAGCAGAAAAAACAAAAAATTGTTCTTCGTGACGATTCGTCCGAAAACGAAGTGGTACCTGATACACCACCAGTTTTGTCTTCTCCCATGGTAACTTCTGTTCCTATCATTTCATCCATCGGTCCTATTATTTCTATTGAACCCACAACAACTATTCCACTCGAAATAGTGGTGACCAAGTCGATTAAAGAAAAGGTGTTCCCTATTTTAAAGATCCCTGCTAACGTATCTGATACGGGAGAAAATGTTTCAATGAGTGTCGATGTTACGCAACCCATTTCTCTTTCAAATTCATTACCAATCATTTCATCATCATCCTTAGTTTCGTTACCACCATTTATTCTTCCTACATCAACTGTCACCACATCACCAATCTTTGCCAACATTCTTAACCAACCTATCACAACTTTGTTTTCATCACAATCAACTGAACCACAAAAGCCTCATTCCGATGATGAAATAGAAGGTGGAGGTTTCGGAGGGACATTTGAAGATTTGCACTTTGATTCAAAGGGAGAAGATAATCCTGATCATATGCTTATGTCAGGAAAACAATTTAAAGTGCTAAATAGAAAGCTTAATTCTATTCTTCAATTTCAAGCAGACTCGGGCTCAAAGCATTCGGTATCAGGAATCAAAGCTGATGTGATGCTAAAAGCAGTAAAGCATCATTTGCAACATAAAATTGATGTCAATGATAAAAATAACGAACTTCAGATCAAGGCTCATAATGATCTGTATACCTCTTCGTTAAAGGAGCTTCGAAATGTTGCAAAAGAAAGGCATGCTCTCTTCATACAAGATGTGAAGAAGGTACGAGAGGATGTGAATTTCAAACTCGAAGAATTGAAGAAGGAATTTTCAAGTGAAATTCATCAAGTAAATGATCGTTATAATTCGATTCAGGAGAAAGTTGATATTATAGCGGGGGCAGTCACTAATTTCATTCAAACATTTCAAGCAACTGTTCCAACATTCGAAGCCAAGGCAAATGAAGATAAAAATCAGTTTGTGAAACTAAATTCTCTTCTTGTAGAATTAAAAGAATTTGTATCTAATCCTACTCCAACATCATTCTTAACTCCTGAGTTTCTTACTCAGAAGTTAAACCTTCTTGATCAAGTCATCCAAAAGGCTATTGCTCTTATCACAACGTTTGCTCAAATGTTATCACAGAATGCCCCACCTGCTGTCACAGGGGTGCAAGGTGGAGAAAGGAGGGTGAGCAAAGGTTCGAAAAACGATAATAAGGGAGAAGGCATTGGAAAAACAAATGAAGATTCAAAGGTTGTAGGGAAGGTTTTGACTTTGCAAATTCCAATTTCATTACCTATCAACATTGATTCTATTTCAACAACAATTGTGACTACAAAACCACTTGCAAGACCTGTTGTCAAAGGAATTGTAATTGGTTCATCAAAAGAGGGAGGAAGCTCATGTTCCTCAAAACCGAATCCTGATTAGAAAGATAAAGGGAAAGGTGTTTTAGTTGAAAAGTCTAAAGAAGAAAAGAAAGCAAAAGTTGAAGCTGAGATAGAACTTCAAAGGCATATTCAAAGTATCATGAGGCTGAGGGATAGTGATCCTCCAGGCATGGAAAAGGGAGATCCGAAGAAACTCTACAGTTACGAATCTATAGAGTCAAGGGTTGCATTCAATCACATGAATGCCTTTGAAACGAAGCCAAAGAAGCGTTATTCCGTTGCTAACACAGACATGAATTAGCTTGATTTCCGTATCAACGAAATGATGTTCATAACTGCCCAGTACAAGATAAGTGAGAAGTTCAAAAAATTTGATGACTACACATACATGAAGATTCATTTTCATGTTGTACTTGGGAAAGAACCTGAAGAAATATGGTCTCTCATCAAAATCAAGAAGGTGGTTGCAATAAAGAAAGATGTGATGTTCGAAAACATGATACAAAACTTTAGGTATCATGTTGTTCATGCGAATAATCAACAAGTCGACTTCGGTATTGCTGATTACCCACTAATGAACTTGAATGATCTAATTCAAGTTGCATTAATCTTGAAGGAAAAAGAAGCATCTCAACTCAAGGGTACAGACAAAGAAGTGTTCACACTTGGTCTTCCTCACATTAAAATTTTTATTGACAATTATTATGATTGTCTGGCCCTGACGGACGAAGAGTTCGCTTCGAGTATGAAAAGGAAAGTAACTGTTTCTATGTTTCCTTCGAAGCCACAACCTGAACTGAAGAAGTATGCAGATGGTGAGATATGCTTCAACCCTTTTGGCATGGTGTTTGCAAGAAAAGATACAAAATAGAAAGCCAAAAGTTTCTTATTCCAAGTTGCTGAGATAGAAAGATATACAACTTCACAATATACGAATTTCATTGTTCGTATGAACAGTTGTACGAAGAATAATGAAGGCGACAATACCAAGTTAAAGAAAGTGTTAACTTGGTATTCAGAAATCAGGAGGATGATGCACTTCGATGCTCAGATTCTCACGAATTGAGTAGTTCGACTCGTTTACAAAGGGGGAGATTGTTAGGGTCGAAGTCTTGTTGTAAAGAGTCGAAGTGTGTACTATATTTCGTATGTAATATATTTAGTAAGTCATTTTCATGTTCGAAGCATAACTCTTAGACTTAGTATTTTTTTGTACTCTCAGTTTCCTATAAATAGGGACTGAACATAGAGTTAGATGGCAAGTTTTTCCTAAATGTTGTCTACTTTTGTACTCTTGTTCATTTGAGAGTAATAAGAGCTGAAACCAATTTCTATTTACATTCCATGTTCTTAATTGATCTTTTGCTTGTTTAACTCTGATTCTATTTAATTTCTCGTTACAATTCCTCTTCAAAAGGCCCACTTTTTGTAAAAAAAAATGATGTTCTTAACCCAATAAGCCAAAAAATTACCATTAAGGCCCAATTTTTGTAAAAATAACACTTTATTCCCCATTTTGTTCAAAACTTGTGTTTATGACTAGGTGGTAAACTAACACTTTAAACTCATTTTTGTCAAAAATATCATTGTTGGCTTGATTTTTGGGAAAATACACATTTTTCTGGTTTTTGGCTTTTCTGACCTACTTGTTGGAAAATTTGTAGAAAATTCATCGTAAGTCGAAATTTGGATCCGTAAATTCTGGAAGTTTGGAAATTGTGTCTAATTTGTTCAAAAATTTTCTCATAATTTTTAATGGCCTCTAACAAATGTGAAATAGCTCACCTTCACAGGCTGGTCCGAAATTATTTCAAATATGATAGGCCGTTTTGTAAAATTCACCAAAAATTGTAGACAAATCCTATGAAAATGTGAGAGTAGTCATTTTAAAGTTATAAACCTGAACTTTTTGCATGAAAAACATTTTAGAAAAATACTATCATTAAGTTGATAAAAACAGTCCAAGATTGGACCAAAACTTTTCTGTCAAGGGCTGATTTATGAGTCTAGTTTATAGATCTTTGAACACAACGCTCCTTTTTGCTATTTTTATTTTATAAATCCCAGATCTACAAGTTTACATGTATTATATGTGATAACACATACTTTTCTCAAGGTTTTCATGTAGATCCAAGTGAAAAACTTAATATTCTTAAGAGTAAATTACACGAATGGTCCTTATGGTTTGGGGTAATTTGCGCATTTGGTCCCTAACTTGTTTTTTTTTAACTCGGAAAATCCCTACTGCTTTTTTTTGTTACGCACTTGGTCCCTACTATTTGTTTTTACGCATTTGGTCCCTGTCTTACCTAAAAAATACTATTATTTAAATAAGGAAAAATGATGGGGTAGGTAAGGTTAGGTGAGGGGGTGGGGTGGGGTTGGGGTGTGTTTATTTAAATAAATTAAAAAATCAAGGGCGAAATAGTTTTTTAGGTGAGACAGGGACCAAGCGCGTAACAAGAAAAATAGTAGGGACCTTCCGAGTTTTAAATATAAGTTAGGGACCAAACACGCAAATTACCCTAAACCATAGGGACCATTCGTGTAATTTACTCTATTCTTAACATATTTTTAGATTTAGGAGGTAAATAACACATAATCAACAAACAAGTCATGAGAAACACACATATTCATGCATATACACATAGATCTACACAAAGCAACTTGTATTCTCCCCCAAAACCAAGTAAAAATCGAAAATAGGGGGTATGAGCTCACCTTAGGGTTTGGATTTGGTTTTTGATGAAGATCTGAAGAGATTTTTGGTCCTAGCAAGCTTCTTGGAGAACTTTAGAACTTAGATGGCTCTGAGATGCATGATTCACGAAATGGTTGAGTTAAGAGGAGATTTTTGAAGAAATCAAGAAGCTAAACCATGGATCTAAGCAAAAACTTACCATGGATGATGATGTTGGTGAAAAATCCTCTTGAGAGCACCCAAAATCTCGAATTTTTGATGGAAGAAGGAGGTTTTTCTAGAGAGAATTCTTTGAAGGTTTTTTTTGAATGAAATGAGGTGGTGTGAGGGTATTTGACCGAGAAGAAGAAGAAGGGAGAAGAGAGAGGGAGTGAGGTGATGTGCATGGAGATCCACCATGCAATAAAGAGGTGGCTAACTCTCATTAATCCTCCTAATTTCCTTTTATTTTTCTTTTCTTTTACTCATTGGGCTAAGAATGGGCTAGTGGGATGAAGAAAATGGTGTTGGGCCTAAACGCTTGGCTTGATCGAATTTTTATAGGCCCAATATTATTTTTCCGGATCATTGGGCCCTTAGGATGGTTCATGGCCCCTTTTGAATAAAAGAAATGGAGTTTATGGCCCATTAGGGCTAATTAATTCATTTATGGCCCAATGAGGCCCATTAGGGTTAGAATGAATCATCCTAGCCCCAAATGGTTCCAAATGTCATATATTTATGAATTGGGTCCATTTAGACCAAAGATAGTCAAGTTGAAGGTTTATTGGTCCAATAGGCCAAATAAGAGAACCCGAGCTCATATTAGACTGGAACCGGGATTTCTAAGGTTTTCAACACCTTATTGACTATATGAAAGATATTGAGTGAACATAGAGTATGATATTCATTTGGAGTACAAGCCTCACAATGGATGATGTTCACATGAGAATAGAATTTCCTAGCTAAAAATGCTAGTTGTGATATCATCCCCCCGTTAAAGGGAATTTCGTCCCAAAATTCTTTCGAAAGATAGGATCATGAATGAGAGAATAGGTGAGGGTACTTCTGCTTCTTCTGGTCTTTGCGTTCACATGTGAATTCCGATCCACGCTTGGCGTTCCATCGAACATTCACAATCGGAATGTGGCTTTGTTTTGTACGCTTTACTTCCCTATCCAATACCTCGACTGGTTCTTCGACGAACAGGAGATTCTCGTTTATTTCGATCTCTTCTAAATGAATGATAAGAGTTTTCCCTGATAGGCACTTTTTAAAATTTTGAGACATGGAACACGGGGTGTACGTTGCTGAGTTCTGCAGGTAGCTGCAGCCTATAAGCCATTGGACCAATCCGGGCGAGAATCTCGAACGGTCCAATGTATCGCGGGTTCAATTTTCCCCGTTTCCTAAAGCAAATCATTCTTTCCCGGGGAAAGACTTTCAATAGTACCTGACCTCCGACTTGGAATTCCAGAGGTTTTCATCATTTGTCAGCATAACTCTTCTGTCTGTCTCCTGATGCTTGAAGTCAAGTTCCGATTTGGATTATCTCCTCTGTCATTTCGCGAATGGTTTCTAGTCCAATGAGAGTACTATCAAGTGATTTTCATTTATGACCATAAAAAGCCTCGAAAGGAGCAACCTTGATGCTCGTGCGATAGCTGTTATTGTATGAGAATTCAATCAAGGGCAACCGGGTATCCCATGACTTGCTGAATTCAAACACCCAGCCTCAGAGCATGACTTCGAGTGGTTGAATGGTCCGTTCGCTTTGGCTATTGGTTTGAGGGTGGTAAACAATTCTCATGTCTAGCTATGTTCCCATAGCCTTCTGAAGTGACTGTCAAAATCTTGAAGTAATTCCATTATCCAGAACCGAGATAATAGATACTGATATTTCATGGAGTCTCACAATCTCTTTGATATAGATCCATGTTAATCTTTCCCTCTTGTTTGATTTATGTATTAGCAAGAAATGGGCAGATTGGGTTAACCCAAGGTTCTAAATAACGTAAGGCGTGACTTGGCGGCAATGTCAAGCCTCAAGCTTTTCCGAGCCTTGGCGAGTCACAAAGTTTGTAGGGCGTGACTTAAGGCGGCAATTTTCTATATAATTAATATTTTTATATGTATTTTCAGCTATTATTTATCTTTATACACATATATGAGTTAAGGCGGCGTTTTTGCAAAGCTTGGCGGCAGGTGCAAGCCTTGGAGTCGTGGCGTGCCATGGCGGAGCCATGGCGAGCTTTTTAGAACCTTGGGTTAACCTATCGACGATCACCCAGATAGCGCCCAACTCAACTCGTATAACAATAAGCTTTGTCTTTTGACTTCGAAAGTTTTATCCATCCATACAGTGCTTCCTCCATGATATTCTCCGGCTTTGATGCTTTCAAGGTCGGCCGTAGATGTTGATAGTGTTTTGCTCTTGCTTCGTAAGCAGACGAGTATGTTATTAATGAAAATAATGAAAATGCTGACTAGGAATGGTTGGAAAAACTCGGTTCGTAGGGTCCATCAATACCGTGGGGGCATTCGTTAGACCGAAGGGTATCATAACGAATTTGAAATGGCCGTATCGAGTTCGAAAACCAGTTTTTTTGGAATGTCCTCTTCACGGACTCGGAGCTGATGATAACCGAATCTTAGATCTATTTGGAGAAGTAACTATCTCCTTAAAGCTGGTCAATTAGGTCGCCAATCCGAGGAAGTGGGTATCGGTTTTTGATAGTGCTTATTCAATTCCCTAAAATCGATGCATGTTCTGAAAGATCCCTCTTTTTGATGAACAAGACCAGAGCTCCCTAGGGTGAGAAGCTCGGTTTGATGAATCCTTTGCTCAACCATTCTATTAATTTGACTAGATAACTTCTGAATTTTGGCGGGAGCTACCCTATAGGATGAATTGGCAACTGATGTGGTTCCCGGTATGAGGTCGATTTGAAATTCGACCTGTCTCTCTGGAGTATTTCCGGAAATTCTTCGGGAAATACATCCAGAAAATCGCATGCCACTGGAATAACTTGTATGCTTACTTCTTCTTTGGTCTTGTCTACAACATGAGCGAGGAACGCATAATTCTTCTTGTGCAGGCACTTATGTGCCTTGATGCACGAGATAAGACGAAGATTGGCGCCAGGTTTATCACCATAGATTATTAGAGTTTCATGATTGGGGAGGTGAAGGAAAACGTCCTTCTCACGACACATAATATCAGTATGGTTGGGGCTTAACCTGACCATGCTGATTATCACATCAAAACTCCTAATATTTACTGGCATCAAATCTATTTGAAATGAATGGTTTTTTAGTGTTATGGTGCACCCTACATAAATATCTTTAGTTGATTCAGTTTTTTTCCCGTTACCCATCTCCACCGTGAAGGCTTTGTTTAGCTTCTGGGGTTGTTGTTTTAGTAAGTGCTCGAATTTGTTACTAACGAAGCTTCACTCAGCTCCACTGTCAAGTGAGATGCAAGAGAGAGAGAGTTGTTAAGTGGGAACATACCAGTATCAACCGTCGGGTCTTGAATTGCTTCACCTTGACCAAGGGTTAGGACCCTTCCTGATCCTCCTTCCCCTTGATTGTTAGCCTTGGGGAAATTGCATCGGAAATGGCCAGTTCCTCTACACCCATAGCAGGTGTGACTGGACCCAACGTTGATGTTGTTGTTACTGTCGTTGCGATTGTTGTTGTTATTTGGCTGTTGATTCTGTTGTGGATAAGTTCTAAAGTAATTGGCGGTGTGAATCTCTCGGTTGCATCTATTACAGTACGGCTCCCGGCAGGCTCCCTTATGATGGAAATTGCACTGGTTGCATTTTGGAAGGCTTGCAGCATATGATCTCGCTGGTATTGATGTAGTAGGTGTCATGGTCGCATGGACAGCAACAACAGGTTGCTTCTTCGAGAACCCTTGAGTTGGCTATCCTTTTCTCTTATTTCCAGACTTTCGCTTCCTGCTCTTAAGCTTGGGGTTTAGAGTTCCTTGATAAGCTGTCACTTGTTGGTTTCTATGCTCATTCCTTTGGCTGGAGTTGTCGATGCTATTTCCACCTCCACCTCTATTGGTGTTGTTTGTGTTGAGTTGTGCCATAACAGTGGTTACTGCCATTGTTACAGCAGCTTGGAATGTCGAGGAATCCATCTGCAGGAGCGGTGTCTCGTGGGTGTGCTTGTTATTTCTGTGGAATGACATTTTCCTGCTGTATGTTGATAATCCAGATCGTAAGTAATGATCGTCATTCCTGGTTGTACTCTATAAATTTCGTGTCTTGCCGTATGATTCTCATTGTTTCCATCTACATCCCTATGATGTATTTACGGTAGTAGGTAATCGTAGATTTGGCATGATCGTTACGTCTATCCTTAGAGTATATGGGTTGTTTTGGTTTCGAGATCCTTAAGTATCTAGCGGTTTCGAGGGTTCAATTGTGCATATAATTGAATTTATGCAATAACATAAAATAAAGATAGCACATAATTGTTTCATTGGTAAGTATCGTCTTAGTACACGAAAGAGAGTCATATCGGATAGTAGGGGGGAAGCTGATCCTAATCGTGGCAGAAAGTTTTTGGTGGTGGTTTTGATGAAGTGGATGCACCTTGGAGACGAGCTACTTGTCGCTCGGTATCTCGTAGTCGTACCTCCCAAACTAACCGTCTTGATCGGGAGTCTCTGTTCACTTCATGTGTTTGTCTCTCATCTCTCTTAACAGCAACCGCATCTATTTGATTTGGGGTGTCCTGAGCTTGGTTGCCAATGTCTCGGGTGAGCCAGACCATGACTGGGAGGGCCCGGTCAGCTGGTCCTCTATGACTAAGATCGAAGAGACCTCGGTTCCTACCGTAGTGTGGTCGTATCCCCTGCTGGTGACTCAATCTCCAAATATCTTATGCTCATGGGGTCGTGGGGCCACCGGGTCCCATACGATAAGTCGGTACATTGGCCATGCATGGAGGATTGATGAAATTGGATTCTGCATCTAAGGCATCATTGTCATTGCCCTCGGGCTCTTCTTCTTCGAGGTCCACTACTGACTCGGCGGGTACATCTGCAAGTTCTACTTCATGTTCCTCCTCTGGTTCTTCCTCTGAGTCTCCTTCTAGGTCTTCCTCTGGGTCGAGCCACCCTGCTTTTTCCTGACTATGGAGATAGGGGTTTCCTGGCTAATGATACCCGTATATAGTGTATTGCACAAAGAGGTATAAATACTAGAAACAAGTAGCACACCAAATACTCCTATAGTATTTTAATTTTGTTTAGGTTTGGTTCTATAAGCTCTTTGGATAATTAAATGGTAAGTTTTTGATTCATTGTCCATCACAATTACTCCCGAACACATGTTGGTCGTATTTTGAATGAATGTAGTTGATCAGGCTACATTCACCCCCAATACGACTACATAACTACCTGTTTTTTAATAGCGATGTTCAGATCCTCCAAAGACTTTTACTGTTCTTGTTGTGTTATTACTCTAAAATGCACACATAAGTATGTATTTTAATTATTACATATGTTCATAGTAGTTTAGTCCCATTGTATTTATAGTTGCATATCTTGTATGGTTAGATATGCTAGTTCACTATAAACAATGCTCTGATACCAATCTGTCACACCCCTGAACAAGACGGCGGAAACGTCTGGGGGCTTGTGCGTGACTTCATCTTGAAATATCATTACAGTGAATATAAATGAAACATAACATCATCATTACCATGCATAATATAATACAACTGTCATTTTTTACATCAAGTACAATCTTTTAAATAACATGACCAAAACATTCAATGTATGATGTTTAACAGTACACAAAACAAAATCTCATATTCTTGTTGATTCTTTTGCTTAACGAGTCCCTGAGAATACAAGTTATTTTGAAAACGTCAACATACATAATGTTGGTGATTCATAAGCATATTTGAGAAAATGATTTGTATAACTTTGTAATCACAAGAAAATCCTGTATTTTCTTATAATAGTTTGGTATGTTTATGTCCGATCTTGTATTAACGCATGTGTGTTATTGTTTAATAGAATGTCAAAAGTGATAGAAGAAAATGTAAATAGAATGCCCCCAGACAACCTGATGTTGCCCGAAAAAGAAGAATAGATAATGCTGACAAACCAACACCGAGGTTGAGTACCAGTGTAAGTAAGTTTCCGAGCAATCCAACATAAAAGAAAGTAGTCTTCTGCAAACTTCATAATGTTAATTCCTCTAAGTGAGCCGACATAACCATACTAAATAATGACAATTGCGCCTGTCTTGGCGTTTGTGAATGCCGACTGAAAAATAGAATAAGATTATAGTCACCCTAGACCGATGTAGTCTAACTATAACGAACAGCTCAGGTGTGGAGTATCATCCCCGTATAAATCTATACACAAAAACTCGCTCTCCCTCAAAGAGAATCTGATTATAACTACAGGCTACGATTATACACTCAATAGGTGTCAACCAACAAAACTCACTAGATCCTTAATCGAATTTACGCGAAGAAAAACATATAAAACTCATTCCAGGCCCAGCGAACCATGTAAGTGAGCCACTAGAGCATCGCTAATCATGTGAGTCATTTCAAAACCTAATGTGAATGAGATTATATAACTTGGGCCCGAAATATATGTAAAAGGACAACTAAGGCCCATTTCACATGTAAGGTATTTATAGACCCAAATAGCACGCAAATAGTATACAAGGTCCGTCACGCATGTTAATGAGTCAGTGAAGCCCAATAAACAATTACATAGTATTTAGGACCTATCAAACATATAAATGGGCTACTTAGGCCCGATAACCTTAAAATGATCAAAATTAATCCGTTTATTAGTTTATTGTTGGTTTTGGTTCAATTATTCACTAAAAATAGCATAAAAGGCCCACTTTTTGTAAAAAATGACGTTCTAGGCCCAATAAGCCAAAAATTTACCATTAAGGCCCATTTTTTATAAAAATAACACTTTAGTCACCATTTTGTTCAAAACTTTTTTTTATGACTAGTTTGTGGTAAAAATAACATTTTAAACCCATTTTTGTCAAAAATATCATTTTTGGCTTGATTTTTGTGAAAATACACATTTTTCTGGTTTTGCCGTTTCTGACCTAGTTGTTGGAAAATTTATAGAAAAATCATCGTAAGTCGAAATTTGGATCCGTAAATTCTGGAAGTTTGGAAATTTTGTCTAATTTGTTCACAAATTTTTTCATAATTTTTAATGACCTCTAATAAATGTGAAATTGCTCACCTTCACAGGCTGGTCCGAAATTATTTCAAATATGATACGTAGTTTTGTAAAATTCGTCAAACATTTTAGACAAATCGTATGAAAACGTGAGAGTAGTCATTTTAAAGGTATAAAACTGAACGTTTTTCATGTAAAACAGTTTTGAAAAATACCATCATTAAGTTGATAAAAACAGTCCAAGATTGGACCAAAACTTTTCTGTCAAGGGCTGATTTATGAGTCTAGTTTATAGATCTTTGAACACAACACTCCTTTTTGCTATTTTAAGTGTATAAATCTCAGATCTACAAGTTTACATGTATTATGTGTGATAACACATACTTTTCTCAAGGTTTTCATGTAGATCCAAGTGAAAAACTTAATATTCTTAACATATTTTTAGATTTAGGAGGTAAATAACACATAATCAACAAACAAGTCATGAGAAACACACATATTCATGCATATACACATATATCTACACAAAGCAACTTGTATTCTCCCCCAAAACCAAGTAAAAATCGAAAATAGAGGGTATGAACTCAACTTGGGGTTTGGATTTGATTTTTGATGAAGATGTGAAGAGATTTTTGGTCCTAGCAAGCTTCTTGGAGAACTTTAGAACTTAGATGGCTCTAAGATGCATGATTCACGAAATGATATGAGTTAAGAGGATATTTTTGAAGAAATCAAGAAGCTAAACCATGGATCTAAGCAAAAACTTACCAAGGATGATGCTGTTGGTGAAAAATCCTCTTGAGAGCACCCAAAATCTTGAAATTTTGATGGAACAAGGAGGTTTTTCTAGAGAGAATTCTTTGAAGGATTTTTTGAATGAAATGAGGTGGTGTGAGGGTGTTTGGCCGAGAAGAAGAAGAAGGGGGAAGAGAGAGGGAGTGAGGTGATGTGCATGGAGATCGACCATGCAATAAGGAGGTGGCTATCTCTCATTAATCCTGCTAATTTCCTTTTATTTTTCTGTTCTTTTACTCATTGGGCCGAGAATGGGCTAGTGGGATGAAGAAAATGGTGTTGGGCCCAAACTCTTGGCTTGATCGAATTTTTATACGCCCAATATTATTTTTCTTGCCCATTGGGCCCTTAGGATGGTTTACGGCCCCTTTTGAACAAAAGAAATGGAGTTTATGGCCCATTAGGGCTAATTAATTCATTTATGGCCCAATGAGGCCCATTAGGGTTAGAATGAATCATCCTAGGCCCAAATAGTTCCAAATGTCATAGATTTATAAATTGAGTCCATTTAGACCAAGGATAGTCAAGTTGAAGGTTTATTGGTCCATTAGGCCCAATAAGAGAACCCTAGCTCATATTAGACTGGAACCGGGATTTCTAGGGTTTTCAACACCTTATTGACTATAAGAAATATATTGAGTGAGCATAGAGTATGATATTCATTTAGAGTACAAACCTCACAATGGATAATGTTCACATAAGAATAGAATTTCCTAGCTAAAAATGCTAGTTGTGACATGAGACCCAACCTGATTCTCAATGTTCAGCATTCTTCCTCATTTTTCATTATCCCCAGAAATTAACAAATCCTACTTGTTCTTGAATCCACAACTAACCCTACTTTTGTCTTTCTGGCTTGGTTATTATTGATTTTTTTGGTCAAACTAATTGCAAAACAGATCTAATCTACAAATCCCCATCGATTCTCTCGATCTGTAACACCAGCAAATTAGGTCGAAATTTAACTTTCCTAAAATCTTATTTGGGTTAAATAAAGTGGTAGGAATCGTATCAAGATTTTCGAGCATATAAAGAACACTGAAATTCGAGTTATAACAAGGGAGTTATGACCAATCGAAGATCCGCAACAAAACCGGTAAAGCACTGTTAAACGTAAAAATGCGAAGTTTCAATAAAACACTTTTTATCCTTAGGTATCTAAATGAAAGTCGTAGATTATGTTAAGACATGAACGCGCAAAAAGAGAACGCCCAAATCTGACTTCGTATGAGGAAGTTATGATTTTTCTAAGTTTCGTAGTGGTAGTAGACAACTAAAAACTCGAAACGGTGATCGAGTGATTTGTGGCCGGCACAACCTAAAGGAGAATCGAAGAACTCATCAATAGTAAAACAACGGTAAAAAGTCTGACGAAAACGGACGTTGGATGAAGAAGTTATGGATTTTTATCGTACTTTTCGTGTCCCGGCCTATTAAAATTATATAATTAAAAATAATTCAAAAATAGCCAAGGGAGTCTAAATGAAAGTTTTAGAGTACATTCTCACCTACGCATGGATATAAAGAACGTGAAAAACAGAGCTCGCACGCGAAAGTTACGTAATTTAGAAGTTTGTGAATTCGAATTACGCCCCGCGTACCAGGCGATTAGGGCCTCGCCCCATCGGCCAGCACCTCTCCCATCGGCCATAAGGTCCGAGATGTAAGCAGTGACGACTCCGGAGTTACGCCCAGCGTTCCAAGGCGGTTCAGCCCCCATAAAAGGGGTGCGAGGGTTCCGGGCATAATTGCTCATTTCTTCTCTTTCTCTTGCCAAAGCTCTGTGTTTAAACCCTCGGAGCCATCCCAAAGTCCCTGTTTTCATATTCAAGTTCAGAAGGAAGTTTTACGCTCCCGAGATTCCCAAGAATCCCGAGAAAATCAGTTTTCTCTAGTCGGAGTTCAACTCGATTTTCGTCTCACATTCTTCAAACTACCAAGTGAGTTCATACCCCCATTTCTACGCTTTTAAATACTTTCTAAAATGTTTTTAACACATTACGGGGGAGAATACAAGTAAACACACGGTTAATCTTGTGTGAAAACATCTATCTTTCGTTATACCTTTCATATTGTTTTTAATACATATCATATGGATATGTTGACATGCAAAACATCTTACCTTACTTTACCCTCTCGGAATGAAACATGATTATAAATACTACAAGCTTATTTATACGTTTGCATCATATCAAGGGTAACCATTTTTAGTATACCATTTTTATACAAACAAGAACATCCACCTTTTATTATGCCTTTGTTAACATTGTGAAAAAGGATAATCATTTCAGAAACAACATTATTAATTTTAATACGAGACTTAATTGAGAATCTGTGAGATATCCATCTTCATTATACCTATTAAGGTACCGCTAGAAGTCCTATTTTATAACCAGAATCTCCCATCCAGAGAACGTGACAAGTGTTAATAGATCTATACGGGACTAATGATCCCGCGCCCTGACTGCTAGCTACAGTCCCCGGGGTGACAAGTGTCATCTCATTTCGACGCCTGAAGAACGTCGCTATAGGCAAATTATGATAGTACGGTTATAAAAACTCACTGGATAGACACTTATTATGGTATTACGTTTTCACGGGAAAAGTAACAGATACAGTTCTTTTCACATTCAAATACAAATCTTCTTATAGTTTTGTTTCACAATAAGACTATACATCATTCTTTTGAGCATGTCATAGTTTCTTACAGGTTACGGTCTTGGTCTTTTGAGACTACATTTCACTTATAGGAAAATATAGGATTTTCCTGGCTCAAATACATACAATTTATACAACAATCATTCATACTCATTTCATACAATTGTTAGAAAATATCGGATTTTCTAGAAAACATACACGAACTTTTGAATGGCATGCATTTTCTCAAAACACTACTTATGAACTCACCAACTTTATTGTTGACACTTTTTCTTTGAAATAACTTGTATTCTCATGAAAATGCTAAATCAGGTAGCAACTACTTTTGAAGGCTAACGCGCTGGCGTTAGTAACATATTTTGGATCACCATAATGTATTTGATATTTAAACATGTAACACGTACAATCATGTAAACTTTTCTAATATATTTATATTATGGTGTGTAATTTCTTTACTATTCAATTGTTATGATACTGTACATGACGTCCTCCGCACCCAAACGTTTCCGTCGTTTAGGTTTGGGGGTGTGACAGGATCATACACCAATACTCAAAAATAAAATAGAAAATTAAACTTCTGTTTCATGATTTCATCAATCCTATCATCGATCTCCTTCTTTTTCATCTTCTCCAACTCCTGTAATTTCTTTACATTCAAGAAGAAATCAATCATTACAGTTTCATAAGAAGGCAATTTCTCGTAACCAGGGAAGTAATTTATATCAACCTGATATCCAAGAGAAACTTATAGCACCACCGGATTCTGATGCCATCTTCTCTATGGCCTCCTTTGAAAGATCCGGCAACAAACTCCATTTCACACATTTAACGTAGTTGTCATCAACATACACCTTGAATATGATCCCACAGTGGTTCATAAATTGTTGCAGCACTATGGGTTTAGACCTTCTCTTTCTAGGGACTCCCCTAATCGCCAATGCCTTCCATCCAATTCACCGTCGTTTGGATTTGCAAAATTATTTCAGAGTATGAACATATCACCGAATAGTGCAGGGAGAGTGACTAGAGGCATCCATGAGAACAATCTCGGCCTTGTTAGCATTGGTGTAGTTATCGACTCGAAAGACGAGGTTTCCCGTGGTGTCAAATACGGTGAATCTGTCGCAATTGAAGAGCAAGGATGTGGTTTCCGAAAGAATACTGAAGCAAAAAATGTTTCTTCAAGTCGCATAACTTCATGCTTATAGTCGACCTAATTTGGGATAACCAGTTTCATTCCTTGGGTCCAATCGAGCTTTTTCTCGATGAAGTCGACCTAATCCGGTCGGCCTGGATGAAAGCGATTTTGAATCGGTTTTCAAGGGTTAGATCGATGAAACTACTAGTACTTTTGTTATTGTTGTCAAAAATCTTAATCAAGAAAGGGGAGAAGAGAGTAGAAGAAAAAGGGAAGCCGAAAGTCACAAAAATAAGATGGGTTTGATTTGTAGAGAGAGAGAGAGAGAGAGAGAGAGAGAGACCTTTAATGTTAAATAATAATTATTTTTTAAATAGGAAAAATGACACAAATGCCCTACGAACTTTTTAGGGTTTACCCGTTTAGTCCCTAAAGTTTTTTTCGGACTTTATGGGTCCTTAAACTAGGATATAACCTGCTATTTTAGTCTCTGTCAACCTGTAATAGCCGGTTCAGTGACCTTTTATATCAAAAAAACTCACATTGTGCCCCTATAAAGCCAAAAAAATAAGTTTGGGGATTAATACAAATTGAGTGTGAATCAGCTTTAGAAGAAAAGAAGATTTTTTTTATACAAATTGATCCCTGAACTTTTTTTTTTTTTTTTGGTTTTATAGGGGCACAATGTCAATTTTTTTGGTCTAAAAGGTCACTAAACCGGCTATGACAGGT
This sequence comes from Lactuca serriola, assembly GCF_051521515.1. NCBI lineage: Eukaryota > Viridiplantae > Streptophyta > Magnoliopsida > Asterales > Asteraceae > Lactuca > Lactuca serriola. The sequence continues at coordinate 121,214,766 of NC_136415.1, read as the reverse complement.
TGACAGGGATTAAAAGAGTCGGTCATATCCTAGTTTAAGGACCCATAAAGCTCGGCAAAGACTTTAGTGACTCAACCGGTAAACCCTAGAAAGTTCATAGGGCATTGATGTCATTTTCCCTTTTAAATAAGGGCAAAACTTCATAAATGGTCCTTGTGGTAGTAAAAAGACAGAAATACCCTTCACTTAACGGCCAAAAGCAAACGGAGTTAGAGAAAAGGACAATTTGTTAAAAGTTTTGAAACCATAGGGACCATCTGTGAGGTTTTTAAAAATTAGGGACTAAACTTTAGATTTTCAGAAACGATAGGGACCATTTTTGAAGTTTTGTCTTTATTTTATTTTTAGAGCTCAGTAGACGACATCTTTAGACTAGAGTTCTATAAAATCAGTTAGAGTCGAGCCATTTGTAAGGGAATCAAATCTCGTTAGAATTGTCCATACCAACCAATGGCTAGTTATTTTCATTGAATTGAATCAACCAATTATGAATTGCCAAGACTCTTAATTCTTCTTATTATGATGTCTTTGACGAATTGCACTCAATGTCAGTGGTGGCGGCCCTGGGGTGTGTGGACGGTGTGGTCGTACGGGGCCTCTTATTTCAAACGACCTCAGAATTTTGGGACAAATTTATAGTTATTGTGTTTGCAATTTTGTAAAAGAAATTTTTATGTTATCATTAAATATAACTAGTCGTGTCGGTTACTTATATACACAACTAGACGAATTCTCGCGCGTTGCGCGACACTATATATACAACTAGACGAATTCTCGCGCGTTGCGCGACACAAGTTAAAAATATATTGTAAAAATATAGTTTTCAGACACCTTTTAGTTAATTCGATTCATCAATTTAGGTTCTTTTATTATTATTATATTTAATGTTTTCCTTTTAACTATATTAAAAAATATGTATTGAATTTTTTTTAAACATTATTTGATATTTTAGTTTATGTTTTAAATTTTACACTAAAATTTTAAGCTTATTTGATATATTAATGTAGATTATTTATTTAACTATATATTGAAGTTAACAAATTAAGTATAACATATGGATAAGTCGCAAATTCTTCCATTTATGATAATGTTCACAACTAAAAGCATAGTTAAGTTAATAAATTATATGGAAATATGAAAAGTTGGGAGTTTCAAATTCATGTGGTGAAAGAAAAAATATTTTCTTTATAATATAGTATGATATAATGATTATAGTTTTAATTTGTAAGTCATTGTGATATATACAATTATTATATAATTTTATAAATCATTTAAAATTGTGTAAATTATATATTAAACTTATGATAATCTATATATAACGGGTAGCAAAATGTATGAACAAAAATATGAACTACAACTTTTAGTAACATAAAAATACAAAAACATCTATTATAACATTTATATATATATATATATATATATATATATATATATATATATATATATATATATATATATATATATATATACAACGAATAATAAAAAATATGAAAAATAAACACTACAACTTTTAATAACATAAAAACACTAAAACATTTATTATAACTTTTATATTAACTTTTCATATTTAAATCACGACTCTCTTCAAATACATTAATGTTTTTAATGAGCAAAACCTTACAACCTTATAAAAGAAAGGAAAATAAAAAGTTATTAGTGATTAATAATCAAAAGTTAAAAACTCTTGAGTTGTAACTAATAAATATACATAAATTAGAAAACTCTTGAATTGTAGTGTGAGTTTCAAATGAATATTGTACTTGGAAATGTGTATTTATTATTATTATTATTATTATTGTTGTTGTTGTTGTTGTTGTTGTTGTTGTTGTTGTTGTTATTATTATTATTATTATATTCGTCTTAATAAAGTCATCATAGTTACGTATCAAATGTTAAAAATTATGTTATATTTTAAATATTGTCTTGTAAATATATTGTGTAGGATAACCCAACAAAAAAATAATAGAAAATAAACATAATCAAAATAGAAAAACTACAATTAAATAAATAAGAACATTTGGTGGTTGAATATATAAATAAAAGTATTACATAAATATACGTTTAAATCAAAAGAAAAAACTTACATTCGTCTACTTTGCTAAAAAAATGATGAGATTTGTAATCGAGTTTAAAGATCAATTTATGTAAGAATTAAGAAAGAAGAATCACGATGAACAAGAGAGTAAATATAATCTTTGATCAGCTCATATTATGCTTTCTGATTTACAGAGTATAACAGAATTCTTTGTAAAGTGTGTGAAAAGTTCTATTCTCACATTGTACAGACTCCTATTTATAGGCGTACAAAAGCATAATAAAATACTAAGGACTAGACATTAAAGCTTCGATAAAATGCCTTAGTAATTATAACGTTACATTCGAAGACACAACTTACGAAGACTAACAACCCTTCGTAACAAAAACAATACTTCGACATATTACAATACAAACCCTAACAATCTCCCCCTTTGGAATAAAGGTCGAAGTCTTCATGAAGTAAGTAGTTGTACAGCATACATCAGTACTCTTCGAATTTCCATGTACCAAAAGATAACTTTCTTTATCTCCTTCTTGTCTCCTTCTGAATTCTTCTTGCAATGATTCATACGAATAATTAAGTTCATATATTGCGAGTTTGTATATCTTTCCACTTCAGAGGTTTGAAACAAGAATCTCTTGGCCCTTCCAGCTTTGTCTTTACCAGTGAAGACTATCCCCAAAGGCTTTAAACAAATTTCTCCGTCTTCGTATTTCTTCAATTCCACCTGCTTCTTTGTAGGAGCCATTGGAGCAGTGATGTCGATGCCTTTGACAGTAGCAAGCTCGATATCAGTTTGAGCTAGGCATTCAAAATAATTTTCCAAGAAAACTTTTATATGCCTACACCCAAGACTGAAAACATCGGGTTCTGTTTCTTGGAGATAAGAAAAGGACTTGTCTTTGAGAATCAATGCAGTATTGATGAGATCGTAAGTGTTCATCAACGGAAAGTCAGCTATGGTGAACTCTTGTATCTTCCCACTTGCCCTTGACACAACATACTTCAAGTTCTGAAACTTTCCTTCGAAAATGACATCCCTTTTTATGGATATCACCTTCTTAATCTTCTCCAAATACCAGACTTCTTCTTGAGCTTTAGCTAACACAGCATGAAATCGAATTTTCATCTTCTTTCCTTCTTCGACATCCATATTCTTTGACTCTGCTTTAAACTGTGGCATGACGAACATCATCTCATTAATCGAAAAGTCGAGTTGCCCATAATCAGTGTTTGTCACCACATAACTCTTCTTAGGAATCTTCTCAAAAGAGTACATATGGTCAAACATCACTCTTGATTCGATAGTTTCATAGTTGAAAACTTTGGAAGGATCTCCCTTGTCGACATTCGAACCTTCAAGAGCTCTTTGTCGCATAATGCTCTCCACATGCCTCATTCGTTCCACTTCAGCTGCCACCTCAGCTTTCTTTTCTTTGTCTGTCTTCTCAATCAAGACTCCTTTTCCTTTGTCTTTCACATTCGAAGGAGCTGTTTCCTTTGATGAAGAAACATTCGAAGAAACAACATTCGCAATTACAATACCTTTTGTACTAGGTCTTGGAATCGGAACCATTGTAGTCACAGTCGATATGACTGGAGCATCTGAAACAATTGTTGGTTTGACAGGAGCCTTCGAATCTTCTGGTTTCATCTCATGCTCCCCAGCCTTTGCTTGAACACTCTTTTCTCCCCCTTGCACCCCTGTGACAGCAGGTGCGGCATCTGATACACTTGGCAATACGCTTGAGATTCGAAGTAGCGGAGTAAGATGCTTTTGAAGAATGGCTTCGAAATGAAGAAATTTCTGAGATATAAATTCTTGAGAGATAATCGAAGAAGAGGATTTCGAAGAGATTTCTTTGAGTTCCTTCAGTAGATTCTCCAACTCTCGGAAATGTTGAACTTCAGTTGCTGAAAGAGAAATCATCTGTGGGTTGAGCTGTTCAAACATCTTGACACACTGAACAACTGCATCACAAATGATGTCAATCTTCTGATGTGCAGAATCATACCCCTGGTGAATAGTTTGAACTTCCTTCGTCATTTCTTCACGAAGTTCTCTAATCTGCATATTCACATCCTCTCTAACCTTCTTCACCTCCTGTACGAAGAGCACATGACGCTCCTTCGTAACCATCTTCAATTCTTTAACTTCCTTCAGGAAATCAGTTCTAAGAGAATTGATTCTATTCTCAGTAGAATTATCAGATTGATCAGTCTTCTCTAAAATCCGGCTTTCTGAATCACGAATGAGCCCTGAAGTCTTCGATAGCAGCCTGTTTTCCATCTCCTTCATCAATGAATCAACTTCCAAAAGATTGATTCCAGCACTTCCGATATCTGCTTGAGATTGCAAGATTGAATTCAATTTGGAATTCAAAATCTTGAACTGCTTCATCGTCATTAGCATATGATCCGAAAAAGCGTTTCTTCAGATATTAGATGAAAAAGGAGAATCGAAGAACTCATCAATAGTAAAACAACGGTAAAAAGTCTGACGAAAACGGACGTTGGATGAAGAAGTTATGGATTTTTATCGTACTTTTCGTGTCCCGGCCTATTAAAATTATATAATTAAAAATAATTCAAAAATAGCCAAGGGAGTCTAAATGAAAGTTTTAGAGTACATTCTCACCTACGCATGGATATAAAGAACGTGAAAAACAGAGCTCGCACGCGAAAGTTACGTAATTTAGAAGTTTGTGAATTCGAATTACGCCCCGCGTACCAGGCGATTAGGGCCTCGCCCCATCGGCCAGCACCTCTCCCATCGGCCATAAGGTCCGAGATGTAAGCAGTGACGACTCCGGAGTTACGCCCAGCGTTCCAAGGCGGTTCAGCCCCCATAAAAGGGGTGCGAGGGTTCCGGGCATAATTGCTCATTTCTTCTCTTTCTCTTGCCAAAGCTCTGTGTTTAAACCCTCGGAGCCATCCCAAAGTCCCTGTTTTCATATTCAAGTTCAGAAGGAAGTTTTACGCTCCCGAGATTCCCAAGAATCCCGAGAAAATCAGTTTTCTCTAGTCGGAGTTCAACTCGATTTTCGTCTCACATTCTTCAAACTACCAAGTGAGTTCATACCCCCATTTCTACGCTTTTAAATACTTTCTAAAATGTTTTTAACACATTACGGGGGAGAATACAAGTAAACACACGGTTAATCTTGTGTGAAAACATCTATCTTTCGTTATACCTTTCATATTGTTTTTAATACATATCATATGGATATGTTGACATGCAAAACATCTTACCTTACTTTACCCTCTCGGAATGAAACATGATTATAAATACTACAAGCTTATTTATACGTTTGCATCATATCAAGGGTAACCATTTTTAGTATACCATTTTTATACAAACAAGAACATCCACCTTTTATTATGCCTTTGTTAACATTGTGAAAAAGGATAATCATTTCAGAAACAACATTATTAATTTTAATACGAGACTTAATTGAGAATCTGTGAGATATCCATCTTCATTATACCTATTAAGGTACCGCTAGAAGTCCTATTTTATAACCAGAATCTCCCATCCAGAGAACGTGACAAGTGTTAATAGATCTATACGGGACTAATGATCCCGCGCCCTGACTGCTAGCTACAGTCCCCGGGGTGACAAGTGTCATCTCATTTCGACGCCTGAAGAACGTCGCTATAGGCAAATTATGATAGTACGGTTATAAAAACTCACTGGATAGACACTTATTATGGTATTACGTTTTCACGGGAAAAGTAACAGATACAGTTCTTTTCACATTCAAATACAAATCTTCTTATAGTTTTGTTTCACAATAAGACTATACATCATTCTTTTGAGCATGTCATAGTTTCTTACAGGTTACGGTCTTGGTCTTTTGAGACTACATTTCACTTATAGGAAAATATAGGATTTTCCTGGCTCAAATACATACAATTTATACAACAATCATTCATACTCATTTCATACAATTGTTAGAAAATATCGGATTTTCTGGAAAACATACACGAACTTTTGAATGGCATGCATTTTCTCAAAACACTACTTATGAACTCACCAACTTTATTGTTGACACTTTTTCTTTGAAATAACTTGTATTCTCATGAAAATGCTAAATCAGGTAGCAACTACTTTTGAAGGCTAACGCGCTGGCGTTAGTAACATATTTTGGATCACCATAATGTATTTGATATTTAAACATGTAACACGTACAATCATGTAAACTTTTCTAATATATTTATATTATGGTGTGTAATTTCTTTACTATTCAATTGTTATGATACTGTACATGACGTCCTCCGCACCCAAACGTTTCCGTCGTTTAGGTTTGGGGGTGTGACAGGATCATACACCAATACTCAAAAATAAAATAGAAAATTAAACTTTTGTTTCATGATTTCATCAATCCTGTCATCGATCTCCTTCTTTTTCATCTTCTCCAACTCCTGTAATTTCTTTACATTCAAGAAGAAATCAATCATTACAGTTTCATAAGAAGGCAATTTCTCGTAACCAGGGAAGTAATTTATATCAACCTGATATCCAAGAGAAACTTATAGCACCACCGGATTCTGATGCCATCTTCTCTATGGCCTCCTTTGAAAGATCCGGCAACAAACTCCATTTCACACATTTAACGTAGTTGTCATCAACATACACCTTGAATATGATCCCACAGTGGTTCATAAATTGTTGCAGCACTATGGGTTTAGACCTTCTCTTTCTAGGGACTCCCCTAATCGCCAATGCCTTCCATCCAATTCACCGTCGTTTGGATTTGCAAAATTATTTCAGAGTATGAACATATCACCGAATAGTGCAGGGAGAGTGACTAGAGGCATCCATGAGAACAATCTCGGCCTTGTTAGCATTGGTGTAGTTATCGACTCGAAAGACGAGGTTTCCCGTGGTGTCAAATACGGTGAATCTGTCGCAATTGAAGAGCAAGGATGTGGTTTCCGAAAGAATACTGAAGCAAAAAATGTTTCTTCAAGTCGCATAACTTCATGCTTATAGTCGACCTAATTTGGGATAACCAGTTTCATTCCTTGGGTCCAATCGAGCTTTTTCTCGATGAAGTCAACCTAATCCGGTCGGCCTGGATGAAAGCGATTTTGAATCGGTTTTCAAGGGTTAGATCGATGAAACTACTAGTACTTTTGTTATTGTTGTCAAAAATCTTAATCAAGAAAGGGGAGAAGAGAGTAGAAGAAAAAGGGAAGCCGAAAGTCACAAAAATAAGATGGGTTTGATTTGTAGAGAGAGAGAGAGAGAGAGAGAGACCTTTAATGTTAAATAATAATTATTTTTTAAATAGGAAAAATGACACAAATGCCCTACGAACTTTTTAGGGTTTACCCGTTTAGTCCCTAAAGTTTTTTTCGGACTTTATGGGTCCTTAAACTAGGATATAACCTGCTATTTTAGTCTCTGTCAACCTGTAATAGCCGGTTCAGTGACCTTTTATATCAAAAAAACTCACATTGTGCCCCTATAAAGCCAAAAAAAATAAGTTTGGGGATTAATACAAATTGAGTGTGAATCAGCTTTAGAAGAAAAGAAGAGTTTTTTTTATACAAATTGATCCCTGAACTTTTTTTTTTTTTTTTGGTTTTATAGGGGCACAATGTCAATTTTTTTGGTCTAAAAGGTCACTAAACCGGCTATGACAGGTTGACAGGGATTAAAAGAGTCGGTCATATCCTAGTTTAAGGACCCATAAAGCTCGGCAAAGACTTTAGGGACTCAACCGGTAAACCCTAGAAAGTTCATAGGGCATTGATGTCATTTTCCCTTTTAAATAAGGGCAAAACTTCATAAATGGTCCTTGTGGTAGTAAAAAGACAGAAATGCCCTTCACTTAACGGCCAAAAGCAAACGGAGTTAGAGAAAAGGACAATTTGTTAAAAGTTTTGAAACCATAGGGACCATCTGTGAGGTTTTTAAAAATTAGGGACTAAACATTAGATTTTCAGAAACGATAGGGACCATTTTTGAAGTTTTTTCTTTATTTTATTTTTAGAGCTCAGTAGACGACATCTTTAGACTAGAGTTCTATAAAATCAGTTAGAGTCGAGCCATTTGTAAGGGAATCAAATCTCGTTAGAATTGTCCATACCAACCAATGGCTAGTTATTTTCATTGAATTGAATCAACCAATTATGAATTGCCAAGACTCTTAATTCTTCTTATTATGATGTCTTTGACGAATTGCACTCAATGTCAGTGGTGGCGGCCCTGGGGTGTGTGGACGGTGTGGTCGTACGGGGCCTCTTATTTCAAACGACCTCAGAATTTTGGGACAAATTTATAGTTATTGTGTTTGCAATTTTGTAAAAGAAATTTTTATGTTATCATTAAATATAACTAGTCGTGTCAGTTACTTATATACACAACTAGACGAATTCTCGCGCGTTGCGCGACACTATATATACAACTAGACGAATTCTCGCGCGTTGCGCGACACAAGTTAAAAATATATTGTAAAAATATAGTTTTCAGACACCTTTTAGTTAATTCGATTCATCAATTTAGGTTCTTTTATTATTATTATATTTAATGTTTTCCTTTTAACTATATTAAAAAATATGTATTGAATTTTTTTTAAACATTATTTGATATTTTAGTTTATGTTTTAAATTTTACACTAAAATTTTAAGCTTATTTGATATATTAATGTAGATTATTTATTTAACTATATATTGAAGTTAACAAATTAAGTATAACATATGGATAAGTCGCAAATTCTTCCATTTATGATAATGTTCACAACTAAAAGCATAGTTAAGTTAATAAATTATATGGAAATATGAAAAGTTGGGAGTTTCAAATTCATGTGGTGAAAGAAAAAATATTTTCTTTATAATATAGTATGATATAATGATTATAGTTTTAATTTGTAAGTCATTGTGATATATACAATTATTATATAATTTTATAAATCATTTAAAATTGTGTAAATTATATATTAAACTTATGATAATCTATATATAACGGGTAGCAAAATGTATGAACAAAAATATGAACTACAACTTTTAGTAACATAAAAATACAAAAACATCTATTATAACATTATATATATATATATATATATATATATATATATATATATATATATATATATATATATAACGAATAATAAAAAATATGAAAAATAAACACTACAACTTTTAATAACATAAAAACACTAAAACATTTATTATAACTTTTATATTAACTTTTCATATTTAAATCACGACTCTCTTCAAATACATTAATGTTTTTAATGAGCAAAACCTTACAACCTTATAAAAGAAAGGAAAATAAAAAGTTATTAGTGATTAATAATCAAAAGTTAAAAACTCTTGAGTTGTAACTAATAAATATACATAAATTAGAAAACTCTTGAATTGTAGTGTGAGTTTCAAATGAATATTGTACTTGGAAATGTGTATTTATTATTATTATTATTATTATTGTTGTTGTTGTTGTTGTTGTTGTTGTTGTTGTTGTTGTTGTTATTATTATTATTATTATATTCGTCTTAATAAAGTCATCATAGTTACGTATCAAATGTTAAAAATTATGTTATATTTTAAATATTGTCTTGTAAATATATTGTGTAGGATAACCCAACAAAAAAATAATAGAAAATAAACATAATCAAAATAGAAAAACTACAATTAAATAAATAAGAACATTTGGTGGTTGAATATATAAATAAAAGTATTACATAAATATACGTTTAAATCAAAAGAAAAAACTTACATTCGTCTACTTTGCTAAAAAAATGATGAGATTTGTAATCGAGTTTAAAGATCAATTTATGTAAGAATTAAGAAAGAAGAATCACGATGAACAAGAGAGTAAATATAATCTTTGATCAGCTCATATTATGCTTTCTGATTTACAGAGTATAACAGAATTCTCTGTAAAGTGTGTGAAAAGTTCTATTCTCACATTGTACAGACTCCTATTTATAGGCGTACAAAAGCATAATAAAATACTAAGGACTAGACATTAAAGCTTCGATAAAATGCCTTAGTAATTATAACGTTACATTCGAAGACACAACTTACGAAGACTAACAACCCTTCGTAACAAAAACAATACTTCGACATATTACAATACAAACCCTAACAATCTCCCCCTTTGGAATAAAGGTCGAAGTCTTCATGAAGTAAGTAGTTGTACAGCATACATCAGTACTCTTCGAATTTCCATGTACCAAAAGATAACTTTCTTTATCTCCTTCTTGTCTCCTTCTGAATTCTTCTTGCAATGATTCATACGAATAATTAAGTTCATATATTGCGAGTTTGTATATCTTTCCACTTCAGAGGTTTGAAACAAGAATCTCTTGGCCCTTCCAGCTTTGTCTTTACCAGTGAAGACTATCCCCAAAGGCTTTAAACAAATTTCTCCGTCTTCGTATTTCTTCAATTCCACCTGCTTCTTTGTAGGAGCCATTGGAGCAGTGATGTCGATGCCTTTGACAGTAGCAAGCTCGATATCAGTTTGAGCTAGGCATTCGAAATAATTTTCCAAGAAAACTTTTATATGCCTACACCCAAGACTGAAAACATCGGGTTCTGTTTCTTGGAGATAAGAAAAGGACTTGTCTTTGAGAATCAATGCAGTATTGATGAGATCGTAAGTGTTCATCAACGGAAAGTCAGCTATGGTGAACTCTTGTATCTTCCCACTTGCCCTTGACACAACATACTTCAAGTTCTGAAACTTTCCTTCGAAAATGACATCCCTTTTTATGGATATCACCTTCTTAATCTTCTCCAAATACCAGACTTCTTCTTGAGCTTTAGCTAACACAGCATGAAATCGAATTTTCATCTTCTTTCCTTCTTCGACATCCATATTCTTTGACTCTGCTTTAAACTGTGGCATGACGAACATCATCTCATTAATCGAAAAGTCGAGTTGCCCATAATCAGTGTTTGTCACCACATAACTCTTCTTAGGAATCTTCTCAAAAGAGTACATATGGTCAAACATCACTCTTGATTCGATAGTTTCATAGTTGAAAACTTTGGAAGGATCTCCCTTGTCGACATTCGAACCTTCAAGAGCTCTTTGTCGCATAATGCTCTCCACATGCCTCATTCGTTCCACTTCAGCTGCCACCTCAGCTTTCTTTTCTTTGTCTGTCTTCTCAATCAAGACTCCTTTTCCTTTGTCTTTCACATTCGAAGGAGCTGTTTCCTTTGATGAAGAAACATTCGAAGAAACAACATTCGCAATTACAATACCTTTTGTACTAGGTCTTGGAATCGGAACCATTGTAGTCACAGTCGATATGACTGGAGCATCTGAAACAATTGTTGGTTTGACAGGAGCCTTCGAATCTTCTGGTTTCATCTCATGCTCCCCAGCCTTTGCTTGAACACTCTTTTCTCCCCCTTGCACCCCTGTGACAGCAGGTGCGGCATCTGATACACTTGGCAATACGCTTGAGATTCGAAGTAGCGGAGTAAGATGCTTTTGAAGAATGGCTTCGAAATGAAGAAATTTCTGAGATATAAATTCTTGAGAGATAATCGAAGAAGAGGATTTCGAAGAGATTTCTTTGAGTTCCTTCAGTAGATTCTCCAACTCTCGGAAATGTTGAACTTCAGTTGCTGAAAGAGAAATCATCTGTGGGTTGAGCTGTTCAAACATCTTGACACACTGAACAACTGCATCACAAATGATGTCAATCTTCTGATGTGCAGAATCATACCCCTGGTGAATAGTTTGAACTTCCTTCGTCATTTCTTCACGAAGTTCTCTAATCTGCATATTCACATCCTCTCTAACCTTCTTCACCTCCTGTACGAAGAGCACATGACGCTCCTTCGTAACCATCTTCAATTCTTTAACTTCCTTCAGGAAATCAGTTCTAAGAGAATTGATTCTATTCTCAGTAGAATTATCAGATTGATCAGTCTTCTCTAAAATCCGGCTTTCTGAATCACGAATGAGCCCTGAAGTCTTCGATAGCAGCCTGTTTTCCATCTCCTTCATCAATGAATCAACTTCCAAAAGATTGATTCCAGCACTTCCGATATCTGCTTGAGATTGCAAGATTGAATTCAATTTGGAATTCAAAATCTTGAACTGCTTCATCGTCATTAGCATATGATCCGAAAAAGCGTTTCTTCAGATATTAGATGAAAAAGGAGAATCGAAGAACTCATCAATAGTAAAACAACGGTAAAAAGTCTGACGAAAACGGACGTTGGATGAAGAAGTTATGGATTTTTATCGTACTTTTCGTGTCCCGGCCTATTAAAATTATATAATTAAAAATAATTCAAAAATAGCCAAGGGAGTCTAAATGAAAGTTTTAGAGTACATTCTCACCTACGCATGGATATAAAGAACGTGAAAAACAGAGCTCGCACGCGAAAGTTACGTAATTTAGAAGTTTGTGAATTCGAATTACGCCCCGCGTACCAGGCGATTAGGGCCTCGCCCCATCGGCCAGCACCTCTCCCATCGGCCATAAGGTCCGAGATGTAAGCAGTGACGACTCCGGAGTTACGCCCAGCGTTCCAAGGCGGTTCAGCCCCCATAAAAGGGGTGCGAGGGTTCCGGGCATAATTGCTCATTTCTTCTCTTTCTCTTGCCAAAGCTCTGTGTTTAAACCCTCGGAGCCATCCCAAAGTCCCTGTTTTCATATTCAAGTTCAGAAGGAAGTTTTACGCTCCCGAGATTCCCAAGAATCCCGAGAAAATCAGTTTTCTCTAGTCGGAGTTCAACTCGATTTTCGTCTCACATTCTTCAAACTACCAAGTGAGTTCATACCCCCATTTCTACGCTTTTAAATACTTTCTAAAATGTTTTTAACACATTACGGGGGAGAATACAAGTAAACACACGGTTAATCTTGTGTGAAAACATCTATCTTTCGTTATACCTTTCATATTGTTTTTAATACATATCATATGGATATGTTGACATGCAAAACATCTTACCTTACTTTACCCTCTCGGAATGAAACATGATTATAAATACTACAAGCTTATTTATACGTTTGCATCATATCAAGGGTAACCATTTTTAGTATACCATTTTTATACAAACAAGAACATCCACCTTTTATTATGCCTTTGTTAACATTGTGAAAAAGGATAATCATTTCAGAAACAACATTATTAATTTTAATACGAGACTTAATTGAGAATCTGTGAGATATCCATCTTCATTATACCTATTAAGGTACCGCTAGAAGTCCTATTTTATAACCAGAATCTCCCATCCAGAGAACGTGACAAGTGTTAATAGATCTATACGGGACTAATGATCCCGCGCCCTGACTGCTAGCTACAGTCCCCGGGGTGACAAGTGTCATCTCATTTCGACGCCTGAAGAACGTCGCTATAGGCAAATTATGATAGTACGGTTATAAAAACTCACTGGATAGACACTTATTATGGTATTACGTTTTCACGGGAAAAGTAACAGATACAGTTCTTTTCACATTCAAATACAAATCTTCTTATAGTTTTGTTTCACAATAAGACTATACATCATTCTTTTGAGCATGTCATAGTTTCTTACAGGTTACGGTCTTGGTCTTTTGAGACTACATTTCACTTATAGGAAAATATAGGATTTTCCTGGCTCAAATACATACAATTTATACAACAATCATTCATACTCATTTCATACAATTGTTAGAAAATATCGGATTTTCTAGAAAACATACACGAACTTTTGAATGGCATGCATTTTCTCAAAACACTACTTATGAACTCACCAACTTTATTGTTGACACTTTTTCTTTGAAATAACTTGTATTCTCATGAAAATGCTAAATCAGGTAGCAACTACTTTTGAAGGCTAACGCGCTGGCGTTAGTAACATATTTTGGATCACCATAATGTATTTGATATTTAAACATGTAACACGTACAATCATGTAAACTTTTCTAATATATTTATATTATGGTGTGTAATTTCTTTACTATTCAATTGTTATGATACTGTACATGACGTCCTCCGCACCCAAACGTTTCCGTCGTTTAGGTTTGGGGGTGTGACAGGATCATACACCAATACTCAAAAATAAAATAGAAAATTAAACTTCTGTTTCATGATTTCATCAATCCTATCATCGATCTCCTTCTTTTTCATCTTCTCCAACTCCTGTAATTTCTTTACATTCAAGAAGAAATCAATCATTACAGTTTCATAAGAAGGCAATTTCTCGTAACCAGGGAAGTAATTTATATCAACCTGATATCCAAGAGAAACTTATAGCACCACCGGATTCTGATGCCATCTTCTCTATGGCCTCCTTTGAAAGATCCGGCAACAAACTCCATTTCACACATTTAACGTAGTTGTCATCAACATACACCTTGAATATGATCCCACAGTGGTTCATAAATTGTTGCAGCACTATGGGTTTAGACCTTCTCTTTCTAGGGACTCCCCTAATCGCCAATGCCTTCCATCCAATTCACCGTCGTTTGGATTTGCAAAATTATTTCAGAGTATGAACATATCACCGAATAGTGCAGGGAGAGTGACTAGAGGCATCCATGAGAACAATCTCGGCCTTGTTAGCATTGGTGTAGTTATCGACTCGAAAGACGAGGTTTCCCGTGGTGTCAAATACGGTGAATCTGTCGCAATTGAAGAGCAAGGATGTGGTTTCCGAAAGAATACTGAAGCAAAAAATGTTTCTTCAAGTCGCATAACTTCATGCTTATAGTCGACCTAATTTGGGATAACCAGTTTCATTCCTTGGGTCCAATCGAGCTTTTTCTCGATGAAGTCGACCTAATCCGGTCGGCCTGGATGAAAGCGATTTTGAATCGGTTTTCAAGGGTTAGATCGATGAAACTACTAGTACTTTTGTTATTGTTGTCAAAAATCTTAATCAAGAAAGGGGAGAAGAGAGTAGAAGAAAAAGGGAAGCCGAAAGTCACAAAAATAAGATGGGTTTGATTTGTAGAGAGAGAGAGAGAGAGAGAGAGAGACCTTTAATGTTAAATAATAATTATTTTTTAAATAGGAAAAATGACACAAATGCCCTACGAACTTTTTAGGGTTTACCCGTTTAGTCCCTAAAGTTTTTTTCGGACTTTATGGGTCCTTAAACTAGGATATAACCTGCTATTTTAGTCTCTGTCAACCTGTAATAGCCGGTTCAGTGACCTTTTATATCAAAAAAACTCACATTGTGCCCCTATAAAGCCAAAAAAAATAAGTTTGGGGATTAATACAAATTGAGTGTGAATCAGCTTTAGAAGAAAAGAAGAGTTTTTTTTATACAAATTGATCCCTGAACTTTTTTTTTTTTTTGGTTTTATAGGGGCACAATGTCAATTTTTTTGGTCTAAAAGGTCACTAAACCGGCTATGACAGGTTGACAGGGATTAAAAGAGTCGGTCATATCCTAGTTTAAGGACCCATAAAGCTCGGCAAAGACTTTAGGGACTCAACCGGTAAACCCTAGAAAGTTCATAGGGCATTGATGTCATTTTCCCTTTTAAATAAGGGCAAAACTTCATAAATGGTCCTTGTGGTAGTAAAAAGACAGAAATGCCCTTCACTTAACGGCCAAAAGCAAACGGAGTTAGAGAAAAGGACAATTTGTTAAAAGTTTTGAAACCATAGGGACCATCTGTGAGGTTTTTAAAAATTAGGGACTAAACTTTAGATTTTCAGAAACGATAGGGACCATTTTTGAAGTTTTGTCTTTATTTTATTTTTAGAGCTCAGTAGACGACATCTTTAGACTAGAGTTCTATAAAATCAGTTAGAGTCGAGCCATTTGTAAGGGAATCAAATCTCGTTAGAATTGTCCATACCAACCAATGGCTAGTTATTTTCATTGAATTGAATCAACCAATTATGAATTGCCAAGACTCTTAATTCTTCTTATTATGATGTCTTTGACGAATTGCACTCAATGTCAGTGGTGGCGGCCCTGGGGTGTGTGGACGGTGTGGTCGTACGGGGCCTCTTATTTCAAACGACCTCAGAATTTTGGGACAAATTTATAGTTATTGTGTTTGCAATTTTGTAAAAGAAATTTTTATGTTATCATTAAATATAACTAGTCGTGTCGGTTACTTATATACACAACTAGACGAATTCTCGCGCGTTGCGCGACACTATATATACAACTAGACGAATTCTCGCGCGTTGCGCGACACAAGTTAAAAATATATTGTAAAAATATAGTTTTCAGACACCTTTTAGTTAATTCGATTCATCAATTTAGGTTCTTTTATTATTATTATATTTAATGTTTTCCTTTTAACTATATTAAAAAATATGTATTGAATTTTTTTTAAACATTATTTGATATTTTAGTTTATGTTTTAAATTTTACACTAAAATTTTAAGCTTATTTGATATATTAATGTAGATTATTTATTTAACTATATATTGAAGTTAACAAATTAAGTATAACATATGGATAAGTCGCAAATTCTTCCATTTATGATAATGTTCACAACTAAAAGCATAGTTAAGTTAATAAATTATATGGAAATATGAAAAGTTGGGAGTTTCAAATTCATGTGGTGAAAGAAAAAATATTTTCTTTATAATATAGTATGATATAATGATTATAGTTTTAATTTGTAAGTCATTGTGATATATACAATTATTATATAATTTTATAAATCATTTA
Organism: Lactuca serriola; assembly: GCF_051521515.1. Taxonomy (NCBI): domain Eukaryota; kingdom Viridiplantae; phylum Streptophyta; class Magnoliopsida; order Asterales; family Asteraceae; genus Lactuca; species Lactuca serriola. The sequence goes on along the minus strand of NC_136415.1, from coordinate 121,198,120 downwards.
AAATTGTGTAAATTATATATTAAACTTATGATAATCTATATATAACGGGTAGCAAAATGTATGAACAAAAATATGAACTACAACTTTTAGTAACATAAAAATACAAAAACATCTATTATAACATTTATATATATATATATATATATATATATATATATATATATATATATATATATATAACGAATAATAAAAAATATGAAAAATAAACACTACAACTTTTAATAACATAAAAACACTAAAACATTTATTATAACTTTTATATTAACTTTTCATATTTAAATCACGACTCTCTTCAAATACATTAATGTTTTTAATGAGCAAAACCTTACAACCTTATAAAAGAAAGGAAAATAAAAAGTTATTAGTGATTAATAATCAAAAGTTAAAAACTCTTGAGTTGTAACTAATAAATATACATAAATTAGAAAACTCTTGAATTGTAGTGTGAGTTTCAAATGAATATTGTACTTGGAAATGTATATTTATTATTATTATTATTATTATTGTTGTTGTTGTTGTTGTTGTTGTTGTTGTTGTTGTTGTTGTTATTATTATTATTATTATATTCGTCTTAATAAAGTCATCATAGTTACGTATCAAATGTTAAAAATTATGTTATATTTTAAATATTGTCTTGTAAATATATTGTGTAGGATAACCCAACAAAAAAATAATAGAAAATAAACATAATCAAAATAGAAAAACTACAATTAAATAAATAAGAACATTTGGTGGTTGAATATATAAATAAAAGTATTACATAAATATACGTTTAAATCAAAAGAAAAAACTTACATTCGTCTACTTTGCTAAAAAAATGATGAGATTTGTAATCAAGTTTAAAGATCAATTTATGTAAGAATTAAGAAAGAAGAATCACGATGAACAAGAGAGTAAATATAATCTTTGATCAGCTCATATTATGCTTTCTGATTTACAGAGTATAACAGAATTCTCTGTAAAGTGTGTGAAAAGTTCTATTCTCACATTGTACAGACTCCTATTTATAGGCGTACAAAAGCATAATAAAATACTAAGGACTAGACATTAAAGCTTCGATAAAATGCCTTAGTAATTATAACGTTACATTCGAAGACACAACTTACGAAGACTAACAACCCTTCGTAACAAAAACAATACTTCGACATATTACAATACAAACCCTAACAATCTCCCCCTTTGGAATAAAGGTCGAAGTCTTCATGAAGTAAGTAGTTGTACAGCATACATCAGTACTCTTCGAATTTCCATGTACCAAAAGATAACTTTCTTTATCTCCTTCTTGTCTCCTTCTGAATTCTTCTTGCAATGATTCATACGAATAATTAAGTTCATATATTGCGAGTTTGTATATCTTTCCACTTCAGAGGTTTGAAACAAGAATCTCTTGGCCCTTCCAGCTTTGTCTTTACCAGTGAAGACTATCCCCAAAGGCTTTAAACAAATTTCTCCGTCTTCGTATTTCTTCAATTCCACCTGCTTCTTTGTAGGAGCCATTGGAGCAGTGATGTCGATGCCTTTGACAGTAGCAAGCTCGATATCAGTTTGAGCTAGGCATTCGAAATAATTTTCCAAGAAAACTTTTATATGCCTACACCCAAGACTGAAAACATCGGGTTCTGTTTCTTGGAGATAAGAAAAGGACTTGTCTTTGAGAATCAATGCAGTATTGATGAGATCGTAAGTGTTCATCAACGGAAAGTCAGCTATGGTGAACTCTTGTATCTTCCCACTTGCCCTTGACACAACATACTTCAAGTTCTGAAACTTTCCTTCGAAAATGACATCCCTTTTTATGGATATCACCTTCTTAATCTTCTCCAAATACCAGACTTCTTCTTGAGCTTTAGCTAACACAGCATGAAATCGAATTTTCATCTTCTTTCCTTCTTCGACATCCATATTCTTTGACTCTGCTTTAAACTGTGGCATGACGAACATCATCTCATTAATCGAAAAGTCGAGTTGCCCATAATCAGTGTTTGTCACCACATAACTCTTCTTAGGAATCTTCTCAAAAGAGTACATATGGTCAAACATCACTCTTGATTCGATAGTTTCATAGTTGAAAACTTTGGAAGGATCTCCCTTGTCGACATTCGAACCTTCAAGAGCTCTTTGTCGCATAATGCTCTCCACATGCCTCATTCGTTCCACTTCAGCTGCCACCTCAGCTTTCTTTTCTTTGTCTGTCTTCTCAATCAAGACTCCTTTTCCTTTGTCTTTCACATTCGAAGGAGCTGTTTCCTTTGATGAAGAAACATTCGAAGAAACAACATTCGCAATTACAATACCTTTTGTACTAGGTCTTGGAATCGGAACCATTGTAGTCACAGTCGATATGACTGGAGCATCTGAAACAATTGTTGGTTTGACAGGAGCCTTCGAATCTTCTAGTTTCATCTCATGCTCCCCAGCCTTTGCTTGAACACTCTTTTCTCCCCCTTGCACCCCTGTGACAGCAGGTGCGGCATCTGATACACTTGGCAATACGCTTGAGATTCGAAGTAGCGGAGTAAGATGCTTTTGAAGAATGGCTTCGAAATGAAGAAATTTCTGAGATATAAATTCTTGAGAGATAATCGAAGAAGAGGATTTCGAAGAGATTTCTTTGAGTTCCTTCAGTAGATTCTCCAACTCTCGGAAATGTTGAACTTCAGTTGCTGAAAGAGAAATCATCTGTGGGTTGAGCTGTTCAAACATCTTGACACACTGAACAACTGCATCACAAATGATGTCAATCTTCTGATGTGCAGAATCATACCCCTGGTGAATAGTTTGAACTTCCTTCGTCATTTCTTCACGAAGTTCTCTAATCTGCATATTCACATCCTCTCTAACCTTCTTCACCTCCTGTACGAAGAGCACATGACGCTCCTTCGTAACCATCTTCAATTCTTTAACTTCCTTCAGGAAATCAGTTCTAAGAGAATTGATTCTATTCTCAGTAGAATTATCAGATTGATCAGTCTTCTCTAAAATCCGGCTTTCTGAATCACGAATGAGCCCTGAAGTCTTCGATAGCAGCCTGTTTTCCATCTCCTTCATCAATGAATCAACTTCCAAAAGATTGATTCCAGCACTTCCGATATCTGCTTGAGATTGCAAGATTGAATTCAATTTGGAATTCAAAATCTTGAACTGCTTCATCGTCATTAGCATATGATCCGGAAAATCTTCTTCTGTTTTATCAAAAGAAAGGTCTTCGAAAGTTCCCCCAAATCCTTCGTTGTCAGTTTCTTCATCAATTGCCATTGTTTCAGCAATAGGTGATGAAGGATGTGGTGGTTCAGTGGATTGTGTTGAAAAAATGGTGGTGAAGGGTTGATCCATGATAGATTGGAATGTAGGAGAATCGATGGTAGAAGTAACTTGTGGTAGAGTCGTTGATTCTAGAATCTTAACGTCAGCAGGTTTCGAAATCTCAGTAGATTGAAAGATTTCGACTTCTTTTGGAATATCATCTTCAGGGGTTTCAGGCACAGGTTCTTCATCTTCGACACGTTTGGTTTTCTTCAAGAACTTAGCCATTTCTTCAGCCCTTCTCTTTTTCGAAGATGGAGACACAGGGGCTGGAACTTCACGAACTGTAACCCCTTGGTGAGTAACCTGCGTTTTCTTCACCAACTGAGACTTTCGCTTGATCTTGATTCTTCAAAAAACCCCCGTCTTCGAAGGAATCGTTTCCTTTGATGGAGAGGCTTCAATTACTGGTGTATCAGCAACTGATGTCAAAACCGGAGACACCTCTTCGACAGTTGTAGAAGTAACAATGAGTGCCTGATTCTGTTCGTCTTTCACCCCTTTTTCCGAAGAGTCCCCTTCCGTCTTCTTGGACTTCTTCGACTTTTTCTTGACTTCATGTTGTAACATCCCAGTCACAACTGTTGTGTCAATTGATTGTAAGTATGACACCAACACGTTGTTCGTAGGATCCACCTTCTTTAACATAGCATCTGGAATCCGAGCGACTGAGCTAAAAAATTGTCGGATCGTCATGTACTTCCTTCGGACTCCCGTACATGTGGAATACAGCTTTCTCTTCGTAATCCGGTACCTCAATCTTTTCCTTCTGATATACATATTGGACAATTAAACTCCAATATCTGGCACAAGAAATTCCTTGCTTGGCACTCGTCTTCGAAATACTAGTAATAAACTCTGTCCATAACTGCTCAGAGTAATCCACCTGTAAGTCATAGTAAAGCCCTGCAACCATTGCGTATACCTCCATTCTTCCTTTGTCTAATCCCACCGTTCTTCCAGTAAGACATCTGAGGAAGATGCCAAATAAAAAGTTCCAGATAGTTGGTAGCCCCGACTTCTTGAAATCACTTATACGTGTCAATGGAGGTTGGTGACCCATCTCATTGAACATGTATACCACTTGCGAAGATGTGAGTTCGTCGTATGGACCTGAATTTGGAATTCCCAAAATCTTGCAAAACAATCTTTTGGAAACCCTAATTCTCGTGTCGGTAACCATGGTGAATTCCACGCACCCGGTTTCTTTGTTGTAAGAAGCAATAGAACCGGCCTTCGAGAACCATGACATTGGTGCAGCAAATGATTCAAACATGGCTTTAGACAGAACAGAGTTCTGTAAAGCAACCACCAGCATCTGTAGTTCTTTCGGATATTTTGACAAATCCGATTCTACTTGATAGTTTGAACCCTGGATCTTCAAGATTGGAACACTAATGACCTCATCTGTGGTTGCTGATGAAGTAGCTGCCATTGTAGATGAGTTGAAGAAAAGAACTGTGTGAAGAAGATGATTTGCAGAGAAAGTTTTTGTTTTTCTGAAAGTTTGATCGCGTAAAGGATTATGAAGTTGTAACTTGCCCTTTTATATGTAACCCTAGAATTTTTGAATTTGAAGCGGGATGCATTAAATGCTTACTGACATGGCACCTTGAAACCCGGAATGCACTCATCAAAAAGTAACAATCGTAACTGTCAATACGCCTTACACACTTATCCTACATCATACGTCATCAAGAGATAGGACCGTTTGGTGTTCCCCAAAAGAATTGTAACCATCGGATGCCTTCGGAATTGAGGTCAGGCTCTTTCACTTTGGGGTTTAAAAAGCGAAGTCATTTGCCAGAGTTTCGAAATCATCAGTTTAAGTTGGTGTTACTCAAACCTCAAGGATTTCGTGTGTGCTGTGTGTCAAAAGAAATTAGATGAGAAGCAAGAAAAAAAACTTTTGAAAACTCGTGATGTCAATAATTTCTTTGACATAAAAACAATGTTATCCCAGGCAAAGATATCTTCGAAAATTATCAAGAGAGATAATTAACAGCTTGTGTGGTTTCCCGTGAAATACAATCGATAACTTGTAAAGAAGTTTCGAAGGGTTTCTTTTATTGGACACAAGGGTGGATTCGAAAATTTTGTTACATATCAACCTTAAAATAAGGTGAGTAATTGTAAACAAAATTAGTTGTATGACCAGTGTAGTCAGTGACAACTTGGTTGCGAATGATATTCAAAGTAACAAAGATTTTGAAAATATACTCACATGGAAATCATATTCAAAAAAAATTATGCTGGATCTATTTGGAACAAACATCGTAGTTTTCGAATGTTTGATTAAGATCACTCAAAAGAAATGAATATGATTTGGAGTATAAAAGGTACTGAAGCAAAAGCTTCGTAAGATATGGAACATAGTTCCCCGTCAATTCCTTAAAGGTGTATGAATTTTGGGTTTCACTTTCATCACGGACTCATGATGTTAGATCTTAAACACAGAGTTGTGATTTGTCTAGGTTTTGATTGGTTTGACCAAAGACCTCAAGGACAAATCTTTTTCAAAAAAAATTTTTGGATTTTAAGAACTATTTGGTTTAAAAAGATGGGATAAGAAACGAAGTGTACCTCTGTTATATTTGGACAAAACAGAAAACTCTTAACTCATTTGAAAAGAGTAAGGTAGCTCTTGTTGATTTATGCGAATACAAGCCTTGTTAGGTAGAAATGTTCATGAGATAATTTCATCAAGGCTTTCATTTCTCACACATAGAATCATTCGAGGCTTTTGGTCTACATACAGCAGCATGCTTCTAGGGACATCCTAACTAGTTTGTAAAAGAAATTTAATACCTTCCCACAGAAATACAAATGTATGACCTCTTCGTATTGTTGCCCTGTATTAAATTCTCAACACTCACAGTTTAATGAACAAAGAAAACAAAAATATTTTTGTGATTTTTGAATTTTTTTCAAAACGAAAGAACAAAAAAAATTAAAATCTTTTTGTAGTTTTGATTTTTCAAAATTAAAGAACAAAAATAAAATCTTTTTGGATTTTTGATTTTTCAAAATTAAAGAACAAAAATGAAATCTTTTTGGATTTTTGATTTTTCAATAAAAGAAAATATTTTTGATTTTTCAGGTTTTTCAAAAAAAAACATAAAAAAAATCTAACCTTAGTTGGAATGTGTTAAAAATGTTTCGAATACGAAGCATTCGAAGCGTTGACCTGAACAGTAACCTCTGATGATTTGTTAAAAACTTCCGAATGCGAAGCGTTCGAAGCGTTGACCATGAACAGTAACCTCTGAACACTTAATCATTCTTTCCACCCATTCACCAAATGATTCAGACTATCACTCTTCGTTTTTAGCGGTCTGAAGAGAATTTCCATCAATCATTCCCAATCCATCTAATATCCGAAGAAACGCTTTTTCATCCAAAGTCTTTGTAAAAATATCTGCTAATTGATCCGTTGTTTTCACAAAATGAACTTCAATATTGCCTTCTTCAACATGATCTTTGATGAAATGATGCTTTGTCTTTGAATGCTGCACAGGATTATGACAAATTCTTATTGCACTTTGTGAATCACAATATAAAGGAATCTTTTTCATATTAATTGCATAATCTCTTAATTGACTTTGAATCCAAATGATTTGTGATGTACACGCAGCTGCAGCAACATATTCAGCTTCAGCGGTTGATATTGATACACATGTTTGCTTCTTCGATTGCCAGCTGACCAGCTTTCCATCTAGCAATTGACACCCACCAGTTGTGCTTTTACGATCAAGACTACATCCTCCAATATCCGCATCTGAATAAGCTTGTACAAAGAACCCTGTTTTCGAAGGATACCACAATCCTAACGAAGTAGTGCCTTTCAAGTATCTGAAAATATTCTTTACTGCTGTGAGATGTGGTTCTCGTGGATTTGATTGATACCTAGCACAATTACAAACCGAGTACATAATATCAGGTCTACTTGCAGTTAAATACAATAAAGACCCAATCATGCTTCGATATAAAGTAATATCAACAGCAGATTTATCTAACGAAGGAGTTAGCTTTATGCCCGTTGCCATTGGTATTCTTAACCTTGTGCTATTCGTCATTCCAAACTTTTCCAACAGATTCTTCGTATATTTCTCTTGATTGATGAATATGCCTTCCCTGTTTTGTCTAATATTTAAACCCAAAAAGTTATTAATTTTGCCCATCATACTCATTTCAAATTTGCTTTTCATCAAATCTTCGAATTCTTTAGATAAAGCAGGGTCAGTTGAGCCAAAAATTATATCATCAACATAAATTTGAACAAGCATCAAATGATTCCCAATTTTCTTTCGAAATAAAGTGGGATCAACTGAACCTTGTTTAAATTTAGATTGTTTCAAAAATGATGTAAGAGTTGCATACCATGCTCTTGGTGCTTGTTTTAACCCATATACAGCTTTATCTAAAATATAAACATGATCAGGATGCTCAGAGTTTATAAAACCTGGAGGTTATTCAACATATACTGTTTCTTCGAGTTCTCCATTTAAGAATGCACATTTGACGTCCATTTGATAGACATCAAAATCTTTATGAGCTGCAAAAGCCAGAAAAATACGAACAGCCTCGAGTCTTGTGACAGGGGCAAATGTTTCTTCGTAATCAATTCCTTCTTGTTGAGAATATCCTTTAACAACAAGTCTGGCCTTATTTCGAATAATGTTTCCATCTTTGTCAGTTTTGTTTTTATAAATCCATTTAAGTCCAACAACTGACACATCATTAGGCTTTGGAATTAATCTCCAAACCTTGTTTCTTTCGAATTCAGACAATTCAGCTTGCATAGCAACAACCCAATCAGAGTGTTCCATTGCATTCTTAACTGTCTTTGGTTAAATTTTGGAAATAAAAACATTAAACATGCAATACTCTTGATGATTGTTCAGTACCGTATTTCGTGCATGAAGTTGTGCTCTCGTCATGATTCCTACTTGTGGATCACTAAGAATTTGATCCTTTGGATGATTTCTTGTCCATTTATCCAATGGTGGATAATTAGGATCAAAATCCAAAAGTGCATCTTCGAACATTACATCTGTTTCCGATCCATTTATAGAAATAGAATCATCAGCATCATCAAAAGGTTCTTCTCCAAGAATTGGATCATTCTCTAGTATATGCTCCCCCTCGATGATTGACTCCGTTTCGATATTTTTCTCTGGTTCATTGATCGGTTCTTCTTCAATAATGTGCTCCTCTTCGACACTAACATTTGTGGACATGTTATCTCTTTCACTATAATGCTCCCCCTCAACAAAAGTATTTGATTCCAAGTGCTCCCCCTCCACTGGATCATCAGTTTGTTCATTTGGATTTTGATTCAAATTTGAAGTTAAATCATTGCTATACTTCGAATTTTCTGATCTTTGATTATCAGTAGCCTTTCTTTCTGCATCAATTGCTTGATCTGAAATACCAAAAATCGAATCATAATCAACATCATTCATTTCAATTGAATCATTTATATTTGAAGAATTTTGTAAAATAGGATAATTCACAAATTTATGATTTGACTTTTTAATGTAATGATCATCAAATGTCAAATTAAAAGTTTCTTCCACTTTGCGAGTTCGCTTATTTAATACTCTGTAAGCAAATGAATTGTGTGAATATCCCAAGAAAATTCCTTCATCCGCTTTTGTTTGAAACTCCGAAAGATTATCCTTGAGATTCATTATGAAACACCTGCATCCAAAAACATGGAAAATTTTGACATTAGGTTTTTGATTATTGATGATTTCATAAGGAGTAACATTAAACCGTCGATGAATGAATGATCGATTTTGAGTAAAACATGCTGTTGAAACAGCTTCAGCCCAAAGATATTGAGGTAGATTCGAAAAAGCCAACATTGTTCTTGCAGCTTCACATAATGATCGATTTCTTCTTTCAACTACACCATTTTGTTGTGGTGTATAAGGAGATGAAAAATTATGTGAAATTCCTTTTTCCACCAGAAATGTATCGAAGACATGATTTTTGAATTCAGTTCCATGATCACTTTTAATTTTTCGAACTGTCTTTCTCAATGAAACTTCCATCTTTTTGATAAAATCAATCATCACTTGTGGAACTTCGGATTTTAACCTGAGAAAATAAACCCACGTGAATCTTGAAAAATCATCTACGATTACCAAAATGTACCTTTTCTTGTTAAGAGTAGCAACTATTGAAGGACCACATAAATCTATATGTAGGAGTTCAAGGGGTTCAACAATCTTCGAATCTATTGTGATTGGATGACCTTGTTTATGTTGTTTTCCTACTTCGCAAGCTGCACACAAACTGTCATTATCATATTTAAGAATGGGTAAACCTCTTACCAGATCTTGTATGACAAGTTTGTTGATGTTTCGAAAATTGAGATGTGATAATCTCCTGTGCCATAACCAGCTAACATCAGCAACAGCCTTCGAAAGTAGACACACAGCAGGTTTGCCTACAATAGGAACAATATCCAATGTAAACATGTCACCTTTTCTTTTTGACTTCAGTAACACTTCCTTAGTTTTGATATTCGAAATAACACTTCCTTCTTCATTAAAAAGAACTTGATTGCCAGTACCCACAACAAGTTGTGAAACACTTATCAAGTTGTGTTGCAAACCTTCAACAAATGCAACTCTGTTGATAGTAAAATTTCCATTTGTTATTTTCCCATAATCCTTGACTTTGCATTTGTGATTATTACCAAACTTAACCACTCCTCCATTTTCTAGGCTTCGAAAATCACGCAAGTTTTCCTTCTTCCCAGTCATGTGACGTGAGCAACCGCTATCAATGTACCATTTGTTATCATATTGCTCGTTACAAAGTACCTGCAATCATTGGAAAAATTTACGTACCCAAGCTTTGTTGGGTCCATTCATATTAGATTTATGATTCAGTTGTAAGTTACAACCATTAACCCAATCATATACTTTATTTTTGAAACTGTCAATAAATCTAACATTTTCATTCGAAGGGTCAGATATATGAGTTTTTATTATTTTCAAATTTTCACTAACTTCACCCTTCGCATCTTGAGTTTGTGATTCTTTTCTTTTTGCTTTTGTGACTGGCTGCCAAACTTTAACTGATATATTTGACTCTTTGGATGATGAACTTCCATTTGTTGAAGGATTGGCATATTTGTCATATGCTTCTTTTATCTGTTCTTTCGAATATTTTCTTGATTGATACATTTTTCCTTTTCCTTCCAACCAATGATCAATATTTCTCTTTGTTGTTATACCCTTTGCATATGAAACTTTGTCAGCTTGTTTCTTTAGAGGATTATAACATTTTGCTGAATTTGGAACATAATCAATTTTTGGTTTTGAAAGATATGATTCATGATAAGATGTCTTGCTTTGAACCTTTGAAGTTTGATTTCCAACATTTTTCTGAAAAAAATTTCTTGGTATTGTAGATTTTATTTCTTTGGAAACTTTTGAATTTTTATTTAAAAACGAAGCACTTTTCTCTTCAAAAATTTGAGATTTTTCTTTAAAAACTTTTCTTCTTTTTGAAAAATTTGTTGATCTCATTTTTGATGGTTCAACAGTTTGCCAAAAAATTGTTTTTCTCGCTTGAAGTTTCGAAATATTATTCTCTTTTGAAAAATTTTCAACTTGATCTTTACATTCTTTTGAATTTAGTTTTATTTCTTTGTTAATTGTTTTAACATCATTTTTAACACCTTGTTTTGAAAACATATTTGCATTTGGAACAACTTCTTTCTTTTCAACTTTTGACTTTTCAATCCAAACTCTTTTTGGTTTATGATGTTGAAATTTATACGAATTCTTTGTAAGATTATTCTCAACTGTACTTTGATTTGAAAAGAATCCTTCATTTGACGTTTGCTTATTGTCTTCTTCCACCATCTTTTTGAATTCAGGTTTTACATTTTCAACATTCCCTGTTGTTACGGAGACTTGATTTGGAAACACAACATCATCAGTGCATTTGAAGATTGGATAAACAACAGTGTTCGATTCAAGAAAATGAGCACCTTTTTCACTAAGAATTTTCTCAAATTCTTGTGTATCCAAATAGACTTGATCAACAACCACTCGAGGAATTTCAATTTCTTTCGTCTTTTGAATTGGCTTCACATTTGAATTTTCCTCCTCATTGTCACTATCATCCGTTTGACTCTCATGTATTTCCACAAAGTCCATATCACAAACTTTCGAAGTTGAGGGTTTATCAGTTTCAATTTTCATTAATAAATCTTCACATTTTTCTTTCCCTTTAAATGAATTTGCAACATTTATGACAGACAACTGTGAACAATCTACATCTTCTAAATCACTAATTTCACTAATATTATCAGAATTATCTTCAATATCAGCAATATTAGTTTCACTATTGGATGTAGAATTCTCAGTCTTTTTCAAAATTCGAAGTTGTTCTGATTTAGTTAAGGTTTCATTTACAATTTTTACTAAATCAGCAGCATCAAGATAATCTTCGACTTTTTCAATTCCATATCTAAACCTATCATCTGGGATTTTGTTAAAATCAGAAATTTCTTTTTCACAATCATATGAAATACTATCAACCTTAGCTCTATCATAAGCTAAAAAAGGTAGTAATTTTTTATGTTGTTCCTTACTAATTTCACATGAATGATGTAACTCAGTTAATTTTCCATATAATCTTTTTGCTGAATTACAAAAGATATTTCTCTGGGCTAACAATAAATTTATTTCTTTTCCTAACTTTTCTCTATCCTCCATGATATTTGAAACTTGCAATTCTAAGTAATCAATTCTAGTGACTTTCGAATCTAGCATTTTTCTTTTCTCTAGTAATTGATCACTTAACTTTTTGGCTTCATTGCTAGCAGACACAACGATTGAATCAAAGTAAATAACAGTTTCATCAAAAGATACTAACTCAGAATTATATGCAGAAACTAGAATGTTAAAAGATTCAAGAATGTTACGTACCTTAGTAGTCATAGGCGACTTGTCAGTAGACTTCGAAATGAAGCATCGCCCACACACTTCGTCAGTCTGTTCATCATCTGAATCTTCTTCCATTTTTGCATACATGACTCCATGAGTTGGATTTTTCATCTCTTCATCATCTGAACCTGAAGACCATATTTGATATGTGTCGTCTGATTCAGTTTCTCCAAGAGCCATTAATGACATATTCTTTTCTTTCTTCTTGACTTCCTCCAGTTTCTCTATGTAGTAAGCTTCATCTTTTGTTTTACTCTTCTTTTCTTCCTTCTTTCTCAACAGACAATCCACAGCCAAATGATTTGCTCCATAACAATAATGACAATTGATCCCTGTGTCACCTTTCAATAGCATCTTCATTTTCTCCATCTCATTCTTCGAATCTGTCTTCATTTCTAATTTCTTCTCATCCAGTTTGTTTTGTTCTCAAAGCTACCCTTCGAATCTGATGACTTCTTTGGATTAAAAGGTTTCTTAAAAAATTTCTTTACCCTATTGTTTGAGTAAAAAGCAACTGCCTCATCATCAGAATTCATCAAAAAACCTTCTTCTTCATCAGACTTCGTTTTATCATTCTCTCTTTCTGTGACCTTTGAAACTAGAGCCAAAGGACCACCAAGACTTGCTACAGCTTCTTCAGCTATTTCATTAACTTCATTTTCATGAGATTTCAATTGATTGTACAAGTCATTCAAAGTCGAAGTATCAAAACTTTGTGATTTTTTACCATCATACTCACACTTCTCCACTCCTTTCGAAGTCCCATAACAAATATCAAATTGTACTCCATTGATGACCTGATTATACTATAACGATTACAACGATAGATTAACTCATTGAACCTATCATAGTATGCTTCAATTGACTCATTTTCTTTTTGTTTAAAGTCTTTGAGTTCCACCAGGCATTGTTTTACAGATGTGATTTTCGTCTTTTCACTTCCTTGAAATTTATCTTTGAGATTGTTCCAGATTTCTTTAGCTGTTTTGCAAGTTATGACGTAATTGTACACAACAGGAGGTAATGCACCTCTTAATTCCCTCATGCACTTCTTCTCCAGACGTTTTAAACGATCGGTTTGATTATCAACTTCAGAACTGCTTGAAGACATGCCTATAGGTTGTACTTGTGCAGGTTGATTGACTTCTCCTGTGATACACTTCCATAATTCTTCATCCAATCCATTCAAGTAATCTTCCATACGATCTGCCCATTGATCATAATATTCTGGAATAAGCATTGGAATTTTTGTGGATGATCCAAGCAAATGAGAAAATGAAGTCATCGAATTAAGATTGAATGACGCCATTGTTGTACGGACAAAAACTTCAAGATGAAACTTGACTTTTGAGAATTTTGAAAATCAAATTGTATAATTCAATTCAGAATTACACAAAGAACACTCGATTAACAAAAAAAAATTTGCAGAATCAAATCCTAGATTGAGATCTAGATGAAAATTTCAAATTCAAAAAGGACATAAACTTTTTGAATCAAACAGTGGATTCAAAAACCTTTTTGATCGAATGAAAATCAGATCACAGAAAGGATTCCTGCTCTGATACCAATTGATGAGATTTGTAATCGAGTTTAAAGATCAATTTATGTAAGAATTAAGAAAGAAGAATCACGATGAACAAGAGAGTAAATATAATCTTTGATCAGCTCATATTATGCTTTTTGATTTACAGAGTATAACAGAATTCTCTGTAAAGTGTGTGAAAAGTTCTATTCTCACATTGTACAGACTCCTATTTATAGGCGTACAAAAGCATAATAAAATACTAAGGACTAGACATTAAAGCTTCGATAAAATGCCTTAGTAATTATAACGTTACATTCGAAGACACAACTTACGAAGACTAACAACCCTTCGTAACAAAAACAATGCTTCGACATATTACAATACAAACCCTAACAAAACTATATTTGCTTTCTGAATCTTCTTTATTTATTTAACACTATTCAACCATATAAACTTAATGTCAATTCTTCACTAACCTGCAATCAAAATGTTTTTCTTGAAAAAGAAGAATGAGAAAGATACTTCAAGCAAAACATTGATGTTTGGAGAGTCACATTCAAGATTGAGTAATACATACAAATCGCATATAAAGATCAAATGAGAAATTGAATATAAAGAGATAATAGAAAAGCTTCATTTTTTTGGTTAAAAGAAAAAAATCATGTTACAATTATCATCGATGCGACATAACCCATTTCTTCAAATCATCATATTTGGATCGTGAATGCTTCAACTATATGAAAACTTTTGAATCATAATATCTTCAACCAAATGATGACTTTTGTAAGAAAAATATACTTTTATAACTACATATATAATAAAGGTGAAAGGGTGTGGGGCTTTCAAATGCATGAGGTGTTGAACTTATAGAGTGTGTGATTTTCTTGGAACAGGATTATATATGATTAATTACTTTGAAGGTGAAAGAGTGTGGGGGTTTCAAATGCATGAGGTGTTGGCAAATTTTTATGGGGGTTTCAAATGCATGAGCTTCAAGAAAAAATGTTAGCTTTATAAGTACGTTAAATCAAAAGAAAAAACTAACATTTGTCTACTTTCCTCAAACAAAAAAAAAACATATATCCGTTTTATGAATCTTCTTTATTTATTTAACACTATTCAACCATAGAAACTTGATGTCAATTCTTCACTAACCTGCAATCATAATGTTTTCTTGAAAAAGAAGAATGAGAAAGATATTCCAAGCAAAACATTAATGTTTGGAGAGTCACATTCAAGATTGAGTAATACATACAAATCACATATAAAGATCAAATGAGAAATTGAATAAAAGAAAGAATAGACTAAACTTCATTTGTTTTGGTTGAAAGAAAAAATCATATTACATTTACCATTGATGACTTTTGTAAGAAAAATGTACTAATATAACTACATATATAATGAAGGTGCAAGGGTGTGAGGGTTTCAAATGAATGAGATGTTGAACTTATAGAGTGTGTGATTTTCTTGGAATGAGATTGTGTGTGATTAATAACTTTAAAGGTAAAAGGGTGTGGAGGTTTCAAATGCATGAGGTGTTGGCGAATTTTTATGAGGGTTTCAAATGAATGAGATTCAAGAAAAAATGCATAAGTATGTATGATATAACATTTGTTTGCAATCTTAAAGTCATTTGATTATGAAAAAAAATCAAAAAATCAAATAATAAAATCTAAAATTTATCACAAATTTAAATAAAATGTCTATATAAAAAAATACAAATATTTTTAATGTAAATTCTAGCAAACAATTTCAAATTTTATAAAAAAAACCAATTACATAAAAAATCTAATACAAAAAATCAAAATCTAATCATAAATTTTGAAACACTTAGCATGTTAATAATATATATATATATATATATATATATATATATATATATATATATATATATATATATATGATTGAGATCGGTTCAGAACTTATAATTTCCCGAGAACTAAAAGTGGAGCGTTGAATCAAAAGTAATTTATTAACAACATGATCGTCATCTTACCAATGTCATTTAATGTTTAATTTTTTTGTGCTATTTAACATATTAATATAAATGTCTAAAAATTTACATTATAAATCAAATTTTCATATTCTTTAAAAAATAGTATCTTTCGTTTTTTTAAAATGCAAATTTTTTATTTTTTTTTATAGAAAACATGAGTTTTTGAAAAAAAAAATTGAAAAAATATTTTTTTAAAAAAACTGCATTTTTAATTAAATAAACTGTAATTTTTTTAAATAAAAAAACTATAATTTTTTCAAAAAAACTGTAAGTTTTTTTAAAGAAAGTTACATTTTTTTTCCAGAAAAAACTATATTTAAAAAAAAAACTGCAATTTTTTTTTAAAAACTTCATTTTTGAAAAAAAAAATTAAATTTTAGGTGCATATGTGTATATTTTTTCAAATGCACATATGTACGTTTCTTATATACTATAATATTCGTAAGTTAATCACAACAAATCTCATATTTATTAATTAACCATTAAACATAATAATAAATTTTTTATTCGATACAAAATACAATATAAAAAATAAAAAATGCTACAAATTTCAAAGTGTTTTCATGTATTCGTGTCAATATTTCCATATTTTCTTCAATTTATCATTTTTCACTTTTTCAATATTCACCACAATTTCTTTCAAATCTACAAGAAAAAAAAACCGGTTGATTCAAAAACACTCATATGAATCACATGTAATTCATATGTGATTTACATGTGAATCACATCTAATTCATATATGAATTACATATGATTCATATGTGAATCACATGTAATTCATAAGTGAATAACATGTGATTTACATGTGAATAACATGTGATTTACATGTGAATCACATCTAATTCATATATGATTTACATGTGATTCATATGTGAATAACATGCGATTTACATGTGAATAACATGTGATTTACATGTGAATCACATGTAACTCATATGTGAATAACATGTGATTACATGTGAATAACATGTGATTTGCGTGTAATACAAATGTTAATTACATGTGTATCACATGTGATTTACATGTGAATCACATGTAATTTACTTAATAAGGTTCGAAAAAAATCAAGAAGAGAAGAAAAAAAGTTACACAAGGGATTTTCTAGAAGGTTGTCATTGTTAGTTCCAACATCAATCATGATCGGAAGAACCTGTTACAATAGAGGAAAAAGGAAAAAGATATATGTTAGCAAGTGAGAAAATTTTGAAATATGTATATATTGAGATAGATAATGTGCAAACATTACCCTTAATGTGTAATACAAGGAGGGACATACCAAAGTGAATGGCCCGCAACAATCAATACTTTACCATAATCTCACTAAATAACTCCTTAGGTGCTGCAGTTGCAAAGTATAATTAATATTAAAAAAGGAAAAGGAAAAGGAAAAGTATGAAATATCATATAATTTTAAATTTTAAAAATCTTACCAGGTAACCCTGTAAATCTTTCATGTTGTTCTTAAGCCTGCCCTATAAACATTTCCACCCCTGTAACAATTTTGGCTCCACATTCTCCTGCTTCCCTAAGTAATCTGGTAATTTTAGGTGTGTAAACAGCATCAAATACCAATGCATACTTTTTTGACCAGTGGATTGTACCACTCTACACATATGATCCTTATATGAAGTACACCACATTACATCATGCTTGAGGGAGGAAATGGAAATAAAATTAAATATGTAAAAAAAAATTAAGTGATTTTGTATGTGGTAGATGGTCTTAGATCATGTAGTGCATATTTGAGCAATTACAGTCAGTAGTTAGGATATTGATAATCTATTGGTCTGTCCTTTTGGAAATGGTGTAGGTTGTAAATCCGGTTTGCTTGCATTTGTATTTTGTTAGAGTGGTGTCTTAATTTAGGGATCTTATTTTATTGAGAATTATCAGGTTGAAGCTTTAGCTTTTCCTAGCATCTGTTCAAAATGATATAAAAACAGTTTACCTAAGGGTTTTGTAAGTTGAATGCTATAAGATTTCTATCTGATGTTGCAACAACCATCAAAGGATGTCTCATTGTAAGTTCATAACAAACAATCAGGTAGTTGTTGTGTGTGGATTGGATTTTGTTGTCTCAAATCCTAATACCTAAAAAAGATGACATAGCATAAAAACATATAATACCAAAAACTAAAAAAAGAGCCATAAACACAAACAATATAACAATATATCATTTTGAACAGATTACTCACTTGCAAAGATCACCAGTTTCTGCTATTTCAGAAAGATTAAGAGAATTGGTTTCAGCAAGATATCTAGAATGAAGTGAGTATTCTTCAGCAGCAGAAAGTTTTGGGCCTCCAATATCACCAAACCCTAACATTTTAGCAAAATTAAATCCATTTTGTGCTTAAGCAGTTCTTTCCCATTGTTCCTTACGCCTTTGATCAAGATCAAGACTCTTAAGCTGAAAGAAAAGATAGCTTGCATATGCCAAATTCAACAGCATGATCATTTGCTTCAATATCAAACATTATGTCCTGCATAAGAAATTTCACCAAAAAAAACATTAGGGTAAAAATGTTGTTGTAAACTTAAGTGCTTTTGTATAAATTTCCCTATTGAAATATATGTAGTGTAATGTGTATTATTTATCAAATAGACGAATCGATATTGATTCTCATTTATAATCATCATGGGCAAAATTGAATTTTAACCAAAAAGCAAATGCCAATCATTTGCTTATGTATCATGTAATAAATTGAAAAATATACATTTGTAATCAGGGCCAAAGAAAAGAACAAAAGCATACATCAAAATCTAAACATTCAAAATAATTTGATGCCTTCACTACAATGTTAACATTAGAACTTATAATCTACAGTTAACATTCATCTTTGTTATGTTCTCATATAAGCTAAAACACACGATCTAAAAGATTCAAGTCTTCAGGTTACCATAAGAACTGCTAAGTGCATTCATATATATGAACATACAAATGACTAAATGAGTGATTCCAGAGATCTAAATTCCACCATACAACGGAATGGAATCAGATTCCAAAATGGTGAATTGCCTGGTTGAAACGTTGAACTGTTGGATAATGCACAATGCCACCAGTAAAAAAAGCACAACCAATAACTAACATCATATTTGATAAGGTGGATCCTAACAATGATTGGTGAACAATCTTATATGTAATAAAACCTTATCTGGTCACTCAAAGAAACCTTTAACTTATGAGAAGAACATAAATACTGAAATAAACATTCAGAAAATGAGATTAATGATTTACCTAATTGTAGTTGTAGGCACTTGATTGTCGGAGTTTTCATTTCGATTTATTGGTGGTTATATGTGGTATAGATCCGTTTAGGTCGATTTGGCAATAGATGCTTGTACAATCAAATACTTGATCGGCATAGGATCGTCTTCTCTAATCAAAGGCTGATTTGACAGTGGAAGCTTCTCTAATCAAATACTCGATCGATCGTCCGAAATACAGTGGAGATGCGAATTTCGTTTCGTTTTTTATAGAGAATTCTACAAACCTGGATTCATCAATATGAAGACGATGAGTGAAGACAGTTAACTCCTCCTCGGACTTCATCGATAACCAAATACAAATGCAATAAGATCTATTACGGGAGGTGATTACGGTGTAGGTTTTAATGGAGGCGGATATGTTGTAGGTTTAGGAGGAGGCGATGGTGGCGATGTTGTTTTTAGGGAAGATCAGCGTACTCGATTCTCTCTGATGTTATCCTGATTAAATGAATCTCCGTCTCGAAGACATAAAGATGTGTGTGTGTGTGTGTGTGTTTGTGTTTGTGAGGGAGAAAGAGAGGGGGAGACGATGAGGAAGCCTATCAATTGATGGGGGTGATGATTATCGGAGGCGGCCATGGATTTCAAATGGTGGCTTCATCCAACAATCAACGAAAAAGACGTGATGTATGTGTAGAGAGAGAGAGAGGCAGGATGAAGAGAGAGAGAGAGAGAGAGAGAGAGAGGCAAAGTTAACGTGATTAAATCTGAAAAGGGGGAATCAATTACATTGTCCAAAAAAACACCCTTGATTCTTTTTAATAAGATGCCCCCGTCCATTTTTATTTTCACATATTTAAAAATATACCACAAAGCATCCTAACCCTCTATTATTTTAATCTAACGATCATTGATTAGTTCTTGGGTTCTCAGGAAACTTTGAGTTCTCAAAAGATCATTCCTCTCTCTCTCTCTCTCTTTATATATATATATATATATATATATATATATATATATATATATATATAGGTTTAGGTTCATTTGAGACCATTCTAATTTTGTGAGACCGTGAGACCAAATCTAAAAATAATTTTAAAATGCAAAATAAATGGAAAAATCCAAGAATTCTTTTTTTAAATATTATTTTTGGAACTTGAATTAACTAAAAAAAATAAAATAATAAATAATAAATAAATAAAAAAAATTCCGTTTTTTTTTACAAATACATGAAATATTCTAAATAGAATATTACACTGACATATTCTAAAAAATAATTTTAAAATGCAGAATAAATGGAAAAATCTAAAAATTCTTTTTTTAAATATTATTTTCGGAACTTGAATTAACTAAAAAAAATAAAAAAAAATTCTATTTTTTTTGAAAAATACGTGAAATATTCTAAATAGAATATTACACGGTACATATTCTAAAAATAATTTTAAAATGCAAAATAAATGGAAAAATCAAAAAATTCTTTTTTTAAATATTATTTTCGGAACTTGAATTAACTAAAAAAAATAAAAAATAAATAAAAAAATGCGTGTCACGGTCTCGCAAAATATAGATGGTCTCAAATGAACCTAACCCTATATATATATATATATATATATATATATATATATATATATATATATATACCGCGTAAAGCGACGGGTGCGAATAATTTTTTTAAGAAATTAATTTCTAGAGGCGATTAGTGTTTTTGTGCAAATAATTTACTATATCTAAACAATATCAACAAGGGTCATGTTAGCAGAAACAAAATCAATAAGAATTAAAACATGAAAAGTTGGGATTCTTTACAAATATACATTAACTCATTTGATGTATAGACTTAACTGTCGTTGAATTGTTCTTCAAGCTTTACTAATATTTTTGTATTGACACGTGATATCTCTCTGGATAATGCCAAATAGATAATCTTTGCCAAGGATTCCTCAATGTCCGTCTGAAGATGACATGTTCCCATTCAAGCTAAAGAAAAAACAATTTCCAATGCGGTTATGTTTCGCGATGGCAACCAATAAAGTTGAGGGACAAACAATTTCAAATCTTGGTATATATCTTCCAGAATCGGTTTTCCGCCTCAATGAAATTGTGCTGAAAACTTTTGCATGTCAATCTTGTGCTATTACACAATCCATTTAAAAGGTTCACGATTCTTGTCATATGTGTTCATATTTTTTATGATTATCCTTAACACGTGTTCATATTTTCGAATATTTACATCACAAATTCTGATATGAGTGTGTTATTAACTATCACTAAGTGTATTAAGTTTAAAAGTTTTTTTACTTTGCAGACCCGTACCCATGTAGTAGTAGTGGTAGTAGTAGTAGTAGTGTATATATATATATATATATATATATATATATATATATATATATATATATATATATACACAGTGGGAAGTGGGAATGGACAAATGTAGCATGGACACATTAAATTCAATTATTTTATTGTATCATCACACACATGAAATTTAGGGGATATAATACAAGTAAGAGTAATGACAATTACAAATCATATTTATTTGATTTCAAACATGAGGAAGAGAAACCAAAAACTCCCTTAGTAGTAGTAGTACTTAATTACTTATAACAGCGGTAATGAATTGCAAATTTATAGTAGCCGAACCTTTTAAAGACCATTTCATACTGTACTCCCCAACCACAATTTCTACATTCACCATCTGACATAAGACCTTGAGCCAATGTGAGACGGCCTTGCTGAATGCCTCCAAACTTTATATTCACAAATTCATAAGTGCTTCTCTGATACTTGATATACGTATGCGTCTCGCTCTGAAGTATTAACGGAGCACAAGCAGTATGTATCGACTGAACACAATCATGACAATGATAGAAAGATTGATGAGGATTCAAATCCTCCTCACAAATTTCACAAAAGTATTCACTCTTGTGGTTCTCAATCGGGAGGTAACTTAGCTTCATGGGATGCTTGTCATACTTGTGATTGACTGTCTTGGCTAATAACAAAGCACATTCCGGATGTATATAAATATCACACGTGTCACAACGGAATGAAAGTTGACCTGGAGTATGATGTTGGCGACACATATAACAAGGAGTATGATCATCCCTATATTCTACGTTAACTATTGAAAGAAGGTGATTCGGGTGAGCTTTGTGTGTGATTTCTTTAGGTATAAGCCCACAGGTAACATCAACATAGTATTTACATTGGGCGCAACCATACGCAAACCCATTGCAATATAAATAACAAACATTGCATTTGAACACATCGAACTTGCAACCAGGGATGTTTGAGTAAATGAGATGGAGGGTATGTTGTGGGTGGCCCGGGTGATTTTCTATTACTGGGTGGAGTCGGGTGCACCACTCATGGAGAGTAAAGTTATTACAAACCCCCTGAATCCGAAGTTGATCATCATTTTCAATAGCACACCTGTAAAATGGCATGGTTGTTGTGATGGGTTTGAGGCATCCATTGCATAGCAGTTGGGTCTTTTTCATTGGGTTATGGCACTTTAATAACCAAGAAGAGGAGGAGGTTTGCCCATTACTCAGTGTGTGATCAACTAGAATTAAAGGGTGTTGATGACTAATGTGTGTTAGGTTTACCTTATGATGATGATCGGTTTGTTGGAAAAACAAGTGTTTTGGTATGCTGTATGTTTCATCAGGGAATGGGAGATGAAGAAGATGACGATGGTCACTAACTTTATAGTTTTTGCTGGTTCTGCCAACGCCTGATAAATTGAAAATCAAGTCACGAGTATATCTCAAATTAATAAAGCTACATACACGTAATTAATTAATTCACTCATGAAATTTGTAACATGAGTGAATGATAATGAAAAGAAAGGATCCATTAGTTACCAGGAGGCAAGAAGATGGACATGAATGGCTCTCTTCTTGATGTTGCACAATCCACATGGGTGTAGTACATGCATTCATCACATTTGTAAATCCAAAGATTCTCCATAGCTCGAAAATCATGACCACATACTCTGCATCTAGGATCATGTTTAGCTTTTTGATCCTCTCTGGGGAATGAATATGAAATGGTGAGCGGATGGGTATGATAAAAAGCACCATGTGTCCTCTCTTGGATTAGCAAAGATTTTGATAGGAAAGCACATTCACTGTGTATGGTGAAGTTGGTACAAGTGGTGCAGTTATAGAACATCCCTTCATGTCTTCTCCCACAAGCACTACAGTCGCATAAAACGGGCTTTGTGATAGCACATGTTAGCAAGTGTGGGTGGCATGGATGATGGATGATCCTTTTTCTTATATCCACTGCACAGTTTACATCAATCCAAAATTCACATTCAAAACAAATGTAACGCAACTCACCTGGCTTGTGCTTACTCCCACAAATATTGCATGACCAATTATAACGAAGCATAAACATGGTAAGAGGATGTGGATGAAATGCGATCTCCAAACGTGTTGGGATCTCACCACAAAATTTGTGAAGTGAGAAATCACACGATGAATCTGCCATACACTTGTAGTAGTGCCTGTGGTACACATTGATTTCTTCACCACACCTGTCACATGCACCTCTAAAGCCCTCTTTTGTAATCACATCATCACCATCATCATCTTCATCAGCATCAGCATCAGCATCACCATCTTCTTTTTCTTCTTCTTCTTCATTTTGTAATTGTAGCTGTAAATCAACGAGCTTTAATGGATGCTTGTGTTCAAGTACTTGAAGTGCCTCCATGATAATTATATCTTTCTTTATGAATAAAGATGTTATCATATTTATAACAAAGAAAAAGAATATATGTGGCAAATTCACGAAACGGTGTGGACTTTTTTTGTTCTTTTCTATGTAGAGTAAATTACACGAATGGTCCCTATGGTTTGGGGTAATTTGCACGTTTGATCCCTAACTTATTTTTTTAACTTGGAAGGTCCCTACTGTTTGTTTTTGTTACGCACTTCGCCCCTACTGTTTGTTTTTGTTACACGTTTGGTCTTTGTCTTACCTAAAACGACCATTATTTAAATATGAAAAAATGGTGGGGTAGGTAAGGTAAGGTGAGGGGTGGAGTTGGGGGTGTATTTATTTAAATAAATTTAAAAAAAAAAATCAATGGCAAAATAGTCTTTTTAGGTAAGACAGGGACCAAGCGTGTAACAAAAACAAACAATAGGGACCTTCCGAGTTAAAAAAATAACTTAGGGACCAAACTTGTAAATTACCCTAAACTATAAGGACCATTCGTGTAATTTACTCTTCTATGTACTATTGGTTATTTTGCTTTTTTGTCACTCCTTTTTCTTTTATCCAAAGAAGTAATCAGTGAAATTTGTTAAAAGTGGTTACAGATGGAATTTAATTTTGTTTTAGTAGTTTACAAACCAAGCTTTTCTATTTGTTCGTTATAATTAATATGGAATTTCTGATTATAATAATTTTTATATCACAAAATTTCATAATTTATGATGTATTTTATGAATGTTTTAAACATCAACAAAATAAAAATATATATATATGATATTATATTGTGTACATTGTTTTCTCAAGATCATAATTGTAAAAACAGTTTCACATTTTGTTCTTTTTTTTTAGGTTCATACTCAAAGAATAAACACAATTGAAACACACAAAAATATGATTCTTTTCTTCTTTCTTTTTCTTTAAAAATGATTCTTTTCTTCTTTCTTCTTTCTTTTTCTTTATCATTAATACCACCTCTTCAATAAATAAAGAATAAATCACATAGGAAGAGATGATATTTGATACTTCATCCATCCATCTTTTTGGTTAATTCTACTTTTTTGCTTCCTTGAAAATATTTGCAACAATGAGCGAATTAGCAAACATATAAATGCATTACGTTTCACTCCGTACTATTTTAAACATTGGTAAATACAAAATATCATATTGTAACGTGTACATTTTTTTCTCTAACTCTTCACTATTCCAGATTCTATTTTATATTTTGATACCTTTTTTTAGTTTAATGCTTAAGGAATAAACCAAATCTTTTTGACCTCAAATTAAGAGAAGTACAAGCTACCAAAAGCTTCAACAACAAACTCAAACAAATCCGATACTTACGACCCACCACACTTTGTGATGAAGTCTTAATAGTTATATTGAAACCAAGTGCCAAGTATAAGTGTTATACAAGTCCACTCTTTTCTAAATGGATAAAAACAAATTTATGGAAATTTTTGCAAAAAGGTCCATGTGTTTTTTTTCTTCCAAACGCAATGTTTCTTTGGGGTTTTGCAAGTATAATAATAATGGTTTAGTGGCAATTTTGAAAATAAGCAAACTTTGCTGGAGACCATCATCAACTACAACAATACAAAAATTGGCATACATGACATTGAATTTTATCCAACTCATCACTTAACTACTGCTGTACCAAATGTCACATATACCCCCTCAAGAATTACTTACTTGCTACAAATCACAACATTTCAATGAAAATATTTCACATGCCATTGCTACTTTGTTGTTTCTCCTTTGACTTCTTCACCCGATGTTTATCAGCAAATGAATCCTCCGACACTTTGTCATTCTGCATTTCAACCTCTCTCCTCTTCTTGGTATTACTGGAGCCAATTATTTAATAATAATGTCAAAAAAACTTGATGCTTATTCAAATCAAAAATCATTTTATAACATGTTAATAAAATAACCTCTCAGTATGTGCCTCTTCTGCAGGTTTATCCAACCAGCTAACACTTCCTGTGTGATTTGGAAGCAATGATCCGGATATATGAAGTATTTCCTCATCAAAACTAGAATCATCAACATTCAAGGTCAGGTCATTTATAAATTTGACTGAATTATCTTTTGCATAAGTTGGATGAAAAACATAAATTTCTATAGCAATCAAAATGTAAATGCCCAAAAATCATATACAATCCAAACTGTGCATAAAATTGATTATGAAGAAAAAACATAACTTGAAAAAAAAAAAAAAAGAAGAATTTATCACCTCTTGACAACAAAACGTAGAATGGTTCCAATCTCTATCTTATGGCGCTTGTTAACATTGCTACCATATACTTCCTTCCCATGTTTCTGCAACAAGAAAAATTCAAAAAGTATTGTTGGCATTACTTTTGGAATTCCACAACTTATTTGTAAGTGGTTGAAGAAAAAAGGGGATCTTTACAAACACAATAGTAGCCATTCACTTACAACTTTGTAACTAAATTCTTCACGAATATCTTCTTCTATAATGGTTGCTGATGAGAAACCAAGAACAACAATGTGTATAGACTGTTCTGCAAGTTTGACTACCTTTCCTTCTGTAAAAATGATTATAGGGAAATTTAAGAAACAAAATAAGAATTTAGCATTTGATAAATATAAGCAATGTTGCATATCATGAGAGCTATCAGTGGATTGTACCTAAAAGCATATCTGGTTTTGGATAGAAAAGTAAGAGTTGTGCTTGTAGTCTCACACCAAAGTAAGGATTCAAGCCTGGAAGAATCTTTGCCAACTCTTTTTGAGTAGAAGCGCTGTAAGCCAACAGAACACCATCGAATGTTTCATTGAACCTACAAAAACAAGTCCATATAATAACACTGATGATATGAGCCTATCTTCCTTAAACGGACTTGTGTTATATAATAACAACATCTAAAATCATTGATCCATTCAGATCATCATTTAAAACATGGCTTTCTGTGACAAACAGAGCTGCCTAAAAGTTCAGTTTATATGCATGTACAGGCATCGGTTTAATCTTCTTAAGTATAGATATAAATCGATATTAGTTCCCCCCAATTGTGTACAATGACATGAAAAACAAAGTACTCGAGTTCGATAAGATGCATCAAAAGGAAGAAGAATTACTTGAAAAGCATTGAACTTAGTTCACGGAAGATGGCTTGAGACACATTTTTGGACTTTGAGGGATGTAAATACAGCACCAATTCGGCATCAGATACCTTCAATCCCTCCATTGATGTTGTTATAGCTGAAACATCAAATCCCTAAACTATAAACCCTAGTTTCCAGGGTTTTAACATCGTACATCGACGCCTGTCTATTTGGTAATTCGGAAGGATGCGGGCCTGCTTAAATGGGCCATATTAATATGGGCTATAATCTCTGAATCTATTCGGAAAACTTATATAATTGTACTCATAAAAGGTGTAAAACTGTAAATACTAAATAGTTATTTTCTTTGTTTGGCTACCGGAATTCGAAGTGTTGATCACAAATTGGAACTCGGACTCCAAATCTTCTCTGATAAATGAAAGTATTTTTTGTCACTTATCATACTCACATTCATTTTGACACATGTCATTTTATGATTATTTTGAATTAATTTTTATTCCACATGTAATTTTGTGGTTTTCTTATTTTATTAATTCCATATGGTATTTAAATTTAATAATAAATGCATATCAATTCTATTAATAGACTTTCCTTATAATTTTATATTTCTTATAAATTCAAAATTTTCAAATGTTTATATATATTTAATTGTTTTAAATACACCCATGTAATACATGGGTCTCACACCTAGTCTCCAATATGTAAACCAAGCAATAGAATGAAATTATTATTATTATTATTATTATTATTATTATTATTATTATTATTATTATTATTTTGTTAATTAAAGGTATTATTAATTATAATTCATATATATTTTATTTTGTTAAATTCAATTTTGCAAATATAATTTGTAGCACCTGGTTCCTGGTACGTAAAATCTATCTAAGTATTTTCATTTTTAGCCTTGGACTCGGCGAGTTGTAGGCCCGACTCGCCGAGTGGAGACGGGTTTGGGAGCACGTTTAAGTTGGCGACTCGGCGAGTCTCAGCTGTCTGATGAAACCCTAAATTTCAAGGGTTTGCACCCTATTTAAACCCTCTTATCCGCCCCCAAGCTCGCTCCCTTCACCCTCAGAGCTCTCTACTTCGTTCAAGTTTTGTTCCTTGTGAGATTGAAGCATTTTGGTGTGTTTTCTTGAAAATTTGGAGGGGGAAGGAGAGTAGATCAAGAAGAGAAGAAGGAGACCAGGCATCCTTGTGTTATCTCAGTGATTTCCTTGAGGTATAACTCAGTTTCCCTCTGTTTCATGCTTATTGTCCCTTGTAGCTCCATGAAAGTCCTTCTTGAGCCTTTCCCCAAGCTTGTTTGTGTATTAGGGTTGGTAATAAGTTGTTTAGCCTCTAGATCTAGGCATGATTGAGCTCCAGGAGCTTGGATCTACTGCCTTTATGGAGCCATATTGCATGAAAGCCCTAGATCTACTCTTTTGGTGCATTTTGAGCCCTAAAACCCTCATTGGTGTTTATTTACACGTAAAGTTGAAAACTTTACGTGTTAATCAGGCCCTAGGAACCCAGATCTATGAATGGCATGAATTGGATTCAAGCAAAATCGAGTATATAATATTTGCATGTGGCAGACTCGGCGAGTCGTTCCTCGGACTCGGCGAGTCGAGTCGCGAGTCCCCGAGTTGTCCCCCTTTTCGTGTTGCGGGTTGGAGTAGTGAGTCATGGGGTGTGACTCAGTGGGTCGGAAGCCAAACTCACTCATGAAGTAACTCGGCGAGTCAATGCCATGACTCGGCGAGTTCAAGGCAATCTTCTTGCCTCAATAACAGACTCGGCGAGTTGCTCATACAGCTCGGCGAGTCTCAGCATAGGGTGTTCTTCAAATGAAGATGAACTCGGCGAGTTGTTCATACAACTCAGCGAGTAGGATGAAGGACTATTGGCCTTTAGTTTAGAAGGAGAACTCGTCGAGTCAATGCTTAACTCGACGAGTAGAGACGGGTTTATGGTCGGACAAAGGGATAGGGACTCGGCGAGTTGGCAAGTCAAATCGGCGAGTCGGGCCAACTGGCAGTTGACTTTGACTTTGACTCTTGGTTCGTTAGGGGTAAATGGTCATTTTACCCTGAGGTCAGTTAGCAGTATTTGACTAAGGGTTTTGTGGGAATTATAGCCGGAGAATTTCCGGAGCAGCAGCACCAGAAGACAGTTAGTTCCCACGCAGATCAGCAGCTACTTTGAGGTGAGTTACCTTCCAGTAGCGGTGGGTCTATGGCCACAATGCCGGCCCACCAATAGGATTGTATGATAGATGTTTGTCTCTTTGATATTCATCTAGGGTTGCTACTACCTGCGATATGTTATTGTGCTATTATGATATGATGCTATGTGCTAGTGACAGTAGGGGCGATAGTCCCCAATATACCGGTCAATAGGGCCGAAGGGGCGGTCATGCCTAGACATGCTAGATAGATTATGTGATATATGTGTTATGTGGTAGTAGTAGGGGGTGAAATAGTTCCCAGTATTCGGTCGAGAGGGCCGAAGGGGAGACCAGCACCCAGATATGCTAGTCAGTATCCGGTCGAGAGGACCGAAGGGGAGGCAAGCTCCCAGATATACTGGTCAGTATCCGGTCGAGAGGACTGAAGGGGAGGCCATCTCCCAGATATACTAGACAGTATCCGGTCGAGAGGACTGAAGGGGTAGGTCGAGCACCCAGATATGCCTGACAATCTATGTATGTTATGTGATTGTATGGTATGTGGTATGTTGGGGGAACTCACTAAGCTTCGTGCTTATAGTTTTCAGTTTTGGTTTCAGGTACCTCTTCTTCGAAGGGGAAAGAGCTGGCGCGGTAGCGGCCCATCACACACATGCCCTGTATTCCGCACTATGAGATCTTCCTGGGGATTTGTACTCTGACATTATTATGTTTTATGAAAATGTTTTTTCAGACATGCGATATCTTTATGGAATGTTATGATCGGTGAACGTTTTATTTCGAATGTTTTGTTAAGTATATGTTTTAAAAATGAAATTTTTGGCTCGTATTTTTGGGATGTTACATAATTCTTTTTAAACTATCATGCAAACTAAAATGCCTTTTTGCTGACTTGAATATATTTTTCTTTTGAATCTTAACAAATTCTTCCATGTTATAAAAAAAAATTAGTTACTTAAACTTTTTTATTAAAAAAAAAATTCCAAAATCCAATATAGTAAACACCAAATAAAGTCTTTGTTATACATCCAAGTTGTACCATGTGAAACTTATAAAATAACTCATGGTTTAATTTTTACTGCTATTTGGATAAGATATTATTTATAAATAAGTGATATTTGTTAGGAAGAAATATTATATAAATATATTTTATTTCTTTTTTGGCCTCAAATTAACATAGATAAAAAAAATAAAAAATAAATAGGTGTTTGTTTAGTAACTGCTTGAACATAATATCGATTGCAAACCTATATAGAACTAAAAAATATTCATGATATTAAATTCTAGAAACATTAAATGATATTCCAAAAAACCACTACCAACATAGATATAATTGTTATTCCACATGAGATTTTTAATTTGAGTCAATGCACGAAGCTTATAACTTTTAATTTTTTAAGAAACTCAAAAAGAATAAGTTTTGTTTCAAAACATGAGTTTTTAGTTTTTATTTTAAACAAAAAATTTTGAATTCATAAGATACTTAAGTAGCTTTTGGTTTTTCGGACCTTTTAGAAACTACTTCATAACCTAACATCTATTTATTTTCAAAAATTTCTATATAAAAGCTACAACTTATAGTCTACAACTATCCGATTTCAACTAGTTTTGAGAAACATATCTCTTATGTTTATACCATAATGAAACATTAATTTTAACCAAATAAAAATAGGGGAGAATTTCATATATACCCTTATTAAACGTTAAAATATTATCTTTGCTCGGTTTAATTTCAAAATATCATATTTATCCTTATTAAGCTTTTAAAATATCAAATTTACCCAAATCATTTTTTATATTTAAATATTATTATTATTAAAAATAAAAAAAATAATAATAATAATAAATAAATAAATAAATAAAAAAACCTAAATGGACAATATTTCCCTTTATCTTCTAAATTGCACGAGTTGGATATATATCATATACGCATACGGACATGCTAATCCCTTTTGTCGTCTTTCATTTGTGTGCGCCATCTTCCTTCCCACTGTGAGGATTAAGAATGTAAGCTTGCACTAACAATGGACAGGACTAGAGTCTCCATTAACTAAAGAATTATTATTAACCTTGGTAACTATCAACTCCTGCACGTTGTGCATGCCAATCTGCAATTTAGAAGGTAGGGGCAACATTGTCATTTAGGTTTTATTTTCAATAATAATATTTTTAAATATGAAAAATGATTCAAAAATGTTTAAAAAAATGATTTGGGTAAATTTGATATTTTACAAGAATAAGAAGGATAAATATGATATATTGAAATTAGGTAGGATAAATATGATATTTTAACATTTAATTTAATCATCCTTAATAAATGAAAATAATTTTGTCACATGTCACTTTCTCATTAATTTGGACATATGTTATTTTTGGTATTTTTGAATAAATGTTTTTTCTATTTTTCATTTTCTTATTTTTTTTATCTTTTTTTAATTAACACATCATATTTACATCTCAATTAATAATTGTCTTAATTGAAAATAACCAATAAATTATAATATTACAACTCATATA
Source organism: Lactuca serriola (assembly GCF_051521515.1). Lineage (NCBI taxonomy): Eukaryota > Viridiplantae > Streptophyta > Magnoliopsida > Asterales > Asteraceae > Lactuca > Lactuca serriola. Next base: position 121,166,603 of record NC_136415.1, on the reverse strand, counting down.
GTATTTATTATGTTTCTTTTTAAATTTAAATAAATTTTTATTTAAACCTTCATATTTTTTTTTTGTTTTATCCAACCCGTATAACATATGGGTCTCACAACTGATATGAATATATATGAAATTATCCCTTAAAAAATATATAATTGTTTTAACAGATATAAAAGTAATGGTATAATTATTTCCTAAAGATAAAAAAATAATATGTTGGGTTTTGTATTTCGGGCTTCTTTATTTAAATTAAAAATACTTAGCAGCCCCATAAGGCTAGTGGGTGTGGGTAACATGTTAAGACATGTTATCATACCCAAAATTTGCCAACTCATATGTCATGCCATTTTTAACACAATTTGATTTATGTAGGAAATGGTGTGCAAATGTTATAACATGTTAAGAGATTCAAAAAGAGTTAGAGAGAGAGTGAGATAATGGCTTTTGAATTGTTGATTCTCACGTTACTTCTCGTGGCCATGATAACATTTCTTAACATAACACCAAATAACATGAGACTGGTGGGTGTGGGCAACATGTTAAGACATGTTATCATACCTAAAATTTGCCAACTCATATGTCATGTCATCTTTAACACCGTTTTGATTTATGTAGGAAATGGTATGCAAATGTTATAACATGTTAAGAGATACAAAGAGAGTTAGAGAGAGAGAGAGTGAGATAATGACTTTTGATTGGTTGATTTTCACATTACTTCCCGTGACCATGGTAACATTTCTTAACATAACATCAAATAACATGAGAGGGGGGCGGTGTTCCAATGTTATGGCGCCGTTATGAGAGCTGCCAAATCAGCATAACGCCTTATGGTGTTGCCCATACCGAGTAGACTGAGTGGGGGGTGGTGTTCCGATGTTATGGCGCCGTTATGGAAGCTGCCAAATCAGCATAACGCCTTATGGCGTCGCCCATACCGAGTAGACTAAGTCAATGAATTACTTCGCATGACAAGTAGGGGTGTTGATCGGGTAAAATTTTCGGGTTTCGGGTAGAACGAGTCGGGTAGTTTCGGGTATTTCCTTAAAATAATAATACCCGATACCCAACCTATATTGTAATTCGGGTTCTCGGGTTTATAAAATAAAAGGAATGCTATGGCCTGGACCTCTTTGTATATTATTTCATCTTTTATAAAATAAGAGAAATCATCATAAATGGTCCCTGTGGTAGTGAAATGACGAAAATGCCTTTTAGTTAACGGACATAACTTAACGGAGTTAGCAATAAAAACCAATCGTCAAAAGTTTTGAAAGCACATGGACCATCTATGACGTTTTTAAACCACGGGGACTAAACTTCAAATTTTGAGATACACAAGGACCATTTTATAATGTTTTTTAGTATTTAAATTAAAAATATTTAGCAGCCCCATAAGTCAATGAATTACTCGTACAAAAGAAACGAGTCGTATGGTCTAGCCGTTGTAACCAGCATCTTCCCGGATAATTCAGTTAACCGGTAACACTTCAGTCAACTCTGGATCATCGGATAGGTCATAGAAGGAGTTTGGTGAAGTTTTTCTCTTAACATCTAGATAATCCTTCCAAATCTCCCTTTTCCAGTCGCAGAGATCGAGGGAGAAACACAGAGATCAGAGATGAGTAGAACTTGTTACAATGATGTATTGCCATTTTCAGCAATGATGATGATCGAATGCATTATTGTAGGCGGAAACACATTATTTAAATCGGCAACTTCTCAAGAGATAAATTCATACGTTTTCACCACTTATGTCTTCCTTGTCGGCTTCCTTTTCCTCTTTCCTTGTCCATTCATCGTCCGCAGGCAATTTTAATTATTATAGTTCGTTAACTCCCTATTATGCAGGAACCTCTAGTTCGAATTGAATTTCTTGTTTCAATTTGTGCAGAAAATCAAGCATCCCGCCGCTGAAGTTCGCCATTGTTGCCAAGCTTTTCCTTCTTAGCTTGATTGGGTAAACCACCTTGATCTGAGTCTTACCATCTTTAGAATTTGTTGAATTTGCTATTTTGACTCTTTCAAATTAATTGGGACTTGGGCGGAGGAATATTCTAGTCTACTAGTATCAAGGATTGGTGGAACCCTAATCTTTTATAAGCATTGACCTGAATTTCCAGGAATTGCAACGCGCGGATTTGGTAAAAGAATTCAATTTTTGCAATTAAACAATGTACCATTTCCAGTTCAAGTAGGATATAAGACAACTAAAAAGAAACACAGAAATTCACACTTATGTTAGCTATGATTCTTAAACTCAGGAACCTCACTCAGCTATACAGGTAAATTGGATCTAAATTTCTGCTGTACTTCATGTCAAAATGTACTTCTGCTGTCTTATATCTCTTTATTTCCCTTTCATACATCCCTGTGATTACAGGTTTCTTCTGTAGGTTACTCATATTAGCATGTCTTGTTTGTTTTTCTCTACTATGGATTCAATCATTAATATAATGATTGAAATGCTGTAAATTGCAGATACATGTCTCAGATATTTGGATATGTTGGTATCAAGTACAGTTCTCCAACACTTTCTTCAGTTATGAGCAATCTGGCACCTGCTTTCACCTTCATTCTTGCATTCTTCTTCAGGCACTCTTCCAAAATCATTAATTCTGCACATTATGACAAGAAAACATGAAAGAATTTTTTCATCAAGTCTTTCTCTCTTACTTCCATTTCAAAATCAATAATTTTTTTTGGTTTATCAGGGTGGAACAACTAAATTTACGAAGCTACAGCAGCCAAGCAAAAATTGTGGGAACTGTAGTGTCAATATCTGGTGCACTTGTAGCAACACTGTATAATGGCCCATCAGTTACCATATTATCTGATTCATCAAAAAGCTTATATTGGATTATTGGTGGAATTTTACTTGCAAGTCAGAATTTTCTACTTTCATTTGTTTTGGTTTCTCAGGTACCAAAATTGTAATTTCTAATGTTAGCATAATACTTATTATTTATAGCAAACTTGATTGTTTTCAGCAACCCTGTACGTAGGCACAAATCATGATCCAGTATCCAGTGGAACTAATGGTTGTTTTCATCTTTGGGTTAAGTGGGATGATTGTAGCAGCATTTGCAGGGTTGATTATGGTGAGAGATTTGGATGCTTGGAAACTAAAACCTGATAAGATGCTGGCTTCTATAATATACATGGTAAGAAATGAAGTTTTTTTTTTTATTGTTACATTAAACATTGTGTCCTTGTGAAAGTCTTGGTTTTGTTGTTTATAGGGGATCTCTACTGGATTTTTAAGTGGTTTGATTCAAGTATGGGCTTTGAGATTGAAAGGACCTGTGTATGTAGCCATGTTCAAGCCATTGTCGATTGTGATTGCAGTTGCTATGGGTGTCATATTCCTTGGTGATTCACTCCATCTCGGAAGGTCATTCCAACTTCTTCTTCTTCTTCTTCTTCTTCTTTTTATTGAAATATCATTCCTCAGTGTCAAAATTGAACTCAAATTTTGGTGCAGTGTTGTTGGGGGCATAATTATATCATTAGGGTTCTATGCTGTTCTATGGGGAAAAGCAAAAGAAGATGGTGGTGTTCATTACAATGAAGCATCATCATCTGCCCAAACCAGCCCTCTGCTGCAAGAACATGCTCTTGAAGAGGGGCAATAATGAGACCCCCCCTGGAATCAAACAGAGGTTCTACTTCTACCCACTAAAGTAACAAAGGTTAGAAGTTGCTCTTAACTTATGCTTCAGTTGTATAGCAAAGTTTTTTTTTTTTTTTTTTTTTTTTTTCTGCTCTTGGTCCTTTGTGTGTGTAAAATATATATGACATGATAAATGCTTAAGCTTTATCAAAGATGGCCATTTATTCTTAAGGCTTGTAATATAATGTAATTCCAGAACTTATTTGTCACTACTTTTGTTATATCAACCAATTGATATGTGGAAGAGATCGGGTCAAAATGAACAGTCTTTCCAATCACATATAGAAGGATGGTACATGCCTCAATGGTATGAGTAGACAACCCATAATCATGGTGACAAGATGAGAACACAATGATCTGTTGGTGGTGTTGAACTTCTTAAAACAGGCATTTGGTGCTTATTTGTGACCATGTAGACTCCATTTGGAGGGCGCGTGTAACACCCTTAGCTAGATCTCCATTGGGGAAGGTCTCTTTGACATTCATATGGTATAGAGTCTAACGACGGATAACTGCAATAGCAACCACCTTGCAAACAAAATGTAAAAAGATCATGTCTCATTGTAGTCGATCCTATACTCTTGATTGAAGTTGTTTGCAACGAGGCATGCTTTATATCAATCAACTATACCATCTAAATTGCAACCTAATTTCTGTAGACCCGCTTAAAACAAATGATAGACTATTATGGTGGAAGTGGAACAATGTCCTATGTTTGGTTGTTTCCTAAATCTTGTCCTTTGTAGCTTGTTGCCAAAGTGGGTGTTAGATTTTGGGTCTAATATTTCATGATTCGTGATTGCAATCATTTTCCAAAATCTTTAATTTTGACCCTTTCGTGTGGGGGTGTCATGAAATTTGATTTGGGATAATCCAAGAATGACAATTTACAAGTCATGCCACTTCCAAATTCGAAACACAGAAAGTACCTTGTTATTTTACGTTTTGAGAGATAGAGAGAATCGGATGGTCAATTTCGAGTATGAGAAAATCCAACCATTTTATGGAACATTCACTATGTTTTTATCAAGGGAAGAAAAGTAGTTAAAGGGTGGTTAAATATATTTTGGCGTCAAAAAGGTGGTTAGAAATATGGTTATTCCTGAGCTCACATTTATCATTCCGAGTATGCACTCTTTACCTCCAACCTTAGTGAATAAATAGAACTCAACCTATCTCAAAATTAATATTAGTTACGCTAAAATATGTTGATAACGTCAAAATCACCAACGATGGGTTCATGAAGAGTAGTGCTAAGATCCTCAAATTCAAGAGATGTCTCGGAAGTCGGTATTGAAAATGGTTCGATGTTTGATCAATGTTCAAGGAGGTGGTTGGTGCCATGTTATGTGAGTGTGCTGACTCAAAGAGAGAATTCATGGTGGATGCTGTATTAGATTGATGCGACTCCTGAGACATATATGCCTTAATAAAGAAAGGAGTAATTCATGGAGATGTTACGTGAAATTTTTGGGGATCGATAAGAACATCATCTATTCCTAGAATGTAACAGGTCAGGAGTTTCTAAGATGCTTGGATATCCGATTTAACATCGATATCCTTTTTGTGCAACTCCATACCCAAGAAAACAACACAACCAAAAATAAGGCACCAATTTGGTTGCAGTGGCAAAGCAATGCTTGGATCCTTGTTTTTAAGAGATGACTAAAAAGCCGATGATCATAGTCTAAGGAGATGGTGGTAGGTGCCTTGGGGTGCATGAGTGATTCAGTGGGAGAATTCATGGTGGGTAGGGACTCATGTGAGTTCAAAGAATATATACATCGGTAAGAAAATTAACAGTAAGAAAAAGAGCAGAGAAATGTTATTTCTTCAGAAATTTGGAGATTGATAAGAACATCGTGCGTGTGTGTGTTCTAATAATATAACATGTTAGAAGTTTCTAAGACGTTTGGAAATCGGATCCCAATATCTATTTCCTTTTTTTTGCTAACTCCACACCTAAAAAGCAACACAATCAAGAGCGAGAATCCATTTTGAAGCATTTATGTGGTTATATCCTGGTGAAGCATGCAAAACCCATGTTGTAAGATAATAAGGATAAAATAGCCTTGAAAATTCTGAGAATTGTGATTTCACTATCAAATCAAAGTATTGGGTGGTACTCCCTAATCTTTGATTGGATAAGACTCAGAAGAGAAAAGAACAGAGAATGAGTATATGAATTTTCGTAAGTACCAGAAAAACTGACCAAAATCGATTAAATACCTTCTTTGTCTGAAAACTGTCAAAACTGTCATAAAACAGTTTGGCACTAGTCAACAAACTGTCATAAATCCGGGTTTTCTATAAGAATTAATATCAGCCAGGGGCTCTGCCCCTTGGACCCCGCTTCCAGGGGCACTGTCCCCGGACCCCCGTTCGTTTAGGGGCTTCGCCCCTAAATGACAGTTTACTTTTAATCTTGAATAAACTTAAACAAGTGTGCACTCCACACCTTCCTTACTTGTTTAATATTTATCAAGATCACTTTTGGCCAACAAAAGTAATCCCATTACACTTAAATCACATTAGTGAAACAAATCACCAACACATGCTTGATCGAAGTTCATATGCGGGCAATGTTTCAAAAGTCATTGAGGCCAACAAACAAATAACCTAAATAATCTAACTCAGAAATTATGTATAGTAGTAATAAGGAGGTTGAGTGAGTTTTTATCTATGCAATCCATCTGTAAAAATCAACTTTAAAGTAATATGTTTTTTTTTTTTTTTTTTTTTTTTTTTTTTTTTTGAACTACTAGCTGGTAATTAAAAGTATTTTGGAGGACAAGAAGTCAAATCAACATTCTAGAATATAAAATTAGGAAGACTCCAATATTGAGTTTTACCCACAATCCCAAGTAATTAGTTAATCATCAAGATTTATGGTGCAATGGTTTTAACTTGTTTCAATTTGACTATAGTTATTTAAAAGCTCAAATAACCCAGATTCTTCTTTGGATCAAGAAAATCATGAAAGTTCTCAAAATCCCCCTAAATCACAATCATAAACTAAATAAGCTTAGTTTACATAACGTAATTAACATTAAGTTCAAAGAATCATCAAATCTAAATGAAATTTCAAAAGCTTGAGATTACTAGATTAGAGGATACATAATACATTACAAGCTATGACCTAAATAGATAGTAAAGATCTTGTTTAAATCATTTGTTACTATGAATTTAAGAAACAAATGACAACAATCATTCCAACATTTAGAAACAAAGCTTGATTAGAAACATAAGAACGATTCAAACATTCATAGCAAACTTGCATCCATAAAACAAACATAAAAACCCACATAAACCTCTCCTAAGCAACTTTTTGTTCTTGGGGTTCACCCAATGTCGGAGACAACGTTATGCAAATCGTTCTGCGGTAGCTCAGCAGTCGACTGACGTTAAGCGATTAACTGGACTATACGACGATTAATCGGGGATCCTAAATTATTAATAAAATTATTTAAAAAATTAATATATCTTAAAAAAATAAGTATTTGAAAATTTTAAATTTTAAGAATTTGAAATTTTGAAAATTTTAGTATAATATTTTAAATTTTGAAAATTTAAAATCTTGATGTAATATTTGAAAATAAAAAAAAAATGATTTTTTTTAAATATTTATCGCCTATGACCGCTGAGGACTGATAAGCCCAAGTTTGACCGATTTTTACCAATTTCCGCCAAACACAATAATCGTAATCGGTTCAAGACCGCCAAACGATTAGTTGCCGATTTCTGCAACACTGGTCAGAGAGAAAGAATTAGCCACACATAATAGTTAAAGTAGAGTAGTTTGTATCAAACATTTAAACTAAATGTTAAAAATGACATCTTCTCAACCTCCAAAGAACCCTAACTTCGTCCGCGTCAAAATGAGCCTTCGAAACCCTCTTCTAGCAGTTTTTCAGGCAAAATGACGAAATGGATCATGAGTTGTGCTGACCGGGCACGTAGATACCATGACCGCACATAAGAAAGTTGGGGAATCTGCTTAGTTTCTGCTACTCGCATAGAGTTTGCAATGACCTTGCACGACCCGCACAAGGTTGACTTTCAGCTCTAACTTTGAGTTTTTTTGACTTTTGAGTGTCCTACACTCCTTTTCTTTCCGTGACTTTAACCAACTTCGACCAATTAGCCAATCTTTCAAGCTCAAAAACCCACTTTTCTCAACCCAAAAGAAATCCACAAATTCATATCTTCATTAAACTTCAAAATCATCTTTCGACACGTCCCGAGATCACTTGTTTCGCACCCGACTTCACAATTTCCACAATTAATCACAGAAACACTAGAAAGTTCCCTGAAAGCCATAAAAGTAACTAATACATAAAAATGCATGAGAAAGCAACAAAAAGTAAAGAAACATGTGCCAAATAAATTATAAAAACTGATGAATAAAAGGGAATATACCAGCAATAGTAAAAAAATGAGGGGTATTTTCAAAATTTAGAGATTAAAATGGACATTTCCGGGTACAGACATGCATTCCGCAGAGGTAGCTCCGTGGAATATATTGTAGCTCTGCGGAATGGCAAAATCGTACATAAATTAGTGTATTAAAAAAAAACTCAAGATCCATTCCGCAGAGCTACAGTGGATTCCGCGGAGCTCAACGGAGGTAGCTCCGAGAAATTGATCTTCAATTTTTTTTTCTTCGGGGTTTATATTCATTCCTCCAACTAATTATTTTCAAGAAAAGATTATGATAGTATGAATTTTTCTTAACAATGTTTGGAATGAATGTGAGGTGGAAAAAAGTGGTCTTTTATTTAGAGATCATTACATAAAAGAATCATTGGAGGAGTTTTTTTTTTTTTTTTTTTTTTTTTGAAGATCCATTCCTCGGAGCTATCTCCGCAGAGCTCCGCGGAATCCACTGTAGCTCCGCGGAATGGATCTTGAGTTTTTTTTTTTAATTTTTTTAATACACTAATTTATTTATGATTTTGCCATTCTGCGGAACTACCTCCGTGGAATGCATGTCTATACCCGGAAATGTTCATTTTCATGTCTAAATTTTGAAAATACCCCCCACTTTTTGACTATTGCAGGTATTTTCCCTGAATAAAAATGCAAATATCATTCACCATTCCATTGTGGTTGGAGCACCCAATTCCTTTGCCGGAATAGCATTTCCCAATTCATTTGTCCTCCGTAACCCCCAATTCCCACACCGGATTTCATCTGTAATCGGAATCACCCCCAAAAATTTTAGTTGGCAAAATAACAAGTATAAAATATTAAGTTAAGTGGCTTATACGCCCAAAAAGTTTTAGTTGGAAAAATGGGTTTAAACATTGGAAAAATGGGTTTAAACACTGATTTGGCTTCTTAAATATTTGATATTGATATAAACTATGATTTGGAGCAAGTTTCATGTTTTGATATATGTCTTTCGATGTGAATATCTCTATGCTCTTTTAATTTTTCAAAATTCACATGGCACCATCATGAGTATCTCTTTGTAGATTGCAAACAAGGCATCAACTTTGTTGCTATCGTTATATGATTAATGTTTCCATTTTTTTTTTGTCTTTTCTGATATTAAGAGTATCTTGATTATTATTTTGGAAAAGTGGTTTCTGTTTATCTTATTGCTATAAGATGTATACTTGATTTCACTTCTATGCAAAGCATTCACTTCCTATAAACCACATAAAGTTTAGTTCCAAAATCTTTCTAAAAGAATTAGTATTGTCCGAATGGTAGAACAAGTTCAAACATTCTGGTGCCTTTTTTCCTCAGGTTTGATATGGTTTCTTCTGTCATCAGTAGGATACTTCCATACTTGGTCGTTGTTATTTAGTAACTTACAAGAAAATTTGATTAGCAGGCATTAACTTATATCATGCAACATGTAATCTAATTTTTAAGTTTATTTGATTTTCATTTAAAAAAAGCAACCACCCAAAACAAAGTACGAAAGAATATGAACAGTTAACTACTTCATAACTAGAAATAGATTATTCAGGGATGAACAAAAGGATTGCAAAATTTAACATGCACAAGGGAATTCCAATTTATGAAATGTATCATCTTACACATAAAAGAGGGAGATATATAAGAAAGAGTAATGACAATTACACACCATATTGTGTTTTCAAGCATGTATGTGGTAGAGAAACCAAAACCTTCATATATTGTTCAAACGCTTACAACACGTGTAATCAACTGGAAACTTACACTCAAGACATTTGAAGATCATCTTGCAGAATAGCTGCTCAAAACATATGCTACATAGATCATTCAACTCGATACCTAGAGCAAAGGAGAGAGGATGCAGATGACCATCACTAGGGTGCAAACGAGTCAAGCTACTCGCGAGCTACTCTGGATTGGATCGTTAAAAGCTCGACTCGAAACCGATTTTAAACGAGCCCGAGCCGAGCTCAAGCTTAATATTAAGCTCGTTTATTAAACTAGCTCGAGCTCGAGCCTATGTCATTAAACTCGATTAGGCTCGCGAGCCTAAACGAGCCTTTATATAATATAATATATTATTATTTATATCTATTCAAATAAAAACATATTAGGGGAATTATGGATTTAGGGTATTGGTAAACGAGTGTCTTAACGAGTTCGAGTCGATCTTAAGCTTATTTAGGCACATCGGATAAAAAACGAGCCCGAGCCCGAGCCCGAGCCGAGCTTGTATAATTCCTTACGAGCTCGAGCCGGGCTCAATACAAGAAAGCTCGAGTCGAGCCAAGCTCGAGCTCGAGCTTCATATAAATTAAACGAGCCCGAGCCGAGCCTGGCCGGGCTCGGCTCGGCTTGTTTGCACCCCTAACCATCACTATGATGAATGCCTCCAAACTTTATGTTCACGAAAAAATAAACGGTTCTCTTGGAGGGGGAGGCATCTATCTCGGACTGAGGTATTAATGGAGCACAACAACTATGTATCGACTTAATACATTCTTGACAATGATAGAAAGCTTGACGAGGGTTCAAAAAATGCTTACAAATTTCACAAAAATATTCACTCTTATGGTTTTCAATAGGGAAGTAACTTAGCTTCATGGGATGCTTCTTGTCATACTTGTGCCTAATAGTCTCGGCTAATAACAAAGCACATTCTGGATGTATATAGATATCACAAACTTTGCAACAAAAAAAAGTGTTTTTTTTTTGTTAAAAAGGCTTCGATAAGCATATTGTTTATGAGCTCTCCGACACAAATGACAAGAACCGAATTTTTGAACTATTGAAAGAAGGTGACTGGGGTGAGATTTATGTGTGATTTGTTTAGGTATAAACGCACATGTAACATCAACATAATATCCACATTTTATACAGCAATACACAAATCCATTGCAAGGTAGATAACAAACAGCACAATCGAACACACCGAAAAATAAAAGAAGGGCATTTGAGTGCATGAGAAGCAGAGTATGTCGTGGGTGACCTGGGTGGTTTTCTATTTCTGTGGGTAGTTGAGTGCATCACTCATGGAGAACAAACTTACAACTCTGATCATTGCACTGGTAAAATGGCATGGTTGCCATAATAGGTTTTAGACATCCATTGCATAGCAGTTGGGTCTTTTTCATTGGGTTATGACACATCAATAACATAGAATCCTTAATCTTTGAGGAGTTGCTTTGTGTCTAATCAACCAAAATCAAAGGGTGTTGATGACTCATGTGCTTTAGGTAATCTACTGTATGATGTTGTTGATCTATTTGTTGGAAAACAAGTGTTTTGGAAGCTGTAAGATTCATCAGGGAATGGGAGATGAACAAGACCAGGATGGTCAATATCTTCATAATTTTTAATGGTTTTTCCAAGGCCTGATAATAAATTGGAAACAAATAACAAGATTGGTTAATGTGTGTGTGTGTATATACACACACACACACACGCACCTGCAGACAAGATGATGGACATGAATGGCTCTTATCTTGATGTTACGCAATCCAAATGGACATAATACATACATTTATCGCATTTATATATCCAAAGATTCTCCATATCACGGGTATCATAAAAAGGCCGATCACAAACTCTACATTTAGGAAAATATTTAAATGTTTGATTTATCAAGGGGAATGAATATGAAATGGTGAGTAGATGAGTATGATGAAAAGCATCATCTGTGGTTTGTTGGATTAGCAAACTTTTTGGTAGGAAAACACATTCACTTTGTATGGTGAAACCATTATATGAAGTAATACATTGATAGAATATCCATTCATGTCTTTTCCCAAAGGCACTACACTCGTAAAAAAATGTGTTTAGGGATTACACATGCCAGCAAGTGAGGGTGACAAGGATGATGAATGACATTTTTTCCTACTTCCACAACACACTTCACATCAATGGAGAAATCACATATATAACATTTGTAAAAACGTTCTCCAGGCCTGTGAGGTCTCTTACAAATCATACATATAGGATCAGAATATGAATCTAAAACTGACTGTGAATATGAAAATGAATATGAAGATGATACTAGGCCAAGACTATGGTTTGGATGTGATGGGTGCTCTAACCTTTCAGGGAGCTCAGCACAAAATTTGTGAAGTGAAAAATCATCACGTGATGAAGAACCTTCCATAGCCATAATACATTTGTAGTAGTTGTTAAAACACACAAGACAAATTTCCCAACATCACCATTTCTCATATCAATTTAGGATCAAGAAATAGGTGGTTTTCAAGTTACTTACAACTCAAAACTCACTACAAAAATCTTTCAATCTTTCACTCAACCTAAACAACTTCTAAGCAATATACTTTGATAAAGAGCTAGTTACAGAACTCTTACAGATGAACACACAATCAACAAAATAGATGCAGACAACTATCTAACATCAAAGAACCCTCGAGAGAGAAAACCCTAGATCTGATCTCTTCAACTGGACGAATGAGTCCCAACACCTTCTCTCTCTTTATTTATACTCTGGATCCAAAATATGGATATAACCCGAACCAACTTGACCCAGATTACAACCCGCGTGTTTCCATAAGAACCTGCATAAACTTAACACCCTTGCAGAATACAATCTTTACACAATACACCCTTTATAATAAACTACTTCCTAATAAATATGAGATTGTAAAAATAACACCATATTTTCAAAATCCCCCCTCAATCGAAATATTTATTTTCTAAAAACATCAATAAGTCCCATTTTATTAGACAAAAAATCATGTTGTTTCACACTTAAAGATTTTGTGAGTATATCAGCATTTTGTTCAAAATAATCAATTTTACCAATTTCAAAACACCACTAGAAATTTTTTCCCTAACAAAATTCAAATCTATCTCAAAATGTTTTGTCCTTTCATGAAACACAGGATTAAGAGCCAAATTAATTGTGGAACTATTATCATAAAAAACAGAAGCAGGGATGTGACATCCCCAAAATCACGGCCACAAAAGACCGATTTCATTTATGCTTTTTAAAATAATTTTAGAGTAAATCCTTTTGATTTGAAAGAGTTGCGGAATTTGTTCCAAGAACAAAACATGATAAAATAATATTTATCAAAGCATTTCATCAAGAGATGCATTTTCATTTATATAATCAAAACTCGGGATGTCATGTTCCGATACAGACCATACAGCATAAACGATAACATTACAAGTCATTCAACAAATATATACATATACAGACTTGTAAACAAAACAACTCGATGATTCATCCATCTTACGCCCTTGCGCCACTTCCTGTAATACAAATAAAACTGAGTGGGTCAGGCTTGGGATCCTGGTGAGCATATAGGGTTTTCAACCCACAATAAATAAATTATGTTTAATTTCACCAACCAACACTATCCCGATTACCCGTTCCCGTTATCCTCACTTTACGTCCCTAAAACAACATCTATCTCAAGGGACCTAATCTAGGATTTTCATCGGGACGGACATTACTGCTAAGGGGTTTCCTCAACAATAGATATCCTAAAGGCAACCATGAGGGGGATAGAGTACACCGGTGAACACATCGTTCACAACACCTACAGGTTATGAACCTGCTAGCGTTCCACTAGACTGTCTAGAAAGAGTCCGTGGTCGTTATCCATACTCCGCTGAATAACTAGATCAACAAAAACAACAACATCGAGACCTCTCATCTGTTTATTACACACCAACTATCTACCCATGTTCTACCCAACATATTAGTAGATAAAAATATATATTTTCATACATAGTTTAAAACCTGTATAACATTTTCATTCAATATATATTCCACATAACAGATGAGGCATACCCACATAACACGTATTTCATAGAAGACAAATCAGATCTATGAGATAGAATAAAGTGAATATCCATTCACGCATATAACCACAAAATATACACATAACAAGTATATCATATAAAATACTTCATAGTTACGCGTTAGAAGAAAGTAACTACACACTCACACGTATAAACCACAATTTACTTAATACACTCAAACCATACTTGTATTATTATCGTGTTTATGAAAGGTAGTATACACTCACTTGATCAGAAGATGATCGGACAGCACTACGACGTGCAGAAGTAGTAATCCTTAGCAGATCTGGAAGATCTCTACAAAAATCAAACTTCTCGCGGGCAGAGCTTCGGCTCGGGAACCGCACTTCTCGGGATCTTCGGGATCTCGGGGCTTGAGAATAATACCGGGGCTTCGGGGTATTTCTGGCACGCAAATCGATGCAAAACGGGAGAGAGAAGAGAGTAAATGAACAAAAGAACCGGCTGCCCTCGCATCCTATTTATAGGAGGCTGGAGCCTCGGAGTATGCGGGGCGTACAGGCGTACGCGTCCGAATTCGTCACTGCATGCGTCATCCGAAGAACTCGAGTGCGAGGCGTGTCATGCTTCGCTGTATGCGGGGCGTAGTTCGGATATGCCCGGTGACTCCCCTTCGGATAATACCGGATTTTCCATTTAAAATTAAATACAAAATATTTAATAAACTTCGGAAATTCATATCTTCTTCATACGAACTCCGTTTTCGACGTTCTTTATATCCACGCGTAGGTGAGACTACGCTCTACAACTTTCGTTTAGACTCCGTCGGCTAATTTTAACTTTATTTTTATTATTTATTTTTAATAGGCCGTGACAGAAAAACTTTGTTATAAATTCATAACTTCTTCGTTTGACGTCCGTTCTCGCCTAACTTTTTATCGCTTCGATACCAACAACGAGACCTTCGATCCTCGTTTAGATTGCTTCGGCTAAAAACCGCTCGATCTCAAATCGAGTACTTCAGGCTGCATACCGCAAAGCCGAAACTTCGATAAATCATAACTTCTTCATACGAAGTCAGATTTGGGCGTTCTATATATATTCGGAAACCTCGTTTCAACTACTACGACATTATCCAAAGATATTAAGTTTATTTTACACTTAAATTTTGATGCTTATTTTTATTCTTAATTAATCAAACCACATCATTAAGCAATTAAGCACAAAACACATAATACTCAAATAATACACTCTTATTATTTCAAAATGGGTTACAAAGGTTAACCTAGACTATTATATTGTTAAAAATGGCAAGCCCGGAAACACAGGCGTTACAATTCTCTCCACCTTAGAATGATTCCGTCCCCGGAATCACACATCAACAAACAAATGCGGATAGCGACCCATCATGTCACTCTCCGTCTCCCAGGTGAGATTCGGCCCATTCGTGTGTTTCCATCGGACAAGCACTAACCCAACCATTTTGCGTCGCAATTTCTTAGTCTTTCGGTCAACAATTGCCTCTGGTTCTTCAATCAACCTTTTGTTATCATCGATTCTCAACTCCGAAAGTGGAATCATGTCCGGAACTTCCCCCGTGAACTTCCTCAAATAACACACATGAAAAGTGTTGTGAATTCCATTCAGTTCTTCGGGTAATTCGAGCTTGTAAGCTTGGTTCCCAACCCTCTGAAGAACTTTAAACGGTCCAATAAACCTTGGACTCAACTTTCCCCTTTTACCAAATCTTATAAGTCCCTTCCACGGCGAGAATTTAAGCAAAACCGAATCTCCAATCTCAAAAGTCATCGGTCTTTGCTTTTTGTCAGCATAGCTCTTTTGACGATCCTGAGCTGCTAACATTCTTTCCCTAATTATTTTCAACTTTTCAGTAGTTTGATGAACCATCTCCGGTCCCATAAACTGCTTTTCCCCAGCCTCAAGCCAACAAGACGGCGTACGACACTTCTGTCCATACAAAGCTTGGTAAGGTGCCATCTTAATGCTTGAGTGGAAACTATTATTATAGGAAAATTCTACCAATGGTAAATGTTCATCCCAATTACCTAGGAATTCCAAGGTACATGCTCTTAGCATATCTTCAAGTGTTTGTATCGTCCTTTCACTCTGACCATGTGACATCCCCAAAATCTCGGCCAGAAAAGACCGATTTTCATTTATGCTTTTAAATATTTTCAGAGTAAATCCTTTTGATTTGAAAGAGTTGCGGAATTTGTTCCCAAAACAAAACATGATAAAATAATATTTATCAAAGCATTTCATCAAGAGATGCATTTCATTATATAATCAAAACTCGGGATGTCATGTTCCGATACAGACCATAAAGCATAAACGATAAACATTACAAGTCATTCAACAAATATATACATATACAGACTTGTAAACAAAACAACAAGATGATCCATCCATCTTACGCCCTTGTGCCACTTCCTGTAATACAAATAAAACTGAGTGGGTCAGGCTTGGGAGCCTGGTGAGCATATAGGGTTTTCAACCCACAATAAATAAGTTATATTTAATTTCACCAACCAATCACTATCCCGATTACCCATTCCCGTTATCCTCACTTTACGTCCCTAAAACAACTATCTCAAGGGACCTAATCTAGGATTTTCATCGGGACGGACATCACTGCGAAGGGGTTTCCTCAACAATAGATATCCTAAAGGCAACCATGAGGGGGATAGAGTACACCGGTGAACACATCGTTCACAACACCTACAGGTTATGAACCTGCTAGCGTTCCACTGGACTGTCTAGAAAGAGTCCGTGGTCGTTATCCATACTCCGCTGAATAACTAGATCAACAACAACAACAACATCGAGGCCTCTCATCTGTTTATTACACACCAACTATCTACCCATGTTCTACCCAACATATTAGTAGATAAAAATATATATTTTCATACGTAGTTTAAAGAAAACCTGTATAGCATGCTTTAATCAACACATATATCACATAACAGATGAGGCACACACACACATAACACATATCTCATAAAGAAATAAGCAGATCTATAAGATAGAAGAGAGTGAATACTCATTCACACATAACACAACCAAATATATACACATAGCACGTATTTTTATATAAAATACTTCGTATTATTGTATTAGAAGAAATAACTACACACTCACTTGATCAGAAGACGATCCGACAGCACTACGGCTTATAGAAGTAGTAATCCACAGCAGATCTGGAAGATCTCCTCGAAAATTGAACTTCTCGCGGGCAGAGCTTCGACTCGGGAACCGCGCTTCTCGGGATCTTCGGGATCTCGGGACTTGCCTCGGGGCTAGAGTATGATACCGGGGCTTCGGGGTAGCTTCGAGGGTAAAAATGCAGAGCTTCGACACGAAAATGAGAGGGAATTGGCAAAAATACCCGGAACCCTCGCATCCTATTTATAGGAGGCTGGAGCCTCGGAGTACGCGGGGCGTACTGCGTTACGCGGGGCGTACTGCCCAAAACGTCATTGCTTACGTATCCGAAGTGCTCGAGTGCGAGTGTCGACATCCCTCGGAGTACGCTGGGCGTACTCGAGTACGCGGGGCGTACCTCGGATCAGATCGGTGACTCCTTCGGATAATGCTTCCGAATTTTGATTTAAATTTAAATACAAAATGATTAATAAACTTCGGAAATTCATAACTTCTTCATACGAACTCCGTTTTCGACGTTCTTTATATCCACGGAAAGGTGAGACCATGCTCTACGACTTTCGTTTAGACTCCATCGGCTAATTTTGACTTTATTTTTATTAATTATATTTAATAGGCCGCGACAGAAACTTTCGTTATAAATTCATAACTTCTTCGTTTGACGTCCGTTCTCGCCTAACTTTTTATCGCTTCGATACCAACAATGAGATCTTTGATTCTCATTTAGATTGCTTCGGCTAAAAACCGCTCGATCTCAAATCGAGTATTTCGGGCTGCACACCGCTAAGCCGGAACTTCGATAAATCATAACTTCCTCATACGAAGTCAGATTTGGGCGTTCTATATATATTCGGAAACCTCGTTTCAACTACTACAACATAGATCAAAGATATTAAGTTTATTTTACACTTAAATTTTGACGCTTATTTTTATTCTTAATTAATCAGACCACATAATTAAGCAATTAATCACAAAACACATAATACTCAAATAATACAATCTTATTATTTCAAAACGGGTTACAAAGGTTAACCTAGACTATTATATTGCTAATAACGGCAAGCCCGGAAACACAGGCGTTACAATTCTCTCCACCTTAGAATGATTCCGTCCCCGGAATCACACATCAACAAACAAATGCGGATAGCGACCCATCATGTCACTCTCCGTCTCCCAGGTGAGATTCGGCCCATTCGTGTGTTTCCATCGGACAAGCACTAACCCAACCATCTTGCGTCGCAATTTCTTAGTCTTTCGGTCAACAATTGCCTCTGGTTCTTCAATCAACCTTTTGTTCTCATCAATTCTCAATTCAGAAATTGGAATTATGTCGGGAACTTCTCCCGTGAACTTCCTCAAATAACACACATGAAAAGTGTTATGAATTCCATTCAGTTCTTCTGGTAGTTCGAGCTTGTAAGCTTGGTTCCCAATCCTCTGAAGAACTTTAAACGGTCCAATAAACCTTGGACTCAACTTTCCCCTTTTACCAAATCTTATAAGTCCCTTCCACGGCGAGACTTTAAGCAAAACCGAATCTCCAACCTCAAAAGTCATCGGTCTTCGCTTCTTGTCAGCATAGCTCTTTTGACGATCTTGAGCTGCTAACATTCTTTCCCTAATTATTTTCAACTTTTCAGCAGTTTGATGAACCAACTCCGGTCCCATAAACTGCTTTTCCCCAGCCTCAAGCCAACAAGACGGCGTACGACACTTCTGTCCATACAAAGCTTGGTAAGGTGCCATCTTAATGCTCGAGTGGAAACTATTATTATAGGAAAATTCTACCAACGGTAAATGTTCATCCCAATTACCTAGGAATTCCAGAGTACATGCTCTCAGCATATCTTCAAGTGTTTGTATCGTTCGTTCGCTCTGACCATCAGTCTGCGGATGGTAAGCTGTACTTAAACACAACTTGGTACCCAATTCCTCTTGTAGACTTTTCCAAAACCTCGATGTGAAACGGCTATCACGATCCGACACAATCGTTAACGGAACACCGTGAAGCCTCACAATTTCCTTCACGTAAGAATTCGCAAGCTTCTCCATAGACCATTTCTCCCTGGCCGCTATGAAATGCGCACTCTTAGTGAATCGATCAACGACCACCCAAATCATGTCGTGACCATTCTTTGTTCTGGGCAGTTTAGTGACAAAATCCATAGCAATGTCTTCCCACTTACCCATAGGCACAGGCAAAGGTTCTAAACTCCCGTACGGTTTCTGATGTTGTGTCTTGACTCTCGCACAAGTCACACACTCGGCCACATACTTTGCAACATCAAGCTTCATCGTCGGCCACCAGTAGTAGGGTTTCAGGTCCCTATACATTTTTGTGCTACCGGGATGAATCGAGTACATGGTTTTGTGAGCTTCTTCCATCAGAAGATCTCTGACTCCTCCTGTCTTCGGTATCCAAATCCGATCTTGGAATACCTTTAGTCCGTGACTGTTTATGCCAAACACCAACGTTTTGCCCAAACGTTCCTCCTTTCGGTTATTCTTCTCAGAAGCTTCGCTTTGAGCTTTCTTTATACTTTCCAAAATAGTCGAGACAACTTCAATTCTCAACGCTCTTGGCCTTTTCTTTTCAAGATTGACCTTCCGACTGAGAGCATCAGCAACAATATTGGCCTTACCGGGGTGGTAAAGTATCTCACAGTCGTAGTCTTTAAGTAATTCCAGCCAGCGTCGTTGCCTCATATTCAATTCTTTCTGACTAAAGAGATATTGGAGACTCTTATGATCAGTGAAAAGTTTGCACTTCGTGCCATAGAGGTAATGCCTCCATATTTTCAGTGCGAAAACTACTGCTGCCAACTCCAAATCATGAGTCGGGTAGTTCTTTTCGTGCTCTTTCAGCTGTCGAGACGCATATGCGATCACTTTATCTCTTTGGGTTAAAACACAACCCAATCCAACTCCAGACGCATCGCTATAAACAGCAAAGTCTTCAACTCCATTGGGTAGAGAAAGTATCGGTGCCTCGCATAGTTTCTTCTTTAGTCTCTCGAATGCTTCTTTATGCTTATCACTCCAAGCATAAGTAGCTCCTTTGTGGGTCAAAGCTGTTAATGGACTAGCGATCGAAGAAAAGCCTTGGATAAACCTTCGGTAATATCCGGCTAATCCTAAAAAGCTTCGGATCTCCGTGGGACTTTTCGGTTGTTCCCACTTCATCACAGCTTCGATCTTCGCTGGATCGACCATTATCCCTTCTTGGTTGACCACGTGACCCAAGAATTGGACTTCACGAATCCAGAAATCACATTTGGAGAACTTCGCATACAACTTCTCCTTCTTCAAGACTTCCAAAACTTCTCGCAAGTGTCTGCCATGCTCCTCTTGGCTTTTCGAATAAATCAGAATGTCATCAATGAACACTATCACAGATTTATCAAGGAACGGATTACAAACTCTGTTCATTAAATCCATGAATGCTGCTGGAGCATTGGTTAGTCCAAACGACATAACCAAGAACTCATAGTGTCCATATCGCGTTCTGAATGCAGTTTTCTCTATATCCTGCTCTCTTACTTTTAACTGATGATATCCTGACCTCAGGTCGATCTTTGAAAAATAACTGGAACCTTGTAGCTGATCGAATAGGTCATCAATCCTCGGCAACGGATATCTATTCTTTATTGTTGCCTTATTCAGCTCTCGGTAATCAATGCACATCCTCATGCTTCCATCTTTCTTCTTTACAAATAACACCGGAGCTCCCCAGGGTGATGAACTAGGTCTAATGAAACCTTTGTCCAATAACTCCTGAAGTTGCATCATCAGCTCCTTCATCTCCGTTGGTGCTAATCGATAAGGTGCTTTTGCAATTGGCGTTGTTCCGGGCAACAAGTCGATACGAAATTCTACTTGTCGATCGGGCGGTAATCCAGGAAGATCTTCGGGAAATACTTCCGGATAATCACACACAACAGGAATATTTTGCATCACCTTCTTTTCCTTCTTAGCGTCGATCACGAATGCTAAGTATGATGTACACCCCTTGGTCAAACATTTTCTGGCTTTCATTAGAGAAATGATTCCAGAGTTTACTCTGCGTTTATCTCCGTACACCATAAACGATTCCTTTCCAGGCGGATTCACTTTCACTATTTTCTTCTTGCATAAAATTTCGGCATCATTGGCACTAAGCCAATCCATTCCCAAAACGATGTCGAAACCATTAAGTTCTATAGGTAATAATTCCTCGTGGAACTTATTCCCATTCAAATCAATTAAAATGTTTTTCATACGATGGCTAACAGGTACAATCTTGCCACTAGCAACTTCGACTAATAAAGCATTATCTAGTCTCACAATAGGCAAAGCTAGTTTTCTACCAAATTCATGCGATATAAAGGAGTAGTTGGCTCCAGAATCAAATAAAATTTGGGCAGGCAATTTGTTAACGAGAAAGGTACCTGAAGCAACATCAGCTTCGTCTTTAGCAGCTTCCAGTGTCATCTGGAATGCTCTCGCCTTTGGCTTTGGCGGAATGTTGGGTCTTGCTGCCTCCTTCTTCTTCGGACAATCCCTTGAGATGTGCCCCTCCTCACCGCAACCATAACAAACATTCTTGGTGAAGGTGCATTCGTTGGCATAATGCCCTGGCTTTCCACATTTGTAGCATGTGGTTTCCCCGCCACACTTCCCATGATGCTTTTTCTTGCACTTGTCGCACCATTTCGCCTCTACCTTTCCTCCACTTCCTCTCGAACTAGACTTCGAGAATTTACTTTTCTTGCTGGACCCTGAAAATCCATCGATTTTCCTTTTCTCACCAACCTCTGACCTTTCTAGACCTTTTTCCCTGATCTGGGTCTCAACATTTCTAGCAGCCCAGATGGCGGCTTTCAATGTGGTTGCTTGCTTAACCATTGGACCATAGTCCGCTGGTAGTCCAAGGGCAAACTTGTTGACCTTAGAGAGTTCTGTAGGCACCAAATATGGGATAAACTTCATCTTTTCCGTGAAACTTGTAGCGTATTCAGTAACGCTCAATTTCCCTTTCTTCAAATTCTGAAACTCATTACTGATTTCCAGAAGGTCCTGCTCGGAGCAGTATTGCAGCTTAAGTTGTTCCACAAAGTCTTCCCAAGACATTTTGCTTGCTTCTCCCTTGGGCATAGAGTCAGCTAACAGTTTCCACCAACTCAACACGCCAGATTTTAGCAGAGGGATCGCAAGAGCGGTCTTCTGCCTGTTGCTGCATTCGCAACTTTCAAACATAGTCTCCATTTCAGAGATCCAGTCCATAACTTGTACCGGCGTCGGGCTTCCGGATAGGCATGGTGGTTTGGATGCCATGAAATCCTTATACTTGCACCCACGACCATCATTTCCTCCATACTGGTTATTGCGTCTAACCACTGGTTGTTCGTCTTGACCAATGATCCCACTAAAGTTTTCTCCTTCAGACTGCCCTCCATTCTCCTCGGGCTCTTCCGCTTGAATTGACGGTTCTTCACGATTCTGCCTAAGCAGGCGCCTTGTTTCTTCCATCTGACGATCCAACATCATTTGAATCATCATTTGTACACCAGCCATTGTTATCGGCTCAGGTGCATCAGCTACGACAGGTACTTGTTGAATTACAGGTGGTTGATTCCTGTTTTCATCAGCATTTCCAACTCCGCTTCTTGTTCTCACCATTTTTGATCTACACACCGCAATAATTTCACCTTATTACTCCAAACGATTACATGCTAGTTCTAATATCGTATACATACGCTTAGAATCCTAAACACATAAACCTTCAGATCCGGTTGGCAACAAACCGTAGATCCGAACAAATAATATCATATATGGCAACATAAAACATTTAGCACATAAAAGCATTTTAGGCAACTCTCCTAAAATAAACTAGTGCTCGTGTCTAAAATCCAACAGACACACACCTCGCAATCTCCACTTAGAATGCTAAGTTTAAGTTTAGAAATCCTACAAATTCCTAATTCGCTTAAACTAATGCTCTGATACCAACTGTGACATCCCCAAAATCTCGGCCAGAAAAGACCGATTTTCATTTATGCTTTTAAATATTTTCAGAGTAAATCCTTTTGATTTGAAAGAGTTGCGGAATTTGTTCCCAAAACAAAACATGATAAAATAATATTTATCAAAGCATTTCATCAAGAGATGCATTTCATTATATAATCAAAACTCGGGATGTCATGTTCCGATACAGACCATAAAGCATAAACGATAAACATTACAAGTCATTCAACAAATATATACATATACAGACTTGTAAACAAAACAACAAGATGATCCATCCATCTTACGCCCTTGTGCCACTTCCTGTAATACAAATAAAACTGAGTGGGTCAGGCTTGGGAGCCTGGTGAGCATATAGGGTTTTCAACCCACAATAAATAAGTTATATTTAATTTCACCAACCAATCACTATCCCGATTACCCATTCCCGTTATCCTCACTTTACGTCCCTAAAACAACTATCTCAAGGGACCTAATCTAGGATTTTCATCGGGACGGACATCACTGCGAAGGGGTTTCCTCAACAATAGATATCCTAAAGGCAACCATGAGGGGGATAGAGTACACCGGTGAACACATCGTTCACAACACCTACAGGTTATGAACCTGCTAGCGTTCCACTGGACTGTCTAGAAAGAGTCCGTGGTCGTTATCCATACTCCGCTGAATAACTAGATCAACAACAACAACAACATCGAGGCCTCTCATCTGTTTATTACACACCAACTATCTACCCATGTTCTACCCAACATATTAGTAGATAAAAATATATATTTTCATACGTAGTTTAAAGAAAACCTGTATAGCATGCTTTAATCAACACATATATCACATAACAGATGAGGCACACACACACATAACACATATCTCATAAAGAAATAAGCAGATCTATAAGATAGAAGAGAGTGAATACTCATTCACACATAACACAACCAAATATATACACATAGCACGTATTTTTATATAAAATACTTCGTATTATTGTATTAGAAGAAATAACTACACACTCACTTGATCAGAAGACGATCCGACAGCACTACGGCTTATAGAAGTAGTAATCCACAGCAGATCTGGAAGATCTCCTCGAAAATTGAACTTCTCGCGGGCAGAGCTTCGACTCGGGAACCGCGCTTCTCGGGATCTTCGGGATCTCGGGACTTGCCTCGGGGCTAGAGTATGATACCGGGGCTTCGGGGTAGCTTCGAGGGTAAAAATGCAGAGCTTCGACACGAAAATGAGAGGGAATTGGCAAAAATACCCGGAACCCTCGCATCCTATTTATAGGAGGCTGGAGCCTCGGAGTACGCGGGGCGTACTGCGTTACGCGGGGCGTACTGCCCAAAACGTCATTGCTTACGTATCCGAAGTGCTCGAGTGCGAGTGTCGACATCCCTCGGAGTACGCTGGGCGTACTCGAGTACGCGGGGCGTACCTCGGATCAGATCGGTGACTCCTTCGGATAATGCTTCCGAATTTTGATTTAAATTTAAATACAAAATGATTAATAAACTTCGGAAATTCATAACTTCTTCATACGAACTCCGTTTTCGACGTTCTTTATATCCACGGAAAGGTGAGACCATGCTCTACGACTTTCGTTTAGACTCCATCGGCTAATTTTGACTTTATTTTTATTAATTATATTTAATAGGCCGCGACAGAAACTTTCGTTATAAATTCATAACTTCTTCGTTTGACGTCCGTTCTCGCCTAACTTTTTATCGCTTCGATACCAACAATGAGATCTTTGATTCTCATTTAGATTGCTTCGGCTAAAAACCGCTCGATCTCAAATCGAGTATTTCGGGCTGCACACCGCTAAGCCGGAACTTCGATAAATCATAACTTCCTCATACGAAGTCAGATTTGGGCGTTCTATATATATTCGGAAACCTCGTTTCAACTACTACAACATAGATCAAAGATATTAAGTTTATTTTACACTTAAATTTTGACGCTTATTTTTATTCTTAATTAATCAGACCACATAATTAAGCAATTAATCACAAAACACATAATACTCAAATAATACAATCTTATTATTTCAAAACGGGTTACAAAGGTTAACCTAGACTATTATATTGCTAATAACGGCAAGCCCGGAAACACAGGCGTTACAGACCATCAGTCTGCGGATGGTAAGTTGTACTTAAACACAACTTGGTACCCAATTCCTCTTGTAGACTTTTCCAAAATCGTGAGGTGAAACGGCTATCACGATCCGATACAATCGTTAACGAAACACCGTGAAGCCTCACAATTTCCTTCACGTAAGAATTCACAAGCTTTTCCATAGACCATTTCTCCTTGGCCGCTATGAAATGCGCACTCTTAGTGAATTGATCAACGACCACCCAAATCATGTCGTGACCATTCTTTGTTCTGGGCAGTTTAGTGATAAAATCCATAGCAATGTCTTCCCACTTACCTATAGGCACAGGCAATGGTTCTAAACTCCCATATGGTTTCTGATGTTGTGTCTTTACTCTCGCGCAAGTCACACACTCAGCCACATACTTTGCAACATCAAGCTTCATCGTCGGCCACCAGTAGTAGGGTTTCAGGTCCCTATACATTTTAGTGCTACCCGGATGAATCGAGTACATGGTCTTGTGAGCTTCTTCCATCAGAAGATCTCTGACTCCTCCTGTCATAGGTATCCAAATCCGATCTTGGAACACCTTCAGTCCATGACTGTTTACACCGAACACCAACGTTTTGCCCAAACGTTCCTCCTTTCGGTCATTCTTCTCAGAAGCTTCGCTGTGAGCTTTCTTTATACTTTCCAAAATGGTCGAGACCACTTCAATTCTCAACGCTCTTGGCCTTTTCCTTTCAAGATTGACCTTCCGACTGAGAGTATCAGCAACAACATTAGCTTTACCGGGGTGGTAAAGTATCTCGCAGTCGTAGTCTTTAAGTAATTCTAGCCAGCGTCGTTGCCTCATATTCAATTCCTTCTGATTAAAGAGATATTGGAGACTCTTATGATCAGTAAAAAGTTTGCACTTCGTGCCATAGAGGTAATGCCTCCATATTTTCAGAGTGAAAACTACCGCTGCCAACTCCAAATCATGAGTCGGGTAATTCTTTTCGTGCTCTTTCAGCTGTCGAGACGCATATGCTATCACCTTTTCTCTTTGGGTCAAAACACCACCCAATCCAACCCCAGACGCATCACTATAAACAGTGAAGTCTTCAACTCCATCGGGTAGAGAAAGTATCGGTGCCTCGCATAGCTTCTTCTTTAGCTTCTCGAATGCTTCTTTATGCTTATCACTCCAAGCATAAGTAGCTCCTTTGTGGGTCAGAGCTGTCAATGGAGTAGTGATCGAAGAAAAGCCTTGGATAAACCTTCGGTAATATCCGGCTAATCCTAAAAAGCTTCGGATCTCCATGGGACTTTTCGGTTGTTCCCACTTCATCACAACTTCAATCTTTGGTGGATCAACCATTATCCCTTCTTGGTTGACCACGTGACCCAAGAATTGGACTTCACGAATCCAAAAATCACATTTGGAGAACTTTGCATACAACTTCTCCTTCTTCAAAACTTCCAACACTTCTCGCAAGTGTCTGCCATGCTCCTCCTGACTTTTCGAGTAAATCAGAATGTCGTATATGAACACTATCACAGATTTATCAAGGAACGGATTACAAACCCTGTTCATTAAATCCATGAATGCTGCCGGAGCATTGGTTAGTCCAAACGACATAACCAAGAACTCGTAGTGTCCATATCTAGTTCTGAATGCAGTCTTCTCGATATCTTGCTCTCTTACTTTTAGCTGATGATATCCTGACCTTAGATCGATCTTCGAGAAATAGCTCGAACCTTGCAATTGATCAAACAGGTCATCAATTCTTGGCAACAGATATCTATTCTTATTGTTGCCTTGTTCCGCTCTCTATAATCAATGCACATTCTCATACTTCCATCTTTCTTCTTTACAAATAACACCGGAGCTCCCCAAGATGATGAACTAGGTCAATGAAACATTTGTCCAATAACTCCTGAAGTTGCATCATTAGCTCCTTCATCTCCGTCGGTGCTAATCGATAAGGTGCTTTCGCAATTGGCGTTGTTCCTGGCAACAAGTCAATACGGAATTCCACTTGTCTATCATGCGGTAATCCAGGAATATCTTCGGGAAATACTTCCAGATAATCACACACAACTGGAATAGTCTGCATCACCTTCTTATCCTTCTTAGCATCAATCACGAATGCTAAATATGATGTACATCCCTTGTTCAAACATTTTCTGGCTTTCATCAATGAAATGATTCCAGAATTTACTCTGTGTTTATCTCCATACACCATAAACGAATCTTTTTCAGGCGGGTTTACTTTGACTATTTTCTTCTTGCATAAAATTTCGGCGTCATTGGCGCTAAGCCAATCCATTCCCAAAACGATGTCGAAACCATTTAGTTCGATAGGCAATAATTCCTCGTGGAACTTATTCCCATTCAGATCAATTAAGATGTTTTCCATACGATGGCTAACAAGTACAAACTTGCCACTAGCAACTTCGACTAATAAGGCATTATCTAGTCTAACAACAGGCAAAGCTAGCTTTCTACCAAATTCATGCGATATAAAGGAGTAGTTGGCTCCAGAATCAAATAAAATTTGGGCAGGCAATTCGTTAACGAGAAAGGTACCTGAAGCGACATCAGCTTCATCTTTAGCAGCTTCCAGTGTCATCTGGAATGCTCTCGCCTTTGGCTTTGGTGGAATGTTGGGTCTAGCTGCCTCCTTCTTCTTCGGGCAGTCCCTCAACATGTGTCCCTCCTCACCACAACCATAACAAACTTTCTTAGTGAGGGTACACTCATTGGCATAGTGCCCTGGCTTTCCATATTTGTAGCATGTGTTCGCTACCTCACATCTTCCATGATGCTTCTTCTTACATTTGTCGTACCATTTCGCTTCGCCTCCACTTCCCCTCGAACCAGACTTCGAGAACTTGTTTTTCTTATTGGACCCTGAAGTTCCATCGAACTTCCTCTTTTCACCAACATCTATCCTTTCCAGACCCTTTTCCTTCTGCTGGGCCTCCACATTCTTATCTGCACGAACAACCGTTTTCAGAGTAGTTGCCATCTTGACTGTCGGACCAAATTCGGTAGGCAGTCCATTAGCAAACCTCTCAACCTTGGAGAGTTTCGTTGGCACTAGGTACGGAAATAACTTCATTTTCTCAGTGAATGCAGTAGCATAGTCATCTATGCTCTTCCTCCCCTTCTTCAAGTTTTGGAACTCATTGTTCAGATCAATCAGATCTATCTCTGAACAATACTGCACCCTTAGTTGTTCCAAGAACTCCTCCCATGACATTTTTAGGGCTTCTCCTCGTGGCATAGTATCTGCCAACAACTTCCACCAACTCAAGACTCCAGTCTTCAGTTGTCTAACCGCAAAGACGGTCTTCTATTTGTTTCTACAGTCGCAACTTTCAAATACCATCTCCATTTCGGAGATCCAATCCATTATCTCAACAGGCTTTGGGCTTCCAGAAAGACTTGGCGGCTTGGCGCCCAAGAAGTTCTTGTACATTCGCCCATCCTTGTTGTTTCTCCTTTCCGGATCGTTCCTTCGTTCTCCTTGAGTCCCAACTTGACTCATAATGCGACTATTGTTCCCTTCCTCCGATTGCTCGGGAATCAATTCGGGTTCCTCAATAGGTATAATAGGTTCATCCCTATTATCATGCAACATCTGTCGCATCTCCTCCCTTTGTTCCGCTAGCATAGCCCGAATCATGGCTTGCACCGCAGCCATTGTTATTGGTTCTGGTGCTGCTGCTACAACAGGTATTTGCTCAATAACTGGCGGTTGATTCCTGTTTTCATCCGCGTTTCCAACGCCACTCCTTGTTCTCACCATTTTTGATCTACACACCGAATAAGGTGAAATTAGATCCTCATTCACGATAGATATTCAAATCATCCTTATTACTCCGAAACGTTTACATGCTAGTTCTAAGAACGTAGGCATACGCTTAGAATCCTACACGCATAAGGTTTCCAGATCCGGTCGGCAACAGACCATAGATCCGAACAATTAATATCATATATGGCAACATATAACATTTAGCACATAAAAGCATTTTAGGCAACTTTCCTAATATAAACTAGTGATCGTGTCTAAAATCCAACAGACACACACCTCACAATCTCCACTTAGCATTCTAAGTTTAAGTCTAGAAATCCTACAAATTCCTAGTTCGCTTAAACTAATGCTTTGATACCAACTGTGACATCCCCAAAATCACGGCCAGAAAAGACCGATTTCATTTATGCTTTTTAAAATAATTTCAGAGTAAATCCTTTTGATTTGAAAGATTTGCGGAATTTGTTCCCAAAACAAAACATGATAAAATAATATTTATCAAAGCATTTCATCAAGAGATGCATTTTCATTTATATAATCAAAACTCGGGATGTCATGTTCCGATACAGACCATACAACATAAACGATAACATTACAAGTCATTCAACAAATATATACATATACAGACTTGTAAACAAAACAACTCGATGATTCATCCATCTTACGCCCTTGCGCCACTTCCTGTAATACAAATAAAACTGAGTGGGTCAGGCTTGGGAGCCTGGTGAGCATATAGGGTTTTCAACCCACAATAAATAAATTATGTTTAATTTCACCAACCAACACTATCCCGATTACCCGTTCCCGTTATCCTCACTTTACGTCCCTAAAACAACATCTATCTCAAGGGACCTAATCTAGGATTTTCATCGGGACGGACATTACTGCTAAGGGGTTTCCTCAACAATAGATATTCTAAAGGCAACCATGAGGGGGATAGAGTACACCGGTGAACACATCGTTCACAACACCTACAGGTTATGAACCTGCTAGCGTTCCACTGGACTGTCTAGAAAGAGTCCGTGGTCGTTATCCATACTCCGCTGAATAACTAGATCAACAAAAACAACAACATCGAGGCCTCTCATCTATTTATTACACACCAACTATCTACCCAACATATTAGTAGATAAAAATATATATTTTCATACATAGTTTAAAACATGTATAGCATTTTCATTCAATATATATTCCACATAACAGATGAGGCATACCCACATAACACGTATTTCATAGAAGACAAATCAGATCTATGAGATAGAATAAAGTGAATATCCATTCACACATATAACCACAAAATATACACATAACAAGTATATCATATAAAATACTTCATAGTTACGCGTTAGAAGAAAGTAACTACACACTCACACTTATAAACCACAATTTACTTAATACACTCAAACCATACTTGTATTATTATCGTGTTTATGAAAGGTAGTATACACTCACTTGATCAGAAGATGATCGGACAGCACTACGACGTGCAGAAGTAGTAATCCTTAGCAGATCTGGAAGATCTCTACAAAAATCAAACTTCTCGCGGGCAGAGCTTCGGCTCGGGAACCGCACTTCTCGGGATCTTCGGGATCTCGGGGCTTGAGAATAATACCGGGGCTTCGGGGTATTTCTGGCACGCAAATCGATGCAAAACGGGAGAGAGAAGAGAGTAAATGAACAAAAGAACCGGCTGCCCTCGCATCCTATTTATAGGAGGCTGGAGCCTCGGAGTACGCGTCCGAATTCTGTTGGATTAATGTCTAAGTCCATAACTATAATTGGTAAGACTTGACCCGACCCGGCATGGTCCATTTGGGTTGCATACCATCATGCACTTGGATAGACTATAATGAGAGAAATAAGACACTTATGGTTATTAATATATTATAAGTTCTAGTATATTAATAATAAGAATAATAAGATTATTTAATTAGTATTGATCAAGAATTAATCTAGGATTAATTAAGTGATCAAAAGAAGACTAATTAAATATATGGGTTGATTGTGTAAATCATCCATACTTGTATAGTGGGCTAATGCTCCATGGATAATCAAGTTGGGCTAAAACCCATAGGATGGTCCATGGATGCTCCATGGTGTATTTGTACCCATGGATCATGGAAATGAAAGGCCATGTCAATTAGGGTTTACATGGTGTAACCCTAACTATATAAGCATCTTATTCTTGACCAAATCGGCCACTAGTGTGTGAAAATAAAGGGCTAGCCGATTTCATGAGTTATAGAATTCTCTCAAGCTATTCTAAGTGTTTTGGTGATTGTGATTCCACTTGAGGCTTCCATACTATTGGGGCTAAGCTCTTAAAGCTTGAAGACATCAAGCTACAACAAAAGGTATGCATTCTATCTTGATACACTCATTGATTTGTATGCTAGATTAGGATTAATACCTTGGATGTTCTTATTTGCATGTATAATAGAGAAAACATAGATCCAAGGTATTTAGGGTTGCATGTACACTTAGGAGTGCTAGAATGCTCAAAACCCAACAAATTCGTCACTGCATGCGTCATCCGAAGAACTCGAGTGCGAGGCGTGTCATGCTTCGCTGTACGCGGGGCGTAGTTCGGATATGCCCGGTGACTCCCCTTCGGATAATACCGAATTTTCCATTTAAAATTAAATACAAAATATTTAATAAACTTCGGAAATTCATATCTTCTTCATACGAACTCCGTTTTCGACGTTCTTTATATCCACGCGTAGGTGAGACTACGCTCTACAACTTTCGTTTAGACTCCATCAGCTAATTTTAACTTTATTTTTATTATTTATTTTTAATAGGCCGTGACAGAAAAACTTCGTTATAAATTCATAACTTCTTCGTTTGACGTCCGTTCTCGCTTAACTTTTTGTCGCTTCGATACCAACAACGAGACCTTCGATCCTCATTTAGATTGCTTCGGCTAAAAACCGTTCGATCTCAAATCAAGTACTTCAGGCTGCATACCGCTAAGCCGAAACTTCGATAAATCATAACTTCTTCATACGAAGTCAGATTTGGGCGTTCTATATATATTCGGAAACCTCGTTTCAACTACTACGCCATTATCCAAAGATATTAAGTTTATTTTACACTTAAATTTTGACGCTTATTTTTATTCTTAATTAATCAAACCACATAATTAAGCAATTAAGCACAAAACACATAATACTCAAATAATACACTCTTATTATTTCAAAACGGGTTAGAAAGGTTAACCTAGACTATTATATTGCTAAAAATGGCAAGCCCGGAAACACAGGTGTTACAAGGGATAAGATTTTTAACTTCAAGTTCAAACAGAATTTTTAAGATCCAAATTATTTCACATGTGATAGAACCAAGAGCCCTATATTCTGATTCAGTGGAAGACCTAGAAACAGTAGACAGCTTCTTACTTTTCCAAGAAATAAGACAATTATTAAGATATACCATATATCCATATACAGACCTTCTTGTGGCTATGCACTTAGCCCAATCTGCATCCACAAAACCTTTCAATTCAAACACACTAGTCCTAGTTAAAGCAACTCCTTTTCCAGAATTATTTTTTAAATACCTTAACAACCTAAAAGCAATATTTAAATGTAATTTTATAGGATTATGCATATACTGACTAAGAACCTGAAGTGCATAAGAAATGTCAGGCCTTGTAACTGTAAGATAGATAAGTTTACCTATCAATTTTTGAAATTTAGTTTTATTTTCCAACAATTCATTTTTTCCATCATGATTATCAGAATTTATAACAAAATTTGTTTCCAAAGGAGTGTTCACAGGTTTACAACCAAGCATACCATATTTATGTAACAACTCAAGACAATATTTTCTTTAGTTTAAACATAAACCACCGTCAAATTTAACCACTTCAATGCCTAAAAAATATTTAAGAGTTCCAAGATCTTTGATTAAAAATTGACTATTCATAAAAGATTTCACCTTTTGTAACTCTATTTCACTATTCTAGTTAAAATAATATCATCAACATATACTAATAACACAGTTATTGAACCTTCAACTTTCCTAATAAACAATGAGTAATCACTTATACTCTGTCAAAAACCAAACATAAACAATGAAGCACAAAGTTTTTCATTCCATTTCCTAGGAGCTTGCTTTAGTCCATACAAAGACTTAGTAAGTTTACATACTTTAGTATCATTACTAGAATAGTAACCAGGTGGAAGTGACATATAAACATCTTCGGTAAGATCACCATATAAAAAGGCATTGTTAATATCCAACTGATATAAAGGCCAAGAATAATGAACAGAAAGAGAAATAACAATACGAACTGTTACAATTTTTGCAACAAGAGAGAAAGTCTCTTCAAAATCAATCCCCTCTCTTTGATTATAACCTTTAGCAACTAAACGAGCTTTATATCTCTCAATTTCACCATTTGTCTTCTATTTAATCTTATAGACCCACTTACACCCAATTAGTTTTCTGTTTTTAGGTAAATCAGTTATTTCCCATGTATGATTTCGATAAAGTGCTTCATTTCATCATTCATAGATTTAATCCAATTTGGATCAGAAAATGCTTCATTATAACTCTTAGGTTCAACAGTTTTATTGAGATTAGAAACAAAACATTTAGTTTCAGGATCAAGAAAAGAATAGTTAACAGATCTCTCAATACCATATTTATACTTCCCTTCAACAACATAATCAACAAACTTAACAGGTATATGAGACTCACGCCTAGACCTAGAGACACCTACAGACTGATCCATAGAAGGGGTTAAGACAGACTGACTACTTTCCTCAGATACACTCGAAGAAGAAGGAACAAATGAACCAGTAGGAGGCACGGTTGCCTCGCCACCATGGTTGATAGAATTACTAGAATCAACATCATCCACACTAATGGCTGCATTAGCACCATCCAACTGGGACTCTACTCTGAGCTCATCAAGATTAATATAATCATTTATATATTCATTATTATCAAATTCATCATAGGAAAAAAGATCACTAGGGCCAAAATTGTTTGAAACCTTATCAACAGAAGTTGATTTCAACTTGCATGGAAAAACAGATTCATAGAATTTTACATCCCTAGATACAAAAGAAGAATTAGTATCCAAACTAAGAAGTTTATAAGCCTTTTTATCAGAATAATATCCTAAAAAAATACATTTTTTCAGCACGTTCAGACAATTTATCAGAAACATTTGGCTTAACAGCAAAACATAGACAACCAAAAACCCTTCAATGATCAAAACTAGGAATTCTTTGAAAAACAAGTTCATAAGGTGATTGACCATTTAAAACAGAGGTAGGCATTCTATTTATTAGAAAAACAGAAGTTAAAACAACATTTCCCCAATATTTAGTAGGAACTCCTGATTGAAATAAAAGAGATCGAGCTACATTGAGAATATGCCTATGCTTTCTCTCCACAACACCATTTTGTTGTGGAGTATAAGCACATGATGTTTGATGTATTATACCCTTTTTCAAAACAAAAAAACTTCATTTGATTATTAACAAACTCAGTACCATTGTCTGAACGTACAATTTTAACATTAACATTAAACTGATTTAGAAGAATATTAACAAAGGATTTAAAACAATCAAAAGCCTCAATCTTAGATTTCAAAAGAAAAATCCAAGTGGCCCTAGTAAAATCATCCACAATAGTCAAGAAATACTTAAACCCTTCAACAGAAGCAAGTCTATAAGGACCCCAGACATCTATGTGAACCAATTCACCTAACTTAGTTGAAGTA
Source organism: Lactuca serriola (assembly GCF_051521515.1). Taxonomy (NCBI): domain Eukaryota; kingdom Viridiplantae; phylum Streptophyta; class Magnoliopsida; order Asterales; family Asteraceae; genus Lactuca; species Lactuca serriola. The sequence continues at coordinate 121,131,921 of NC_136415.1, read as the reverse complement.
TGTTGACTATGTGGAAAGGACTCTCTAGTCTGTTTTGATTTGTGACAAACATCACAAGGAGGAAGAGAATCATTTCCAAGTTTTAAAATATTTTTTAAAGATGTCAAAGCTTGGTCTGCTGGATGACCAAGTCTACTATGCCAAGTTAGTTTAGAGACACAACACCTAGACAAAATATTTGTTGAAATACCTGAGGGAATATAATCAAGATAGTATAATACCCCAGACTCTCTACCATTCTCCACCATCTCCTTTGACAATGAATCCTGGATTTTACAAGTATGTTTTGAAAAAACAGCTTCACAACCACTATCCTTACAAAGTTTATGGACAGACAAAAGATTAACATTAAAATCAAGAACAACAAAAACATCAAATAAAGTAAGATGTGAGGACAATTGAAGATTCCCTATTTTATTTATAGGAGATGAAGAACCATTAGGATGTTTGACAAGAAGATTAAGTCTAGACACATCTACAACATCTCTAAGTTGTGACTCAGAAGCTATCATATGTTGATTGGCTCCTATGTTAACAATCCAATTTTGAGAATCATTTGAACTAACAAAAGAATTACAGCATTGAAACACAGATATACCTGCCATATTTGCAGTAGCAGACACATCATCACTAGTAGAATTCTCACTAATGAGACGAAGAAACTTAGATTATTGTTCACCAGTGAGAAAATGAGCATCACTTCCAAGACCAGACTCAGAAGGAACAGACATGCTATTGTTAGAACCAACAGAAGAAGAATTCATAGAAAAAGATTTGTTCTGATTATTATTATCATTTCTAAATTTAAAATCCTTTGGATAACCAATTAGTTTATAACATCTTTCTATTGTGTGACCTTTAAGATTGCAATGTTTACATTGTAAACCTTGATTCTTAGACCTAACTTGATTTTGTCCCTGTTTAAAATCATTAACTTTACTATTAAACATCGAGACTTGTGGTTTTGAAGAAACAGTAGACCCAAGAGACCCATTCTTTTGAAGAGATTCTTCTCTAGAAAGAATAGAGAAGGCAGATTTAACATTTGGTAAAGGCTCCATCAAAAGAATATGACTCTTAACTTGACTATAAACATCATCAAGGCCACTAAGAAATTGCATTAACTTCATCAATTTAGAATGATCATTAAGTTTTGTAGCTGTCTCACACACACATTCAGTTAAACTAGTTAAACCATCAAACTCCTTCCACAAGGAATCTAGTTTATTGTAATAATCAGAAAGAGAAGAACCATTTTGCTTTAAAGTGTTAATCTGTTGATGAATATTAAAAATTACTGACCCATCAGCTTTGTTATATGTTTCAAATAATTCATCCCAAATAACTTTAGCTTTATCTGAATACACATGACTAGCATATATAGTTTCAGAAATTGACCCTAAAATCCAATTACAAACAATAGCATTTACACATTCCCATTTAGAAGCTTTAGTTGTCTCAGTATTCTCAAGAGTAATGGAACCATCCACAAAGCCCAATTTATTCCTAGCCTTAAGACCTCTATACATAGCACTACACCACAAACAATAGTTTTCATTACCAGTCAGTTTAACTGTTAAAATAGAGATTATAGTATTATCAGAAGGATGGACATATAAAGGATCATCAAAGTCAATAGGAATTTCCTTAGGAACACCACTCCCTCCAGGAGTTTCACCAGCCATAGTAAATCACAGAAGACAAACCAAAGAAATCAAATAACAATCTAGATCAAGAATAGAAACAAGAACTTAACAAACAAATAACACTCGTGTTGACTAAAAGTCCAGATGGTCACCACAGTATGTCGGGGCCCAAGACAATCAACACAGTGTAAAAACAGAACAACTTCAAAAAAAATCAACAATTAATTGATGTACTCAAGACATCAGGATCTCCCACATCTACAACTAGTAAAGGAGAAAGAAAAGAACAAGAAACCCTCACAGTGCAATAGGCAACCGAGATAGACTCCCCGAATCTGTTTCCTACAAGGGTTTATCAGTGATGAAACCTGACCCCAAGAGGATTATTTCAGATTAACGGGGATTGGTAGATTATGTTGCAAAGTTTTAATCTTCAACACAACAATGCTCAGTCAAAACCCGATTCACATCACACCTGAAAGATTAAACGAAAAATCTCGCAGTACCAGGATCTCAATAACCAGATTCAAGTTTAGGGAAATACAAGACAGAAACCCTAAACTGAACTTGTTCAATCACACGAACAAAAAACAAAATGAGAAAGAAGATATACCTTTCACAGATCGTCAAGCGCAGAAACACCAGATGACGAACAACCAAGAAGCGACCGTCAGGATCAAAGAACACGAGCCTTAGAGCTCTGATACCATGTTAAAACACACAAGACAAATTTCCTAACATCACCATTTCTCATATCAATTTAGGATCAAGAAACAGGTGGTTTTCAAGTTACTTACAACTCAAAACTCACTACAAAAATCTTTCAATCTTTCACTCAACCTAAACAACTTCTAAACAATATACTTTGATAAAGAGCTAGTTACAGAACTCTTATAGACGAACACACAATCAACAAAATAGATGCAGACAACTATCTAACATCAAAGAACCCTCGAGAGAGAAAACCCTAGATCTGATCTCTTCAACTGGACGAATGAGTCCCAACACCTTCTCTCTCTTTATTTATACTCTGGATCCAAAATATGGATATAAATCGAACCAACATGACCCAGATTACAACCCGCGTGTTTCCATAAGAACCTGCATACACTTAACACCCTTGCAGAATACAATCTTTACACAATACACCCTTTATAATAAACTACTTCCTAATAAATATGAGATTGTAATAATAGCACCATATTTTCAACAGTAGTACCTATGATACATATTGATTTCTTCACCACACCTCTCACATGCACCTCGACAACCCTCTTTCATAATTGGATCACCACCCTCATCTTCTTCTTCTTCTTCTTCTTCATCCTCTTCATCTTCATATTGTAATTGCAAATCAATGAGCTTTAGTGGATGCTTGTGTTCTGATACTTCAATTATGTCCATTATAATTCTAATTCTCTTTTTACAATGATGATGTTACACTCACTCTCTTATTTATAATGAAGAAAGAGTACATATTTGTGGCAAATTACCAACCACCAAGCATGTTTCCTTTTGCCATTGTTTACATTTTGCTTCTTTTTTTGTTATTAACTTTTCCTTATTCTAGAGAAGAAATCAGTGAAGCTTTGTAGAAAGTATTTTATTATAGTAATTTAATTTGCTTTAATTAATTTATTTGTCCCTTATAATATGGAATTGCTGGTAATGACTTTATATCAAGCAATGACATAATTTACGATGCATTTTAGGAATGCTTTATACATCAGTTAGTAAAAAATAAATACATAATTGTAATGTGGGTATTTTTCAAAGTATTCATTATTCTAGATTTGGTTTCATGTTTTGTTCTTTCTTTTAGTTTAATATGTAAGGAATAAAGGTAACTGAAACACACAAAAACATAACTCTTTTGCTTTCTCCTTAACTTTAGTACCACTCCTAATAAGCAAGGAATAAGCCCCATTTTTAAGTTGAATACTAATCTTGTTTATTAATTGGTATAGAGGTTAGAGTTAATTCATATGATTTAATTGAGTTTAAAACATCCCAAAATCTTGGTGGAGTTTCCTGTTGAAAGATATTAGATGGGATTGTTTTCCTTTGACCCATAAACAAATATATATGAAGTTGAATCAATCAAAATATAAATAAAAATGATTTTTGTATTACAATTGTATAATTAGTTACAAAATTTAGCTTCAAACAAAAAATAATTTTCTATGGAAGTGACTGTCAATCTACAAGATCGTATTCATTCAGGCTGATTAGAACAATACAAAATAGGCAGGCAGGCATATATTGATATGGAATTACCATCTATATATGGACATACCATTAACAACTTACTACAAATAACAAGTAGATATTTGTCATGATAAAAGAATCTACAGTGTGAAGGTAAGTACTATATACTTATACTACAAACGCGTCAAATTTTGTTTTTTTCTAGAAAATATATAAACATTATTAAAAAAACACATGCATAGCAAACGGGTCATAATTATCAGGATGGATAACCTATCTCTGTGAACTAATTTATGAGATCACATAACAGAAAACTTACCTTCAGTATCCTCTTCAACCAATTTATTTACATCAAAATTTAAGTTTATTTGATGATATTAAACAAAGTTATTGACTTGCATATATATATTGGTTATTGGTTGACTAAGTTTTAGTTCTGGTATCATCTTGGACATACTTCTATATATACTCCTTCCATTCTGTTTTAACGCATGAAATGTCAATATCATCTTCTCTCTCTCTCTCTCTCTATATATATATATATATATATATATATATATATATATATATATAGAGAGAGAGAGAGAGAGAGAGAAAAGATGATATTGACATTTCATGCGTTAAAACAGAATGGAAGGAGTATATATAGAAGTATGTCCAAGATGATACCGGAACTAAAACTTAGTCAACCAATATATGATAAAAGATAAAAGGAGGGTCAAATTTTGGGAAAAACATCAAGAGATTAGATCATGCAACATGTAATCTAATTTTTAAATTTATTTGATTTCCATTTCAAAAATAACCACCTGGAACAAATTAATTATCGAATAATATATGATCAGTTATATATCTAGTTCCATAGTTATAAATAGAAATGTAGGGATAGAACAAAAGGATTGCAAAAGTTAACATGCACATGGGAATTTCAATTTATTTAATGTATCATCTTTACACATAAAAGAGGGAGAAATTAATACAAGAAAGAAAGAAAGACTAACAACAATCACACACCATATTGTGTTTTCAAGCATTCATGTGGTAGAGAAACCAGAAACTTCATATCTTGTTCAAAAGCTCACAACATGTGTAATGAATTGCAAACTTACACTCGAGACATTTAAAGATCATCTTGCAGAATAATTCCTCAAAACAAATGCTACATTTTGTATCTGACATAATACATTGAGCTAAGGATAGAGGATGCGGGTGACCAACACTCTTATGAATGCCTCCGAACTTTATATTCACAAAATAAAAAAAACGCTTATCTCAAAGGGGATGACATCTATCTCATGATGAGGTATTATTGGAGCACAAGCACTATGTGTAGACTGAATACATTCTTTACAATGATAGAAAGATTCATGAGGGTTCAAAGGGTTCTCACAAATTTCACAAAAATATTCACTCTTGTGGTTCTCAATAGGGAGGTAACTTAGCTTCATGGGATTGTGCTTGTCATACTTATGCCTGATTGTCTCAGCTAATAACAAAGCACATTCCGGATGTATATATATATTACAAATGTTGCAACCGAAAAAAAAGTGTTTTTTCGTAAAAAAATACCTTGCAAGCCATACTGTTTAAAATGATGAAATCTCCGACACACATAACAAAAACTATGTTTTTGAACTAATGAAAGAAGGTAGTTGGGGTGAGATTTATGTGTGATTTCTTTAGGTATACACCCACATGTAACATCAACATAGTATCCATATTTTACACAACAATAGGCGAATCCATTGCAAGGCAGATAACATATAGCACATTCAAACACACCAAAAAAGAAGGGAAGAACATTTGAGTAGATGAGAACAAGGGTATGTTGTGGATGAGCTGGGTGGTTTTCTATTTTTTGGGGGAGTTGAGTGCACCACTCATAGAGAGCAAAGTCATTGCAACTCTTATCATCACACATGTAAAATGGCATGGTTGCCATAATTGGTCTTAGACATCCATTGCATAACAGTTTGGTCTTTTCCATCGGGTCATGACACATTAATAACCAAGAATTAATATTTGAGGAGGTTTGTCCATTGCATTGTGTTTGATCAACTAGATTTAGAGGGTGTTGATGACTCATGTGTTTTAGGTAATCGTCTACCTTATGATGATGATCGGTTTGTTGGAAAAACAAGTGTTTTGGTAGGCTGTATGTTTCATCGGGGAATGGGAGATGAAGAAGATGAGGATGGTCAGCATCTTTGTAATTTTTAAGGGTTTTGCCAAGGCCTGATAAAATTGGAAATTGACAACAAGGTTGGTTAGTAGATCTCAAAAAATGCCACACATACTTATTCATTTAAATGAAAGCAATCATATAAAAGGATTAATTATTAACTAATTACCCGAAGGAGACAAGCAAATGGACATGAATGGCTCTGTTCTTGATGCCGCACAATCCACATGAGCATAGTACATGCACTTATCACATTTGTAAATCCAAAGATCCACCGAATCATAAAAACTATCCCCGCATACTCTGCATCTAGGAAAATATTTATCCATTTGATCTTTTCTTGAGAAAAAATATGAAATGGTGAGTGGATGAGTATGATAAGAAAAAACACCATCTGTTCTCTCTTGGATGAGCAACTTTTCTGGTATGAAAGCACAATCATTATGTATGGTGAAGCCAACACAAGTGGTACATTGATAGAAGATGCCTTTTTGTTCCTTCCCACACACACTACACTCGCATAAAATGGGCTTAGGGATAGCACACATTAGCAAGTGAGGGTGGCAAGGATGATGGATCACTTTTTTTTCCTACTTCCACAACACATTTGAGATCAATGGAGAAATCACATTTACCACATTAGTAAAACAATTCTCCAAGCTTTTGATCTCTCTTACAATTACTGCATATTCGATGATATGAATGATATGTCTGGTAAAGAGTATGTGATGGGTGTGATGGGTGCTCTAACCTTGAGGGGAGCTCACCGTAGAATTTGTGAAGAGAGAAATCATCACATATTGTACATGTGTAGTAGTACCTATGGTACATATGGATTTCTTCCATACACCTCTCACATGTGACACCTTGAAACCTCTCTCTTATAATCGGATCACTACCCTCATCGACATCTTCTTCTTCTTCTTCTTGCATTTTTTGCTGCAAATCAATGAGCTTTAGTGGGTGCTCGTGTTCATATACTTCAAGCACTGCCTCCATTATAATTATGTTTCTCTCTTTGGGATGACAATGTTAGTCTCCTAATCTTATTTATGACGAAGATGAATATTTGTAGCAAATTTATCAAACACCAAACAAGCTTCCTTTTTCTATTGTTTACATTAGTTTATCTTTTGCTTTTTTTGTTTTTCACTTTTCCTTTTTCAAGAGAAGAAAACAATGAAGTTTTGCAGAAAGTGTTCTCTCATAGTAATTTAATTTGTTTGTATTGTCATCACTTTATATCAAGCAATTACATAATTTAATATGCATTTTATGAATGCTTTAAACATCGGTTGGTAAAAATAAATATAATAATGTAATGAATGGTCATCTTTTTCTCAAAGTTTTCATTATTTTAGATTAGGTTTCATTTTTTGTTTTGTTTTTTTAGTTTAATACGTAATGAATAAACACAATTGTAACACACAAAAGCATGACTCTTTTCCTTAATTTCTCTATAACTTTAGTACCACCTCTCCAATAAGCAAGGAATATGTCCCAATTTTGAGTTGAATACTAATCTTGTTTTATTAACTGGTATAGAGTTTAGAGTCGATTCATTTGATTTAATTGAGTTTAAAACAACCATCAGGCTTGGTGGAGTCGACTATTGTTGAACGAAACTCACATGAAGTTCAAGATGATTATTCATACCTTCATGCAGATCAAGTGTGTTAAACAATATTTGATTTTAGAGTAGATAACAGAATGGTCCCTATGGTTTATGATAATTTGCACATTTGGTCTCTAACTTATTTTTTTTTAACTTGGAAGGTCCCTACAGTTTGCTTTTGTTATGCGTTTGGTCCTTGTCAAACCTAAAAAGACTATTTTACCCTTGATTTTTTAATTTATTTTAATAAACACACCCCAACCCCACCCCCTCACCTTACCTTACCTACTCCACAATTTTTTCCTATTTAAATAATAGTCTTTTTAGGTAAGACAGGACCAAACGCATAACAAAAAACAAACAGTATGGACCAAGTGTATAACAAAAACAAATAGTAGGGACCTTTCGAGTTAAAAAATAAGTTAGGGACCAAGCGCGCAAATTACTCAAAACCATAGGGACCAGTCGTGTAATTTACTCTTGATTTTAAACTCAAATGAAATCGTTTTGCAAACTCTTGTTCATTGGTACCACACACAGCACAAAAAATTAATCTTAAAAAATTTTGGTGATCAACTTATCTGTGTATTACGTATTTAAGCTAGGTATTTTACATTGAGTTTTAACCTAATTTTAAAATTACTTAACATATGTCCATTGGTGCATGATCTAGGGGTACAAACGAGCCAAGCTAATCGAGATCGGATCGTTAAAAGCTCGATTCGGAACCGATTTTAAACGAGCCCGAGCCGAGCTCGAGCTTAATATTAAGCTTGTTTATTAAAGGAGCTCGAGCTCAAGCCTATGTCACAAAGCTCGATTAGGCTCACGAGCCTAAACGAGCCTTTATATAATATTATTTATATATATATTAAAATAACAACATATTAGGGGAATTATGAATTTCGGGTATTAGTAAACGAGCTTTTTAACGAGCTCGAGCCGAGCTTAAGCTTATTTAGGCATGCCTGACAAAAATGAGTTGAGCCCGAGCCCGAGCCGAGGTTATATAAATCTTTACGAGCTCGAGCCGAGCTTAGTAAAAGAAATGTCACACCCCGAAACCGACGGTGGAAACGTTCTGTGTAACATCCCGGAGTATCAAGAGTAAAGTTGAAGGGCTAAAGGAGTAAATTTGGGAAGGGGAACTCGGCGAGTCCATGGGTGGTACTCGGCGAGTAGGGTCGCGACTTTGGTCGCGTGTTAAGTGGCCGACTCGGCGAGTCAGCGGAGGGACTTGGGGAGTAGGCACTAAGTGGAGAAAACCCTAAATCCGGAGGATGAGCCCTATATAAAGAACATTATACTCTCTCCCCAGCCTCTTACCCCCTGTAGAAGTCCAGAAAGCCCTGAGGCGCGATTTTGAGGGATTAGAGTGCATTTGGAGCTTGGAGAAGTGATTGTTGAAGAAATCTTGAAGGAGAAGAGTATTGGGTCAAAGGGCTTTGCAAGGATTCGGATTAATCTTCTCTTGGAGCTTCCTTTTGAGGTATTATTTCATTGTTTGAGCTGCTATTTGTAACAGCCCGGAATTTTAGGTATTGTTATAATTATGTTTTTGGGTGTTTTAAGAAGGGACTCGGCGAGTTGGAGCCTAGACTCGCCGAGTAGGATCGCGGATCTGGTCGCGGGTTCGCGACTGGACTCGACGAGTCCGGATATGGACTCGGCGAGTCTGCGCTGTTTAGCGAAAGCCCTAACCGTTCAGGTTTGGGACGTATATGAGGGACCTTATGGCCATCATTGTTCACCCTAGCCTTCTGAGAGAAACCCTAATTCGATTGTGAGCATCTGGAGCAAGGTTGAAGACCATTGTTGATTTTGGAAGTGTTGTTTTGCAAGGAAGAGAAGGCTTGGCTAAGGGAACATCAAGAGAAGTCACGTTCTGAGGATTGGGGACACAGAGAGCACATTATTCAGGTAATAATTCGAGTTACATTCTTCTATATTGATGTGTATATGGATTTAGGGTTTATTGAACCCTTTTGTGGCTAGATTGAATATTACCTTAGTCCCCCATGCGATTGGAACCCTGTATTGGGATCTTTGGAAGTCCAGAATGTCCCATGCCTGAGCATTTCGAAAATCAATGGAGGTTTTGGATTGGAATCCTTATGCCTTAGGTCAAAATGTAAATTATGAGTCATGGGGTGTATTATGAGCACCGAAATGAGGACCTTACGTGATGAATCAGTCTAGGGAGGCCAGACCTATGAATGGTCGGAGCAGAACTGACCTTAGAAAGCAGTTTGAGCGGTTGCATGGCATAGACTCGCCGAGTCCGATGAACAGACTCGGCGAGTAGCTTGAAGATTAACTGGGACTCGTCGAGTTGTTCTTCAGACTCGGCGAGTTGAGTCGGGGTGGCCCCGCGATTCTTCCAGGAGGAACTCATCGAGTCAAGAGGGATACTCGACTAGTAGAAAGGGAATCTTAGAGAATTGGTGAGGACGTCTAGACTCGCCGAGTCGCCATAGCACTCGCCGAGTTCGGTCAAGTTGACCGTTGACCGTTGACCGTTGACCAGAGTTGACCTATGTCTGACTTCTTAGGGATAGTCAAACTTAGAAGATAAAAGTGTTAATAAGAGATATATGATGTTATAGGGAGATTGTAGCTCGGCGGATCGAGCACGAGTGATTTTGGGATTTGCTAGCTTTCGATATTCACGAGGTGAGTCTTCTCACTATACTGTACTCGGAAGGGTTTGACTGTGTGACCGGAAGGTCAGATATGATGTGTGATATATGCGCTATATGTGGTAAGCTACTTGTTATACGTGCTATGTATGTTATGTGGGCCGGAAGGCATTATGTTATGGGCCGGAAGGCGATTATGTTATGGGCCGGAAGGCGTTGTGTTATGGACCGGAAGGTCGGCGTGGGTAGGACCGGAAGATTTACCCAGCAGGGACGGAAGTCCCCAGAGACACATGGACCGGAAGGTCAGGGCCTGGAAAGGCGTATGTGCGTAAGTTGTATATTGGGGAACTCACTAAGCATTTATGCTTACAGTTGTTATGTATGTGTTTCAGGTACTAGCGAGGACCGTGGGAAGGCGCCGGCGTGATCTGTACACAATGAAGGATGTTTTGGGATCTTGGGATTTAGACGATTTGTATTTTGACATAAAACTTGAGATGTTTATGCTTGTTTTGAATGAAAATACTATATTTTGAAATGAAAAATTTGTTTGAAAATTTACGGTGTTACACTATTATCTAGATTCATCATTTTTGGAGGTGTTAGAGATCATGACCCTTGGTGTATGGGAGTTTAGAGGTTAGATCTGAGGTTGCTACCTCAGATCTGGAATGGAGAAGGGTTAGAATGCATAAAAGTCCCCGTTTTTGAGTGGCTGAAGGAGCTATCTTGTCCCAAACCCAAACCCTAGAGTGAAGATGCCTAGATCTCCTTGGATTCACGTAAAGTTTGCCACTTTACTTGATATATGGCCTCAGGAAGGGTAGATCTATAGTTTGGATCATCTGCATGGCTTAGAAAGCCTCGGTATGGATTCAGACCCGGTGGTACTCGGCGAGTCACATGGGTGGACTCGGCGAGTTGCTTGAAGATAAGCTGGAACTCGGCGAGTTGGATGAAGATGGCTTGGAACTCGGCGAGTTGTAAGAACAACTTGGCGAGTACGTTGAAGATAGCCTTAGACTCGGCGAGTCTGTTCTTGGACTCAACGAGTCTTGTCGAAGAGTCCCAATCTTTTCTGGTTGAGCCGTGAATCGGTGAGTCAAGGGGTGACTCGGTGAGTTGTGTGCGAGTGGACTCAGAGTTGTTGAACTCGGCGAGTCTCAGGGTGACTCGGCGAGTTGGGTCGCGGATTGAAGGAAATGCTGAGCATGGGGACTCGGCGAGTCATCGGGTTGACTCGGCGAGTAGAGTCAGTCAAGGATTGACTTTGACTTTGACCAAGGGTTGACCAGTTGTCTTCCAGGGGTATTTTGGTAATTATTGAGTTCAGTGCTTTGGTGTTGTTCAGTGGAGGAGTTCGTGTCGGAGTTTGGAGCAGTGGGATCTTATCTTTTCAGCCAGCAGTTTCGAGGTGAGTTATCCTCACTATATCAACAGGGTCTAAGGCACCAATGTCAGCCCTTTATCGGATTGAGATCCGGGTATTTGTTGTATGTTATTGCTTTGATATGTGGAATCCTGGTAGTTAGGATGGTATATGTTAGAGACTTGGTTGAGATCGGTATCCTGAGATCTAGGGTGTTGCTATGCTAGTGACCGGTTAGGTCGGTATCCTGGTTAGGATGATGATATGTTATGTGATCTGTTTGATCGGTTTGTTGACTGTGGATTCTTATATGATTGTATGTTTATGTGCACATGGTTGATGGACTGGGGTTGGGTTGAGGCGGGTCCTGCTTTGTGCTGTAGGCCAAGATACCCAGGGCGGATCGGTTGTCCCGAAGGCCCGACGAGCGGTCCGGATAGGCTGTAGGCCCCAAGAGGGCGGATCAGACATGCCGAGGCTCGGAGAGTGGACCAGGCCGACTGAAGGCCCGGTGCGGGCGGACCACTCATATTGTAGACTCAGAGAGTGGACCAGGTGGATTGAAGGCCCGGTGCGGGCGGACCAATCACACTGCAGACTCGATGTATATGGCTAGACTCAGAGAGTGGGCCAGGTGGATTGAAGGCCCGGTGCGGGCGGACCAATCACACTGCAGACTCGATGTATATGACTAGACTCGGAGGGTGGATTGGTGGCCGGTGCGGCGGACCAGTCACACAGTAGACCCGAAGTGCATGGCTGTTCTGTGATCGGATATGTTATGGCATGTTATGCGTGTATGGTATATGTGGTTGGTATTTTGGGGATATCTCACTAAGCTTTCGGGCTTACAGTTGTGGTTTAATGTTTTTCAGGTTCTTCAAGAGACCGTGGCAAGGCGAAGGCGTGATCGTACCGCTCCTCATGTTTTATCGTGATGTGATTCTGGGAATACTTTAAATAAATTGTATTGAAAACCTTTTTGTAATAAATTTGATGGAATCGGGTTGTTTTTGAAAAATTTACATTGGGTGAAATTTTTCGGTTGTTACATTCCGGGGCGGAGGACGTCATGCGTAATATCACAACCATTGTACATAGTAAGCATAGTAAACACAACCATTACATTACATAAGAATATTACATTTGTTTGAAAACGGAGAAATACATAGTTTATATACATCAGTATAACCAAAAGTAAAGACGAGACTTCTATATGCACCGTCTTCTCCAAAAGTAAACGAGATACCTGTCTAACGTGAACCTGAGAATACAAGCCGTTTTAGAAATATCAGCATAAAGCTGGTGAGTTCATAAGCATGTTTTGTAAGGAAAAACTGGTTACTAAATCTTGTGAAAATACTTCAGTTTCATTGATGAAGAATGCAGTAAATATTGAAAACCATTATTACTGAGTTATGAAATACATATGCATGTTTTCCAAGAAAATCCCATATTTTCTAACATGTTTGTCGATTTCCATGTTTGTCGATTTCCATACGCTAAGAAAACCCTGGTTACCACCAGTAAGTATAGTAGTTTTACTACTTAAGATAAAACCATAAGTTGTGTCCCTGGAATACCCTCCAGTAAGTAAGTGGGTAGTTTTATTACATAAATAAAACTATAGAAGAAAGAAAGTAATCCGTGAACAAAGTTAGTTTATACATATTATGAGTCGTATAACCATACTAATTTGACCCGTGACCTCCTTGACGTTCTTCAGGCGTCATACGATTTCCAAAATTTGTCACCACAGGTATGCCCGTCTAACTGTAGCTAGCAGTTTAGGTGTGGGATTGTCAGTCCCGAATAGATCTATCCACAAATTTCACGTTCTCCCTCCAGGAGACTTTGGTTATACTACCGGAGAGGATTTATTGGTACCCCGAAGGGCATAACGAAGATAAGTCTCACAAGCTAGTATTAACTAATTCACGGAATATTTAGCTGTTATCGAGTTCGAAGTCGTTTGGAACAAAGTAGAGTATAAATAATTAAACACAAGGTAATTATTTAGTATGATACTCTAGATTAATAATGGATAAACTAAATCAAACATAGTTTATATTAGAATCTAAAAACAAGTAATGAAGATCCCAAATTACTCCCATAATAAGTTGAATGGTTTGATAAATTCCCATGCTGTTTAGAAAACTATGTAATTATATTTAGAAAGCGTCCCTTATGCTCCACATATTACAAAAGGGATAAAGGTATCTAAAAGCTTGATGGAAAAGTCGTTATAATTACATCAGTTTTTAAATTACGAAATCCTTTATGATTTGCTTGTATTCCCCCCTGAAAACATGAAAAACTCGGAAAAGTGTAGGGGTATGAACTCACCTGACTTGGGTGATTCGGATGAACGGACGACATAGGATGCTATGTGTCAACTGAGGACTTGAACACACACTCGGATCCTATGTAACATGAAGTGATACATAATTGTATCTAATTAGTTATTTAATCACTAATTAAGTAAGTAAATACACTCTAATGCGTGAAAACACTTTATTTCAAGTGTTAGAGGTGATACGGGTTGCATCTAAGGAGTGTATGGCCTCATTATGGAGTTTACTCTTCAAGTGGTGGCCCTTAGGGGTGTTTACGGTTTCAATACCATATCCCCCATGAGTTTACGGCCGTAAACTCATGGGAACGATGGGTTTGGGTGCTCAAAGGTCTTAAACTACTCAAGGACTTATGCTAGACTCGAATCAAGGGCTATGGAAGTGATTGGGGCTTGAAATGGACCTTATTTGGAGTTTATGGTTTTTGAATGCTTCATTGGTGAGTTTACGGTCGTAAACACATGAGTTTACGGCCGCAAACTCATGTTTGTCACTTTCTTGCATGATTTGGTGCTTCTAGGGTAAGTATACAAAGTTCTAGCCACTCATTCAAGTCATGGAAGGTGTTAATGGCATTTTAACACCCTTAAAAGGTGTTTACTCTTTTCTTTTCATGTTTTGGGGTTCTAAGATCATTCATGCAAGTTTCTAGGTGATTAGCCAAGCATTGGAAGGGTTTTGGGGCATCAAAACCCCCTTTTAGGGTGTTTACGGTTTTGGGATGTTCCCAAACTGTAAACTCATGTTCTTGGGGTTTTTAGGTGGTTAAACCACGAATTTGCAAGTAAGCTAAGCTAAACAACAAGCTAGGAGGGTTTACTTACTGTTATGAAGCTTGAAAGGGGTAATTATTGATCAAAATCCAACTTTTGTAGAGAGAGAGTAGAGAGAGAAAGCTCTAGGGTGTGAAAAAGGTTTGAATGAAGGTCACTCAATCCCTTATATAGGCTTGAGTTTACGGCCAGGGTGGGGTCCACCCAACACCGACATCAAACGGAGTTTATGGTCGTACCCGATTTAATGGCCGTAACCCGTCTTGGTCGTGAGCTAGAAACTTTCCGAAAGAAATCGAGGGTATTTCGCATGATTTTATTGCTTTCAGACGCATACGAAAATACAACAATAACCCAAATGAATTTACTTAACTCAAAAGTTAACGGAAAACTTTAATAATAAAATAAATTTTATTAACGGAAGTGGGTTACAGTGACGGAATAAATTTCACAAGAAAGCTCGAATCGAGCCGAGCTCGAGCTCGAGCCTCATATAACTTAAACGAGCCCGAGCCGAGCCTGGCCAGGCTCGGGCTCGGCTCGGCTCGTTCGCACCCCTAGGTGCATCTTTACATAGTGATGGATCGAGTATTATAATGCGTAGAAAGTTATACAATTTATCTCATCCCCTATATTTCTTTAATTACACTGCATCATCACAAAAGACAAAAACAAATTATGTACTTATATGCTATTTTTAATATATTAAATTTCTATTTTGAAATTCAAAAGAAAAATATCATGGAGGCATTTCATCAAACATGATGTGTGCATATAGAATCACAAACATGTAAGATAAAATTAAACTAAATTGGATTGGAATGTGATATATAGAAAGAAAACAGACAAAATATATCTGGATATGGTTCTTCATTAATGTTTCAGCTTCGATTTGTCGTTCTTCTACCAATAAATGTGGATAGGTACTTGAGGATGGGTTAAGCAAAATCCATAAACGAAAAAATATATTATGTTTTTTTTTTTTTTTTTTTTTTTTTTTTTTTTTTTTTTTAATTTTCAATTTGAAGGAACGTAGAAACTTTTTATGCAATGCACGCTGTATAGTTCTTTTCTCTCTCGGAATAACCAAACTTCACAAGCCTAAATCACATCATAAGTTGTTAAGTCCCGATTTAGGTTTGTTACCAGATAAAATTTACTTGATACTCATAAAGTTTTTATATAATGAAGATTGTGCACGTTGTGTACATTGTGGTTGTGAAGAATTATAACTTTATTTTTCGAATCCAATCAACCAAGTAACCTCAACCTTAAAAGTATTCCAAAATTTAATTTGAAGACTACGAAAGCACTGATAGAAAGTATTCCAAAATCTT
Source organism: Lactuca serriola (assembly GCF_051521515.1). Lineage (NCBI taxonomy): Eukaryota > Viridiplantae > Streptophyta > Magnoliopsida > Asterales > Asteraceae > Lactuca > Lactuca serriola. The sequence continues at coordinate 121,115,795 of NC_136415.1, read as the reverse complement.
AACAACTACATGTATAAAGGTGTGCTTGTTTGTTATTATTCGTCTTGAAAGGCTAAATAAAATAATACATATAAACTCCTTTGAAAATAAGAAACCAAACAAAAACAACAAAGGAGATGAATAGTTAACTACTTCATATATAGTTATAGAAAGTTGGTTGAAACAAAAACAATACTAGCTATATATGAATTAATAGTTAACTGCTTTCATCGTTATAAATAAACGTTTGACTTGCTATGATTGAACAAAAGGATTGCAAGAGTTTATTTAGCATACATGCATTAACTTAAACTGCACATAGTAGGGAAAAATACAAGAAATTAATGTGTAATGACAATTAAAAATCTTATTCCTGATATCTTAGAACAAATATAATAAAAGTTCAATACATATCGATTGAAAGCAAACGGGCAACAAGCTGCGCCGCTCATAAATCTTATTGTGTTTAGAAATATATGGAAGATACACCAAGAAGTTCATGCCTTGTTGAGACGCTCATAACAGACATAATCGATTACAAACTTACACTCAAGACATTTAAAGATCATTTTGTAATGTAATCCATCACCACACATACTACATTGAGCATCCAGCACAGTACCTTGAGCAAATGAGAGAGGGTGTGGATGACTATGAGTCTTATGAATGCCTCCAAACTTGATGTTCACTGCAAGATGAACACCTCCCCAAACTTAATATAGGTCTCCGTCTCGCACTCAAGTATTAACGGAGCACAAGCTGTATGTACAGACTGAGCACAATCTTTACAATGATAGAAAGACACATGAGGATTCAAATCCCCCTCACAAATTTCACAAAAGTATTCACTCTTGTGGTTCTCAATTGGTAGGTAACTTAGTTGCATTGGATGCTCGTCATACTTGTGCCTGATTGCCTCGAGTATTAAGAAAGCACATCTGGAATGCATGAAAAATCCACACATGTCACAATAGAATAAAAACGGACCTACAGAGGTATTTAGGTGACACATATTACAAAGCGGAGCACGAGATCCTTCTCGAGTTATTGAAAGAATGTGATACGGATGGAGTTTATGCGAGATTTGTTCAGACATAAACCCACAAGTAACATCAACATAGTATCCACATTCGACACAACCATAAGCAAATCCGTTGCAAAATAGATGACAAACATTACAATAGAACATACCAAAAAAGAAAGGAAGGGCATGTGAGTACATAAGAACAAGGGTATGGTATGGGTGAACAGGGTGGTTTTCTATTTATGTTGGGAGTCGGGTGCACCACTCATGGAGAGCAAAGTTATTGCAACCACCATCATCATTAGCACATATGTAAAATGGCATGGTTGCGGTGATTGGTTTGAGGCATCCATCGCATAGCAGTTGGGTCTTTTTCATTGGGTTATGACACTTTAATAACCAAGAGGAGGATGTTAGCCCATTGTTCTGTGTGTGATCAACTAGAATCAGAGGGTGTTGATGACTCTTGTGTGTTAGGTGATCTGCCTTATGATCATCGCTTGTTCCAGTTTCTTGGGAAAATAAGTGTTTTGGTATGCTATATGTTTCATCGGGGAATGGGAGATGAAGAAGACGACCAGGATGCTCATAATCGTAATCTTCCACTTCAAATTGTCTGAAAGCTCTTGATAAATTAGAAATGAAATAACAGGGTAGGTTAATATATATCTAGAGAGATAATCATTAAATGATAAGGAAAGCAAAACAATCTTAAAAATGATTTAATTACCAACAGGCCTGACTGATGTTGGTGTAGTGCAGCCGACATGAGCATAGTACAAACATTTATCGCATTTGTAAATCCAAAGATCTCATGATTGCATACTCTGCATTTGGGATCATGTTTAGCTTTTTGATCTATCAAGGGGAAGGAATATGAAACGGTGAGTGGATGAATATGATCAAAAGCATGATTTGTGGTGTGTTGGATTAGCAATTTTTCTGGTAGAAAAGCACAATCATTGTGTATGGCGAAGCCAGAACAAATGGTACATTGATAGAAGATGCCTTTATGTTCCTTTCCACACGCACTACACTCGCATAAAATGGGCTTAGGGAATACACACATTAGCAAGTGTGGGTGGGAAGGATGATGGATGATCTTTTTTCCTACTTCCACACCACAATTTACATCAATGGGAAAATGACATCCAAATTGAGAACAATCGTAACACATTTCTAGAGGTTTGTGAAGGCACTTACAAATACGACATGACCAATCGCCATCCATCTGACGTTGGATAAGAGGGTGTCGGTGTAATGTGTGATCCAACCTTGTTGACAGCTCAGCACAGAATTTGTGAAGCAAGAAATCACATTCACATGATGATGATGATGATGAATCACCCCCCCCCCCCCCACACACACACACACATTTGTAGTAGTATATGTGGTATATATGGATTTCATGGCAACACCTCCCACAATTGACACCATGAAATCCCTCTTTCCTAATCAGATCATCACCCTCATCATCGTCGTCATCATCATGTACTTCTTCTTCTTCTTCTTCTTCTTCTTCTTCTTCTTCTTCATGGTAGAGTGGATACTCTAGCTGCAAATCGATGAGCTTTAGTGGATGCTCGTGTTCTGGTACTTCAAGTGCTTCCATTACAATTTTATTTTTCTCTTTAAGACTATGATGTTAGACTCATACTCTTATTTATAACAAAGAAATAGAATATATGTGTGCCAAATTCACAAAACCAAGTGGGCTTTTTTTTTCTTATGTACTACTGTTTATCTTTTGCCTATTTATGTTTTTCCCTTTTCCTTTCCAGACGGTGTAGTTTTCTAAAAGCAGTTTCTCATTGTAATTTAATTTGCTTAAAGAAATTTACCAATCAAGTTTCATGCAAAAACATAGTATAACTCTTTTCCTTTTTCTTATCTTTAGTACCACCCCTCTAATAAGTAAGGAATAAGTCCCAATTTTAAGTTGTACATTAGTCTTGTTTTATTAATTAGAGGTTTTATGTTTTATTAATTAAGGAATAAACACAATTGAAACAAAAGGAAAAGCAAAAGCATAACATAACTGTCCTCTTTTTCTTAACTTAATTACAGGGTTTATGTTTTGTTCTCTTTTAATGCATTAGTCTTGTTTTGTAAATTAGAGGTTAGAGTTGATTTATGTGATGTCATTGAGTTTAAAACAACCCAAAGTAAATTGGTTGAGCTGATTGGTGAAAGATCTTATATGAAATCTTTTTCCTTTTATCCGTAATCAGAATCAAAATACAAATGATTTGCATAGCTTTAGATGTTAACAACATTGTAGTAATGTTCAGTTTTTAAGGTCCTATAAAATATGCAAGCAAGCAAGCAGAAAAAGTAGAGGATAAAACAATATATAGTCAACCACACCAAACTGCCAATCAACTCTAAGCCTAACAAAACATATGTTTTTGGGCACATTTGTCTTTAGGGTTTTAGTATTTATTCTTTTCCTTTGTTTTGTAACCTTCATACTCTTCTATGAAGAACACTAGCACTTTCTCTTATTATCAATGAATTATATGAATGTTGTTCTATTATCATTTTCTTCTATACCTATCACCATGTTAAAGACTACTCATGTATAATCAATCACCTTGAAAATTGTTTTTGTATTACAATTGTGTAATTAATTACAAAATTCAGCTTCAAAAAAAATAATTTTGTGTGGGATTGACGCTCAATCCACCAGATTAGATTCATTCAGGACGACTATAATACATTGATGGACATGTCATCCCTTGTTTTCACAAAAGACATAAATGCCCCTCATCCCCATCTAGTCTAGTCATGTGTAACAAAGGCAGAATTAGACATCTTTGGATGTCCCGTATGTTTTTCTTAATTTCTTTTGGGAGTTCAACTAAGGACAATCCCGTGAATGATTATCCTCATAATGAAGAGGAGGAGGAAGAAGAAGCAAGTGAAAGCTCTCATGAAAATTCAGAGCGAATCTTCAATTTTCCGTATTATTGTATATTTATGTATTTGTATATTTGTATGCATGTGTGCATATATGATTGGGTGTGTATAAATCCAATCAACTGCAAACACAAAAAATAAAATATATCCATTCAACCAATTAATTTCAACATATTATTCCATAGTGAATAAAAAATAATATATATATATATATATATATATATATATATATATATATATATATATATATATATTCAAGTGTTGATAAAATCTACCCTAATAAATGAAAATAACTTTGCCACATGTCATTCTCTCATAAAATTAGCCACATGTCATTTTGTCATAATTTGAAATGTATTTATTTTCCACTTGTCATTACTTTAAATTTCATTTTCAATTTAATTTAGTTTCCATAAATTAAACCTACTATAATGATTATTAATTTCAAATTTTAAATTTTAAACTCAATTCCAAATAAATTTACAGTTTAAACCTTTATGTTTAACATTTTGTTATAATTAACATGTTTAATACACACTAAACACATATTTTTAATTTATTTATTTTTTGCATGTTTTTTTTTTCTCATAATTTTCACTTATTTCAATTTCAAGTTCAAATAAAATTTCTATTTAATCGTTTGTACTTAACATTTTGTTTTAATCAACCCGTATAATATACGGGTCTCACAACTAGTATCTATTAGAGTAAACTTACATATAGCAAGTAGCAACCACCCACATTGCCACAAAACCAACGTTTGTTTTCTTTTTCTGAATGAGCAGAGGTATATATAGTCATCGATCATACAACTGACAGGAGCTATAAATTTTGCCCTATTTAATAAAATCCTTACAAATACTAAAATACAAATAATAGTGCAGTCACTTATTAAGAAAACTAAAAACAAAGGGACTAATAGCTTAATTTGAAAATGATAATTTTTTTTAAACGAATATAAGTTATACAAGTCCATCACTATTTTCCACAAAGACATAAACAAAAATATGAAAAACTTCTGCAAAAATGTCCGAGTTTTTTAAATGCATTGTTTCTTTGAGGGGTATGCAAGTATAACTCCGATTCTAAAACCAAGTCACCATGGTTACAAATACTAAGACCTCGGAAGGCAAACTGCTAGAGGTCAGAAGTTCATACTTCATATGATAGTTGACCAAAACACAACAAGCTATGCCCCCGAAAGGTTGTAAATAGATTGATAGATTCATAGAATTTTTTTTATTTTTTATTGTTTATTTTTTTATCTCAGGGTAGTTATATATATATATATATATATATATATATATATATATATATATATATATATATATATATATATATATAAAGTGGATTCTTTCCTGTAATGGTTTCTACCCAGGACCAAGGATTTTCTGATCAAATTATCAAATATATCAACCATGTGATGTTAATCAATAACGCCTTTGTTTATTGGGAAAGTTATAATGCTCTGTTTCCTTTGTTCTTGTTGAATCATTTTCAGTAATAATGTATATACCAATCTATGTTCTTAAAGATCATCATATCACCCACCTGAATCACTAGAAGTGTGTAGATATACACAAACCTAAAACAAGATAAAGAGAATAAGCATTATGTCTTTTATCATTTTTTTTAATGGTTAACTAGGTTTTATAGGGTTGATTTTTTATATAGTAAATTACATTAATCATCCTTCGTTCAAATTTCAAAAAAAATGTTTAATCATTATTTTTAAAAATTAATTGGACTATCCTCTGTTTGTTTAAAACCTGCACATTCCGCCCATAATACACATGATTAACCATATTGTCTTTTTCATTTATTTTGTATTTATTATTTGTTATTTCTTAATTATCTATTGATTTTTTATTTTCAAAAATATTTATTTATTGTCTTTAATAAAGAAATAGGCCCTAAACCATAAGCATCCTTCATAACAAACACCCCCCTCCCCCTCTTCTTCTTTAGTACATTTCCTCTCCACCAACACCGACGACCTGCATCACCTTTGATTTTAGTACTCCAGCGACACCAAGACATCCCCCGCCACTCCAAGACACCTACAATGATGCCATCAACCCTTACCTACTCCTCTCATTCTCGTCTCCAACAACCCCCCCCCCCCCCCCCCCCTCTCCAACTTTCTAGTAAACTGGACGGAAGAAATAATATATATATATATATATATATATATATATATATATATATATATATATATATATATATATGTATGTGTGTGTACACACACTAGGCTTAAAGTTAAATGGATCCGCAACTTAATTGAAATGTTTTTTTAATAATTAAAAATAATTAGAAATGTCAAAAGTAAATGAAAAATAAAATTGAAAAGGGCATTATAGTCATTTCATGGCTCGCAGGGGATGAAGCGTGCATATTTAAACCAACATCGGATGAAGCTTACAACGTTTAACCTAACAAGGGACGGTACGAGTTATTTTTGAAAATTAAGACCTAACGTGTCTTTTGGAACTTCCATGAATGACGATTCATGTAATTTACTCTTTTTAGTAAAACTCATTATTCAAGAAAAATGAAGAAGGGAAAATTACATGAATCGCCAACTAAATTTCATTCAACCTCACATGTACTTCCACAATCTCCCTTTTCTCTCCCAAGATGAGTGTTATCATATTCCAACTCCCTCCCAACCCCCCTCAACCCCTCCAATGTCCATGGAAATTATGTAAATTCCTTGGCCTAAACAACTCTAATAAATGTATATCTAATAACATCAATTCGTTTACTAGTTATGTAGTTCTACATCCTAAGAAAAGGATGAAGGTTTTGGAAATGTAGCTTGATTCCATGAGATTGAGACTTTGAGTTTTTTTTAATACTATTTTTTTTATCTTTCTTATGTAATATTTGCTTCAAATTTGTGATAACAAGAAATGTAACCTAAGGATGCACGAAGTGGTTGGGGGTTTTTCGTGAGTGAGTTGTTGGTGCTGGAGGTACCTCCAAGAAAATCAATATGCCCCTTGGTGGTGGTGCTTCTTGGTGCTTTAAGCGAGTTCTTCACCCCCCCCCCCACTCTCTCTCTCTCTCTCTCTATATATATATATATATATATATATATATATATATATATATATATATATATATATATATATATATATATATATATATATATATACACACACACACACACACACACATAATTGAGTGGGATGGAAAAGATACCATTTTCATGTGTTGTGGGTTATGGGTAGAAAAATATGGAAGAGAGTATAAAAATAAAAGTTGATGAAGAACTGGTGTGGCAATGGGTTGAATGTCTCACCCCTGACTGCCGGTGGTAACGCCGATATGCGCGACGTAAATAAGTGGTCATAGTTACTGACCGGACATTGAACAATGCAAATATAATATTTTATTGTTACCGAAATAGAATTTACATTGACAAAGGCTATTGCTAAATCTCAACACACGTCTAACAATTTGACGTTTACAAAAGTATAGTAAAATAATGGAAAGTCTTCTATGCAACCTCTTCCAACCTGCTAATAAACCTGAGAATACATGCATTAAGATACGTCAACAAAATTGTTGGTGAGTTCTACATATTTTGACACAAAGTACTTTTATAACCAAAAGTGTTGTATAAATTTATCTGGTTGACCAGCTTTTCTAAATACGTATTTTTCTATCAAAAGTATGAAAATAAATGAGTTATAAAAATGTATTTGGACTCATTTAGAAATATTGTTTATTCAAATACAAAAGTACAAAATTTGATAAATATATAAGTGAGTCAGATTTATATCCAACTTTACGGTTCTCGTGACAAAAAATGCATTTTTATAAGGATTTGAATACCAAATTTTATAAAATAAAGACACGTCACACTTTGTGAAAACATAAAATAACCAATTTTACTCTTGCAATTTCGTACAAGCAACTGTATAGTTTATATGTAAAACTCATAGGTTTTGAGTTTATAAATTTTGTATGATCGTGTCATAGTATTAATTAAGTGTTATCTTACTTAATTTGGGAACCGACACTTAATAAGTGGGGAAAACTCCTCCCACATAAACATAGTGTTTTCATGCAAAAATGCAGGGTTTATACAAATAACTTATTAATTGTAAGTTATTAAACCTTAATCAATCGTGTCATGTTGTTAATTAAGTGATTTATGACTTAATTTTAGTGATGACACCTGTCAATATGAGTCAAAAACTATTCCACTATATATAGTCTCTTTCAACTAGTATAAATGAAAAAAATCTCATATAAATCATATTCCAATTCTATACAATAACAAAACAAACTACGAGGTCTATAATGAGTTAATAATCGAATGCGAATTTGTAACATCCCGACTTCCAGGTATATGAATTTTATATAAAAATGACATTTTGACTTGGAACTCGTCGAGTTGATGGCCTCAAATCGACGTGTACGAAATTCTCTACTCGACGAGTTGAGAAGCAAAACTCGACGAGCTGGAGCTGGAAAATGAAACCCTAATTTCCAGGGTTTTGCACCCTATTTAAAGGGTCATTAGCCTCCTTCTGCTTCCTTTATCGTCCCCCTTGAGCTCAGAAAACCCTAAATCGTATTTACTCTCCATTTTTGTGTGTTATTAAGCTTGGAATGTGGATTTTGTGAGAAGAGCTTGAAGTCTAAGGAGCTTGGAGCAAGGAGAAGTTGTGGATCCGATTTCTACTCCATCTTAGCATCATTTTGAAGGTAACAAGTCGTTAACTTGACTCTTCTTTAGCTACATCTCTTCATGCTTGGGATTAGGGCCATTTCTAGTGTATTGTTGAGATATTTCTGGTTTTGGGCATGATATGAAGTTGTAACTTCAGATCTGGACTCCTCTAGCCCCTTATAGTCACAAAGTTCTAGTCTTTCGCAAGTATGGCTTTCTCCTTACCTAAAACTTCTTCTTTAGCTTGGTTTTGGCCCTTAAGACCTAAGATCATAACTTACTCATACGAAGTCAGATTTGGACGTTCTTTTTATGCACACTCTCGGTTTAACATATACTACGAATGTCGTTTAGATTGATAAGGCTAGAAAGTATTTTATCGTAAATTCACTATTTACGATTCCCAGTGTCGTGTTGGTTTTGCTATAAAACTTCAACGGGTTATATCTTCTTCGTTATAACTCGGATTTCAGCGTGCTTTATATGTACGGAACCCTTGAGACATATTCTACAACTTGGTTAAGATTATTTATTCTAAATAATCTTTTGTCGAAAAGTCATTTTCGATACTTATTACCTCTAAATTGACTAGTCCGGATCTGCGGGCGTTACAATTACCTCCCCCTTAGGATGATTACGTCCCGAAATCATCAACGAAACAGGATTATATAATGATTCCATATGTTATCTCTTCATCCTAGGTAATAACTATGACCTCTATGTTTCTTCAAACGAGTATCTAACTCTTTGACTTCTTGACTGCATGCGGTGCTTGATCTTGCACCCGCACTCTGTCTCGTATTCGGCTTTCAATCATGAGCTTCCTATCATAATATTGGCCCTTATTGGAGACTCTTTCTTTTTCTTAACAACTTAAGATAAGTTCCTTCCTTTGATTGTCATAATAGACTGATGGATCACGTTCTAATTACCTCTCATCGTATGATACAACGTTCAGACTCAGGTCTTTTAGAGTCAAATTCCATAATGGAATATACTTTCCTTCATGTTCTAATGTGATATAATCACATTTTAACATGTAGCATTTCTAGCTACCAGCTTCTTTAACAATGATCACAATACTTCTATTGATCGCTTTGATTATCTTTCACTTTAATCTTCTGGCTTATGTCGGATGCTACATCAAACTTGGTTCTCTGAACCACGTAACATAATCATCTTAGTCAGACTCGATTTGATATGACCACCAGGGTCAGATTAACAATCATCTTCTTAGTTATTACCGAAACGATGGTAACGACAGGCATGAACAAAACATAATCAATTACTAGTGCATTGGTAACCTTGTGACTTTCCCTGATCCAAGCGTGAGTCCTGTGCTTCCGGTAGTATAGGCCTCTACTACCTTTCACACCTACTCATACTCGTCCCAAGTATTGTCTTGCAGTTCTCCAAGTTATTATCACAAAAACAATTTTAACACATACAAATGTGTCCAAACAATCATAGAATTTTCCCTAGACTCTACTAGTACTTCTTCCATGTGTGTCTTCAATCATCAATTCTACTTTAACTCGGTTGGTGATGGAAATGTCAGACGATGGGATTACTTCATGGATTAAACAAAAAATCTTTCTTTCTACTAATGAAAGTGTACTTCTCCTGCACTAGACATGTTATTTATTAGATGCGTTCTAAAGGCAAGATATCACTCTTACAATATCTTCTAATAGGTACTATTCAATATCGTAAGCCTTCTCATTTCCTCCATTTACTCAATTCACTTCGAGTCTTCACCATGATGTTCTGCACACCAGAGCAGTCGTTTGGTGTATCAAGAAGAGAATAAAGATAGAGGTGTACTACCTAAAATATATTATACACACTCCTCACGATCATTGCTTAGCATTCTAAGTTTAAGTCTAGAAATAAGTCCTTATTCCTAGTTTGCTTAAACTAAGGCTTTGATACCAATTGTGACATCCCCATTTTCACGGCAATAAAAGACCGATTTTTTTATGCTTTATAAACAAAATCAACTCATTACTTGAATTATAACAACAAATGTCCCATGCTCCAAGCATGCACACTTTGTTTCCTATGGTCCATGCTTTGTGAAATAGATCAATTGAAAACCTTTCCAATGAAACTCATTTCACAATTCCTAATCCTTATCATTAGTGTAAGAAGACAACATTCTTACCACTAATAGAATATGTTAGATTCTAAAATTTTATGCAATGATCATTTCGTAATGTCATAGCACAATAGTCACCAAGACTCGGCTAATGAAATTCCAAGGTATTCTATCGGAAATTGTTACAAGACAATTCCATAGACGCGAAGTCTCACATTCAAAGTACATTCCTTTGAACATCCTTCTTGCATAAAAGTTTCTAATCTAGACATAGACTCTGAATATCCAACTCCCAATATGGAAACATTTCCATATTTGCCATGTGACAACTCATTCTAAATAGAATCTTATCTATTTACAATAATGTCGATATGATCCATCCAACACTATACTTCCAACTACTCACAAGCAACAAATCCTTGGCGAACCTTAGATCGTCATTTGATAGTTGTTTAATTATTTTAGTCAAAAACCGTTCTAGTCCCTTTTCCCTCTTAATGCGCTAAGCATTTAGAAAAAATTTAGAATGATCAAACATTATAGCATATGCAATCGATCTTATACCTGAAGCATATGGAACACGATTGATATTGTCTTACATAAAGACGTGATACTTTACCAATCTTTTGCTATAATATTTCTAATCGCCATGTTCTCACAATTTTGATTATGAAAAGGGATGTTGTAATCATAACCAAGTTTTGAGAATGCAATTATCCTTTCCATATATAAAATTTCCTCATGTTGAACCATTCCAACATAACATTCATATATATTTGACTAAATTTGATTAAAATTTCACAATCTAAGCCTTTAGATTTTAAATGAAGTATAATATTCTCTCCTTTAATTATTGCAAAACAACTTTTCAACCCCTACAACTTTGCAAAGTGAATCTTTGTTTTCTATAATTAATATTGCTAACTTGCAATACTTGAAATAATAATCATGCTCCCACTAACACAATGATTATTACCATAAAATCATAACACTTATGCTCCCACTAGCTTTGACATATATTCAGAAAACATCTGAACTTCCAGAAAACAATGCTTATTGAATTCCTTAAGTTCTTATTTCTAAATACTTGATGCTTTGATAAACCTTTATCTAAGCTTCTCACCTTTTCCTTAGAAAGCTCACATGTGTGTCTAAAGAAATTCAGAACTTATGTTACTAAGTCCCAAATGTTCAGACCAATTGCCAAATCTCACAATTCGAACTATGAAAAGAGATGCTGTAATCATAATCGAATTCGAGAATACAATTTTCACAATTCCAATCTTCTTAAAATATCTCTTAGTGAAAGCATTTCCTCACAATCATTTTCATGAAGGAGATAAACCTTATGACACTTAGATTTTATGGTGTATGTGTTCCTATCCATGTGAATTTGTCAAAACCAATGTTTGCGACAAATCCAAACTCATATGGACTGAACTTGTTCAATCTCGATTCCTTGCCTTATGGTAACATGAATGCCCACCATGTCTTCCAGGTTGTTAAGCAGCTCACCCTTACCTTATCAATGTACTTTCCATTGATCAGGGTGCCTTGCCTTTATGCAATCCAATTGAGAACTCATAGAACTCATATTGCATAGTTGACTTAATCTGGAATGGCACATAAACAAAATTATGTCAACACGTTAGGTCGCCAACCTCAAGTCTTGTGCTAGTTAACTATTGGTTTATTCATGATTAGCTCTTGAAATTTTCAAGACAATTGAGACTCTCACTGACTTCTTGACATATATGATTCTCTTTGTCAAGGAACTTTTCTTGACAAAACAAATATTCAAGAGTTAGTGCGAAATCCTATCAAGACTAACACTTTGCTCAATTGGTTCTTGTTGGTCTTTATCTTCTGCAAGACATCACAACTTACCAATTTCAAATGTGCAGGAATAAGAAAACCTTTTTCTAATTCCACAATTGTTGAGTGTTATAAACCTACTAAAGACGTGTCACTCAATTCGCAATCTTGGAGTATGACTCTAAGACTCGATATTGGAACAAAGTATGATTGACTTCTTGATTTAACCATTTCCAAAATTCCTGATTCCTCTTCTTAGACATACAAATGTACTAAGACTCACTTAGAGGATCAATTGAGATATGGTTCTTAATCATTAAGACAAATCATAAAACACAATAAAAGGTACTCTCACTTCTTCTTAGAATGGAGAAACTTTTATCTTTCTACCTATTTGATTCTTCTTATTCGTTCTGCTATTCATTGAAAACTCTTTCGATCTACTCAGAATTACACTTAATCTTATAAGTATAATCATATTTACTAAACTTTAGTAAATCATGACGAATACTTTATCTCTCTTTGTGGCGGACTTGACTAGCGCACAACCAAGTGTACCTGATCCCTAGTCCTTCACTTGACTCTTTGTCAAGGAATTAGTCTAATTTCAAAATATGAAAGTTTTTCATTCATCACACAATGCAAGTTGTATGATTCCAAGTTTCTGTCCAATTGAAACTTGGGCGATGAGAAACTTTTCCTATTTGGTAAATTCTCGACATTTCCACAAATAACACAATTAAGAATCAAATCCATCATTGCTAATAGTAGAAACATTCAAACATCAATTTTTTCATATATGCCATTGCAAGGATAAATAAATAAGACAAAAAAAATTATTTAATTGCGGAAAAACTTTGTCCTTACAATGCAATTCAACTGAAAACTATGCTATTACATATTCCTAAGCAATCTATTCTAACTCCAAGTAGTAGCTCAAAAATCCAATCTTCAAACAATGCGATCGAAATCTATTTCCTTCACAATTAGATTCAACTCACTTCTTCCCTTAAGCTTCCTCTCTTTTCTTTGATCCTACAATACATCAAAATGCAATCTTATCACATCATGAATTAACAATCTAGAATAGGAACTCAAAAGAGTTAGATAATGGATTTTTACTTGAAGTAGAGCCATATGCCCTGACTCTCCCATCTCTTAGATCTCTCAGATAGTTTGGGCAGCTTCGTATCCAATGCCACTTCTCTTGGAAATAAAAGAAAATGGACTCCTTTGGCACAACACATGGAACAATCTTATGCTTAGTCCTTTCTGGACTTCCAATGTTGCCAGTGTCCATTGAAGTTTGGGAGTTTGATTCACCAGACAAATTTGCTTGATCAGCACGCCAAATCATTGTTGATTCAGCATCTATAAGCAAATAGGTCAAATCAATGAGGGTTACGTCGTGGTCCATCATATGGTACTCTCTAACGAACTCACTATATGATCCAGGAAGTGACTGAAGAACCCAGTCAACAGCCAACTCACCTGAAATCTCGACACCTAACATCCTTAACTTGTCAATGTGTGACTTCATCTCTAAGACGTGTGCACACACAGGTTTCCCATCTTCGTGTTTACTTGCCAAAAGGGCTTGAGTTAGCTTGAACTTTTCAAGACTTCGAACTTGTGGGTCAGGGAAAATAATTGGAGGAGGTGGAGGAAGTGAAGCATGATCTCTGGTTCCTCGATCATATTGTGGCATATAATCTTCATATGGAAAACTTGTTCCATAGGATTTGGGAAGACCATTGTTAGATTCAGACATCTACAAAACGGGAGAAATTCAAGTCAAGTTGATTAGAATCCTTGATGTAACACCCAAATGAATCATCACGGCTAGGATCCAACACAGTACTCTACAACCTAGAAGAGAGATGTCGTAATCTAGTTGCAGAATATTTGAAGGTAGGTAAATGACGATTTACCAATTTCCACCATGAAAAACAAAAAGAAATTTAAGTTTTAAATCAATTGAAACTCCTAGATCTTTTGAGATTCATTGAACTTTTCAATGGCATGTTTAATCTCGATTATGCCCTACTATTTGCGACTAGGATGTCGAGGATCACAAACAAGGTGTGAATAACCATGCGAATCACGTGGTGCACTCAATGCTACTATCACCTAATCAATGTGTCGGTTAGCCACACACGCTCCATTGATCTATGATAAACATCGAGTCACCCTTCGCTACCAATGCCAAACCCAAATTAGTGTGCCGGTTAACCACACACGCTCCACTAACGTCTCGGCAAGGGTACAAAGTGTCATTCCATGGATTAGCATACAATTTCACATTTTTCCTAAAGTAACTATGATTTTGGAATTTGAAAAAACATTTAGTTACTTTGTACTTCATTGTACTTATAATGGAATGTTTCTGTCATATCCTACCCATTTGGCTAACGACCCTCCAATAGTCAAGAGTGCGGTAGGTAAGAGTGGATACCCATTCAATCACCATTTTATAGGCAATTTCCTTAAACACCCCTTATAGACCAGCTTCGTGAATGAGGCCTACTAACGGTAAGACCGACTCTTTACTCATATACATATAATATTAGACTTTTAATGTTACATATGTATAGTATAGGGTGTATTTTACACTTTTAAAATACTAGGTGGTTTTATTAACTTTCTCTTTTAATTAAACTTTATTAATTTAACAAAACCATGAGGGTGTAATTTGAACTTTTTCAAAATTCTAGAGTTTTAGAATTTAAATATTACATAATTAAGCTATTAATCAAAATTTTAAATTCCAAAACTTGAAGGCAAGTTTTGGAACTTTTCAAAACATTAGGGTTTAACTACTTAAATTTCAAAAACAAAACTTTTAAGTTCAAATTTAAACTATAAAACCTAAAGGAGAAAATTGAAACTTTTTCACAAGATAACTCAAATTTAAATTACAAATAATCAATCTTTATCTAATAAAACAAAAGATTATCTAAATTTTGATAATTATATTCTATTTTGGCAAGGATAATCACCCAATATCAATAAATCGGATTTTATGAATTAAAAACGTTTATAGTAAGTATCCCAAGCCAAAACAACAAGAAAATCGCCAAAAAACGCTGCCAGACTCGCTGACTCGTCGAGTCAGTACTGGACTCGTCGAGTACCCAATGGACTCGGCGAGTCCAGCCCCAAAATTCAAAAAAAATCGTTTTTCTGCCAATTTTCGATCAAGTAAGCATCAAATTCATTAACAAACAGCCTTAGGCTCTGATACCACTGATGGGTTTTAAGCAAAACATCAATCCTATGGTGTACATGCAAACCCTAATAGCTTTGGATCTAGTTTGTCTAATGAACATGTAATTGATAATCCAAAGCCATAAACCCTAGATCTAATAAACTATAACTGAAATTAGGGTTTAGATCTTACCTTTGATTGTTATATAGCAATAACAATCAATCCTTGGCTTTAGAAACCTTAGTGCATCAAGTGTTGCACCTCTAATGGAGTCACAAATACCACTAAGCAACTTGGATGAAGAGATAGGAGAGAGGAGGCACCAAAAACGGCTAGAAACCCTAAAGGAAGTATTCACCAAGTTTTTAGGGCCATAAGGGTTCCTTATATATGCTGGCTATTAGGGTTTACAGCTAGGAAACCCTAATCTGACTGCTTAAGCCCTAAACAGCCCATGGACTCCCTCTTTAGAAGCCTTGGACGATTTCTAATGGGTTTCCCCATATAATTCGTCTACTCCAACTTCTATGGAGTCCATTAGCCCATCTATGTAATTATCTTATAATTACACAATAAGTCCCTTAAGTTTAATTAATCTCTTTTAGCCACAAAATTAATTCTTAATTAATTCTTGACTAATATTAATTAAACAATATGATTTATCCTTTAATATATTATTCTCATACTATATTAATAAATCATAATTAAACCTTTCTCTCCTTAATTCATCCTACATATTGCTATGGTGAAGGCAACACAAAAGGACCATGCTCATAATCGGGTCAAGTACATACCAAAATAGTTATGTACTTAGACACTAATCCAACAGATTCCCCGTACCGCGAGTGGTTAAAAATATATTACAACAACACTTATATAAACCATAATAATAGCCCAAATAATTACAATAAGGTCCTAATAACATTACTATAACTAATTAAAAGCTATATTAAAAGTAGCGTAGGCGTAGCTCACTTACAATGGGTTCTCTCGAAAACCGGGCTTCGCTTAGAGCAGCGTTTCCGATCCGAAAGACCCTTTTTCTCGAGACTCCGGGAGCCTCGTGGCTTCCTTCGGGTGCTAGGGGTTTACCTAGGCTTAGGGTGGGTTAGGGGGCTTAGAGAGAGAAAGAGAGGGTGAAAGGTGTGAGAAATATGAAGGATTCACCATTTATTTATAAGGGTTTTATCGTAGAGTAGTCTCTAAGCTTTGTCTATATCTTTCGCGTATGAGCTCCGTTTTTACGTTCTTTATATCCACACATTGGTATTTACAAGTACTACAACTTTAATTTAGACCTCATCAGCCAATTCTTATTCTATCTCAGATTTACAAATCTGCATCGAATTCGTCGCGCTTGAAGTGTAAAGACTAAGCTTCGTCCATATCTTTCGCATACGAGCTCCGTTTTCGACTGTCTTTTTATCGTTTAACTCCTATTAACAATATATTCATTTATCGTTTAGATTATTTTGGCTAAAAATCGACCAATCTAAAATTCGAATTTCCAGGTTGTTTACTGTTATGCTAAATTTTAGAAAAATCATAACTTCCTCATACGAAGTTAGATTTGGACATTCTTTTTATGCACACTCTCGATTTAACATATAATACGACTTTCATTTATATTGCTAAGGCTAGAAATCATTTTTTCATAAATTCACTTTTTACAATTCCCGGTGTCGTGTCGGTTTTGCCGTAAAACTTCGACGAGTCATATCTTCTTCGTTATAACTCAGATTTCGGCGTTCTTTATATGTACGGAACCCTTGAGACATATTCTAAAACTTGGTTAAAATTATTTATTCTAAATAATCTTTTGTCGAAAAGTCATTTTCGACACTTATTGCTTCTAAATTGACTAGCCCGGATCTGCGGGCGTTACAAGTTGCATAGCCAACTCGATGAGTTGAGTCGGGTCTTCCCGCTTTCTGGATTATAAGTGAACTCGGCGAGTTGGTGAGATAACTCGACGAGTTGGTTAGGGTTTTTCCTGATCTTCTGGACATTGTATGGACTCGACGAGTTGTTTTGACAATTCCGCGAGTTGACTTGGGTTTTCACGATTTTCTAAGTTCAGGAGGAACTCGACGAGTCAGTAGTTGCACTCGACGAGTTGCGTCAACATGGACTGTTGACTTTGACTTTGACTATGGTTGACCAAGTTTGACTGCTGAGGGTATTTTGGTAATTTGGGATCTTGATGGAATTGGTCCTATGGTGGTTGTAGGTGGTTGAGTTCGTAGCTGTGATTCCAGAGTTTGATCTTTTCAGTTCATTTCTACATTGTGAGGTGAGTTGTCCTCACTATACTAAGGGGTCTAAGGCACCAAGTGATAGGTTTTAGCCATAAGAACTTTCCTATGTGCACATGCAAAACCCTAATGCTTGGATCTAGGCTTTCTAATTAAACATGCTTTGAATCCAAGACTTCTAATGACTAATTAGGTTAAATAACAACATTGAAACAGATCTAGAACCATACCTTTGAATTCCTTGTTGATTTTGTTGTCTTAGAGCTTCTAGAGTCACAATTGTCACTCCTCTAATGGCTTACAAACACCAATAGCAAGGAAGATGATTTAGGAGAGAGGAGAGGGGAGGAAATCGGCCAGGGTTCTCTTACTTTAGGTGAGGTGCCGATTTCCCTTAGCCATAGGGTCTATTTATACTTGTAGACTCCTTAAGGGTTACAACCTAAACCCTAATTGGATAATCTTCTCTTACGGCTATCCAAATCCATTCCATAGATAACCCCTTGGACGATTTTGAAGCTATCCTAGCTTCTAGAATCCGTCCCTTGTATATCTATATGGACTTACAGTCTAAAGCTTAACTATCAAACAATTGACAGTTTATACCCTCTTATTTAATTAATCTCTTTAAGTCACCAAATTAATTCCAATTAATTCTATGACTTATATTAATCAAATAACAATATATTATTCTTTATATTATTCTCGAAATATCTTAATAATATTTACTCTCTCATAATAAATCATCCTATCAAGTTGCTATGGTGAAGGCAACCCAAAAGGACCATGCACAACCGGGTCAAATACTTGCCTAATATAGTTGCAGCCTTAGACACTATTCCAACAGTCTCCCACTTGGATAAGTCTAGTAACTATATGCACAAGTACAATTCGGTTTGCAATCGTAGCTCTCAAAGACGCTGTCAAACTCTGATCTAATCAATCTTGTCCTTTAGATAAGGGATCGTACAGTCCTCTGTTAGATATCATGTTGACAATCCTATGGAACGGTTAGTCAAACATTTAGGTTTCTCGATCTCTGATTTATTCGACATAGAACTTAATCGAACACATCAATTCAGTTCTGACCGGGCCCGACACATAAGTCAAATCAAATCATCGAGCGGTCGAGATATCGCTTTTACCTTCTTAGGATAAAAGTTACAGATAAACTTCGACTTATATGCATTTACTTATTCATTAACCAACTATACACAACAATGTGTTTTATAACACCGAGTTACTGATACGTTTTCGCATTATCAATGTACAATCAATCAACAAATAACAAACCATATATCTAGGTTTTAAGACTATATGATATTATCGTCTTGCGATCACCCTTTTATATCATATTCCATCAGGTGATTCCAGCAAGCGCGGGTTTGGTCCAATGCTCAAAACTAGTTCATGAGCACTCATGAACGTTGCAGCAACCCTTTGTTATGTATAAAACCATTTAGACAATCTACACACCAATTCATGACAATCTTCATTCATATCTACTTCCAACATATGAACGATTGTGGACAATTTGAACAATTCGATTATTCCTAATAAACTCAATTATTCTGGAAGTCAAAACATGCAAAGTGAAACAATAGCTAAACAATTAACATAAGATAGTAACATTACTCATAAATAAAACTCATTTATTTAATCATCAAATGTTAATTACATTTATCTATTACACATTTCTAATACTATCTAATCTATGCTAATATCATCCTTCAGCCCAATACTCCTAGCATGCTGCAAGTGCTTAACCCTACTCAGTCCATTCGTAAGCGGATCTGCTGGGTTATCTTCTGATGATATCCTCTTCACTACGAGTTGTCCTTCTTCTACACAATGTCTAATGAAGTGATATTTTCTGTCGATATGTCTTGATCTACCATGATCCCTCGGTTCCTTGGTTAAGGCAACCGCTCCTTCGTTATCACAGAAAATCTCCATGGGCTCCTTTATGGCAGGTACAACTCCAAGATCACCGATGAAGTTCTTTAGCCATATTGCCTCCTTCGATGCTTCGCTCGCTGCAATGTACTCTGATTCGCACGTTGAATCAGCTACGGTTTCCTGTTTGGAATTCTTCCATGTCACTACTCCTCCATTTAAGGTAAAGACTCAACCCGACTGCGAACGGTAGTTGTCTCTGTCGGTCTGAAAACTGGCATCACTATACCCTTGCACCTTCAAGTCATCACTCCCTCCGAGGACTAAGAACCATTCCTTCGTCCTCCGAGGTACTTAAGGATATTCTTCACCGCAATCCAATGTGCTCTGACAGGGTTTCCTTGATATCTGCTAACCATGCTCAAAGCAAAGGCTACATCAGGGCGAGTACAAGTCATAGCGTACATGATTGAGCCAACTGCGGAAGCGTATGGTACTCGGCTCATTTCTGCTATCTCAGCTTCGGTACTCGGACTTTGAGTCTTACTCAACTTGGCATTACTTTGTATCGGTATTTCTCCCTTCTTCGAGTTTTCCATACTAAATCGTTTTAGTACTTTATCCAAGTAAGTATTCTGACTAAGTCCAATTAGTCTCTTACTTCTTTCTCTTACTATCCTTATTCCCAAAATGTAAGAAGCCTCTCCGAGGTCCTTCATAGCGAAGCACTTCCCGAGCCAGGACTTAACCTCCTGCAGAGTCGGGATGTCGTTTCCTATGAGTAATATGTCATCGACATATAGAACGAGGAAGCTTACTATACTCCCACTGGCTTTGACATATACACATGATTCGTCTTCGCTTCGTATAAATCCAAACTCTTTGACTTTCTCATCGAAGCAAAGATTCCATCTGCGAGACGCTTGCTTAAGTCCATAATTGGACTTCTCAAGCTTACACACTCTATTTGGATGCTTCGGATCCACAAACCCCTCTGGCTGAGCCATGTAAACATCCTCAGCCAACTTTCCGTTAAGGAAAGCGGTCTTGACATCCATTTGCCAAATCTCATAATCATGAAATGCGGCAATTGCTAGCATCACTCTAATAGATTTTATCTTCACAACTGGTGAGAAGGTCTCATCATAGTCAACTCCGGGAGTTTGAGTAAAGCCCTTCGCAACCAATCGTGCTTTATATGTGTGTAATTTTCCATCCACGTCGGTCTTCTTCTTGAAGATCCATTTGCACCCAACGGTCTTACGTCCGGGCACATAATCAACCAAATTCCAAACTTGGTTGTCATACATGGATTGGATCTCGCTATCCATTGCCTCTTTCCATTTTGCAGACTTCGGGCCTGCCATGACTTCCTTATAGCTATTAGGTTCATCAAGATTTATTAGTGTACCATCACTAATATATGTTTCCCCTTCGGTAGTAATATGAAAACCATAAAACTGGGGATGAACTCTAACTCTATCGGAACGTCTAAGAGGTAAGGACTCGTCAATTGGTTCAACCGGAGTTTCCTCCTCAGGTTGAGTGTCAGCGGTAGAGGTTCCTTCATCTATCGATTCTTGAATCTCTTCAAGCTCGATTTGCCTCCCACTGTCTCCTTGGCTTATGAGTTCTTGCTCTCGGAAAACTCCTCTCCTCGCAACGAAGACAACATTGTCCTTCGGTCTATAGAAGAGATATCCAAAGGATGTCTGCGGGTAGCCGATGAAAATACATCGCTCACATCGAGGTTCGAGCTTGTCGTGAGTATCTCGTCTTACGAAAGCCTCGCAACCCCAAACCTTGATATGTGCCAACAAGGGAGCTTTCCCTGTCCACATCTCGTGATGTGTTTTGGCAACCTTCTTGGTAGGGACTCGGTTAAGGATATGGGCGGCAGTCTCTAAGGCATACCCCCAGAAAGAGATAGGTAGTGAAGCACGACTCATCATAGAGCGAACCATATCCAATAAGGTTCGATTATTCCTTTCTGCCACACCATTCAATTGCGGTGTCCTAGGAGGCGTCAATTGCGAAACTATTCCACACTCCTTGAGATAATCGTGGAATTCAAGACTTAGGTACTCTCCTCCTCGATCGGATCGAAGCATCTTGATTTTCCTGCCCAATTGATTCTCCACTTCATTCTTAAAATCTTTGAACTTTTCAAAGGTTTCTGACTTTTGCTTGATTAAATAGATATACCCATATCTACTATAATCATCGGTGAAAGTCACGTAGAAGCGGTTCCCATCCTTCGTGGTTGATCTAAACGGTCCACATACATCGGTATGTATTAGGTCCAATAGACCTTCACCCCTTTCACATGTACTCGTGAAGGGTGACTTAGTCATCTTTCCAAGTAAACAAGACTCGCACGTGTCATCTTCCCTAAGGTCGAATGACTCCAACACTCCATCCTTTTGGAGTTGGGCTATGCGTTTCTTGTTGACATGTCCAAGACGACAATGCCACAAGGATGCTTTATCCATACTAGTGTAAGAATCTATGTTCAAAACATCATTTCCTAAGTTATCAAAAATCATAACAGTTTCATAAATTCCATTACATGGTATAGCTTCAAAGTAAAAGACACCATTCAGATAAGCTAAAATAGAACCATTCTCATTATTAAAAGAAAATCTAAAACCTTGTCTATATAAACCATGAAATGAAATGATGTTTCTAGCCATTTCTGGCGAATAGCAACAATTGTTCAAATCTAAACACAAATTATTCCTAAGCACTAAAGAATACACTCCAATCTTGGTCACATGCGACGATCTTCTGTTCCCCATGATTAGATTGATTCTTCCTTGCTCCACATCCCTACTTCTTCTTAGTCCCTGCACATTAGAACAAATGTGGTAACCACAACCGGTATCAAGAACCCAAGAAATAGCATGATTAGAATCGTTAGATTTAATTGTGTATATACCTGCGAAAGATGGCTTGATCTTTCCTTCCTTGATGGCTTGCAGGTACTCTGGGCAGCTTCTCTTCCAATGTCCTATCTTGTGGCAGTGGTGGCACTCTGCCTCCTTCGGGTTAGGGCAGGGCTTAGCGGGATCAACTTTGGTCCCACTAGAAGAGGCACCATCTCGGGCTTTGACCTTGCGATAGTTCTTCGATGAAGCCTTCCTCTTCTTTCCTTTTCCTTGACCAATAGCCAAGACAGGAGCAGCAGGTGGATTGGGAGTTGGTGCAACAGACTTGTCTTTGAAGTTGCTCTCAGCGACCCTCAAGAGACCTTGGAGTTTGCTTAGGGTGACCTCCTCTTTGTTCATGTGGTAGGTCATCCTAAATTGATTGTACATCGGAGGCAAAGAGTGAAGCACCATGTCGATCGCCAAATCTTCCCCAAAGTCAACATTTAACTTGCGAAGGCGGTCGACATACCTTTGCATCTTTTGCAGGTGCACGGTAAGAGATTCTCCATGACCCATCTTAGCGGAAATCATGTTGGTGAAAATCTCATAACGCTCTTGTCTCGCGTTCTGGTGATATCTCTCCAATAATTCTTGTTGCATCTCGTACGGGTACATGTCCTTGTAGGACTTTTGGAATTCGGAGTTCATGGTGGCAATCATGATGCAATGTACCTTCGTTGCATCTCGCTCATGAGTTTCAAAAGCGGTGATTTCAGCCGGAGTAGCGATTTCGGGGTTGATCTTCTCAAGCTTCTCATCGAGGACATACTCCTTATCCTCATAGCAAGCAATGGTGTGAATGTATCTTATCCATTCGCTAAAGTCCGTTCCATCGAAGGTGACCTTTTGGAAAAGGCTCATCAACGTGAAAGAACTAGCAGCAGCGTTGTTAGCGTTCGACATCTACAAATAGAAAGGACAAAGATATATTAGAATAAGAATCCCTAATTATCACCCAATAAGAAAATTAGGGCTAGGATCCAACAATAACATTTACATACTAGAAAAGGGATGCCGTAATCTAACATGCAAATAAATTGAAGGTAAGTGAATGACGATTCACTAATTCTCCATCACAAAGCTTAAACTATTAGTCCTAAGTGTTTTGAGAATTCCTAGGTTCGGATGAGATTCATTGAAACTATTCAATGGCATGTTTAAATCTCGATATGCCCCTCTTGTTTGTGACTGGGATACCGAGGATCACAAAGCGGGTGTGAATTACCATGCAAATTCACATGGTGCCTTCATTATAACGATCACATATTCGATGTGCCGGTAAACCACACACGCTCCCTCGAACTATGATAAACAATGAATCACCCTTTGCCACCTTTGCTTAGAACCAATTAGTGTGTCGGTAAACCACACACGCTCCACTAACTTCTTAGCAAGGGTGCAAAGTGTAATTTCATGGGATTGCATCAATTCACTTTTCCTAAAGTAACTAAGATTGGGAAATTTTAAAATATGTGTAGTTACTTTGTATTACTTATTATACTTTTAATGAGAGGATGAGGTTGCCCTATCCTACCCGTTCGGCTAACGACCCTCCACCAATCAAGCAAGCGGTGGGTGTGAGTGTACACCCATTAAGCGTCATTTTATAGGCCGCAACCTTATACCAACCTTATAGATCGGCTTCGTGAATGAGGCCTACTAACGGTAAGACTAGCATTTAGTTATACATATATATCATTCTAGTAATATCATATTAGTATAGGGTTGTATTTTAAACCTTTAAAAATCTAGGTTTTGAAATTTAAGTTGTCTAAATTAAAACTTTTAATCACAAAATATAAATTTCAAAACTTGAGGACAAGTTTTAAACATTTAAAACATGGAGGATCAAATAACAAATAATTCCAATTAACAATTAATATCCTAATTATCTATATTTGATTTTATTCAAGATTCCTTTCAAGATAATTACCAAAATAATCAAAATAATTAATTAATTATCATATAAGGAAATTAAATATTTTATTAGTTGATAAATATCTTTAATTAGGTCAAGATAATAGTCATATATATCAAAAAATCGGATTTAAGTTGATCTAATATGATTAAGGTAAGTTTCCATAAGATAATTATGAAAAAATCCCGAATCTGGTCATTCCTGACGCCTGGACTCGCCGAGTGCACAAAGGGACTCGCCGAGTCAGGCCAACTCGCCGAGTCCACTTTGGAACTCACCGAGTCCATGACTCAGAAACACAAAAATCGAATTTTGCAGTTTAGTTTCAGTTAATCAAGCAACAATTTAATGAAAACCAAGCTAGGCTCTGATACCACTGATGGGTTTTAGCTATAAGAACTTTCCTATGTGCGCATGCAAAACCCTAATGCTTGGATCTAGGCTTTCTAATTAAACATGCTTTGAATCCAAGACTTCTAATGACTAATTAGGTTAAATAACAACATTGAAACAGATCTAGAACCATACCTTTGAATTCCTTGTTGATCTTGTTGTCTTGGAGCTTCTAGAGTCACAAATGTCACTCCTCTAATGGCTTACAAACACCTATCAAGTTGCTATGGTGAAGGCAACCCAAAAGGACCATGCACAACCGGGTCAAATACTTGCCTAATATAGTTGCAGCCTTAGACACTATTCCAACACCAAGGTCGGCCCATTGGATCTGATATCCTAGTAGTTATTGATATGTTGAGTATGAGATAGTTATGCGTACTAGTTTGATATGCTAGTCTGGTAGATCTGTAGGACTACTTGTGATACTGTTTGATTATATGTATGTGCACTTATTTGTTACATGTCGACATGTTATGTGGGTTGGGTTGAGGTTGCACTGCTCCGTGCGGTGACCAACAAACCGTGGAGTATGCCAGATATGAGCTGAGGGCCAGGGAGGGCATGTCAAACTCATACTAAGGACTCATATGCACTCCAGATACAAGTTGAGGGCCGGGACGAGCATACCAGACTCGTACTGAGGGCTGACTATTTATATTCCAGTCCAATGACTGAAGGAGCAAGCCAAACATAGGCTATGGGCCCGAGGGCAAGCCACACTTATGATATGGGCTCGGGAGAAAGCCAGATGTGAGCTAAGGGCCAGGAAGGGCAGACCATATTCATACTATGGGCTCAGGGGTAATCCAGTCTATAGAGTTGTGGACCCATTGCATGTTGTTACTGTTATTGTTGTATTGTTATTATGTGAATTGTTTGTTATGTATCGGTATATTGGGGGTAACTCACTAAGCCTTCAAGCTTAAAGTTATGGATTTTGTTTCAGCTACTTCAGATGATCGCGAGAAGACGAATGTGTGACGTACACATCCTCACATTTTATGATTTGGATTTCTGGGATTCTCTGATATTAAACTATTTTTAAAACACTTTGTAATAATTAATGGTTTTTGGATATTTAAAAAAGTTTTAAATTTTTATGAAATTTTGGTATGTTACGATACTCATGGGCTTCATATTCAAGCAACATCTAAAGCTATGAAATTTTTTGTAATATGTAGATAGTAAATGAAAGCTTGTGCAATTGTTTTTGTATTCGTTTTGTGTGAGAGAAAACACCTTTGAAGAAGAAAAGTGTTGGTGATCCTATGTTGGTATGACACAGTCTAATTAGTGTGTGTGTGTGTGTGCGTGTGTGTGTGTGTATATATATATATATGTGTGTGTGTGTGTGTGTGTGTGTGTGTTAGAATCTTCCCACTCTCCATAAGGGTTCTTTTGGGGAGTAAATCATGGACTCCACATATATCTTACATGGTATCAAAGTCAACATCGTACACCTATGTGGCTCAACATATCCTTGTTTATATTTATCGAGCTTCCGGTATAAAAGGAGTATTAGTGTATCTGACATCGGTGTGACACGGTTCAATAAATGTATACATGTTGGAGTCTTCTCTCTTCAAGGTCTCTTTTAGAGAGTAAAACACACACACACACACACACACACACACACACATATATATATATATATATATATATATATATATTACATAAAGTAATAAAAAACCCACACCTTAGGCTACCCCATTGGAGGGGTTGAAGTGATCAACTCACCTATTTTTTAAATAAAGAAAATGAAAATTAAATGAGTAATGGTGAACTAGGCCACCACCACAACCCCAACTCATACTTGTTCACTCCATTTCTTTCTTTCTTTTTTTTTTATATGTCATATCTACTTTTTATTGATTTGTAACTTAGACATTAAATATTATCTCAATAAAATTAACAAAAAATACTAAATTTTGAAAAATAAAATCTCTTTAAATAGAATATAATATTGATATATTGCATATTTCATTTTAATATTTTATTTATAATAAATAGTTGGTTTGGGTTGGATTGCTAGTGGGGTGAAAATTTTGTTGAATTGGATTGTATAAGTGAAAAGAAAAATTATTTTTTTATAGAAAATTTGGTTTGGGTTGGGTTACTAATGTTGATAGTCTTAGTGTTTCTAAGTTTTGAGTTGCATAAAAAGAAGTTACACGGCCAAAACTACTATCTACTTTCAAAAGAAAATAAATTGAAAGGAATTGCACTATAACTAAATTGATAGGAAAATGCACTAAAAGGATAAATGATATCTTAGTAAAATCAAAACTACAAATGTTTTGTTCCGCTCCAACAACCATGCTCTGTTTCCTTTGTTTTTTTTATAGCTGTGAGACTTTGAGTTTATCTCTAATAGGTTTGCCACTAAAGAAAGGTAAAAGTGAGTTTATTTCTACTAGATTTGCCACTACAGAATGGTAAAAGTTCTCTGCCTTCTGATAGATATTTGAGTATATATATACTTACAGAAAATCCTGATACTAGGAAGGGATAATATATATATATATATATATATATATATATATATATATATATATATATATATTCTCTAATTGCACAGATTTATACATCTAAATATATTTCACTAATAGTCACATATCAAGAATTGGATATTGAAAGTGTGTGATAGGGGGCGATGCATGTTACAAGGTGGTTGGTATTGGGTTGATATGCATTTCAAATGAGTGATGGAGGGGTGAGGACTCTCACACGTGTTTGAAGCATTGCATATAATCTTTTTGTTTTCTTTCCGGTTGTACGCTTTCATCAAGTAATAACAGAAGCTAAAAACTCTTCATGGATTCGTTCATTTTTCTTGTCTGCTTGAATTGCAATTTCCTTTACCAATTCAATTTATGTTTTCGCATACACAATAAATTATATGATTAGTCACCGAGTTCCATAATTATAAATATATGCTTAATTTTCTATATATGAACAAAAGACTGGCAAGAGTTAACATGCACACACGAAAGCCACGTTTTTATTGTATTATTTACACATAAAATAAGGGGGGATATGTAACAAAGAGTAGTCACAATTACAGAGAGAGAAATCATAAACTCCGACAACACTTGTAATCTAGTGCAAACTCACACTCGTGACATTTAAAGATCATTTGGCAGTGTAATTTGTTGCGACAGATTTTACATTCACCATCTGACATAATACCTTGAGAAAATGAGAGAGGATGTGGGTGAGCATCAGTTTTATAATTGCCCCCGAACTTTATATTCACGTAACAATAAATGCTTCTTTGCTCCCATGTATATGTATTTGTCTCGCACTGAAGTATCAACGGAGCACAAGCAGTATGTATAGATTGAACACAATCATGACAATGATAGAAAGATTCATGAGGATTCAAATCCTCCTCACATATTTCACAAAAGTATTCGCTCTTATGATTCTCAATCGGAAGGTAACTTAGGTGCATAAGATGCTTGTCACACTTGTGCATGATTTTCTCGGATAATAACAAAGCACATTCTGGATGTATATATACATCACAAATGTTGCAGCTGAAGAAAACTGGATCTTTTTGACGAAAACCTCTAATAGGGAAAGCAAAACTGGCCCATCTAAAAGGTAGGAGGCATATATGACAAGATTTACGAAAAAAAGATTTTCGGACTATTGAAAGAAGGTGATCCGGATGAGCTTTATGTGTGATCTGTTGAGGTATAAGCCCACAACCAACATCAACATAGTATTCACATTCGACACAACAATAGGAAAATCCATTGCAAGGTAGATCACAAACATCACAAAGGAACACACCGAAAAAGTGAGGAAGGACGTGTGAATACATGAGATGGAGGGTGTGTTGTGGGTGACCCGGGTGGTTTTCTATTTTTTGGGGAAGTCGAGTACACCACTCATGGAGAGCAAAGTTGTTGCAACTCTGGTGAGGGCATTTGTAAAAAGGCATGGTGGACGTGATTGGTCTGAGACATCCATTGCATAGCAATTGGGTCTTTTTCATTGGGTTATGACACATTAGTAACAAAGAATCCTTAATCTTTGAGGAGGAGGTTTGCCCATCAACTAGAATTAGAGGGTGTGGATGACTTATGTGTTGTAAGTTTACCTTATCAATTACGAATGTTCCACTTTCTTTGAAAAACAAGTGTTTTGGTAGGCTATAAGATTCATCAGGGAATGGGAGATGAAGAAGGTGAGGATGGTCAACATCTTCATAATTTTTAATTGATTTGCCCGAGCCTGATAAATTGGAAATTAATTAATTAGTATTAGTATATCTCATCATTCAATCGCTAATTAAACAGTTAAACAATCATGATATAAAGGTTAAAGGGATTCATTAATTACCAGCAGGCGAGAAGATAGACATGAATGGCTCTCCTCTTGATGTTGCGCAATCCAGATGGGCATAATACATGCAGACATCACATTTGTAAATCCAAAGATTCTCCATATCATAAAAACCATTAGTGCATACTCTGCATCTAGGATGATGTTTGGCTTTTCGATCTTTTTCCGGGAAGGAATATGAAAGGGTGAGTGGATGAAAATGATAAAAGGCACCATCTGTTCTCTCTTGGATGAGCAAATTTCTTGGTAGCTTAGCACAATCCTTGTGTATGGTGAAGCCAACACAAGTGGTGCATTGATAGAACACCCCCTCATGTCTTTTCCCACAAGCATTACACTCGCACAAAATGTGCTTAGCAATAGCAGACATTAGCAAATGAGGGTGGCTAGGATGATGGATGGTGTTTTTTTCTATTTTCAGGGCACAGCTTACATAAACGAAGAAATCATAACAAGAAAAACATTGATAATGTACGGCTGAATTCTCATGATGTGTCTGACAAATTCTGCATCTATTTTCGAAAATTTGACCGCAACGATTGCCGGTTAGGATAAGGGGATGTGGGTGTAATGGGTGTTCTAAAATTCTTGGGAGGTCATAACAGAATTCGTGAACTGAGAAAGTACACATCTCTCCCATACATCTGTAGTAGTACCTATGGAGCAAATTGATTTCTTCTTGACATATGTGACATAGAGTTCCAATTTGCCGCCAGAAAATAAAAAAAACTTCATCATCTTCTTCAAGGTGTTGATCTGCATATTGTAGATGCATATCAATGAGCTTTAGTTCATGCTCGTGTTCAACTTCCTCCATTATGATCTTATGTTTCTGTCTTTATGATATACGCCTTATACAGACTATTTAATGCAATGAAAAGAATGTATTCGTCACAAACTCATGAATTAAACTGAGTACGCACGCATGTCTTTGCTTTTCTGTCATTCATTTCACCTTTTCTAAGAAAGCATCTATGCCACCTTTATCCATTCCAACCGAATCATATGTTCCCTCTCATTCACTAAAAGGATGTTGGCTTTTAGCTTTTAAGAAAAAACAAAAAAAGTTTCTAGCTTTTATGCTAAACAAAAACCTTCAAATCCAAAAACTATTTCAAGTAGCTTTTAGTTTTTAACTAATTTAATACATTTAGAAGCTAAAAACTATTTTGCCAAACGCTTAGGCATAAATAAAAGCTTCAACTACCAACTACCATGGCTTTTATGGAATTGCATGTAATGCTTTTATATCAAGAAAATACTTAATTTATGACGTATTCTATGAATACTGGTTGGTAAAAAGTATGATACTCTAATGTGGACGATTATGTTTCTCAAAATCTTCATTATGCTAGATTTGGTTTTATGTTTTGTTCTTTGTGAAGTTTAATAATTAAGGAATAAACACAATTGAAACAAACAAAAGCATAGTATAACTCTTTTCCTTTTTCTTATCTTTAGTGCTACCCCTCTAATAAGTAAGGAATAAGTCCCAATTTTAAGTTATACAATCACCATGTTAACGACTATTCGTGTACAATCAATCACCTTGAAAATTGTTTTTGTATTACAATTGTGTAATTAGTTACAAAATTCAGCTTCAAACAAATAATTTTGTGTGGGAGTGACACTCAATCCACCAGAATAGATTCATTCAATCCACCAATTTAGATTCATTCAGGATGACTACAATACATTGATGGTTTGCAAAAGACATAAGTGCCCCTCACTCGCATCTAGTCTAGTATATTTGTAACAAAGGCAGGCTTAGGCATCTTTAGATGTTTCTTATGCTTTTCTTATTTTCTTTTGGGAGTTTAACTAAGGACAACCCCATGAATGTTTATCCTGATCATGAAGAGGAGGAGGAAGAAGTAAGTGAAAATTCTGATGAAAATTCAGAGGAAGTTGAGAGCTAATCTTCAAGTTTCCGAAACAGTTAACCCACAAGTGTATTTAAGTTTTTACTATAATTTTCATTTCACAAAACCAATATTTCTAATAGTCCATAGTGGATAGAAAATAAAATATATCTATTCAAGTGTTGCAAATAAAATATAGCAACCACCCACATTACCACAAAACCTACCTTTTTTTTTTTTTTTCTTTTTATGAAAGAGCGGGGGTATAGCCATCGATCAGCGATCAGGAGACACAATGTATGATGGTAGTGAGTTTGCTTTAAAATATCATATAACTGACAGGAGCTATAAATTTTGCCCTGTTTAATAAAATCCTTAAAATACTAAAATACAAATAACAGTGTAGTCACTTACCCACTTAAGAAAACTTAGTATTATTTAAAAACAAAGGTGTAATAACTTAATTTGAAAATTATTTTTTAAACGAATCGTAACCATGTGTGTTGGTTACATTGAAACCAAGTGCCAAATAGAATAAGTTATACAAGTCCATCATCATTTTCCACATCGACATAAACAAATATATGAAAATTTTCTACAAAAATGTCCACGTTTTTTAAATGTATTGTTTCTTTGAGGGGTTTGCAAGTACAATACCGATTCTAAAAACAAATCACCATGGTTACAAATACTAAGAGCTCGAAAGGTTGTAAATAGATTAATAGATTTTATTTATTTATTTTTATCTCAGGGTAGTTACAATAATATAAGTGGATTCTTTCCTATAATGGTTTCTACCCAGGACCAAGGATTATCTGATCAATTATCGAATATATCAACCATCTGATGTTAATCAACAACAACTAGTAAACCTAACCATGGGGGCTTAGAGGGAGGGCAAAATGGGCAGTTGCATAGGGACCAATTTTTTCATTATATATTTTTATTTAAAAATACAAAATTCTAATAAAGATAAGCCCTTTTTTTTCTTGTTCGTAGCTTTTAAGAATATTTCATTTTTTAGGACCTAACCTAACTATAAAACTTCTCTTGCAATGGAATCTGAATTCCTTTTCGTAAGAGATAGCTTCGTCTTTCATTGAGAAACATAGTATTCAAGTTCGGTAATATTATACATAAAAGGAAGAAGAATTACTTTAAAAGCAGTGAACTTAGTTCACCCAAGATGGCTTGAGAGACACTTTTAGACTTCAGAGGACGTATATACGCCACCAATTCCGCATTGGGTACCTTCAATCCCTCCATTGGTGTTGCTGTTAGCTGAAACATCAAAACCCTAAACAGAAATCATAAACCCTAGTTTCCATAGTTTGACATTACATCGATGATCGAACTGAATGTCTATATTTCAACTCCAAAGGGTGCAGGCTGGCTTAAATAGGTCACGTTTCATTGATTATTCGGGTCATTAACGCCTTTGTTTATTGGGAAAGTTATAATGCTCTGTTTCCTTTGTTCTTGTTAAATCATTTTCAGTAAGGCTGCAGGGAATGGGATGAAGAGGGACTCGGCAAAGGTGTGGTCGGCAAGGAGAGAAAACTCCCCCTCACCTCGGCATGAATATGATGAGGTTTTATGTGGAACTAAGCACAACCTTACCGAGTCTATACCTCATGAATCACTCGAAGTGTGTGGAGATAAAACGAGATGAGACAATAAGCATGATGTGTTTTATCAAATTTTCTTTCATGGTTAGTAGGGGTTTTATAAGGATGAATTTAATAACAACTAGGGAGGTATACCCACGCTAAAAGGTATGTTTTTATCGGTAAATTTCCAACTGTTTGAAAACGAATACAAATAAAAATAGAAGTAAGCAGTAGGGCTTTGAAATTGTACATAAATTTAGGGACACTCGAACAACTCACAAACACACACATCACAGATGCACGTAGATACATAGTACAAACACACACAACACAACACAGACATATATTGTTTTGACCATTTTAAAGTTTTTTTGTTTTGACCATTTTGCCTCTGATTGGAGTTTTCCTTAGGTGCTGCCTTTGATGGTCTTAAGTTCTTTCACTGTAAAATAGGAGTATATTATAAACAATAGATAAATTATGTAGTTGTTATTCTAGAAAAATGGACTAAATTAGTCCTAAGAATAAATAAAGATAAGTAGGCTATAATTTTTTGCTACTGTTGTCAAACTTATAAAAAGATAAAAATGCAGTTATTTACTGTTATGAATAGATTGTGTCCAGCTTTACATACAGGGCCGAGTCAGGATTTAAAAATAATAGGGGTTTATATTGTGTCCGAAAAAGGTATTGAACGATAGTGTAAAAAAAATCTTACATATATAGGAGTCCTATACTATATTGGCTAATCGGCAATTAAAAGAGCCATAATGAAACTAATTAATTTAACGAATCAAGGTAAATGGAGGTAAATCCATAACTAAAATGTGGGTGAGGTACTAAAGTCTATGAGATTTTAATTGTGGGCCCCAAGTTTACTCATAGTGATAACCCTATTACTTTTCTATATATTAATTGAAATTTTAATAAAGATTGGCATGGTTTTGTATCAAAGAAAACCTATGTGGGCTTCAAATTATATATACACTTGTATACTATAGTTTGGACTTTTAAAGGAGAATGAGGGGGCAGAGCATCCGACAGCCCCCTTATTATCTACGTTCATGTTTACATAAGCCTACCTGCAAGGAGAACAATCAAATCCTTAGTTAATCGTTGAGTTAACTAAACATTTTAAAGGATAATTTAGCATCAAAATGACTCAATCCTATAACAAACACTTAAAAGATGAACAACATAACCATTATAAATTATTTAAAGAAGTCAAGCTCAATTTCTTCTTATTTTTCATTCTCTTTTCTTTTTTGGCCCTTAGTATCAATTCATTCTCTATCATTTGAACTCGACTTTTAAACCGTTTTCCATAATACCCACAAAATGCAAATGTTAGGTTAAAATTACTTATATGCCCTTGACCATCAGTAAGAACAAATAAATGATGTTGATTCCATCCACTAACTTTTATGCTACATTTGTTCGTATACACTAATTCTTGATTTTGACATGAAAAACATAATCCAATTCGCAAATTTAGGAATTAATTTGTCAATTAAAAGGATTCATGGAATATTTTATATAAATTGATAAAAATCACATCAACCAATGCGTCTACACTTCAATTTCAGAAAGTAGTATAATACAACCTGCTCAGGTCAACCATAATGAAGTAAAACGGAAGACATAAAACCCAAGCAACCCTTTGGGTATCCCTTCCACAACCTAGCCAGCATACCTGCAGTCCTTCCTACTTTACCCCTACCTCTTCTTTAGTCCAACAGCAACAACAATCCATGTCAACCTCAGACAAAATTTTGTATATCCTTTTTTACTGACAATAGTAATAGGTAAGAAGCCTACAATTCACAACATGCAATTTTATATCATACATAGCTACTGATCCCTCAAATTTGGCATAGTACACTTCTCATTTATTCCAAACATCATCAACATTTCCATCTAGTTTTACCAGATTTTTGTCATCTTTATGACATCGAGGTGGTACATTATCTCCTTCCTCAGTAAGATATTTCACTTGCAAGATCAGTCATTCTTACTATAATTCATCAATCTTTATTATTGCATATTAGTTAGAAACAATTTTTTGTACTAAGGCTTGTTCCAACAGCATATATGGGAATATCAGAGTATTTATAATATAGATAATTGACCGATTCGCCTACATCATCTGATTTTCTTGCAGTGTAGAAGTAGTCAGAAAAATGAAATGTCCTCAAAGTTGAATAGAAACAATCATAAATAGTATAAAACTAAAAAACAATTATGATAATGTATAATGTTTATAACCAGGTAAAATCTTTTGGGTTATGTAGAAAGTGAAATATCAAACTACACCCTTAGAATTTGATTGTATTTAAGATCACTTACTGAACCTATTGCTCTTTCAAGTTTCCTAATCATAGTGTAAATGCATAAATGTAATTTAAATTATGAGTTATAAATAATGCTACTCTACCGATTTATAACAACACTAAGAACAAATTATAGGTGTAAGCATTTTTCAAATGGATTTACCTCTTCCTTTCAATAATACAAACTCGTGCAAGAACAAAGTCACACAACATCTCCAAGATCTCATATGCAAACCATATACTTTGTTCTCTTATAACATGTGCCACCTAAAAGATTCGGCCCAAATTTCCTTACATGAAAAGTGAAAATAAAAAAATATTAACAAAAATTAAGAAAATACTCATATTTTCTAGCCCAAATTGAAGGAGTAAAAGGGGTATTACACCTGAGAATTTTCAATACATGCTGCAGCTGCTGGTACATTTGAGTTGTGTTCCAATCGAATGGGTTGCCTGCGCAGCATAAGCCATCATCATTAAGATTTTGAGCACAAAAAAATAAGCTATAGAAAAGATCATTTATTAAAGGTAAAAAAAGGGTAAGGAGGTACATGGCTGAGGTTCCATTTGTTCATTCGACTTTGCTCCAGTAAGTGCTGCTTCAGATGACTATCCAAATGCATCCCAAAACGGATTATGTTGCAATCTTGTAACATCCTTAAAAATCATGATAAATTTAAACTTTCCAAAACAACCCTTTTTCTATAAAAGGGTTTACAAAAACTGTTGGTTCCAAACATTTGTTTATAATCAAAATACCTTTCAATCTTAGTTTTCAAAACATTGACATTATCAGAGTTTTCCATAAATCATAAGTCTAAAACGCGAGAATGTGTACGGTCACGCCTTCGCCTTGCCAAAAATATTTGAAGCACGTGAAACAATAAACTAAAAACCGTAAGCACGAAGCTTAGTGAGTTTCCCCGAAGGTAACAATTTTAGATTTTTGTTGTTTAATGCTATCTTAGGTCGTTTCTGTATTAAAAATGATGACAATGAGATGCTTTTTTAGTTAAACAGATAAACTTTTTTGTGGTTGTTATTATCTCACTGGAATGAGTTGTTTTTTTCATATGTTAAAAAACGATTTCAATTTTTTTATAAAATTTATGCTTTGAATATCATGATCTCAAGATAGCATTAAACAAAAAAAAATATAAGTCTTTTAGCTACTTCTAAAACTAAAACTTTAGGCTTCAAGTTATCGATATTTTTTGACCATTTTGCCCTGAAAGGAAGCCCAAAATTCTTATCAGTTTTTACTAAGACTGAAATGTTAATAACATGAAATCAATAGTTATCACACATACAAAAACTTCTATTGCGAAAAACTAATTGTATGTTGAAAAAAACATAGAAAAAAGAGGGAAAATTAAGCAAATTATTAACCTGGGATGTATTTGTAACAGATTTTGATACAGGGACCGTTTTTATAGCAGATTCTTGCCATAAGGACAGTTTTTGTAACTGATTCTTGCCACAAGGACCAATATTGTAACAAACTATTGATATAAGGACCATTTCTTTTTAAAATTATGCCACAAAAACAATTATTGTAACAAACTATTAATATATAAGGATAAGTTTTTTAAAAGTTTATGCCACAATGACCATCACTGTAATAGTAGTTTACCACTTATATGTTTTCACATTAGTTTTTAGGTCTATCCAAAAATCATTATTCCTTATTAGTTATCAGGGACTATATTAGTATCTCAGTCTTAGTAAAAACTGATAAGTATTTTGAGTTTTCTTTGAGGGCAAAATGGTCAAAAAAAATCTATGACGTATACGTCCTAGGTTAATAATTTGCTTAATTTTCCCTCTTTTTTCTATGTTTTTTTCAACATACAATTAGTTTTTCACAAATAATAGAAGTTTTTGATTGTGTGATAACCATTGATTTCATGTTATTAACATTTGAGTTTTTACGTAAAAACTGATAAGAACTTTGGGCTTCCTTTCAGGACAAAATGGTCAAAAAATATTGATAACTTGAAGCCTAAAGTTTTTGTTTTAGAACTAGCTAAAAGACTTATATTTTTGTTGTTTAATGTTATCTTGAGATCATGATATTCAAAGCATAAATTTTATAGAAAAAATTTGAAATCGTTTTTAACATATGAAAAAAACAATGCTTTTTTAGTTAAACAAATAAACTTTTTGTGGTTCTTATTATCTCACTGGAAGTTTTTTTTTCATATGTTAAAAAATGATTTCAAATTTTTTATAAGACTTATGCTTTGAATATCATGATCTCATCTTGGAATATATGTAGTGGTGCCTTAGATTGATTTTTTTTTTAAATATTTGGAGTATATGTAGTGCAATAACAACAGATCACTGTTAGCAGTAAACATTTTTAACCACTATATATATATATATATATATATATATATATATATATATATATATATATATATATATATATATATATTCCAAGATGAGACCATGATATTCATGACCTCAAAATAAACTTAAAAAAGATGGAAACTTAACCCATGTTTTGTTTCAAATGTTTTACCTGGTGCTTAATGTATACTTTTAGGAATATCAAGAAACAATAGTTAAAATACAATTACTTAGTTTATCTATTTAACTAAAAAAAACATTTGAATGTCATCATTTTTACGATAGAAACAACCTAAGATAACATTAAACAACAAAAATATAAGTCTTTTAGCTACTTCTGAAATAAAAACTTTAGGCTTCAAGTCATCAATATTTTTTTGACAATTTTGCCCTCAAAGGAAGCCCAAAGTTGTTATCAATTTTTACCAAGACTGAAATGTTAATAGTAATGTACACTTGAAGAGAAGCTTAATGAATTCCCTTATTGAAGAACATTAAAAATGCATGGGTCATTGCTATTGATTACTTGCTATCAGAAGTACAAACAATTACAGATAAATAGTTTTTTAGCTTGTCAAAAACTAAAGATACAGGTTTGATTTTTTTTCTTTTAAATGACTTAAAGTATACACGACTAAAATGAAATTAAGTTCCATTTCTTTTTCTTAAAATAAGAATGGGAGGCAGTGCACTAAAAACAATAGAACCAAGAGTAATCAAGCAGAAAATCAAAATCAATTAGAGACAATATATGACATACCGAAATTTCATACAACAGACCACAGGCGAT
Organism: Lactuca serriola; assembly: GCF_051521515.1. Classification (NCBI taxonomy): domain Eukaryota; kingdom Viridiplantae; phylum Streptophyta; class Magnoliopsida; order Asterales; family Asteraceae; genus Lactuca; species Lactuca serriola. The sequence goes on along the minus strand of NC_136415.1, from coordinate 121,077,376 downwards.
TGGTGGGGGCAATTGAGAGCAGACGTGGTTGATGACATAAATTCGAAATCCTTATTTCTTGGACGGGAAATCGTCGGAAACCTCAAACCCACAAAGTCGGAGACATCGCTCAAAGAACACAAAAGATCAGAGAGAAGAGGAATTGAACCCTAAAATCATAATGAAATTGAAAGAAGATACAACATACCGAAATTATTCACTGCTACACAGTACAACCGGTTGTTGATGGGCGTTTGGTGGTGGTCAGAGACATCGCTCAAAGAACACAAAAGATCAGAGAGAAGAGGAATTGAACCCTAAAATCATAATGAAATTGAAAGAAGATACAACATACCGAAAATTTTCACTGCTACACAATACAACCGGTTGTTGGCGGGCGTTTGGTGGTGGCAATACAACGCAGGTGGTTGTTGTTGAGAGAAATCGAATTCCTAAATTATTGGATGAGAAGTTGTCGGGAGGATCAGAAAGAACAAACAGTGAACATAAATTGAATAGAAATTGAACACAAAATCATAATAAAACATACCAAATTCTTCACAGCAACACAGTACATGCGTTTTTTGTTGGGTATTTGGTGGCGGCAATATTGCGTTGGCGGCTCCTGTTGAGAGAAATTGATTGGTGGTGGCAATACAACGCAGGCAGTAGTTCTTGAGAGAAATCGAATTCCTAAATTATTGGATGAGAAGTTGTCGGGGGGATCAGAAAGAACAGAAATTAAAGAGATGTTGAACAGAAATTGAACGGAAAATCATAATAAATATACCAAATTCTCCACAGCAACACAGTACAGGCGTTTGTTGGTGGGTATTTGGTAGCGGCAATATTGCGTTGGCGGTTCCTACCGAGACAAATTGAATTCCTAAATTCTTGGATGAAGAAAGAAAGTCGTGGAAATGAAGAAGAAAGGGGTGGAAGAATTTGCAAAGTGATGACGATGGGTTTGTGGGTTACGAAATAAGATGGTCAAAACTTCGCGGAACGATATAGTCATTATGTATAAATTAAAGTAGTGAAAGTATGAATCTGTACAAGTACATTGTTCACAGACGTATTGATTTTTAATATATGTATATAATAGTGTATAGTGGTAAAGGGATCATATCCATGGAGATTGGTTCAATTTAAATCTCTATGTAAATCACTTGTTCAAGTACTTGTAACGCAAAAAATAAAAGTAAAATAGGGGGTTTAGTTCTTTTTGATTGGTTGACAAAATTAAAACTATCTAAAATGTAAATATGACAATTAAACAAGTAAAAGATTTGATTAAATTCAATGAAGTGAAATTGGTTGATTTTGGGTACACCACATGGATGACATGGTTGACTTATCATTAGACTTAATGGAATAACACTTGTAAATTGTTTTAACTTAGCTATAGCAATTCATAAGCACAAATTACCTCAACTCTTCTTAGATATTAAAATGGCTAGAGGAGCTCTTAACACATTTCCTTAATTAAAGTCACAAAATCAATGAAGCATAAAATCTTATGAAAATCAATTAGCTTTAAGTTATAAGAGTTACCAAGTCCAAAAGATAATCAAATTCTTACATTATCATTATGGAGGAAACATTTCCATGGTCTAAATGAAATGAAAACAAACATATAAACCATTTGTTGCTCACTAATTTGAGAGTCCATTACTTAACCAAGAAATTAGTCAACAAAAACAAGCATTCATTCATCCAAGCTCATGATCAAAGAGAAATAAACACAACAAGATGTTTAACTAGAAAACATTTCCATAAACTTCAAACACAATATAATAATAAGTATTCAAAGCAACTAATCAACCATGGGTTAAACACTAATCAACCAAATGAAAGTTTAGCCAAGCATGGCCAAAGTAAAAGAAATGCAATATAGTTTAGTGGTACCAAACATTATTCTAGTTGCAAGATGGAAAGAAATTACACTAATCTTCCAAAAATCTTCAAATCTGTCAAAGCCTTCTTGAGAGAGAATTGTGTGTTTTCTTCAAGTGATAATGTCCAAAAATACCTCCAATCTCCAGCAAAAAGGAGCTGGTTTCCGGATTCAAAAAGGTGACAAAAGCCTCCCACCAACCTTCCACAAATAGGGTCAGCAAGTCAAAACTCGGGTTCATTTCATCACAATTCACGCGGACCGCGTATGGGTCCACGCGGACCGCGTGGGTCACACTGAATGTTGGACTTGGGTCATTTAAAATACAATCTAGCCCAATCTTCTCATTCACACTTCAGCCCACATGCATAATTCTTTAGAGCCCATTTGTGCCATTCCAAAGCCTCTAATGATTGATCCAATGCTCCTTCAATCTTCCGTAGCGCGATTCTGCATCGCCTCATCATCATTCTCGCTCAAAAGTTAAGTCCAAATTGATTTCTTACTTATGCAAGCACCAAGATCAATCGCACCACTTCAAATCCACAAGCAAACCGCAAGCCTCCATAAGTCTCGCACTCCTTCTACGCCTCCAATGACAAACAGTCTTCGATAATTCCTGCAAATAAGCTCAAAAGATTGGAAAGCACACGGTAAAGGAGAAAATAACAAAAAGAGAAAATATGCATGAAGATTAACTAAAATGAGATGGTTTTAACTAAAAATAAACTACGAAAAGAAATAATAAAATGAAGCTATCACCCATAAAGAAATCTGACGCCTAACTTCCCATCTTAAAAGGATATGGCTCTTGCTCACATTTCTAAGATACTCGTGCCACTTCAAACCACTTGCGTACACCAACGCCGACATGTTGTCGCTTACCACCACGACCAACAGACCTCAAGCTAAGAATCCAACCTATCCTGGGAGGTCACATGTCTGCCCCCGCCTTCAAACTCAGAAATCCGAAGGGCAAGATCCTTGTGGCAGATAATGAAAATCTAATCTGACAATCTGCCACTTAAATCCCAGATGCAACTCCAAGCCAACGATAACAACTACCTCATCCCTAAGTCTCAAGGCTCGGGATACAACCTCTGAGAAACCCATGAGGCTTCCAATCAGCATACTCATCTGGGTTTGAACCATCTAATCCACGCTATTATCGCCACCGGGGCATGAACCACACAAAAACCATTTTCACCTTAGCGTTCCAAGCCAATAATCAACAAATACAGTATCACTGCCTCAAACCATGGTATCCCACCATGCTATCTTCCTGGACCAACCCTTAGATTCCCCCAAAATCTTCCTTTAATCGAGTATGGATCATGTGCTTTCAGTAGTACAGGCCCAATACTACCTTCTACACCTACCCATACTTTCCTCAAGAACTATTTCGGGTCTTCTAAGCCCTGGTCACAAAATACTCATGAACCTGCTCATCGGTGAAACAACCATACTAAGTACTCCATAGGCTATCCTAGGACTCACCCACACCCCCTCTACCATCAGCTGCTGAAGGACCACTACCAATGCCAAATAACCACTTCATGAATACAATTACATGCAACTAGGCTTAAATAATCCTTCGGCTAAAGGACCCAAACCTACAACGGTTGGACTCGGATGAGATTTGCGCATTAGGTCCAAGTCCTTTATACTAAGATTATTTAACCCTTATAGCATGTAATTTAATGTATTCATTTGATGGTTAACTCTCATCAACATGGGTCCCACAAAGCACAAAGCAGGCAACATTTGAGAAGAGTAGTCGACTAGCACTAAAATGCAATAAAACCAGACATATCCTCATGGGAAATCCTCGATCCCAGACTCTCATCATCTCGCACGCATCTATGCCATACCCTCACTCTCTCAAGAGTGGCTAATCGTTCCTCGTGCTGAACCGCTGTGAATTGCTCCCAAACCAGGGAAATCACTGCTACCTCATCCAAAAACGCAACAAGCCGACTAACTTTATAAGACATACCATACCACGATTTCCATACGACCCCCCATTAGTGGCAAATACCTATTGCATGAATACAATCACATTCCCCACAGTTTAAACAATCTTAGGCTAAAAGATTCAATCCCACAACGGTTAGACTCAGATGAGAGTTGCACAGCAGAACCCAACCCTTCAGCCTAAGATCCTTTAAACTATGTAGCATGTGACTTAGCGTATCTATTCAATAGTCAGTTCACACGTGAAAGATTCACATAACGGCCAAATGAGGAAACTCTATAGGAACTAAGGCATCACATAATCATGCAATTCCTAAAGATCCCTAGCCTATCACTAGTATGCTTTTCTAACATATCATAATATCAAATAACAGTATGGTATTTTGGGGTCTACTTACTGGCTCTGGCTGATCGTAGACATCACATCCTCCTTAAGTATTTTGAAAACCATTTGAAAGTCATTTTGAAAATCTTTTTCCTTAGTTTGAGACTGGATTCACACAAGTGTTCCTCGAATTCACTCAAACCAAGGCTCTGATACCAACTTATAACATCCTTAAAAATCATGATAAATTTAAAATTTTCAAAACAACCCTATTTATATATAAGTGTTTACAAAAAAACATTTGTTCCAAACATTTGTTTAAAATCAAAATCCCTTTCAATCTTAGTTTTCAAAACATAGACATTATTAGAGTTGCCCATAAATCATAAGTCCAAAATGCGAGGATATGTACGGTCACGCCTTCGCCTCGCCAAAAATATATGAAGCACCTGAAACAATAAACTGAAAACTATAAGCATAAAGCTTAGTGAGTTTCCCCCAAAGTACCAACGCCATACCAAACAATAGCATAAACATACAGCATGCATACAAAGTCTTCGGCATGACAGGACTGCCTCATCGGGCCTTCAGCCTATCTGGCTAACTCTCAGAACCTTCAACATGTCTGGACCGCCCTACCGGGTCATCAGCCTGTATAGACCGTTCTTCGGGCCTTCGTCTTGACTAGTACGTCCTGTTGGGCCTTCAGTCTATTCGGCCCACCCTGGGTCGGTTAGCCTTCAGCACACAGCAGGTCCGCCTCAATCGAACATGTCACACCCCCAAACTAGGATGTCGAAAACGTCTGGGGGTGGGTGACTTTCATGTATTGTATCATAACATAGAGAATAATAGTGACCAAAGCAAACACAACCATCATAAATATAATTGAAAAGGTTATATTGTTTCATGAGTTACATGTTGCAAAATCAATTACAATTTGATGATAAATTTTTTTTGTCTGACGCCTTAGCGTCCCATCCTCAAAAGCTGGTAGTTACCTGTTTTAGTGATTACCTAAGAATACAAGTAGTTTTGAAAGAGTGTCAACAATTAAGTTGGTGATTTCATAAGTGTTTGTATGTAGAGTTGAAAGCCTTTCTTTATAAAACCGTTTGAGTGAATGTATCCCTATAAACTATATGTATCGTTGTTTCCTCATGTGAGTTATTATAACCGTGCTAACGACATAGATGGCCCGTTACGATGTTCTTCAGGCGTCGAAATGTTATGACATTTGTTAACCCAGACCTTCTGGTCTAGCTGTTGCAAGCAGCTTAGGTGCGGGATTGTCAGTCCCGTATAGATCTATACACAGCTATCACGCTCACTTACTGGAGACTCCGGTTATAATACAAGACTTTTGTAGGTATGCTGATTTGTACGTGAAGATTTTGGCTCGCAAAATTTGATTCAATGAGTTTACGTATAGTGTAATTAATTGAAAAACTTTTTGTAAGTGGAATATTTGTTGGATTAGGTGTCTAAGCCCTTATAACTGATATGTACTTGACCCAATAATTGCATAGTCCTTTTGGGTTGCCTTCAACATAGCAATTTGATAGGATGAATAATGGAGAAAGAGGTTAATTGTGATTTATTAATATACTATAAGAATAATATATTAATTGAGAAATCATATTATTAAATTAGTATTGATCCAAAATTAATTTGGAATTAATTTAGTGATCAAAAGATACCGATTAAATTCACGGTCACTGATTATGTAAATCGGTAATAATTGTAGTGTGGGCTAATGGATTCTATTGGTAATAGGGTGGACGAAAATCTATGGGTTGCCCATAGAGTTTTCGACAAAGGCTTCCATATGGGGATCCATGAGTTTCTTAGAGCCTAAGCAAGGGAATTAGGATTTCCAAGTTGAAAACCCTAGCAACCTCAACTATAAAAGGAACCCTATGGCTCCCAAAATCGGCACCTATGCTATCGTAGAAACCCTAGCCGACTTTTAGAGCCTCCCACAACTCTCTCATATTCTTCCATTGCTACTTGGTGTTTGTGACTCCATTAGAGGTGCAACAATTGAAACACTAAGCTCTTGAAGGTCAAGATAAACAAGCTACAAGAAAAGGTATTCTTCTAACTATGTTTAAGTCATCAATTTCGAAAATTGTATGCTAGACTAGAGTTTATGCTTTGGATAATTAATGTGCATGTATAACTTGAGAAAAACCTAGATCCAAAGCATTAGGGTTGCATGTGCACCATAGGAATGTTGTAGTGTTCAAAACTCATCATTGGTATCAGGGCTTAGGGTGTTTTTTCTATTATATTTGATGTTATGGTTAATTGTTCAAAGCTGGAACAAATCGAATTCCGGAAACTGTAGCATGAACGCAACGAGTTCATAGTGAACTCGACGAGTTGGGCCAAATTGATGAGTCCATGCCCCGACTCGACGAGTTGACTTGTCTGTTGGCAGATTTTTCAGATTTCAGGCCCAACTTAGATTAGGATCATTACCATAATTTGATTTTACTGATTAAAATCGAATTTTCTGATATGGTAATGAACATCCTCATCTAATTGAAAGATAACTGTCAAATTTTAAGATAATTACTAGATTATGTGATAAATTAATTATTAGTAGAATTTGATTTGAATTATCTTACCAAATAAAATGGATTAGGTCAAATTATGTGATAAGGATAAATTATGTGATTAATTTATGTGTTATAATTTTGATTTAAATGTTTTTTGAAAAGTTTCAAAATTTTCCCTCAAGTTTTGGAATTTAAAACTTGATTAAAAAGTTTTAATTTTGAAATATTTAAATTCTAAACCCTAGAGCTTTAAAAGTTTAAAATTTAACCCTTATACTTTTATAATATCAAAACTTAATTTATATATATATATATATATATATATATATATATATATATATATATATATGTATAAAATGAGTCCGTCTTACCATTAGTAGACCTTATTCACGAAGCTGTTCTATAAGGGGGTATAAGGAAATTGCCTATAAAATGGCAATTGAATGGGTGTCCACTCTCACTCACTGCTTCCTTGACTAGTGGAGGGTCATTAGCCGAACAGGTAGGATAGGACATTGATTCCCTCATTAATAAGTGTATTGATAATTATAAAGTAACTAAATGTTTTTCAAAATTTTTCAATCTTAGTTACTTTGGGGAAAATGTGAAAATGGTGTTATTCCATGAAATTGCACTTTACACCTTGCCAAGTCGTTAGTGGAGCGTGTGTGGTTAACTAACACACTAATTTAGACTAACAAGGGTAGCGAAGGATAGTTCAAGAATTATCATAGATCAATGGAGTGTGTGTGGCTAACCGGCACGTTGATTAGGTGGTAAATGACATCGAGGGTACCACACATATTTGCATGGTTATTCACACCTTGTTTGTGGTCCTCGGTATCCCAGTCACAAACTTGAAGGGCATAATCGAGATTAAACATGTTATTGAAAAAGTTCAATGAACCTCAAAAGATCTAGGAATTTCATAAAACTTAATTCTTTTAAATTTCGTTTTTGAGTGGTGAAATTGGTAAATCGTTATTTACCTACCTTCAAATAATTTGCAATTAGATTACGGCATACCTTTTCTGAATTGTGAACTATTGTGTTGGGTCCTAGCCTTAATATTTCATTTGGGTGTTATATTAAGGAGTTTATATTTAATAAAACTTGTTCTTCTTTTTCAGATGTCTACCAATGCTTCTGGCTCCAACTCCAACTCCTCCTCTCTCATGATTATTTGTGGAAGGGTCATCTTCGATGGGTCCAATTTCATTGATTGGATTTGCAACATATGAATAGCCCTACTGATGTGTGTAAATTCAACTAGTTTTATCCCTACTTTTTATTAGTAATTTGAGCACACAAAGGCAATGAACCTGTCTTTAAGTGGTATAGATTGATAAGTAAGGTATCGAACTCAGGGAACGGACAATTAAACTAATAGCTAATTTTAACTAAAACAAATAATAAAAGTAAAGGGTTTTTCTCTAGTTTTGCAAGACTAGAAACTTAAACAAACTAAATTAACTAATTAACTAAAGCAACAACTATTCACCAAATTTGATAAAGATGTTTCTATTTAGGTTCAACCAATTCACTCCTATGGTTATTTAAGTTAAGGTGGATTAATTGCTATTGGTTACCAATGATAATAGTTAGGTTCATGTTCATTACTCCTAACCCTTAGACAATTAACTAATTTAAGCATTGATCAAGTGTTTAAACTAATTAATTCCCTAGATTAATTATTTGGATTAAATAAGATTTGTAATGGTCAATTAAGTTATTAATTCAATTAACCTCTTGTTGATGGTTTCTCAAACAAGCTCACACATTAATCTTCCTATTTTCTTATTAATCTTAGTTTCATACTCATTACTTCCAAGCATACGTTTTAGCATTCACATAGACATATGAGGTTAACAATTAAGTGATGTTCATGCAACCTAATTGCCTTCCAATTAACAGAAAATAGTAGTGATTAATACATAAGGTTCTTTAACAAACTTAATTTAATAAATCACCAATAGACAATTAAACAAGAATCAATAATTAAACCATAGGAGTTCTTTGGTATTCCCCAAACAGAAACAAAAACGAGTTTAGCTCATAGTTGCAGTAGAAACAAGCATAAAAACAAAGTTTATGAAAGCAAACATGTTTAATTCCTAAGTCTAAGTGGTAGAATTAACCTAATTGCTTGAATTCTTCCAACTCTTGAAGCTTAGGGTTCCTTAGCGCCTTCTGAACCTTTTAGTCGCAGCTAATCCTTCAAAAATCGCCAGGAGTGCCTCCTCCTGGAATAAGGATTCGTCTTTTATAGATATCCCAAACAGGGGGTACTCGGCGAGTAGCAGAATTAACTCGCCGAGTAGGTCCATACAAATCCGTCTTGAATTAGCAGTTGTAGTTATCTTCTGGCATATCGTCGTGCACTCGCCGAGTAGGGTCGATCTACTTGCCGAGTAGATCTCCTTCTTTCACTCTTTAATCTTCACTCGCTCTCCTTTTCTCCCTTTTGCATCCAAGCATATCTTTTGGACTGAAAACACAATTCTCAACATTTTAAGTACCTTTTGTCCACATTATTCTCATAATTAATCAAAAATAACTAAGAATATATATTAAATAATTAACTAATTATGCACATATGAAAATACCCCACACTTGACTTTTGCTTGCCCCCAAGCAAAACTAAATTTTAAACATATTAAAATCACATTAATAACTCCAATCCAACCCAGCCATTATGTCAAGACTGCAACGCATGCATTTGTGTCTAAAATTCCTCAAACTCCCCATACTTCAAATACTCACAATCCTCATAAACATTCTCCCACTCACCCCGAACTATGCTCATTTTATGCAACCCTCCGAATCCATCCTCAGAAAATCTCTTTACCCTCAAGGTATTTTTAATTGAGCAACCCAAGCATACATAATCTAGAATTACAACTTTTCGATACCACTATGGAATTCTTTTGAATTCTTCACTTTCTTGATAATTTGATCTTTAATTTCTTTGAATTCACCGCCTTGTTGTTTGATTTTTGGTATCTTCAACTTTTTGAATTTCTTGGAATTTTGATCTTTTGATCTTCATAATTTAACTTTGATGCTCCAAAAATTCTTCAACTTTTCTTGTAATTCTCTCTCTTTTTTTTAACATGTAACTCACTTTTTTTTTCTTTTTTTTCACTCAAAACCCTACATGCTTAAGCAGGGGCGCTCAATCTCAACCTTTATTGGCTAATGATAAAAACTTTCCTGGATACATTTCAGGTTTAGGCTGCTAAACATATTGCATCCCTCAGGCTGAGCAAGGTCGTGTTTTTGTCTCATGATTTCACTGAAATAAGGAAGCCACATATGCACTAGAACGTGTATAGGCTCAACTAAACATTTGGGTTCTCATGCAATTATTATCACAATTCTAATATGGAATCCTAATTTTTACCAAAATTTTCTAATTTAAGACCTTTTTTAATATTCAACAAATTTAAAAATTAGCCTAAATTAAGATTCTAAGTGTTCTAAGATGTGACTAACCCCCTACCCCACACTTATTTTATGCAATGCCCTCATTGCATATTATAACAACTAAAAATGCAAATAGAGAGAAAGTTGGAACAAACTCCCCTGGGGTTGCAGTCGCTAGGTTGACACTCTCCTCTTCAACTCCTTCTTCTAGTGACTTTAACCATGGGAACAGCTCATCCATGGCACGGGTGTCATACGTCTCGTGTGGTTGATAGCTCGAAAACTCCAAGGAAAAAGGGTTGTTGCACAATCTTCAGTAGTAACTCATAAAGAATGTATGAATGGCGCAGAAAAACTAGCCAGAACAAATCAAAAATTCCTCTCGCAGCAGGCTACTCGGCGAGTTGGCGATTAAACTCGGCGAGTAGAAGTTGACTGGCAACGTATTTCGGGCAGAAGCAGATGTACTCGTCGAGTAGTATTAGTGCACTCGGCGAGTATAACATGTATCTCCAGAATTTTTAACTGTTGTCTCTCTTTACTCTAGTGTTGATATAAATGCACTCTCCAGTAAACTTCCTAAACAGCAACACTTTAATAAACTCTCGATTCATACGGACTCGATCCTAGGAACAAGACTCCACAAGCACTCATAAAGACTCTCATTCCTCTCTTGACCATTCCTAAATAGCATGCTTCCTAGCTTCAATACCTGAAAAGAAAACTAAAAGTAACACTAATATTCAAACCACATAGCCAAGTTCAACATGTCCACAATTGTCTTAAAACAAACATCATAATCAAACAAAACAAAAGCAAATAAAATATTCATTCTTCCTCGTCCATCCCTGCTCCTCCAGCTCCACTACCACCTTCTCCACCCCTTCTTTGCATCCTTTCGTCCCAATCCATGATGTAAGGATAGCCGGGTCCCGGTCGCGGGGCAATATGCATTTGTTGGAAAAGATAGTCGAAGGATTGATTGGTGTAATTAACCCCTCGCCCTATATCATCCAAGTATCGTCGATACTCCACTTGATTCCACCCCTCGTTATCCTCCACCGGAATCACCGGTGGGTCTTCTCGTACCCGCTCGTTTCTCGGCCTAACCCACCTTCCCGGCTCCTCGGGGACCGCCGGCTCGTCCTCATTCGGGATAGTAAAAGAATCACCAAATTTTTCCACTATCCGAGCCCTCCTATAAAGTGCAGTGTTGAACGGAGGAGGGTGGATAATCGTTAGCATTTGAGCTTGCGGTAATTCCAAGATCCCAAATGATCGCGCAAGCCGAGTAATGAACATACCCCCATTGATCTTCGAGTTGACTTTTTCCTTAACCGCTCCCTCCGCAAGAAATTTAGCAATGCAATATGGGAGGTTGCAGAAGACATCGGGGTTGATGATACTCCACATATAAAAGATATCAAGGGTGGGAACTTTATCCCCATCCTTTCGCATGTTGATCGTGCTTGCAACGAATCGGTGAATGAGTCGATGGATTGGAGAACGGATATGCCCTTCTTGAGCAGTGGAAGGTATATAGACCCGGTTAGCAATTGTACTCCACCATGTCGACGCCACCACCCCCTCGGGAAGTTCTTTGTGGGTATTCTCCAAGAAGGCTTCAAAGTAATCTGTCATCGACATGTCTTGATCGTAGATGCCCAACCGCCAAGAGAACTCGACCATGCTGCATTGTCGCAGCTCTCCTCCCAAAGAAAACGAAATCGTGTTTGGGTTGTAATACTCACTACCACCTCGGAATGAAATGGTAGCAAAGAATTCCCAACACAACTCCGCGTAGACTGGCTCCTGGATTTTAAACAATTGCAACCAACCATCACAAGTGATGTTGGCATAACCCAAGTTACAATCTTTCACCAAATATGGAGTAAGTTCCTCTTCCAAGCCGACATTACCCATCCATCCCCAATCCATTGCAGTGGGCAAGTGAATTTCTTTCTGTCGCAGTGCTTCCAACCTGTTTAGGGCTCGAGTTTTGGAGGATTTGGAGGTGATTTGCTGAAAGGCTAACCATGGCATATCACCATGGCCTCCTCCTCGTGATGACTGTCCTCTCCTTGTCATGCTATCTGCATAAACATACCAAAAAAAACAGCAATAAACAACACCCCATAATTAAGAACAGGAAAATTTTCATCTTTTTGGGACCTACTCGCCGAGTACACGGATATACTCGCCGAGTAGTATTAACATTCGGACAGATCGAATCGGATCTGTGTAATCTGTGTAATAGTCCAATTTTTTTCATAGGGGTTTGTTGTAATTGTGTATCTGAGCATAGATCTTGAAGAAATTACTCCAAATAACCTCTAATCTATGAGTAAATCAAAGCCCTAAAATTTGGGGAAAACTCCCCAAATCCGAAATTATACCAAATATGGGGAGATATGTGATAAAGATTGGACCTTTCATAAAGTTAAAGGGTAAAGATGTCACCTTGTTGCTTGAATGAAGAGAAAGAGGAAGAAAATTGAATAGATCTTGAAGAATCCTTGAGAGGCGGCTGAGGGAAGATGCTCGGCGAGTGTGGAGATGAAATGTTGAATAATAGTAATTTTTACAGGTTTTAATTTACTGAGTTTAAACCGGCTACTCGCCGAGTAGATACGCGTGTTATGGACATTTAGCTGTAAGCAAACATTTACTCGCCGAGTATAATCGATATACTCGCCGAGTATATGTCTCAGGTTGAAAAAATTTTGTAAATTTGCCAATTTTACTATATTAATTCCTTTGTTTAGCCTTTCCACCCCACACTTCCAGTAGAGCTTGTCCTCAAGCACTTAGAGAAGTAGAATAAATGAAGAAGAATGAAAAAAAACAATATGAAAAATAAAGAAAAGGAAAGAAAATGCAAACGTGAAACTCGGGTTGCCTCCCGAGAAGCGCTTCTTTTGATGGAGTCATTAGCTAGACTCCGCCCCCTTCTACGTGTTTGCGATTCCGCACAGCAGCAGCTCCTCCAATCCTTCATTTCGGGGGACTCCTTCTTCATATTTCTTCACTTTATGGCCATTGACTTTAAATGGTGTGCCATCTTTTGAGATCAATTCTATAGCCCCGTGAGGAAACACCGTCTTGACCAAAAAGGGCCATCCCACCTTGATTTGAGTTTGCCTGAGAAAAGTTTTAATCGGGAATTAAAGAGTAGTACTTTTTGGCCTTCATGGATGTCTTTGCTTTTGATTCGTTGGTCATGCCATCTCTTGGTTTTTTCTTTATAGAGCCACGAACTAGAATAAGCCTCATTTCGGAGTTCTTCAAGGGCATTCATTTGCATTAGACGGTTGATCTTCAATTCTCCCATGTCAAAGTTGCACCTCTTTAGCGCCCAATATGCCTTGTGCTCGATTTCAACCGGTAAATGGCATTGCTTTCCATAAACTAACCTATATGGTGTAGTACCAATAGGTGTTTTGAAAGCGGTACGAAATGCCCATAGCGCGTCATCCAATTTATCCGACCATTCCTTGCGGTTGCTTCCCACCGACTTCTCTAAGATACGCTTCAAGGCTCGATTAGTCACTTCCGTTTATCCACTCGTTTGTGGGTGGTATGATGTGGAGAACTTATGGGTCACCCCATATTTCTTGAGCACCTTGTCCAATTGATCATTGGCAAAGTGTGTGCCACAGTCACTAATTAGGGCCTTCGGAACACCAAACCGGGAGAATAGTTTTTTTAAGAATCGTACCACTACCCGTCCGTCATTTGTAGGTAAAGCCTGCGCCTCCGCCCATTTCGAAACATAATCTACCGCCACTAGGATGTACTTGTTTCCTTTGGATGTGGGAAATGGTCCCATGAAGTCAATGCCCCACACGTCGAACACCTCACACACTTGAATGCTATGTTGTGGCATTTCATTACGGGATGAAATGTTTCCCACCCTTCGACAAGCATCGCATTCTTTGACATATTGGGCTGCATCTTTGAAGATCGTGGGCCAATAGAACCCAATGTCAAAGATCTTCTTCGCGGTATAGTATGCTCCATGATGTCCTCCCGTGGGCCCGCTATGGCAATGTTCTAGTATTCGTCGACTCTCCTTTCCGAACACACATCTTCGTATAATTCCATCCGCACAGCTTTGAAAGAGGTATGGATCGTCCCAAAAGTAATATTTGATCTCCGCAAAGAATTTCTTCTTTTGCTGACTACTATAATCCTTCGGGACGTAATTGGTAGCTAAATAGTTAGCTATGTCTGCGAACCATGGCTCCTCTCCCACGGACACCATAATGTATTCATCCGGAAAGTCGTCTCCCTCGTTATCTTCTTGCAACGCCGGGTTCTCGAGCCTAGATAAATGATCGGCTGCTACGTTCTCCATTCCTTTCTTATCTCGTATCTCTATATCGAATTCTTGAAGAAGCAGCACCCATCGTATTAGTCTTGGCTTGGCATCCTGTTTGGAAAACAAATACTTGATAGCCGAGTGGTCAGTAAAAACAGTGGTTTTAGATAAAACCAAGTAAGGGCGAAACTTGTCAAAAGCGTAAACTACGACTAACAGTTCTTTTTCAGTAGTAGTATAATTCTCTTGGGCAGGATTTAAGGTCTTGCTTGCATAATAAATGGGTTGAAAGTGCTTATCAACCCTTTGTCCAAGGACCGCTCCTAGTGCATAGTCACTAGCATCACACATGATCTCGAAGGGTAAGTTCCAATTTGGTGCTATAATGATCGGGGCATTAGTTAATTTTTCCTTTAGAAAGTTAAATGCCTCTAAACACTCTTTAGTAAAATTAAAGGGTGCATCTTTTAGTAATAATTGTGTTAGAGGTTTCGTGATTTTGGAAAAGTCTTTTATAAAACGCCGGTAAAAACCTGCGTGTCCCAAAAAACTTCTAATGCCCTTCACATTAGTTGGTGGGGGTAATTTGGCAATGGTGTCTATCTTTGCCCGATCCACCTCAATTCCCTTTTTAGAGACTTTATGTCCCAGAACTATACCCTCCTTGACCATGAAGTGACACTTTTCCCAATTTAGGACCAAGTCGGTTTTCTCACATCTAGCAAGCATCGAGTCAAGATTTGTGAGGCAGTCATTGAAAGAAGATCCGAATACCGAAAAGTCATCCATAAAGACCTCCATGAATTTTTCTACCATATCATGGAATATGGCAGTCATGCACCTTTGAAATGTCGCAGGTGCATTGCATAGTCCAAATGGCATGCGTCTATAGGCGAAGGTCCCACTGGGGCATGTAAAGGTGGTCTTTTCTTGGTCCATTGGGTCTATGGGTATTTGGAAATACCCGGAAAACCCATCTAAGAAGCAATAGTAGCTATGGCCCGATAGTCTCTCTAACATTTGATCTATGAAAGGAAGGGGAAAATGGTCTTTGCGAGTGGCATCGTTTAGCTTTCGATAATCGATGCACACTCGCCAACCGGTTACCGTTCGCGTTGGAATTAACTCGTTCTTTTCGTTGATAATGACCGTCATTCCTCCTTTCTTGGGCACCACTTGGACCGGACTCACCCATGGGCTATCGGAGATGGAGTAGATGATTCCCGCATCCAAAAGCTTGACCACCTCCTTCTTGACGACTTCTTGCATGTTCGGGTTTAATCTTCTTTGATGTTGCACCACCGGCCTTGCTCCTTCTTCTAAGTTGATCTTGTGAGAGCAGTAGGACGGGCTTATTCCCTTGATGTCGGAGATGCTCCATGCGATGGCTCTTTTCCTTTTCTTCAACACCCGTACAAGTTCCTCCTTTTCCGTCTTGGATAGATCCGAGGCTATAATCACTGGCTTCTGATTTCCTTCTTCCAGGAAGGCATACTCCAGATGGTCAGGTAGTGTTTTGAGCTCCAATTTATTGTACATAGTAACGGACTCGCCGAGTGCAGGTTTGGTACTCGGCGAGTTGGTGGCGGCATTCGCGACTTCTTGCTTTTCTTCAGTTGTACTCGGCGAGTAGATCGGGTCTACTCGGCGAGTAGGGCGTTCATTTTGGTTCTTTATTTCTTCATATTCCGCTTCCTCCAACAGCCTTTCAATCTCTAATAAGTCCTTTTCTGGATCAAATTCTTCTTCCAAAGCTGCAGACTTGCTGGAATCTTCAGGTATGTCTTCTTCCAATAATTCGTCAAGCATGTCGATTGAGAATGCCGTGTCGTCACTACTCCTTGAGTACTTCATGGCTTGGTCTACCCCAAATGTCACTGAATCGTCCCCAACTCGCAATGTGAGCTTAGAATCTCTCATGTCTACGATGGCACTAGCGGTGTTGAGGAAGGGCCTTCCAAGGATGATTGGTACTTGAGGATCCGCCTCCATGTCGAGAATGATGAAATCAGCCGGGAAGACAAATTTGTCTACTTTCACTAGCAAATCTTCACATATGCCTCTTGGGAAAGTAACAGTCTTGTTTGCCAAATGAATTGCCATCCGAATTGGCCTTGGCTCCAGAAGGTCCAGCTTCTTGAAGAACGAGTATGGCATAAGGTTCACACTTGCTCCAGAATCAGCTAAGGCATGAATTGCAGCCAAGTTGCCAAATTGGCAAGGCAAAGTTAAGCTCCCCAAATCACCCTTCTTCTTTGGTAATTTGTTTAGCATTGCGGCAGAGCAATTCTCATTAAGTACTACTTTCTGCACTTCCTCCATCTTTCTTCTGTTAGTGAGGAGTTCCTTAAGGAACTTTGCATACTTGGGCATTTGCATGACGGCTTCAATGAAAGGAATGTTTATTTGAAGAGTTTTAATATGATCAAGAAACTTCTGATATTCCTCTTCCTGTTTCTCCTTTTTGGCTCGGGCTGGGTACGGCATTGGAGGCTGGTATGGTTTCAAGGGTGGCTGATCACTTGTTTTAGCAGAGGTACTCGCCGAGTCCATAGGTCCTACTCGGCGAGTAGGACTCTCAGATTGTGAGTGTTGATTTTCGACTTGTACTTCCGTTCCTTCCTTCTGTGAGTCCTTGTTCGCTTCAGTTCGAATGGGGGCCAGGGGAGTAATAATCTTCCCACTTCTTGTGGTAACAATATTTACTTGCGTGCCTCGTGGGTTGTTCTCGGTTTTGCTAGGAAGCTCACCCGGTGACCTTTGGTTTAGTTGTTGAGCAAGTTGCCCAAGCTGCGTTTCTATGTTGTGGATGGATGCTTGCTGGTTCCTGAGCATTGTTCTTGTTTCTTGGATAGCAGCATCGTGGTCACTATGTCTTTTCTCGGAAGCAGCCACAAATTTAGTTAGCATTTCTTCCAAGCTTGGCTTCTTCTCTTGCACCGGCTCCTCCTTTTGGTAAAAGCCTCTCCCTTTTTGTCTGTACTTCTCCTCCTTGGCCTTCTTTTACTCTTCGTAAGGCAGCCACTCCTTCTTTTGTTTGCGCCAGTCCTCATCATACCGGTCACCGCTCGAATAGCATACTTGAGCCTTTTTGTTGCCGTTCTCATCCAAATCGCAATCTCTAGTGAGGTGAGGTCCATTGCAATTTTCGCAACCCACCCGTATGGCATGGATAGTTTGATCCATTTTGTCCATTCTCCTATCCATGGTTTTTAACATGGCCATAACCGCGGATAAATCTTCCGTAGCTGCGTACGCGGTCCCCCTTGTGACATCATTCCTGGGGTTGTGGTATTCTCTAGAGTGTTTAGAAAATTCTTCAATCAATTCTTTAATCACCGGGGGTGGCTTCTTTGTAAGTGGGCCTTGTGAGTCTAGCAACTGCCGGGTTGTGACATTGACTCCATCATAAAAGATGGAAACTTCTTGCTGGCTATTTAGATCATGGTGTGGGCAATTTCGTAGCAGACTTTTATACCTCTCCCATGCTTCATATAAAGATTCTCCAGCTTGTTGTTCAAAGTTTGCAATGGCCTTCTTAAGTTTGACTATTTTGGATGGTGGGCAAAAGTGATCTATAAATTCTTCCTTCATTTTGGCCCAAGTAGTGACTGACCCGGGGGGAAGTGATTTGAGCCAGTCCTTAGCAGCACCCTTGAAGGTTACCGGAAGCATCCGAAGTAGTTGAGTTTCGCGGGTTACATTTGGAATGATGAAGTAATCAGCAACATCATTTACTTCATCCAAATGTTTGTAGGCATCTTCATGATCTTTCCCATAGAAAGGTATTTCCTTGAGCGCAGCTAGGATATGACCTTTTAGCTCGAAGGTAGCAGTTGCGGGAATTGCGGGTTGCACAAGTCCTGGGCCATGGTCGTCGCGCATCCTCTTCTTCCATTCTCCCATGGGGATTTCATCAATGTTAGCCATAGTGAATGCTAACTCTTCCTCCGATTCGGTTTCTTGTTCGTACGTTGCCTCCTCTTCTTCCTCGGTCTCGTATCCAATATCTTCTTGAATTGGTTCCTCAATTGTCAAGGAAGCACCAGAAGTTCCTGATTTACTGCTCTTCTTTTTCCCAAAAACAGTCTTCAAGTTGGACAATGGTGATTTCTTTGGTGTGCTTGAACTCTCCACGTCCTTCCCTTTGTTTCTTTTCAATGCGGATTCGGGGTCTTCAAACGGGGGTACCAGTGGTGTGTTTGCTCCTCTGGTCATGAGAGTCCTGAACTTAATCAAAAAAAAGCGTAAAAAGAACAAAAAGATTGTAAACAATTAAAAAAAATTTTCTAACTAAACTGTTACTCGCCGAGTAGGTGCGAGTGCACTCGGCGAGTATCAATGATTTTTCAAAAAAAAATTTCTAAGTTTTTAACCTAACTAAAACAGATACTAAAACCTAATTACCAGTTACTAAATTGCAGTAATTAAACTTTATGCAAGTAAACTCACACAAAGGATCAAAAAAATTAAGAATTAGCTTAATTATTTAGAACCGTTCCCCGGCAACGGCGCCAAAAACTTGATGTGTGTAAATTCAACTAGTTTTATCCCTACTTTTTATTAGTAATTTGAGCACACAAAGGCAGTGAACCTGTCTTTAAGTGGTATAGATTGATAAGTAAGGTATCGAACTCAGGGAACGGACAATTAAACTAATAGCTAATTTTAACTAAAACAAATAATAAAAGTAAAGGGTTTTTCTCTAGTTTTGCAAGACTAGAAACTTAAACAAACTAAATTAACTAATTAACTAAAGCAACAACTATTCACCAAATTTGATAAAGATGTTGCTATTTAGGTTCAACCAATTCACTCCTATGGTTATTTAAGTTAAGGTGGATTAATTGCTATTGGTTACCAATGATAATAGTTAGGTTCATGTTCATTACTCCTAACCCTTAGACAATTAACTAATTTAAGCATTGATCAAGTGTTTAAACTAATTAATTCCCTAGATTAATTATTTGGATTAAATAAGATTTGTAATGGTCAATTAAGTTATTAATTCAATTAACCTCTTGTTGATGGTTTCTCAAACAAGCTCACACATTAATCTTCCTATTTTCTTATTAATCTTAGTTTCATACTCATTACTTCCAAGCATACGTTTTAGCATTCACATAGACATATGAGGTTAACAATTAAGTGATGTTCATGTAACCTAATTGCCTTCCAATTAACAGAAAATAGTAGTGATTAATACATAAGGTTCTTTAACAAACTTAATTTAATAAATCACCAATAGACAATTAAACAAGAATCAATAATTAAACCATAGGAGTTCTTTGGTATTCCCCAAACAGAAACAAAAATGAGTTTAGCTCATAGTTGCAGTAGAAACAAGCATAAAAACAAAGTTTATGAAAGCAAACATGTTTAATTCCTAAGTCTAAGTGGTAGAATTAACCTAATTGCTTGAATTCTTCCAACTCTTGAAGCTTAGGGTTCCTTAGCACCTTCTGAACCTTTTAGTCGCAGCTAATCCTTCAAAAATCGCCAGGAGTGCCTCCTCCTGGAATAAGGATTCGTCTTTTATAGATATCCCAAACAGGGGGTACTCGGCGAGTAGCAGAATTAACTCGCCGAGTAGGTCCATACTTATCCGTCTTGAATTAGCAGTTGTAGTTATCTTCTGGCATATCGTCGTGCACTCGCCGAGTAGGGTCGATCTACTCGCCGAGTAGATCTCCTTCTTTCACTCTTTAATCTTCACTCTCTCTCCTTTTCTCCCTTTTGCATCCAAGCATATCTTTTGGACTGAAAACACAATTCTCAACATTTTAAGTACCTTTTGTCCACATTATTCTCATAATTAATCAAAAATAACTAAGAATATATATTAAATAATTAACTAATTATGCACATATCACCTACGTTACGAGGAGAAAGAATACATCCTCGACAAATAGCTCAAAGAAATTGATGAGAGCAAAGTTAATCCTGAACAACTAGCTGAGTATAAGGCCCATGAAAAAGACGTGACCAAAGTGGCATGTATTATGGTGGCCATTATGACTCCTGAGCTACAAAAGTCCTACGAGGATTACTGGCGTTACGAGATGTGGCAAGATTTGTTGGAAAAGTATCGTCAAAGTGCGCATCAAGAAAGGTACGAGATTGTCACCTCGTTTATAACAATAAAGATGAGAGATGGAGAGTCCATCACGAACCCACTTGTAAAGAATGCAAAGATATGTGGATCGTCTGCTTAAGTTGGATGTCAACTTTCACGAAGAGTTGGCTATTGATATAGTCCTATACTCTTTACCTCCTTACTATGACCAGTTCAAGATGACTTATCATATGAACCATGAAGAAGTCACCTTGAGCAAATTTCAAGGATTGTTAAGGACTGCTGAAAGTTGGTTGAATGGCAAAGCTGTCGCAACCGCTCCTACTGTTGCTGCCCCAGTCCTAGCAATTGGACATGGGAAGGGGAAGAAGATGTAAGGGTCGAAGACCTGTTGTAATATGTCGAAGACTTAATGTTATTTTACAAGGCATTTTGTAACGAAGCTTAGATGTACAGTCCTTGTAATTTTTTGTGTGCTTTCATGTTTCCTATAAATAGAGACATTACTTAGAGATACAAGTAGGTCGGAGTAGGAACTTGTCAACATTCTCTCTGTAAGATTTGAAAGCATAATAGAGCTGAAACCATATTATATTTACTTTTTGTGTTCAAACTACATTTTTTTACTCTGATTTGTTTCTTACTTGACTCATCACTTCTTCAATTGGTATCAGAGCAGGAATCATAATCTGCAATCTGATTTTCACTCTGATTCAAAAGGTTTTTTAATCAAATTTCTGGTTCAAAAAGTTTCCCCACCTTTTGAAGTGAAAAAGCGTTCTAGATCTTCAGTTGTGATTTGATTCTGCAACTGATTTGTTGAATCGAGTGTTCTATTTGTTATCTCAGTTCAATTCAGCAATTTGCTTTCAAATTCTCTTTGATTTCTCAAAAAAATTCATCCATACATCAATGGCGAACTTCAATCTTAACTCGATGACTTCATTTTCTCAGCTTTGGAACACCATTTTCGAAATTGGGTATAATTTGACAAAATTTCGAAACTTCGGAGACTCATTTCGAAAATTCTACCCATATCTTCAAACTTTCGAAACTGGGCTAATTTTGCCACTTTGTTAAATGTTAAGGGACCAATTTCGAAAATTTGTGTTTTCTTCTTCTTCACTTCGTTAACAGATACAGGCGAATATTTCTTCCCCCATTTGTTTCCCAGGCAACGAAACCTTTCTTCCTTCACTTCGTTAATCAGGTAACGAACACCATTTTAACGAAAATTTTCTATCTTCTTCAATTTATTACAGAGACAACGAAATCCACCCCTTAGCTTTTCATTGAGAAGGCTTCCTTGACAATTAACAAATCGTTTATGGTTCATAATAACGAAGCGTGAATCCACTGCCCTTTGACATCAATGACGAACTTCAATCTCAACTCGATGACTTCATTTTCTCAGCTTTGGAACACCATTTTAAACATTGGGTATAATCTGACAAAATTTCGAAACTTCAGAGACTCATTTCAAAAATTTTGCCCACATCTTCAACTTTCGAAACTGGACTAATTTTGCCACTTCGTTAAATGTTGAGGGACCAATTTCGAAAATTTGTGTTTTTTTCTTCTTCACTTCGTTAACAGATACATGCGAATATTTCTTCCCCCAATTCGTTTCCCAGGCAACAAAACCTTTCTTCCTTCACTTCGTTAATCAGGTAACGAACACCATTTTAATGAAATTTGTAACACCCCATTTATTTATTAGATAAATAAATAAATTAATGAACGAATAGAAGCCCTAAAATAAATAATTATATATTAATTGATGGTCTCATAAAGATAACTGTCACAATTTTAGAGATTGGGCGTTAAAAGTGTAAAATCCGGATTTAGGTCGTAAACATTTAGGTAGTCAGGGGCTCCGCGGTAATTATTAGAATTTAATTTGGAAAGGTTTTGGTAGATGAGTGGCTATTTGGTAACATAAGGACTTCATCGAAAATAATTTGTTGAGGGAGGGGTTGTTTGGAAAATATTGGGACTCTCAAGTTGTAGGGTTTTTGGATGGCTGGGGTTAAAAAGGTAATTATCGGATTTAAATTGAAGAAGATTTCCAAATCCAAGGTAAAAAGGGTAAATATTGGATTAAATGTGAAGAAATCTTATGGGGAGGGACAAATTCTGCCATTATGGTAACTTGGTTATGGAGTCGGGTATATAAGTGTAAGGAACCCTAACCTTAAAGGAAGGAATCAGCTGTCACCCTCCTTATGCCTCCCTCGCCGGCCGTCACTCCCGTTTCTTCACCTCTGGTCGCCGCCACCTCCCGTTCCCATCCTCCCCCCGCCACAGCAACCCAATCGTCGCTAGGTGCCATCACATCGCTATTGTTGGAAGCGAATGGGAAGCCGGAAAGCTACTGAGAGAGGCCGAGATCGTCGCAGCCGCCGCCCCCGGCCGTCAGATCCTGCTGTCGCTACTCTTTCGTCACCGAGGAACCACGACGTCGCTGCTGTTGGGTTCTAGTCGGAGGCTAGGCACATTTCGCGGTTGTCGTTTGCTGCTGTCGTTCAGAAATCGCTACATCCCGCGGACGCCTCCATAAGCCACCTGCCACCGTGAAATGGTGGTTGGGTTGGTGGTCTCGTGAAGCTGGGTTCGTATTAGAGTGTTGGAAGCATGTGTTTCGATAGTCAGGACTGCTAGAGGGTCCTTTCGCCGGAGTTATAAAGAAAACCCCACTGCCACCACCGTGAGGTGGTGGCTGTTGTCCTTAACCGCCGGCCACCGCTAGGTCATTGCTTATGTGTGTTTGTAATTGGTGTGTGTGTGTGTGTGTGATTGATTATTGCAGTTAGCATTGTAAAATGTATCTAGAAAGAAGGATAATGAAATGCAATTGAAAACCACCACCTTAAGGTGGTGGCTGCCGCCTCCTGCCGCTACCGGCCGCCATGTCGGGTGGCGATGTGCTTGCCTTGTGAATTTGATTCATTTGGGGTGATTGAAATCCTAATGGGCCTTGCAAACCCTAATGGGCTCAATGTAGCCTAATGGGCTTAAATAAAACCATAATGTGCTTAATAATATTCTGGTGGGCTTAAGAGGCCCAATAAAGCCCTAATGGACCTAAAAGCCCAACAAATTGATAAATAGACTAGTATTTGGGTTGGAAACCCTAATGACGATAAAACACACGAGAATTATTTAGTAGTTTGAAATATTAAAATAATAATCATTGGCAAAGATTAATCTAAGCAATATTAGACTTAATGGATTAAGCCCTTAGTGGGTTAAGTCCCTAATGGGTTAAGTGAGAAACACTTAACCCTAATCGTCACTTTATGTGAAACCCTAATTTCACTTGGGTTTATTATTGGGCCTTGATGATTGGGTTATTAATGGGCCATCCAAAGTCAAGTAATTGGACTAGAATAATTAATCGGCTATGAGGTAAGGCCCATATGAGGATTTGGGCCCAATTTTCCATAGATGGGCCAAGTTTGGGCCTCAATAATTATATGATGTTGGGCCTTAAGATAGGACCATGTAAATGCTTGGGCCCAATTTGGAAAATTGGGCCATATGTTGGGCTCTGATTCTTAATTGACTTTGGGCCTATGGATTGGGCCTTAGGCTTGAATAAGCCAAGTTTGGGGGTAATATAGTAATTATCCAAGTATGTATTATGGTTATGTGATGGGACCCAATTATTAATTGGGTGTTATGTTGGTGTTGACAGTTCGGGAATTTGTCATCCAGCAGTTGGGGTTGAGTCTGTGGGACTTCACTAAGCTTCGTGCTTACGTTTTTTAGTTTTGGTTTCAGGTACTTCATTTTCAAAAGAAAGGAGTCGGCTCGATCGCGGTGCATCACACTATGTTTTCTGCACAGGAGATCTTTGGGATTATACTCTTATATGATTTTATGATGACATGTTTTAATTATTGATGTATTGGTTTTGGCATGATATGTTATTATGGATGTTTTCTTATACTGTTGGTTTTATAATAACTCATTTAAAAATGAAATTTTTGGCCTTGAATTTTAGGATGTTACAAGTTGGTATCAAAGCCTTGGTTTGAGAGATTTGGGCACACTCCCGGGTGTGTCTGGACTCAAACTAAGGACTTGGTATGAAAATTTTCAAAAGTAAGATCATTTTATAAAAAGAATTTGAAAAGAGAACGGAACTTTGAAAAGAACAAAGTGTGTGATGCGTACAATCAGCTGAGCTCAAGTAAGTTCTCCCCAAGATACCCATACATGTTATGTTATGATTAGGGCTGAGGATCTAGGAGGATGCCTTATATTCCTATTGTATGTGCTTGTAGAATCAGTACTGATCAGTCAGTAATAGGATAGCATGTTTATGTTATGCCTGATTGTATGAGCCTTTGAATTGCATGTACAGATTCCTGATTAGAGGATATAATGATTTGATTGGAATATGATGTTTAGATTTTCCATTGCCTGAATGTTGTTTGCTTTGTGCTTTGTGGGACTCTTAGTGATGTGAGTTAGCTACTAAGTGAATATGCGAAGTCACATGGGACACAAGCCGGATAATCTCGGAGTGATGGACTTGACCTTATTGCGCAGCTCTTGTCTGAGTCCAACCGTTCTAGGGATGGGTCTTTTACTCGAAGGATTAGTTGATCTCTGTTGCATGTGGCTATATTCATGACGTAGCTAGTTGACATTACTGGGAACCTTTCAGCAGCTGAGGACTGGGTGAGTTCGGGAACCTAGGAAAGCCTAGGATATGTTTCAGTGGGTTAGTAGTGAGGCTCAGTGAGACTTGGTTGTACCAGTTGGGAAGTGATTTGGAGGATCCGGGAGGATTGATGAGGAAAGTATGGATAAGTGTGGAAGATAGTATTGGGCCCGTAGTACTGAAAGCATAGGATCCATTCTCGAATCGGTGAGAGTCTTGGAGAATCTGAGAAGCTTTAGGGAAGAGTTTGTGACCCAGTTTGGGGACAGAGGATGTTCCAGTTGTTGCATCTTAGCCATTAGCAAGTGAGTTAGTGAGCATGGCAGGGTGTCAGACCCCGAAGGATATGATTTCCAGGGAGTTGCAGATGCGAGATCGATTTGGAGCGCCCTGGAAAGAGAGGGTTGTGCCAGGTGCATATAGTAGAGGGTCCCGGGAAGAGACCCATGACTTCTAATCATCGGGTGAAAGGCCAGCAGGACCTGATTCGGTGCAGCATGTACATGATGGGTTTTGGTCATAAGACATCTTATGTGCGCGTACAAACCCTAAAGCTTGGATCTAGGCTTCTCTATTGTACATGCTTTGAATCCAAGACTATAAACCCTAATTCTAGCATATGGAAATCAGAATACACATGTAATTAGGTTTAAGAACATACCTTGATTGTTATATAGCAATAACAATCCAATTCCTCCTTGAATTGACCTTGGAAAGCTGACAGTCACAAGTGTCACTCCTCTAATGGCTTACAAACACCATAAGCAAGTGGAGAAGGTATAAAGAGAGAGGAGGGAGGTTAGAATTCGTCCTTAGGACCTCTTGGGAAGGGTTGGACGAATTCCTAAGCCCTATGGGGTTTATATAGGTGTAAAGATTAGGGTTTTAGTCCTTATCCTTATCTAGTTGCTTGCCCACCAAGCAACCATAAGATAAGTCTTAGAAACCCTTATCCTAGTCGAATTCTAAGGGATTTACACCTCAAATTCGTTCACCATATATATAAGATAATCCTTACCTTATTTTGTAACTATCACATAATTACAATTCAGCCCCTCTAGTTTAATTAATTACACTTGATCACAAAATTAATTCTTAATTAATTATTGACCAATAGTAATTAAACAAATATGATTTCTCCTTTAATATATTATTCTTATAACATATTAATAAATCATAATAACCTCTCTCTCTTTATTTATTTCTCCAATCAAGTTGCTTTGGTGAAGGCAACCCAAAAGGACCATGCACCATCGGGTCAAGTACATACCAAAATAGTTATGGACTTAGACACTAATCCAACAGTCTCCCACTTGGATAAGTCTAACAACTATTCTGCGTATGACTTCGGATCCCGATCTGCAATCGTAGCTTTCCAAAGCCGCTGTCAACTCTGATCATATCAAATACGCGTGTCCTTAGATAAGGGATCATATATTCCTCCATTCTAGATATCGTATGAGATATGATTTCAAATCATTCTCTTTGTACTATATCTCGATTCCCGATTTATGACGACTGACTAATTGAACAAATCAAATTAGCCCTAGCCCGGCCGAGCATTTACGTTTGTCATCACTAAACCATCGAGGGGCCCAAAGATATCGCTTTTATCCTACTTTGAATAAAAGGAACGGATAAACTTTGATACAATGCTTGCTTGCACTCACACACCGAATCACACACAACAATATGTTTTTTAACACCAAGTTACTAGTGCGTTTACATATTATCAATGTGCAACCGATTCGCAAGATACAACTCACACATCTCGGTTTCAAGAATATAAGATGTTATCGTCTCACCAATCACTCGTGATACAATTCATGGAGTGATCCAAGTGAGCGTGGGTTTAATCCAATGCTCAAATCATATTCATAAGCACTCATGAACGTTGCAGCAAACATTTGCTTATGTCTAATACTCTTTTAGACAATCCACACACCAATTCACGACAGTCTTCATTCATATCTACTTCCAACATATGAACGACTGTGGCCCGTTTGAATAATTCGATTATTCTTAATAAACTCAATTATTCTGGAAGTCAAAACATGCAAATGTGAAACACAAGAATAATACTAATCCCATATGGCCTCAAACCTTTGAGTATAAAAAAAAACGCCTTTTATTTATCACCATATTGATTACTCATTATTTGTCGTTTCGGGTAATCAACTTCTTACTTGAATTACAACACTTGTCCCATGCTCCTAGCATGCACACAATGTTTACCTATAGTTCTTACTTTGTGAAATAGATCATATTGAACACATTTCCAATCATTCTCATTTCTCAACTCCAAATCCTTTTTCCATAAGTTAAAGAATATCAAATTCTTGCTACTTATAGAATATGCTAGATTCTAACATTCTATGCAACTTATCCTTTCGTAATGTCACTGCACCAAAGTCACAAAGACTATTGCCAATGATATTACAAAGTCCTCTATCGGAGATTGTTACAAGACAATTCCATAGACGTGATGTCTCTCACTCAAAGTACATTCTTTGAACATCCTTTTGCATAGAAGTTTCTAATCTAATCATAGATTTCTCAATATTCAATTCCCAATATGGACACACTTCCATATGTTCCATATGACAACTCATTCTTAATAGAATCTTATCTATTCGTAATGATGTCGATATGGTCCATCCAATATAGAAACATTTCCATATTTTCCAATACTATACTTTCAACTACTCACAAGCGACCAATCCTCGTCGAACTTGGATTGTCCTTTGATAGTTGTTTAATTATTTTAGTCAAAACCAATTCTAGTCCCTTTTCCCTCTAAATATGCTCGACATTTGGAAAATTTTAGAATGGTCAAACATTAAAGCATTTGCAATCGATCCTATACCCGAAGCGTATGGGACACGACGCATAATGTTTTATTTGCTATGTTCTTAAAATTCGAATTGTGAAGAGGGATGCCGTAATCATAATCGAAATTTTAAGAACACACTATGTACCTTTGACTAAATTTATTAACATTTCTCAACCTAATCCTTTAGATTTGAAATGAAGCATAATATTCTCTCCCTTAATTATAGCAAAACAACCTTTCAACTCTTACAACTTTGCAAAGTATGACTCTTGTTTTCTATAATTAATATTGCTAACCTTGCAATACTTTTCTTAATAATCATACAATCATAACTTTTATGCTCCCACTATCATGATGATTATTATAAAACATAACACTTATGCTCCCACTAGCCTCGACATGTATTCATAAACATCTCAACTTCCAGAAAGACAATACTTATTGAATTTCTTAAGTTCATGTTTCTACTACTTAGTGCTTTGATAATCCTTTATCAATGCTTCTTGAACTTATACACCTTTGCCTTCGATAGTTCATATGTGTGTCCAAACAATTAAGACTAATTGCCAAACCTCACAATTCAAATTATGGAAAGGGATGCTGTAACCATGATTGAATTTGAGAATGCAATTTTACAATCACTATCTTCTTAAAATCTCTCTTAGTGAAAGCATTTCTTTACAATCATTTTCATGAAGGAGGAAATCTTATGACACTTAGATTTGAGCGGTGTATGTGTTCCTATCCATGTGAATTTGTTAAAACTAAAGTTTACGACAAATTCAAACTCATATGGACCGAACTTTCTTAATCTTGATTTCTTGCCTTATGGTAGCACAGCTGCCCACCATGTCTTCCAAGTAGTTAAGCAGCTCACCTTTTCTTATCAATGTACCTTTCGTTGATTAAGGTGCTTTGCCTTTTATGCATTCATAATGAGAATTCATAGAACTCTCATGCATAATTAACTCGATTGGATAGGCATAGAAACCAAATAATGTCATCACGATAGGTTGTAAACCTCAACTCGTGTGCTAGTGATGATTGATAAGGTTTATTTAATTTGTTCTTGAAACCTTTCAAGACCATTAAGACTCCCACTGACTCCTTGACATATAAGATTCTCTTGTCAATAAACATTTCTTGACAAACAAATATTCAAGAGTTAGTGTAGTTTTTATCAAAACACTTCATAAATTGGTCCTAGTTGGTCTTTGTCTTATCCAACACATCACAACTTTCCACATTTAATGAAAGTTACAAACCTTCTTAATACCTTTCACCCAATGTCACAATCTTAACTTTAAGACTTGTTATTGGAACGAAGTATGATTGACTTGTTGATTTAACCATTTCTTCAATCTTTGATGCCTCTTCTTGGACATACAATTGTAACAAGACTCACTTAGAGGATCAATTGAGATATGGTTCTTAATCATTAAGACCTATCATAAAGCATAAAAGGTACTCTCCCATCTTCTTAGAATGGAGAAACTTTTATCTTTCTGCCTACTTGATTCTTCTTATTCGTTCTGCTATTGATCTAAACCCTTTAATCAATTCATAATTATACTTAATCTTGTAAGTATAATCATATTTACTAAACCTTTAGTAAATCATGACGAATATCATTGTTACTCTTATGGCGGTCTTTGATCAACACGCAACATTGTGTGCTCGATCTCTTAGTCCTTCACTTGACACTTTGTCAATGAATTTGTCTAATTTCCAAATACGAAATTTCTCATTCATCGTGCATCCACGTTGCATGATTCCAAGTTTCTGTCCAATTGAAACTTGGGCGATGAGAAACTCTCCCTATTTGGTAAATTCTCGACTTTCCATAACATAATAAGAACCAAATCCATTATTGCTAATAATTGAAACATTTTAACATCAATTTTTCATACACGCCATTGTAAGGATAAATAAATAAAAATTTAAAATCAAAAATTATTTTATTGCGGAAAAATTTGTCCTTACAATGCAACCCATTGAAAAACTTATGCTAATACATCTTTCTTAGCAATCTAATTCTAACTCTAAGTAGTAGCTCAAGAATCTAATCTTCGAGAAATGCGATCGAAATCCATTCCTTCACGGTTAGATTCGGCTCACTTCTTCCCTTAAGCTTCCTTTCTTTTCTTCGATCCTACAAAACATCAATTGTAATCTCATCACATTATGTATTAAGAATCTAGAATAGAAGCCTAAAAGAGATAATCAATGGATTTTACCTAAAGCAGAGCCATACATTTTGACTCTCCCATCTCTTAGATCTCTTAGGTAAATGAGGCAGCTTCGTCTCCAATGCCCCTTCTCTTGGCAATAAAACCAAATAGACTCTTTTGGAACAGCAGATGGAACTATTTCAGACATCGCCTTTCTCTTATGATCAAACTTTTCGATCATTGCATGTCTTTTGTTGCCATTATCTACATCCATCGAGTTCTTGAAGGCAGATTCACCAATCAACTTTGTTTTTCTGTTGCGCCAAATCATTGCAGATTCAGCAGCAATAAGCATATAGGTGAGATCTATAAGGGTCACATCGTAGTTCATCGTATAGTACTCTCTTACGAACTCACTATATGAGTTGGGAAGTGACTGAAGAACCCAATCAACAGCCATTTTCTCACAGACAACGGATCCCAACATTCTTAACTTATCAATGTGTGACTTCATCCCTAGGACGTGTGCACACACGGACTTTCCTTCTTTATGTTTACTTGCCAAAAGGGCTTGAGTGATCTTGAACTTTTCAAGCCTTTGAACTTGTGGGTTAGGGAGAATAATTGGAGGAGGAGGAGGAAGTGAAGCATGATCTCTTGTTCCTCGATCGAATCGTGGAATATCATCTTCATGTGGAATGCTTGTTCCACGGGATTTGAGAAGACCATAGTTGTCGAACTTTGACATCTACAAAACGGGAGAAAAACAAATTCAAGTTAGTTGATAGATTAAGTCCTTAGTAAATCACCCAAATGAGATACTAAGGCTAGGACCCAACACAATATTCTACAACTCGGGAGAGGGATGCCGTAACCCTAATTGCAGAACATTTGAAGGTAAGTGAATGACGATTCACTAATTTCCACCACGAAAAACGAAAAAGAAATTTAAGTTTTAAATCTATGAAAACTCCTAGATCCTTTGAGATACATTGAACTTTCAATGGCATGTTTATATCTCGATATGCCTCTCTTGTTTGTGACTGGGATGTCGAGGATCACAAAGCGGGTGTGAATAACCATGCAAACTACATGGTGCCCTCACATGTTATAGTCACCTATTCGATGTGCCGGTAAACCACACACGCTCCACCGAACTATGAAAAACATTGAGTCACCCTTTGCTACCTTTGCTTAGACCCATTTAGTGTGCCGGTTAACCACACACGCTCCACTAACGTCTTCGCAAGGGCACAAAGTGTAATTTCATGGAATTGCATCAATTCACTTTTGCCTAAGTAACTAAGATTGGGAATTTCGAAAAACATTTAGTTACTTTAGTAATTCATTATACTTATAATGGAAGGTTTCGTCCTATCCTACCCGTTCGGCTAACGACCCTCCACTAGTCAAGAGTGCGGTGGGTAAGAGTGGATACCCATTCAATCGCCATTTTATAGGCAATTTCCTTAAACACCCCTTATAGACTAGCTTCGTGAATGAGGCCTACTAACGGTAAGACTAACTTTTACTCATACATATATATAATGTTAGACCTTTAATGTTATATATAGTATAGGGCATATTTTATACTTTTAAAATACTAGGTGGTCTAATTTAACAATTATACTTTTAATTCAATTAAATTGTAAACCTAAACTTTTATGGATTTACTAAACCTCTTTTAATTATACACCTTAATTAATTAATAAAACCATAAGGGTGTGATGTGAACTTTTTCAAAACAATACTAGAGTTTTAGAATTTAACATTCCTAATTAAACTTTTAATCAACTTTTAAATTCCAAAACTTGAGGCAAGTTTTGAAACATTTCAACACATTAGGGTTTAGAATTTAAATATGCATCAAAATTAAACTATTTAATCAAAATTTAAATTCCAAAACTTGAGGGCAAGTTTTGAAACCTTTTTCAAAACATTAGGGTTTCAACTATTTAAATTTCAAAACAACAAAACTTTTGGGGTTCAAATTTAAACTATAAAACCTAAAGGGCGAAATATGAAACTTTTCATAACAACAAGGATCAAATAACAAATAATTCAAATTAACATTTAATCACATAATTATCCATATTTGATGATTTCTTGCAAAATAATTTATCAATTTTCTTAAAATAATTAATCAATTATCTTATAAGGAAACAATTATCTTATTAATTGATTAATATCCTCAATTAGATTAAAAATATAGTCAAATATATCATATAATCGGATTAATATTAATCTAACAAGATTAGGTAATTATCCCAATGCAAAAACAGCAAGAAATCCCGAGATAAGCACTATCTGACGCACCGACTCGCCGAGTCACCCTCTGGAACTCGCCGAGTAGGGCTGACTCGCCGAGTCAGGTCGAACAGTGAGGCCAAAACACGATTTTCAGTTACATCAAGCATCAATACAATAGAAACCAATCATGGCTCTGATACCACTGATGGGTTTTGGTCATAAGACATCTTATGTGCTCGTACAAACCCTAAAGCTTGGATCTAGGCTTCTCTATTGTACATGCTTTGAATCCAAGACTATAAACCCTAATTCGAGCATATGGAAATCAGAATACACATGTAATTAGGTTTAAGAACATACCTTGATTGTTATATAGCAATAACAATCCAATTCCTCCTTGAATTGACCTTGGAAAGCTGAGAGTCACAAGTGTCACTCCTCTAATGGCTTACAAACACCATAAGCAAGTGGAGAAGGTATAAAGAGAGAGGAGGGAGGTTAGAATTCGTCCTTAGGACCTCTTGGGAAGGGTTGGACGAATTCCTAAGCCCTATGGGGTTTATATAGGTGTAAAGATTAGGGTTTTAGTCCTTATCCTTATCTAGTTGCTTGCCCACCAAGCAACCATAAGATAAGTCTTAGAAACCCTTATCCTAGTCGAATTCTAAGGGATTTACACCTCAAATTCGCTCACCATATATATAAGATAATCCTTACCTTATTTTGTAACTATCACATAATTACAATTCAGCCCCTCTAGTTTAATTAATTACACTTGATCACAAAATTAATTCTTAATTAATTATTGACCAATATTAATTAAACAAATATGATTTCTCCTTTAATATATTATTCTTATAACATATTAATAAATCATAATAACCTCTCTCTCTTTATTTATTTCTCCAATCAAGTTGCTTTGGTGAAGGCAACCCAAAAGGACCATGCACCATCGGGTCAAGTACATACCAAAATAGTTATGGACTTAGACACTAATCCAACAGTATAGAACAGTGCACATGGGAGTTTGTCGCTCCGAGGGTTTAGGCTGCTACAGGGTAGAGGTGTTGGTCACGTCAGTAGAAGGTGATTAGTATTCCTCTAGATGTTGTGGGTATGTCATCTTCTATTGCTACTAAATGGATGTTGGGGATACGTATCACGTTGGGGTTATGAATGAGTTTGGATAAGTTAGATCTCGGGTCGGTTTCCTGCTAGTGTTTGGGTTATCAAGGATCATATATGACATCTTGCATGCCGAAAGGTCATCGATGAACCCACAGAGGGACACATCTTGCAGAGTTGGTTCCGCGTGTACTGTTATCATTCCGGATCTTTGTCGGGATTGGTGCAGGAGTATTATTTAGGGGATACCCGGTTAGGAGTAGAGCGATAGTTCTTCAGTGAAGTCAGCGTTCAGTGGTTCTATCATGGTTCAGGTGTGGTCGACAATTGGCTATGGATGAACTTTGGAGTTCAAGGCTTTACCATTGCTAGGACAGGACTAGTAACATGAAGAGGGTAGTGTCAGTTGCGGGTGTTAGATGCATAAGTGATTGGTCATTGGATGTTCAAGAGAATTGTATTTACGAATGAGTTGTGTTCGGTTAGAGTTCGGTGGTGCTGCAAGATTGGAAGTGGGAACGAGGGTTCGTCAGCCAGAATGAAGATTAAGGCCTTCAGTTGACAGCATGGTAGGTGGATTGAGGTGTAAGACTGGACTAGATTTCAAGAGTACTCATCAAGATTTTCGAGTCTGGGCGATCTTAAGGTTTTACCGGTGATTAATCGCTAGCATGGGTAAGCACAGGTTGTCGTCAGTGGGATACTAAAAAGCGAGAAGGATTGGGAATCCCTCAATTCTCGCATGTCGATAAGACTTAGTTGAATCTATGTAGGGGAGAGACTTTTATAAAGTTCTCCAAATGTGAGTTCTGGTTGCGCAGGGTGCGATCTCTTGGGCACATTGTCAACCAGAAGGGTATTCTAGTTGATCCGGCCAAGATAGAGGTCGTGATGCAGTGGGAGATTCTGAGGTCTCCATTTGAGATTTGGAGTTTCCTGGGTCTAGCAGGTTATTGCCAGAGATTTACATGGGACTTCTCCGAGATTGCGGTTCCTTTGACCCGACTGACCAAGAAATCTATGGCCTTTCGCTGGGGGCCTGAGCAACAAGCAGCCTTCGAGACTCTCAGACAGTGGATGTGCGAGACACTGATTCTCACCATGCCAGAGGGTGTAGATGATTTCGTGTTTTACTATGACGCTTTGATCACGGGCATGGGTACGATACTGATACAGTGGGGTCACGTGATAGCAGGTTTCGGGAACCAGGTTAGAGTTCCGATTAGGACTCTAGTTCAGTGATGTGTTAGGTCGAGTGCGTGTTTGACCTGGTTTGGAAAGTATTGTAAGACTACGGGGGTGGCCGTAATATTCACTAGTAGTCAGATAGTGTGGAAAGTGTTGTAAGACTACGGGGGTAGCTGTAGCATTCACTAGTAGTCAGATGGTATGGAAAGTGTTGTAAGACTACGGGCGTAGTTGTAGCATTCACTAGTGGCCAGTTAGTATGGGAAGTGTTGTAAGACTACGGGGGTAAGTGTAGCATTCACTAGTGGTCAGTTAGAATGGGAAGTGTTGTAAGACTATGAGGGTAGCCGTAGCATTCCCTAGCGGTCAGATAGTGATAAAGTGTCATAAGACTGCGGGTAGCCGTAGCATTCACTGGGTTGGTAGATAGCTTGAGCGTGTTGTTCGAACGCGGAAGGAACATTAGTACGCACCAGTTCGGGTGTAGTAATGAAGATATGGCAATCCTCGGATAGGATTTCAGAATTAACCAGATGGATTAGATCTGGTTGAGCCAGTGATAAGACTGTAGGGACGCCACTATAGTTATGAAATCAGGGAAACAATGGATCGTATGAGGCCGTTTGTGATATGAGTCTACCATTGGTAGAGTAGCAATCGCTTTTAGTTTAATTTGATGATGACAGGATTCGACACATGGAATCGATCGGTTGGACCAGGAGGTTGTTAGAGCCACAATGGCATGATAACTAGTCGCATTTAGTTCCAAAGAAGGAGTTTTAGAAAGTCATGTGAGACGACAAAGTGGGAGTCCTTTGGCTCCGCAGCCGGGCGGAAACCCGGTATTTCAAAGGATTGGCGAGCGAATTAAGACCCAGGAGGTCTCGGTAGATGTTGGAAGCAACTATGTAGCATCATACTGCTTCAGGCAGTTAAGTATTCAGACAATTCCAACATTTGGGCAGTGTTAGTATTTACGTTTTAGGTTGCTAGTACAGACGGGATAACAGATTGCTTGGGTTATGCTAAGTGACCTGCGGTGATATTTAGGTCTATAACCTGTTTTGAAGTGGGAACCTCGAGCTATTAGATGTCGAATAGTCAGTTGGGGGATATATGGACTGGATCCAACGATACCTTGGAAAGGACAGGGTATGCCTAGGATGGTTACCATGTTACTAGAGTTGTGGGCAAGTAAGGAATGGTAAGGAATGATTTCGATGACGAAATATAATTTAAGTGGGGGAGAGTTGTAACACCCCGTTTATTTATTAGATAAATAAATAAATTCATGAACGAATAGAAGCCCTAAAATAAATAATTATATATCAATTGATGGTCTCGTAGAGATACTTGTCACAATTTTATAGATTGGGGGTTAAAAGTGTAAAATCCGGATTTAGGTCATAAACATTTAGGAAGTTAGGGGCTCCACTGTAATTATTAGAATTTAAGTTGGAAAGGTTTTGGTAGATGAGTGGCCATTTGGTAACATAAGGAATTCATCGAAAATAATTTGTTGAGGGAGGGGTTGTTTGGAAAATATTGGGACTCAAGTTGTAGGGTTTTTTGGATGGCTAGGGTTAAAAAGGTAATTATTAGTTTTAAATTGAAGAAGATTTCCTTGTCGTCGTTTTCTGTTGCCGTTTAGAAATCGCTACATCCCACCGACACGTCCATAAGCCACCTGCCACTGTGAAATGGTGGCTGGGTTGGTGGTCTCGTGAAGCTGGGTTCATATTAGAGTGTTGGAGGCGTGTGTTTCGATGGTCAGGACTGCAAGAGGGTCCTTTGGCCGGAGTTATAAAGAAAACCCCACTGCCACCACCGTGAGGTTATCCATAAACATCGGTCGCCGCCGGCCACCGCTAGGTCATTGCTTATGTGTGTTTGTATTGGTGTGTGTGTTTGATTATTGCAGTTAGCATTGTAAAATGTATCTAGAAAGAAGGATAATGAAATGAAATTGAAAACCACCACCTTAAGGTGATGGCTGCCACCTCCTGCCACTACCGGCCGTCATGTCGGGTGACGGTGTGCTTGCCTTGTGAATTTGATTCGTTTGGGGTGATTGAAACCCTAATGGGCTCAATGTAGCCTAATGGGCTTAAATAAAACCGTAACGTGGTTAATAATATTCTGGTGGGCTTAAGAGGCCCAATAAAGCCCTAATGGACTAAAAGACCAACAAGTTGATAAATAGACTAGTATTTGGGTTGGAAACCCTAATGAAGATAAAACCCTAATTTTGAGAATTAATCGGGACACACACACGGGAATTATTTAGTAGTTTGAAATATTAAAATAATAATCATTGGCAAAGATTAATCTAAGCAATATTAGACTTAATGGATTAAGTCCTTAGTGGGTTAAGTTCTTAATGGGTTAAGTGAGAAACACTTAACCCTAATCGTCATTTTATGTGAAACCTTAATCTTACTTGGGTTTATTGTTGGGCCTTTCTGTCAAGCCTTGATGATTGGGTTATTAATGGGCCATCCAAAGTCACGTAATTGGACTAGAATAATTAATCGGCTATGAGGTAAGGCCCATATGAGGAGTTGGGCCCAATTTTCCATAGATGGGCCAAGTTTGGGCCTCAATAACTATATGATGTTGGGCCTTAATATAGGACCATGTAAATGCTTGGGCCCAATTTGGAAAATTGGGCCATATGTTGGGCTTTGATTCTTAATTGACTTTGGGCCTTAGGCTTGAATAAGCCAAGCTTGGAGTAATATAGTAATTATCCAAGTATGTATTATGGTTATGTGATGGGGCCCAATTATTAATTGGGTGTTATTTTGGTGTTGACAGTTTGGGAATCTGTCATCCAGCAGTTGGGGTTGAGTTTGCTGGACTTCAGCAGCGTTGGATTGTGTCTCGGGACTTCAAAAGTGTGAGGTGAGTTACCTTTCAGTAGCGGTGGGTCTACGGCCAAAATGTCGTCCCACCAGTAGGAGTTGTATGTTAGATGATTGTCTTTGTGATATCATCTAGGTTTGCTACTACCTGATATGTTATATGCTGGCATGATATGTTATATGTGATAGTAAAAGAGTTCAGTTGTTAGCACTGAAGGGTAGGTCAGACACCCCAGATATGTTTGACAATATGTGATGATATGTTTATATGCTTGCATGATATGTTATATGTGATAGTGGTAGTAGGATGGGAATAGTCCCCAAGATCGGTTGTTAGGACCGAATGGTAGTTCGGACACCCCATATATGTCTGATACTATGTTTATGTTATGATATATGTGATAGTAGCAGTAGGGGTGGAATAGTCCCCGAGGGTCGGTTGTTAGGACCGACGGGTAGGTCAGCACCCCAAAATGGCTTGACATGGATAAGTCAGCACCCCAGAATGGCTTGACACGGCTAGGTCGGCACCCCAGAATGGTCGTACCGGGTAGGTCGGCACCCGAGAATGGCCGTAC
The DNA here is from genome assembly GCF_051521515.1 of Lactuca serriola. Classification (NCBI taxonomy): domain Eukaryota; kingdom Viridiplantae; phylum Streptophyta; class Magnoliopsida; order Asterales; family Asteraceae; genus Lactuca; species Lactuca serriola. Next base: position 121,039,133 of record NC_136415.1, on the reverse strand, counting down.
CGGGTAGGTCGGGCACCCCATAATTGTCCGACAGTATATATGCTATGTTATTGTATGGTATGTGGTAAGATAGGGGAACTCACTAAGCTTCATGCTTACAGTTTTCAGTTTTGGTTTCAGGTACTTCGTTTTCAAAAGAAAGGAGTCGACTCGATCGCAGTGCATCACACTATGTTTTCCGCACAGGAGATCTTTGGGATTATACTCTTATATATTTTTATGATGACATATTTTGATTATTGACGTACTGGTTTTGGCATGATATGTTATTATGGATGTTTTCTTATACTGTTGGTTTTATAATAACTCATTTAAAAATGAAATTTTTGGCCTTGAATTTTGGGATGTTACAAAATTTTTATATCTTCTTCAATTCGTTACAAAGACAACGAAATCCAACCCTTAGCTTTTCATTGAGAATGCTTCGTTGACAATTAACAAATCGTTTATGGTTCATAATAACGAAGCATGAATCCACTGCCCTTTGACAACCAATCAAACTTGCAACCATCAACATCGATACCCATAACGAATCCTTCAACATCAACCCATACTTACGAAATCATATCCGTGACTCCAACACTTCAAAGTTTTGTTCGTCCCAGAGTTCTTCCCAATTTCATCAATTCTTCGCTTTCCATCTAAATGCCATCGACAACCCAAAATTCAACGAACAATAATGCTTAGTAACGAACTTCGACATCAGATCGTAACCTTCGTTATCTAATCCTTCAAATTTTCATCAATATTCAAAACGACGTTCCCCATTCGATTGCAAATTATATTCGACTGTGAAACCCAAGACTTCACTTTAATCAAATCGACATCGCATTATGAGTATAGTCATTGAACTTTATCCATTGAATCATTTCTTTTTACAAAACGAATTCAACTTCAAAACATTCGATTTTCAAATTTCGTTCTAGATGAAAACAAGAACAAAATTGCATTCCTCACAGTGTTCGTCATCAAGAACACACTCCCAACCAATTCCAAAATTAAACCCAAACTAAACCCAATTTCGACATTCACATCCTCTGTTCAACTTGTATCAACTGATTTCAACTTCCAATTCAACGAATCAAACATTAGAAATCGAGTTTGACTTTTTCTAAATTTGACTTTTCGAAATGAAAGTGAAACAAACATGAAATTTTTTTAAAATAAAACCTCAATTTAAAGTTCAATACATATTGACTGAAGGAAAACGGGCAACAAGATGCGCCGCTAGCCCTTTCTGGATGGCAAAACCAATTCTTTTGAAAACAACATTTGTGGACCTAGGAGATATGACATTAGAATGCATGACCCATTGGACTCTATTGAGGAGTTTCACCGCCTCTGGTGCAAGAAACCCAAATGTATCGAATGCAAAAGGTACAAAGACATGTTGATTTTCTATACATGCATTCTTGTGCTTTACCACTTTGCACGCAACGACTTTCAAAGCGGCATGCCCTACTGTGAAACCCCCGCTCCCCAAACCAACGAGAGGAGAAACCCCAATAAGATCCACGCACGCATGCTTCCCTCCTGTCCATCCAAAGAGCAAAATGTCAGCCAGTCTAAGTGTGGACCTTCCATCCTGCGCGTCCGTCAAAAATTTCATTGGCGCTTCTTTTTTCACAAAAATACCAGCACGCCGACAAACATTAAAGAGAACATCCTGAACCACATCATGTCTGTACTTGAAACTAGGGAGCTCTCTACAATGAACCGCGTGTTCCCCAAAGGTATCCAAACATGCCTTGTGGCAAACTGGGCATATCTCGTCAATTGGGAATATGTGAATCATGAGGCGGTAACGAAGGATAGTTCGGTACTCCATAGGAGACATATGATGGCCAAGACCATCAATAGGGACAGTTAACAGAAAATCCTAAGCATGAGGTGAACTGTGACAACCCGAAAATATTTATTATTTTGCCTTGTAAAGCTCAGCCAGTCAACTCAACTGAGTGTCAGACTCATTTCTGCTATATTTTAGCCTTATTTAGAGTCCGTTTGAAGGTTCAAAGCTCCGTACATTCAAGCATTGACCATAGGAATGAATCGCGTACACTTCTTGCACCAAAATCGAGCCTTACACTCCAACATAAGGAGTATACGGTCGCACACCCCTCTCCTGGCAGCCCACTCAAGTGTATAAGTATAGAACTCAGCCTTCTTTCATCCCTTTTCACCCTCCCAAGTCTAGAACTCGATTTCTCTTTCAACTAGCATCCGATTTTCAGCCTAGATCTTCAAGAATGTAAGTGTTCTTCCCTTGATTTTTTGTTAATCTTCTTAAACTAGTTACATCCTTTGATTTCATCCATTTGAAATCATGTTATGGCTAGATCTTCAAATCTTCATCCATTTCACCAAGAACACCAAGAACACCAAGAACACACACTTGTTCTTGGTGATTTTAAGCCTTCTTAAGCCTCTAGATCGTAAGTACTCTTTCCCTTTGCTTGAATCTTGCTTAGAAAACTTGATTTAGTTTTAGAAAATTCCCATAACTCATAATCATTTGGTGTGTGTGGCTGCACAAACAGGTGTGGCAGTACACCCCTTTGTTTAGTGCTTAAGGACCTCCAAAGTGCCTTTCTAGCTTCACCACTTGTGGAACAATCGTCCCACAAGCCTCCCTACCTTTGGAAAACACTTTTGTGCACTCATTACCATTAGTGTGCGGCCGCACACTCCTCAAAGTGACCGTACACTCCCTTTTAGTGAATCACATGTGATTCCAACACTTGGTCAAAGTGTTTCCTAGTCCCGTGAGGTGTTTTCTTGCATAATGTTGCTTCTAAACACTATATTTATGTCAATATATGCCATTATATGTCATATACGACTCGTTAGGTCTTGGAACTTCATTCGTGGAACTTCTCATCCTTACACGTGTATTCATTTGAATCACCCACGTCAGGTGAGTTCATACCCTGTAATGAATCTTTTAACTATTTTAAATGCTTTTAAGGGGGGCGGATACAAGTTGAACACAATGATAATTGTGTAAATGTTTGCTATATACATCTTTCAAAAGATTGCTTATGTCCTTTATAAGTGATCAAAACATTTCAAAAACTCCTTTTAAGCTATGTTTCTTATAGTTTAACAAAACTCCGTTTTTAAAGTACAAGCATAACTTAGTAGTAAAAAGAGTCTTTTCAATAGCAGTTCAAGTAAAACATTAGTAAACTATAATAGGTATAATTTAGGAAGATACTACTCATTACTTCTAGTACAATGAAGCATACAAAGAGTCAGTTCATACATGCGTCAGAACATACTATATGAGAAACAAAGAGAACATACTACATACTAGACAGAGAGAACATACATTACACTAATACATACAATACATATACAAGTATACAATAACATAAATGTGAACCACTGTTTCAAGGCATGGCATCACCTGTCATGGCTCGATTTGTATCCAGAGTCTCCTGGAGGGAGAGCGTGAATTTGTGTATAGATCTATACTGGATTGACTATCCTACACCTTGTTATTCACTACAGTGGGACTTGCAAGTCTACGGTGCCAAGTGTCATTTCTTCCGACGTCTTTCAAACGTCATGTTATTAGTAGATAGTATGGTGCAATTATTTCACATTATACCTTAAATAACAATTGGTTTAAGGTAGTAAGTACAACAGTAGTTACTATAATACAACACCACAATACTTTATTATTTCCCCATTGCATACACATTGTGATCTTCTCACATAAAGGGTAATGTAAAAACTATAATTTTGGTTAATGATAGTCACATTTGGGAAAATACACAACTTGTAAGTCAAATGCAATCTATTTTCGAGTTAAGATAGTTATAAACTAGGGAAAGCTTACATTTTTACAAACATACATAACATTTGATGCCTTTGTAGAAGGGTACGTTTAGTAGAAAGGGACCATAATGCTAACCTTATGATTCCTTAATGTATAGATCAAAGGATATATATATATATATATATATATATCAATAGGATCCGATAGATGATAGGATGTGTGTTCTCTGCTTCACTTCCTGCTCTTTGTTTGGTTGTGGGCTTGGAACGGATTCACCCAGTCTGTTATCTATTCGATTCTAGATATATATGTTTCGTATACATTAAGTCATCATAAGGGTACCAGGTATGGGTCAAGTCATAGGACACAAAGTCAATGCATAGTTTTCTAGTACAAAACATACTTTTCAAATCAGAACTTTTGGTATACAAAACTAGAAACTTACCAGTAAAGGGTTTAGTCCATTTTATTAAACCAGTATAAACTTAAAGGACCTTAGGTGATTAACTCTATAATAACTTAGTTTATATATCATGGTTATATATCATTAATACCTAACAGGTAGTTGGATGTGTGCTTTCCGCCTTACTTCCTGTTCCTTGTTTGGTTGTGGGCTTAGGGCAGATTCATACAATTAACTATCTATTCAAGATTAGATTATATATAGCCAATATAAACTAACTGATTATAAAAGTAATCACTGTGGTCACCATTTTATTATAAGAAATAAGGGTTTTCTTAAAGAATCTTTTCATTAAATAATAAGGAACTATTACAATTAACTCCATGAGTAACAAGTGAATACACCAGGGTTATATACCACAATGATCAAACAAACAATGGGATGTGTGTTTTTTGCCTTAGGGCAGATGCGCACAATCGATTGTTTGTTTACTCTGAGTCTTATATAACTTGTATCCATTTAGTACTCATAGAAAGGATTGTAGATTCATTTTTACTTATCTTTCATTAAAGTAGGAAATATAGGATTTTCTAGAGGAACAGGCGAACTTTTCTAAACAGAACTTACAACTTACTACATTTTACAACAATTTTCTACAACTTACTTACATCACTAAAATCTTATGAACTCACCAGCTTAATTGTTGATCAACTCTTTCAAAATAACATGTATTCCCAGGAGACTAGTAGACAGGTACTCGTGTTGGGAACTCAGAAGATGGAGCATAATAGCTTCAAGTCTTGTTTTGTTATTTGATAATGTATTCTATGTTTTGTGAACATACACATTGTAAACACCTTCTTTCTAATGAAATGGTTGTTCATTACCTTGCTTACTATGATGCATGTCTTGTGATACTAAACATGACGTCCTCCACCCTCGAACGTTTCCGCCGTTCCGGTTTTGGGGTGTGACATGCGCGCAAACACTCAAATACTGCTTTCTATCTGATAGTCATGTCAAAGTCGACTTCCATATCTTGGACGATTTTTCTAAAAAGGGCACACACCAAAGCTTTTTGGGATTTAGGGGGGTGTCCTTATTAGTGAAACCGCTACAATCACATCCCGGAATCGTATCGCGAAGACAAGTCATAGCACATAGGTAATCCGAGCCCATACCACATACGCCACTGTCACGTAAGATGTGGTCTTGTAATGCCCAAGATTAGGCCCTAGAGGCTACAAATGCGTAAGAGGAAACCTCGTATGCCGAGTACAAACCCAAACCACTGAAACGAATAGGTAAGGAGGTCAGGCGCCACTGGATGTCTCCAAAGAAGGGGCCTCCACATACCACCATATCTTTGATAGACCTGCGCAATCCTTTGTCAAAGAACAAAGCTGCCTCTTCTATGTGTACCGGATGACACGTCCTTAAACCAAAGAAAAGTTTTGCAATGGCCATACATGATCGAAGCAAAAGTAGCTCACTCTGCGGGTCACATAGTTGTGGAAGAAGGCCCATCAAATCAACAACATTGACCGCTCTCTTCATGGTCAGCCCGCTTATAAACTCTGGGTCTTTGCTAACATCCCCCCCAAGGAGCTTCACCCCCAAAGAAGGTCTCCCTATATCCGTTGGGAATAAATCGGCACGAAGCTTCCTACCATCACAGGAGGGCCAAAAAATCTCTGTTTTCTTGATGTTCAACTCAAGACCCAAGTCGGGACCATGCAATCGAATAATGTTCAACACCCTAGCCACCTCCTCTGAATCCCCAATGACAGTCCCATCATCTAGATACCAAGCATGGAGAAGGAGCTTACAATTGCCTCTAATCTTGTTCACAAGCGGGTGCAAAACGAGAGCAAAAAGAAGAGGGCCCAAAGGGTCACCTTGCTGCACCCCAGTGGCAGACCATATATGTTGGTCTCCGATATAAAGTCTCGCTGCTTGCCCGCACACGAAATTCACCCACAAAGAAATGGAAGGGCACATCTTCTTAACCTCGTGGAGCAATGTTGATCGATCCACCAGGTTAAAGGCATTCGAGAAATCCACAGTCAGCATTACAAGAGACCCATCAGTATGGTGTTCACTCAACACCCTAATGGCAATGTGTAACACAGCCTCAGCACCACCGGATACACCAAGCTCGAACTAAAAATCATTAATACTTGGCCATTTCTTTACCCACGCCTTTCATGGCAACCTTGGAAACCAGACGTCTCCATATAGTGCCTACTGCAATCGGAAGGATCCCGTTGTCAGGTTTAAGTAAAGGCGTGAGAGGAGCGGACACAACAAACACTGCCAAAATGGTTGGACATCTTCCCGCTAACCATAAATTAACCACTGAAGTGATAGCATGTATGAGATCCGTGGAAATAGCAGACCCTTCTCCACAAAGGGCATCTAGTAAGTGTTGAGCCCTCAAGCCATTTCTTCCACAAGAAGTTCCTTTAGGGAAGGATTTGATGCAACCAAATACACAGTCAAAGTCTGTTACAAGGGGAGGTTCAGAGATTATGGGGTCGGCATGGATGGGGGTTGTAACGACCCAATTTTTACCAAGAATTTTTTTTCATTTTTAATTAATCAAACACATCCCATAATCCATAAGTTTCCAAACCATTTGTTTTCCAATTCACAATTATTACAAATTCATTGTACTTTTTGAAAACATCAAAGAGTCCCAAACACACAAAAAGAGAGGTAGAGTGCACGCCACGCCATCACGCCTTGCCTTTGCCCTTAGGCTTTGAAGTACCTGAAATAATTAACAACCTGTAAGCGAACTGCTTAGTGAGTTTCCCAAAGCATACCACACACACACACACAAACCACATATCATATATCTTGTTAGCTATAAAAGCTACACCCATATCACGTAAGCCATACATACATGAAACCTGTGGGAATCCCATGGGTTACCCCACATGGTCTTTACCTAGGACTGCCATGGGCTCCCCCACATGGCCTTACATCCAATGACATGGGCTACCCCACATGGTCTTCACCTAGGACTGCCATGGGCTACCCCACATAGTCTTACATCCAATGCCACGGGCTTCCCCCGGGGTCTTCATACAAACATGCAATCACATAACAAAACACAGGATGTCTAACACATATATCATAATCACATAATGGGCCGGCCTTGGTGTCTTAGACCCATAGGTATGGTGAGAAGACTCACCTGTCATGAATGTTGAACTGACACTTGCGACCAAATATACCCCACGGGCTGCTCCACTCAACTGCCTAAAAAGTGTCATACAATATCTAGTCATTTCCCCAAAGTCCATCCTGGTCAACTACAGCTAGGATCAAGTCAACAGTCCATGTTGAACCTAACTCGCCGAGTACAACTAGTGACTCGCCGAGTTTCCCGGGATAACATCTACTCGCCGAGTCATTGAGGTGACTCGTCGAGTTCATACGGCATTGATTGATAATCTAAGGTCATTCGTCGATTTTCCTTGCTTGACACTCGACACGTCTATGAACATCCAACAATTGGGGAAATCTTACTCGACTCGTCGAGTTGTTCCTTTAACTCATCGAGTTCTAGGTAATCTTCATCCGACTCGCCGAGTTGTTCATCCAACTTGTCGAGTCCAGAGCAATATTCATCGGGCTCGCCGAGTTGTTCATCCAACTCGTCGAGTCCATGCCTGCCTTCATATGACTCGCAGAGTCGCCCCCTGCGACTCGCCAAGTCCTATCAGATCTCAAGCCATATAGACTCTTTTGAGCCATGCAATGCTTCCAAACTACAGATCTAGGCTCCTGAGGCATGCTTTCCACGTAAAGTTGCAAACTTTACGTGCATGCAAGGCTTTAAGGCCCTAAAATAGCAAAACTAAGCTTGGAATGAAGTCATACACTTGAGGGGAGGCGCATGCTAAGCTCAACTGATAACTTTATGCATCTCAAGGCCAAAAGGAGTCCAGATCTGAAGTTACAACTTCAGATCTTGGCTTAAACACAAAAGCCCTTTCTTAGAATCCATGCATAAGAGGGTTTTGGGTGGAAATGAGCCAAGGAACAGCTTAATACCTTCAGAAAGTGCTCCATAGAAGTAGATCTTGAATCCCCACGAGCCCTTTGCTTCCTCTAGCTTGTTTCCTTAAGTGCTTCCTTCACCAAGTCCCTCATTCAAGCTTAAAATCACCAAGAAGCACTCTCACACTCGAATCAGGGTTTTGGGAGGTAAAGAGCTGTAAAGGGGAGGCTTGGGGAGGCTAATGACCCTTTAAATAGGGTGCAAGGCCCCGAAATCTAGGGTTTCATCTGCCAGCATCTACTCGTCGAGTCCCATAATGAACTTGGCAAGTAGGTCATTAAACTTCGCGGACAAACCCGCTACTACTCGACGAGTAGGGAGGCCAACTCGCCGAGTAGGTTCTCAAAACCCAAACCAAAATATCATTATTAATACCTAAGGATCAGGGTGTTACAGGGGTGGCCTGAAAGGGTGTTTGTCCTCTAATGCTTTAATAGTATCACCATTATATGGTGCAACACCCGATGAGCATAACTGTAACGACGTAAATTTTCAAAACAATTTTTCACTTTTCGAATAGCATAAATATCATTTAACATTCTCAAATATCATGTTCAACAATTGTCATCAAAATAAAACATATCCCAAGATCACAAATAAAATCCTCTGTATGTTTGTACGGATCATGCCGGCGCCTTCCCGCAATCGTCACTAGTACCTAAAACACATAACACATAACACTGTAAGCATAAATGTTTAGTGCGTTCCCCAAAATACCACATACAACACATATTAGCCACTCGAGGCTATAACTCTGTTTGACCCTCTGGTCAATGTGTCTTAGTGGGACCCTCCAGTCCCATAACTCTATGGACCCTCTGGTCCTAACTCTGTGGACCTTCCGGTCCTAACTCTGTAAACTCTGAATCATACATAGCACAAATCTCATAGAAATCACATGATATAAATGGCATACAAGATACTTTGTCACATAACTTTAATTACCACTCTGGCAAAGTATAGTGAGAAGACTCACCTCGGGTAGCTCGTATAATCTCGCACACGAGCTACCCGAGGTGAGTCTTGAAATGGTGGCTAAGGATAAGGCCATAACATTCCTTTTATAGTGCACAAGTCTCATTTAGGGTTTTGAGTCTGGGCCCGCTACGCCCAGCGTACCGGGTGGAGTCTGCGTCCATTGTAAGCGCATGAGTACGCGCAGCGTACTCTATAGTACTTCCAGCGTACTCAATGGCACAATTCCTTTAGGGGCTAAACTTGGCAACTTGGAAAGGAAAAAGGGGTTAAATAGATATATCTGGATTTCGGGATGTTATAGTAACACTTTCACTGCTGCGGTAAAATGACCATCTGCAACCTTAGGGAGACACTATCTGATGTTGGTGTTACTTGATGTAGACTCCTTCTGAAGGATGCCTCCACCCTGTCTCATAGCTCCGACCTCGGGATTGTCTAGCATATTTTGAACTAACTTGGTGATACCACCCTCTTTCCCCCATGTATCCAAGGACTTCAGGATGGAGCTTTGCTGTAAGGATTTTCTATTCCTAGACTTACATTCTTGTCTATTTTTGGGTCTAAACACCTGCAGTGTGCAGCGAGGAAGAAGTAACAAACATATCCATGCCTCAATCGAGCCAAGTTGGGCAATCACCTTATAAAGAGCAGTTTTCAAAGCCTGAGAAAAAACAAGACGACAACTATGAGGATACTCTTGACAATAGTGATAGGCTCTTTAAAAACACGATCAAGGAGCGCAACATCAAAAACCAAACCTCCAAGAGCATTTGTCACCGACTCTTGGTGTGCACATGAAGCCTCCAAACTAAGCAAACTACATTATCTTGAACAATAAGGCTGCAACACGAGAAAAACTGATTTGGGCATTTTATCAAACACTTGTAGGCAACAAAAATAGCTTCTTAGAATTTCATTTTCTTCCTTCTAAACATCAGCCCAAAATCTCTAATTTAATGAAGATAATTGTCAAAGCATGCCTTACTTATTCCCACCAACAATTCACTGGTATCAAATTTTAATCACAATCGCTTTTCTTGTAATCGCCGTGTTGAAGTTGGAAATCAATTTTGGGTCTCGTAATTGGTTCAGACTTGTAATCTGATGATTCATGCTTGTGTGTGCCTTAAACTGAAATCAGCATAAAAATGAGCAGAAAGATGAGATGGATGGATTTGATGATTCGAAGATGTTCGAAAGAAACAGAGCTTCACAATTGGAACCCCTGGTCAACGCTCCATGTCAACTGTACTTCATATGGTGGGGAAATTGAAATTGGAAGAGACTCATATCAGATTGTTGGCAAGTATGTGTCTGATGAAGCTTTGGTCTCGATCCGTAATGCAACATTTGAAAGACATCAAAATCGTTGCTTCCCGGTTTTTTCCAAACTTGATTTCTCCGCTTCCTTGTTCCGTTTTATCGAATCAGATGAAAGAATCTACTTTCAAACGTGTTGAACCCTTCTTGTTGGTCAAGGAAACCCTAATTCTTTCCAAATATAAGGTTTATCTTGAAGCAAAATTGTTAGATTTTTGCCCCAGAAGGAAATTTATAAGCCGCAGCTGCAGTTCAATTATTTGTCACGATCAACAACCGATTTCTTGAGGTACGAACTCTTTCTTTCATATTTTGACATTGCTCTCGTTTTCTGCCTCTGTTTATATGCGTTAATCAGATCAAAACATGATTTGCCAACTATTCTTCATCACAATCATGTTTTCTTTGTACAAGTTTATCAAAATCAAAAATCAATTTGACTGATTTCTTCACTTGAACTTGTATGAAATTGATTTCCTCGTTTTACAGATTACATGAAATTGAAACTCATTTTCAGATTAGTATTGAACATCGATTGAAAGAGAAGAAAAGAAAATAGAAAATGAGATGAAAAACTCAAGAACAACTCATCACGATGATATATGATCCGACCGTACAAGTCAAACAGCCATTGACGATTTGACAGATTAAAAGATTAGTGGACTCTCACACAAAAAGAAATGATAACTGGATCGGATTTGAGATAATGGGCTCAATCATATTATGAATAGTAACGGGTTCATTCTTTTGGATCAAAAACAAACAAAATATTGGCCTTAAATGATCATCGTGAACAGTAATAGATTCATTTTTATGAAATGGATTTCGAAATCAGATGAACAATAAATGGATTTGGATATTGAAATAGATTTCAAATGATTTTGAATTTGGTTTTGAATTTCTAAGAAGTCCAAAAAATCAAAGAAGGATGCAACAACTACTCCTAAAAAACCTGTTCAGGAGCCAAAGAATTAGAAGTCACCAAAGAAACAGACGAAGTCACAAGAACAAGTTTCGACTGTTTTGATTGAGCCGATAGAGCCTGTTATTGATGAACACGCAAAGGAAACCATTCCATCAAAATCTGGTGTCTTTCGAAGAATTAAGAAGTCTAGTGGTTCACGAAAGTCTACAGATGGATCTTTTAGGTTTTCTCCTACCATGCTTCGTAAACCACATCTTAATCACCAAGGGTATTCGTGAGGTTCCAGCTCCTGTTTCTCCTTCATCAAAGAAACGAAGAGCTGAAGATGTGGCCAAACATATTTCCAAGAAGAAGATAAAGAAACGAAAGTTGGTTCTTCAAGAGGAATCGTCCGAATGTGAGAAAATTCCTGAAACACCTGAAGCTAATATTTCCATACCAACATCGATTCCTGAGAAGACTGAGGTCACATGTCACACCCCCGAACCTGGACGGCGGAAATGTCTGGGGGCGGATGATTTCGTGTACAGTATCATAACAATTGAATATAAATGAAGCATAGCAACCAAACAACATACATTAGAAATACACACTTACATAGTTTACATATTGAATCTTGTTCATCAGTTACACAAAAGTAAGAAAGTAAAATTTCTTGAAATCGCACCACTTGATCTTATAGTTGAACTTATTACCTGCTACTGGAATTCCTGAAAATACAAGTCGTTTTGAAAAGCGTCAACTAAAAAGTTCGTGAGTTCATAAGCAGTTTTGAATAAAAATGGTTTTTGTACTTGTTTAGAATCGTTTTCAAAGTGCTTTCAAAAATATCCGATACTTTCTAAAAAGAAATGGTTTGAAATATTTGTGTCCGATCTTATATTAATGCATGTGTGTTAATGGTTACAAAAATAGAAAGAGAATGATTTCTATACAACCCGATGTTTTCTGTAAAAGAAAATGTTGAGATCTCAACCCCGGTGGTTGAGTACCGATGCTTATAGATTGTCATTTTATCAAAAAGAAGGTTTCCTGTTTTATCTCAAAAAGAAAATAGAATGTTTTCCTGTAAATCTTATAACGTTAATTCCTCTAAGCGAGTCGCTATAACCATACATAATAATGACAATTTCGCCTGTCTTTGCGTCTTTGGGATGCTGCAGGAATAGAATAAGGTTTTTGTCACCCTAGACTGGCCTAGTCTAACTGTAGCGAACAGCTCAGGAATGGGGTGTCAACCCTCATATAGATCTATACACAAACTCCCGCTTCCCTTCAGGAAACTCTGATTATAACTACAGGCTACGATTGTACACTCAAAGGTGCCAACCGATAGGTCTCACTAGATCCTTAATCGAAAATTTACACAGAAAAGAAAGAAGAACACATATAAAACTCATTCCTAGGCCCAATAAACATGTAAGTGGACCACTAAGGCCCACTATACGTATCTATTATTTTCAGGCACAAAAGGAATGTGAATGTCTACCCTGAGCCCGATATACATGTAAAAGGACACTAAGGCCCACTAAACATGTATACTATTTCCAAGCCCAGTAAGGATAAGAAAATCGTTTTTAACCCGTTTGTTATTGTTCTGTTTATTTTAGCTCGATTATTTACAAAATTGATATAGAAAGCGCATTCTTTGTAAAAATGATGTTCTTGGCCCAATAAGCCACAAAGTTTTCAATTAAGGCCCAATTATAGTAAAAATAACACTTTAGTCTCTATTTTGTCAAAACTTGTGTTGATGACTAGTTTGTGGTAAAAGTAACATTTTAAACTCATTTTTGTTAAAATATCATTTTTGGCTTGATTTTTGTGGAAATACACATTTTTCTGGTTTTAGGCTTTTCCGACCTAGTTTTTGGAAAATTTGTAGAAAAATCATCATAAGTTGAAATTTGGATCCGTAAATTCTGAAATTTTGGAAATTATGTCTACTTTGTTCACAATTTCTCTCATAATTTTTAATGGCCTCTAACAAGTGTTAAATTGCTCACCTTCAGAGGTTGGTCCGAAATTATTTGAAATCTGATAGGCAGTTTTGTAAAATTCGCAAAAAGTTGTAGAAAAATCGTATGAAAACGTGAGAGTAGTCATTTTAAAGGTAATAACATGAAGTTTTTGCATGTAAAACAGTTTTGTAAAATATTCTCATTAAGTTGGTCAAAACAGTCCGAGATTGGATTAAAACTTTTCTGTCAATGGCTGATTTTTTAGTTTAAGTTATCTAAGTTTGTTCACAACACTTGTTTTTGCTATTTTAAGTGGATAAATCCCAGATCTACAAGTTTACAAGTATTATATGTGAGGACACATACTTATCTCAAGGTTTATATGAAGATCCAAGTGATAAACTTCATTTTCAAGTAAAGATCTAAAAGTTAAACACATAAACCTGCATATATACATAGATCTAACACAAAAGCACTTATATTCTCCCCCAAAAACATTATAAAACCGAAAACAAGGGGGTATGAACTCACCTTGGGGTTTTCAAGAGGTAGAAGAAGATGAAGAAGAAACTTTGAACCTAGCTTGAGTTCTTGATGAGATTTGTGTTGTTTTGGTGTTCTAAGATCATAATCACGAAAATGAAGTTGTAAGAGGAAAGATCTTTGCATAGACTTGAAATAGAACCTCTAGAGATGAAAGTAGACTTACCAAAAAGTCTAGAACTCCATTTTGATGATGATGAACTCGAAATTTTTGAAGAATGATGGAGGATGTTCTTGAGACTTAGAGAGGAAAATGTTTGAAATATGTTGGAGTGGTGGTGGGTTTGTGGCCGAGAATGGAAGAGGGAGGGGAAGAAAGGGGTTGATAGGATGGTGCATGGATACATGGAGGATAAAGTTGAGGTGGAAAGCATAGATTAATTCATATTTTCTTCTTTTCTTTTTTTTTTTTTTTAAATGGGCTAACCAGCCCAATAAGGATCTTTGGCCCAAAAGAGTAAAAGAAATGGGTTTTCAGTCCAATAAGGATTCTCAGTCCACTTATAATTCTATGAAGGATTCTTGGCTCATTAAAGCTTAGGAAAGGGTTTTTGGTTCAAAGGGCCCAAAAATAATAATTATCGGCCCAACTAAGGTCCTAGTATATGTTTTCGGCCTAAAAGGCCCAATAAGAATGTCTTATGGCCCAAAAGAACTAAGTTGAGGGCTTATTGGATCGAGTTTTGGGCTTATACAAGGAGATTATATTGTTTTAGGAATTCGCATCTTGACCTAATTTTGCTGGTTGTGACATCACACCACTCGAAGTTTCGTTAACCAAGTCAGTTCCTGAGGAGGTTCGAACTTCAGACATCACTACACACGCATCTAATATGGATGTAAATGTCACTATGGGTGAAGGAGATTCAACTAAAGAAATTCTTGTTACAACTCAAGGTATTCCTGAACCTTCTGTAATGGATACTTGTGTTTCATTACCTCCTTTTCTCATTCCTGTTTCAACCACTACCAATTCACCCACTTTTGCAACCATTCTCAATCAACCATTCACTACTTTGTTCTCATCTCAATCAACTGTTCCACCCAAATCTACTGAGGACACTGATAATGAAGAAGGAGGATTTGGAGGTACATTTGAAGAGTTGGAATTTGATGAAGAAGAAACTTTTCCAGATCATATGTTAATGACGATGAAGTAGTTCAAGATTCTGAATAAAAAGATGAATTCAATTATTCAGTCTCAAGCTGACATGGGGGGAAGTCAATATGTCTCACGTTTCGAAATTGATATTATGATGAAAGCATTCGAAGCCAGGATGGTTAGCAAAGTTTCTGGAATGATTCGAGACTCGGAGTCTAGAATCTTGGAGAAGGTGGACCATAATGATCAGAACAATGAGTTAGCCAATGTGTCTCACATCGTAATCCCAATATGGCTCACCTAAACATCCCCTAAACTTAGCTCTCGGTATGCAAAATGGCATATGAAGGTTCTCAAAACAAGATGTTTAGACCATCATGAAGAAAATATAGTCACGGGCGAAGACTTAGATACACCCACATAGCATATCACACATAAATATGCAATCATAAATTTAATTAATAAAAACATGAAGGAAAATAATGCAATACACACCTGCAACATCAATGAATGGAACTCGGATTCCCTCGATCTCTGACTGCAATGCTCGACTTCTCATCACAGGAACCTCCACCATACCATCACGTCCACCAGTAATCATCATAGTGGCTGGAGCAGGTGCCCTTACTGCTCGTCTCATCAGCTCTAGACAGTTGGCTTTATTGTTGCCCACTTGGTTGTAGTGAAAACATAACGGGCTTGTCCCCTGAGGACAATCTCTGCTGACATGACCAACCCTACCACACTTGTAGCAACCCATACCCCTAGAATGACAAACCCCATCATGCTTATTTCCGCACGTGCTGCACTGACCCCATCCATGTTGGCCTCTCAATCGATGGTCTGAAGTCTTGGGTCTCTTCATAAGACCCACAGCTGCCTACACCTACTTTGGCTTCCTCTTCCCCATGTGCTCCAAATCGATCTCCTATTCTCGGGCTCTAGTAATCATATCATTCAGGTTCTTGCACCCTTACATACTTACAAACTCCCTGATATCAACCCTCAGCATGTCATGATACCTTACTTTCTTCATCTCCTCATCTGTTGCATACTGGGGAACCAACAAATCCTTCTCCTGGAACTTAGCAGTGATCTCTACCACAGTCTCAGTAGTCTGAAGAAGGTCCTGAAACTCCTTTTCCAACTGCCGCACCTCAATAGTTGGTGCAAACTCAGCCCTAAACCGGGTCACAAACTCATCCTAAGTCATTATCTCCAGGGCTTCGCCTCCTAATGTGAAGTCTACCTCCTCCCACCAATCTCGAGCTCCGTCCTTCAAAAGACAGGAGGCAAATCTGACCTTCGACCCCTTAGGGCAGAAACTCGTCTGAAAAGTGTTTGCCATGTCTGCCAACCACCTCCTACTAGCAATGGGGTCTTTCTCCCCAAAGAACTCGGCAGCTCCACAAGCACTGAACTCATGGAAGGAAAGAGTGCGAGCTCCAACAATACCCAAAATCTCAGTATGGAACGTGCCCATACGCTCATCCAAAATCTCTATAATCCCCTCCTTAACCGTACCAAAGATCATACGAGTATGTCCCAAAATACAGTGGGTGATCTCCAATGAGATAAACTCCCGCATCCGCTCATCAATCGGCTCAGCTCCTGCACCTGATCCTAAACCAGAACCTGAACCTCCTTCCTGTGTGCTTATCACCATTCTTAAAAAAAATCATGGAAATGATCAGGACATAACCACGAATCCTCATTCCATCGGCTTCCTAGATTCTCCGTGACTCTCCATGATTCGAGTATGGATCTTATGATTTCAGTAGTACATGCCCAATACTACCTTCCATACATATCCATACTTTCCTCAAGAATCATCATGTATCCTTAAGCCACCTACTCAAACTGATACACCAAATACTCACTACACAACGCAACCAACTCACTAAAAGCACTTCCTAGACCCTCCTAGGTTTCCAACCTCACCGTGCCATCAGCTGCTGAAGAACTCCCCATAATGTTAGCTAATCATCTCATGAATACAATCACATGCAACAAAGCTTAGATAATCCTTCAAGTAAAAGAATCATCCCTACAACGGTTAGACTTAAACAACAACTACGTAATAGAGTCAAATCCATCACTCTGATATTATTCAACCTTTATCACATGTGAATTAACATATTCACTTAATAGCCAACTCACATCACTTAAGAGTTCCACAAAGCACAACGCAAGCAGCATTCGTGCAGTAGCACTCCAATCCATAAAATAACCAAAGAACATTCAAACTCACATACTACATTTCATGCTAGGAACTTCCACTCTTATTGTCAGTTGCCTTATGCATGTAAATTATATACAATACAATATCAAATAGATTGTCGAATAAAAGACTCTACCTTAGGACCACAACCAAACGAGGAATAGGAAATAAGGCCAAACCAATCATTCTAGGGCTATATGATCCTAGTCGTATACAAATTTTAAAGCATACACTTAGCAATTACTGATACCAATACATATACCTAATCTAGGATAGCATCCAATGCTTCCTAAGCTACAAGGCATCACATATCAGGTCAATCTTTCATGCAATTCATGAAAGTATCCCTAGCCTTATCCTAGCATGTAAGCATTCATATCATATAACATATTAACATGTATGGATATTTTGGGAATCACCTACTTGAGCTCGGCTGATTGCATGCACCACCCCTATTTTTATTGGAAAAAAACATTTATTGTATGAAAATTTTACCAAACCCTCAGTTTGAGTTCAGACACACCCAAGAGTATGCCCGAATCCCTCAAACCAAGGCTCTGATACCAACTTGTAACGTCCCAAAAATTATGAGGTAAAATTTCATTTTTAATTCAACCAAAACACTAATTATCTTTTAGTTAAACATCTATTATCCTTTTAATAAATATTCAAAACTACTTTATAAGAAAATAGTTATTAGAATACAATCCAAAAATCATCATAATAAAGAAACATGGGTGGATGCAGTACAGTCATGTCGAGCGCTTCCCTTTTGAACCAGAAGTACTTGAAACCATAAACAATAATCCGTAAGCACAAAGCTTAGTGATTTCCCCAAAATACCACATATCGTACATATAATAGACATTGCTATGTGCCAACCACAGTCTTGCCATTATGCCACGATCTGTATCATGGTCTTTCCTTGCCAAGCCATGGGCCAAAACCCTAGGTTTTACAGACAAGTGTCGGGAGCCACCTCCTGGTCTTCCATGCAAGTATGACAAAGACAACTAGCATACTATATATATATATATATATATATATATATATATGTATGTATGTATGTATATATATACATACATACATTATCTACCTATTTGCCAGGGTCTGATCCCTAGTCTTGCTTACAGTATGTTGGGAGCCACCTCCTGGTCTTTCATACAAGTGCCAAGGGTCACCCCTTGGTCTTCCTATATAACATAAACTAATGGGCTAACATTGGTTCCTTAGACCCATAGTATAGTGCGGAGACTCACCTCAAGTTGTTGAATAACACAAACAAAAGATCGGAATGTTGATCCGGAAAATCCTCGCGTTAACAACTTCAAATAGGACCAAATAAATAATTGGTCCTCAACCCATAGCTAGAAACCTAGTCCGTTGGCCCAATACTCAGGGTAAAAGTCCATTTTACCCTTTCCTTACTCGGCCTAAAATCCGAAGCCCAAACCAAAATCAACAAAAGCCCAATATGGCCCAATTTCCAAATTGGACACAAAATCCATCATGGGCCTAATCTAAGAAGGCCCAATTTCCTAAAAGGAACTAAAATATCCATCAGTCGACTCTGGTCAAACTTTTGGTAAAAGGTCAAAGGTCAAAAAGTCAACAAGTCAAGGAAGTCCAAACAGACTGAGTACACCCTGCGTACTCAGTTGGTACGCCCAACGTACTCAGGATTTTGACCAACTCAAGGGGGTTTTGACCCAGTACGCGTTGCGTACCAGGAGGTACACCCCGTGTACGCTGCCAACTCTTAATCCATCAAGAAAAGTCTTAAACCCTAAAGCTAAAACGTCTAATGCTTAGAACTTGTCCCAATACGTGACTTAATCCATAAATTCTTTAACTTTGAGCTTTTGCATAGCTCAATGGGTCCCAAATCCAAGCCATAGTTTCACAACTTCAACAAAAGAGCTCAATACTCATGCATGTTAGCTATCAACCATCAAGATTACATTTTTATGCATTTGGGACCCCTAAGACGTCCAGATCTAGTGACCAAACTCCTGGAGCAACTCTTTCTCATGAGGAAAAACCAAAGAGACCAAAATATGCCAATAGTTCACCCCAACGTAGATCTTTCTCAAAGAGATTTTAAGACAAGAGCTTTTTACCTTCAATAGGTTGCAAATAAGGTGTAACTTCTGTATCTCCAAGCTCCACTCCAGATGATGACTCTTCAACAACCTTCAATCTCTTCAAAATGCATAAGATCACATCAAAATTCCTTACAAGAGCTCAAGAACTCAAAGATGGTGGCTAAAGGTCGAGTTTAGGGTTTAAGAGGTATGGAGGCTGATAAGAGGCAAGGCCCCATGAACATAATGAGCTTAAATAGGATAAGAACCTAAAAATTAGGGTTTCTAGCTAACGGGAGTACACCCGGCGTACTCAATTGCCACCCGCGATCAACTTCACCTCTATGCGCTGCGTACTAGCCTAAGCTCCAAAACACTTCAACATCGATCGACCATAACTCCTTCGTTTTAAGTCCATTTCCGACGTTCTTTATATCCACAGAAAGGTAATGAGAAGATCTACCATTATATCAACTCTCCTTTTCATGGAAACTTCCTGAACTTAAACCCAAAATTCAAAAAGGCCTAAAACTGCCAAATCGCGGTTATACCTTTTGGCTCTGAAACACAATCGAACACTCGAATCACCTACCTTATACTACCCACATCCAGAAGGGTCTAATTCTCCCTTTCCTCAAGGCCCAAAGCCTTATGATAACTGATATTCGGGTCACGGCCCCGAATAACGAAACAATTCAAAACTAGGTGTTACACGTTCCATATCTCTCAGTTTAAGAAAATGTCTGGCATACGAGTCTGCAACGGTACCATTGGATGGTATTAAGGTGGATGAGAACTTGAATTTTATGGAACGACAGATTGCGGTGTTGGATAGGAAGATGAATACCTTGTGTAACAAGGTGGTGGGTTTGGTGAATGTGTAATGATAGCGCCGAAAGGTTTCAAAATGGACCTAAGAACCCGAGGACAAGATGAGAGAGAATTACCAAGAGTTGTTAACTATTACAAATTTCGAGGACGAAATCTGATTCGAGTGGGCGAGAGTTGTAACATTTTTATTCCAAGTATAATTCTTTTGTTTGTGGCAAGATATAAAAGCAAAGCTTTCATGACAACACGACGCGGTATGAACTGGACTACAACACAAGACATGCCATTTAATAGTGGTACGGTTAGGCCCTCACCGCGACGCGGTGGCTACTGAGACTCAAAATCGTAGGTCTCGGGTTTTGGAGCTTATTTAATGGCTTTAACTTCTAGGTTTGCCTCATTTAACCCTCACCTTCATTGGTGTTGTTTGAGCTTTTGTGCCTCTTTGTCTGAAGGTTGAAAGAAGAAGGAATCCATCGTGTTTCTTGAGTGCTTCGTTCTAGTCTAGACCCACTATCTTTACCTCATTTATGATCCTTTGAAGGTATAAAGATTCTATCTTGACCATTTCTTTAATGCTTCATTCTAGTCTATTTTATGTCATTTTATGATCTTTTTGTCCCAAGTCTTCATGCACTTAGAGTTTGAGTGAACTCCAGAACCGCTTGGTGCATTCTATGACTTCCGGACCTTTGTTGTTAGTAGAAAAGGTGTTTGCATTTTCTAGCATTGATTTCATTCATTTTGAATAGCCATCAAGGATTTAGGTTTCTAGATTTTGGCTTATTGAGATGTCCTAATGGATTTGGGTTTCTACGTTTTGGAGCTCTAGAGATTTAGGGTTAAGTGCTTAATCCATTAATCTATTTTGGACTTTGGACATGGTGTGATGGAGTGTAGGTCGCGGCATGGCGGCGAGTCCAATCACGAGTATTTTGTCGTTCGACCACCATAGGGTGGTGGAGGTCAACTGTTGACCGTTGACTTTTTGACTAGGCTGACCTTTTGTTAACCTTAGGGATTTTGAGTAGTAAGGTGAGGTTTGACCTTTGATAGGATAGGAAATTCATTTAGTTGTTGCGTAATTCGTTGAGTAATGATCTTTCAATTTGTGTTTCAGGTGACTTTTCTCACTTTATTACTTATGATATAGTTTCTATGACGTGACTGTATACTTAGCTTGATTGGTAGGGTCCTGCGTGCTACATGTATGTTTACATGATTCATTCAGTTGAAATACACATGTTGGGTTGAAAAATACTTGTTCGGTTGAAATAGACTTGTTGGATTGAAACATACTTGTTTGGTTGAAATATACTTGTTGTGTTGAAACATACCCGTTCGGTTGAAATAGATATGTTGGGTTGAAACAAGCTCGTTGTTATTATGTATGGTTTATGTCTTGTATAAGTTTTGGTTTATTGTTGTGGATTTAAATGTTTCAGGTACTTCAAAGGATCTTTGGAAGACGAATGTGCGAGATTCCGCTTTACTATGATACTCTGATTTTTGTGATATGTTTTTTTGAAACAATGGTTTTGTGATGATGGTTTTTGATTAAAATGACTCCTTTATTACTTTTAAAAATTAAAGAAAATTGTTGTGAAATTAGGACGTTACATTGTTCTTGTGCTACTCAATACATTTCACATTGGATTTTATGTCATCACAAAATGATGGATTAAATCATATAATTATGAAGGGAATTTTTGTGATCATAATGTTTCTTTCTGGTATGTGGTAAGTGACATTTAAAATGGAAAAAGAATTAGTTATATTTTCAAGAAGTTATTTCAATGAAAAGGGTATTATATTTACTATGATCTATGATGAATTTTCAATGCTATTTTTTCGTGAAGATATTTTCTTAACATTTCAACTCCTCTCGTTTGTAAATCCACATTTATGGTATGTGGTAATTTTTTTGATCATAATGTTTCTTTCTAGTATGTGGTAAGTGACATTTAAAATGGAAAAATAATTAGTTATATTTTCAAGAAGTTATTTCAATGAAAAGGGTATTATATTTACTATGATCTATGATGAATTTTCAATGCTATTTTTTCGTGAAGATATTTTCTTAACATTTCAATTCCTCTCTTTTGTAAATCCACATTTCAATTTCTATCGTACGTAAATCCATAGTTGAATTTTACCAAAGTTTACTTCCTATTTCTAACTAATTGTAGAATTTTGATTTGAATATGTAAACAATACGAATATGTTAAGTGCGGTTGAATCTTATTTTTTGAGTGAACATTGATTCATATAATTACATTAGTACACATAAGTTTTAATTCCCAATTTAGGTTTGTTATAAGATAATATTTAAATGATACTCGTTAAATTTTTATATTAAGAAGATTATGTATGTTGTGTACATTGTGTTTGCGAAGGATAATTATGATTTTATGTTTCGCATCAACTAAGCAACCTCAACCATAAAAGTCATCCAAAAATTTGAAGATTGCATTCAAAAGCACTCGAAAGTATTACAAAATCTTAACAACTACATAGGTGTTATTGTTTGTTATTGTTCCTCTTGAAAGGCATATAAAATAATACATATAATCTACTTTGAAAATAAGAAATCGAAACAAAGACAATAAAGGATATGAATATATAGTTAACTACTTAATAGTCATAAAAAGTTGGTTGAAATGAAAACAATGCTATCTATGAATAGTTAAGTGCTTTCATCATTATAAATAAGTGTTTGAGTTGTTAAAATGGAACAAAAAGATTGGAAGAGTTTAGCATACATTCATTAAATTAAACTTCATACTGTATCATTTTACACATAAAAAAGATGTAGCGAGGAATACAATTACTTATCATATTGTGGTTTAAACATATGGAAGATACTACAAGAACTCCATATCTTGTTGAGGCACCTACATGCTACAACAGTTGTAATGAATTGCAAACTTACACTTGTGACATTTAAATATCAGTTGGTATTGAAATCCTTGACTACATATATTACATTGGCCATCCAACATAATACCTTGAGCAAATGAGAGAGGGTGTGGGTGACCATTATCGTTATAAATTCCTCCAAACTTTATATTCACAAAAACATGAATACCCCCATGATACATGGTATATGTCTCTGTCTCGCACTTAAGTATTGATGGAGCACACGTTGTATGTATGGACTGAACACAATCTTGACAATGATAGAAAGATGCGTGAGGATTCAAATCCTCCTCACAAATTTCACAAAAGTATTGGCTCTTATGGTTCTCAATTGGGAGGTAACTTAGGTGCATTGGATGCTTGTCATACTTATGCCTGATTGTCTCAGCTAATAACATAGCACATTCAGGATGTATATAAATATTGCACGTGTTGCAATGGAATGAAATTTGACTTTCAGTGTAATGTCGTTTACAAATACAACAAAGATAAGCATTATTTTCTTTTCGAACTATTGAAAGTAGGTGATTCGGGTGGGCTTTATGCGTTATTTGTTTAGGTATAAACCCACAACAAACATCAACATAGTATTTACATTCAAAACAACAATATGCAAATCCATTGCAAGGCAGATAACAAACAGCACAACTGAACACATCGAAAAAGCAACCAGGTATATTTGAGTACATGATGTGGAGTGTGTGTTGGGGGTGGTCTGGGTGGGTTTCTATTTTTGTGGGGAGTCGAGTGCACCACTCATGAAGAGCAAAGTTGCAAATTAGTTGAGGGCATTTGTAAAAAGGCATGCTAGGCATGATTGGTCTAAGACATCCATTGCATAACAGTTGGGTCTTTTTCATTGGGTCATGAAACTTTGTTGATAAGAAACAACAAGAATTAATCTTGTTTGAGGAGGAGGTTTTCCCATCCTTTTGCTCTTGATTAACAAGAATTAGAGGGTGCTCATGACTGATATGTTGTAGGCTTACCTCATCATTACTTGTGAGCATTCTAGGTCCAGTTTCTTTATAAAAAAAATGTTTTGGTATGCTGTAAGTTTCATCAGGGAACGGGAGATGAAGAAGACGAGGATAGTCAACATCTTTGTAATTTTGAATGGTTTTGTCTGATCCTGATAAATTGGAAATTAAATAACAAGGTAGATAATTAATATATACCAAATAAAGCTACGTACTGACATAATTATTCAATAAATAAGGAAAGAAAAGCAATTGTAAAAGACTTACCAGTAGGCCACCATCTTTTTGATGTTGTGCAATGGAGATGGACATAGTACAAACATTTATCACATTTGTAAATCCAAAGATCCTCTGTATCAAAAAACTCAGTGCCACATAATCTGCATCTGGGATCATGTTTAGCTTTTTGATCTATTTGAGGGAAGGAATATGAAATGGTGAGTGGGTGAGTATGAGAAAAAGCACCATATGTTCTATCTTGGATTAGCAATTTTTTTGGTGAGAAAGCACATTCACTGTGTATATTGAAGCCGCCAGCACAAGTGGTACATTGATAGAAGATTCCTTTATGTTCCTTCCCACAAGCACTACACTCACATAAAATGGGCTTAGGGATAACACATGTTAGCAAGTGAGTGTGCCAAGGATGATGGATGACGTTTTTTCCTACTTCCACAGCACACCGGAGATCAATGGAGAAATCACATTTACTACATTGGTAAGATAGTTCTCCATGGTGTTGACCTCTCTTACAAAGTTTGCATTTAAGATAATAATACATATATGAAGATGAATATGGTACCAAAATAAGAGTATGGTGTGGGTGTGATGGGTGCTCTAACCTTGAGGGGAGCTCAGCACAGAATTTGTGAAGTGAGAAATTATTACATGATGATGAACATTTGTAGTAGTACCTGTGGTATATATGGATTTCTTCCCCACACCTCCAACATGTGACACCATGAAACCTATCTTTCGCAATTGAATGGCCACCCTCATCATCATCATCATCATCCTCTTCTTCCTCTTCTTCATATTGTAATTGTAGTTGTAAATCAATGAGCTTTAGTGGATGCTCATGTTCTTGTACTTTAATTGCCTCCATGTTGATTATATATCTCTAATTATGATTTTGATGTTAGACTCCTTATCCTATTTATAATCAAGAAAGAGAATATATGTGTGCCAAACTCACGAAACAAGGTGGCCTTTTTTTCTTTCTTATGCACTATTGTTTATCTTTTGTTTTTTAATTTTTTTCACTTTATCTTTTGTCCTTATGGTTTCAAGTTCCTTCGTGACATTTTCCCTTGATACCCTTTGTGACTTTCAAGAAGTGTAGTTTCTTTGCAGCAAATGTAATCTTCGACACTGAAATGTATATATAAACACAAGTAAAACACACAAAAGCATAGTATAATTCTTTTTCTTTTTCTTTATCTTTAGTACCACCCCTCTAATAAGTAAAGAATAAATCCCAATTTTAAATAAACAATATATATATATATATATATATATATATATATATATATATATATATATATATATATATATAGGGTTAGGTTCATTTGAAACCACCTATATTTTGTGAGACCGTGAGACGCATTTTTTTTTTTATTTTTTTTTTATTTTTTTTAGTTAATTCAAGTTCCGAAAATAATATTTAAAAAAAGAATTGTGGGATTTTTCCATTTATTTTGTATTTTAAAATTATTTTTTAGAATATGTACAGTGTAATATTCTATTAGAATATTTCACGTATTTTTTCAAAAAAATGGAATTTATTTTTATTTATTTTTATTTTTATTTTTTTTAGTTAATTCAAGTTCCGAAAAATAATATTTAAAAAAAGAATTTTTAGATTTTTCCATTTATTCTGCATTTTAAAATTATTTTTTAGAATATGTCAGTGTAATATTCTATTAGAATATTTCACGTATTTTAAAAAAAAATGGAATTTATTTTTATTTTTTTTAGTTAATTCAAGTTCCAGAATAATATTTAAAAAAAGAATTTTTAGATTTTTCCATTTATTCTGCATTTTAAAATTATTTTTTAGAATATGTCAGTGTAATATTCTATTAGAATATTTCACGTATTTTTCAAAAAAAAAAAAAAATGGGATTTTTTTTTTAGTTTTTTATTTTGTTTTAGTTAATTCAAGTTCCGAAAATAATATCTAAATTTTTTTTTTGGATTTTTCCATTTATTTTACATTTTAAAATTATTTTTAGATTTGGTCTCACGGTCTCACAAAATTAGAATGGTCTCAAATGAACCTGAAGATTTGTAAGTGAGTGTGTATGTGTGTGTGTGTTTAGGATCATTTGAAAACTTGAAGATTTGTAACAACCTAAGATTTTTTAAAATTTTTCTAAAATACTTTCAAACTTTTTTTTGACTATGTAAGCCATTACGTCACTTATTAAGCACTGAATTCATTGAAAAAATTATTTATTTGTTTATTTATTGCAGATATGTGCAAAATAAAATTCACTTTTTTTCCGGTGAATTAAGTATTGAATAAGTGACTTAGTATTTGGTATTGTTGAAAACAATTAGACGTTTCAAATTTTTCTTTTTAGATTTTTAAAAAGTTTTGAGGTTATACAAATCTTTGAGTCCTCAACGGATCTCAATACAATATATATATATATATATATATATATATATATATATATATATATATATATATATATATATATATATATATATATATAATTCATAAGGAATAAATACAAGTGAAACACACAAAAGCATAGTATAATTCTTTTTCTTTTTCTTTATTTTTAGTACCTTCTCATTAAGAAGTAAAGAATAAGTCTAAGTTTTAAGTAAGGAATATATATATATATATATATATATATATATATATATATATATATATATATATTATATCATATCATCATATCATATCATACTATATTATAAATGAAACATTTTTCCTTTCACCACATTCATTTGAAACTCCCATGCATTTTTCTTTTCACCACATTCAATTGAAATTACCATGACTTTTCAATTTCTTTCTAATAATAATTATAAGTTGGTTAATAAGGTTAAATAAATATAAAGCCTAAAGTGCAATCATATATAAACTAAAATTTAGTATTAAAATAATATTTTTACTTCTACATATAAAGTTATGTTTTGTTAACTTTTAACATATTATACTTAATTTATTAGTTTTAATATATTGTTGGATGTAAACCATTATCTTTTTAAAGACACAATTTTGGAACAATTTGTATAAAATATTTAAATTATTAATTTGAATATAACATTACATGGTCAACTTAAATATAAATTTTAGTTTAACTTAAACAACCCAAAAAATATTTTGTAAATAGTTAAAAGTGATTAATTGTAGTGTCTTTCTAATAATGATTATAAGTTGGTTAATAAGGTTAAATAAATATCAAAACATAAAGTGTAATCATAAATATATTAAATTTCAATTTTAAAATAATATTTTTATTTCTACTTATAAAGTTATGTCATTAACTTTTAGCAAATTATACTTAATTAGTTAATTTATTAGATTTAATATGTTGTTGTATATAAACCATTATCAGTTTAAAGGTACAACTTTTGAACAGTTTGGACAAAATACTTAAATTTTTAATATAAATATAACATTACAATGTCAACTTAAATATAAATTTTAGTTCCACTTAAAAACCCAAAGAATATTTTATAAATAGTTAAAAGTGATAAATTTGTAGTGATAAATGCAAAAAACTAAATTTATATATATATATATATATATATATATATATATATATATATATATATATATATATATATATATATATATATATATATATATGGGAAAAGTGAATATACCCTTAAGGGTATATAAGCTTAGGTACCCAAATCCACCATAATATAATGTTTTGTTTGATATATTCATTATAATGTTCTTAAACTTCAACCCCTAACTTGATTTACTTTCAACATTTCCAAAATTTCACCATTATATTTCTCTTACATTACATCTTTTTGTCGAACACTACTAGGCTATATATATTATAGTTAAAAATAAAAATTATGTAAGAAGACAATAAATGTGAAATTTATAAAAATGTTCGAAGTAAATCAAGTTAGAAGTTGAATTATAAGAACATTAAACAATTACAATGTATATATATGCTACAAAACGACGTAATATAATGTGTTTGGGTACCTAAGCTTATATACCCTTAAGGGTATATTCACTTTTCCATATATATATATATATATATATATATATATATATATATATATATATATATATATATATATATATATATATATATATATATATATATATATATTAGCATAATAATAATATAAAACTAATGTTATTACGTTCTCAATTTATTTATAGTTTTTATTTAAATTATCCCAATATAGGAATCTTTCTTGGATGTATTATAAATAAAGACTCTAGTGTATATTGGAGTGTTGTGTACATTTTTTAGAAGGTGATGTTAAGTACACCTTAGTCAAATATATTATAACCTAATTATTATATGGTGATGCCGATGGAAGTTATTAAGAGTTTTAAAAAACATGAACATACAAGTTGATTCTTAATGAAAAATGGTCAAACTCTATATAGAGGTGTATCTTGAAAATAAACTAAGATTTAAGTAAAAAACATCTTTTTTCTAAATTAAGGTTTATCTATATGTCCGTAGGCATGTGTCATACTCTCTACAACATTTTTTGTAACATCACATGCTATGTCATTCTCCATATTACTTTATTTTTTGTGAGGGAAGAATCACCAAACACCACACCTTTTTGTATTTCCATGTAATATTTTTTTTTCTTTTGTTTTTGTTTTTCAATAAATAAACAAAATATTTTTATAAAATATAATTTTATGAAACATAACATTTAAAAAAAAGGACATTTTAATTGAAAATAATGACTGGTTTAAATTTGACCCATAATATTTTCTCGAATCTTTTCCTTAAACTCTAGTAAAACTTCAAGATCCTCCAGCACCAAACATTTGGTGTTCGTCCTTAAAATTTACAATGCATTGATGAGTTGTTGTTGGTGATGGAGTGTGTATTATCGCACTCGTCGTGCCCGTTCGATTTGTTCTTTTGGTTCTCGTTGTTCCCACTCAATCGTTTCTTGTTGTCGAAGAATTTCTTTGTGCTTACATCTCAATACATTGTTCTCTTGTTGTAGTACTATGTGCTCCTTGCATTTCTCTTCTATTTCCACCATGTGCTTCGATTTTCTTTCATTTTCATCTCTCCATGTTTAGTCACTCGCTTCGCCTTGTCCCTTCCTACTGGTCGCCGAGGAGGGACCTCCGCAATGTCATCCAAAATTTCATTTGTCTCAGAATTAAGGTTGATGTGAGTTCGTATATCGAAAACGCCAACCAAACCAAATTTCATGACCTTTTTATTGTGTTTGTGGCAACATTGGAATGAAAGCTGATTTTGGATATCTTCTCAAAATCTCGCATGGTTTCTCAAAATTGAAAACGTGGCCATCTCCAATCAATATTGCGTCTTCGCGGCTTAAAAACATCAAAATTTGTGGTATTGCTTTCTTTTTTGAATAAAGATTATTGTATATCTCATTGAATTTTGTACACCTCCTATTCATTTCTCATCATTTACTACTTATGGCATCGTTGTTGCGGTATTGATTTTTCTTCATTTTAGAATGTAATTTTTTTAGCACTTTTCCCAAAGCCTTCTTCTTCATACAATTTCCATCAATTTTGTTTTTTGACGTTGCACACCATGCTTCCGCTAATATATTTTCCTCATCTCACCAATATATATGACTTAGCAATTTCAAGTTTCAGTATGACCATGATAAAATTATTATTAATCAGGATGTACCACATATAATGGCAATCCCCTAATCATGTAGGGTCAATTACTACTTTTTTTTAAAGATACGTAAAGTTAATTAGTTTGAATTATAATTTAAATTTAAAAAAATTGTTGAATATCATTCATATTGTTCATAATTCCTGGTAAAATGGTTTTGATGGCTTCCTAGTTTCTTGGCAACTTTTTGGTCTTTAAAATGTTTCTTGCAGAATGGGTTTTGATCCCAGCTTCGGATCTCGTAAAAGGTGTCATCCATTTATTATGAAAAAAACTATAGTAAAAGAAAGCAAGAATCGCACCTATATTTACACGATTCACCCAAGGACAGAAACACACTTGTTGAATTGATTAGAGTAACTAACCGACTAGAGTTTTTTTTTTTTTTTTTTTTTTTTTTTTTTTTTTTTTTGCATCGATTAGAGTAATGGCACAATGTAGGATGTCGAATTGATACCACAATGAAACACGGTAAACTGATGATAACTATAGAATAGCCCTACATTTTTGTCATCACCCTATTATGTGAGTATCGAATAGGAACACTAACACTAAACTTAAAATGTGTTTTTGATAATCTATTTTGATGTAGAAAGAATCCCTCATGATATGAGTACTCTAATAATTGGGGTGCATAATTCCACAAAAGATTCAAGTTTAAACCTTACACGTCCAAAATACTGCTAGTATTCAGTGACGAATGATTGATTTTCCATATGACCCTCGGTTGGGTTGACATCCCACCAATATATATGACTTAGCAATTTCAAGTTTCAGTATGACCATGATAATATTATTATTAATCAGGATCTACCACGTATAATGGAAATCCCCTAATCATGTAGGGTCACTTACTACTTTTTTTAAAGATACGTAAAGTTAATTAGTTTGAATTATAATTTACGAAAATATATATATTATATGTGATTTGTTTAACATGTATATGCACCTATGTAGGTATGCTATAAATTTATAATTAAATATCTTTATGTTTAATAATTGAAGGGATTAAAATGATGCATCAAAACCAATTATTTAGAAGAATATAATAATAATAATAATAATAATAATAATAATAATAATAATAATAGTAATAACAATAATAATAATAATAATAATAATAATATTATTAATAATAATAATAATAATAATAAATATACATTTCCAAGTACCGCATTCATTTGAAACTCACACTACAACTCAAAAGTTTTCTAATTTATATATATTTATTAGTTACAACTCAAGAGTTTTTAACTTATGATTATTAATTAGTAATCACTAATAATTTTTTATTTTCCTTTCTTTTATAAAGTTGTAAAGTTTTGCTCATTAAAAAACATTAATGTATTTGAATAGATTTATGATTTAAATATGAAGAGTTAATATAAATGTTATAATAGATGTTTTAGTGTTTCTATGCTATTAAAAGTTATAATGTTTATTTTTCATATTTTTTATTATTCGTTGTATATGTTTTTTTAATATAAATGTTATAATAGATGTTTTTTCTATTTTTATGTTACTAAAAGTTGCAGTTCATATTTTTATTCACACGTTTTGTTACCCTTTATATTATCATTCATTTGATATATAATTTACACAATTTTAAACGGTTTATAAAATTATAAAATAATTGTATATATCACAATAACTTAAAAATTAAACTATAATATTTAATAAAACTAATATGTTAACTATATGTTTGCTTTACTACTAACATTTTGTTTCAAAGTAGAAATATTAAATAATAATTTGGTAAAAGTTATTATCTTAACTATAAAATTCTATTCTCGCGCAACGTGCGGGGATTCGCTTAGTAGTATATTATAAATGAAGGATTTTTTTTCTTTCACCACATTCATTTGAAACTCCCATGCATTTTTTTTTCACCACATTGATTTAAAACTCCCATAACTTTTCAATTTATTTCTAATAATAATTATAAATTGGTTAATAAGGTTAAATAAATATCAAACCTAAAGTGTAATCATGTATAAACTAAATTTCTATATTAATATAATAATATCTTTACTTCAACTTATAAAGTTATGTTTTTTTAACTTTTAACATATTATACTTAAAATTATGACTTCATATCATATCATACTACAATATTAAAATCTCATATTATATTTACTAGGTGTGAAACTCATGTACTACACGGGTTGATTAAAATATATATATATATATATATATATATATATATATATATATATATATATATGAAGATATATACTTTAAATATATTTTTTTTAAGAAAACATTAAATATCAAAGTGTAAACATTAAGTATTTTTTAAAATAAAATTTCAAAATATATATATACAAACAAAATGATGAATAAATAATAATTCAATTTATATTAATAAAACAAACTACAGAAAAATAATTATATTTTGACCATATAACATTTTTTTTAGTTTGTCAATAAAAAGCTATAAAGTTTGATTATTTTTTATATAAACCATTATGCCTAAAATGACAATGAACTTTAAAAGAAAAATGTCAATTTTGAATTATATATATTGAAGGAAACATAATAAAATTTGAAAATATAAGGAAACAAGTTAATGACACATTAATTACTTTCTATAACTTATTAGTTTAAAGAGCAATTATCATTTTAAAGTCACAACATTTGTATAAATTATGAGTTGATGCAAAAAAGTTAAATTATAAATTTCAATAACTTAAATCAAATTTTCAGTTAAATTTGAAAAAAATCGAGAGACTGTTTTATAAATAGTTGATTATAAATTATAGTATTAAACCTAAATTAACAAAAAAAAAAAACATGAAACTATTTTTTATAATCATTAATAATTTTCAAATAAATAGCTTAAATATAACTTACAATAAGAATAGTCAAAAGTAATATTATATAACAAAACTATAATATTTTCTTAAAAAGGAAAAACAATGTTTTTGTTTTAAATAACTATAATCATAGAAACTAACAGTATTCATCAAATAAATTTTAAAAACATTAAATTTTTTAAACCAAATTAAAATAAATAAGAGTTTCGAAATATGTTATTTTAAATAACTTACAACAACAATAGCTAAAAGAAAATTATATACAAAAATTATATTGTTGTCTTTAAAAACAAAACAATGTTTGATGTTTTAAATAATTATGATGATAAAAATTAAAAACCTTAAGCAAATAAACTTTTTAAAATTAATTAACCATAACAACACCTATAAATATCATTAAATCATATATTATATTTATTTTTATTCATAAGTAACCTACAGGTACATGTCATTAAGACACTTAGGATTATACAATTTTAAAAGATATCTACATTATCATACAATTCAAAACAAACTTATTATAAGATTATTATATAAAAGCTAATAACAATGTCATTGATATATTTAAAATATATATATTTGTAAAAATTTCAAATATATTATTGTATTCTGCGCAACGCGCGAGTATTAGCCTAGTTTTCTATACAACAATCACGTTCACAGGAGATTTACGATCGCAGCTTCCCTATCCCTATCTCATGTTGTTGTGGCTTCCCTATTAATACTTCCTTGGGATCGCAGCCTCCTATTCGCTTTTATTGTTGCACGCAAACATGTCACGCATGCATCTGGTAATCGATTCAGCCCTATTCCTATTTCCCATCTCTCCAATTTCGTTGTTGATCATCATCAGTTTCTCCCCTTCCCTTTCTCCTACTGTTTGTCAATATCTACATGTTGCTAAGACACCATAAGTAAATGCAATTTTGCTATAATGGTTAAGAATCAAATTGCTTACTGTTATGGTTCTTGTTCTTTAGTGATGCATTTCTTCTTTCCATATTTATTGACTTCTGCATCTTCTCCTCGTGCAAAATTACCATAAATGCATCTTTAGAACAACAAAAAGACTCGAAAGAAGAGCGAATTGTAGAAAATATTGTGACTTGATGATGAAGTGGAAATGGCGATATGGAAGTAATGGCAGTAAAGCCTTGGCATCTTCTTTTCCCTTTTTATATATTTAATATTTTTATAACTTGAAAACAACACATGTATACCAAAAATGCATCATAACTGGAAATCACCACCACACCACCTGTTGTCGGTTGTATAAATGAAAAATTAAAAAATCTAAAACCAAAATTAAGCATGTGGTTTTGGGTCATGGCCTAAAAGAAGAGCATATGTTGAAATGGAATTGTGAAATTGATACAGGGACTTCAAAAATTCGAGATTCCAAATGTATATATGACCTATTCATTAGTTGTAATCCCAAACTGAATGTTTAATTGACAAAGAAACCCATAAAATTACCAGATAACTAAGTGTTAAACATGATGATCTTCTTTTAATCGATCGTCACAGCGAGAAGGCAAAAAAAACACACACACAGGCAGAAGGGTTAAACATCATGATCATCTATCAATCGACCATCATAGCAACCAAATGAGATTTTTGTGATATGTGATGCATGTGTGAGACGATAGGGGGAATTTCTAATCTGGTGCGATCGTTGATGTGTGTGTGACAACAAGAAGAACCGACCTTGTTGATATGAAGGCTGCAATCGTGATTTGTGATGCATTGGGCAATCGTGATATGAGGTAGTAAATACCAAGGGCAATATTGTCAATTTAAAATGTTTTTTGATTATAATGATTTATGATTATGAAAAATAATTATATATCAATAAAAAGTATAAAAAAAATAGTTTTGGATATATATGATATTAAAAAACATTAAGAAGGGCAAATATGATATTATAAGAACTTAGGTCAGACAAATACGATATTTAGATGTTTAGCAAAGGTATATACGAAATTATGCCATAAATATATTGTATAATTGGTTTCAGTTATAACAATTGATTGCTTCGGCATTAAAATGATCTTA
Source organism: Lactuca serriola (assembly GCF_051521515.1). Classification (NCBI taxonomy): domain Eukaryota; kingdom Viridiplantae; phylum Streptophyta; class Magnoliopsida; order Asterales; family Asteraceae; genus Lactuca; species Lactuca serriola. The sequence continues at coordinate 121,004,290 of NC_136415.1, read as the reverse complement.
GTTTAAGCTTTTCTTTAATAAACATAGAACAATAGGTCACCATTATCAAGCTTTATTAATTACTAAAACATGTATGTGTTCAAAATAGGGAAATCTTGGTCAATTTATGATTTAATTCCAACTTTTATTTTTTGAACAAAAAATTCCGATTAATTTATATTTTGTCCAAATTAACGAAACAATTTTTATTTTTTTTTTCAATAGAAAATGACAAATTGTCGTATAAAATTAGATAATCGAGACTTTTTTTGTTTAAAAAATAAATATTGAGATTAAACTGTAAACTGATCAAAAATATTATGACTTTATCGTTTCCCTTAAAAATATAGTGATATATGAAAATATTAACAGGTTAATGAGTTATTATTATTATTATTATTATTATTATTATTATTATTATTATATTTCCCAAGTTTAGCTTTAACAAAAATTGCACACATAGTAGCATATCCTCATTTACAAGTTTGGGTGAAAAAACTAAAAGTATATTTATAAGCCTCTAACTAAGATTCCTAAAATCTTCTAACGACTTTTAATAGAAAAAAAAATTGTTTTATCTTAAATAATTGGAAAGAAAGCAACCAAATACCTTCCACACTTAAATCTTCTCTTTACTTTGATTATATTTGATGTTAGTAAACCCGAAAATGTAAGCTCAACATTAGGATAATTTTGAGATGAATTGCATGAAAATTAGTCCACCAATTAAAAAACGTAGTTATTCATATAAGATTAGTAGAATAAAACACTTAATTTTCTCTTAATCAAACGTTAAAAGTCGAATATATCCTCCCAACGGTTATTGATCATGAGACTTTTATCCAAAATAATGGTATCAAGATCTGGGATAGGTCATGGGATGCTAATCATCGAAAGCAATGGCAAAACATCAACTTGGTAAACACTCAAACAAGAATGATCTGTTGCTACAAAAGTCTTCTCTTTAACCTCGCTACTTTGGGTTGATGATAGAATATTTGTAGAAGAGATTTATTGAGCTTTCTGATCTTTTGGGTCCTTGGCCTTATGGGTATCTTGGTGAAAAAAGATATCATACTATCAATAGGTTTCTTACGAGGTCTACAGCGGCCACTTCGAATTTCTCTCATTGATAATGATAATGATGATCCTTGTGAATTGTGTTTGATATATATAACTAGGTGTAAGACCCATGTATTACATGGGATAATTAAAAATCAAATAAAGATAAATGTCTAAATATTTAAGAACTTTGGATTTATAGGATAATAATAAAAATAATGAATTATTAAAATTGATTTTTTATCTTTTAAATTTAAATAAATATAAAGAATAAACTAATGAGATTTAATTTGGTTATTTTGAAATAAGAAGGTAAGTCTATTAATTAAATTGGTATTCATTTATTACCATATTTATTGTAATTATTACATTAAAGTATTATGTAGAATTTATTAAAATAGAAAAACTCATAAATTGACATGTGGAAAAAAAATTGATTCAAAATAACCACAAAATGATATTTGGCAAACTTAATGAGAATGTGACATGTGGCAAAAAAAACCTTTATTTATTAGAGTAGATTGCGAGATTGTATTTTTAAGTGCCTTTTTAAAACATACTAAAATATTATGTGTAGAGTTTATAGATCCCCGCTATAATATGGAAACAAAAGCGACTGGTAGAATATAATTGGAGTTACATTTTTTTAAAGATATAATCACTATTGATTTAATTAATTATTCAAAAATTTAATAGATTTTTCTGATACATATCTCATACTTACCGTTTGATATTGGTTTTATTTTTTCTTATAAATACATTAGGTTTAAACCCGTGAAAACCACGGTTGAGAAAAAAAAATATTATTTGTAATTAGAAATCATAATTACTTATCAAATATTTGCAAAATTAATTAATTTACAAAGATAGACGTTCCGTCAGTAAGTTTATAATTTTGTTTTAAAATAAATATATACATAATTATAAATATCTCATTTACATTTTGTAAGTTCATATATTTGATAAAATCAAGACTTTGCATGGTGTAATATACATTTGAGTATAACGAAAAAAACACAATATTCATGAATACGACAAATTAAACATGACGGTAATATAATAAACATACATAAACACAACACAATAAATTATAAATTAAAATGATGAATGAAATGTGATTTGCTATAATTAAATAAAAGATGCTATAAAAATATACAACTTGTTTATAAATTTTTAAAACTTCTTTATAAACAATATTGAAAATTTTATTTGTTAGTTTACCATCCTTATCTAAAATTAACAATTTAATTTTTTTTTCTCTATTTTGAACTTTAGATAAAGCAATACACAATTGACCAGATAAAAAATCATAATATTTGAGAAACAAACAAACCTTGGATAACAATTATACTTTACTCTTATTAATAGTCATTTCAAAACATACATCCAATAGAAATTGTCTTTGGAATTTAAAGATAATTTTTTTAGAAAGACTTAAGATATTCTTGGAATAAAAGTCTAATTTTTCAATATTACTTTCAAATCTTATCAATGTTTCTTAGACACGAAAAAACATATTAGTATTATGATAGTGAAAAAAATCAAACAAAGAAAGTAATGTCATACAATTTTGTGTAAACAAATAAAAAAAATCTATACAATATTTAAGAATAGTGGTTAGGAATAGAGGTTTTTGATATTAAATATGTTATTATATACATATCTATAGTGATTTATGAATTTTAATAGAAAGCCACCATCTTAAATTATCTTTCAAATTATGTAAGGTATTATATACATATCCATCCATGTACTTAATCTTCATATTTTTTATTTAATTCTAATTAGATGAGTTATTTCTTTCTTTTGATAGATCTTGAATGAAAAACAACATTTAATTTTAATTAAATGAGAATAGTATGCATCTCATGATGTGATTTTGAACCAAAATCTAATTCACAAATCAGAAGGCTAATAAACAAATGTAAAATATTAAAATGAAATAAGAGCAATAATAGAAAGATGGACTACGGTTACCAATCCAATTACACCCAATCAAAACTCCACCGGTAATACAAATTCTAATTATAATACATAAATTAGTACATGATGAGTGTCTTGTCATTGACCATATATTGTGTCTGGTGATCTGAAAAATTTCTATTAAAAAGTGGAACAAAAAGCATAAATTTCAGCCATCAAACTTGAGAAGTGGAAACATTGTTATTTCTTGCATTTAAAAATAAAGAAGACATAGAAAACTACCCATAGTTTTTTCAAAGTACAAAGTTATAATAAGTAGAAATGCTCAAGGATCAAGAAAATCTAGGTTAGAACCAATGGTTCCTGGCCAAGTCCCGAAACCTACGAAGTTTCCATCAATTGGCATTGGTGTGCCCAAGGAAGTTTCCAACACATCGTATTCTCTATTTCTTTTGTCCATCTCTCTAATGTTTAATTTCAAAGTGAAAAAAGTTAACGATACGAAGTTGACAGTACATCAAGGACATCTGAATCCATGTATCTTCATACCTAATAACATCAACATACTCTATTGTAGAGAAGTTTATGATGCTTATAAGAGAACAATCTGTGCCAACATGCTTAACACATAAAAAAGTCACCTTTTCATCTTAGTTTGAGATTTTAAAAAAAATAAGACAATGTAGAAGCAATGGGAATGAATAAAAAGAGAAGCGGTAAGGACAAAAAAACATGTGATCCAATCTATTTAGAGTTACCATTTGAAAGGATATTTTGGGTATTACCAAAATTTTCTTCACAATTAATTGGGATGAGATGAAAAACTAATAGGAGGATTACAACATGGTAACTAAAGGCTCTTTTGTATTCATATATCTCAATAACTTGTAGAATTTAGGAAAAAATATTTTGAATTATCATTAGTATCAAATTATTGTGATTGTAAACACACTCAAACACCCACCACAACACACATGAAACAAAAGAAGAAAACGAAAACTCCAACGATGACTAAGTTAACAGTTTACCTAAATAAATCCAACTTATATTAAAAGAATTTAATGGGTAATAACACCATTCAAGCATCAAAAACCGCCATTTTTTAGAAACCACATTCTAAAAAAAATTAATTTAATCTAATGATACAACCATTTTATATTAAAAGAATTTAATCAAGTACAATAAATAAGCATGTCAAGTATAAACAATTTTTTGTTATAATTTAATTTAATGATACAACCATAACAAAGCATGATTAATAATGCACCAGAAGTAGAAGAATAATCAACATGTTGTAGATCAAAATGAGGGACTTATGTCATAGATACAACATTTGTTGTTAGTCTATTTGTAAATCAACAAACCCATAACATAAGGTTTATTTTGTCAAATTTGAAACATGTCTTAAAAAATACAAAATACGACAAAAGTAAAATACAATATGTCATGATAAACTCCAGTCGTAATACCTGCTTTGCTAATTTTGTAGTCTTGAACCACCAATATGGTTCTAAGTGGAGTTTCTGTAGACCACCTACTGTCTAAACTTTCCGAATGAATTACAGCATGACCTTCAAAACTTGAAGCTACAAAGACATTCAAAAGTCTTGAGACAACAACATTGCTAGTTCAATACCACAAATACTTAAAATACGTTGTTTCAATGTTTTGTCTTCTGATCTTCATGTCGTTTTCTTTCATTGCAATTCATGGGAAATCAAAAAGCGAAAATCAACGGAACACCAAAAGAAAACGAAAATAAAAGGGACATCAAAACACAAATAATGCAGGTGTTTAGTAGATGTCCACAACTTTAAATTGATGTTTAACAGTCGATTTTATCACGCACATAATTAACAAAAAATCAAGAAAAAAACTACCTTTATATGAGGATATTTCTTCAAAAAGCGGCGATAGTGTTTTAGGGTTTTGAAAGAGAAGAACAACAACGGTGTCAAGGGTTATTAAAGAGAATATTAGCAGCAACGTAGCAGTGGTGGCGGCGGAGTTTAGGGCTATAGGGTTTATAGAGAGAAGAGCAACGACTCTAAGATGGTGATGGCAGTGAACTCAAGGGTGAGTGGTGGTGAAAACAAACACCACCCATAACTACCATGAGCAAACCCTTGATCTGTCTCCCCTGTTTCTATTGCAAACAAATATCAAAAGTTCAACTTTTGAGGATTTCAACCTTTGAGATAATTTTTTCCTGATTTCTCGCCGTTAGCTTCGTGAAAAGAATCGGGTTTGCTGAAAATAATCGGGTTTGCTGAAAATTAGGAATTAGTAATCAATAATTAGTTAATAGAGATGCGTAGGCTAGATTTAAAATCCAAGGTGTATCAAAAGGCACAAAGGAGTTTTTGGAACTTCACTTAGCAACTTTAGGTGGGAAAAGAAGTTCTAGAGGGTTGAGCAATTGCCACTTGGCATATTTGCACTGTTTTATTAGGATATGGATATGGATTAAAAACTTATTAGAGCATACGGTGTGGGTTGTGTTGCTTCTTGTTGTGGCTGAGTTGGCAGCCCATAACGTCATTATAACATCAAAAACACCACCCCCCCCCCTTCTTGTTGCATTTTGTTGTGGTGCTTCTGGTTGTCTTCATGACAAGAAGAAACGTGATCACCTATTGGTTGTCAAATTATCTCTCTCTTCTTAACATGGTGTTATAACACCATGAACATTACCCCCTCATCTTGTTGCTTCTTCTTATAACACCACTTCAAGTTGCCCATACCATATGCTCTAAGATAAAATATCAAATAAAAACAGTAAACAGTAATAATAATAATAATAATAATAATAATAATAATAATTAAAAAACACTCCACTTTCATATATGTTTTAATGTTCCTTATGTTTGTTTTGGATCTGTCGATGTTTCAAAAGGTTAATATTACTATATATATATATATATATATATATATATAGGGCTAGGTTATTTTGTTTTTTACATTTACATTTATTATGTGCCAGAATGCACCAATAGAAATTTAGTAAATTAAATAATTATTTAATTAAATAAATATAAATAATAAATAATTTCCATAATTATATGTATATTAAATGATATCCATAGCTATAATTCTCTTTTTATGGAAAGTAATTAAATTCATCATTAATGTCAGCAATAACATTCTTTCAAAATGAATTCGCATCTAGGTTTTCATAAATGAGTTCGTATTTTGTTTCAGGACTCACTCACTTAAAATGCAATAAAGTTGCATGGAATATGAAGAACAAGAGTGTATTCTACTAGAATACACTATCGTTTTGCTGGAATATACTCTCATTATTCTAGATATGATTCATTCTGAAAGAATATTATTGTTGACATTAATGACGAATTTAATTAGTTTCCATCAAAATGAGTTATAAGTATGGAGAGCATTTAATATACATATAATTAATACTAAATTTCTATTGGTGCATTCTAGCATAAAATAAATGTGAGAAACATTTGAATATATATATATATATATAGAGAGAGAGAGAAAGAGAGATAGAGAGAGAGTTTATGTTCCAATGAGAACATTTTTCCCGTGAGAACATTTTTTAGCCTATGAATTCAACAAACACGCATGTTTGTTTTAAAATAATCTGATGTCCATCACACACTCATACACACGTACATTCTCTCTCCCCTACACTCTCTCTAGAATTGGACCACCGGTCCACTACCAAACCACCACTGTCGGCACCATTGTAGTACCACCAGAGCCACCAGACCTGTGCCTATTCACCTTACCCAGATCTTATTGTTTGTCGTCTCCCTCTGCCTCCCACCGTCGGAAACCACCCGACTGCCGCTTTTACACTCCAGACTTGCTTGTTTACCACCACCTAACATCGAAAACTACCTTCATCTACCTCCACTCTTCCCAAAACGTCACCAGATCTTGCTACACCGTCCACCGCCACCGGATCTCGTCTAGCCCCCATCATATCTCGTTTCAATGGATCTCATCGGATTTGAAGTAGAAATCGTTTGCTTCATCACCAAACTAATTTGTCAAAAGGTTTTGGTCTTCATTTATGATAGTGTGTTTGATAGTCTAGCAGGTGAGAATAGAAGGAGGAGAGAGGACTTGAATATATGATTGTAAGCTTTGAATTCACACAACAAAAAACACATTTACATGTCAATTAGTCATCTCCGGCGAGATATCTCCACCAGAATTCATATTCCACGATATCATTTCACTAACCACCAAATTTCTACAGGATCTGAACTAGAAGGCCACCATTTTCCTATCACGTTCATTGGATCTGAAGAAGGCGACAAGATTCGGTTTCACCGGTCGCCGCCATCGAATCTGTCGACGACAAGCTCTTATCGGAAATCATGGAGTTATTGTCGTTTCTCCGGCACCGCCGCCGCCTTCGTTCTCTGTCAGGCTTCATGATTTTCAGCAACAGTCAGCTCCTTTCTCCTGGTATCTCTCTCTCTCTATGTGTTTTTCTCTTCCTATAACTATGTCGAATTCGGTCCATTATCATCCTACTTACTAGCCTCCTTATCAGATTTACACTTCACATTGGAGCCAAAATCATGTAAATGATCTTCAATAATTTGTGAATAAAGTAATCAAACATCTGAACCCTATTTTCCTTCGATTTAGCATCAAATTCATCCACCATCTCGTACTTCCTGCCTATCTCAGTTAAAAATACCGCCAAAAAGTTTATCCCCAAACAGAAAGAGAGATTCAAGCTCAATAAAAACCTTAGATACAAGCGAAAGATATTCGAGTTTTTTTCAAACTCGGTTCCTTCGTGATTTAAGATAATATATTCATACCACACATATATGATTCAACAAGAATTAAAAAATACACATATATGTGGAAAGATAGTTTGAATGGTTAAAGAGATGAAATGTTGGATTTAAGCTTTGTGATTCGTGAAGCCACCTAAGGCTATGCACCGCCGTTAAAAAAATAGGTTAAAAAGATAAGGAAAATGAATAGAAAAAAATATATATGTTAAAAAGATAAGGAAAAATAAATGTATAAATCCATTCAATTACTTCATGAGTTTGATTCTCCTCAACATCCAAAGGTGGTCTTTCGATTTTAATAAAAAAGAAAAGCACGTATCAAATTTTATAATTTTTTCCTTTTATTTATCCATCATCATGTAACTATTATTTTTTGGTAATCATAAATAAAATTTAACAAGGATTATAAAAATCAATTTTATTCATTGTTTATATTAAAAATGTTAATATTTTTATAATTTTAAAATAATAAAAACTTATTATATATAATAATACTATAAAATAAAATTTTGGCTTAAATTGGATTATTATTAGGTGTAAAAATTATATTTAGTTGGATTGCATGGGTGGAAGATAGAAAAAATAATTTTTTTAGTACATAATTATATTAAATTTACTTGTTGATAAAAAAAATCTAAATTACCTATGAAAAATTAATGGATCGAAAATATGAAAATGAATATTATCCGTATTAATCATATATAATTAACTTCATATAATCACATGTGAATATATACATGCGAAATATTATTAAATCGAGAATGCAAAAAATATTTGATGGAAAATGATAAAACAAATCTTATCCCTATAATATTATTAAATCGAGAATGCAAAAAAATATTTGATGGAAAATGATAAAACAAATCTTATCCCTATAAATCATTTGTGATTAGATACATATAATCAAATATTATTAAGTAAACGAGCACAATTATTGAATCGAGTAAGAAAAATGAATTTTTGTCCATATAAATCACATGTGATTAAATACATGGGAGTTACTATTTAATTCGAAAATTCGAAAATAAATATTGTTCACATAAATCATGTGTGATTAGATGTATATAATCACATGTTATTATATGTATCTAACCATATACTTACATTGTTTATTTCTCGACTCAATAGTTGTTCTTGAGTATATAATCACATGTGGTTATATGCATATAATAACATATGATTTATATGAACAAAAATGAATCTTGTGCATAAAAATCATATGTAATTAAATACATATAAAATCACATGTGATTATATACACGATAAAAAAATATTTAATCAAGTACACAAAAATAAATATTGTCCATATTAATCGTGTGTGATTAAATACATCTAATTGCATGAAAAGGTAAAAGGGGAACTTTACCAATATTATTTTATCGAAATTTAAGAATGGGTTGAAATGTAAGAAAATAGATCCCAAAAAGAGCACTACATGGGTACAAACAGAAAATTAAAAAATATATACATAAGTTTTATAAGAGTAATACAACAAAACACAAGCTTAATAATGTTCTAATTGTTGTGTAGGTTCTCAGAAAGGAAATGATCCATCTTGCTGACGCAAGCTAATTTTCAAGTTCAAGGAGGTGAGTTACACTAACTCTCCTATTATGTAGGCTTTACTTGTTTTATGTTATTGTTCATGGATACCCTAATCTGGTAGAGTGAACAAGGAAAGGCAGAATGTAGTTTGTTTTCTAGTGAGACAAGCAGACAAGGTTCATTTATGCATACTCGATTTGTTAATTGTTCTCGTGTATTAAATCACACGTGATTATGTGATATAATCACATGTGACTTATATGCACAAGATTCATTTTTGTGTTTTGGATTCAATAATTGTTCTTTGTCCATATTAATCGTATGTGATTAAATATATAAAATGACATATGATTAAATACATGATAACATCTATTGAATTGGGAATGCGAATTTGAATCCCATTCACATAAATCATATGTGATTAGATACGTATAATCACATGTGATTAGATACGTATAATCACATGTGATTAAATACACGAGAACAACTATTGAATCGAGAACACGAAAATGAATATTGTCCACATAAATTATATGCGATTAGATACATATAATAACATGTGATTATGTGTATCTAATCACATATGATTTATGTGTCTAGATTTATTTTCGCGTTCTCGATTCAATAATTGTTTTTTTCACTTTAATCATGTGTGATTAAATACATTTAATCAGATGTGATTATATGTTTCTAATCACATATGATTTTTTTTGAAAAAAAATGAATCTTGTCTATATAAATCATATGTGATTAAATACATATAACCACGTGTAATTATATACATGATAATAAATATTAAACCAAGAACACGAAAACAAATATTTATCCAAATTAATCATATGTGATTAAATACATATAACCACATGTGATTATATGAATCTAATAACATATGATTTATGTGGACACAATTCATTTTTGCTTTGTCGATTCAATAGTTGTTCTCATGTATTTTGTCCTATGTGATTATATGTATAATTGTATGTGATTAAGTACATGACACAACTATTGAATCGAGAAGGCAAAAATGAATCTTGTCCACCTCAAATCATATGTGATTATATACATATAATCACATGTGATTAAATACATAAAAGCAATTATTCAATCAAAACCGCAAAAAAATATTGTGTACATAAATCATATCTGATTAAATACATATAATTACATGTGATTATATGTATCCAATCATATATGATTTATGTGGATAAGATTCATTATCACATTCTCGATTCAATAATTGTTCTTTGTCCATTATAATCATATATGATTATATATATATATATATATATATATATATATATATATATATATATATATATGATTATATATATATATATATATATATATATATATAGAGAGAGAGAGAGTTAGGTTCAAATGTTTTTAGCAAGTATTGTGTGCCTAAATGCACCAATGAAAATTCAAGAAATAATAAACAATTAAATAAATCATATAAGTGTATTCTGGACATTTGTACTTTTTAATTAAGGAATCATTCAATAGAAATCCCGCAATTAAGGAAATAAAATCAATATTTTTGACCTAGTCTCTCTTGCATCGTGTATTATATTCAAGGAATCAATATTTCTCTGGTCCGGTAATCCACATACCCTTGTCCTCGGTTAGGGTTCTTTCCCCTTCCATCTTCAATTCTCAGTCATCCTTCAAGCTCTCTGATTCTGATTTCAAGTTCAGGTATCTGATTTTGGATTCTGATTTCCAGAAACAAAACAACAATCAACACAATAGAAATCGTATATACACACACTCGATCGTCAATCGGTAATTGATATTTTCAAAGCTCGAAGATAAGTTCTTTATTGTTTTATTTCTCTTTCTGTTTTGATTTCTCAGGAATCGGTAAGTTGTGAAGAGAAATTCTGCATTGATTGCAAAACCTCCAAAACACTATTGTGGAGAAGTGGTCGTGCTGGTCGAAAGGTCCGATTAATTGATTCAATCGTTGATTTCAGCTGTCCTTTATTCTTTAAATCACAATCTAATCAAGTTGCATAAACAATTTTGTTTTTATTTCTGTTTTTGTTACACAGTCGCTATGTATTTGTACTCCGATGAGGATGTTAGGATGGTGCTAGCGTGCATGATATGCTTAATCTGATCACAGGTAATTTCTTGAAACAACATTCTGTCATGGCCTCCATGTGTTCGATAAAATGCCTCAATGAAAAAATAGTTAAAAATCTTTAATGTTTTTACTTCACTTTGTTCCTTATTCTTTTCAGAACTATATAACTCAATTTAGATTGGGTTGGATGCCATTTTCATAACAATAGGTTGATGCTAGTTTCTTATTCTGTCAGAATTTGCAGTTAAATACATTGAGCATATCGAGAAGAAACACAGGGAACCCGAAGAATGTTAGTTCCTTATTCTGTCAGAATAGGTTGATGCTAGTTCCTTATTTTGTTTGTTGGGTATATTCTTGATAATACAAATTCTTAAAGAATATTCTTGCAGAATAGTTTATTTTGTAAGAATATTATTTGTTGTATTCTGATAGAATTGTAGTTAATTATTTGTATGTTTAATGTGCAGGTTTTACAAGTGTATCACTACAAATTACTTGGCAATGAATTTCTGGTAGAAATGGCTTCATGAATGTCTTGAAGACCTGATGGGAAAGGGTTGAAGAATGAATTAAATAATGATCACACTCATTTTTTAAGAATCTTGTTATTTTTTAAGAATTATACTTGTTATTCTTTCATAATGTTTGTTATTATTCAATGAATCACAATCATACAATGTAATTTTTTGATATATTATTAGTTCAAGAATCGATTTTGTGTAGTCTTTCAAAATGTATTTACTAGTTTATGGTTGACATTCTGTCATTCTGACAGAATAAAATCGAAAAATATATTTACTAGTTTATGGTTGACATTCTATCATTCTGGCATAATAAAATCGGATTTTTAAATTTGAATTAATTTAAAATATTCAGATTTTTAAAAATAAAGAAATTAATCATCCCTAAAATCCGAAAATTTCCTTTTTTAATATAGGTTAATTGACTAAAATGACCTTATGTTGAAATTTGTGTGATTATATGGTATATGTTATCATATTCTACTATCATAGACCCTCAGATCATGACCTTTGATTATATTCCATCTGATGGTCCAGATCTGTGTATTCTGGCACACAGTAGTTAGTAAAAACAAAATAACCTAACCCTATATATATATATATATATATATATATATATATAATCACATGTGATTATATGTATCTAATCACATATGATTTACATAGACAAAAAATTATGATGTCTATATAAATCATATGTGATTAGATACATATAATCACATATGATTATATACACGAGAACAACTATTGAATCGAGAACACAAAGATAAATATTGTCCACATATATTATATGTGATTAAACGCATATAATCACATGTGATTATATGTATCTAATCACATAGAAAATATGTGGAAAATATTCATTTTTGCGTTTTCGATTCAGCTGTTGTTCTTGTGTATTTAATTCCATGAGATTATATGTATCTAATAAGATATGATTTATATGGACACTATTCATTTTCGCATTCTCATTTAATAGTTGTTCTGGTACATTTAGTCACATATGATTTCTGTACAAAAGATTTATTTTCGCATTTTTGATTCAGTGGTTTTTCTTTTTCCACATTAATCATATGTGATTAAATACATACAATCACATACGATTAAATACATAAGAAATATATCGAATCAAAAATGCAAAAATGAATATTATCAATATAAATCATACATGATTTCATACATATAATCATATGTGATTAAGTACATGAGTACAACTATTAAATTAAGAAAGAAATAATGAATCTTGGCCACATAAATCATATGTAATTAGGTACACATAGTCACATGTGATTATATGTATTTAATCATATATAATTTTTGTGGACAATATTCATTTTTGTGTTTTTAATTCAATAGTTGGTCTCGTGTATTTAATCACATATAATTTATATGAAAAAGATTTGTTTTCACATTCTTGATTCAATAAATCATATGTGATGAAATATATATAATCACATGTAATTATATACACGAGAACAACTATTCAATCAAGAACATTAAAACAAATATATGTCCACATTAATCATAAGTGATTAAATACTTATAATCACATGTGACTAAATATATTATAACAATTATTGAATCGACGCAAGAATAAATATTTTCCATACGAATCATATATGATTAAATATATATAATCACATGTGATTAAATACAAAAGAACAACTATTGAATCAACACGTCAAAACAAATATTGTCCATGTAAATCATTTGTGATTAAATACATATAATCACATGTGATTTAATACACGATGTCAATTATTAAATCGAAAACACGAAAATAAGTACAGCCCACATAAATAATATTTTATTACATACATATAATCACGTGTAATTATATGTATCTAATCACATATGATTTACGTTACAATATTCATTTTTGCGTTCTCGATTCACTAGTTTTTCACGTGTATTTAATCACATGTGATTATATTTATTTAAAAATATATAAATCATATATGATTCGATACATATAATCACATGTGACTCGATACATATAATCACATGTGATTATATACAAGAGAAAACCTAATGAATCAAAAACACAATAACAAATCTTTGGAGGTGGGGGCGGGGGTGATGGCGAAGGGTGGTGGAGTTGGGGTGGTGGTGATTGGTGGTGGTGGTGTGTGGTGATGGGTGGTGGTGGGTGGGTGGGTGCAAGTGGTGGTGATGGTGATGGGTGGTGGTTTTGGTGGGACGTGGGTGGTGGAGGTAATTCATTTTTTCTTTGTGATTATATGAATCTAATCACATATGATTAAATACATATAATCACATGTGATCATATGAATCTAATTACATATGATTTATGTGGACATAATTCATTTTTGCTTTGTGGATTCAATAGTTGTTCTCATGCATTTTATCACATGTGATTATAGGTATAATCGTATGTGATTAAGTACATGAGCTCAACTATTGAATCGAGAAGGAAAAAATGCATCTTGTCCACTTCAAATCATATATGATTATATAAATATAATCACATGTGATTAATTACACAAAAGCAATTATTCAGTCGAAACCGCAAAAGTAAATATTGTATACATAAATCATATATGATTAAATACATACAACACATGTGATTATAGGTATCCAATCATATATGATTTATGTGGATGAGATTCATTGTTACATTCTCGATTCAATAATTGTTCTTTGTCCACTGTAATCATATGTGATTAGATACATATAATCATATGTGATTATATGTATCTAATCACAAATGATTTATACGGACAAAAAATAATGATGTCTTTATAAATCATATGTGATTAAATACATATAATCACATATGATTATATACACAAGAACAACTATTGAATCGAGAACACAAAGATAAATACTATCCATATATATCATATGTGATTAAATGCATATAATCACATGTTATTATATGTATGTAATCACATAGAATTTATGTGGAAAATATTTATTTTCGCGTTCTCGATTCAGTTATTGTTCTTGTGTGCTTAATTGCATGAGATTATATGTATCTAATTATAGACAATATTCATTTTCACATTCTTGTTCAATAGTTGTTCTTGTACATTTAGTCACATATGATTTTTGTACACAAGATTCATTTTCACGTTTTTGATTAAATAGTTTTTCTTTTTCCACATTAGTCATCTGTGATTAATACATACAATCACATATGATTAAATACATAAGAAAAAATATTGACTCATGAATATATCAATATAAATCATATGCGATTTGATACATATAATCACATGTGCTTAAGTACATGAGTACAACTATTGAATTGAGAAAGAAATAATGAATCTTGTCCACATAAATCATATGTGATTAAATACATATAATCACATGTGATTAAATATAATATAACAATTATTGAATCAACGCAAGAATAAATATTTTCCATACGAATTATATGTAATTAAATATATATAATCACATGTGATTAAATACACAAGAACAACTATTGAATGAACACTTGAAAACAAATATTGTCCATATAAATCATATGTGATTAAATACATATAATCACATGTGATTTAATACACAATACCAATTATTAAATCGAAAACACGAAAATAAATACGTCCCACGTAAATAATATTTTATTAAATACATATAATCACATGTAGTTATATGTATCTAATCACATATGATTTACATGGACAATATTCATTTTTGCATTCTCGATTCACTAGTTTTTCATGGGTATTTAATCACATGTGATTATTTGTATTTAATAACATATAAATCATATATGATTCGATACATATAACCACATGTGACTTGATACATATAATCACATGTGATTATATACAAGAGAAAACATAATGGATCAAAAAATAATAACAAATCTTTATAGGTGGGGGTAGGGGTGGTGGCGGTGGGTGGTGGAGGTAGGGTGGTGGTGACTGGTGGTGATGGGTGGGTGATAGTGACATGTGGTGATTTTGGTGGGTGGTGGGTGGGAGTGGGTGGTGGAGGTAATTAATTTTTGCTTTGTAATAATATGAATCTAATCACATATGATTTAAGTGGACATAATTCATTTTTGCTTTGTCGATTCAACAGTTGTTCCCATATATTTTATCACATGTGATTATAGGTTTAATCGTATGTGATTACGTACATGAGCACAACTATTGAATCGAGAAGGAAAAAATGCATCTTGTCCACTCAAATCATATATGATTATATACATATAATCACATGTGATTAATTACACAAAAGCAATATTCAGTCGAAACCGCAAAAATAAATATTGTATACATAAATCGTATCTGATTAAATACATATAATCACATATGACTATATGTATCAAATCATATATGATTTATGTGGATGAGATTCATTGTCACACTCTCGATTCAATAATTGTTCTTTGTCCACTGTAATCATATGTAAATAAATACATATAATCATACGTGATTATATGTATCTAATCACATATGATTTATACGGACAAAAAATAATGATGTCTATATAAATCATATGTGATTAGATACATATAATCACATATGATTATATACACAAGAACAACTATTGAATCGAGAACGAAAAGATAAATATTGTCCACATATATCATATGTGATTAAATTCATATAATCACATGTGATTATATGTATCTAATCACATAGAATTTATGTGGAAAAAATTTATTTTCGCGTTTTTGATTCAGTTGTTGTTCTTGTGTGCTTAATTACATGAGATTATAAGTATCTAATTATGGACAATATTCACTTTCACATTCTTGTTCATTAGTTGTTCTTGTACATTTAGTCACATATGATTTCTGTACATTCTCGTTTTTAATTAAATAGTTTTTCTTTCCACATTAATCATATATGATTAATACATACAATCACATATGATTAAATGCGTAAGAAAATATATTGACTCATGAATATTATCAATATAAATCATATGCGATTTGATACATATAATCACATGTGCTTAAGTACATGAGTACAATTATTGAATTGAGAAAGAAATAATGAATCTTGTCCACATAAATCATACGTGATTAAATACATATAATCACATGTGATTAAATATATTAGAACAATTATTGAATCGACGCAAGAATAAATATTTTCCATACGAATCATACATGATTATATATATATATATATATATATAATCACATGTGATTAAATACACAAGAACAATTATTAAATCAACACATAAAAACAAATATTGTCCATATAAATCATATGTGATTAAATACATATAATCACATGTGATTTAATACACGATTCCAATTATTAAATCGAAAACACAAAAATAAATATGGCCCACGTAAATAAAATTTTATTAAATACATACAATCACATGTAGTTATATGTATCTAATCACATATGATTTACGTGGACAATATTCATTTTGCGTTCTTAATTCACTAGTTTTTCACGTGTATTTAATCACATGTGATTATATGTATTTGATAACATATAAATCATATATGATTCGATACATATAACCACATGTGACTCGATACATATAATCACATGTGATTATATACAAGAGAAAACCTAATGGATCAAAAACACAATAACAAATCTTTATAGGTGGGGGTGGCGGTGGTGGCGGCAGGTGGTGGAGGCGGGGTGGTGGTTATTTGAGGTGATGGTGTGTGATGATTGGGTGGTGATGGTGGTGGCGGGTGGTGGTGGGTGGTGGGTAGTGACAGGTGCTTGTGGTTAGGTAGTGATGGTGGTGGGTCGTGATGGTGGTGGTGAGTGGTGGTTGGTGGTGGTGGGTAGTGATGGGTGGTGGCTGGTGGTTGGTTGTGGTGGTTAGGTGGTTGGTGGTGGTGGGTAATGATGGGTGGTAGGTGGGGTTGGTGGTGGGTGGTGGGTAGTGGTAGGTGGTGGTGGTGGTGGCTGTTGGGTAGTGATGGTTGGTGGTGGTGGTGGCGGGTGGTGGTGGGTGATAGGTGATGATAGTTGGTGGGTAGTGATGGGTGGTGGTGGAGGTGGGTGGTGGTGACTGTGGTGGGTGGGTGGTGGTTGATGGTGGTGGTGGTGGGTAGTGGTGGGTGGCGGGTGCTGGTGATGAGTAGTAGGTAGTGGTTGTTGGTGGTGGGTGGTGGTTGTTGGTGGTGCGTAGTGATGGGTGGTGGTAGCGGGTGTTGTTGATAGGTGGTAGGTAAGGGTTGTGGGTGCTGGTGGCAGGCGGTAGAGGTGGGTGGTTGTTGTTGAGTGGTGATGGTGGTGGCGGGTGGGGTTGGTGGTGGTGGGTGGTGGGTAGTGATGGGCGGTGGGTGGTGGTTGGTGGTGGTGGTTAGTTATGGGTGTGGTGGCAGGTGGTAGTGGTGGGTGGTGGTTGGTGGTAGTGGGTAGTGATGAGTGGTGGGTAGTGGTGATGGGTGGTAGGTAGAGGTGGGTGGTTGTGGTTAGGTGGTGTTGGTGGTGGCGGGTGGTGGTGATGGTGGTAGTGGTGGGTGATGGTAGGTGGTGGGTAGTGATGGGTGGTGATTGGTGGTTGGTGGTGGTGGTTAGTGATGGGTGGTGGTGGTGGGTAGTGATGGGTGGTGGTGGTGGGTGGTGGTGATGGGTGGTACGTAGGGGTTGTGGGTGGTGGTGGCAGGCGGTGGAGGTGGGTGGTGGTGGCAGGTGTTGGTGGTTGGGTGGTGGTTAGTGATGGGTGGTGGTGGTGGGTGTTTGTAACGGGTGGTAGTGGTGGGTGGTTTTGGTTGGGTGGTGAGTGGTATTAGTTAGTGGGTTTTTTAATTGTTTGTAACTATATTTTTTGATTTATAAGAATATTATTTTATAATTTTAATTAAAAAAATAGTGTTTTTCAAATTTGTTCTCAAATGTTCTCGCGATAAGAAATGTTCTCGATTAAACGCTCCCATATATATATATATATATATATATATATATATATATATATATATATATATATATATATATATATAAACTCTAAAACGAGATCTTAAAAATGTTAGTGGTGAGATCCGTTTAGTTTTCGGGTTCTTAGGAAATTTTGAACTCTTTCTCTCTCTCTCTCTCTCTCTCTCTCTCTCTCTCTATATATATATATATATATATATATATATGACCATTTTTAAGGGTTCAATCTTGAGAATCTCATTCCAAATTAAGTTGTTTCCAATCGTTCACACTAACGCATCGTAACATAATGTTGGATAACACCTGCCGGGGTGGTGTAGCCGGCGTTATACTGACATTTTTTGAGTGTCACGCCGTATTAATGGCAAGTCGTGTTGCCCGCTCCCACCTGTTTAAAAACTATTTTTTTTCATTTCAGTGAAAATTGATTTTGAAGATTTTTACAACAAAAGATTATGATTTTTGAAGTTGTATAGTAATTTCTCATGTAGACCTTCAAAATTCCTATTTATCTTTGTATTTTTTTTAATTATTATTATTATTTGTTTTTTTTTTGTTTTTTGTAACATCATGATTTCCCAGATATATTATTTTATTTAATTATTTTGGAGTTTGTGGAGGAACTCGGCGAGTTGGAGCCAAGACTCGCCGAGTAGGGTCGCGGATGTTCATCCGGGTTCACGTCCGGACTTGGCGAGTCCATTAGTGGACTCAGCGAGTCCATTAGTGGACTCGGCGAGTCCACGCTGTTTAATGAAACCCTAATCCCCCGGGTTTGGAGCCTATTTAAGGGCACTTATAGCCTCCCATTGCGGCTACCAGTCCCTTGAGAGAACCCTAAGTGAGCCAAATCGTTGTGAGAGAGAAGAAGTCACTTTTTGATCCTTGTACCTTTGGTTTAGCAAGAAGAAGGTGGCAAGAGCAAAGAGGAGGTGCGATTCAAGCAGTTCCAGAGTTCAGAGACTTCATTTTGAGGTAATAGTTCGAACCTCCTTCAGTTTTGGTGTTGATCATTAGAGTTAGGGTTTTCTAACCCCCTTTGGAGAGTGATTATGTGGAGCAAATGGTCCCTCTTCGAGTTTGTGCCTTGGATCTGGACTCAAAGAGGTCCAAAGACCTTAACCCTTGGAGCTTTATGGATCAGTTTAGGGTTATTGGACTTAGGTTGCCATTTTTTGGGGCTAAATCTCCTTTTGATGCATTGTTGTGGTTATACAAGCATCAAGTTTCGAACTTTACGTGACATTCATGCTTGGGGAGGCCAGATCTATGGTTTGGGGAAACAGATCTGACCTCAGGAGGTCAGTAGATTTTATGCATGGCATGAACTCGCCGAGTTGTTCTTGAGACACGACGATTAGGGTTAGGGTTTCACGTAAATTGCTCAGTGAGTAGACTTGTCGAGTTAGGGGATGACGCAGTGAGTCAGGAGGGGGTTAGAGGACTGAAGTTCAAGGCGGTACTCGCCGAGTTATTCTTGAGACTCGGCGAGTTGAGTCGGGGTGGCCCCACGATTCATGACTGGTATGACTCGTCGAGCATAGGGAAGGACTCGGCGTGTCAAGTGGGACAAAGAGTTAGAGGACATGTGTGAACTCGCCGAGTCACCAGGGTGCAGTCGGCGAGTAGGGTCAAAGTGTGATCGTTGACTTTTAGGGTTTGGTTATCAATGGAGTCCTTGTGACAAGAGGGGGTAAAATAGTCTTTTACCCTTCTGAGGGTGCCAATGGCAGGTTGAGTCTAGTCTCGAGAGTTATATTTATAAGAGTATTTATTTATGTGAATAGGCGGATGCTAGGCAATATTTTCCATCGAGTCAGAGATTTACCGAGACGCCTGAGGTGAGTCTTCTCACTATACTTTACCTTGTGTGGTAACAGAGTTATGTGACAGAGTACTATAGAGTTATATGCCAGTGTATTTGCATGTTATTTATGTGTTGTGATTTATTGTGATATGTGATATGCATGATTCAGAGTTACAGAGTTGGGACTTTCGGGTCTATAGAGTTAGGGCCAGAGGGCCCACAGAGAGTTGGGGCTGGAGGGCCCCACTGAGACACATTGACCAGAGGGTCGACAGAGTTACAGCCTCGAGTGGCTATTATGTGTTAGAATAGTATTTTGGGGAACTCACTAAGCTTATGCTTACAGTGTTACGTGTTATGTGTTTCAGGTACCAGTGATGACCGCGGGAAGCAGCCGGCTTGATTCGTACACATACATGGGATTTTATGTATTTTGATCTTGGGAGATATTTTGCGAAACAAAGACATGATACTATGACATTTTATGAATGAATGAGTTTGTAAAAATGTGTTTGAAAATGCGAAAAATTGTTTTAATTTTTACGGTGTTACAAGTTGGTATCAAAGCCTTGGTTTGAGGGATTCGGGTGCACCTTCGGGCGTATCTGAACTCAAACTGAGGATTTGAGGAAATTTTGATAATAAAATAAGTTTTCAAAAGAAGAACTTACGAGACAAACAGAGCAGAGTCGTGTGTACGAACAACCAACGCCCGAACGGTGATTTCCCAAAATACCATTACGATAAGTGTTATAAGATATGATGTGAGATGTTATATGAAGAGCTATGATATGCATGCTAGAGTAGACTAGGTGTTCTTATTAGGACTAGAGTGGCCTGATATGTGATGCCTAAGTCTAGGAGTCTTGCTGCTAGGAATACTTCAGAGTGTTTATGTAGCAGCGAAGAGGTTATGAGAGATCTGCTAGTGAGTCTCATATGATTAGAGAGAGTAGAGTACTTGTGATTTAGGACTCTGGGAGGAGGACTTGGGGTGGATGCTGATGCAGTGTGTATGGTAGTATTGGGCCCGTACTATTGATGACACCGGGTCAGTTCACAGTCCAAGTAAGAATCCTTGGAGTACCAAGGGACAAGTAGGGTGGAGTATTCGAGTGTGAGCATACTCGAGCGAGTCCCTGATATTTATTCTTGTGTTGTATTTCAGAGAGAGGGAGATCCTGGTTGGGACGCGCCACACACCAGGGACCAGCGGTACGAGTAATGAGGAGATCTGTAGGATCATCCAGGAGGAGGTGGCTGCGGCCATCAGGGCAGAGATTCCAAAGATGTTCGGGTCTATCAAGACCACGTTGATAGATACATTTAATGAGAAGTACGCTGCTCTTTCTGAGGCTGCTGTTGCTATGGCCACTGCAGCTATAGCTGCGACTAGGCCGCAGGGTGGCGATGCGTTGCTGTTCCGAGAGTTCAGCAACACAAAACCACCGGAGTTTGACGGGACCCAGGATCCGATTGCGGCGATGAGGTGGATTTCAGACATAGAGGGTGTTTCTTTACTTGCTCATCTCCAGAGCATTTAAGAGTTCGGTTCGCGCTGAACCAGCTTCGCTTGGGAACGAAGGATTGGTGGAAGTTTGTGACGGCTCACTATACGCCTGTTGAGCTTGCTGCAGTGACCTGGGAGAGGTTCACTGCTATGTTCTGAGATGAGTACGTTCCCCAGGTGGAGAGGGAGTGTTTATCCCAGGAGTTTCTAACCCTCAAGCAGGGTACTGAGTCTGTTACAGTGATTACGAGGATGTTTCATGAGCGGGCGATGTTCTGCCCAGAGCACGTGTCCTCCGAGCAGGCACGTATGAGCCGATATCTGAGCATTTTGAGGAGGGATATATGAGAGTTCATGGCGAACTCAACGTACCGGACATTTGCCGAGCTTCAGGAAAATTCCCGGAAGAGGGAGATAGAGCTGGAGACCCAGGCTAGGGAGGAGGCTGAGTCTCAGGGGAGGGATCGGTGACCAGTACAGTCTCAGCCGGTAGCTAAGCAGGCCAAGCTCGCTGATTCGAGATCAGGGAACCAGAGGGGCCGCACTTGTGGCAACTGCGACAAGAGCCACGATGGGGTGTGCAGAGCAGGGTCTTGCTACAAATGTGGCAAGGAGGGGCATATGGCCAAGGATTTCCCCAAGGAGTTTGCAGTATGTTTTCACTACAACCAGACCGGACACCGGAAGGCAGAGTGTCCGCAGCTGTGGGGATCAGCACAGGGAGCATCTCAGGGATCTGCCACTGCTGCCATCAGAGCTACTGAGAGCCGACCAGTGAAGGCCGAGGCACCAAAGGCACGAGGGAGATCCTTTCAGTTGACCGTGGAGGAGGTCCGCGCAGCGCCCGATGTCGTGGTTGGTATGTATTCTTTTGTGTATTTATTTTGATGTTGAGATATTGTGCTTATATTATGTTATGCGTAGGTACTTTTCTTGTGAGTTCTGTACCTGCCTTGGTGTTATTTGACTCGGGTGTGAGTCAATCTTTTGTATCTTTGGCTTTTAGTCAGCACATCAGTGTTAGTTGTGAGGCGTTGAGTCGACCTCTGAGACTTTCCATAGCTGACGAGAGGGCGGTATATGCCACAGAGGTGATCCGAGGGTGTGTACTCGAGATTTTCGGTGTTGGGTTCCCGATTGATTTAGTTCCTATTGCGATGGGAGATGTCTGTGTCATCGTGGGCATGGACTGGTTGAGCAGATTCGGAGCGGTTATCAACTGCGAGCGACAGCTGGTGACCATACGAGACCCTAGTAGGGGAGTTCTTACGGTGTACGACGAGGGTACACATTCTGGGTCAGCATTTTGTTCGGCCGCTAGGGCAAGGAAGTGTCTACAGCAGGGCTGTAAGGGTTTTGTAGCATATGTGATGGATACGCGGGTTGATTCAGAGAGACCGAGGTCAGTTGATGAGGTTCCGATAGTGCGTGAGTTCCCGGACGTATTTCCAGAGGAGTTGCCGAGCGTGCCTCCTGTGAGGCAAGTGGAGTTCAGTATCGATTTGGTTCCAGGGGCCGCGCCTATCGCCAAGGTGCCCTATCGCCTTGCACCTCCAGAGATGAAGGAGTTATCCTCGCAGCTTCAGGAGTTGCTAGGGAAGGGGTTTATTCGGCCGAGCAGCTCGCCGTGGGGAGCGCCTATCCTTTTTGTTAAGAATAAGAATGGTTCACACCGGATGTGCATTGATTACCAGGAGTTGAACAAGCTGACGGTCAAGAACCGTTACCCGTTGCCAAGGATCAACGATTTGTTCGATCAATTGCAGGGAGCATCTTGGTTCTCCAAGATCGATTTGAGGTCTGGGTATCATCAGGTAAGGGTGCGAGATGAGGACATCCAGAAGACAGTGTTCATGACTCATTATGGGCATTACGAGTTTGTGGTGATGCCCTTCGGATTCACCAATGCCCTGACAGTGTTCATGGATCTCATGAACAGAGTGTGCAGGCCCATGTTGGATCACTCAGTGATCGTATTCATCGACGACATTTTGGTGTATTCGAGATCTAGAGAGCAGCATGAGGAGCATTTGAGGGAGATCCTCGGAGTTCTGAGATCGGAGAGGCTTTATGCCAAATTCTCCAAGTGTGATTTCTGGTTGCGAGAGGTCCAGTTCCTAGGGCACCTCGTTAACCAGAAAGGGATATTGGTCGACCCGGCCAAAGTTGAGGTAGTGATGAGTTGGGAGGTGTCAAGGTCACCCACCGAGATCAGGAGTTTCTTAGGGCTGGCAGGTTATTATCGGAGATTTATCAGGGATTTCTCCAAGATCGTCGTACCACTCACCAGGTTGATCTGGAAGGGTGTCTCTTTTTCATGGGGCCCAGAGCAGCAGGCCTCTTTCGAGACACTTCGCCAGAGGCTATGCGAAGCCCCGGTGTTAGCCCTCCCAGAGGGAACGGAGGACTTTGTGGTGTATTGTGATGCGTCGATCTTGGGGTTAGGAGCGATTCTGATGCAGAGAGGGCATGTGATAGCATACGCATCGAGGCAGCTGAAGCCTCATGAGACGAGGTATCCCACCCACGATCTAGAGTTGGGGGCAGTGGTGTTCGCCCTCAAGATCTGGTGTCACTACCTGTATGGGGTTCGGTGTACCATATACACGGACCACAAGAGCTTGAAGTACTTGATGGATCAGCCCAACCTGAATATGCACCAGAGGAGATGGTTGGATGTGGTAAAAGATTACGACTGCGAGATCCTATACCACCCGGGTAAGGCTAATGTTGTAGCCGATGCACTAAGCCGAAGGGCGGAGAGCACCCCGATACGAGGTGTTTGTTTGAGATTGACCGTGATGGCTCCGGTGTTGGACACCATTCGTGGGGCCCAGGCTGAGTCCGTGAGATCAGAAAACCATAAGAGAGAGCGAGTTGTCGGGTTGGTATCGGAGTTCGTTACCAATAGCCGGGGGCTTATGACATTTCAGGGTCATATCTGGGTACCGTTTGTGGGCGGGACGCATACCATTTTGATGAATGAGGCTCATCGGTCGAAGTTCTCGATCCATCCTGGGGCCACTAAGATGTATTTAGATCTGAAGAGGGAGTATTGGTGGCCCTGTATGAAGAGGGATGTCGCGTGGTTTGTTGAGAGGTGCTTAACCTGTCGTAGGGTTAAGGCCGAGCACCAAAGACCGCATGGTAAGTTGCAGCCGTTGGAGATGCCCGAGTGGAAGTGGGAATAGATTACCATGGATTTTATCACCAAATTGCCAAGGACTGCTAGGGGAGTCGATGCAATTTGGGTGATTGTGGACAGGTTGACAAAGAGCGCTCACTTCCTTGCTATCAGTGAGAGCTCTTCCGCAGAGAAGTTAGCAGAGATGTACGTAAGGGAAGTGGTATCACGGCATGGAGTGCCGATCTCGATTGTCTCAGACTGAGATGTGCGTTTCACTTCCAGATTCTGGAAGAAATTTCATGAGGAATTGGGTACTAGGTTGCACTTTAGTACCGCATACCACCCCCAGACTGACGGACAGAGCGAGCGGACGATTCAGACGCTCGAGGATATGCTCCGGGCATGTGTGTTGGATTTCGGTGGGAGTTGGGACAAGTATTTGCCCTTGGCAGAGTTCTCCTACCACAACAACCATCATTCGAGCATTGGTATGCCACCCTTTGAGCTGTTGTATGAGAGAAGGTGTCGGACCCCCATTTGCTGGGGAGAGGTCGGGCAGCATGTTATGGGTAGTATCGAGATCGTGCTTCAGACGACTGAGCAGATACAGCGGGTCAGGCAGAGGTTATTGACCGCTCAGAGTCGTCAGAAGAGTTATGCGGACAAGCGCCGGTCCGAGCTCGAGTTCCAGGTCGGCGACTTTGTACTCCTGAAGGTCTCTCTTTGGAAAGGAGTGATCCGATTCAGGAAGAGGGGCAAGTTGGGGCCCCGATATATCGGTCCTTTTCGGGTGATCGCGAGGGTAGGCAGGGTAGCCTACTAGTTGGAGCTATCTGCAGAGCTAGGTCAGATTCATGAGACTTTCCATGTATCCCAGTTGCGAAAGTGTATAGCTGATGAGTCAGCAGTAGTGCCATTAGAGGATATTCAGGAGGATGTGGGCCTGAACTACGTTGAGAAACCGGTGGCTATTCGGGATCGAAAGATCAAGGTTCTGAGGAACAAAGAGGTGCCTCTGGTGCAGGTCCAGTGGCAACACCGGAAAGGGTCAGAGCTTACTTGGAAGCCGGAGCGCGAGATGCGTGAGCAGCATTCGGAGTTGTTTCCAGAGTGAGACTTCGAGGGCGAAGTCTGATTCTAGTGGGGGAGAATTGTAACATCCTGATTTCCCAGGTATATTATTTTATTTAATTATTTTGGAGTTTATGGAGGAACTCGGCGAGTTGGAGCCAAGACTCGCCGAGTAGGGTCGCGGATGTTCATCCGGGTTCACGTCCGGACTCGGCGAGTCCATTAGTGGAGGCGAGTCCACGCTGTTTAATGAAACCCTAATCCCCCGGGTTTGGAGCCTATTTAAGGGAACTTATAGCCTCCCATTGCGGCTACCAGTCCCTTGAGAGAACCCTAAGTGAGCCAAATCGTTGTGAGAGAGAAGAAGTCACTTTTTGATCCTTGTACCTTTGGTTTAGCAAGAAGAAGGTGGCAAGAGCAAAGATGAGGTGCAATTCAAGCAGTTCCAGAGTTCAGAGACTTCATTTTGAGGTAATAGTTCGAACCTCCTTCAGTTTTGGTGTTGATCATTAGAGTTAGGGTTTTCTAACCCCCTTTGGAGAGTGATTATGTGGAGCAAATGGTCCCTCTTCGAGTTTGTGCCTTGGATCTGGACTCAAAGAGGTCCAAAGACCTTAACCCTTGGAGCTTTATGGATCAGTTTAGGGTTATTGGACTTAGGTTGCCATTTTTTGGGACTAAATCTCCTTTTGATGCATTGTTGTGGTTATACAAGCATCAAGTTTCGAACTTTACGTGACATTCATGCTTGGGGAGGCCAGATCTATGGTTTGGGGAAACAGATCTGACCTTAGGAGGTCAGTAGAGTTTATGCATGGCATGAACTCACCGAGTTGTTCTTGAGACACGGCGAGTAGGGTTAGGGTTTCACGTAAATTGCTCAGTGAGTAGACTTGTCAAGTTGGGGGATGACTCAGTGAGTCATGAGGGGGTTAGAGGACTGGAGTTCAAGGCGGTACTCGCCAAGTTGTTCTTGAGACTCGGCGAGTTGAGTCAGGGTGGCCCCACGATTCATGACTGGTATGACTCGTCGAGCATAGGGAAGGACTCGGCGTGTCAAGTGGGACAAAGAGTTAGAGGACATGTGTGAACTCGCCGAGTCACCAGGGTGCACTCGGCGAGTAGGGTCAAAGTGTGATCGTTGACTTTTGTTGACTTTTAGGGTTTGGTTATTAATGGAGTCCTTGTGACAAGAGGGGGGTAAAATAGTCTTTTACCCTTCTGAGGGTGCCAATGGCAGGTTGAGTCTAGTCTCGAGAGTTATATTTATAAGAGTATTTATTTATGTGAATAGGCGGATGCTAGGCAATATTTTCCATCGAGTCAGAGATTTACCGAGACGCCTGAGGTGAGTCTTCTCACTATACTTTACCTAGTGTGGTAACAGAGTTATGTGACAGAGTCTTGAGGGGTTCAGATAAAGCCGAACATGCCATTTCTCTCGCTGGTCTTCCTAACCTAAATCCTCACGATTGGATCATCCTGCATAACATCCTCCTCACCAATGAGACTGAATATGGGCCAATCATAGATCACTTCAAGAGGATGTTGGTTTGTTATATCATGGAGGTTGCTAAGTTGGATCAGGAAATTGCTAATGTACTTAGAAAGAAGCCCACCATCTCCCCAGTCGGTTCTGCAAGTGATCTGAATAAAATGCAGATGGGGAGGATTGATCCGAAGCGAAACTCGATTATGTTCACCAGGAAATAAGGCCAGGAATGTCTGTTCGCTTTGGCTAACAAACATCTTTACACCACTTCTTGTCTGGAGCATGTTTAGGGGATCATCAATCGGTGTAAGCAAAATTCTGAAGATGATAAGAAATACTTCAATGACATGGTCCACTGGTATATTCATTTCTGACGAACTCTTCTTGCCCTCATTCCTTCCCTGTTCAAAACCATGAAGAAGGTTGATGCAGCAGGATCCTGTAAGCCAAAGTAGAGTCTCGCCCCAATTGACGCAAAGGGGGAGCTTGTTGGGTCCATTATGTGTTGTGTCTTGGGCTCGGTCCTTAGCCCACTTTTGTATCCGGATTGGGCATGTCCATCCGTGATTTAATTATTAGGGTTTAGTATTTATAGATGCTTGCATGCATCTTTGTACATAGTTGTTTAGTCGATCATTCAAAGCGATCATTGTTTTAGTCGATTGTAACCCTAAAAGCCTCTACAATGGAAGTTCTTCATCGAGCTCTGCTGAGGCGTGAATCTATTGAATCATTCAGCTCATTATTGATTCATTCTCTTATTTGTTATTTTGTTTGCATTATTCTGATTAACCTGTGTAAGATCTAAACGAACAAAGAGTTTTTCAACTCATCAATAGGGATGTATGTCCACTTTACTATCGAGTAAGGAAGTAAAGTACTTATAAAGAGGAAATGACGAAAATACCCCTTTATTTGACCTCACGTACATCTGTCATAGTTAGTGCACAAAATATACTTAATTACCATTAACTAAGGCAAAAAAAAAAGTACATCCAAGTATTCATATTTACCAAACAACAACATATTCATAATCCTTTCTACTGCTTATCGTGTTCATGGATCCACCAAAAGTAACCCTAAAACCACACCAATGAACGCAAGAAATTATAAGCCATTCATGCCTGATTTTATCAGGCATGTATTTGAATTTACATTTATACCAATATCATACCAAAATGCCTGTTACAGGTAACCAAGACTTCAAAATACATCCAAACATTACCATTACAACCACCACTGGAGTACCACTACCTACACAAATTGGATTACCATTAACACAAACTAAACACACATAATCCTAATAGCGTATATAACAAGAAACACCATTAAACCTAACAATAGACTACGAGTACTAGATTAGCATACCACCACAACCCATGTACATGAGATTCAGTTGCTGATTATCAACTGAATGATGAAAATCATGACCAGAAACATGACGACGACAACACCCACAACCAACAGAGCAATCGCTTTAATCAGCTTCTCAACATGGTCAAACATTTGCTGCATGTTGAGGACATCCACTCTGGAATGAAGGTAATCTCGACCCATCTCCTCCTTTATACGTTCGACATGACCTTGTTGTCCAACTATCATTTCACCACAGTCACAGAAGATTGTGTGCTGTAACAACCGGTTATTTCGGGTCAATAAAAGTCAAGGAAAGTCAAATAAAAGTCACTTGTTCCAACAAAAATCAAATAGTTAAAATAAAATAATGTAATATATCCCACTTTATGAGTTTTCGGTTTTTGGAATAATAAAAACACCTAAAACCGAAAGCCCTTTTTGTGGAGCAACATGGACCGAGATCCAACCCTTGACTGAGAACCCCCACCGAGAACACCTTTGGACCGAGAACCTCTAGACCAAAGACCCTAGGTTCTCGGTTGAACTCTTGACCGAAATCATGGGTTCTCGGTTTGGAGGATAAGCTGAGAACACAATTTTTAATCGGTGGCACACTATTCAAGATGATAAAATACACTTCCCTATGCATCTATCACATCAGTTTTTACCTCATATATATATATATATATATATATATATATATATATATATATATATATAACCCGAAATCAACATCTTCCTAACTTTAAGCAATTCCTAGAAAGCCTATTCAAACGTTTCCAAGAACAAATCCTTCACTTGGATCTTTGTAAGTATTCCACATATATAATATAGTGTTTTTACAAACACTTTCATATTATTGCAAATAATTTATACATATTATTACGTGTTAAATACAATTTTGATACAATTATATTCACGTGTTCTAACTTGAAGAACATCGCCACTCACACCGTAATCCACCCAAGAACATACCCGAGGTGAGTTCATACTCCTATGTTTTCCATGATTTTTCTATGTTTTAGGGGGGGGGGGGGAATACAAGTATAACATAAGGAGACTCGTGTTAAAATACGAACCATTACATTTATATTTTTATTAAATATAAACATACATATGGATACATATTTGATTACAATAAAACTTTAACCCTTTTGTAACATGTCGAGAAAAAAAAGGGTATAATTATATAAACGAACATACATAATTATTTCATTTCATTTTATTATCATGGTAAATTTGATAATAGTATACAAATGGTTCACTATTTCAACTAAACATTTATATAAACTATAATAGGTATAGTTTATGGAACATACACACGATTTTACCCTGTTGTGGGCATAGAAAATAATTATTTAAAAGAATAATCATTTCTTTACTATGTAAATACTATAAAAGGATGACACATATAGTTATAAGAAAATGAGTTTTCATTATACTACACGTAAACAGTCAATATGGTTTTGTGAGTCACGTCTTCAAGTACTTACCTAAGTACCAACAAAAGTCTTGTATTATAACCAAAATCTCCTGGAAGGAGAGCATGATCACACTATGTATAGATCTATACGGGACTGACAATCCCACACATAAATTATTAGCTACAGTTGGACCCGCAGGTCTGGGGTGACAAATGTCATATCATTCCGACACATGAAGAACGTCGTAACAGGCCAACAGTCGCAAAGTATGGTTATAATAACTCACAATGGTATTAACAATATGTTTGGGTTACGAATACACACACGTCTTCAAAATGGTTTTATTTATTTAAAACCACATTATATTACTCTCCAGTATAATACAGTTTACAATTCTAGAAACATACATTCAAAGAGTTTTTACACAGATACAACTACAATACATTATTGTCCAATACAACACAGTTTACATTTATGGGAACATGTACTCAAATGATTTTATAAAGATATAAAACTTTGTTATACTAATACAATATACAACAATACTTATATATTTTAGTCTTGGAACATTTAAGACTACATTACATCTTAAAGAAAATATTGAATTTTCTGGAAGAGCACACTATCATTTTCAAGGAACAAAGACATATATTTTTCATACAAAATAATTATGAACTCACCAACTTAATTGTTGACACTCTTTTTTTCAAAACCACTTGTATTCTCAGTAAATCGGTAGAGAGGTACCCACACAGGTTTTAGTGAAGACGGAGCTTAGTATTCTTACGTCTTATATTTTTTGTATACTTTTGGATTCAAACAATGATTCAATTACCATGTAAAAACTTATCAATTATCAAAT
This sequence comes from Lactuca serriola, assembly GCF_051521515.1. NCBI lineage: Eukaryota > Viridiplantae > Streptophyta > Magnoliopsida > Asterales > Asteraceae > Lactuca > Lactuca serriola. The sequence continues at coordinate 120,972,893 of NC_136415.1, read as the reverse complement.
ATAATGTTTGTATGCTTTGATCCCTATTATTCAATTGTTATGATACTATACATGACGTCATCCGCCCCCGGACGTTTCCGCCGTTTACTCGGTCTGGGGGTGTGATAGATGGGTATCAGAACATTGTTTATAGTGAACTAAGTATAATAAAACCATATAAGATATACAAATATAAATACAATGGGGCTAAAACTCTCTGACTAAAAGTATATTTTTAAAAATATAAAAGTATACGTACATGCATACATACTAGAAATAGTATCATAGTAAGAACCACATAAAAGTAATTAGATAAGTTGGACATTGCGGTTAAGCCTAGATAGTTATGTAATCATATATGGGATAAATATAGCCTGATCAACTATATTTATTTGAGATACGACTAACATGTGTTTGGGAATGGTCGTGGTGAACAACAAGTCTAAAACTTACCAACACTATATACCAAGAAACTCTAGAACAGAACATAAAGTTAAAAATACTATAAGAGTATTTTATGACACTAAAGAACTATACAACTAGACCCTTCATGTGTCTTTTTACTGCTATTCTTGCGCAGTCAACATAACTAACTAGTTAAGACACTTTATTTTGATAATGCACAATTCATAGTCATTATCAAAGACTTATCATTATTTCACTCTTAAAACTTGTGGAAAAAATATGCCACCACGCAAATCAATCAGGCATGTCAACAACACACCACCAACTCTGCCACCGCCACCACCTCAGCAGATGGACATTGCTATTTTCCAAGCTGTTGTAACAGCCGTTGTGGCAGTCACGCATGGCGCAAATCAGCACGAATGCCGCTAGTGGGTCAGGAGGTGATACCAATAACGCTATCCAGGGAGAAAATCAGGGACACCCGAGGGAATGTTCCTATAAAGACTTCATAAATAGCAAACCAAAATCTTTCTATGGCACCGAAGGTGTCATTGCTCTAACAAGGTAGTTTGAGAAAACAGAATCAATGTTCGAAATTTGTGCGTGCCCAGAAGCTCGCAAGGTCAAATTTGCAGCATGCACATTCATGGATAGAGCCCTCTCCTGGTGGAATGGCTATGTCAAATAGCTAACTCTCCCAGTAGCCAATGCCATGAGCTGGGAGGACTTGAAAATTTTGATGCTAGTAGAATTCCACCTGAGGGGCGAGGTGCAAAAGCTAGAGCAAGAGCTCTAGAACTTAAAGATGAAGGACTCTAATATTGTAGCTTACACTGCCAGATTTAGTGATCTAGCAGTGCTATGTCCCGGGATGGTCACCTCAGAGAGTAAAAAGGTGGAACGATACATTTGGGGACTATCTCCCACATACAAGGAAACGTGATATTTTCCAACCCGTCTACTTTTGATAGTGCAAAGTGCCTGGAACAAACACTGGTGGATCATGAAGTCGGCCAGGGATTTATGACAACCATTCTTGAACAACCCAAAGAAAGTGGCAACAAAAAGAAATTTTGGAACAAAAGAAAGGGCCAGTCGTCACAAGAGCCCACAAAGAAGCAACAAACTGTGGAAGTTCACGTTGCTACTGTTCCTTCCATTCCAGCACTCGCCAAACCATATGTTGGAACCCTATCAAAGTGTAACAAGTGTAACTTCCATCACACCGGAGTCTGTCGAGATATGTACTGCAAAAATTACAACAAGAAGGGGCATACTGCTCGTTTTTGTAGGACTCCATCACAACAAACCACCTAAACTGCTAACGCCAGAGTGAGCCAGGCTTTCTATGGACGTGGTGAAACTGGACATTTCAAGAGGGATTGTCCAAAAGCAGGGAATGCCGAAGGTGTGGGCAAAGTTCTAATAATGGGGCATGAGGAGGCCATGAATGATCCTACTGTGGTTACCGGTACGTTCTTCCTCAACAATTCATATGCATGCATACTTTTTGATAATGGTACGAAGAAAACACTAATGATATATACATAGGATGTACCTCACTCTAAACAACTACTCTTTCCAAATCGACCTGATGTCGGTCACAATAAAAAGTTTCGACGTCCTCATTGGCATGGATTGTTGTAACACCGTAAAATTTAAAACAATTTTTCGCTTTTTAAAACCATACAAATTCATTCATAATTACTTTCAAGAAAAAAATGTATCAACATTATCTCATTACAAATCCCAAGATCAAATCATAATAAACTCCGCGGGTGTGTGTACAGATCATGCCAGCGCCTTCCCGCAATCATCACTGGTACCTGAGACACATAACACAAAACACTGTAGGCACGAAGCTTAGTGAGTTCCCCAAAATACCACTCTAACACATATTAGCCACTCAAGGCTATGACTCTGCTGACCCTAGGGTTTGTGTGTCTCAGTGGGACCCTCCAGTCCCAACTCTCTGTGGGCCCTCTAGCCCTAACTCTATGGACCGACTGGTCCTATCTCTGGAAACTCTGAATCATGCATATCACATATCACAATAACACATAAATAGCATACAAATACACTGGCACATAACTCACCAGTACACTAGCACATAACTCTGTTACCACTCTAGGTAAGATATAGTGAGAAGACTCACCTCGGATGTCTCGGTAAATCTCTGACTCGGTAGGAATATGGCCTAGCCTTCGCCTAATCACATAAAGTAAATACTCTCATAAATATAACTCTCGAGACTAGACTCAACCCTCTCTTGGCACCCTCAGAAGGGTAAAATACCATTTTACCCCTCTCTTGACACAAAGACCCCAATGTTGACCAAACCCTCAATGACAACAAAATTCAACGGTCAAACATTGACCCGACTTGCCGAGTACATATGGGCGACTCGGCGAGTCTACACGTGTCCACTATCCCTCTAGTCTCGCATGACACGTTGAGTCTTTCCCCTGCTCGACGGGTTACACCTGGCATGAATCGTGGGGCCACCCCGAATCAACTCGTCGAGTCCTGTTATGAACTCGGTGAGTTCCACCTTGAACTCCAGTCCTCTATTTCCCTCTGATTCACTGAGTCATTCCCCCAACTCGGCAAGTTACTCACTGAGTGAACTATGGGAAACCCTAGCCCTACTCGTCGAGTCTGTTCTTGGGACTCGGCGAGTTCATGCCATGATCAAGCTCAAATGACCTCCTGAGGTCAGATCCGTTCCTCTAACCCATAGATCTGGCCTCCTTAAGCAATATAAACACGTAAAGTCTGGATCTTGATGCCTATGCAAAGACCTAATGGCTCTATTTGAAGAAATGGCCTCAATATGTCACCCTAAGCTCATATTACCCATTTTCACCCCATAAAGATCATGGAGTTAAGGTCTCTTGACCTCTTTGGATCCAGATACGAAGCCTCAACACAAGAAGGGACCAATTGCACCATCATTCACACTCTAAATGGGCTAGAAACCCTAACTCTCAAGGATTAACACCCAAAACTGAAGAAGGATCGAAAATATACCTCAATATGAAGTCCTTAGGCTCTGAAATCCACAGAATAGCACCCTCTTCAGCTCCCTCTTGCCTTGGTCACCTTCTTCTTGCAAAAATACCCACACAAGGATCAAAAATGGCCTCTTCTCCTCACAAACGCTCTAGATCGCTTAGGGTTTCACTCAGGGGTCTGGTAGCTACAATTGGTGGCTATAAGCCCCTTTAAATAGGTCTCAATCCCCGGGAATTAGGGCTTCATTAAACAGCACGGACTCGCCGAGTCTGGTCATTAACCCGGATGGAATTCGCGACTCTACTCGGCGAGTCTAAGCATCAACTCGCCGAGTCCTTCCAAAATCTCCAAAAATAAAGAATAAATAATGTACCTGGGAATCTGGATGTTACAATTCTCCCCACTAGAATCAGACTTCATCCTCAAAGTCTTACTCTGAAAACAGCTCTGGATACTGCTCACGCATCTCTCGCTCCGGCTCCCAAGTCAGCTCGGACCCTTTCCGATGTTGCCACTGGACCTGCACCAGGGGTACTTCCTTGTTCCTCAGAACCTTGATCTTCCGATCCATAATTGCCACCGGTCTCTCCACATAGTTCAGGCTCGCATCCACCTGAATATCCTCCAATGATACCACTGCCGACTCGTCGGCAATACACTTCCTCAGCTATGAAACATGAAAGGTGTCATGAATCTGGCCCAACTTTGCAGGTAGCTCTAAACGGTACGCTACCCTACCCACCCTGGTGATCACCTTAAAAGGACCAATATACCGGGGTCACAGCTTACCCCTCTTTCTAAACCGTATCACTCATTTCCAAGGAGATACCTTCAGGAGTACGAAGTCACCGACCTGGAACTCGAGCTCTGACCGTCGTCTATCCGCATAACTCTTCTGACGGCTCTGGGCCGTCAGTAACCTCTGTCTAACTTGCTGAATCTGCTCAGTCGTCTGAAGCACAATCTTTGTACTACCCATCACACGTTGCCCTACCTCTCCCCAACAAATGGGAGTCTGACACTTCCTCCCATACAACAGCTCAAAGGGTGGCATACCAATGCACGAATGATGGCTGTTGTTATAGGAAAACTCAGCCAAGGGTAAGTATGTGTCCCAACTCCCTCCGAAGTCCAATACACATGCCCGAAGCATTTCCTCAAGCGTCTGAATCATCTGCTCGCTATGTCCGTCAGTCTGTGGGTGGTATGCGGTACTAAAATGCTGCCTCGTACCCAATTCCTCATGAAATTTCTTCCAGAACCTGGAAGTGAAACACACATCTCGATCTGAGACGATCGAGATTGGCACTCCATGCCGTGATACCACCTCCCTCACGTACAACTATGCCAACCTCTCAGCGGAAAAGCTCTCACTGATAGCAAGGAAGTAAGTGCTCTTCGTCAACCTGTCCACAATCACCCAAATTACATCGATGCCCCTTGAAGTCCTCGGCAATTTAGTGATAAAATCCATGGTAATCTGTTCCCACTTCCACTCGGGAACCTCCAACGGCTGCAACATACCATGCAGTCTCTGGTGCTCGGCCTTAACCTTGCGACAAGTCAAACACCTCTCAACGAACCATGCAACATCCCTCTTCATACAGGGACACCAATACTCTCTCTTCAGGTCCAAATACATCTTAGTGGCCCTGGGATGGATAGAAAACCTCAATTTATGCGCCTCCTCCATCAAGATGGTACGCGTTCCGCCTACAAACGGTACCCAAATCCGACCCTAAAAGGTCATAATCCCTCGGCTATCGGTGACGAACTCCGATACCTGCCCGATAACCCGCTCTCACTTACGGTTCTCTGGTCTCACGGCCTCAGCCTGGGCCCCTCGAATGGCATCAAACACTGGAGTTATCACTATCAGTCTCATACAAACATCTCGTATCAGGGCGCCCTCTGCCCTACGACTCAGGGCATCAGCTACAACGTTAGTCTTTCCCGGGTGGTACAGGATCTCACAATCGTAATCCTTCACCACATCCATCCATCTGCTCTAGCGCATGTTTAGGTTGGGCTGATCCATTAAATACTTCAAGCTCTTGTGGTCCGTGTATATGGTACACCGAACCCCATACAAATAGTGACGCCAGATCTTGAGGGCAAACACCACTGCCCCCAACTCCAGATCGTGGGTGGGATACGTCATCTCATGAGGCTTCTTCTGCCTCGATACGTATGCTATCACATGCCCTCTCTGCATCAGCACCGCTCCCAGCCCCGAAATCGACGCGTGACAATACACCACAAAGTCCTCCATCCCCTCCGGAAGGGATCACATCGGGGCTTCGCACAGTCTCTGGCGAAGTGTCTCGAAGGAGGCCTGCTGCTCTGGGCCCCATGAAAAAGCAACACCCTTCTGTGTCAATCAAGTGAGTGGCACGGCGATCTTTGAGAAATCCCTGATGAATCTCCTATAATAGCCAGCCGACCCTAGGAAACTCCTGATCTCGGTGGGGGATCTCGGCACCTCCCAACTCATCACTGCCTCAATCTTGGCCGGATCAACCAATATCCCATTCTGGTTAATGAGGTGCCCAAGAAACTGGACCTCTCGTAGACAGAAATCACACTTGGAGAATTTGGCGTGAAGTCTCTCCGATCTCAAAGCTTCGAGGATCTTCCTCAAATGCTCCTCATGCTGCTCTCTGGATTTTGAATACACCAATATATCGTCGATGAACACGATCACCGAGCGGTCCAACATCGGCCTGCACACTCTGTTCATGAGATCCATCAACGCTGCCAGTGCATTGGTGAGCCCGAAAGGCATCACCACGAACTCGTAATGCCCGTAACGAGTCCTGAATGTTGTCTTCTGGATATCCTCATCTCGCACCCTCATCTAATGATATCCAGACCTCAAGTAGATCTTGGAGAACCAAGATGCTCCCTGTAACTGATCGAACAAATCGTCGATCCTTGGCAACAGGTAACGATTCTTGACCGTCAACTTGTTCAACTCTCGGTAATCAATGCACATCCGGTGTGAACCATCCTTTTTCTTGACAAAGAGGATAGGCGCTCCCCACGGCGAACTGCTCGGCTGAATAAACCCCTTCCCCAGCAGCTCCTGAAGCTGCGAGGATAACTCCTGCATCTCTGGAGGTGCAAGGTGATAGGGCGCCTTGGCGATAGGTGCTTCCCCCGGAACCAAATCGAAATGAAACTCTACCTGCTTCTCAGAAGGCACTCCTCCGGGAAAACATCCGGGAACTCTCACACTATCGGAACCTCATCAACTTGTTGGATTAGGTGTCTAAGCTCATAACTATAATTGGTATGTACTTGAATTGATAGCAACATAGTCCTTTTGGGTTGCCCTCAAACCTAGTAACCGGACAAGGAAATTATGAAATGAGAGATATTAATTTATTATAAGATTAATAAATGAATTTGTTAATATGTTAATAAGAAATTATTTTGTTTAATTAGTTGTTAGCCAGCAATTAATTAGAATTAATTTCGGGGTTAAAAGAATTAATTATAAAGTGCAAGGACTAGTTTGCAATTATCTAATAGTTGAGTGGAAGGCTCTAGAACCCCCTTGGATAAGGGTGGACGAAATCTTTAGGGGAAACCCTAATAATTTCGTCCATAGGGGCTTGGATAAGGCCCTTGGGTTTGCTTAGGCCCTAAGCAAAGGATAACTAGGGTTTCCCCTAAACCCTAGATCCCTCAGCTATATAAGGAGCCTCCTGGTTCATGTTTTGGTCACTCTTTTCTTTTGAAGAAACCCTAAGGGCCGAAATTTTGCATACTCCCTCTTCCATCTCTCCTCTACTTTCCTTCTTGCGAGTTTGGGTGTGAATCCATTAGAGGCATTACACTTGTGGTGCTAAGCTTCCAAGAAGATCAAGATCAAGATCAAGGGAATTATCAATTGTTTACTATAACAATTGAAAGGTATGTAATTACTAAACCCTAGTTTGTAAATTTCGATTATAGCCTCTCTCCTCTAAGGTTCTTGTTTTGCAATTCAAAGTTGTATGTTCAATAGATAAAACATAGATCCAAAGTAGGTTGCATGTGAACTTAGGAATTGTTTTCTAGTTTATTTGTTTTACCTAAAACCCATCAGTGGTATCAAAGCCTTTGTTTGTTTTAAATTGAATTGTTATAATTGTTGAATTCCAAATTAGGGTTTATAGCTATTAAACCCTAAAGGCCATTTTTTCGATTTTTAGGGTTATGGATCAAAGGGTTTTTGAAAACCCTAGCCTCCAAAGAACCCTAATCGAAATTAGGGTTAGGGTTTTGAAAACCCTAGCCTCCTCCCTTGAAAATTTCGAAATATGCTATAAAGATTAGGGTTTCTTTGTTTTGGATAATAGTTGCCTTACTGGATAATTGAGAAAAATAAGGAAATTATCCTATCCCCATATTTTCGAAATCTAGAAGGGATATGGATTAGGATTAAATTAATTGTTTAATTTAATTAGATAATCCTTACAACATTTAATAAATTAATTAAAAGTTAATTAATAGATAAATATTAAATCTAATTAATTGGTTTATTTAAATTTAAAATTTAATAGTTTAAATTTCGAAAAAATTTATATAAACCCTTGGAGTTTTAAAATGTTTTAAAACACACCTTAAAATTTATATATATATATATATATATATATATATATATATATTATATTTAAAAGTTAAATATTATATATGTATAAGAATATGGTCAGTCAAATCGCTAGTATGCCTCATTCACGAAGCTAGTCTATAAGGGGGTATAAGGAAACTGCCTATAAAATGGTAGTTGAATGGGTGTCCACTCTCACCCACCGCTTCCTTGATTAGTGGAGGGTCGTTAGCAGAACGGATTTGATAGGACAACTACTTCCCATTAAAAGTATAATGCTATTAAAGAAAGTACTAGAACACTATTTTTCAAAATCCCAACTCTAGTTACTTTAGGAAAAATGTGAAAAGTATGCTAATCCATGAAATTGCACATTATGCTTTATTGGTCGTTAGTGGAGTGTGTGTGGTTAACCGGCACACTAAAAGGTACTAATAAAGAGTAGTAATGGGTATCTTATAATTATCATTTTGATGGAGCGTGTGTGGTTTACCGGCACATCAATAGTTAATGATAAAGACAATAAGGTTACCAAGCACATTTGCATGGTTATTCACATCTAGTTTGTGATCCTCGGTATCCCAGTCACAAATAGTAGAGCATAATCCGAGATTAAAACATGCCATTAAATAGTTTTAATGTATCTCAAAAGAATTAGGAATTTCACTTCGTTTATTTTGTCTAATGGTGGAATTGGTGAATCGTCATTCACCCACCTTTATGAGATTTGAACTTGGATCTCGGCATCCCATTTCTAAGTTGTAAATCGTCATAGTTGGGTCCTAACCTTGATATGATATCTTTGGGTTATTATATTGAGGTGTCTTGTAATCTAACTAAAACTATCTTTCTTTTCAGATGTCTACTCCTGGAAACACTTCTGCTTCATCATCCTCCAGCCACAACTTCTCTCTACTAAACATCTGCTCCAAAGTTGTTATGGATGGCTCCAACTATAACGATTGGATGTGTAACATCAAGATGGCGCTTAGATTCGAGGACAAAGAGTATGTCCTTGAAAAGGAGCTCAAAGAACTTGATGAGTCAAAAGCCACTCTCGAAGAGTACGTTGCCTACAAGAAACACTATGATGATGCTACCAAAGTGGCATGCATCATGGTTGCAACCATGTCCCCAGAATTGCAGAGGTACTATGAGGACTACTGGCCTTTTGAGATGAACAAGGACCTTATGGAAAAGTACCATAAGCGAGCTCGTCAAGAAAAGTTTGAGGTAGTCAAGTCACTCATGGCTTGCAAGATGAAAGAGGGGGAATCGGTTGTATCTCATGTGCAAAGAATGCAACGCTACATAGAGCGTTTGGTCAAGCTCAACATTCACTTCGATGAGGAATTGGCCATTGACATGGTCTTGAACTCGTTGCCTGATTGTTATGGTCAGTTTATCTTAACTTACCATTTGAACAACACGGAGCAGACTTTGGCCCAATTGCACAACTTGTTGCAGACAGCTGAGGTAGGGATGAAGGGTAAAAGTATACCCTACACACCTACAAGTACCCCTGTCTTGGCCATTGGACAGGGAAAGGGGAAGAAGAGGAAAGGTCCTCCCAAGCAAAACTGGAAGAGCAAGGCTCAAGCTGTGTCATCTAGTAATGGCCCGAAGGCTAAGCCCAATGGTTCCACTCCCCATGTTTTTGATCCAAAAGAGGCCATTTGCTTTTACTACAATCAAAAAGGGCATTGGAAGAGATCTTGCCCACAATATCTGCAAGATATCAAGGATGGCAAAGTGAAGCCATCCTCGACAGGTATTTACACTATTTCTGCTAATAACTCATTATCTTCTCGTTCATGGTTCCTTGATACAGGATGTGGTTTTCATATATGTTCTGATTTGCAGGGGCTAAAGGAAAGTGAGGAGATAGAGCATGGGAGGATAAACTTGATCATGGGGAATAGAAAGTCTTCACTAGTGACCAAGATCGGAGTTTATCAACTATTGCTTAGTAATGATATTAGATTAGACTTAATAAATTGTTGCTATTCGTCTGAGATGATGAGAAACATTATTTCATTTCATGCATTGTTCAGACAAGGTTTTAAATATTCTTTTAATGATTTGAATGGTTCAATTTCTGTTTATAAGAATGGTTTTTTTATGTTTGAAGCTTTACCTTGTGAAGGTGTGTATGAAACAGTGACTTGTGTTGATAGCTTAGGAAATAGTGTACTTAATATTGACTTGTCTAATAGTGTAGACAAGGCATGCTTGTGGCATTGTCGTCTTGGACACATTAACAAGAAACGCATAGCCCAACTCCAAAAGGATGGAGTGTTGGAATCATTTGACCTAAAATCAGCTGATATGTGTGAATCTTGTCTTTTGGGAAAGATGACAAAATCACCATTCACAGGGTCTTGTGAAATAGGTGAAGGTTTGTTGGATCTCATACACACAGATGTGTGTGGGCCCTTCAGATCAACCACAAGGGATACTAATCGATTCTATGTGACTTTCACTGACGATTATAGCAGATATGGTTACATCTACTTGATCAAACATAAGTCAGAAACATTTGAAAAGTTCAAAGAGTTTAAGCATGAAGTCGAAAATCAAATGGGCAGAAAGATCAAGATACTTAGATCTGATAGAGGCGGGGAGTATCTTAGTACCGAGTTCAACGACTATCTGAAAGAATGTGGGATAGTCTCACAATTGACACCACAGTTAAATGGTGTAGCTGAGAGGCGTAATCGAACCTTGTTAGACATGGTTCGTTCTATGATGAGTCGTGCCTCGCTTCCTATTCACTTCTGGGGGTATGCCTTAGAGACAGCCACCCACATCCTCAATCTTGTCTCTACAAAGAAGGTTGCCAAAACACCTCACGAAATGTGGACAGGGAAAGTTCCCTCGTTAGCACATATTAAAGTCTGGGGTTGTGAAGCTTTCGTAAGACGAGAGACTCACGACAAGCTAGCAGCTAGAAGTGAGAAATGTGTTTTCATTGGTTACCCAAAGCAGTCTTTTGGATATTTGTTCTACAGACCTAGTGAAAACGTGGTGTTTGTAGCTCGAAGAGGAGTCTTTCTAGAAAGAGAGCTCATATTCAAAGAGGACAGTGGGAGTACCATTGACCTTGAAGAGATTCAAGAGTCAACCAATGAAGGAACCTTAGATGACACTAGCACTCAACCAGAGGAAACAGTTCCTGTTGAACCAGTTGATAAATCATTACCTCTTCGAAGATCCACTAGGGTGAGTGTGCCACCTGAGTTGTATGGTTTTCATATTACTTCAGATGGTGACACATTCATAAGTGACAGAACATTGGTAAACTTAGATGAACTAGTCACTTATAAGGAAGCAATGGCAGGCCCAGAGGCTTCCAAGTGGAAAGAGGCAATGGACAGCGAGATTAAGTCCATGTATGACAACCAAGTTTGGAATTTGGTTGATAGTGCACCAGGTCGTAAGAGAGTTGAGTGCAAATGGATCTTTAAGAAGAAGACAGACATGGACGGGAATGTGCATACATTCAAGGCTCGACTGGTTGCAAAAGGTTTCACTCAAACCCCAAGGGTTAACTATGATGAGACCTTTTCGCCAGTAGCTAAGATTAAATCTATTAGGATATTGCTCGCCATAGTTGCCTTTCGTGACTATGAAATCTGGCAGATGGATGTCAAGACTGTCTTCCTTAACGGGAAGTTGGCTGAGGATGTTTACATGAGTCAGCCAGAGGGTTTTGTTGATGCAAAGTTTCCCAATAGAGTATGCAAGCTTGAGAAATCCATTTATGGATTGAAACAAGCATCTCGCAGTTGGAATCTTTGCTTCCATGAGAAAGTCAAAGAGTTTGGTTTCTCTAGAAGTGAAGATGAGTTTTGTGTGTATATCAAGGCTAGTGGGAGTATAGTAACTTTTCTGGTGTTATATGTCGATGACATATTACTCATTGGTAACGACGTTCCAACCATGAATGAAGTTAAGTATTGGCTTGGAAAGTGTTTTGCCATGAAAGACCTAGGAGAAGCCGCCTATATTCTTGGGATTAGAATATTGAGAGATAGAAAGAAGAGACTAATTGGACTTAGTCAGAGCACATACTTGGATAAGGTACTAAAGAGGTTTAGTGTGGAAAATTCCAAGAAGGGAGAGCTACCTATCCAGAGCAATACCAAATTGAGTAAGACTCAATGCCCGAGTACAGATGAGGAAATAGATAACATGAGTCGTGTACCTTATGCTTCCGCTGTCAGATCGATCATGTACGCTATGACATGTACTCGCCCTGATGTGGCATTTGCTTTGAGCATAGTCAGTCGCTATCAGGGAAACCCAGGTAGAGCTCATTGGATAGCCGTGAAGAATATACTCAAGTATTTGCGAAGAACGAAGGACTGGGTCCTTGTACTTGGTGGCAATGATACTTTGAGGGTAGATGGTTACAGTGATGCCAGCTTTCAGACGGATAGAGATAACTTCCGTTCTCAGTCAGGCTGGGTATTCTTATTAAATGGAGGAGCAGTTACTTGGAAGAGTTCCAAGCAAGATACGGTGGTTGATTCTACTTGTGAATCAGAGTACATAGCAGCAAGTGAAGCGTCGAAAGAAGCAGCTTGGTTGAGGAACTTCATTGGGGATCTCGGAGTTGTTCCAACCATCCAGGAGCCTATGGAGCTGTTCTGTGATAATGAAGGAGCGGTTTCCTTGACAAAGGAACCGAGAGATCATGGTAAAACCAGACATATCGACAGAAAGTACCATTTCATCAGACATAGAGTAGAAGAAGGCCATCTTATAGTGAAGAGGGTGTCATCTGAGGATAACCCAGCAGATCTCCTCACAAAGGGTCTGAGTAGGGCCAAGCATATTCAGCATGCTCGGAGCATAGGACTGAAAGATGATATTAGTTTTAGTAGTTAGATTAGTTTTGTTCTGAAACTTGTAACAAAGTAAATGTAATTGACTTTTGGTGATTAAATAATAAAGTATAATTTATAAGTTTGGGTTCTACCTTTTGTCAATTGTTTATTATTGTGTTTCATTTTTGCATGTTTTACTTCCCGAATAATAAGATTATTCAAACTCCACAGTCGCTCATACTTTTGGAAGTAAGTAGTGAATCAAGACTGTCATGAACTAGATTGTAGATTGTCTAAGGATAGACATGGCAATAGATTTTGCTGCAACGTTCATGAGTACTCAGAAATTGAGATTTGAGTATTGGATAAACCCTCGCTCAGAGTATTACTTCATGGAATTCATCACGAGTAATACTGAGACGATAATATCTTATAATCTTGAAACAGAGATATATGAGTTGTAATTTGCAAGTCGGCTATGCATTGGTAATACAAAAACGCATCAGTAACTTGGTGTTATAAAACATATTATCATGTATGGATTGATGAGTAAAAGATACAAGCATATGAGTCAATGTTTATTCGTTCCTTTTTCCTTAATGGGAAAAAGCGATATCTGTGGGCCCCTCGATGATTTGGTGTTGACTTATGTGTTGGGCCCAGCCTGGACTAAATTGATGTGTCCAATTAGAAGTCCTACATCATCACTAATCAGGAATCGGGAAACATAGATTCTGGACAAAGAGGTTGATTGCATTCCATGTCTTTTGTCTAGGGATATCTAGCAGAACGAAGGATTATATGATCACTTGTCTTAGGACACGTAACTGACTGGGTCAGAGTTCGGCAACAGCTTTTTGGAAGCTACAATTTGCTGGTCAAATTTAGAAGGCATACTAGCAATTATAGTTACAGACTTATCCAAGTGGGAGACTGTTGGATTAGGTGTCTAAGCCATAACTATAATTGGTATGTACTTGAATTGATAACAGCACAGTCCTTTTGGGTTGCCCTCAAACCTAGCAACCGGACAAGGAAATTATGAAAAGAGAGATATTAATTTATTATAAGATTAATAAATTAATATAAATGAATTTATTAATATGTTAAAAGATTAATATATTAATAAGAAATTATTCTGTTTAATTAGTTGTTAGCCAGAAATTAATTAGAATTAATTTCGGGGTTAAAAGAATTAATTATAAAGTGCAGGGACTAGTTTGCAATTATCTAATAGTTGAGTGGAAGGCTCTAGAACCCCCTTGGATAAGGGTGGACGAAATCTTTAGGGGAAACCCTAATAATTTCGTCCATAGGGGCTTGGATAAGGCCCTTGGGTTTGCTTAGGCCCTAAGCAAAGGATAACTAGGGTTTCCCCTAAACCCTAGATCCCTCAGCTATATAAGGAGCCTCCTGGTTCATGTTTTGGTCACTCTTTTCTTTTGAAGAAACCCTAAGGGCCGAAAGTTTGCATACTCCCTCTTCCCTCTCTCCTCAACTTTCCTTCTTGCTAGTTTGGGTGTGATTCCATTAGAGGCATTACACTTGTGGTGCTAAGCTTCCAAGAAGATCAAGATCAAGATCAAGGGAATTATCAATTGTTTACTATAACAATTGAAAGGTATGTAATTACTAAACCCTAGTTTGTAAATTTCGATTATAGCCTCTCTCCTCTAAGGTTCTTGTTTTGCAATTCAAAGTTGTATGTTCAATAGATAAAACATAGATCCAAAGTAGGTTGCATGTGAACTTAGGAATTGTTTTCTAGTTTATTTGTTTTACCTAAAACCCATCACAACTGACCTCAACCTCCCTGAATCAACCCTCGTATCCATCACATATGCCACAAACTCACTACAGCCCTGCTATAGACTCTGTCTCGCTCTAGAGGCCGAACAAAATGCTAACCCAGAACGTGTACCCTCGCCGTACACCGTAAGAACTCCCCCACTAGGGTCTCGTATGGTCACCAGCTATCTCTCACAGTTGATAACCGCTCCAAATTTGCTCAAACAGTCCATGCCCACGATGACACAGACATCTCCCATCGCAATAGGAACTAAATCAATCGAAAACTCAATGCCGAAAATCTCGAGTACACACCCTCGGATCACCTCGGTGGCATACACCGCCCTCTCGTTAGCTATGGAAACTCTCAGAGGTCGACTCAATGCCTCTCGGCTAATACTGATTTGCTGACTAAAAGCCAAAGATACAAAAGACCGACTCGCACCCGAGTCAAATAACACCAAGGCGGGTACAGAACTCACAAGAAAAGTACCATCCACGACATCGGGCGCTGCACGGACCTCCTCTACGGTCAACTGGAAGGCTCTCCCTCGTGCCTTCGGTGCCTCGGCCTTTACGGGCCGACTGTCTGTAGCTCTCACTGCAGCAAGGGCAGATCCCTGAGATGCTCCCTGAGCTGTCCCTCGTAACTGTGGACACTCTGCCTTCCGGTGTCTGGTCTGGTTGCAGTGAAAACATACTGCAAACCCCTTGGGGCAATCCTTGGCCATATGCCCCTCATTGCCACATTTGTAGCAAGACCCTGCTCTGTACACCCCATCGTGGCTCTTGTCGCACTTGCCACAAGTGCGGCCCCTCTGACTCCCAGATCTCGAATCAGCGGGCTTGGCCCATTTGGCTGCCGGTTGAGACTGCACCGGTCGCCGATCTCTTCCCTGAGACTCAGCCTCCTCCCTAGCCTGGGTCTCCAGCTCTATCTCCCTCTTCTGGGCATTTTCCTGAAACTCAACAAATGTCCAGTATGTCAAGTTCTCCACGAATTCTCGTATATCCCTTCTTAAAATGCTCAGATATCGGCTCATACGTGCCTGCTCGGAGGACACGTGCTTTGGGCAGAACATCGGCCGCTCATGGAACATCCTCGTAATCACTGTAATAGACCAAGTAACCTGCTTGAGGGTCAGAAACTCCTGGGCCAAACGCTCCCTCTCCACCTGGGGAACATACTCATCTCGGAACATAGCAGTGAACCTCTCCCAGGTCACTGCAGCAAGCTCAGCAGGCAAATAGTGCGCAACCACAAACTTCCACCAGTCCTTCGCTCCCAAGCGAAGCTGGTTCAACGCGAACCGGACTCTCAAATGCTCTAGATATGAGCAAGTAAAGAAACACACCTCGATGTATGAAATCCACCTCATCGCTGCAATCGGGTCCTGGGTCCCATCAAACTCCGGTGGTTTTGTGTTGTTGAACTCCCAAAACAACAACGCATCACCACCCAACGGCCTAGTCACAGCTATAGCTGCAGTGGCCGCAGCAACTGCAGCCTCAGAAAGAGCAATGTATCTCTCATCAAATGTCTCTATCAGTGTGTTCTTGATAGACCCGAACATCTTTGTTATCTCTGCCTTGATGGCCGCAGCCACCTCCTTATGAATGATCCTACGGATCTCCTCATCACTAGTACTGCTGCTCCCTGGTGTGTGGCGTGTCCCAACCATGATCTCCCTCTGAAATATGACATAAGAATATTAGGGACTCACTCGAGTATACCCACACTCGATGACTCCACCCTACTTGTGTTGGAATAGAGTCTAAGCCCGTAACTATATTTGGTATGTACTTGACCCAGTTGTGCATGGTCCTTTTGGGTTGCCTTCTCCAAAGCAACTTGACAAGGTAATTTAAGGAGAAAGAGAGAGTATTATGATTTATTAATATATTATAAGAATAATATATTAAAGGAGAAATCATATTTATTTAATTAGTATTGGTCATAAATTAATTAAGAATTAATTTAGTGGTCAAAAGAGATTAATTGAATAAAGGGGTATAAACTGTCAAATGTGTGATAGTTGAGTTTTAGGTTAAGGAAACCTAATGGGCTTAAGGGGGAACGAAATTATGATGGGTAACCATCATATTTTCGTTCAAAGGCCTTATTCCAGAAGGTTCCATGGGCTACTTGGTGGCTAAGTTGTCCATTAGGGTTTAGAGTGAAACCCTAGTAACCTGTAAGTATAAATATGACCCCTAGGGCATGAATTCGGCTACCACTTGATTCTAAGAGCACCCTAGGCCGATTTCTAGCCTCTCTCTCCCTCTCTCATATCGCCTTCTTGCTTGTGGGGTTTGTGAACCATTAGAGGAGTTGCATTTGTGACTCTAGGCTCAAAAGAAGATTAAAGAGAAGATCCAAGCCAACAAAGAAAGAGGAAAACATCTAGATCTGATTCTATATGTTATTTTTGTTGTTTAATATGCTAGATTAGGGTTTGTAAGTCTTGGAATCAAAGCATGTTCAATAGTGAAACCTAGATCCAAGCATTAGGGTTTGTATGAGCACATAGGAATGTTTCTTATGCATAAAACCCATCAGTGGTATAAGAGCTGTGATTGGTTTCAGTTGTATGTGATGCTTAACTGCTTTAATTGGTGAAAATCGCCTTTTTGGTCCCTGCCCGACTCAACTCGGTGATTCAGTATCTGGACTCGGCGAGTTGGCCCCTACTCGGCGAGTCCAGGCCTGACTCGGCGAGTCTTTTCGTAAGAAAGAGGGTTTTTCGGGTTTTGGCTGCTGTTTTGACTTGGACTTGATGCTTAATTTGTTTTATGAAGTTAAAATCCGAATTTTATATATATTAAGTATTTATCCTTGCCAAAAGAATAGATAATTTCAAATCTTTTTAAATATTAGTTATTTATGTGATAAATATGGATTATTTAAAAATTATTTGGTAATTATCTAATGACTAAAATTAAGATTAGGTCAAATATAGATAATTATGAAATTAATTGGTTAATTTGAATTATTTGTTACTTGATTCCTTATATTTTGAAAAGTTCAAAACTTGCCCTCAAGTTTTGAAATTTGAATTTTGTAATTAAAAGTTTAATTTTGAATAATTTAAATTTCAAACCCTTAGAATTTTACAAGTTTAAAATACAACCCTATACTATTATATATTATTACAAGCTTAATTAATATATATATATATATATATATATATATATATATGTATGTATAACTTTAAATGCTAGTCTTACCATTAGTAGGCCTCATTCACGAAGTCGGTCTATAAGGTGGGTATAAGGTTGCTTCCTATAAAATGACGCTTAATAGGTGTACACTCACACCTACCGCTTGCTTGACTGGTGGAGGGTCGTTAGCCGAACGAGTAGGATAGGGCAACCCTCTCCTCATTAAAAGTATAATGTTGAATATAAAGTAACTACATGTTTTTACAAATTCCCATTCCTAGTTACTTTAGGGTAAATGTGAAAATGATGCTAATCCATAGAATTACACTTCGTACCCTTGTCAAACGTTGATGGAGCGCGTGTGGTTAACCGGCACATCAATTTGAGGATGACATAGGTAGCGAAGGGTGACTCGATGTTGGTCATAGATCAATGGAGCGTGTGTGGTTTACCGGCACATTGATTAGGTGATAAAGACATTGAGTGCACCACGTTGATTCGCATGGTTATTCACAAATTTGTTTGCGATCCTCGACATCCCAGTCGCAAATTTGAAATGCATATCGAGATTTAAACATGCCATTGAAAAGTTCAATGAATCCCAAAGATCTAGGAGTTTCAATACATTTAAAACCTAAATTGCTTTTTCGTTTTTCATGGTGAGAATTAGTGAATCGTCATTCACTTACCTTCAAATTATTTACTTTTAGAGTACAGCATCCCTTTCTAAGTTGTAAATAATGTTGTTGGATCCTAGCCCTAATTTCTTATTTGGGTGTTTAATTAGGGATTCATTTCTAATCAAACTTTGTTCCTTTCTTTTTCAGATGTCTGCAAACAACAACAGCAACAACGCTTCTGGGTCATTCTCGTTGATGAACTTGTGTCAGAAAGTGACATTTGATGGTTCAAACTTCAACGAGTGGATGAGGTATATTCGCATGATCACACTCTACGAGGACAAAGAATATGTCCTCGATGAAAAGCTTGAGAAGATCATCCCAGATGTTGCTACTCCTGAGGAATTGGCCGCCTTTGAGGCCCACGAGCGTGATGCCACGAAAGTTCACTGCATCATGCTGGCCACCATGAACCTCAAACTCCAAAAGTCCTATGAGGACATGTATCCATATGAAATGCATCAGGATTTGCTGGACAGGTATCACCAGAGCGCGAGGCAAGAGTGCTATGAGATCATTACTAACATGATCACCGCTAAGATGGGGAGTGGAGAATCCTTAACCTCTCATTTGCAGAAAATGTAGAGGTATGTTGATTGTCTTCTCAAACTTAATGTTAAGTTTGATGAGGATTTGGCTATCGACATAATCCTCCACTCCTTGCGCTCCTGCTACAATCAGTTTAGGATGACTTACCATATGAACAAAGAGGAGGTCTCCTTGAGCAAGCTCCAAGGACTCTTGAGGACTGTTGAGAGCAACCTCAAAGACAAATCCGTTGCATCATCCCCTGCTGTGGCCGCTCCTGTGATGGCGATAGGTCAAGGAAAGGGTAAAAAGAGGAAGGCTCCATGTAAGAGCCACCATAAGGGGAAACCCCGTGATGGTTCATCCTCAAGTGGGACCAGAGCAGGCCCCGTTAAACCCTCTTCCGATCCAAAAGAAGCAGAGTGCTTCTATTGCCACCAAAAGGGCCACTGGAAGCGAAGCTGCCCACAATATCTGCAGGACATAAGAGATGGGAAGATCAAGCCCACATTTGTAGGTATGTATTCTATTAAATCTAATAACTCATCATTTTCTACTTCATGGGTTCTTGATACAGGATGTGGTTACCACATTTGTTCTGATTTGCAGGGCCTAAAAAGAAGTAGGGAGATGGAGCATGGGAAGATGAACCTAATTATGGGAGACAGAAGATCGTCACCTGTGACCAAAGTCGGTGTTTATTCTTTAGTGTTGAGTAATGGGTTAGGAATAGATTTAGAGAATTGTTGTTATTCGCCAGATATGGCAAGAAACATTATTTCTTTTCACGGGTTGTTTAGACAAGGTTTTAGATATTCTTTTGATAATAGTAATGGTTCTATTAATGTTTATTTGAATGGTGTCTTTTATTTCAATGCATTACCTTGTAATGGGATTTATGAATCTGTGATGATTGTTGATAATTTTGGAAATAATGTTTTGAATATTGATTCGTCTACTAGTCTAGACAAAGCATGCTTGTGGCATTGTCGCCTTGGCCATGTCAACAAGAAACGCATAGCCCAACTCCAAAAGGATGGAGTGTTGGAGTCATTCGACCTTAGGGACGATGACACGTGTGAGTCTTGTTTACTTGGGAAGATGACAGAGTCACCCTTTACTGGCACTTGTGAAAGGGGTGAGGGTTTATTGGATCTCATACACACCGATGTGTGTGGGCCCTTTAGATCCACCACAAGGGATGCTTGCCGCTTCTACGTGACTTTTACAGATGATTATAGCAGATATGGATATATCTACTTGATCAAGCAAAAGTAGGAAACCTTTGAAAAGTTCAAAGAGTTTAAGAATGAAGTGGAGAATCAGCTGGGCAGGGAAATCAAGATGCTTCGGTCATACCGAGGAGGAGAGTATCTAAGTCTTGAGTTTCACGACTATCTAAAAGAATGTGTAATCGTTTCGCAATTGACGCCTCCGAGAACACCACAATTGAATGGTGTGGCTGAGAGACGTAATCGGACCTTGTTGGACATGGTTCGTTCTATGATGAGTCGGACTTCGTTACCAATAGCTTTCTGGGGGTATGCCTTAGAGACTGCCGCCCATATACTTTACTTAGTTCCCACCAAGAAGGTTTCCAAGACTCCTCACGAGATGTGGACAGGGAAGGCTCCCTCGTTGGCACATATCAAGGTTTGGGGTTGCGAGGCTTTCGTAAGACGAGAGACTCACGACAAACTAGAACCTCGTAGTGAGAAGTGTTATTTCATCGGCTATCCGCAGAAGTCTTTTGGATACCTTTTCTATAGACCGAGTGACAATGTTGTCTTCGTTGCTAGAAGAGGAGTTTTCCGAGAAAGGGAATTGATAGGTCAAGAAGACAGTGGGAGGCAAATTGAACTTGAAGAAATTCAAGATCAAAGTGATGAAGGAACCTCTGACACTGGCACTCAACTTGAGGAGGAAACTCCTGTTGAACCTGTTGACGAGTCCCTACCTCTTCGACGTTCCACTAGGGCTAGTGTTCCACCCCGGTTTTATGGTTTTCATATTACTACTGAAGGGGATACATTTATTAGTGATAGTACACTAGTAAATTTGGATGAACCTAGCAGCTATAAGGAAGCCATGGTAGGCCCGGAGTTTGCAAAATGGAAAGAGGCTATGGACAACGAGATTCAGTCCATGTACGACAACCAAGTTTGGAATTTGGTTGATAATGTGCCGGGTCGTAAGACAGTCGGGTGCAAGTGGATCTTCAAGAAGAAGACGGACATGGATGGGAAGGTGCATACTTATAAAGCGCGATTGGTTGCTAAGGGCTTTACTCAAACTCCCGGAGTTGACTATGATGAGACCTTCTCACCAGTTGCGAAGATAAAGTCTATTAGGGTGATGCTTGCCATAGCTGCGTTTCATGATTATGAAATATGGCAGATGGACGTGAAAACCGCTTTCCTTAATGGAAAGTTGGCTGAGGATGTCTACATGAATCAGCCAGAGGGTTTTGTCGATACGAAGCATCCAAGTAGAGTATGCAAGCTTGAGAAATCCATTTATGGATTGAAACAAGCATCTCGCAGATGAAATCTTTGTTTTGACGAGAAGGTTAAAGAGTTTGGCTTTCTGCGAAGCGAAGATGAATCTTGTGTGTATGTCAAAGCCAGTGGGAGTATAGTAAGCTTCCTCGTATTGTATGTTGACGACATACTACTCATAGGAAACGATGTCCCAACCTTGCAGGAGGTTAAGTCCTGGCTTGGGAAATGTTTCGCTATGAAGGACCTCGGAGAGGCTGCTTACATTCTGGGAATAAGAATAGTTAGAAACAGGGAAAAGAGACTGATAGGACTCAGTCAGGATACATACTTGGAAAAGGTACTAAAGCGTTTTAGTATGGAAAATTCCAAGAAAGGGGAGTTGCCAATCCAAAGCAATACCAAGCTGAGTAAGACTCAGAGCCTGAGTACAGAGACAGAGATAGCTGATATGAGCCGAGTACCTTACGCTTCCGCAGTAGGCTCTATCATGTATGCTATGACTTGTACTCGCCCTGATGTGGCCTTCGCCTTGAGCATGGTCAGCAGATATCAAGGGAACCCTGGTAGAGCACATTGGATTGCAGTTAAGAATATTCTTAAGTACCTTCGGAGGACCAAGGAATGGTTTCTAGTCCTCGGTGGGAGTGATGACTTAAGGGTACGAGGGTACAGTGACGCTAGTTTTCAGACGGATCGGGATAACTTCCGATCGCAGTCGAGCTGGGTCTTTACCCTAAATGGAGGAGCAGTGACTTGGAAAAGTTCCAAGCAAGAGACCGTAGCTGATTCAACGTGCGAATCAGAGTATATTGCGGCAAGCGAAGCGTCAAAGGAGGCTATATGGTTGAAGAACTTCATTGGAGACCTTGGAGTTGTGCCATCCATAAAAGAGTCGATGGAAATTTTCTGTGATAATGAAGGAGCGGTTGCCTTGACCAAGGAACTGAGAGATCATGGCAGATCTCGACATATTAACAGAAAATACCATTTCATCAGACATCGGGTAGAAGAGGGAATCCTCGTTGTGAAGAGGATATCATCAGAAGAAAACCCAGCAGATCCCCTTACGAAGGGACTGAGTAGGGTCAAACACTTGCAGCACGCTAGGAGCATTGGGCTGAAGGATGATATAAGTTTGGATTAGACAGGAAATGTGTAATAGATAGTTTGTACTTGACATTTGATGAATAAATAAAATTGTGTTATTTATGAGTAAAGCTACTATCTTATGTTGGTTATTTATCTATTGTTTCCATTTTGCATGTTTTGACTTCCTGAATGATAGGATTATTCAAAAGGTCCACAGTCAGTCATATTTTGGAAGTAGATATGAATGAAGACTATCATGAATTGTTTGTAGATTGTCTAAAAGGTTTTGGACATAGCAAAGGTTTGCTGCAAAGTTCATGAGTGCTTGTGAATATGAGTTGAGCATTGGATTGAACCCGAGTTTGCTGTATCACTTAGTGATGTTTTATCTTAAGTGATCGCAGAGCGATAACATCATATAGTCTTAAAACTTAGAGATATGGTTGTTGTTTGTTGGTTGGTTATTCATTGATAATGCGTAAACGCATCAGTAACTTGATGTTATAAAACACATTATTGTGTGTGATCCATTAGTAAATAATAGATGCATATGAGTCGAAGTTGATCTGTTCCTTTTATTCTATGAGAATAAAAGTGATATATTGGCCACTTGATGATTTGGTTTGACTTATGTGCCGGGCCCAGTCAGAATGAAGTTGATGTGTTCAACTAAATTCTATGTCAAACAAATCAGAAATCAAGGAACTTTTGCTGGACAATAAGCATTGTCAGCATGATATCCAGAACATAGGATTATACGATCCCTTATCTAATTGACAAGTTAATCAGAGTTGACAGCGAAGTATAAGAGCTACGATTGCTAATCGGATTCTGAAGTCATATGTGAGATATAGTTACTAGACTTATCCAAGTGGGAGACTGTTGGAATAGTGTCTAAGCCCGTAACTATATTTGGTATGTACTTGACCCGATTGTGCATGGTCTTTTTGGGTTGCCTTCTCCAAAGCAACTTGACAAGGTAATTTAACGAGAAAGAGAGAGTATTATGATTTATTAATATATTATAAGAATAATATATTAAAGGAGAAATCATATTTATTTAATTAGTATTGGTCATAAATTAATTAAGAATTAATTTAGTGGTCAAAAGAGATTAATTGAATAAAGGGGTATAAACAGTCAAATGTGTGATACTTGAGTTTTAGGTTAAGGAAACCTAATGGTCTTAAGGGGGAACGAAATTATGATGGGTAACCATCATATTTTCGTTCAAAGGCCTTATTCCAGAAGGTTCCATGGGTTGCTTGGTGGCTAAGCTGTCCATTAGGGTTTAGAGTGAAACCCTAGTAACCTGTAAGTATAAATATGACCCCTAGGGCATGAATTTGGCTACCACTTGATTCTAAGAGCACCCTAGGCCGATTTCTAGCCTCTCTCTCCCTCTCTCATATTTCCTTCTTGCTTGTGGGGTTTGTGAACCATTAAAGGAGTTGCATTTGTGACTCTAGGCTCAAAAGAAGATTAAAGAGAAGATCCAAGCCAACAAAGAAAGAGGTAAACATCTAGATCTGATTCTATATGTTATTTTTGTTGTTTAATATGCTAGATTAGGGTTTGTAAGTCTTGGAATCAAAGCATGTTCAATAGTGAAACCTAGATCCAAGCATTAGGGTTTGTATGAGCACATAGGAATGTTTCTTATGCATAAAACCCATCAACTTGTTCCTTAGTACTCTATGGATTCTTACTTGGACTGTGCACTGACCCGGTGTTTTCAGTGGTACGGGCCCAATACTACCGTCCACACCGCATCAGCATTCATCCCAAGTCCTCCTCCCAGAGTCCCAAATCCCAAGTACTCTACTCTCCTTAATCATATGCTACTCGCTAGCAGATCTCTCGTAAGCTCCTCACTGCTATCTAAACATTCTCGACATCTCTAGCAACAAAAATCCTAGAATAAGGCATCATATATCAGGCCACTCTAGTCCTAATAAGAATACCTAGTCCACTCTAGCATGCAGTAACCTAACTCATCATATATCATAACATAATATATCTCATAACACTTATTGCAAAGGTATTTTGGGAAATCACCGTTCGAGCGCTAGCTGATCGTACACACAACTATGCTCTGTTTGTCTCAAAACTCTTTTTACTCTTTTAAAATTGTTTTGTTATCAAAAATTTTCTCAAATCCTCAGTTTGAGTTCAGATACGCCCGAAGATGCATCCGAATCCCTCAAACCAAGGCTCTGATACCAACTTGTAACACCGTAAAATTTAAAACAATTTTTCGCTTTTTAAAACCATACAAATTCATTCATAATTACTTTCAAGAAAACAATGTATCAACATTATCTCATTACAAATCCCAAGATCAAATCATAATAAACTCCGCGGGTGTGTGTACAGATCATGTCGGCGCCTTCCCGCGATCATCACTGGTACCTAAGACACATAACACAAAATATTGTAAGCACGAAGCTTAGTGAGTTCCCTAAAATACCACTCAAACACATATTAGCCACTCAAGGCTATAACTCTGCTGACCCTCGGGTCTGTGTGTCTCAGTGGGACCCTCCAGTCCCAACTCTCTGTGGGCCCTCTAGCCCTAACTCTATGAACCGACTGGTCCTATCTCTGGAAACTCTGAATCATGCATATCACATATCACAATAACACATAAATAGCATACAAATACACTGGCACATAACTCAACAGTACACTAGCACATAACTTTGTTACCACTCTAGGTAAGATATAGTGAGAACACTCACCTCGGATGTCTCGGTAAATCTCTGACTCGGTAGGAATATGGCCTAGCCTCCGCCTAATCACATAAATTAAATACTCTCATAAATATAACTCTCGAGACTAGACTCAACACTCTCTTGGCACCCTCAGAAGGGTAAAAGACCATTTTACCCCTCTCTTGACACAAAGACCCCAATGTTGACCAAACCCTCAAAGTCAAAAAAAGTCAACGGTCAAACTTTGACCCGACTCGCTGAGTACATATGGGCGACTTGGTGAGTCTACAGATGTCCACTATCCCTCTAGTCTCGCATGACACATCGAGTCTTTCCCCTGCTCGATGGGTTACACCTAGAATGAATCGCGGGGCCACCCCGACTCAACTCACCGAGTCCCATTATGAACTCGGCGAGTTCCGCCTTGAACTCCAGTCCTCTATTTCCCTCTGATTCACCAAGTCATTCCCCAACTCGGCAAGTTACTGTTGGATTAGTGTCTAAGTCCATAACTATTTTGGTATGTACTTGACCCGATGGTGCATGGTCCTTTTGGGTTACCTTCACCAAAGCAACTTGATAGGATGAATTATGGAGAGAAAGGATTAAATATGATTTATTAATATATTATGGGAATAATATATTAAAGGAGAAATCATATTGTTTAATTAATATTAGTCAAGAATTAATAAGAATTAAGTTTGTGACTAAATGAGATTAATTAAACTTAAGGGACTGGAATTGTAATTATAAGATAATTGCAATTGGGCTATGGATTGCCTTATATTATAAGGTTGGACGAATTCTATGGGGAAACCCATTGGAAATCGTCCAAGGCCTTTAAGGAAAGGAGTCAATGGGTTGCTTAGGGCTTAAGCATCCAAATTAGGGTTTCCTTGTTAGATAACCCTAATAGCCTCACTATATATAGAACCCTTATGCTCCAAAAACGTGGTGAACTAATTATCTAGGGTTTCCACACGTTTTTGAGAGCCTCCTTCTCTTTTATTCTTCATCCTCTTGCTCTTGGTGTTTGTGAACCATTAGAGGAGTGATATTTGTGACTCTAAGCTTTCTAAAGTCATTACAAGGAGGATTTGAGATTGTTATTGCTACATAACAATCAAGGTATGATCTAAACCCTAATTATATGTTGTATTGATTATCATATGCTAGATCTAGGGTTTATAGTCTTGGATAAATTGCATGTACAATAGAGAAACCTAGATCCAAGCATTAGGGTTTGTATGAGCACATAGGATGTTCTTATGACCAAAAACCCATCAGTTACTCACTGAGTTAACTATGGGAAACCCTAGCCCTACTCGTCGTGTCTGTTCTTGGGACTCGGCGAGTTCATGCCATGCTCAAGCTCAAATGACCTCCTGAGGTCAGATCCGTTCCTCTAACCCATAGATCTGGCCTCCTTAAGCAATATAAACACGTAAAGTCTGGATCTTGATGCCTATGCAAAGACCTAATGGCTCTATTTGAAGAAATGGCCTCAATATGTCACCCTAAGCTCATATTACCCATTTTCACCCCATAAAGATCATGGAGTTAAGGTCTCTTGACCTCTTTGGATCCAGATCCGAAGCCTCAACACAAGAAGGGATCAATTGCACCATCATTAACACTCTAAATGGGCTAGAAACCCTAACTCTCAAGGATTAACACCCAAAACTGAAGATGGATCGAAAATATACCTCAATATGAAGTCCTTAGGCTCTGAAATCCACAGAATAGCACCCTCTTCAGCTCCCTCTTGCCTTGGTCACCTTCTTCTTGCAAAAATACCCACACAAGGATAAAAAATGGCCTCCTCTCCTCACAAACGCTCTAGATCGCTTAGGGTTTCACTCAGGGGTCTGGTAGCCACAATTGGTGGCTATAAGCCCCTTTAAATAGGTCTCAACCCCAGGAATTAGGGCTTCATTAAACAGCGCGGACTCGCCGAGTCCACTACTCGACTCACCGAGTCCGGTCATTAACCCGGATGGAATTCGTGACTCTACTCGGCGAGTCTAACCATCAACTTGCCGAGTCCCTCCAAAATCTCCAAAAATAAAGAATAAATAATGTACCTAGGAATCCGGATGTTACAATTGGTTAAGCCCTCACCATGCCAACATCCTATGTTACGAAAAAGCTATTCGCCTTAATCTACCAAGTAGCAAAACCCTCGTCATTTATGGCGACAAACCCGGTACAAACCTTCAAATCATTTCTTGCGTCAAGGCTCAAAAGTATATTCGCAAAGAATACTATGCCTTTTTAGCTCACGTGGTGGATAAGAAACAAGAAGTAAAAGACATCAAGGATATTCCCAAAGTCCGTAACTTCCCTGACATATTTCCCGAGTATCTTCCAGGAGTACCTCCCGAACGCCAAGTCGAGTTCAGAATCGACTTGATTCCTGAAGCTACCCACATAGCCAAATCCCCACACCGCTTAGCACCAATAGAAATGCAGGTACTATCCAGTCAACTGAACGAATTGCTAAACAAAGGATTCATCAGACCGACCTTCTTGCCTTGGGGAGCACTGGTCTTGTTCGTGAAAAAAAATGATGGATCGTTCCGAATGTGCATAGACTATCAGGAACCAAATAAACTCACCATCAAAAATCGATACCCTTTATATCGAATCGACGAACTCTTCGACCAACTACAAGGAGCAAGTTTCTTCTCAAAGATCGACCTAAGATATGGATACCATCAGCTGCGAGTCCAAGAGGAAGATATTCCCAAGACCGCATTCAGAACACGTTACCATCACTATGAATTCGTAGTAATGCCCTTTGGATTAACAAATTCACCTGCGGTGTTCATGGACCTGATGAACCGTGTGTGTCGACCTTACTTAGACAAATTTGTAATAGTTTTCATTAACGACATACTAGTCTACTCGCGAAGTAAGGAAGAGCACTCACCAATATAAATTCGTCAATTTCTAGGACTTGTTGGTTATTACAGGAGGTTCATTCAAAACTTATTCAAGATCGCAAAACCACTCACCATCTTGACTTATAAGGGTGTAACCATCAACTGGGAGGAGAAACAAGAAACTGATTTCCAAACACCAAAGCGAGCCTTATGCAACTCTCTGATCGTGTCCCTCCTAGAAGTACGAAAGATTTTTTTATTTTATAGTGATGAGTCCAAGCAAGGGCTAGGATGTGTTCTTATGCAACGAGGAAAGTTCATTTCCTATGCCTCGAGACAGCTTAAGAATCACGAGGTCAACTATACCACGCACGATCTTCAACTGGGAGCAGTAGTATTTGCTCTGAATATTTGGAGGCACTACCTTTATGGTACGAAGTGCACAGTCTTCACAGATCATAAAAGTCTCCAGCACATCTTCAATCAAAAGGAACTCAACATGAGGTAGCGAAGATGGGTAGAACTACTAAATGATTATAAATGCGAGATTCATTATCATCCATGCAAAGCCAATCTAGTAGCAGATTCCCTTAGTCGAAAGGAGTACTCAGGCTGCCGAGTAAAGTCATTAACCATGACCATCCATTCACACTTGTCCACGTAGATCAGAGAGGCTCAGTTGGAAGCCTTGAAGCCTGAGAATGTGGCAGGTGAAGCCTTAAGAGGAATGGATAAAAACCTTGAAGTCAAGGATGATGGAGCCCGCCGCCTCATGGATCGAATCTGGATACCGAGATTCGACGGATACAGAAATGTTGTCATGAATGAAGCTCACAAGACCAGATACTTCGTTCATCCCGATTCAGACAAGATGTACCTCGACCTCAGTAAACTTTATTGGTAGCAAACATGAAGGCAAAAATTGCCACCTATGTGGGCAAGTGCTAGACTTGCGCCAAGGTTAATGTAGAATACCAGAAGCCTTCGGGTTTACTACAACAACCAGACATACCCGAATAGAAAGTGGGGGCGGATAACCATGGATTTCATAACCAAGTTGCCCAAGACAATGGGTGGTCTTGACACCATTTGGGTAATCGTTGACAGATTAACCAAATCTATGCACATCCTGCCAATAAAAGAAACTGACAATATGGAGAAGCTAACCAGGACGTATATTAAAGAGATTGTACGATTGCATGGAGTTCCAATATCCATTATCTCTAATAGGGATAGTAGGTTTAGCTCACGGTTTTGGCAATCACTACAAAAGTCCTTGGGAACCAAACTCGATATGAGTACAGCGTACCATCCCCAGACTGATGAGCAAAGCGAGAGAACAATTCATACGCTGGAACACATGTTGAGAGTTTGTGTGATAGACTTTGGTAAAGCTTGGGATACCCATTTACCACTCATCGAATTCTCATACAACAATAGTTATCACACTAGCATCAAAGTTGCTCCGTTTGAAGCCCTCTATGGCTATAAGTACATATCCCCTCTATGCTAGGCTGAAGTGGGTGACACACAATTAGCAAAAGAACAAGTTCCTGATAGCACTATCACTGGCCCCGAGATCATACGAGAAACTACAGAGAAGATTGTTCAGATCCGGGAACGACTAAAAGCATCTAGGGACCGACAAAAGAGTTATGCAGATAAACGACGAAAACCCTTGGAGCTCCAGGTTGGTGACCACGTCCTGTTAAAGGTCTCACCCTGGAAAGGAATGATACGTTTTATGATACGTGGTAAACTAAATCCAAGGTATATTGGGCCATTCAAGATTCTTGCTAGAATCGACCTGGTGGCTTACAAACTTAAACTACCGCAGGAACTCAATAACATGCATCCCACTTTCCACGTGTCTAATCTAAAGAAGTGTTAGTCCGACGAGACTCTGGTTATCCCACTCGATGAAATCGAGATAAACGAGAGTCTTCACTTCGTAGAAGAGCCTGTGGAAATCATGGAAAGGGAAATCAATAGAACGAAACAAAGTCGTATACCAATAGTGAAGGTCCATTGGAACGCCAAGCGAGGACCTGAATTCACTTGGGAACGAGAAGATCATATGAAACACAAATACCCGCATCTCTTTCGTAGTTCATGAGTACCCACTTTAAAAATAATTTTAGGAAGAAATTCCCTCTAACGGGGGAATAATGTAACAACTGGTTATTTCGGGTCAATAAAAGTCAAAGAAAGTCAATAAAAGTCAAGGAAAGTCAAATAGAAGTCAATTGTTCCAACAAAAATCAAATAGTTAAAATAAAATAATGTAATATATCCCACTTTATAAGTTTTAGGTTTTTGGAATAAAAAAACCACACAAAACCAAAATCCCTTTTTGTAGAGCAACATGGACCGAGATCCAACCCTTGACCGAGAACCCCCACCGAGAACACCTTTAGACCGAGAACCTCTAGACCAAAGACTCTAGGTTCTCGGTTGAACACTTGACCGAAATCATGGGTTCTCGGTTTGGAGGATAAGCCGAGAACACAATTTTTAATCGGTGGCACAATATTCAAGATGATAAAATACACTTCCCTATGCATCTATCACATCAATTTTTACCTCAGACATATATATATATATATATATATATATATATATATATATATAATATAGTGTTTTTACAAACACTTTCATATTATTTCAACTAATTTATACATATTATTACGTGTTAAATACTATTAGGATACGATTATATTCACGTGTTCTAACTTGAAGAACATCGTCACTCACACCGTAATCCAGCCAAGAACACACCTGAGGTGAGTTCATACCTTAATTTTTTCCATGATTTTTCTATGTTTTAGGGGGGATACAAGTATAACATAAGGAAACTCGTGTTAAAATACGAACCATTACATATATATTTTTATTAAAATATAAACATGCATATGGATACATATTTTATTACAATAAAACTTTAACCCTTTTGTATCGTGTCGAGTAAAAAGGGTATAATTATATAAACGAACATACATAATTATTTCATTTCATTTTATTATCATGGTAAATTTGATAATAGTATACAAATGGTTCACTATTTTAATGAAACATTTATATAAACTATAATAGGTATAGTTTATGGAACATACACACTATTTTATGTCACAACTAGCATTTTTGGCTAGGAAATTTCGTCCTCATGTAAGCAAGGACTATTGTGAGACTTGTGCTAACACATTTAAGTGTACAATACGAGTTCCTAATGACCCATGTAGTGTTAGAATGCAAATCTCTCCCAAATCTCTCCAAGCATGTGAAATACCTCCAAGTATATCGAATCTCTCCCAAATCTCTCTAAGTATATGAAATCTCTCCCAAATCTCTCCAAGTATGTGAAATCTCTCCCAAATCTCTCCAAGTATATGAAATCTCTCCCAAATCTCTCCAAGTATGTGAAATCTCTCCAAGTATATGAAATCTCTCCCAAATCTCTCCAAGTATGTGAAATCTCTCCCAAATCTCTCTAAGTATGTGAAATCTATCCAAGTATATCGAATCTCTCCCAAATCTCTCCATGTATGTGAAATCTCTCCTAAATCTCTCCAAGTATGTGAAATCTCTCCAAGTATATCGAATATCTCCTAAATCTCTCCAAGTATGTGAAATCTCTCACAAATCTCTCCACGTATCTCAAATCTCTCTATGTACCTTACTCAGTAAAAAACAGCTCAAAACATAAGGAGAAAACCCAAAAGGACCCTCTTGGTCTGGAACCCTCCTGGTCCTGAACCTCTTGGCCGGAACCCTCTTGGTCCGGAATGCCTTCTAAGGTACCAAGAGGAATCGCAACTTCGGAAACCTCCCCTTGCTTCGGATCTCCTCGCTGCTCCGGAAGACCTCGCTTAAAGACCTGCTTCGGAATCACTAACTGCTTTGCACCTCCGGACCGGATGTTAGAAATTGACTTCGGAACTTGCCAAGCACCTCCGAAACTCCCTTGCTACCCACTTCGGACCCTTGCAGACTTAACCCTCCCCTCCATAATTTGAGTTATAGCTTCAGAATTCATCATATGACTCCGGAATTCACCTTTTAACTCCGGATTTTGGACTATTTCGGACTTTTTCTCCATTTTGGGGTATTTTGACGTCAGGAATCCCATCAAACGCGTCTTTTTCGTAACTTAGACCCCTAAAACTTCTACTTTATGCCAAATTTGATTATTTAAATCATATTTACATAAAATAAAAGTTTAGGATTTATGAAGATCTTATCCTAAATCAAGATAAGGACAAGGAGGTTTGAACTTGTGATTTGATGTAATCTTCCATTTCCCATGCGAATTACAGTATCCAATGTTTTAACCACCAGATAACCATGCATGAACCATCAGATCCCCATGCACCAAAGTTCCCTCCTTTTCTTATGCTCTTAAAGCAACGACAGTAAAAGGAAAATGGGGCTTCACATTTCCTCTCATTTTTCTCCTATTCTCTCACATACCCCTCCTAAGAGCAAAAATCAAGGATCTTGCTGAAAACAAGATTTCTCAACTTCTCTCTAGAGTTTTAAGTAAGTTTCTCCACTCATCTAACATGTTATGTAATTTTCAAAATGAATCCATATTATTTTATTCATAATAATATGTGATGATCACCTTTAGGACAACATTCCTCCCAAGAAGTTCCTCATCTCAGCCAAAGGTCTAAGCTTGAGATCTTCACTCCATCATTCTAAACAACTCATCAACTAACTCAAGGCGAGTGTTAGATGCCATTTTATGCATCTTATAGGGTAGTTTTTATCATCATTTTAACATCATATTTTGTACATTTTTATGTCAATTAGATAAACAATGTTCAGCTCATGTCTTTTGTTAGAATTCCCGTACCGCTCATGTTTTTATATCAATTCCAGATAGTTCGAGTGGAGCAGTGCTTTGGGAGCAGATGGATGCGCGTTTGGAGCTTAAAATGGAGCTTGGGACTTATGAAGGATTATGAGTAATGATTAGAAGATGCTTTGGTCAAGAAACATTCGATCAGATTGATCACACGAAGATAAAATCTACAATCTAAAGTTAAAGGATGTTGCTGACAGCTTTGACCTCTTGTCAGTATTTTGACCATATCTTGAGAATCGTAACTCCGATTGACGTGATTCAAAATGATCTGAAAAGTAGACCAAATTTCAGACGTCTTAGGCACAACATGCGATTGCAGGTTGCCTTCATGCGATCTCATGGGGCCTTTTGCGACCGCAGGATGGGTCACAATTTGTCTTCGAGGTTCTGTTGTGCCCAAAATTCTTCCGGAAGTGAAAACTCAATACCTGCGATCGCAGGTTGTGTACATGCGATCGCATGTTGGCCAAAAAGTTCCAAAATAGCATCCTACTTCATTAAAAACGCACGAGACGCGTTTACTTCAAACCCTGCGATCGCAGGTTGTGTACATGCGATCGCATGCGCGTCGTTTTTGCCGATTGACGTATAAAAAGACCTTGATAGAATTCCGGTAACCTAAGTTGGTGATTCCAAAGGTACCAGACGATGAAAATACAATTTTGGAGGCGTTTCTTCTCCGATTTCAACAATTTCTGAAGATCTGAAGACTGTGGATCATCTCCTACGTTTAGTTTAGTAAGATTTAGTAGTTTGATGTCTCTTTTCATTTGTTTTTATCAGATTTTAACCATGTCTGTCTAAAACCCTAGTTTTTAGTTCTGCAAAGACAAGTACTTTTCATGTGATTGATCATTAGATATGGTTTTTGATTTGTGTTTCTATCTAGATTCTTCAGTTTTGTTCTTATTGAATGTTTGATTTTGATTCTTGTTAGTTTGATCACCTAGCTAGGGTTTTATCATTCCAGTTAATCAGTTAATAGAATCCGTAATTGTTCTAATTAATTGGTAATAAGTAACAAGTAATAAGTCGGTTCCGTGTTTGGGATTTGACTTTATTATAAACTATAAAAATCATACATTTACGCTTCCGAGCTTGTGAGAAGTATTGGGTATTGCTGGGAATTTTACAAAGAACTTAATGCAACTTTTCTGATCTTAATTAAGAGCTTGTTTGATTATACAGTAAAAGTTAGGGTTAATTGAAGAGCTTGTTTTGGTTAACTAATGTAGATAAAAGAGAAATTACTAGAGCTTGTTAGTTTTTCTCAGTACCAACTTAAATAGAATGCATCTCAAACAATCAGGTCTGGGTTAGTTACATGATTAGGAAAGTCATAGCAGATCCGAAACCATTTTTTATATTGATTTTCGTTTAATTTAATATCACTGCATTTTTTTGTTTTTATTTTAATCAACCCCCCCCCCCTTTATAATTTATGTTTCTTTACTAGATATGCCTGATGCAAAAATGCATTCACTTTTAGGTTGTGTCCCTGAGGATTTGACCCTGCTTCCATGTGCTATACTTTTAGTGCAACCAACAGTGATATATTTATTTGTTTAATACGTGTGCGACAGCGTGTTAACAAATTGGCGTCGTTTTCGGGTACATGGTGTTTTCTAATAGTTTTATGACAAGAATTTTTCGTTCAGGTACACCATTTGTTTTTTATCCAGAAATCGATCGAACCTCAAGGAGACTGAAGAAAGAAGCAGCAAGAAAGAAATGATCAGGAGGTCTCTTTGGTTCATCTTCATCCGTACCTCCAAAAAACCCCACACCACAAGGCACTCCCTTGTGGAACGAACCAGATCCTATTTTTCCGAAAGTACCCCCATCATCACCTCATAACAGCCCATATCAAACTTACTCCCCACCTTCCTCCGTAAAATCTGAAACCACCGAATCTTCAGAAACCGAATCTAAAGGATCAACCATGAGTGGAGACGAAGCAGAAAAGACCCTTAGAGAGTGGGCCACTCAAGAGGTCAACCAGTAGCCCCTTTGCATCACTTTTCCGGAAGCCCAAAACTTCGAACTTAAATCTGGGCTGATTCACCTTCTTCCTACTTTCATAGGATTGGAAAACGAAGACCCACATAAATTCCTCAAGGAATTTCATGTGGTTTGTTCAGGAATGAAGCCTCATGCTGTCACAGAAGACCAGATAAAACTAAGGGCATTCCCCTTTTCGGTTCAAGATGCAGCAAATGAGTGGTTATATGACCTCCCGTCCGGTTTGATAACAAGCTGAAACGAGCTCGCCAAACTTTTTCTGGAGAAATATTTTCCTGAGGCTAAAGTGTCAAATTTGCGTAGAGAAATTCTCGATATTAAACAAGGGAAAAGAGAAGCTCTCCACACTTATTGGGAGCGGTTCAAGAAGTTGTTGGTCTGATGTCCACAACATGGCATTAGTGATTACCAACTATACCAATGTTTCTGCGAAGGCTTAGTACCAATGGAAAGGAGACTAATAAATGCATCAATTGGAGGGTCACTTTCAGATATGACATCAACAGAGATCCAGACATTTATTGAAAAGCTGGCAAACGAATCTAAGCATTCGGTAATTGAAGAAGAGCGGTACCCGGACCAGCCAAGAGGAGTCAATGAAATAAGTAATTCCCACCTGGAATCTCAGATTTCAGAATTGACTAAGGCTGTCTTCCTGCTAACAAAAGAAAAAGGTATCGAGTTAAAAGTCAAAGCTTGTGGTATCTGCTGCAAAACTAGGCACCCAACTGATATGTGCCCAATATTGCAAGAGGATACAGTTGCAGTCAAAGCTTTCGGGGGCTACCAACAAGACTTTCAGAATAATTATCAGCAGAAACAACAATTTCAGCCTACACCCGGATTTCAGCAGCAACAGAAATTTTCGACAGCCGGGTTTTCAGCAAAATTTTTAGAATCAGCAGAATTTCCAGCACCAA
This sequence comes from Lactuca serriola, assembly GCF_051521515.1. Classification (NCBI taxonomy): domain Eukaryota; kingdom Viridiplantae; phylum Streptophyta; class Magnoliopsida; order Asterales; family Asteraceae; genus Lactuca; species Lactuca serriola. Next base: position 120,936,906 of record NC_136415.1, on the reverse strand, counting down.
AATTTTCAGCAGCCTTCACAGCAACATTATGGCAACTCTAGTATGGCTTTGGAAGATATTGTTAAAAGTTTGGCCACCAGCACTCATGCGTTCCAGAACGAAACCAAAGCTAGTATCAAAAATCTAGAGCAGCAGGTGTCTCAACTTGCCACTTCTATGGGTCGACTGGAATCTCAAGGAAGTTACCGAGGCATACAGAAAACAATCCAAAGAACAATGTGAGTATTATTTCCTTGAGAAGCGGAAAGACATATGAAGGCCCAAGCTTATCTGAACCAAAAAATAAGGTTGAGGAATAATTTGAAGAAGTTATGGTTGAAGAAGGAGATGTGGAAGAGACAGAAAAAGGAGTTGAAGCTGAAGAGTATGAAGAGGTTTTGGTTGAAGAAGAAGCTGAAAAAGAAACTCCAACACTACCCAAGCCAATTCTGAAGGAGTACAAGCCACTACCACTGTTCCCATCACAACTGAAGAGCACGAAACGCGAGCTTGAGGATGAGGACATTATGGAGATTTTTCGCAAAGTAGAGGTAAACATCCCATTGCTTGATGTTATAAAATACATTCCTTGTTATGCTAAGTTTTTAAAAGAATTATGCGTTTCAAAGAAAAAACTTAAATCTAATGAAACAATTAAAGCTAGTGAAAATATATCCTCTATTTTACAAAAAAGGTTTACCTCCAAAGTACAAGGATCCGGGGATTTTTTCAGTTCCTTGTAAATTAGGGAACCTTGATTTTCCAAAAAGCCATGATTGACCTTGGTGCCTTAGTTAATGTCCTCCCATTTTCTATTTTTGAAAAATTAAAATTGGGATCTTTGCAAAAGACCGGGACCATTATCCAGTTGGCAGATCATTCAACAGTACACCTAAAAGGTGTGCTTGAGGATGTTCTTGTCCAAGTAGGTGAGCTTATTTTTCCCACTGATTTTTATATATTGAACATGGGAAACTTGGACACTTCAGATGCAAACTCTATTATTTTGGAAAAACCTTTTATGAAAACTGCAAAAACGAAAATTGATGTTTTTAATGACATGATTTCAATGGAGTTTGATGAGGAAGTGGTTAAATTTCAAATTAATAATGATGATTTTCCTTCTGAAAATATTCCTGTCAATTATATGGGTACTAACAATCCTTTATTAGAGGGCTGCTGTGAGTTTTCTAATGTCTCTATGCAAGAAAATTTTTTAGGCAGGAATTCATCTGATAGTATATCCAAGGAGTTGGCAGAAGATAAGTTTGGGGAGGTGGAGGAGGTTGAGATGAAATTTGCTACGGAAGAAGAATCAAATAAAAATCTGAAAAGGAAAATGTTTTTGGACAAAGAAAAGGTGGGAGATGTGATTTCAGATACGAATCTGAAAAGACGAAAGTTTAAAGAATCTGAAGAGAAGATTTTTGGGAAGAAGAATATTAGAAAATGCAAGAAGTCTAATCATCTGAAGGACTTATCTGAAGACAATGTAGATTTTTTCCAGTCTGTTGAGCAAGTTCTAGATCCACCCATCTTGCCATATTTGAAGGGATCTGGAGTCACAAGAAAAAGATTTGAGCTTCAGAGAATTCCCAACCACGACTTTAAAAAAGGGCGGCTTTCCGAGAGGCAACCCGATGTTTAGTTTTTATTTTTCCGCTTTCAATAAAGAGATGGTCGCAGTCCCAAGCAAACTTGGGGAAATCAGAGGATTGATAGAGTTGATGAAATTCAAATTTTTCGTCAACATTCATCGTCAAGATCAAAATTTCTGCAATCTACCAGGTACATTCATTCCTAGCTGCATATTTTTGCTTTTATATTCTTTATTGAGCTGTTCATTCCTCTATGAGCATTGAGGACAATGCATCATTTTAAGCTTGAGGAGGGGGTTAGTGTAAAATTTTGCATTTTTTTAGAATTTTTAATTTTTTGGTTTTTCATTTAAAAATTTTGAAATTTATTTTTCTGCATTGCATTTAACCCCCTCCCCCCCCCCACCAAAAAAAAATGATTTATATTTCTAGTTATTTTTATTTTTTATTTTCTGCATATTAAAAAAGTTCTTAAAAATCTTTTAAAAAAATGAAAAAAATTGAAAATTTACATGAGATGAGGATATCTTTTTACATTCGATTGCTCTGTTAAGATGAAGTGTGATAGTTACCGAAAATAACGGTATCATTACAATCAATTTTAAGAATTATCTTTTCAATTGCTTTAAATGTTTTCAATATTAACCAACATAAGAGTCAGATAATTTTTACAATGAAAGTGTGAGATTGAAAAACGGACAGTGTTTTGAAAATAATTTCCTTGAATGCCTTAAAAAGAACCTAGATTGGATAACCTTTATCATTCCTTGAAGTACTGAACCCTATAGCTTTTACGCCTTTTGAGGTTGGGAGGGAACTCTTACTATACCCACAATTTATTATCATTTTTGAAGTATTGAAGATATGGTGGGCCTCAAAGTAAAATCCGTGCCTGATCTATATATATATATATATATATATATATATATATATGTGTGTGTGTGTGTGTGTGTGTGTGTGTTAGAAATGGTATATCAAGCAACTTGAAGAAATCTGCAATTCAAAGTCAAATCCAAATCAAGTTCAAATCGAAATCAAGAACCAAACAAGTTAAGTATGAAGAGTTGATCAAGACAAAGAAGACATGTGGTATAATGAGATTGATCCATCGATAGTGGAATCATAGGGGTAAGCTTGGATTTTCTGTCCATAATAGAGCTTACCGCGTTGACCGGACGAGTTCGGAAAAAAAGAAGGGGTTGGTCAAACTAAGTTTTTATAAACGAATTTTTGTGAAATTATTTTTAAAAATACACTGTTTTCACAAATTTAATTCGGCGTAAAAATTATCTGATCAAGTTTGGTTTAACTTATTAAATATTAAATCTGAATCGTTAATATAAAGTATTGAGACTGTTGTCTAGGTAGTGATTTCATTGGAGCTTCCTCGTTGTGAAATCTGATCATGTGAACAAAAAAAGAGTGTAGTGTTTTGATAAATTTTAAAATTTTAGTTTCCTTAATCTTGTTTTAGTTTTTATTCTAAATTCTTTTTATGTCATCTACATCTTTCCATATGTTTATAATGTCTTATTCTTTTTTCTTACTTGAGGGCAAGTAAGGTTTAAGCTTGGGGAGATTTGTTAGATGCTATTTTATGCATCTTATAGAGTAGTTTTATCATCATTTTAGCATCATATTTTGTACATTTATATGTCATTTAGATAAACAATGTTCAGCTCATGTCTTTTGTTAGAATTCCCGTACCGCTCATGTTTTTATGTCAATACCAGATAGTTTGGGTGGAGCAGTGCTTTGGGAGCAGTTGGATATGCGTTTGGAGCTTAAAATGGAGCTTGGGACTTATGAAGGAATATGAGGAATGATTGGAAGATGCTTTGGTCAAGAAACACTTGATCGGATTCATCACACGAAGATAGAATCTACAATCTAAAGTTAAAGGATGTTGCTGACAGCTTTGACCCCCTGTCAGTATTTTGACCATATCTTGAGAACCGTCACTCCGATTGACGCGATTCAAAATGATCAAAAAAGTAGACCAAATTTCGGACGTCTTAGGCACAACATGTGATCACAGTTTGCCTTCATGCGATCGCATGGGGCCTTTTTGCAATAGCAGGTTGGGTAGTAATTTGTCTTCGAGGTTCTTTTGTGCCCAAAATTTATCCGGAAGTGAAAACTCAATACCTGTGATCGCAGGTTGTGTACATGCGATCACAGGTTGGCCAAAAAGTTCCAAAATAGCATCCTACTTCATTAAAAAGGCACGAGAAGCGTTTACTTCAAAACCTACGATCGTAGGTTGTGTACATGCAATCGCATGCACATCTTTTTTGGTGTTGGACGTATAAAAAGACCCTGATAGCATTCCAATAACCTTAGTTGGCGATTCCAGAGGTACCAGATGACGAAAATACGATTTTGGAGGCGTTTCTTCTCCGATTTCAACAATTTCTAAAGATCTGAAGACTGTGGATCATCTCCTACGTTTAGTTTAGTAAGATTTAGCAGTTTGATGTCTATTTTCATTTGTTTTTATCAGATTTTAGCCATGTCTGGCTAAAACCCTAGTTTTCAGTTATGCAAAGACAAGTACTTTTCATGTGATTGATCATTAGATCTGGTTTTTGATTTGTGTTTCTATATAGATTCTTCAGTTTTGTTCTTAATGAATGTTTGATTTTGATTCTTGTTAGTTTGATCACCTAGCTAGGGTTTTATCATTCCAGTTAATCAGTTAATAGAATCCATAATTGTTCTAATTAATTGGTAATAAGTAACAAGTAATAAATCGGTTCCGTGTTTGAGATTTCACTTTATTATAAACTGTAAAAATCATACCTTTACGCTTCCAAGCTTATGAGAAGTATTGGGTATTGATGGGAATTTTACAAAGAACTTAATGCAACTTTTATGATCTTAATTAAGAGCTTGTTTGATTAAATAGTAAAAAGTTAGGGTTAATTGAAGAGCTTGTTTTGGTTAACTAATGTAGGTAAAAGAGAAATTACTAGAGCTTGTTAGTTTTTCTCAATACCAGCTTAGATAGAATGCATCTCAAATAATCAGGTATGGGTTAGTTACATGATTAGGAAAGTCACAGCTGATTTGAAACTGTTTTTTTATATTGATTTTCGTTTAATTTAATATCACTGCATTTTTTTGTTTTTATTTTAATCAAAAACCCCCCTTTTATAATTTCAGTTTCTTTACTAGATATGCCTGATGCAAAAAGGCATTGACTTTTAGGCTGTGTCCCTGAGGATTCGAACTTGCTTCCCTGTGCTATACTGCTATTTTACCAATAAGAAAACATAAGATTTTATGGGGAAGACGTTTGTAAACGATTTTGAAAATGATAAACTAACACACATATGCAAGTATACACGGTCTGAAACAGAACTTATGAATATTTTATAGCAGAAAATATAGGATTTTCTGGGGAAACCAACTTTTATACGATTTTGATAACGATAAACTAGAATGCACACTCAATTTTACTCGATAAGAAAAACAAGATTTACAACTATATTCCCTTTTTGAAAATAGGGGATTTCCTAGAATATGTTGGTTTTTACTACTCAAAAGAACTATTCTCGAAAACAATTCGCCTTTACAAATTACACTACTTTTCAAAATCACTCCTTATGAGGATTAACAAAAGTAACGACATGCAGGCATATATCCATACTTTTCAAAGCAAGACTTCAAACGATTTTATAGAAAATATCAGATTTTCTGAAACTATAATGAGAACGATTATAAACAAGTTTAAAACTATTTTATACAAAAACACTTATGAACTCACCAACTTTTTAGTTGATGCTTTTCAAAACGACTTGTATTCTCAGGGATCTAGTAAGCAGGTAACAAGGGACGCGGATGCAGGACTATTTAGCTGTAGTTTGGAATTTTCTACTTATATCTCTTTTATGTAAATCGAAGGGAAAATACAATATGTAAACAATGTAAGCTTGTTATCTCAATGTATGAAGTTTGGATTGCTCTGTTTCATTTATATTCATTTGTTATGATACTGCACAATGAAGTCACCCGCCTCCGAACGTTTCCGCTGTCTGGTCCGAGGGTGTGACATTTTACCCTGTTAGGGGCATATAAAATAATTATTTGTAAGAATAATCATTTCCTTACTATGTAAATACTATAAAAGTATGATACATACCGTTATAAGAAAAGGATTTTTTATTGTACTACACGTAAACAGTCAATATGGTTTTGTGAGTCACGTCTTCAAGTACTTACCTAAGTACCAACAAAAGTCCTGTATTATAACCAAAATCTCCTGGAAGGAGAGCATGACAATTGTGTATAGATCTATACGGAACTGACAATCCCGCACATAAACTGTTAGCTACAGTTGGACCGGCAGGTATGGGGTGACAAATGTCGTATCATTCCGACACATAAAGAACGTCGTAACAGGCCAACAGTCGCTAAGTATGGTTATAATAACTCACAATGGTATTAACAATACTTTTGATTTACGAATACACACACGTCTTCAAATGGTTTTATTTATTTAAAACCACATTATATTACTTTCCAGTATAATACACTTTACAATTCTAGAACCATACATTCAAAGAGTTTTACACAGATACAACTACAGTACATTGTTGTCCAGTACAACACAATTTACATTTCTGGGAACATGTATTCAAATGGTTTTATAAAGATATAAAACTATGTTATACTATACAATATACAACAATACCTATACATTTTGGTCTTGGAACATTTAAGACTACATTACATCTTAAAGAAAATATTGGATTTTCTGGAAGAACACACTATCATTTTCAAGAAACAAAGACATATATTTCTCATACAAAATACTTATGAACTCACCAACTTAATTGTTGACACTCTCTTTTTCAAAACCACTTGTATACTCAGAAAATCGATAGACAAGTGCCCACACATGTTTTGGTGAAGACGAAGCTTAGTATTGATACATCTTAAATTTTTGTTGTATACTTTTGGAGTAAAAAAATGATTCAAATAACATGTAAAAAGTTATCAATTATCAATATAATGTTTGTATGTTTTGATCTCTATTATTCAATTGTTATGATACTGTACATGACGTCATCCCCACCCCCGCCCCTGGACGTTTCCGCCATATACTCGGTTCGGGGATGTCACATGTGCAAATCATTCAAGTTAAGCCCATATGTTGAGCTTATGAAGTTTTTGGAGCTTATAGTATCTAGTGATGGTGGTGGGGTAGGATCCATGTGAAGACAGTGAAGGGAAAAAGGAGTATTGTCGAATGGGTGTCAGCTAGTGTTTGGCCGGAAATGATAACAATATTTTAGGGTTTTGTCCAACAGATCCTTCTATTACATACCAGGGGACCACTAAACCCTTAGGGCCCAAGCAAGCCAACTCATTCGTGAGTTGGTAACGTGTCATCCGAGTTGGGTGAGTTGATTCTCTAATTGAGTTGGGTGATAACTAGGCAAGAAAACTTGTTGAATTGAGTTAAAATCCCTAATTAGCCGGTAAAACATGAATTCATGCCCTTATAAAATCAAAAAATAACATAAAAGACATTTTAAACCAAAATGTGTAAATATAAGTTCGTGGGCTACGGTTACATTTTCTCTTTTCTTTGACATTTTTGCTGGTCAAATGCATTGAATTTTTTTTTTTTCTTCAAAATGACGCCGTAATATGCATTTCAAAGGTCCAAACTTAAATTCAGGTCGGTTTAGCCTTTAGCGAAATTAATGGTTATTTTGAAAAACCTTTCATTTTTTTTTTACTTCATTTTGGAAAACGCTATGAGGATTTGGTAGGATTTTATCTTTCTCTTTTAAAATTTAAGGACTAAGGAACCAAAATTATTATTTTGGGAAACTGGCTGTTTTTTAATATATTATTTGGTGTAATATGCCAATAAGGATTCAAATGTATTTTCTTTATTTGGTTTAAACTTATATGTAAAATATAACGCATTCAACCAACGTGTAAGTAACCTTCTTACATGTGTAGATTTTTTTTAAACTTTATTTTAAATTGATATAGTATCCTATGTAAGGTTGTTTTTTTTCTTAAATAATTAATAGATTTAAGCTTGCTTTTGACTATTAGTTTGCATCCAAATATCCTTCACGAGTTCACGTTCATGAACTCGTGTGCCTTATGGTCCAATTCATATTTTTGTAGATAAGCAATTAAACACGCATTCTTCTTATATTAGATGAAAAATGTTAAACAAAAATATTTGTGAAAATAGAATAGTGTCATTAGATTTTGTAATTCTTGTATATTTATCCAAAAAGAGCAATGAAATTATTAAGTATAAAGGTTAAAAAATGTAACTCACTTTTTATTAAAGTGTTTTTTTTTGAAGGGATATCCTGCTTTAACCACATAAACAGAGGGACTATTTTGTAAAAATGTACTCAATTGAAGGGCTTGAAGCAATTAACCCTATAACTTTCTTCAAAACTTCCGTCTTCCGCCACCCCTGACTGCCGAAACCCTCGCGCATCTTTCTCAGTCCTTTCACTCTCACAGCCATGAACATCAGCTCCCTGAAGCTAGAGACAAACCCTAGCGCAACCGCGTTCAGGTCTCTGAACGGAAACGTTCGGAGCTACACGACGACCGGCCTTCCTCACGTCTCTCTTCACCACCACTCATACCACCGGAGAAATGCTTCAATTGCATGTTCAGCTTCTCCGATCGTAACCCTGGAAGAAAGGAAAGGTGAAATACCGAGTCGAATCGGGTCATTAGGTCAGGTATCGGGAGTGTTGGGTTGCCAGTGGGGTGATGAAGGCAAAGGCAAGCTCGTTGACATCTTGGCAAAGCACTTCGACGTCGTTGCTCGTTGTCAGGTACTTTCCTCTCTTCAAATGCTTCCAAAATGTATTGGTTTAAGATGCATAAATTCATATTCTGATTATGCATGTAAAGTATACGCCGTCGATTTCAAATTCAAATCGCCGGGGCTAACATTCTCTGTGACATTTCTATCGGAAGAGAGATTTCCATCTTCTGATCATAAGAACTCTGTCTCGACTTTTACATTATTCAATGTTGTTGAATCTCTCAGGGTGGAGCAAACGCCGGACACACTATCTACAACTCGGAAGGAAAGAAATTTGCGCTTCATCTTGTTCCCTCAGGGATTCTCAACGAGGAGACGATGTGTGTAATAGGAAATGGAGTTGTAGTCCATCTTCCTGGACTTTTCCAAGAAATTGACAACCTTGAATCCAATGGGGTTTCCTGTAAGGGAAGGATCTTAATTTCAGATCGAGCTCACTTATTATTCGATTATCATCAAGAAATAGATGGCCTTCGAGAAGCTGAGCTAGCTAAATCCTTCATCGGCACTACCAAGAGAGGAATCGGGCCATGCTACTCCAGCAAGGTCATCCGAAATGGCATAAGAGTATGCGACTTGAAGCATATGGACACCTTTCCAGATAAGCTTGATCTTTTGTTATCAGACGCAGCTTCAAGATTCCAGGGTTTTGAATACAGCCCGGAAGTACTCAAAAAAGAAGTTGAAGTGTATAAAAGATTTGCAGAGAGGTTGGAACCATTTGTTTGTGATACAGTTCATTACATGAATGAATCCATTTCACAAAAGAAGAAAGTTCTAGTAGAAGGTGGTCAAGCAACTATGTTGGATATTGATTTTGGGACTTACCCTTTTGTCACATCTTCAAGTCCTTCAGCTGGTGGAATCTGTACAGGACTTGGGATTGCTCCTAGAGTCCTTGGTGATGTGATTGGTGTGGTAAGTCTAAGACTTCTTCACTTATAACATATCTATCTCAACATGGTATCAAAGCCTTTTATCTCATATCATATCTAACTAACAATCATGATTCATGATGTAGGTAAAAGCATACACTACTAGAGTTGGGTCTGGACCTTTTCCTACAGAGCTACTGGGTGAGGATGGTGATCTTCTCCGGAAAGCTGGGCAGGAGTTTGGCACCACCACCGGCCGCCCTCGCCGTTGTGGTTGGCTTGATGTAGTTGCTCTGAAATATGTTTGTCAAATTAACGGGTTTTCTTCTCTGAATTTGACCAAACTTGATGTGTTATCGGATCTTTCTGAGATTAAGCTTGGTGTTTCTTATAAGCATACAAACGGGACACCTATGAATTCGTTTCCTGCTGATTTAACCGATCTTGAGGAGTCAAAGGCAAGTTACACTTTTTCTTTCTTTCTTCTAAATTGCAGGGTTTTGGAATGAAGTTGTAAGATTTTTTATTTTGTGTTTTAGGTGGAATATGAAAGTATGCCAGGGTGGCAGGCTGATATTTCGTCTGTGAGGAGCTATGTGGATCTTCCAAAGGCTGCACGTGAGTATGTGGAAAGAATAGAAGAACTTGTTGGTGTTCCGATTCATTATATTGGTGTTGGACCTGGACGTGATGCTCTTATATACAAATGAAAATTCACATGAATTTGAATTTGGAGCAATTTCGTTAGTTAGATTGGAAGCTCCTTTTTTAACCTTCAACTCAATCCAACTTTTCTCAACAACTGTAAGGATTTTGTTGGTAGGTATATGATGCTTTTGAGTAAAGCTGATTTGGAATAAAGCAAAACTAGTTGTGTTGGGATTTGGGAATTTCTCAATTTTGCATGTTTACATGGTTGTATTTGTATCGTATAATCATGTTGATGTTTGTGTAACAGATGAAGTGGCGTCTCATCTTACATAGAGTAGTAAGATGGGTTGAAGTGTTTGATTTTGAGTTTATCTTCCTAGAAATTGATTTTGTGTTTGGTTTTTGCCTTCATATGTTAGAGATCTTATTTGTGTTGTCTTGATGTTCTATGTGATGCCAATATTCTTTTGGGTTTCTTTCAAGATGAATGATGAAAGTTAATGTAGATGAACAATGTTTCGGGGTTGACAAATCTTTGAAGTTTCAAATTATGAAAGATTGGATTTCTTTTCAAAAGCTAAGGTGTAATAAAAAAATTAGGGTCAGTGAAATGGGAAAATAATGGAGTTTGTTGTATATATTTAAAGTTTTCTTTACATGTCTTGTAATTAAACAAAATACCATTACACCGTCTATTGTATATTTTGATAGTTTTTTAATTACAAATATTATATATATATATATATATATATATATATATATATATATATATATATATATATATATATATATATATATATATATATATATATACTTTGTGTGAATGTATAATCAATTTGTGTCCATTAGATTAAAAGAATAAGTGGTTAAAATGATCATGGCTTGATGGTAATTAATTTGAAACAACTAATAAGATATAATAGTTAGATTAGTTTAATAACAAAATATGGAAAAATCATATTTGAAGGAATAGATTTTAATTAATGTGAATTTTTTCATCCGACTACATTTTAATTTTCTTTTATTGGTGTTACAAAATTATTTAAGAATATGGCATAAAATTCTTCATATTAGGAATTTTTTACATATAAAATTCTTTAAGAAGTAAAAACAAGTTAATATAACAAAAGAAATATCAAACTTAGCAAAAGAAATTATACCATAAATGATGTATAAAATTTTGAAATAGACTGTGCCGATTAATACTCAGGTATGATTCAAACCATTTTTTCAATACATTCTCTCTTATTCCAATTTATTTGGATATCATGATGATCAAGTTATGATTTGGAGATTTTATTACAAAACAAAAAAAAATCATGAAATGGGGATGAACAATCCATCCCATTCTTGGTAAGTAATTCCTTAGAAATCACAAAGAATATTTATGAGAAGTAGGAATGCATTGCCCACGAGGAATCAAGTGATTATAAAGTGATTTTGTAGAATCATATGTGTTATTTTTTTATTCCTAGCAGAACTAAAATGATTCTTAAAGAATAAAGTGATTGTTACAAATTGTATGTATGTGAAAACTTATGTGAATATATAATCATAATACGTTTCTGATTCTCAAGGAATTCGTTGATTGTTATGCATGTGTGCAGAAATTATAAGTAAAAAACTATAAACTCAACTTTTTTGGATTTCAATGATTATGTTATAATAATTATGTGTTCTATTCTGTTAGAATGGTTTAAAGAACTAGGTTTATAAATTCTTTAAGAATATCTTTGGGTACCTAGACAATCAATTCAAAATATACATACGACCTAATATGAACGACATTCTTTGAGAATATAGTAGTCTCAAAATCAAAACCACATTTACGTAGCTTATTGATAATTTCATATAAAATAAAAAACAATCTTCAAACATTTACAAACAAAATAAGAAATCACGTTGCACCTAATATTTTTTCAAATAAGCAATGTCAAAGGTGATGGTGCTTGCAAAATCCTTGTTCCAATTACTTAGTCCATATGAACTCTCACGACAAGATTAATGAAAAGTTTTTACAGTAAATTTGTGGTTATTACTATAACTGATCGTGTATATGCTGAAAAAATGAAACGCTTGACATATTCAAACAAAAATCTTATTCATTCCAAATAGATAACATATTTAATTATGGAAATTAAATGTCATGCAAAATGCCAAAATTACTCTTCTATATTGATTGGACAACAATTGGTCATATATATATATATATATATATATATATATATATATATATATATATATATATATATATATATATATATATATATAGACAAAATTGCAAAAATGGTCCCTGTGGTATGCATTTTTTGGGGGTTTTAGTCCAAACCTTGACTTTTTTGGATTGATGGTCCTTTTGAGCTAGTTTACATGTAGTTTTGGTCCCTGCCCAAACTAAAATGACTATTATACCCTTAATGAATTTAATTTTTATTTTTCTTTCACTTTTTAAAATTATTATTATTATTAAATATAAAATCGGGTCCACCTCTCTTTTCTCTCTCTCTCTCTCTCCGTCATCATCAAGAAACCCTCGTTTTCCATTTCACTTCAGTGGGTTCTCTACATCCCAAATCATTCACTCTTGTCCACTATGTTCCCTTCCAAATCTCCATCTTCACTCATTGCAACGACGCATAAATCATCTGTTGCCCTTTTTACCTATTGTTGAAATCAGAAAATGTGTTCCCATTTGAAATCAATATCCTCAAACTGAAAAACACACAGTGAAGAACACGAAAAGGGTGTGTAAACCCATTTGAAATCAATATCCTCAAACTGGATTCTTCTTTTGGTTTTTCATATTTCGAATCTGAAATTGATTTTACATGTGAAATCGAACCATGGATATCCTTTCTTTATCTTAGATGGATCGATTAATAGGTGTATGTGTTTTCGATCACAACTCTCAATGATCCTCTTTTTCTTATTTGATTTTGAACGAGAAGATGGGACAGGGAGATTCAATATCTCTTTCTTCTTTCTTTGTAAAATTGATAAGCAAGTCTCAAGTAGTAGGTATGAGATGATGATAAGGGCTGATTTCCTTTGGATTCGATAGTGATGCAGAGGGAGAAAAATCGTCTCCAGATTGCTGCAAACGCCAATGATGGGAGGTTTGGATCAGCAGCAATCAATCGATGGATGATTAGATGTGGATAATTTAGGGATATTGTTCCATTTTCCTGTGGATAAATGACTCTAGGTGATAACATAGACCAAGGATGAGGCGAGGTTAAATCAGAGAACAAGACGGAGGTGTGGGGTGAATCAAGAGTGATGAAGGTGAATGGTAAGGCTGGGGAAGAATGGGGGTGGGGATCGTGTATGTGTGTTTGTATATATATATATATATATATATATATATATATATATATATATATATATATATAGAGAGAGAGAGAGAGAGAAAGAGAGAGAGAGATATGGAGGTAGGCCCAAATTAATTATTTATTTTCTTTTTCATTTAAATTAAATAGAAAAAAATAAAAAAAATATCATAAGGGTATTATAGTCATTTTAATTTTACGAGGGACCAAATCTACGTACAAACATGACCAAAAAAACCACCAATCCAAAAAGTCATAGTTTGAACTAAAACCCCAAAAAAATGCATAACACGAGGACCATTTTGCAGTTTTGTCATATATATATATATATATATATATATATATATATATATATATATATATATATATATATATATATATATATATATATATAGGTAAAGGTTCAAATGAGAACCACTAAAGGGTTAAGAACCGTAAGAACCACTTATTTTTAATTTATTTTTGTTTTGTTTTGTTTTTTTTTTTTTGTTTTTTTTTTTTTGATAAATGCCAAAAGCAATAGGGACAATATGGTCATTTTGAATCCTTAACATTAAAACACTAACATCATTTACAAAAGTAAGATCTGGTGATTTCTTCCCCCCAAACTTTCTTATAAACTTTCAGGAACTTATATCAAAACTTTACCACTATCTCCTCCAACTACCATCATCGTCCACCATGTCACCGCAGCTGCCTTATCACCGTCGTTACCGCCATCCGCTGCCTCCTGCCGTCAGGCAAAATCGTCACCAACAATCTCCGATCTATGAATCCCAACCTCCGAAAAATCTAAGCTCTAGCATGTTAATCTCAGATCTAGAATTTCCGGCAACTCTAAGCCAAATCTGGGATATTACACCTTCAGATCTGGAACTTCAGTGATTTTAAGCTAGATCTGACCTTCTTCACCTTCATATCGGTTATGAACTGCAACTATCACCACCAAAACACCAGATCTGGTCAGGTCTAATGTATTTGGTGCATTTTCAGATACTGATATACTCTTTTTTTTGTTCCAGAACTCTTGAACTCGTTTTTTTTCTCTAGTAGTTCCATCACCGGAGAAATCTCAGTCGCATCCTTACCAAATCTGTTTCATGACCACCTTCCCCTTCTCTCTAACTCATATTTATATGTTTTTCTCTGATTTCTAGTCAAACACCACCTGATCGTCATCGAATCTGATGTGTTTATGTATTTTTAGGTTAGATATGGTGTTTGTGTGTGTGGTATTTCATGATGGCCAACGACAGTTCCACCACTGCGGTCTCCGGTGATGGTGCTTACATAAGAAAGTTTTGCCAAAAAAAATATGCACACAAGGTGCTTACTAAAATGCCTCAATTGAATTAGGTAAATTATTAAGTTCTGGATTTAGCTGTGAGTGTTATGGTGAAGTTTTTTTAGAGTTTAAACATTAAACATGGTAAATTAGGCCATGAATGAATATATAAAATGTTAATATAACATCGCCTTATATATCTGATCAGATCTGATGTTTTATGGTGATTATGGATCTGATGTATGTGGTGTACACAAAGTGTTTGATGAAATATCTCAACCAAATTTGATAAGTTATTAAACTATGATTATGTGTTTTTAATGTATTAATTTGTGAATATCTAACTTATTAAGCTATGAATGTGTACTTTTCTGATGCACTAAGTTGTGATTTAATGTCTGAAATATTAAATTAAGTTATGATTTAGTGTCTGAAATGTTGTATTAAATTATGAATTCTGATTTTTTTTTAATCATGTCAAGTTTTTTGAGGGAAGGATGTTGGCATTGTTTGTTCCAGTGGTTGGTGGTGGCGTATGGTAGTTGTCGGTATTAATGTTACCGGCGGCGGTAGAGTAAAGATATTTCTGTTTCTCACTCATCTTCTTTGTTGATTTCAGATAAGTTATCCCTTTTATGATTCATGTATATGTTTTTCTTTTGATGTTGGCTTCTAAAATATAAGATAATTTATGCATGTATTAAACTGTGAATGAGCTGTTTAGTACACTAAAATATGATATTATACTTGTAAATGATTTTTGAATGTATTGTATTAAATCGTGAATTTTTTGTATTATGTTATGAATTTTATTTACATCTTAATATAAGAAATTCACAATTTAAAACACATAAATGTCTCCAGATATGAACGTATTAATGTAACTTTTAGTTGATAATATGATTGTGAATATATATAATTTTTATGTATTAAACTGTGAATTTATTATATTAAGCTGTGAATTTTATGTATTAAAATTTGAATTAATTATATTAACCTGTGAATATTTTATGAATATTGTGTTTGCTTCTTTGAGAAGAAAGAAGCATTATATACATATACGATTTTTTGTAATTTTAAATAAATTATATAAAATTTAAACTATGACTGTTATGTAAATTAAACTTTGAAATAAACACTAGCCTCTAGATCTAAAAGTATAAATGTAAGTTTTAAGTTAAGAATATGAAATTACGTGTATTAAATTATTAATTTATTAGCTTAATCTGTGAATTTTATGTATTAAATGATAATTCTGTTGGATTAGTGTCTAAGTCCATAACTATTTTGGTATGTACTTGACTCGATTATGAGCATGGTCCTTTTGGGTTGCCTTCACCATAGCAATATGTAGGATGAATTAAGGAGAGAAAGGTTTAAATATGATTTATTAATATATTATGAGAATAATATATTAAAGGAGAAATCATATTGTTTAATTAATATTAGTCAATAATTAATTAAGAATTAATTTTGTGGCTAAAAGAGATTAATTAAATTTAGGGGCTGGACTGCAATTATTGGATAATTGAGTTATTGGGCTAAGGAATGCTAAAGGAACAAGGGGTGAATGAAATTATGATGGGAGCCCATCATATTTTCATACATGGCCTTATCCAGAAGGTTCCATGGGTTGCTTAGAGTTTAAGCTGTCCATTAGGGTTTTGACTAAAACCCTAGCAGCCCACACAAGTATATAAAGGACCCCTTAGGACCCAAAAACGTGGACAACTGATTCTTTAGGGTTTCTAGTCGTTTTGGGCAGCCTCCTTTCTTCTCCTCTTCATCCAAGTTGCATAAGGTGTTTGTGACTCCATTAGAGGTGCAGCACTTGAGGCACTAAGCTTTCTAAAGCCAATTCTAAACCCTAATTCAGTTTATAATATGTTAGATCTAAGTTTATTAGTCTTGGATTCATTGTATGTACAATAAAGAAACCTAGATCCAAACATTAGGGTTTGTATGAGCACATAGGATTGTTCTTATGCATAAAACCCATCAGTGGTATCAGAGCCTTGATTGGTTTCAGTTGTATGTGATTCTTAATTGTTTTGTTTGCTAAAAATCGAATTTTTGGCCTCTGCCCGACTCAACTCGGCGAGTTGGCCCCTACTCGGCGAGTTCAGAGCTGACTCGCCGAGTTCAAGCGTTAGACAGAGGGTATTTCGGGATTTAACTGTTGTTTTGACTTGGATTTAATGCCTAATTCGTTTTTTGAAGATAAAATCCGATTTTTATCTTAAATTAATGATTATCCTTTCCAAAACAATAGATAATTTCAAATCTTTTGAATATTGGTTGTTTATATGATAAATATGGATTATTTTAAATTATTTGGTAATTATCTAGTGGCTAAAATAAGATTAGGTCAAATATAGATAATGACTGAATTAATTGTTTAACTTATATTATTTGTTATTTGATCCTTTGTGATGTGAAAAAGTTTCAATTGCACCCTTTAGGTTTTATAGTTTAAATTTGAACTTAAAAGTTTTGTTTATGAAATTTAAATAAGTTAAACCCTAATGTTTTGAAATGTTTCAAAACTTTCCCTCAAGTTTTGGAATTTAAAAAGTTGATTAAAAGTTTAATTTTGAAATGTTAAATTCTAAAACCCTAATAATTTGAAAAGTTCAAATCACACACTTATGGTTTTATTAATTAATTAAAGTGTATAATTAAAAGTGATTTAATAAATCCATAAAGTTTTGGTTTATATTTAATTAAATTAAAAGTATAATTGACTAAGTTAAACCACCTAGTATTTTTAAAAGTGTAAAATACACCCTATACTATATATATAACATTAAAAGTCTAATATTATATATATGTATGAGTAAACAGTCAGTCTTACCGTTAGTAGGCCTCATTCACGAAGTTGGTCTATAAGAGGTGTTTAAGGAAATTGCCTATAAAATGGCGATTGAATGGGTATCCACTCTTACCCACCGCACTCTTGACTAGTGGAAGGTCGTTAGCCGAACGGGTAGGATAGGACAGAAACCTTCCATTATAAGTATAATGAAGTACAAAGTAACTAAATGCTTATACAAATTCCCAAATCATAGTTACTTTAGGCAAAATGTGAAATTGTATGCTAACCCATGGAATTACACTTCGTACCCTTGTCAAACGCTAGTAGAGCGTGTGTGGTTAACCGACATACTAATTTGGGGATGACATTGGTGGCGAAGGGTGGCTCGATGCTTATCATAG
The DNA here is from genome assembly GCF_051521515.1 of Lactuca serriola. Lineage (NCBI taxonomy): Eukaryota > Viridiplantae > Streptophyta > Magnoliopsida > Asterales > Asteraceae > Lactuca > Lactuca serriola. The sequence goes on along the minus strand of NC_136415.1, from coordinate 120,919,150 downwards.
ATCAATGGAGCGTGTGTGGCTAACCGGCACATTGATTAGGTGATAGTAGCATTGGGTGCACCACATGATTCGTATGGTTATTCACACCTTGTTTGTGATCCTCGGCATCCCAGTCACAAATAGTAGGGGATAATCGAGATTAAACATGCCATTGAAAAGTTCAATGAATCTCAAAAGATCTAGGAGTTTCAATTCATTTAAAACTTGAACTTCCTTTTCGTTTTTCATGGTGGAAATTGGTAAATCGTCATTTACCTACCTTCAAATATTTTGCAATTAGATTACGGCATCCCTCTTCTAGGTTGTAGAGTATTGTGTTGGATCCTAGCTTGATGTTTCATTTGGGTGTTACATCAAGAATTCTAATCAAGATAACTTGAATTTTCTCCCGTTTTGTAGATGTCTGAATCTTACAATGGTCTTCCCTAATCCTTTGGAACAAGCTTTCCAAATGAAGATGACGTTCTGAGATACGATCAAGGAAATGAGAGTCATGCTTCACTTCCTCCACCTCCTCCAATTGTTCTCCCTGACCCACAAGTTCAAAGGCTTGAAAAGTTCAAGCTCACTCAAGCCCTTTTGGCAAGTAAACACGAAGATGGGAAACCTGTGTGTGCACATGTCTTAGAGATGAATTCACACATTGATAGGTTAAGCATGTTGGGTGTTGAGATTTCAAGCGAGTTGGCTGCTGACTGGGTTCTTCCGTCACTTCCTGAATCATATAGTGAGTTCGTTAGAGAGTACTATATGATGGATCACGACGTGACCCTCATTAATCTCACCTATTTGCTTATAGCTGCTGAATCAGCAATGATTTGGCGTGCTAATCAAGCAAATTTGTCTGGTGAATCAAACTCCCAAACTTCAATGGACACTGGCAACATTGGAAGTCCAGAAAGAACTGAGTATGTGGTTGTCCGATGTGTTGTGCCAAAGGAGTCCATTTGCTTTTATTGCCAAGAGAAGGGGCATTGGAAACGAAGCTGCCCTATTTACCTGAGATGGGAGAGTCAAGACGTATGGCTCTACTTCAGGTAAAATCCATTATCTAACTCTTTTGAGTTCCTATTCTAGATTCTTAATACATGATGTGATAAGATTACATTTGGATGTTTTGTAGGATCGAAGAAAAGAGAGGAAGCTTGAGGGAAGAAGTGAGTTGAATCTAATCATGAAGAAATGGATTTCGATCGCATTACTTGAAGAATGGATTCTTGAGCTACTACTTGGAGTTAGAATATATTGTTAAGAAATATGTAATAACATAGTTTTTCAATTGAATTGCATTGTAAGGACAAATTTTTTCCGCAATAAAATGAATTTTGATTATATCTTATTTATTTATCCTTGCGATGGCATGTATGAAAAAATTGATGTTTGAATATTTTTATTATTAGCAACAATGGATATGATTCTTAATTATGTTATTTGTGGAAATGTCAAAAGTTTACCAAATAGGGAGAGTTTCTCATCGCCCAAGTTTCAATTGGACAGAAACTTGGAATCATGCAATGTGTATTGTATGATGAATGAAAAACTTTCACATTTGGGAAACTTAGACTAATTCTTTGACAAAGTGTCAATTGAAGGACTAGGAGATCAAGTACACTAGGTTGTGCGTTAATCAAGTCCACCACAAGAGTGACAAAGATATTCGTCGTGATTTACTAAAGTTTAGTAAATATGATTATACTTATAAGATTAAGTGTAATTCTGAGTTGATTGAAAGAGTTTCAATGAATAGTAGAACGAATAAAGAAGAATCAAGTAGGCAGAAAGATAAAAGTTTCTCTATTCTAAGAAGAAGGGAGAGTACCTTTTATTGTGTTTTATGACAAGTCTTAATGATTAAGAACCATGTCTCAATTGATCCTCTAAGTGAGTCTTAGTGCAATTGCATGTCTAAGAAGAGGAATCAAGAATTATAGAAATGGTTAAATCAAGAAGTCAATCATACTTCGTTCCAATATCAAGTCTTAGAGTCAAGATTGTGACATTGAGTGAAAAGTCTTAAGTAGGTTTATAACACTCATCAAATGTGGAATTTGGAAAAGTTTTCTTATTCTTGCACATTTGAAATTGGTAAGTTGTGCTGTCTTGGATAAGACAAAGACCAACTAGGACCAATTATGTGAAGTGTTTTGTCTTGATAAGAACTACACTAACTCTTGAATATTTGCTTTGTCAAGAAATGTTTCTTGACAAGAGAATCTTATATGTCAAGGAGTCAGTGGGAGTCTTAATGGTCTTGAAAGGTTTCAAGAACAAATCAAGAATAAAACTTATCGATCATCACTAGCACATGACTTGAGGTTTACAACCTATCGTGCTGACATTATTTTGTTTATGTGCCATTCCAATTGAGTTAATTGTGTATGTGAGCTCTATGAGTTCTCATTTGAATGCATACTAGAGCCTTAGTCGATGGAAAGTACATTGATATGTAAGGACAAGTTACTAAACTACTTGGAAGACATGCTGGGCACTCGTGTTACCATAGGGCAAGAAATCAAGATTAAGAAAGTTCAGTCCATATGAGTTTGGATTTGTCGCAAACCTTGGTTTTGGCAAATTCACATGGATAGGAACTCATACACCATAAAATCTAAGTGCCATAAGATTCCCTCCTTCATGAAAATGACTGTGAGGAAATGCTTTCACTAAGAGAGATTTAAGAAGATAGAAATTGTGAAAATTGTATTCTCAAATTCGATTGTGGTTACGGCATCCCTTTCCATAGTTCGAATTGTGAGATTTGGCAATTAGTTTGAACATTTGGAACTTAGTGACATAAGTTCTAAATTGTTTAAACACACATATGAGCTATCTAAGGCAAAGGTGTATAAGTTTAAGAAGCTTAGATAAAGGCTTATCGAAGCATCTGATATTAGAAATATGAATCTCAGAAATTCAATAGGCATTGTTTTCTGGAAGTTCATTTGTTTTCTGAATACATGTCAAAGCTAGTGGGAGCATAAGTGTTATGCTTATATGATAATAATCATCATGATAGTGGGAGCATAAGTGTTATGATTGTATGATTATTATGGCGAGTATTGCAAGTTAGCAATATTAATTATAGAAAAACAAAGATTCAATTTGCAAAGTTGCATGGGTTGAAAAGTTGTTTTGATATAATTAAGGGAGAGAATATTATACTTCGTTTCAAAATCTAAAGCTTAGATTGAGAAATTTTAATAAATTTAGTCAAAGGATACATAGTGTGTTCTCAAATTTCGATTATGATTACGGCATCCCTCTTCATAGTTCGAATTGCAAGAACGTGACACATAAAATATTATGGCAAAAGATTGATAAAGTATCATAACTTTATGTAAGACATTATGCATCGTGTCTCATACGCTTCGAGTTTAGGATCGATTGCAAATGCTATAATATTTGACCATTCTAAAAATTTTCCAAATGTCTAGTGCATTAAGAGGGAAAAAGGACTAGAATTGGTTTTGACTAAAATAATTAAACAACTATCAAAGGACAATCCAAAGTTCACTGAGGATTGGTCACTTGTGAGTAGTTGGAAGTATGGTATTGGATGGACCATATCGACATTATTATGAATAGATAAGATTCTATTAAGAATGAGTTGTCATATGGCAAATGTGGAAATGTTTCCATATTGGGAGTTGGATATTGAGATTCTATGTCTAGATTAGAAAACTTTATGCAAAAGGAAGTTCAAAGGAATGTACTTTGAATGTGAGACTTCACGTCTATGGAATTGTCTTGTAACAATTTCTAAGAAAGTACTTTGTAATTTCATTAGCCAAGTCTTGGTGACTTTTGTGCTATGACTTTACGAAAGGATCGTTGCGTAAAATGTTAGAATCTAGCATATTCTAGTAGTGGCAAGAACCTTGTGTTCTTACACTAACAATGGGGATTAAGGAATTGTGAAATGAGAATCATTGGAAAAGTTTTCAATTGATCTATTTCACAAAGTAAGGACCATAGGAAACATAGTGTGCATGCTTTATGCATGGGATAACTATTGTTGTAATTTGAGTAATAAGTTGATTTTCTGAAACAATAAACGATAATAATTAGTAATCAATATGGTGGTTAAATAGAAGTGTTTTATTTACTCTCACAAGTTTGAGGCCATATAAGATTGAGTATTATTGTTATGTTTCAATTTGCATGTTTTGACTTCCAGAATAACTCGGTTATTCAAACATCCACAGTTGGTCATACGTTGGTAGTAGGTATGAATAAAGACTATCATGAATCTGTCTGTAGATTGTCTGAAGTGTTTAGACATGGCACAAGTTTGCTGCAGAGTTCATGAATGCTTTGATAAGATTAGAGTATTGGATTAAACCCATGCTCACTTGGATCACTTCATGGTTTTGTCACGATTGATTAGTGAGACGATAATATTGTATATTCTTGAAACCGAGACATGTGAGTTGTTATTGGTTGGTCGGTTGCACATTGATAATAAGTAAACGCACTAGTAACTTGGTGTTATAAAACTTATTGTTGTGTGTGATTCGATCAGTAAATCCAAGCGAGCATTTGAGTCGAAGTTTATCCATTCCTTTTATCCAAAGTGGGATAAAAGCGATATTTGTGGGCCTCTCGATGATTTAGTGATGACACCTAAGCGCTTGGCCAAGCCGGGACTAAGTTGATGTGTTCAATTGTAGTCTGTTATCAGTCGTCATAAATCGGAAGTCGGGAAACAGTATAGAAAGAATGATTAAAATTCATGTCTTATGTCTATACGATATCTTGAGAATGGAGGAATATATGATCCCTTATCTAAAGGACACGCTATTTGATAAGATCAGAGTTGACAGCGGCTTTTAAAAGCTACGATTGCTGATCAGGTTCTGAAGTCATACGGAAAATAGTTATTAGACTTATCCAAGTGGGAGACTGTTGGATTAGTGTCTAAGTCCATAACTATTTTGGTATGTACTTGACCTGATTATGAGCATGGTCCTTTTGGGTTGCCTTCACCATAGCAATATGTAGGATGAATTAAGGAGAGAAAGGTTTAAATATGATTTATTAATATATTATGAGAATAATATATTAAAGGAGAAATCATATTGTTTAATTAATATTAGTCAAGAATTAATTTTGTGGCTAAAAGAGATTAATTAAATTTAGGGGCTGGACTGCAATTATTGGATAATTGAGTTATTGGGCTAAGGAATGCTAAAGGAACAAGGGGTGAACGAAATTATGATGGGAGCCCATCATATTTTCATACATGGCCTTATCCAGAAGGTTCCATGGGCTGCTTAGAGTTTAAGTTGTCCATTAGGGTTTTGACTGAAACCCTAGCAGCTCACACAAGTATATAAAGGACCCCTTAGGCCCCAAAAACGTGGACAACTGATTCTTTAGGGTTTCTAGTCATTTTGGGCAGCCTCCTTTCTTCTCCTTTTCATCCAAGTTGCATAAGGTGTTTGTGACTCCATTAGAGGTGCAGCACTTGAGGCACTAAGCTTTCTAAAGCCAATCCAAGCAAGGAATTGATTATTATTGTTGTATAACAATCAAAGGTAATTCTCTAAACCCTAATTCAGTTTATAATATGTTAGATCTAAGTTTATTAGTCTTGGATTCATTGCATGTACAATAAAGAAACCTAGATCCAAACATTAGGGTTTGTATGAGCACATAGGATTGTTCTTATGCATAAAACCCATCAAATTCATTGTATTAAGTTGTGAATTGACTGCATTTGTTGTGAATTTTCTGTAAATTTCGTGTTAAAATATGAATGATTGTTGTATATTTTTTGTATTAGTTTCTTATGAATATATTTACTTTTTATGTGCATAAGTATATTAGTTTTATACTCCCTCCGTCCCAATATTATTGTCCACAGACAAAAAACATACAGATTAAGAAAAACATTAATTAACACTAACTTTATATAATAAAATGACAGTTTTGTCCTTACTTTGCATTTAATGTTCCATTAAATGCTTAGTTGGTTAAGTAATAATGATGGGGTATTTTGGTAAAAATGTTATTTATTTTTAGAAATTGACTATTATTTTGGGACAAACCAAAAAGGAAAGATGAACTATAATTTTGAGACGGAGGGAGTATTTGTTTTGCATTAAATTCAAAATTAATTAATTAATATGTTTATTAAATTTTGAATATAGTATTTAACCTATTAATGTATGACTTTATGTACAGATCTGTTTTGGAAAGAAAGATGGTCGCTAAGCTGGCCCAGGTTGGTGGCGGCATGTGGTGGTGGTAGTGGTAGAGTTTGGGTTTAACATCTCTAAATTTGTAAATTTATGTAAAATGGATTATATTAAGTTGTGAATTTTGTGTATTAAACTATAAATTGATCATATAAATTTGTATTTCATATAATTTTTGTGTTAAAATATAAATGAATGTATGAATAAATATATTAGACTATAAAAATTACGATTTTGCCATTTTCCTACCAAAAAGATAAAAATCGGGACTTTAACATATTTAATATTACTCACAATACATGTTAATGAGGGTTCTTAGGGTTCTTAACTTTTTTTGGTTTTCATTTGAACCATTCCCTATATATATATATATATATATATATATATATATATATATATATATATATATATATATATATATATGGCTTAGGGAATATGTGGTTGTCATGTACCTAAGCTTATATATAGACCCTCCAAACTAATCATGATATCTCTTTTATTATTTTTCATTAATCATGTGACTTAGTAAATCGATCAAATTTATGTTGTTTTTCTTCATTGTGTTTAAGAACTTAAAACATTAAAAGTTGTGATCATTTAATCAACCCTACCAAATTCTAAATAAAACTAATAGAATAAAATATAAAAGAACATGTCATAACTCAATCAAGTTTTTCAGAAAATTATTAGATATAGTTTTTCAATTGAAAGACAAAACGCTTGAATTATATTCGTTAAAAAATATTGGTTTTTTATTTTCTCTATAAACTTCAATAAATATTTGCAATAAAAATATATAGAATTGATCTTTTTCATTCCATAATTGAACTTAATTCAATGGTTATCTATTAAAACAACACTAAGAGAAAATGAAATTATATTTGTTTTGTTTAAAACTACATCATTTAAAAGGTCTATATCTAAGCTTAGATACATAGCAACCACATATTAATTTTTCCTATATATATATATATATATATATATATATATATATATATATATATATATATATATATATATATATATATCAATTGTTTTATTTTACTGCTAATCTTATATGGTATAAATATGTTATATTTTAACTATGCTAAAAGAGACATGACTAAAAAGGCTTGGGCAAATGTCATATTAGCCCATCGAATTTTTCGTATTTATTTTAAAAGGTCACCCAACTTTTTTTGTACATTAAGGGCATAAACTATCATTTGACCTGTTAAAAAAGTCACTTGACCCACTATAACAGGTTCCTCGTCTCCTCCCACCTCCTCCCATTGTAATAGGTTTCCCTCTCCAAAAGAGCTAGTTTGTGAGAAGCCTAAAAGAAATAGTGCATCCTAAATATAATATCGCAAACCATTTGATGAAATGGGTCCAATTTCTCTTTTTGTTTTTGATTGGAATTAAATGTATCAAAGAGTGAACACAAAAAAGAGATCAACGATTGTAGGTCAATGCTCCCAGAGATGACTTATTTTTTTTTGTTTGGTTCTTTGTTGGAGCTCACCGCCTGTAGCAGGATATCGGAGCGGAGGCAGGAGGTGAATATTGAAGGCATCGATTTGGTGGGTTGTTGCTTGAAGGAAGATGATGGGTGTCGACATTGACAAGTGATCCGGTTCTAACGATGGTCGGATGGCAATGAAGATCGGAGCAGTGAGAGATACCGGTATTAAAACATGGTCGAGTTGCAGGTGGTTCCGATGGAAGAAAAAACAAAGATCGAGAATGAATTTGTTGAAAACCCGATTTTGTGAAATTACATACAAATTTCTATCCTCGAGGGCTTGAAATCGAATGAAAACCCGGTTTTGTCAAGATTTTGTTTAATGTCCAACTGATATCATGTATTCAACTGAATAGGCTGTCAAGAACATAATTAGTTTTCCCTTAATCATTCTGTTTTTCTCCTCCTGTTCATATATAATTACTGCTAAAATTAACTTGTTCTTTTTAATGGGTTTGCGGTAAAGGTTTAACAATCAATGGGAGAAATAAGAAATGCATAAAGGTGTTAGAAAAAAAAAAAAAAAAGATATAAGAACTGCATAGAAGGTGTTCGACAAAATGCTTGAAAGAATAATTTGGCCTACATCAAACCTTTTAAGTGTTAACCCTATTTATCAAACATAAATCACCACATTTTACATGGTTACCCAGTATCAGGTCAAATAAGGACCTTCTAAAACGGTAAATTCAAACTTCATTCCCTTAATGTACAAAAAAAAATAATTAAGTGGCCTTTTAAAACAAGCATGATAAGTTTGATGGGCTAACATGACATTTGCCCAAAAGGCTTTTAGTCATTTTACTAGTTAGGTATACAAGTAGAAGGTGTTTCTAAAATAATTAAGTCCTAGACAAAATCGTCACCATTTCCAATATTTTTCAATCCACAAGCTGCTTCATTTGTGCTCCATCAGTAGAAACCTGTAAAAGGCAAAAACCTTATGTTGCAAATGTCATGAATAGCTTATAGCTTTCTAAAAGAAAAGTCTAACCTTTTGCCCTTTTGGGATTTGGCCTTCTATATACATGTGACATATCTTCATATATATAGCACATGTATCTTCTGTTTTTGTTATCATACAATAAAAGTTGCAAGGACCTTTTTCATTTTGTTCCTTTGCATATGTTTCTCCATTTATCTTTTAGGTCTATAGTAGTACGTCCTTTGTGGAACACTTTGTGTCCAAAATCCAAAATCTCCTTCCATGGAATTTTCTTATCATTGACACTTGAATATCTCTCCACACCTTCCTAACAAGTTTAAACAATCGACATGAATCACATTGTAATAATATAGTTTTTATAATCATATCTAAGATCAAATTAAGTATTTATATAAATAAAAAAAAACACACAACTACCTTGAGTGTTTCTTCCTCTGATTTTGTCCATGGGATTGGTTTTCGTCTCAACAAAGGAACAACTACCGGAGGGGTACTACAAAATAAAAACAAATTATATTGCGAATTTCCAATCGATGGAATGAAATAATAAAAGGAAAGGAATCACATTCCTCCAATGGAATCAACGATTCCATTCTTTTTCAGAAAGATAACAACTTACTATTGTGCTTTCCTCTTGCGGAGTTCTCTTGAGGAACTAGACTCAATAATTTCCATTTGACTTTCTTTTTCCTTAAATTTCCGTTTCGGTGTGCTTGGTTGTGGAATATCTTTATCCACATGTCTACTAACAAGGTCACTCTCATTGACATTGCCATTGACTTTGACTTTCTTTTTACCTTCATCTTCTCTCATACTTTGATTGGCTACATTTCCTTCACTTGTTTCACCAAATGCTCCTGTTTGTTTTCTATTTTCATTTTTCTCAAATTCACTTGGTTTCTTAAAGGATTCACTAGGTCTACTACCTTTTTTGACTGTGAAGCTAGAAAAGGCTTGTAGATCATTTCTGGCTTGTGAAGCCTTTCTTTTAGCTTCCTGATACTCTGAAATTGCACGAGAATACGTACAAAATGGGCAGAAAAAGTTTGAATTTTCATCAAATGTGATAGCAAACCCTAAACAGCTCTCATGAACCTGTAATGGGCAGGAATCAGAACTACAAACTAACAACTCACCACCTTCATTACACTTCACACAAAGATTCATCAAGGAATCTGTTTGATCACCATCTTGTTCCATGGAGTTTTCATCTTTGCTTAAATGTTCATCTTCATCCAATGCATTTGGTTCAACATTTTTGTTGTCTTTTAATTTAACAACAGACTCTAGATTCTCCATGCTATCAACAGATACCCTTTTCTCATGTGTGTCTTGGGGCGATTTTTCATCATTAAAATGAAGCTGCTGTTGATCATGCTGAACATTACTTACTTGATCAGCTTCTTGCAACTCATTTTCTTGAAACTTGTCATTATCTTTTCTTGGGTTCAAAATGGTTGTATCATCTTTAGCTACTGTATCTTGGACATCAAGATTCTCATCATTCACTGGACTTGTATTTTGAGATGCATTTGGAATTACCAGTTTACTCTTTTCTTTCAATGATGTGAGAAGTGGGTGACTACTTTCAAGAAGCATGTCCTTCAACTGTTTTATCAGACAAAAACACAGCCAAGTTAGCAATATGTATATTGGCTAATGTTAAGAAAACCTCTTGTATTTTCACCACATTTTTTGAAAAGCCATTATGGTTTTTTATTTTTAAATTAAAGGTATTCAAAAAACAAAAACTTGTTGATTTAAAGATTTGAGTTGGTTTAACCGGTTTATGAAAAAAGGTGATTCAAGAACACCCTTGTATTTTGGCCAGTTTTCTAAAAAACATCATTTTTATTTTGCCATTGAAACTACCAAATAAAAGAGGCTAATGTTAATAATACCCTTAAGGTGTGTTGACATTGATAATATATATGGCCAAAAAAATTACTTATTGATTTAAGGATTCCATCTCTATGTATGTTGTCATTGTACATGGCCTATGTATATGTACGTTGGAGTCTATATGTATGCTGGAATCTATATGTATATGGCATATATGTTGGAGTCTATATGTACATGTATGCTGCAATGTGTAGGTATATCATATATGAATGTTGTCAATGCAATGTGTATGTTGGAATCCAAATGTATGCTGCAAATGGAATCTATATGCATGGTTTTTAAAACCTTAAATTAACAAGTTTCTCACTCCTAAGTGGCTTTAATGCAAATGAAAAAATTATAATCGCTTTTCCAAAAAAGTTTCAAGGGTTTTGCTAGCATTTTCCTTATGTAATTAAAAAACAAGTCCTCTTTTCTTCTACAATTTAAGATTTTGAGATATACATTAAATGAAAAGAAACTCACCTTTTTCAAGACACATTTAGGCAAAGATGACCTTTTATGTGTTAAAAAGGAACGAACATCCCATTTTTCTTTTTCAAATCTAGCCGAATGCTCAGGTGTCTGCTACATTTACACAAAAAAAAACAAAAATATAAGGATAATTTAAGATTTCCAGCACAATTATTAATCAATATCACCTCACGTAATATCTTGTTAAGGACATCTTCACAGCGTTCTGATGAATCAAAAGTGATTTTACCATTTTGACCTGCATCAGCATCAACTACAGCTTCATCACCAGTTTGAGGAAACAAGCTCTCCAAGATTCTTAAAGAGACAACCTCCTTTGCATCTTTTCCTAGATCACCTGAGATTGCAGGAGCCATTCTCACTAGACCTGAAACAAGGAAACTATAATTTTAAAATAAATATAAATGAAGAGTTTTGTTTTTAAGAGATGAAAGGAATATGAAGCATGCCTATTAAAGCAGACGCATCTGTTTGTTCATAAGTTGCTAGGGTTTCAATGATCCAATTCCATACAATGTCAGGAACAATAGAGCTCTTGGATGCCATGAAGATCACTACGAGTTTTTTCTGTTTTATCAAATTGATCACTGAAGGCTTTGTCTTAACTTTTCATGATATTTTTAGATTCTCTGAACCTGAAAAGAGTAACCAATGATTAATAAGAATTCAGCTTCAACATTGGATACCCCATGTTTCAAAGGATGATAAAGCAAAGTATTACAGTTATCTGTTTTCTTTTAAGATTAAAACCTTTGATTAAACAGATTCTTTCCCTACATCATCAGTGTAAACAAATTCTTAAAAAACAGTTCTTATGTGAAAGCAAATGTCCCATAATCCCAATAAATAAGGTATTCCCTGGATATTAAACATGGATATAATGGTTTATAAAAAGAAAACTTAAATGTGCATTTTTTTTTTGGAGATGGTGGGATTAATATGATAGATATTCCGGAAAGAACCCACTAAGCTGGAGAAATCATCTACAAAATGTTGAAAATTTCTTGCTTCTAATGGTTTCTAAGCATAGCCATAAAAACAGAAAGCAAGATGATCATAAAAAAGCGTGGCTAGTCTTGGGTGTCAGATACATTGAATACCTAAAAAATCACAGGAAAAATCTTGCAAGTTTATGAAGCAATCAAAGGAATCGTAAGAGCATTGGGAATTAATAGACGAACTCTTTTCCGAAATTGGGAAGACAGTTTTCAAAAAATCAATTATAGGGGGATCAAAATCTTACCTGTGAGAGAATTGCATCCAAGATCATAAAAAAACAGAACATGTGTCTGGCAATCAAGAAATCAACGTCTTTAACGCTTAAGGGTTAAGATCAACATACTTAAGCACCGTTAAAACAAGGACCAAAATTACAAGACAAATTTTTTTGGACAAAGATTACATAAAACAGCGATACTCGGGGACATTTTTTAATTTTTCAGTATTTAGGGCTTTGGGTGGAAGTATGGTGTTTTTGAAATTGGGCGTTCCTAGAGAAATTTATCCGTTCTTTGTCTCTATGCGTCTCTGTGTAAATTTCAATACCTCCCTTGTTTTATTTCTAGGTAACGGTTTGCCCCCTTAACTTTTATCCACTAGCATTTTAACCCCTTATACGATAAGATTTCTATTAATTTTTAATATATTTGCGGATTAAAAAAATAAAATACTATTGGATTAATAACATCAACCTAAAGTCCTACGCCCTCAACTTTTTTATATTTTTTAATGTTATAAAAACCAGTTCAAGCTTGTTGGACCGGGACACAGAAAAGAGAGTTGTTCAACTACATTGGTTTATGTTTGTTTCTAGACTAGAAAGAACTAGTCGGTTTTTACAAAAACCCACTTGAACCAGTTAATTTGAATAAAAACACATGAAAATAAAACATTTTGCATAACAAACTTTAATAGTCTTTTCATATCTATTTAGAGATTTCATAAATTAAATAAAAACACTGAGTAAATGTTATGAAGCTTTCTGATATATTTGTATTCATTTAAAACTATATTTTAAGATTCATTCGAAGATAAACTTATTGAAACCAATATTATTTCTTTCACGCGGTTAGTTTTTTAAATCAGAATTGGTAACAAGATGGGTCCAAAAATTTGGTCTTGAAACTGTAGTTTGAAAAAGATCTAGTTTGGTTTGCTAGTGATATATAATTATATATCCATATCTGATCAGGTAAGTAGAAGTGAACATTACTTCACAAATTAATAATTTATACAACATTAAGCCTTATAAATTAACAAATGGAAGATTTATACAGCCATAGACTAAAAAATTAAAAAAAAAAAAAAAACAAAACAAACAACATTTCAATAAATTAAAAAAAAAAAAAAAAAAAAAAAAAAAAAAAAAAAAATCATATGGAACCAGCTTTAGCATGGCCCCACCTACGTCTACGAGCCCTTCTTTTCCTCCCATCATTTTTAGCCTTAACTTTCTCTTTCAAATCCCTCTCACCTCTCCTTTTATACATTTTAAAACTTATTTTCCTCTCAGCAGCCATCTCCCTCACTTTCTCTGTAATCTCAACAGCAATCTGTCTGTTATAAAGCTTCCTCAACCCCTTCATAAGCTTTGCAAAAGTATCAGCCTGTGGCATCACTCCAGCATCCATCATCTCCAAACAATAGCCACACGCATCCTTCACATACCCTTTTGAAAATAGTGCATGTATCCAAATCGTCCATGCATAAACATTAACCTCACACCCTTTATTAATAATACAACTCCAAACATCTTTACTCACTTCAATCTTATCACCTCTTAATAACGAATTCAAAAGATCCTTCATAACCCCATACTGAGGAACACAAAACAAACCTCTTCCCACCATTTCTTTAAAATAATCACAAGCTTCAACCAAACATTCTTGACCGATTAACCCATGAATCATATTCACAAAATTGTCGATTCCGGGGCTGATTCCATTCCGTTCCATCTCATTCCAGACTCGAACCCCTTCTTTAACATCCCCTAACTTGAAAGCCAAACGAATAATCGTATTGTAGATGTAAACATCTGGAAATAAACCGATTTTTTGCATCTCGTTCACAAGCTCTAAACATTCTTCCAATTCATCTTTCTTTTCGTGAGCGTTTAAAATATGTAAATAAGTCGTTTGATTTGGGGTATGTCCTTTTTGAATCATGTGGTCTAATATCTCATAACCCTTTTTAATCTTCCCCCATTTACAAAACCCACTTATCAATGTAGTGTAAGTAACAACATCCGCCTCACATCCACACCTCTCCATTTCCATCAACAACTGCATTGCAGATTCCATTTTCTCTTGACCACAAAGTGATTGTATCAAAATGGTGAAAGAAGTCGCGTTTGGATCACAACCTTTTTTTCTCATTTCTTTCAAAAGGTCAAAAGCATCCACCATTTTACCTGCAACTGCATACCCGTTGAGCAAATTGTTGTAGACAACAATGTCGGGGTCAAAACCGGCTTCTCTCATCTGCACCAAAACAAACTTAGCCTCCATTAATTTACCTTCTTTACACCACCCGTATAACAGAGAAGTGAAATGTTTGATTGTTGGTGGAAACCTGACTCTCATGTCTTCAAAAAGTAAAGCAGCTTCTTTGATGTTCCCATTCTTACACAATGCATCTAACAAACACCCAAACACGTATTCATCAGGCTCACAACCATACTTAGGCATTTCATCGAGCACCTCGACTGCTTTTTTCACAAGTCTAGCAGAAGCAAACCTTCTGATTAATACAACAAACACTTGTGGGGTTATAAGCTGTGGGTTTTCTTTTCTCATTTCTTCAAGAAGTGCCCATACTGCACCAAATTGTCTCATTTTTCCTAAGCTTTTGATCATGGATTTGTATATGTCATGGTTGTGAGTGTAACCAGGTTGTTTTGATGCCCAAACAAAGAATCTGTATCCTAAGTTTCCAGCATCACCACAACGATTTACCACACGTTCGGTTAATCCTGAGCGGATAATAACACCGGATTCTTGTAAAGCAAGTTCTAATTTTGGAACACGTGAGTGGAATTTCCTTAAGATTCTGTAAATCTTCTCAACATCACCTGAAAATTCATCATGGGGTTGATCATTGGAAGTGCCTTCGGGTTTCTTGTCAAGACGAATTAGCCCTAACCATCGATTATCCTCGATATGGGGTTTTGCTGTTGAGGAGAATGAGCCCTAATCATTAATTCCCATCATTATGACAGAAAAACTGTAAATATGATATTTATAATATAAACATCATTCCTGAATACAGCAATTGACTTAGTTGTTTGAAATGAAAAATGTGCATGCATTACCTCTATGTTTCTCCGCTGAAGGGTCCCATTCACAGATGCATCTATGACAAGCACAGAAGGAGACTACAATGAGTATAAAGAGACCAAAACTCCAATGAATATGAAAAGTTTCTTAATAGTAACCAGTCGAAGTAACATTCAGGAAGTGAACATAAACATAAAGCATTTCTACTGATTCAGATACTATGATGACCTTCAAGAGCATAAATGGGTTAAGATTCTTGTATTAATGAAAATGGTTCAAAACAACAGAGAAAACAGAGCACCCGAAATGCACCAATGACCAAATGGAGCAGAAATGAAACACGCATATACCATATAAATCTAGCCCTAACACAACTAATTATCTAATAAACATCTAATTGAAAAGAAAATTACTGGTAATAACAAACAGAGAAAATTGCAAAATAGTAAGAAAACGCACCTGATGAAATGGAGGAACAATGATTCCGATTGGAAGGCTGCTGCCCTGATGTCGTTGCTGAATTCGAAGAGTAAGTTGCTGCGGGTTCACGGATAGAAGAGCACGAAGAACTGCAGTAAACTCCATTACGTACCATACAACCGCCTGCAAAGCTTCTCCTCATTCTCCGTCCTCTGCGATGTCTCCCCCAAAATTCTAAATTAGGGTTTATCAACTTCAGAAAATGACGAAATATAGACCTTAAATTTTATCAAAAGCTCGTATCAGTCCTTACAGTTTAGAAATTGTCATTTGGGATTGTTGACTTTGACCTTCTTAATTTTAACGTTTTCGTCCATCTTCCTCTGTTAAGTGGTCTTGCCCACATTGCTCATCAGGAGTTTACAAAATGTTTCAGTAAGCTTAAGAAAAATGTTTGGAAGATAAAAAAGTGATTTATTCGCACCCAAAAATTGTATGTTAACCCTATTTGGCATGAATGTTTTGACATATATATATATATATATATATATATATATATATATATATATATATATATATATATATATATATATATATACTAGAAAAGTTTAAACACGACCCACTGAATGGTGATATGAGTTTCTTCTAATGTTATCTAAAGTATATTGTGCTAATAAAAAAAATAAAGAAAAATGCAATGCTATAAATGGGTGAATTTTCATTTTCAATGTACAATGCATGAATAAAAAAAAAGTATATTATTATAATCAACAAATAAATGAAATTTCATAGTAGTTTCCTGATATTATTTTTCACTTTATGGAAAATGTAATTACGTGTCAACATCTTTTGTAGTGCATTCTATTGATATTGGGATTAATCTTAAAATACCATCTTTGATTTATCTATTCAAAACTTTATCCACTTGTTCATTGATTACCCATTGATCTTTATTGTTATGTCTACTACTTCACGATTCGACATGATCTAAAAAAGGTAAGCATGAGTTACAAGGATTTGGGACTTTAAAAGCTTTCTAAGCTCCTGCAAACATACTTGATGTAATCAAATAGCTAACTGATGTTTTATTTAATTGAACGAAAGTGATTCATTACAAATATTACAGTATCTTGGTAGCTCATTTTTTCTTCTCCATTCGTAAGTTTTGTCTCTCCCCTTCCACCACCACAAACTGTAGTCCTATCTGCGAGTAAATTACATCAACAAAAATATAAACAAAGGGGCTTGCATGAAAATCCCCTTCAATAGAGTAAATGTACTAACACCATGCCTACACACATATCAACTTCCAATAATACTAAAATTTATTTTAAGAAATTAGGCTATCTATAATCATGTTAAAACCATTAATAACAAACTTGGTATAGGGCTTAACACAATTTCCCGCAGAAGTTAGAAAGGTGCCAATTGCTTCTTACAATAAAGAACATGGAACCATGATTACTCCGTGAATACTATCTTCATCCGTTCATGACCCTCAGCTACAACAACCATCTACTCATTTGTTGATGGTATCATTCTTTCACCAAAAAAGAAGATAGAACATGTTTATGATTTATAATCAATAAAACATTTCACTATGTGGCGTATCTCAAATTAAAAAGGTAATTTAAAGGAGTTTATTGAACTGCAAATATATAAGAATAAATAACCAGTTTAAGCTCACGTGATTTTTTTTTTGTTTCAAATCCCTTCCTAATAGCTTCAATATAAGAAAAAATTACTAGTTATTTCAAATCAGTATAGTGGCAATAAAAGTTTATAAAAAAACTTTTTCATACATATACATATAATGGTAAAAAAATTGCAGCTTCTATGTTGATATATGTATTGTGCTCAGCTGGCTATGAAGAAAGAATTCAAGAAGTTATTGAGTGATACCAACTCAAATAGATGTTAATGAAATATCCCAAAAATAAGGTCTAAAAATTTCGTTTGAAAAACATTACTTAAACTATATTTATAAACCATAAAATCATTCATAACATAAATTCAAAGTATTAATTCAAAACATGTTCTTATTATCAGAGTAAACATCCCAGGCTGACTAACTATGGTGTGTGCCATGCGATCATCCCGAGCTCTGCCCACCACTACCGAAAGTACCTGAAACCAAAACTGAAAACCATAAGCATGAAGCTTAGTGAGTTCCCTAACCTACCACATACCATACACATATCCACATACTGGGCCCCCACCCGTTACATCGGGACTTGCCCGACATTGGACTCGCTCCGACATCGGGCCCCGCCTGGCATCGAGCCCCGCTCGGTATACAAATATGTCTCCCTTAGGCCCCGCTTGTCTCCAGGCCTCGTCCGCTAAGCATATACTAACATATAAATAACACATAACAAATAAGCTAACATATTCTACAATAGTCCTGTACTGAGGCGTCGCCTATCTTGGGCCCTAACCCTGTCCTGCTACTGATGAGTCATTAAACCCTGTCCATGTTCCTACTGCTGGTGAGATACGGGTCCCCGCCCACACTCATTCCTCCCCTATCTCGGGCTCGCCCCTACTCTGCTACTAATGAGATACGAAGCCTCGTCCATACTCTGCTAGTGATGAGATACGGGCCCTCGCCCACACTCACCTCCCTACGAGGCACATACAAGTATCACACAGACAACAAGTATAATTTAACATGCAACATAGGGGTGAGCGCAGTGCGGTTCGGTGTAGTTATTAGCCAAAAACTCACCGCTAACCGCAAATGCGGTTAATCCGTTTTCAAAACCGCTTGGTGCGGTTATTTTTGCAGTGCGGTTAGGCGGTTATTTTTGTAGTGCGAGTTTGTTTTTTCTGTGTTGCGGTTATTAACCACATGGATTTGGTGTGGTTATTTTGTGTGGTTTTTAACCACAGTCTGGAGCTCAAACGGCTTTAAGAGTTCAAACATATTGCTTGTAATAAAAAAAAAAATCATAAGGTATAAGACAATTAACTTAAATCACAAACAACTAATATCTTAAAAACGTCAAATCAATAGTAATTAACAATAAATATCTTAAAATTGTCTAATTTCACCATTTTTCAAAGTTAAAGATCACAAAAAACAACACTTTTGTCTTTTAGTATTTTATCAATCTTTCATCCATGAAACTTGTCTTATTTTTAATATTTAATATATTAAATAATTAATAAAAAAATTGTATATAATATATGCTGTGTGGTGCGGTTTTTTTGCGGTTTTTTGAAAACTAATAACCGCACCGCACCGCAAATTCGCGGTTTTTGAAAAACAAAAAACCTCACCATCGGTTTTTATTGCGGTTGCGGTTAATCGGTTGCGGTTTATGCGATTAATTTTAGTTGCGGTGCGGTTTTTGCTCACCCCTAAATTGCAACATACATCGGGCTTACCCAGGCATCAGACCTTGGTCTGGAATAGGGGTGACAATCATCGACCCAACCCGTAACCTAACACTGACCCAACAAGAAAATAAACAGGTTTGAGTTGAGATTTTTGACCCCCCAACCCACCAGTCCGTCAACCCGTTTATTTCATGGGTTGGGTTGGGTTACTTGTTTGGGTTTGCGGGTCAACCCGCCAACCCGATTATATATATATATATATATATATATATATATATATATATATATATATATAATGTTTAAAAAATATATTCAATTGAATATTTGATTATCGTTTAATCGTTTTCCGAATTCCAAAATTACAAAACATCTTTGATTCGATTTAGCGTCCCTCAGCCCCCTAAGAAGCCCCTAATAAAAAAGAAATCCAGTCTTCAGTCTCCAAACTCACGACTTCGTGTCTCCCGTCTCCGTCAATTGAGGAATCGAGTCATTGACTATCGCAGTGTCGCACGCACACCCCTCGTCTTCTTGTCCTCCGGTTGTCGCACACCACTCGTCGTCATCACTCCTGTTTATGACTTTATTTATGAATTTATGTTGAATATTTAATACTTTATGACTTCATTTTATTTGTATTTTTTAATTTCATTTTAAAATGTGTTGATTATTAAATGGGTTATATGGGTTGAGTCCGACCCACTGACCCACGAACCCACGAACTCATATACTTATACGGGTTACATGGGTTGGGTTGGGTTGATGTTTTCAACCCGTCAACCTGTGACCCGCCAACCCACTAACCCATATATTATATGGGTTAGGTTGGGTCAATGTATTTTGACCCGCCAACCCGTGACCTGCCAACCAGAACCCAACCCAATTGTCAGGCCTAGTCTGGAATATCATACACATAAACCTATCTCGGGCACCCGCCCGACATTAGACCTTGGTCCGGAACATAATACTAGCATACAGTGCCTAGGGCTAACCCCCGGTTCTTCCTACTCATAAACTACATGGGCCGACATTGTGGCCTTGGACCTATTCACACAATGAGGAGACTCACCTTGTACTGCTGAACCCTTGCTGATACACTTCTGGCTGTTATCTGACAATCCCCGCACTGCTGCTCCTCTAGCTCCCCGAACTATCAATACCACAATAATACTTAGCTTAATACAATAATCCTTCTTAGGGTAAAGTGACCATTCTACCCCTCCTAGTCCAACTTGATACATAGTCAAAGTCCAACACTAGGTAAGCTTCCCAAGCCCACTAGTGACCCACTGATGGCCCAATTTGCTATATTGGGCCTAATCCCTTAATGGGCCTTACCTTAAGCCCTATTTATATATTCCTTGGCCCATATTAACTAACCCCTGATGGCCCACTATGGCCCAAACACTCAAACATGCCCCGATCCGTAACCCAATAATTCATGACCCATACAGACAAAGTACGTGGGGCGTACATCTACGTACGCTAAGCGTACATGCATGATGATGCATACGTTGGGCGCACCTACACGTACGCTCAGCGTAATTTCCTCTGTTAAGACCTTTTCCCAGTAAGTGCTTAACACTCCAAACCAGAAGCTATAATCACAGATCCAAGCCCATTAAGACGTCTTAAGCTATAAAGTCGACTGCTTAGTGGTTTGCAACCCACCGAATGAGCCCAAACTTGAAATGTGACAAAATACTTCCATAACAAGGGCTAGATCTCATGCATGAGCTCATTGGGACCATAAATATCGAGACTTTACTGCTTATGGGGCACTTTTAGCTCTAAAGGTGGCAATCCCAAGCTTAAAGACGAAGTTATATCATAAAGGTCCAATCTTTGGACCTAAAAAGATCCCAAATCTCCCTAAATCTAGATCTAAGCTTCTATGAGGAAAGTTAGAAACTTTATACCTTCTGGGGCTTGCAAATGAGCTAGAGAACTTGGATCCAAAGGCTCTTCATTGATCAATGAGACTTCAAGATGGTCACTCCACTCCAAGAACACCAAAATGCACTCAAAATGGCCTTACAATCTCCAAGAACACTCTAGAGGGTTTAGGGTTTCGTGGTTGCTGAGTGAAGATGAGAAGGAGGTCGGTAACCAGGGTGTTATGTTTTTTATATAGTGGCTTACCCTAAAAATTAGGGTTTTGAGACTCCTCTCGTACGCTGAGCGTACGCCTCCCCGCACCCGTGATGACTAGCTCTAATACGCTGGGTGTAACCCAGCGTAAGCTGGGCGTACCCAGCTAAACCCACGCGTGCACTACATGCATGCAAGGGACTACCTTGCCAAGTTTTCCATTAAGGGGCCATAAATGTCAATCACTTCAAAGTACTATAACTCCTTCATTCTAAGTCTGTTTTCGACGAACTTTATATCCACGGAAAGTTGGCGAGAAGTTCTACGCTTCTAGCAACACACCCCCGCCCGAAATCTTCTCGAATAAAACCCAGAGCCAATAAATGGCCAAAACGCCCCTAGCCTTGGCTTCCAAAATCCATAAATGAATATTTTTAGAAAAGGGCGTTACAGTTAATTCAACAGAAAGTAGATGGCATCGATACAAAATCACTCAAAACATCCGAAATCATGAAATTACCAATCAAAGAAATGGATTACTTGAAAAAAGGGTACAATTAATTTTGATTTCCAATTGGGATTGATTCAACATAAGACTCCCTTTGTCTGAATCAGTATGTGTACAAATTTCTTTTCCTTTGCATCTATCATATAAACACCCCCAAATAAAAGCATATTGATCATAAAACAATCTTAACAAAAATAATCGATTAAAAAATTACTGCAACTAAAACCCTAAAATCAAACCAAACTTCAATTATCAATTCCAGTTCATTAACGGATTGCAAAATCGCCCCTAAAACACTAAAAGTGAATACACCTTGAGCAATGTATTATTACCTTATTCTGAATAACATATTTTAGTATAGTAGTCACCCTTGCTAAAGTTTCTGTCTTTTTTTTTCCATTTCACTCACATGTGTCAAGTGTATGACAATTTTATATCTTACAAGTCCAAAAACAAAATCAGCATTCAACAAAACACAATTTTATTTTTTTTCTTTTTATTTACCAAAAAATAAAATCAAAATTCACCAAATGAGATTTGGGCTTTTAGTTTTTCTTTCTATTTCCCTAAAAAATAAAATTATGGAATCAATCACATGAAAACTAGAAAGAAGCAAAGATCGATGCCTTCTCCTTGCGACAATGAAGTTCCACATTCAAATCTGCAATTTGTCTTTGTACAAAGATTATT
Organism: Lactuca serriola; assembly: GCF_051521515.1. Taxonomy (NCBI): domain Eukaryota; kingdom Viridiplantae; phylum Streptophyta; class Magnoliopsida; order Asterales; family Asteraceae; genus Lactuca; species Lactuca serriola. The sequence goes on along the minus strand of NC_136415.1, from coordinate 120,896,799 downwards.
TCCCTTAAGACTCGTATCAAGTCATTGCCTTTTTCACCAATAGTTAATAAATTTTGCAAGTATTCCTAAACAAAGAATCAAAAAAATGCAAGCAGTCAAACATTTTGACAATATTGTACTGCTAATAAATTTAAATGCCAAACAAAACATATTCTTGGAATAATTGCGTTCTATTGCGTCATACTATAGGGATTGGTGATGGGGTTCTTTGGTGCCTTACTGTATCGTACTAGTTTGATTTCCAAACGCAGATCAGAACATAAAATTGAGTTCATCTTCTTTTGTACTAATCAGAATAGGGTCTTTTGGGAATTTTATACTATCTTTGACCACATGGATTGTCCCCGAACAGGAGTGTCGTGAATTTAGTTGTGTTTAAAGAAAGGAAAAATACTTGTGGCATTACTTTTGGAAAACAAAAATGGTAACAAATAATATATGGAGAAAAAGTGAATGAATTATTTTTTTTATAGTTTTCTATATGGGATGGCATGAACTGGAAGCGACATAGATAAGTGACATAGATAGGATCTGCATACCATACTAAAGAGGCTCTTAGATGGTAAGGATGAGCAGTGCATTAACATTTTTTGAAGGAAACATGGATGAATTGTTAAGCTAAGCTGTTACATAGGTCATGATTGAATTGCCAAAAAATTGTAATAATGTGACTATCAAATTATAGAGAAAAAAAAGTTTATTTCCTTTTTCTGATAATAGGGGTAGAACCGACTGTTGTTACAGTAGATTTGGTATTGATTTTTGTTCACATATGTTTTAAGAAATCGAACAAGAAAAAATTGCTAACTTTGGTAACCTGAAGAAACATATTAGAAGTCTTTACCCGATTCTCGGTTTTTTCTGTAATAAGGAAGGGATTATAGTCTCTATGTATATACCTAGATTGTTCCTTATTTAATGCTTATATTAAATTAAACAGATATTACAAAATAATAATAATAATAACAACAACAGTTATTGTCTATATGAATGTGGAACATCCCAAAAAACATACAAGCCAAAAATTTCGTTTTTAAAATCAATTAACAAGCATAATATTATCATCATAAAATCATATTATCAAACATGTTTCTCAACGTCTCATAAAATCGGTCAACGTATAATTGTCTCATAATAAATATCAGAGTAAGCTCTCAGACTAATAGAAACTGTGGTGTGTGTCATGCCATCAACTCGAGCCCTTCCCTTTGCTTGCTGAAGTACCTGAAACCAAAACTGAAACTGTAAGCACGAAGCTTAGTGAGTTCCCCCAAACTACCACATACCATACACACGTAACATGCAACTAGGAGATACGGGCCCTGCCCACACTCATGGAGATACGGGCCCCGCCCACACTCCGCCAACTAGGAGATACAGGCCCCGCCCACACTCCGCTAACTCTAAGATACGGTCCCCGCCCACACTCAGCTACACGAGATATGGGCCCCGCCCATACTCGGCTACTATGAGATACGGGCCCTATCCACACTCGGCTACTATGAGATACGGGCCCCGCCCACACTTAGCTACTAGGAAAACATAGAAGTATCACACAGACAACAAGTATAACTAGATCTATCATTCAGACTTATATCATAATCAAACTCCGTTACCGAGAAATATGGGCCCCGCCCACACTCAACTACTAATCATAACACGGTACGGGCCAGCCTTTGTGCCTTAGACCCATTCCTACTGAAACGAAACTCACCTCTTCTGACTGGCTGCTGAAACTCTAAGTGAGAAATCCCTGTTTGCTGCTCCGGCGACTCCCCGACTATAATTTCCATAAAGATACTTAGTCAAAAGCTGATAACTACTCTTAGGGTAAAATGACTATTTTACCCCTGGCCAAGGTCAAAATTCTAGTCAAAGTCAACATCCAGATGACTTGACTCGCCGAGTTGGTCCGCCAACTCGCCAAGTCCTTATTTTCCATCTGTCCCCAACCCCGACTCTACTCGTCGAGTCTAGCAAGACTCGACGAGTTATCCTTCAACTATAACATCGGGACAATCTTCAACAGACTCGCCGAGTTCATCCTTGAACTCGTCGATTCCAGTTTCATCGAATGAGTACGTCTAGTCTGTGACTAGCCGAGTTGTATGAACAACTCGTCGAGTCCCTCTTCATGGATTGGGAGATGGCCTTGGACTCGCCAAGTGCGTTCATACACTCGCTGAGTCCCATGGTTTCCAGGTCCATAACTAAGTGTATTTCGTTGGGTCCTTCTTCTGGACTCAACTACATCCCTTCTAAACTCAACTTGATTCCCTGTGAATCACAACAGGTTGGGGGAACCAAACCCCCGGACTCGTCGAGTCCCAAGAACGACTCATCGAGTCGGCTATTGTCCAAGTCCATAACTCGATTTCTGATGTACAAATCTCATCCAAAAGGTAGATCTGGGGTCCTTAATTCGATATAATACGTAAAGTCATGAACTTTACGTATATGTGTGGGATTTTTATGCTCAAAGGACCAAAAATGGGGTTTATTTCACACATGGTGTTCTCATGGCCATAAAGATGGCACCTTTATGCCATGAGGACCCTCCAAGGTTCCAGATCCGAAGATATATTAACTTGGGACGTCCAAGTCCCAAGGATCAAGCTTCTTGGACCCAAAACTCCATAAAAATGGCCACAGGGAGATCTAAGAAACTACAAGTCAAGTATGGAGCTTGATTACCAGAAAGATAGGAGAAAATGTTGTTGTTCCTGGATCTACAATCTTCTTTTGAAGTCCTCCTTCTTCCTCTTCTTCACACAAACTTCAAATCACACAAGATTACTCAAAAATGGCACTCAAACACTCACAAGGCTCAAGGTGGCGAGTTAGGGTTTTCTGGACGTTGAAGGAGTGATAAGGAGGCCATAAGGGTGTTATGTTTCTTTAAATAGGGGGACAAACCCTAAAAATCAGAGTTTCCAACAGACAACTCCTACTCGCCGAGTCAGTATTCCGACTCGTCGAGTAGGTCACTTAGTTCCCCGACCCAGAGTTGATCCTACTCGACGAGTTGAGCCTCTAACTCGTCGAGTCCAAGGGTAAAATATGAAGTTTGACTTGAACTAAATGCGTATAACGACCCAATTTTCACATCTAAAAATTTCGTTTTAAAACATTACTTTAGAAAACATTAGTAATTAAAACATTGTTTGATCAAACCATAACACAACATAAACCATGTCTAAAAGCCAAATCATACAACCAATCAAAATATCAGAGTATAAATCCCAGAGAATCTCGTAAATGCGGAAACCAGAGAGTGTGTGTGTGTGACATGCTGCTACCGCGCCGACTCCTTTCCCCTAGCTGAGGAGGTACCTGAAACCAAAACTGAAAACCGTAAGCACGAAGCTTAGTGAGTTCCCCCATCGTACCACACACCATACAAACATAAAACATACATACTGCCAGGCTATTCTGGGGTGCTGACTACCCATCGGTCCTAACAATTGATCCTCGGGGACTAGTCCCCTCCTACTATCTCTATTGCATATAACATAACAAGCCAGCATGCAAACATATTATCACGTACCGTCAGACATTTCTGGGGTGTCTGAACTACCCTTCGGTCCTATCAACCGATCTCTACTTCTATCTCATGTAACATATCATGCTAGCACATAACATATCAGGTAGTAGCAACCTAGATGATATCACAAAGACAATCATCTATCATACGACTCCTACTGGTGGGCCAACATTGAAGCCGTAGACCCACCGTTACTGGAAGGTAACTCACCTCGAAGTAGCTGCTGATCTGATCGGGAACTGACTGCCTACTGCTGCTGCTGCTGCTCCGGAAATCCTCCGGCTCAAAGGAACTGCTGAAGGAGTACAAAGATGCCTGGATTCCTTCCCTTCTTCTTGATCTACTTCCCCTTTTGCCTCAAAACCTTCAAGAACACACAACAATGGCTTCAAACTCTCAATGAACAAGCTTAGAACGAGGGTTGGGAGCTCTGGGAGGTGAATGGGGGCTGGCTTGGGGCAGATATGTTGTTTAAATAGGGTGTAAACCCCTGAAACTTAGGGTTTCATCCAACAGCTGTGACTCGCCGAGTCCAGGATATGGACTCGCCGAGTCGCCAACTTAAACGTGTCCTGGGTCCCGCATCTACTCGGCGAGTCGGACCTATGACTCGCCGAGTCCAAGGCTAAAAGAAGAGAAATACTCAAATAAGATTTACGTACCAGGAACCAGGTGCTACAATGCGTACCTAAGACCGGGTGTTACAAAATGTGGTAAGTTGGTAAGTAGAATCCTGTTCTATATGTTATTAACAAACTTTTTTCTAAAAGATCCAATTCTTATAATTATTTGATAGTAGATAATTTTACATGATGAAGTTATATGTATAGTACTTTCTTCTTCTTTTTTGACTTTGATATAACATTATGTAAACACAAATATTGACAACTCATGAAAATGTAATTACATTAAAACTTGTTGAAAAGTAAACATTTTTTCTTTTTCAACAAGTTATGATGCCTTGGTTGAGATGTCTACTTGTGAAGATTTTATTTGTCAAAATATTAGATTGCTTGCATTTCCCTTGATTTTTTCAACTTGGTGTGGGTTCTTGAAAGGAGGATAAAGTTCTTTTAGGTTAACAACAGAAGGTTTAAGGCCTTTTTAATGAATTCAATAGTTGTAAGTTCAAATTCATATAGACTCCTTGAGTTCCTTTGAAAACCATCATTTGTTCTTTTAGTATGTTTTTTTTGTTATGAATTTGATCAATTCAGTGTGATGTACTTGCTTTTTGATAATTGTTCAAAGTTATCTTTTGTTAATAAAAATCCATATTACATAAAAAAATCTTCAAATGTGGACATCACAACCTGTCCATGAATTGAAAACGTAAAACAGAGTGGGACAAAAACTAAAGTGTGAGGCACAATGGAAAGCGCAAGTGATGGTGGTGAGATTTCTGCAGAACAACCGACAACCTCTTTTAGTTGATTTATCTCTTATTTAATTTGAATTTTGCATTTTTCTAGAGCAACTGACGGCTAATGGATAATGACTAATGTGTAATGGCTAACGGCTAACCTTATTTTTCATGATGTTAATTTTGAAAATTTAGGAAAGAAATCATGTTTGACACAGATGGACGATTGACGTATGAACATAGATAAAAAATCCTTTAAGAATGTAACGGAATGGGAAAGTGACAGTCAAAATATAGGGAAAACATACTATTGAAGTCAAAAGTAAGTGACGTCTAACCTCTTTTGAAGACTCTGGGAACATCAATCAATCCCCAGTCGACAAAGATCAAGTGGCGAAATCACAGGCTGCGAAATTATGTTTTTTTTTTGGTGGATGATGTTGTCGGTGTTCTCTATTGAGGAAATTGGAAAGGTCATCAATCATCAGACGACATAGATGAATTTTTGATTTGCTTGTCTGTGAAATTAGGGTTTTTTGGGCTGATGTCTTCGGTGTTCTTGTTGGAGAGGAAATCGGGTGCGCTTACAGGAGAAACGGGAATTGCAGAATCGATGGGTGTTTAAACATGAGAGATGAGACGTTGAAAGAGAAGTGAAGAACGTTTGATGTGATACCAAACGGCGTTTAGGGTAGGCTACGTGGCATGAAAGAAAAACTGTAAATCTAATTTAAGAGGCATGAGAATAAAAAAGCTTTTTATATATAACAATGATACTAGGTGTGAGATCCGTGTATTATATGGGTTTATAAAAAAAATTTAATATAAAATTATAAGCATTACATATTTTTTAAAGTAATAATTTTACATAAATACAAAGAATATAATAAATAAAGTAAATAATAAAGGTTGTAGAGCATTTATTATGAAATTTAATAGATTGATCTACTTTACATATATAAATCTCATTAAAATGTGGATTTTAAATTTAAGAAAAATGAAAAATTTAAGAAAATGACAAGTGGAAAAGAAATAATTCAAAAACTCTTAGAAAATGACATGTGTCAAATTTAATGAGAACATGACATTTGGCAAACTTGATTTTCATTTATTAGGTTATATATATATATATATATATATATATATATATATATATATATATATATATATATATATATATATATATAGATTATATATATATATATATATAGATTATATATATATATATATATATATATATATATATATATATATATATACTAGTTGTGAAACCCGTATATTATACGGGTTAATTAAAACATAATGATAAATAAGAGCGATTAAAAGAGAAGTTTATTTGAATTTGAAATATTAAATAAGTGAAAATTATGAAAAAAAAACATGCAAAAAATAAATTAATTAAAATTATATATTTAATTGTTAGACCCGTGTACTAAATGAGTTATTATAATAAAATGTTAAATATAATGGTTTAAAGTGTAAATTTATTTGAAATTGAAATTGAAATTTCAAATTTCAAAATTGAAATTAATAGTTATTATAGTAGGTTTAATTTATGGAAACTAAATTAATGATATAATGGAAATGAATAATGATGTAATTGACAAGTGGAAAATAAATATATTTCAAAATTATAACAAAATGACATGTGGCAAATTAAATAAAAGAATGACAAATGACAATAACATTTTCATTTATTAGGATATATATATATATATATATATATATATATATATATATATATATATATATAATTTGCCTACTTTAATTTACTTAAACAACTGCACTATAAAATAATATTTATGGCCTTTTTTTATTGGTTTTTCTATTTATTTACACAATACATTGTTTTATAATTTTAAACACAAAACAATGAAATAAAAAATATTATAAAAGTAAACAAAAATATATAAATATATAAATAATGTCTTAAAAATAAAAATGATCGAAAATTAAAAATAAGTTATAAATAAGTAAACTATAAATGTAATCTCTATCTTAATAAAAGAGTGTCTTTAGTGTCAAGTATCTCCTCTAATAAATGAATTTTTTTCTTGACACATATCATATTCTCATTCAATTTGTCAAATGTCATTTTATGGTTATTTTGAATTAATTTTTTTTTCCACATGTTATTTTATGGGTTTTCTTGTTTTATTAAATTTCACACAATATTTTAATGTAATAATGACTATAAAATACTAATAAATAGATATCAATTTCATTAATGAAGTTACCTTTTAATTTCAAAATTCTGAAATTAAAGCTCATTAGTTTCTTTTTTTATTTATTTAAATTATTTGTTAAAATTTAAAGGATAAAAAACATTTCAATTTTAATAATTCATTATTTTTCTTATTTTATTATAAATTCAAAGTTTTTAATAATACATGAGTCTCACAACTAGTCATCCTTATAAACCATGATTTTGCCACATGTCATTTTATAAGCAATCAACAATTTTTTCCCGCCCAAATTGAAACTAAGCATATACGAATAACGATCTTGCAAATCAGGAACTATAATTTCAAAATTAATTCCTAACTAGTGAAGAGGCCCGTGCATTATACGGGTGGGATTTTTTGTTGATGTATATTGGGTCACGAAAGGACGTTATAAATGGTTGACTCTGAAAGTACGATGCTTAAAAGAAAATATATGTTGCAATCATTAGCAATTTATATTAGGTGCGAACAAATGAAAGTACAATACTATCATGGATGATACGTTGCTGATTTTCTAAGTTCACGAAATCAACATACACTAAAGACAAGATTAAATCAATTAACATACACAACTACAATAAAATAAAATAAAAATAAAAATAAAAATAAAAATAAAACAAAAGCCTGTCGGTATGGCTTTAAGGAATTTGTAAACAAAAACCACAACGGGTGAGTGAAGTAGACAGGAGGACAGCAAACGCCTCATGATCCGAGATAAGGGAGGCAACATAACAACTTGTGATCAATTTATTTTCATGCATAAATGCTAATCAACACCTGTAGCATTAAAATATTGAGCAAAATCCGAAAAAATACAACCTACTGTTATTATTACAATAAACCGTTATAAATTAATAATGTTGGGACTAAGATGTTTTATTAATTTAGCAAGATATTATTGTATCGATAAATTAATAAATTATTAATTTAAAGAGTTGGCTTATATTCGTGATCAACTCTCAAATTACTGCATCGACCTTCAAAATTTCCAAGTCCGTTCACTTTACCTACGAGAATGCATTATTGGCACAAAATGGATGTGAATGAGTTGTTGGATTATCCAGGTGAAAATAATGAATGTTACGAGGTTCAAAGCATTGAAGAAATTATCGCGGATACCGTTCAAAATTTGGTTGATGATGATTCAGTATCTTTGGAACCGGTCACTCGGAAAGAAGCATTGCAAGCGACAACAACTCTTAACAGCTTTTTGTTGCAATAGGATAATACAGTGCCTCAATCCTTAAGTGCAATTGAGAGATTTAAAGATGAACTCAATATAGATTTGAAGTTCACAAAAAAAACAAGTGACTATAGATTCATTTCTTACTAGATAGTTCTAGAATTTTGGAATATTTTAGTAATTATTAATTTATATATTCGTTGGGACCGGACAAATTATTAATTTTATCCAGGTTGTTAATTTATCAAGTATTAAATTATAGAGGTTATACTGTAGTCTATTGATTTAACAATAAAAGTGTTTTATGTCTTAATTGAAACAAAAAACACAATGTACTTTCACATTTTTATCGGTCTAGGCACCTAACTATTTACTTTCCCAAAAGAAATGATTCTTGAATAGAATCCTGATCACATATACATATAGGAGTCGTTTTTCTTTGAAAGAAATTTGTTGGTGTGTGACATGATGGTTAAAGATCTAGCATACTTGCACCAATCACTTAGAGATATGAATATATAAAGAAACACTAAAATCATGGATATGTAAAAAATTGGTTTAATGGAGGAAGGCACTCTCATGTTCAACCAACATCCTAGATGGAAAACCACTCTTTTTCTGTATGTATCCTAGGCTTTTCAGGTTTCAGGTTTTCTTCATTGAAATATTGTTGTTTACCATCGCAAGATATTCTTCCACGTCTTCACCCACAAAATAAAAGCATGTCTTATCATCGTAATTCTTAATCCGTCCTAGTTGTTATAAAACCACCCACCACACCACGTTCACCGTCTATATCATCAAAGTGAAATCTTTTTAAATCAAATAAAGTGAAAGTAAGATGCTATAATTGGTAAATTTTAATAGCTATGTACTTTAAAAAGAAGTGAAAATGGTAGGTTTTCAAGCCAATGTTTAAATAAATCAATACTTGTTACATGTCAAGATTAGGGCAGAATTTTCAATTGCTTGAGGTTAAACATGTGAAATCTGTGAAACTAATTAATGCAGAACAAGGTATTAGTACAGTATAATATATACTTCCTTATAAGTTAACCAACGGCATTTTCCAGCATGAACAAAATCAGAAGCCACTCAATATGTTCCAGAGAAAAAATTCCATAAATCAAACAAATTAAAGTTCATATACATGAAAAAAGGCAAAAAGATAGAACTTAAACCATAAACTTTTATGGTCTTCAATTGTTAATCAATTTTATTTGCTTTAGGTTCTGCCTTTACTGCTTAATCAACTTAATTGCCAGCAAACATTTACATTATTCAGATGATCTGCGTTTGACCCTAAATGTTTTGGAATCGAAAACTGTTTCTTGATATGAATTTCTAACATCCATATGGTAAGAATTAGTATCTGCATGTACCTGATGTAACGAAATTCATTATTGGGTTAGATCTCATCTATTGAAGAGTAATTTTGTCCAAATATTAAGAGTATGTTTGGATGGATAGAATGGAATGATGAAGGAAATGAATGGAATGAGTTATTTATTTCAAGATAATGATTTTAACTATAAATAAGGAACTATTATTTTACAAAATTAAAATTTAATATAATAAAAACTAATCTCTTTCATTCCCATTCCATTTGTTTTCTGATTCCATCATACTAAATAGTACATAATAAAGATACAAATATTAATCAAGAAAAACAAAGATAAAAGTTTAATCTTACATGGTTAATTAAAGAGATATTCTCCACTTTAGAAGTATCAAATATTTCATGGCCAACTACCTCCACCTTCACCTTCACATTACCATTTCATTCCTTATTTGATTCCATTCTCATCTGAAACTTATTCTTAACACATAAGAATCAATGTTTGCCTTCACAACTCAATTAACTTAATCGTTTACATCAGAAGTTACAAAAGTAGCATTACAGTCAATGTTTTGGTTTTTTAAAACCAATATAATTAGACCTAGAACATTAAAATATGCAGTTAACTCAAAATGGAGTTGCTTAAAATAAAAATCAAATCAAAATATGTGGGTGAAAGTCTAGAATTATCATATAGGTCAAAACAAAAATACTGACTGAATGACTTTGTCATCTCGGACTTGAACGAGTAGCCACCATCTCTACTGAAGTGTAATGGCACCGGATGCTCTGCTGAATCATTAGTTGTAGTGACGATTGGTGCGTTGTCTTCTAATGACTTTGTCAAGAATTATGCGGCGAGGATACTCGTCGAGAAGCTATGTAGTGAGGCTATTGAGAACTGGATAGCGATAGATGAGCAACGCGACTACTAAGAGCGAGACTACCAAGGGTTGAACCATGAGGCTGCTCTTTCGATCTAATGTCACCTTGGGAATGCACTATCATGTGTACAGTATCAGCTCTTCATATACTTTAACTTTGCCCTTTAGAATAGAATCACTTCTGCATAATGTTGTACCAATCCCCCCCTCCCCCCTAACATTTTTCTTAGAGGGGGCGAAGAATGGGAATGATGGATGCATAGTTGCTGGAAATTGGGCAACACAACTGCTAGGCGACACAAATGCTGACAAGAACTAGGTAGTGCGGTTGCCGATAGCTGGGCATCGCGGCTGCTGGAACTAGACAACGTAACTGCTGAGGAACGGTCTTTGCAGTTGCTGAGCTGGGTCACATGGCTGCTGGGAACCGAGCGGCACGACTAATAAGATTCAGGCAGCGCGGCTGCTGAAAGCTAAGCAGCAAGACTACCAGGGCTGGTCAACACGGCTGCTTATAGTCGGGCAGTGCAGTTGATAGGGTTATTTCGAAATGCTTCATGAGTAGTAGGAGTAGTAGTATACTACTCTTCTGCCTCTTTTTTTTTTTTTTGAAAACATTGACTTGGTTGGACTGCATCTTCTAGAACCAGATTTAGCTAGACTGAATTGGAGCGCACCGACATTGAGTTGTTGATTTTTATCTTGCAAAGACGACCTATTTTTGTTGTTGAAATAACGTAAAAAATGTGAGATGACCCAAATTGGAAGGAGCCCAAAACGAAATCGTTGTCTATTAAACCCACGTCTCCCTTTTCTTTTTTTTTTTTTTTTAAGAATGCCGAGTAGTCCGGGCCGCCACTCATATTTTGAAAACCTTTTGTGTTGAGCAGTCACAACATTCAGATGTCACACAGCTGGTTTTTTATTTTGCAAAATTAACCCCTGTGTTGTTCAAGTAGCCCGCTTTTGTTTTTGGAGACTGCCCAATGAAATGTAAACATAATTAGAACCCAAGATGGAAATCCTATGAGCCCAATTTCATTTTTTTAAAGGAGCCCTCTCTTTCAATTATTGGCCCACCGTGCTTTTGATCAATTAGGGAAGAAACCCTACAGCTCTCTACGGGTTCTGACCCGTACATACAGAAGATTATTCAATCTTTGGTTTCTGACCCTAGATCTAAACACGGTTACTAGGTCATCAATGGGCGATTTACTATAAAGGGTGACTAGTCATTCCCGCAACTTCACCTTGGATCCTAAAATTATTGGATGAATTCCACGGAAGTCCATCCGGATTTTATAGGACCTACAGACGGTTGGCAGCCCACATATATTGAATTGGAATGTCTAAAGCAGTAAAACAATTTGTTCGTTCTTGCGATACATGTCAAAGGTACAAATCATCTACGTTGTCTCCCAACGGTCTGCTACAACCCCTCCCTATCCCACAACAAGTTTGGGAAGACATTTTATTTGGATTTTATCACCGGGTTACCAAAATCTAATGGTTTTGAAGTGATACTTGTGGTTGTCGATCATCTGTCAAAGTACTATCAAAGTCTGCCATTTTATACCATTAAAACACCCATTTACAGCCAAAACTGTTGCTGAGGTGTTTCTGAAAGAGGTCATTAGACTACATGACATTCCCAAAACTGTCCTAAGCGACCGAGACCCTTTATTTTTAAACACGTTTTGGCGAAAAAATTTCTTATTACAGGGAAGCAAGTTGAACTTTAGTCAGCATATCACCCGGAAAGCGATGGACAAACAGAAGTCGTTAACCGCAGCTTAGAGACCTATCCGAGGTATTTCGCATTGGAACAGCCTAAGGGGCCGTCCGTTTGATAGTTGCTGACTGAGTTAGAACTTCTGACTGAAGTTCACATCGGACTGAAACCATGTTGTTTGATTATATCTGTGACTAACTGTGATGAATAATAAAAAACGAATATATTACCCCTTGATGGAAAACTTTATATAGCATAAAAAATAACAATGAATTTTATTCTTGATTTTAGAAAAGGCAATGAACTTTGATCCAACCATAAATTCACCATTGAGATAAGTTTTGATGGGAGTTTGTGATACAACAAACAAATAAAATAATTCAGAATCAGGAATCCTGAAGGTGAACCATAAAATGTATTTTTTTTTTTTGTTCAAAAGGAGCTCATTCAAATGACAATATCATTGAATTGACCATAGTTCATACATAGTTTAAACAACACAACCATTGAGCACAATTTTCTAATAATACAACTATTGAGAATTGTGGTAAACAGAGATCTAAGTTTACAAGCTTACATATACCTCAAAATCAAATGGCACATCATTACTAAAGAAATGGAATCACAAACCTAGAAAGGAATTACTACAAGTAACAACATCCATCCATCAATTCACATAGCTAATAAAAGGATTCAGCCCTCGAGAATCATTTAGGTATACACCAAATATTGATTGTCAAGAGGAGTGTTTGATCTCTGATTGGGAGTTTGATTTTTTTTTTGGTCAAAAGGAGTGTTGAGCCTGATTACACAACCTTCACCCTCTATCCACACACCATCGACCACCACCAACTTAACCCTTCTCCATCTCTATACCCGCCTCTCCGCCAAACCACCAACCATCACCCCAAAACTTGACCACCACCATCATCAGCCACTTCCATCCTTATTCCTCCTTTATAGCCACTACAAAACACCATACCAACACCACCATGCACCATCAAACCGACAACAATCATCACCACATTACCGCCATACCAACAAAACACCATACCAACAACACCACGAACCAACTTATCAATTGAAGGGAAAGAGGGTGAATATCGAATGTTTTGGTTATTGATTGGAGGACTGGTATGTTAATTTCTGATACCAAAAGAGAGAGAAAATGCTGTGATTTTGAGTTTCTTGCTGGGTACCGGACACGCACGCAAGGTCATCCATTCAGTTACTAATGAAGCGAACACCAAATACCGATTGCAAAAGAAGTCTAGACAGAGAGAGAAAATAGATAATACGAACCTAGACGCAGTGCAACAAAAGAATCGTGTTCTTGTTCTTCAAATCGCAGGGCTTGAGTGAGATGAAATCGATTAAAATCTACCCTTCTGATCGACCCTTCAATTACCGATTTGAGAAGTTGAGAGAGCAGATAGAGAGAGTGGCAGGTTTGAGGAGAGCAATAGGAGGAGAGGTCGATCGACCAGAAAGGAAGAAAGAGGGGCAAATGAGGATAAATGGGTTTCTTTACCAGTCAACTACGTTTTTTTCACGTACCGGGTCAGGAGATTGGTCGGCTATAGCTGACCGAGTAAGCCAATTTGGGGCTCTACCAAACGGCCTGACCGGACCGAGTCAGCCAAAATTTACTGACCGGACCCGGTCAACTCAATATCAAACAACCCCTAAGACATGGTCCTTTTGGCTACCCTGGGCCGAATATTGGCATAACATAGCATATCGCGTCTCCACCAACACCACTCCTTTCAAAATTGTGTATGGGTCGGCCCCCTCCCACAATCACACGATTCATTCCGGGCAAGATACAATGCGAGGGCGTGGCACGCGATCTGGTTGATAGGGACGAGGTGCTTAAACAACTAAAGTATGATCTCTCCCGGGCCCAAGAGTGTATGAAAAAATCAGCCGATAAGCACCGCCGACGAGTCCTTTTCCGTCGGAGAATGGGGCTACCTAAAACTCCATCCTCAAAGGCAACAATCAGTAGTTCCCCGCATCAATAAAAAATTAGCAGCATGATTCTACAGACCTTTCCAGATCACAAACCAAATGGGACCTGTTGCTTACAAACTTAATCTTCCCACTGAGGCCAAAATCCACCCGGTTTTCCATGTCTAATTACTTAAACAGGCCATAGGGAACCACCAGCTTGATCCAACACTTTGTAAAGGTCTCGAGATGGACCCTACCTACATGCCTATGCCAAAACGATGTTTGGCTATCCGAGAGATCTCAAAGGCTGGTCATAAAACTCCACAATGGTTGATACAATGGGATGCGGACACCACTGAAAACGCTACATGGGAATGATGACTTCCACATTCAAAGCCAATTCCCTGAATTCAAGCTTGAGGACAAGCTTGCACCATTAGCAGGTGGTATTGATAAGGAAGATGTCGTTAGTCCAAAACTGATTCGGTCCAGAACTGATTCAGCCCACTGACTTTGAGCCCCAAAAGCCCAACACTTGGAAGGTATACAAGAGGAGACACAAAAGAGACACAGGGGACAAGGGTAATGGTCTGACGAGTAACCTCTCGCAGACCTCTCGCAGGACTGAAGAGAGAGAAAGAGAAGAAGTATGTTTAGCAAGGAATGGAGCATTCTCATTGCCATCTTTTAACTTTTCTGATTCGTTGTATTCGGCTATATGCTTGGGCAAGAGGAATCATTATGATTGATTGTTTTGTTTATCCATTTGAATGAAGAGATTTGCTTCCTTGCTATCATTTTCCTGTTAAGACTTACTCATCTTTGCATTTTGATATCTTCATTCTTATCACATACGCAAATCCGTTGCAAGGTAGATCACAAACCTTACAATCAAACACACCAAAAAAGCGAGGAAGGAGGTTTGGGCAGATAAGAAAAAGGGTGTGTTGTGGGTGAACCGAGTGGTTTTGTATTTTTGATGGGAGTCGGGTGCACCTCATGGAGAGCAAAGTCATTGCAACTCTGCTGGGGGCATTTGTAAAAAGGCATGGTGGACAAGATTGGTCGAAGACATCCATTATATAGCAGTTGGGTCTATTTCATTGGGTTATGACACATTGACAACAAATAATTAATACTTAAGGAGGTTTGCCGGATATTATCATCGCATTGTGTCTGATCAACTAGAATTAGAGGGTGTTGATGACTAGAGTGTTTTAGATTTACCTTATGATTAGGACGTTTGAAGTTCAATTTCTTTGAAAAACAATTGTTTTGGCAAGTTGTAAGTTTCATCGGGAAATGGGAAACGAAGAAGATGAGGATGGTTAACATCTTCAAAAAATTTAATTGTTTTGCCTAATTGGAAATGAAATAACAAGGTTGGGTAGCATATTTAAAATAAAGCTACACATAGTTATGTATAGTCAACTGCATTCATTGTTATATATATATATATATATATATATATATATATATATATATATATATATATATATATATATATATTCTAGCATTTTACACATAAATAAGGGAGAACTACAACCAAGTGTGTAATGACAATTACATATCTTCTTACGGTTTGAAGAATATGGAAGATATAACAAGAACTTCATATCTGTCTGAGATGCTTACAACAATTAAAATGAATTGCAAACTTACACTCGCGACATTTAAAGATCATTTCATATTGTAATCGGTGACCACATATACTGCATTGCCCATCCAACACGGTACCTTGAGCAAATGAGAGAGAGTGTGGGTGACTATGATTTTTATGAATGCCTCCAAACTTTATATTTAGGAAAAAATGAATAGAATTTCTCCAACAGGACAAGCTATAGGTCTCTGTCTCGCACTGAAGTATTGACGAAGCACAAGCGGTATGTACGGACTGAGCACAATCTTTACAATGATAGAAAGATTGATGAGGATTTAGATGCTCCTCACAAATTTCACAAAAGTATTCACTCTTATGGTTTTCAATCGGGAGGTAACTTAGCTTCATGGGATGCTTGTCATACTTGTGCCTGATTGTCTCAGCTAATAACAACGCACATTCAGGATGTATATAAATATCGCACATGCTGCAATGGAATGAAAGTTCATCTCTATAAAAGCCCATGAGACACATATGACATTGAGTATCATACTTATCTCCTTTTAGTTGAAGTATTGAAAGAAGGTGATTAGGGTGAGCTTTGTGTGTGATTTCTTTAGGTATAAACCCACATGTAACATCCACATAGTATCCACATTTGAAACAACAATACGCAAACCCGTTGCAAGGTAGATTATAAATAGCACAATTGAACACATCGAAAAAGAAACCGAGGATGTTTGAGCAGATGAGATAGAGGTTATGTTGGGGGTGAGTTGGGTGGTTTTCTATTTCTTGGGGGAGTCGAGTGCACCACTCATGTAGAGCAAAGTCATTGCAACTCTGGTGAGGGCATTTGTAAAAAGGCATGGTGGACATGATTGGTTTGATACATCCATTGCATAGCAGTTGGGTCTTTTTCATTGGGTCATGACACTTTAATAACAACAAAGAAGAGGAGGTTTGTGTGTTGCTTTTGCTTTGTGTCTGATCAACATCAATTAGAGCTAATGGGTGTTGATGACTCATATGTTTTAGGTACTCATCTACCTTATGATGATGGTGATGTTGATCGGTACTTGATTGTTGGAAAAACAAGTAGTGTTTAGGTAGGCTGTATGTTTCATCAGGGAATGGGAGATGGAGAAGACCAGGATGGTCAACATCTTTATAGTTTTTGTTGGTTCTGCCAGCACCTGATAAATTAATTGAAAATGGAATAAAAAAGGAGGTTGGTCGGTTGGTATATCTTAAATAACACATAATTAAATTGGTCATGAAATTTGTAACAACGATAGTAGTGAATGATGATGAAAAGAAAAGATTAATAAATTACCAGGAGACAAGAAGATGGACATGAATGGCTCTGTTCTTGATGTTGCGCAATCCAGATGGGCATAATACATACATTTATCGCATTTGTATATCCAAAGACCTGACTCCTTGTAACCTAAAAAATCACGACCACATACTCTGCATCTAGGATAATGTTTAGTTTGTTGATCTATAAAGGGGAAGGAATATGAAATGGTGAGGGGATGAGTATGATGAAAAGCACCATCTGTTCTCTCTTGGATGAACAATTTCTCTGGTAGGAAAGCACATTCACTATGCATGGTGAAGCCAACACAAAAGGTGCATTGATAGAATATCCCTTTATGCTCCTTCCCACAAGCACTACACTCGCATAAAATGGGCTTAGGGATTAAACACATCAGCAAGTGAGGGTGGCAGGGATGATAAATGATATTTTTTCCTACTTCAATGGATAAATGATTTTGATAATATTTGTCAAAAAGTTCTTCAAGCTTGCCATATCTGTTACAAATATGAATATGAATATGAATATGGTGACAGGTGAAGAGTATGTGATGTGTGGGATGGGTGCACTAACCTCGACATGATCTCAACACAGAATTTGTGAAGTGAGAAATCATCACATGATGACGAACATGTGTAGTAGTACCTATGGTACATATGGATTTCTTCCCCACACCTCCAACATCTGGCACCTCCAAAACCCTCTTTTTTTGTAATTGGATCATCATCGTCTCCTTCTTCATCCTCATCCTCTTCATATTTTACCTGCAAATCAATGAGCTTTAGTGGATGCGCGTGTGCATATATTTTAAGTACTACCTCTGCCTCCATGATAATTATTATATTTCTCTCTTTAGTTTACGATAATGATGTGATGTGTTAGACAAACAATCTTATTTTATCTTATCTTGTCTTATTTATAATAAACAAAGAGAATACATGAAACCAGGTGGCCTTTTTTCTTTCTTATGTACTTTTGCTTTTTCCTTTTCCAAACAAGAAGTCAGTGAAGTGAAGCTTAATTTGGTTTAAGTAATTGACCGACCAAGTTTTTCTAGCTAATTGCCCCTTATAATATGGAATTGCTTTGCTGGTAATAAATGAATATAATATCATAAAATTATAGAATGTATTTTATACATCGATTCAGTATTAAAAAAAATATATATGATATTGTAATGTGTACAATGTTTTCGTAAAGTCTCCAATATTCTGAATTCGGTTTTCATGTTTTATTCTTTCGTAAGTTTAGTACATAACGAGTAATCAAAATTGAAACACACAAAAGCATCATTAATTCTTTTCTTTATTCCTTTATCATTAGTTCCACCTCATTAATAATAATAAGTAAGGAATAAATTCCCAATTGAACCATTGGTAGTTTCTTACCTTAGTCCTCAAATTATTTTATTTTTCTAAACTACACATCATATTAAACAAATGAATCGGCTTATATATAAAAATACAGAGTAACAATCTAACAATATTAAAGCTTTCAAAATAGTCTGCATAACTTTAGATGTTATGGAGGTTGTAGCAATATCTATTTTTCAAGAACCGGTATAAATATGCAAGAAAGCAAGCAGAAAAAAGTAGAAGAAAAGGAAATAATAGTAAACCAAACCAAACTGCCAAAAGCATTCAATAAAAACAAAACTAAAAAAATTATTCTATACATGTCACAGTGTTATAGACTACTCACGTAATCAATCGCCTTAAAAAATTGTTTTTGTATTACAATTGTGTAAACAAGTAATTATTCATCATAATAAAAGAATCTATAATATATAAAAAATTTATTTGTGAAGTGTGCGCTGTCTTCTAAAAGTCTTCATTATATTAGATTTAGTTTCATATTTTGTTCTTTTTAGTTTAATAAATAAGGAGATTGAAATACACAAAAGTATGCTTCTTTTCCTTTTTCTCTAGCTTTAGTACCACTTCACAAAATAAATAAGGAATACGTCCCAATTTAAAGTTGCATATTAATCTTTTTGGTATAAAGGTTCGAGTTGATTCATATTATCTGGTTGAGTTTTTAACAGCCCGAAGTCACTTGGTGGAATTGGTTGCTGAAAGCTCTCATATGATAATGCTTTCCTTCGATCGATCCCATAAACAAAATATATATGAACTTGAAAAAAAAAAGCAAAATACAAATTGTTCATAACCTTAAACCTTTATTACAACAAAGACATCTGAATTTAATTAACATAAGCAAATCATGTGGATACCACATCATCACATTTGACCTGATCAATCCGCTATGAAAAACATAGTAACCTTATAAGTTAAAAACATTGAAAAAAGCATTGCTACTTCATGACCTTCGTCTTCAATATATTTTATTTTATTATTAGTTGCACGCTTTTCCAAATTACATGCCAGATTAAATAAATAAATCTTATTACATATACCACACTTCTCATGTCGCCCACCACCATCCTCTACCATCGCCTACTTGTGCTAATACTACCGTACTCCAAACCCAGCGCCTTAAGGAATCTCTCAATGACAACAACAGAAACACGGAGATTGGAATGGGAGAAAGAGAAAGAGGAAGCTGGAATTCGACTTTAGGTGACCTTCTTCTCAATTTTTTCTAAACCGATTTGTTGTTCAAGTATGGAATATTTGGGAAATTTGATGTTTTTTCTGGATCTTCAATTACTATGTCTTTGTTGTTGATACCATGTTATAGAAATAAAATACCTTTCCCCACAAGACAACCAATTACGGTAAATTGTAGATTGAGGTCAACCAAAGATGAATATACACATGTTTTGCAGCCGGAGGCCAGGGCTGTTGCTTTCTCTGACAAAAACTCCTAATAATATCGGTTCAAACATTCAGCAGGTTGTTATCAGTTGTTTCAAACTTTCAATAGCTTTGTGGTTGATGTTTTCAAAGCTGAGGTATAATTATTATATATATATATATATATATATATATATATATATATATATATATATATATATATATATATATATCATGCGGGTTTTATTTTGTTAATTCGTATCTTAATTAGTTTTGTAATTTTTGTATGTTAAAGTTTAATTAAGCTTGGACTTCCTATTAAGACAACTATTATTGCCAATGTTCTTCAAGATGCTTTGAGTGGAAATGTTACAATCAAACCCTTGCCATTAGGATCATCAGGAAAGGTGCACATATGTCTATTTTAAACATTTTCAAGATTTTTAACATTGTCTTTTAGTTTTACCTACTCAATTAACTTAACTAAGTTTGACTGCAGGTATAGCAAACAATCAATTAAATTGTGACGAAAGACATTAGATCAATTGACGAAAGACATTGTCACAGTTGTTTGTTTGATGCTTACTCAGTATATGGAACATAAAACCAGTGTCGGTTCCAAACAAGGTTTGTTTATTATTTCTCACATCCTCCAAAAATTGCATTATATGTGTAAATCTTTGTTTGTAATGTTTTCCTATAACTTACTTTTCATATTTTACAACATCTTTTGGCTAAAAATTAGAGTAAGTATAATTATAATCTTTATGCACTGTATTTTGTTGCAAATGAGTACCGACTTCACAAAATGCTTTGACCAATTTTGGACATTCAGTTGTAAAACCTATGGACTCTATTCCCCATAAATTTCTCACCTCTTAAAATTACTGAAATACCCTTTCAGCCTTATAGTTTCACAAATAAATGCCTCTGCTTTTCCCCCTTTTCGCTCACAGATTCCTTTACATTTCTAGCCAATCAAACACATGCTGGATAAGACCGATGTATATTGTCTATAGATTGTATAGTTAATTAATTACTTTATTTTGGAATCATAGAAATATGCATTAACAAGCTTTATAAATATTTTAATATTTTGTTAAAAAGTTGAAGTAAATAATCTATATTCTCTCCATAGTTAACCCTTATAACATGTCATGTTGTATTTCAGGTAGTTTTAAGCTAATCATTGACTACTTTGCCTAATTATGCGACCCATATAAGTTCTAATTTACATGAAATCAAACTCCTCTGCCATATGGATCATGAGAATGTATGCACGGTCTTTTGTCGATTCCCATCTTCTTCTTCTATAATTTTTCTGTATTTTGGACCTTCTTATACAAGATTATGACTTATTTCTCAATATTTCGCAGATTCTCAAGAAAGATAACTTCATAAGGCCACCATAGAAAGAGAAGTTGATGACGTGTATATTGTGTATGACTTGATGGCCACTGATCTGCATAAAATTATTCGTTCTTCTCTGATATTTCAATCTAAAACAATGATGGCTAATTAATTGCCACTGTTGTTGGTTGTACTTTTAAGAAAATAAATTTCACAATAACACCCACGGACAAAATGGTCCATCATATAGAAGACTGAGAAAATACAACAATATAGTCGCCCACATGCACAGGGGTAAAATGGTCCAAAACTCCAAATGACAAAAGGAACTCGCTTAATATGATGCTCCGTTACTGTTGTCATTCTTTAGACCATATGAAGCATGGGTGGCGATGCACTCCCTTAATCATGTGTTCAAAGTATGTATAACAAAGCCCTTCCACTTGTGGTACATGAATCTTTATTTATTTATTTATTCAAAATGGGTTCCCCGATATTGATATTTGATTTTCATCTTCTGGATGTAGGTGGTGTTTTGGTCGGAAAATGGAATAAGTTATCCATTTTGAAGGAACTTGGTGAAGAGTCGTTGGATGTCGGCCACTAATGAGATGGGATGATCTATTCGAAAAGTCATGTGGGGAACAAATGGAATCCTATATGTAATTATTACTCAACTTTAATAACACACCAAAAACAAAAAAAAAATCTTTCAATTATACACATTGCTTATGCCCAATCATGTTCTTTCAACTGTCGCCATAACTGACGTCTTGTGTTCATGCAAGAAATCAACACCGGAAGCTTGCTATGCTTTATTCTGTTTTTTTTTTACAATGGTAGTTGTCCAAGAAGAATGGAATCAACAAAGGAATGAAATTGTTCATTCCGTTGCTAGATGGAATGGAATGGACCATTCTCTTCTTCGTATTTTGTTAAATTTTCATTGTTTACTGAGTAAATGTTTTCCTTTTTGTTTTCAATTCTATCATGGAATGTAATGGATAATTGCAACGTAAACAAATTCTATTTATATAACTTTTAATACCATTTTCAAAAAATTAATTCCAGCTTTCTTTTTCCAAACATTATTCAAACTGGCGCCAACAGCGCAACCAGATTCCTTCTAGTTTATAAAAGAACAAAAGGTACAAAGTAATAATCGACCTGAAAATATTCCATATTTAACAATAAAAATAATCTGCAAGTTGTAGCAATATTTATTTTTCAAGGTCTCTTATATATGCAAGCAAGCAACAAAGAAGACATAAAACAACAGGGCAAGAGGCTACGTACCACACCAATCGATAAACTCTAAGCCTAACAGAATTTTGTTTTTTTTTCTATATATATATATATATATATATATATATATATATATATATATATATATATATATATATATATATATATATATATATATATATATATATATATATATATATAGGTTCAGGTTCATTTGAGACCATTCTAATTTTGTGAGACCGTGAGACCAAATCTAAAAATAATTTTAAAATCCAAAATAAATGGAAAAATCCAAAAATTCTTTTTTTAAATGTTATTTTCGGAACTTGAATTAACTAAAAAAATATAAAAAAAATAAAAAAAAATAAAAAAAAAATCCGTTTTTTTTTTTGAAAAATACGTGAAATATTCTAAATAGAATATTTCACTGACATATTCTAAAAAATAATTTTAAAATGCAAAATAAATGGAAAAATCAAAAAATTCTTTTTTTAAATATTATTTTCGGAACATGAATTAACTAAAAAAAAAAAAAATAAAAATAAACAAATGCGTCTCACAGTCTCACAAAATATAAGTGGTCTCAAATGAACCTAACCCTATATATATATATATATATATATATATATATATATATATATATATATATATATATATATATATATATATCACTACTCCTGTAATTAATAAGCTTGAAAATTGTGTAATTAGTTACAAGATTGAGCTTCAAAAAAGAAAATGATCTTGTATGAGATAATGAGAGTGACATTCATTATTCAAGATTCATTCAAGCTGACTAGAGCAATACAGAAATAGGAAGGCATACGTTGATGGCATTGTAATCTATCCACATACCATTAACTACTTGCTAAAGATAACAAGTAGTTATTTATCATAATAAAAATAATATATAATTTAATTTAAAGGTAATATTGTAAAATTTGGTTATTATTGAAAGCATATAAAAATTATTAAATAGGTTTATCAAAATGAATTATGATAAAACACTAGTAAATGCATAGCACAAGTGTGATGATTATCAGGATGTTTAACTATCTCTGTGAATTACCTTATGAGATCACATAACTGAAAACTTATATTCAGCTTTGTAAGTCCTCTTTATCCCATTCAAATACACGGTATTATTGACATTCATTTGCTAAAACAGTATTGAAGGAGCACCGAAGAGTATTTAATTGAAAAACATTGAACTTAATATTCACAGTTCTCCTGCTTTACTAATGGGTACAGTTCTATCTTTCACCACATGAGCATAGATCTATGATCCTCTTCAAGTTACGCTAATTTTGAATAATCTTCATTACAACCGTTCTAAAAATAGTAAAGAAACATGTTAATCATGTAAAGACAACAAGGTTTGATTACTCATCAGAAACAATCGGAAGCAAAATACTGAGGGACAGGGTAAGGCCTATCAGCTATCTGAAATTGCGATCTCTAACCTATAATCAGTTTGAGCAAATAATTAACGAAGAAGATCAACTTCACACGACCATGGAAACATATTGAATCATCTATAATCGGACAACCATACGATAAGGAAGATTGATGTAATACGTAACGTACCAGATAAGAGAGGCCACGATGATGCATGGAATGTGTGCGAGCGACGAGGTACGACGGAGTGAAGAATCGGAGGGGGGCGTTGAGGATGGAGGCCGGCGGTAAAAACTAGATGGTGCGGCGGTGAAGAGCAACGTGTCACGGGACAACACAATCACCGTGTGCCACTTAGTGTAACTTCGACTAAGTCAGGCGACAACACTTCTTTTGGATGACTAAACGACTAAGTAAGCAAGAGAATAAAGGTTTTGAAGTTTCTACAAACGAAAGAGAACTTCTATTAGAGAGCTCGAGAGAATACAAGAGAACTTCCAATGGTTTGGAGCAAATGAGCTCCTCCCTATTTATACTTGTCCTTCCTCCTCTTGGGAAGTTTCTAGATATTACTACATTAGTCCTATATTCTTGACTAATCTAGAATATTCTACCAAGTTACATATATTTACAAGTCTTCATGAAATGTTCTAAATCATTCTTTGATGTCCTAGAGAAATCTAGGACGTTCCAGGGTCTAATGTGCTATACTTGTGAGTTCTCCCATTTTCTTGAGTACTCCGGAAGATTCTAGAATCTCGATTGTGACACCCTCCCCCACTTAAGTTCTTGACGACCTCGTCAAGTCTTAGATATGTACTCCTCGATCTTGCTTCGGAACTGCCACAGATCTTGTTCTCGTTCCCAACTGGACTCACTATCGGGTAGTCCCTTCCATCGAACATAATATTCTGTCCAATTAGGTAAGCCTCATTTACGTACCATTCTATCTGCTAGGATTTCATCCACCTCCTTGTCATATGAGACCACGTTTGCTATTGGGGCTCGATGTGATTTGCTCCTCGATGGATCTTCTTCATCGCGGTTGTAAGTTTTGAGAAGACTTACATGGAATACCGGATGGATCTTTAAGTAGGATGGTAATTCAAGCTTATATGATCGTGTCCCAACCTTTTCGAGAACTTTGTATGGCCCCTCATATCTTCGTGTTAAGCCTTTGTGTACCTTTCGGGTGGATTTGAACATCCTTTGTGGGAGTTTTACCATCACCTCGTCCCCTACTATGAACTCTCTTGGCTGCCTCTTCTCGTCCGCCCATTTCTTCATTCGCTTAGCTGCCTTGTGTAAGTAAGACTTTGCTATGTCGAGTTCCTCGTCCCATCCTTTGACAAACTTGTACGCTGGTGGGCTTGATCCTTTGTAACCGTTTGTTAGCTCTTTGGGCGTCAATGGTTGTTGGCCTGTTACAATCTCAAAAGGACTCTTCCCTGTAGCCTCACTCTGTTGTAAGTTATATGAAAATCGGGCCACATCGATTAGCTTGGCCCAATCCCGTTGGTTTGCACTGACAAAGTGCCTCAAATAAATCTCGAGCAAGTGATTCACCCTTTCAGTTTGGCCATCGGTTTGAGGGTGGAAACTAGTCGAGAAGTGGAGTTCTGATCCCATTAGCTTAAATAGCTCCCTCCAAAACTTCCCTGTAAAGCGGGGATCTCTATCACTTATAATGCTTCGAGGAAGTCCCCAATACTTGACGACATGCTTGAAGAATAGTCGCCCTACTTCTTCAGCTGTGCAATCCCGAGGGGCTGGAATAAACGTTCCATATTTGGAGAATCGATCTACAATCACCATTATTGATCCGCACCCTTCGGACGTCAGTAATGCTGAAATAAAATCCATCGATATGCTTTCCCATGGTCTTTCGGGGGTCGGTAGTGGTTCCAATAATCCCGCCGGTTTGGCCTGTTCGACCTTATCTTGTTGACAAATAAGGCAAGTCCTCACATAGGCGTCTATGTCACTTCGCATATTGGGCCAATAATAGGATCGTTCTATAATTGCTTTCGTACGATGAGTACCTGGATGTCCAGCCCATTTGGAATCATGACATTCCTTTAGGATTTCCTTTCTCAAGTTGTTCCATCTTGGGACATACATTCGATTGCCGACCGTGAATAATAATTCGCCTTCGACCCAAAATTTTCTGGTCTTGCCTTCTCTTGCCATTTCTATTAAGTTCTTCGTTAACGGATCGTGATTTAGCCCTTCCTTGATCCGGTCAGCAAAATCGCACGTTACTCGAGAGAGGGTTGCTAGTTCGGCCTTTCGACTCAGGGCATCCGCAATTACATTGGTTTTTCCCGGCTTATATTCCATGACATAATCGAATTCTGCTAAGAAATCTTGCCAACGAGCTTGCTTAGGACTTATCATATTCTGATTTTGGAAGTAACTAGTCGCCACATTATCGGTTTGGATAACGAACCGGCTCCCAAGCAAATAGTGTCTCCATACTCGAAGGCAATGTACGATTGCTGTCATTTCTTTGTAGTGTACCGGGTATCTCCGTTCTGTATCATTTAGTTTCCGGCTTTCGTAGGCCACTGGATGGTCATCTTGTAATAACACTCCTCCAATCGCGAAGTCTGACGCATCCGTTTGCACCTGGAATGGTTTCGTGTAGTCTGGTAGCTTTAAGACCGGTTCCTCCGTGACAACTTTCTTTAGAAGATCAAACGTCATTTGACACTTCACCGTCCATTCCCACGAAACTTTCTTTTTTAGAAGGTCGGTGAGGGGAGTGGCTTTAGCTGAGTATCCGGATATAAATCTTCGATAGTAGTTTATAAGGCCTAGGAACGATCGTAGTTCAGAAACGTTCTTTGGTGGCTCCCATTCTTGGATCGCTCGTATCTTGTTGGTATGCATATGGATCTTCCCATTAACGATCCTATGCCCTAGGAACGTTACTTCTGGTTGGGCAAAGGAGCACTTTTCTGTCTTTATGTATAATTGGTTTTCCCTGAGTACTTGGAAGACTAACCGCAAGTGTTCAACGTGCTCCCCTAACGACTTAGAGTAAACTACTATGTCGTCTAAGTACACCACTACGAATTTGTCCAAGAATGAGTGGAATATCTTATTCATTAAAGTGCAGAATGTGGCAGGGGCATTCGTCAATCCAAAAGGCATGACTAAGAATTCGTAGGAGCCATACCTTGTCACACACGTCGTCTTTGGTTCGTCCCCTGCTGCTATGCGTACTTGCCAGTAACCCGACCTTAAGTCCAGCTTTGTGAACCATCGAGCACTCCCGAGTCGGTCAAATAGATCAGCTACCAGTGGGATTGGGTACTTGTTCTTTATCGTTACTTTGTTCAGGGCCCGGTAGTCTATGCACATTCTTAGACTTCCGTCATGTTTCTTCTGGAACAAGACTGGGGCACCGAATGGGGCTTTTGAGGGGCGGATAGATCCGGAATCTAGTAGCTCTTTCAATTGTCTTCTTAGCTCTTCTAACTCCGGTGGAGCCATTCTATAAGGACACATCGCTGGTGGCTTAGCTCCGGGCTCGAGTTCTATCTCGTGATCCACTTCCCTTCTCGGTGGTAACTTCCTTGGTAACTCTGGCGGCATCACGTCCTTGAATTCTTCTAGTACTTTTTTCACTATCTCTGGCATCTCTTCATTGAGAGGGGTGGTTTCTTCTTTTAACGTTGCTAAGTATGTCATTTCTCCCTTCTTTAGTCCCTTGTTGAGTTGCATGGCCGACAAGATCCGAGACTCCGTTTTGCTTCTTTCCAAGGGTATGATGTGTATCGTTGAATCCTTGGTGATACGCATGGTTTGATCTTCGAACGAGAAAGGGCGTACCTGGTCGAAGAACTCCATCCCCAAGACCATGGAATAATCGTCCATGGGTACTACGGTTAGGTCGATAGGACCCTTCCATCCTCCGATCTCGATAACTACCCCATAAGCGACTCCAAGAATAGGCTCGGAAGGAGAGTTGACAGCTTTCAACCAGCCTATTTCTTTGGTGTATTGAATGTTCATCTTTTCAGCTTCATTTTTAGAAAGGAAATTATGGGATGCACCTATGTCTACTAAGGCTTTAGTGACTTTCTCGTTTATACTAACTTCCACAAACATGAGTCCTCTTTCCTTCTTCGAGTGGGTCTCTTCTTTTGCCACCGAATTGAGGCGTTGCATTGAGCCTAGTTGTGCCTCGTATCTCCCTTCCTTTTCTTCTTCGAAGACCATCGCATTGAGGCTTTTCTTCTTGGGACAATCTTTGATTAGGTGGGGGCCGTCACATAAGTAGCACTTGACTTCCCTTCGAGGTCCCCCTTCACTCACCTTCCCCTTGAAAGTTGATGGTCTTGCAACGGGTTTATCATCCTTTTGTTGCAGCCTAGTTGTCGGTCTCTCTCCCCCACTAGGTTTCCTAATCGGGGTATCTCTTCGGAAGTCCATAAGGTCTTCCGCTACTGCTATAGCTTCGTCAACATCTTGGACGTTCCTCCTCTTGAGCTCGTTGTAAGCCCATGATTGTAGTCCATCTTGGAAGTAAAATAACTTGTCTTTCTCCTATAAGTCGGGTAACTCCAGCATCAAGGCGGTGAACTCTGCTACATAATCTTTGATAGACCCGACATGTTTCAATCCTCGGAGTTTCTTCATGGCAACGTCCTCAGCATTATGGGGGCAGAATTGTTTCTTGAGTTGTCTCTTAAACTCGTCCCAAGTGTCTATGACATATAAGCCTTTTTCAATGTCGCCATGCTTCCGCCTCCACCATAGTGCCGCATTTTCACTCAAGTACAGAACGGCGGTGTCTATTTTGTACTTGTCATCCTTTACTCCGATAGTATTGAAATAACATTCTAGGGACCAGAAAAATTCTTCAAGTAGTTTAGGATCACGCTTACCTCCATATTTCGAGGGCTTAGGTGCTTCTGTGTGTGGCGTCATCTTCGTGACAGATCCTTCGGCTATCGCTGCTTTGCATAGCTTCACCTCATCTTCCAAAGCGTTTATCTTCTCACGAAACTCATTTCGCAAGGTGTTGACAAGTCCAAGGACTTCTTCCTTGATGACACCGATGGTCTCCTTCAATCCATCGCTCGTGTCACTTATCTCCGCAACGCATTGATCGACGGTATCCTTCCATTCAAGGATCTCCCCGACGTTGATCTCCGTCCTTGTAAGCTTGTTTTCTAAGCTTGCCAAGGCATCTATCGATTGTTCCTTCTTCTTGGACTTTCTTCCTCTCTCTTCGACGACAGGGGGTAGGTTTGCTACTTCGCTACTTCCTGCTTCCGTAGTCATGATCTCTTGCTTGTACGAAGTCTGGCTCTGATACCACGTGTCACGGGACAACACAATCACCGTGTGCCACTTAGTGTAACTTCGACTAAGTCAGGCGACAACACTTCTTTTGGATGAATAAACGACTAAGTAAGCAAGAGAATAAAGGTTTTGAAGTTTCTACAAACGAAAGAGAACTTCTATTAGAGAGCTCGAGAGAATACAAGAGAACTTCCAATGGTTTGGAGCAAATGAGCTCCTCCCTATTTATACTTGTCCTTCCTCCTCTTGGGAAGTTTCTAGATATTACTACATTAGTCCTATATTCTTGACTAATCTAGAATATTCTACCAAGTTACATATATTTACAAGTCTTCATGAAATGTTCTAAATCATTCTTTGATGTCCTAGAGAAATCTAGGACGTTCCAGGGTCTAATGTGCTATACTTGTGAGTTCTCCCATTTTCTTGAGTACTCCGGAAGAGTCTAGAATCTCGATTGTGACAAACGGGAGAAATGATTCCGGTCCTATCGGGTTTAAACTTAAACCCTAATCTTAAAATACAAAAAACAACAAATTTGTGGTGGGTTTGGTTGTTAGAAAAAAGAAAATTTTGAAAAGGTCTTTAAAGTTTTTACTTTTTTAAATTGTATGTAAATTAAAAGATGATTTTCACAGTTTTTTTTAAAGCTTTTAAAATTTTTAAGATGGAAAATGAAAAGTCCATCGATTTCAACCAAACGCATTTTCTAAATTTTTAATTGAAAACTGAAAATAAAAATCTAACTTTGAAAACATTTTTTCACAACCAAACATATCCTAAACTTTGTAGTTTCATTTAAGTAAGAGAAAAGAAAGCAAGCTCGACTGCTTGAGGATTCGTAAAAAATTATTGCTTCCGAGTTTAATTATCGAAAGGAAGAGTAAAAAAAATGAAGATTTTTATACTAATTTTCCTTATAAATTATCTTTCCAAATCAATACTAATTATTCTTATAAGCTATCATTCCAAATCAGGAGGAATTGAAGAAAAAGGAACAGGAGATCATCCCCTTTTTTTCTTTCTTTTAGTGAACTCGGAAACGAAACGTTAATCACTAAGTGATTACAGAAAATGTAGCTAAAGTTAAGAAAATGGCCACTTAGCCGGTGAAAATGCAATGATAGCTCCTCACATTCTTATGGGTTGCGACTTTGCTTTAAGTATACTTTTTTAGATTACGGTCATTTTTCTTCGGACCTGAAATAAGAGATGGCCAAGTGATTTCCTTTCTCTACGTCTGCAATTTCATGTATTTTTTTTCTTGCATTTAAAATTATGATATTTTGAGTATGATTTTGTACAATTTAACTTCGATTTTGACTAAATAAGTACATAATGTAACACTTGTTTCCCGGTACGTAATCATTTGTTTAAGTCTTTTGTTTTGTGCTTGAGGATGATTTTGGGATAAGGCATGACATACTTCATAGAGGGCGCAGAGGCTTGGGAGTGTGTATGGTGCGGCGTGCCCTAGCTTAGAGGTGCACAAAAATCGGTCCTGAACCGGTCCTGGATCTGTCCTGAGTTGATCCTTTTTTTTATCGGTCTTTTTTTAGACCGGTTCCGATCGGTCATCGGTCGGTCCGTTTCTAGTCCCGTCGTTTTTAGATCGGCCTTTTTCTAGATCGTACTTTTTTTTGGATTAGTTTCGCTATAAACTAGTTTGATACCAATTTTTTTGGTTTGGTTTCGGATTTTTTGGTTCAGTTTCAATTTTTTTTTCGGTTTCGGTTTTTCCGATTTTTTATTTCACTTTGACTGTCTTATGATACATTTCATAACATTTTAAATCATTATCCATCAAATACATATATAATAATTCCAACATTTCATAACTTCATAAATAGACATATAACTTTAACGTATCATTAATATATAAAACTTAAAAATTAAGTTCATACTATTACATAGAAAACAAAGAAATTGGGCGTAAATGGATTAGGAAATATAAATAAATTCATAACATTAATGATAACTTTTAAAACATAAATATATCATCAGAATGTCATATCCGGAGGGAAATTCCAAAAATTGTAGTTGTCATTGGAATATGGAACTTCTTGGTCGAGGTTGGAGTAATCTTGGTCGGGAGTGACGTTGGATGATGTACTTGTAAAATTTGCATTTCGTGCTTCTTGAGTGTTGGCAATATCTTCATCAACATCAGTGTTAGTGTATGAAGACACTTCCATGCCTCTTTTTCCATTTCATGTACCAAAATCTAGGTTTCCATATTGGTTAACCCTTCTTCAAGATCGATGCTATTTTGTGCTCTCTTCATTGAATCATAGTAGTTCTTTAGCATCACCGACATTTGCACCGATTCATCATTTAGCATACACCTTCGAGCACTTAATATCCTGCCATCAAGAGAAAAACAACATTCCGAAGCTTCGCTACTAGCTTTGAATGTTAGTACATCCCTTGTAACATTCCGATGATGAGGTACTTTTAATTTTAACCCTATAAATTGATTATATCGCATTTCGGGTCCCTAAGTGTAATAAACTGTAAAAAAAGGGTTCTTTGTGGAAATTTGGTAAAAGTGGGATTTTTTTAGTATACCATGCCTACGTGTGTGTCCGCTAAGCGTACTAAGGCGTGCCTCACGCCTTAGTACGTTGGGCGTACACTTCCTCTGCAGAGCGTACGTGGGTGACATGAAAACCCTAATTTTAGGGCTTTGCCTCATATTTAAGAAACCTTATGGACACAAACCCTCTTCTTATCCAGCATCCTTCTGTGATTTCGACCCTCAAGCAACCCTAGAGCAAAAGAGAGACATTTGAGCCTTGAAGTGAGTTTTTGGAGTGGTTTGAAGAAAGAAGAAGGTGGTGAGAAGGTCTTGGAGTTGGGCACACTTGGGATCTAGGATTTCTACTTGGTTAACAACATCTTGAAGGTATCAAGCTTGCATCTTTTTCACTCTATCTTGTAAATCAAACTTTTTAATCTTAAAGATACCATTTTGGTTCCAAAATGATGGTTCTTGAATAAAGCATGTTCTTGACCCATTAATGTAACGCCCGTAGATCTGGGCTAGTCAATTTAAAGACAATGAACATCAAAAATGGCTTTTTGATGGAAACGAGTAATCTTAACCAAGTGTTAGTATATGTTAGAAGGGTTCTGTACATATAAAAAACACCAGAATCCGAGTTATAACGAAGAAGTTACGACCCGTCGAAATTTCGCGATAGAACCGGCACGATACCGGGAGACGTAAATAGTGAATTTACGATAGGGGAATTTTTAGCCTTAGTGATCTAAACAAAATTTATAGTATACATTAAACCGAGAACATACAAAAAAAGAGCGCCCAAATCTGACTTCGTATGAGGAAGTTATGAATTTTCTAAGATTTGGCATAGTAGTGCACGACTCGAAACTCGAATTTTAGTTCAAGCAGTTTTTGGCCTACGCGACCTAAATGAGAGTTGAAGATCTCTTTAATAGGAACTCAACGATAAAAATACAGACGAAAACAGAGTCCGTATGAAGGAGTTACTAATTCTTCGCGGTCATTTAACAGTCTAAGTTCCTCCAACTGTTAAATTTAAGATCGGTCGAGAATTAGTCGACGGAGTCTAAATGAAAGTTGTAGATCTTTCTTTTCCCTACGCGTGGAAAAAAGAACGTCGAAAACGGAGTTTGTATGCGAGAGTTATGATTTTTTTACGTCGGGAGGGTGTTGTGTGAGTTTGGGTGACGTGGCGTGATCACAGCCGTTGCTTTCTCTCCAAGGAAAGCCATCAGATGATGACACATGGCACTAACTCGGCGAGTCAGTGCACCGACTCGGCGACTCCATCAGGAATTCAGCCTATAAATAAGAGTGTCGGGTTCCCTCATTTTCTCACCCCTCAACCCTCTTCTTTCTCTCTCTCTATACTCTATCTCTCTCTCTCTCTCTCTCTCTCTCTCTCTCTAAGCTCCCTAACCCCCCCCATAAAGTCTAGGTAAACCACCTAGCACGAGGCGGAAGCCCCGGAGCGCCCGACGGCTCCGAAAAGAAGAGCTTTCGGCTCAGAAACTCTGCTTCGGCGGAGCCCGGTTTTGAGAAAAACCCGTTGTAAGTGAGCTACGCCTACTCTAGTATAACTTATGTTTAAGTTCACTATCATTATTATGAACTTATAAACATGATTTATCACTGATTCCAAGTCGTTATACTGATTGATCTACGTACGGGGATGATGTCTAGGCTGTGATTTAGTGAGGTGTTTAAAGTGGGATTTCCAAACAGTATACTTCATATACCAAACGGACCCTACCTCCGATATGATCCTACCTAGTCGTTCCTTACTTGATAGATCATGAAGTAGACTTTGAGTTAATGCTGACTCTAGACTAATAATTAGTCGCAATAAAGATTAGACTAAAATTTAGCGATAATAATGTTGGGTTTCCTCAAAGTAAAATAGAATCGTTCGAAGCGAAGCGCTGCCCGAGTTTGGAATCATCACTTTAAAAAGTGAGTGCATAGTTACTTTCATCTTACACATAGATATGAAGTATTTTATATAAATTACGTGCTATGTGTGCATGTTATCTGTATACTTGTTATCTATGCTGGACGAACGATTTTATACATGTTTTAAATTATTTAAATTGTATATGTATTTTATATCTACAAAATATGTTGGGTAAAACATGGGTAGATGAATGACAAGAGATGAAAGTTGATATAAAGGAACATTAGCAGTATGGACATAGTGCCCTATAGGTGAACATTGGCAGCAATGGACCTAGTACCCTATAGATGAGCATTGGTAGTTGTGCCATAATCTGTAGATGTTTTTGATCTACTCTAAACATCCTAGCAGCTGCGCTCTAAGGATAGCATCGACTGTTGCGCCTAATAGAGAACATCACAACCCTGACAGTTGTGCTTAAGGGGTAATATCGGCAGCTGCGCCTCATAGAGAAAGTCAAAATTCTGGAAGCTGTGCCTAAATGATAATATTAGCAGCTGTGCTTGATAGCTGTGTCATTGACAACGAAGGACTTCGTACCTATTCCTTAGGATAATCCTTAGGAATAAATGAACGAGAAATAGCTGATTCTTAGGGTAAATCCTTAAGAGTAAAGAAGATAATGGGGATGGATACTTGGGTTGATTGTTTGACGTTTAAATATAATAATTATATTATTGTGGGTTGAAAACCCTATATATTCACCAGGTTTCCCAACCTGACCCACTCAAGCTTATTTGTATCACAGGTATAAATATGAAGCTACTTTACACTGAGAGATTTAAAAGAGATGTAGATCACTAGTGTAAATAAATGTAAGTCCTGTTTATGCTTATGTTTCTATATTGACGATGACATCGCAAATGTTTTAAAATGAATAAAAATACATTTCTTCGGAAATGCTTTGATAATGTATTTATCAAGTTTTTCTGGGAACAAATTCCGCAAAGTTTTTATTAAAAGAGATACTCTGATTTTTATAAAACATAAATAAAAATCAGTCTTTTCTGGACGTGAAAATGGGGATGTCACAATTAAGTTGTCCTTCCAGACCATTGGAAAGGTCTTGAGTCATAAAAATGGGTTTCAATTGGTTGGTTTTGCTCCAAGCATCTTGTAGAATGTCTTAATAGATTAAGAAGTTGAGGTAAGCACTTAATGGGCATGCAAAGTCATAAAGTTGGAAACTTTATGACTCTTGAGTGTATTTTAGCCATGGATCTGAAATATGGACGTAAGAGCTTAAGCTATTAAATTCTTAATGAGTTTTGGACCTTCTGGGAGCACGCCCTGCGTATTTGGAGTACGCCCAGCGTATGAGGTCAACCACCCTGATGGTGGTCAACATGCGAGTACGCCCAACATACCTTCAGATTACGCCCTGTGTACTCATTCTAAGGTGACTCGGCTGGGTTGATTCGGGTGAATCAGTTGATTTATTGACTTTGACCAAGTTTAACCAAGTTTGACCTTAAGGGTATTTTGGGATTTTAATACAAATTAGTCATTTGGTTAGAATAGGTGCCGGTTAGAGAGTTGAGATTCGAAGTCGATACCTCATCAACTTTTGTCCAGTTTGTGAGGTGAGTTTTCCTCGCTGTACTAGCGGGTCGAAGGCACAAAGGACGACCCTTTGGATTTGATATCTTGTTATGTATGTTATTGTGACATCCCCATTTTCATGGCCAGAAAAAGACCGATTTTTTTTTGTTTATGCTTTATAAAAATCAGAGTATCTCTTTTAATAAAAATGTTGCGGAATTTGTTTCCAGTAAAACATGATAAATACGTTATCAAAACATTTCCGAAGAAAAGTATTTTTATTCATTTTAAAACATTTGGGATGTCAATGTCAATACAGAAACATAAGTATAAACAGAACTTACATTCATTATCACTAGTGATTTATATATCCTTAATCTCTCAGTGTAATATGACTTCATATCGACACCTGTGATATAAATAAATTGAGTGGGTCAGGTTGGGAAACTTGGTGAGTACATAGGAATTTCAATCCCACAATGTTATATCATACATATAATTTAGATCTCACAAAATATACAATTTCACCATATATATATAAGCAACTCTTATCCCACCCCGCCGATTCTCTCAACGACACTATCCATACTCTCGGACCTTAAATTTTACCTCCTACTTAATCCATACTCTCGGATTTAATCCATGCTCTCAGATCAATAATTCTGCCCATTCCATACTCTCAGATTAGGGATAAGTGTCTATGTGTAACTCCATTCTCCCGGATTAACGACGAATAACTATGTCCTATCGATACTCCCAAACTGAGGACGACTGACTATGTCTTAATCCATACTCCCGGACTAAGGACAACTGACTATGTCTTAATCCATACTCCCGGACTAAGGACAACTGACCATGTCTAATCCATGCTCCCGGATCAATGACATATACTAAAGCTCTATTCTCTGAGTATAATTCACTCGTACCCATAAGAAAATACTACCCAATATTCCTCATAATTAATTTAGGTTTACTCTTTATCCTAAACCATCATATATAATCAGGTATGTTCTTTAATACGTATTTCAAGCAACATCAATTAACTCGCACATAAACATATAATTAATACATCAATCAATATTTGTATTAAAATCATGTTCATGAAAGGGACTATGCACTCACTTGTTAAGGTGGTGATTCTGAATTCAGACAGCGCTTCGTTACTCTTAAAACAATTTCCATCGACAAAACCTAGTATCATTACCACTAGGGTTTAGTTTAATATTCACCGAGACTAATTAATAGTCTAGCTATTATTACTATTATATAAGCGTTAAAGAATACTTATATAACCCATAATAATAGCCCAAGTATTTATTATAAGCTCCTAATAACATTACTATATTGAATCATAATCTATACTAAAGTTAGGGTAGGCGCAACTCACTTACAGCGGGTTTTTATCAAAACCGGGCTCCGCTAGAGTAGCGTTCCCGAGCCGAAAGGCTCTTCTTCTCGGAGCCGTCGGGCGCTCTGGGGCTTCCACCTCGTGTTAGGGAGGTTCCCTAGGCTTTTCGGGGGGTTTCGGGGCTAGAGAGAAGTTCTAGAGAGAGAGAGAGAGATAGAGGGAAGTTATGGGAGGTGTGAGGAAAGAATGGAGGCCTCACCACTTATTTATAGGGGCTGGAGCAAGGTTCACGTCGTGAATTTTTGATATTCACGCCGTGAGCCAGGCTGGCTACAGCCATACACAGCTAACACGTGGCATCGCACACAGGGTGGAAATCAGCCGATTTTCAAAAATTCATAACTTTCGCATACGAGCTCCGTTTTCGACGTTCTTTTTTTCACGCGTAGGTAAAAACAAGATCTACAACTTTCATTGAGACTTCGTTGGCTAATTCTTGACCGATCTTAAATTTAACAGTACGAGGAGATTAGACTGTTAAATGACCGCGAAGAATTCGTAACTCCTTTATATGGACTCCGTTTTCGTCTGTCTTTTTACCATTGAGTTCCTATTAATAAGATCTTCAAATCTCATTTAGGTCGCGTAGGAAAAAAACCGCTCGAACTAAAATTCGAGTTTCGAGCCGTACACTACTAAGCCGAAACTTCGAAAAATCATAACTTCCTCATACGAAGTCAGATTTGGGCGTTCTTTTTATGGACGCTCTCGGTTTAACGTATGCTACAAATTTGATTTATATTACTAAGTCAAAAAAGTTTTCTATTGTAAATTCATTATTTTACGTTTCCTGGTGCTTGTCGGTTTTGCCGTGAAACTTTGACGGGCCATAACTTCTTCGTTATAACTCGGATTTCGACGTTCTTTATATGCACAAAAACCTTTAGACATATTCTAAAACTTGGTTAAGATTATTTATTCTAAATAATATTTTGCCGAAAATTCGTTTTCGACACTTACTGCCTCGAAATTGAGTAGCCCGGATCTACGGGCATTACAATTATCATGCTATAGTGATCTGTTAGATCGGTATCCCGGTATATAGGATGATGTTATGCTTAGTGATCTATAGATCTGTTTGACTGTCTGTAGAGTAGGGGTGTCCAAAACCAGATATCCGGAAATTTGGATATCCGAAAATTTCAAAGTGAAATCTGGTATCCGTAACCGTATCCGAATTTCGGATATCCGAAAATTCAGATACGGATACGGATACCAGAATCGGATATCTAAAATTCTAACTACTTCATTTTTTTAAATATTCAACCATTAAACAATAAATATTAAAGTAACTACATGAATCAATTCAAAACTAAAGAATAAAGGATAAAGGAAATAACTACATACATGAATCAACTCAAAACCAAACACAACACTAAAGCCATATACAAACCATTAGATAATAGTATAATACTTACATTATATTTTCCAAACAAAGGGTACAACCATTAGATAATATTGAAGTTATATAAAAATCCTATGTACTTGGTATTTACTATATAGCCACGATATTAATAATCAATAAAAGAAAAAGTGCAAAAGAGAACGTGGCATTCACTTCACGGTAGCAAATGACATTCCAAATTCCAAACCAAGCACTTAAATTCCATAAGTCTTTTCCATATTTATCACCAATAAAACTTTAGTCCATAAGTCTAGTCCATATTTACCACCAAAAAACTCCTCCAGAGGTCCATACTACACAACTACTATTTAAAGCTGTAATTTAGTAGAAATAGAAAAAAAAATTAGAAACATAAATATGTATAGAATAATAGATTACATATTCAAATAAAAAAATAGTTTGGCACAATTTAAATATCTGAAATGGAACATCTAAATATTTATATACCTCAAGCCAGATCAGTGATTCCAGATGTTTCATCAACCGTTTCATCAATAATGATAGTCAGTTGT
This sequence comes from Lactuca serriola, assembly GCF_051521515.1. Classification (NCBI taxonomy): domain Eukaryota; kingdom Viridiplantae; phylum Streptophyta; class Magnoliopsida; order Asterales; family Asteraceae; genus Lactuca; species Lactuca serriola. The sequence goes on along the minus strand of NC_136415.1, from coordinate 120,858,245 downwards.
TCCAAAGTTAAGTCATTCAAACCTATATGTCAAAATAAAAAGAAAAAAATAAAATTATATATTGAAAGAAACTCAATAAACACAAGTACAATTAGATAAACCTAACCTTCCTCAATTTTCTCTATTGCAAGTAGTAGATCATCAACCATAATAGGATTATAAGAAGTACGTGTCCAATCTTGTGTACACACCAATGCTTCCACCATTCTTGGAGTTAAAGCAGTCCGAAAACAATCAAATACTCGTCCCCCTGTACTAAAAGCAGACTCAGAGGCAACTGTAAAAACTGGAATAGTAAGAATATCTCGAGCCATCTTAGAAAGAATGAGATACCTACATCTTTGAACCTTCCACCATGTTAATTTATCAAAATATAAGTCCATGGGCTCACGATCTTCCCCTAAATATTTGTCTAATTCCGTTTTCCTTGTAGTAGTTTCTGAACTTCCCATAGCCATTTCAAACCTCTTTGTCATCATTGCATCAATGTCCATTACATCATTCCCCCATATAGGATTAGAAACACAAGTAGAATATATGGATGAGACCTCATTGTGCTCCTTTTGAGGCATGGCAGAATGATACATATCAAACAGAGAGCGCATGTTGTGCTCTGGTTTGATAAGAAAAATAGCAGCACTATCTTTGTTAAAATTTTATGCAACAACCCATTCAATATATTTCCATTTTGACCTTGGATCAAGGACTCCAACAATGAACAAAAATTGATTTAACTTATTAGCATCCTCCCCCCAATACTTCTTATATTTCTTTTGCATTTTTTATGCCATGGTCTTAACGGACATGTCTGTATGCTTAGTAAAACCATCTATCACATGACCAATTTCAAAAACTTCTTATACATAAGAATTGGAAGTCACGTACTTGGAACGAGAAAATCTATTTGTTACATGAAAAAATATTTTCAAGAATGGTAGCAAACTACTTACATTGGTCCAATCAGTTTCACTTATCAAACCACCTTCACACTTTTTTTTAACTCTTTATCACAATTTGAATCTTTCAGAAACAAGTTTGAGAATGCTTTCTTAAATTTCAAAGCACTCTCAAGCATCAAAAAGGTTGAATTCCAGCGTGTATCGACATCCATGGACACAAGACTCTTGCTTTTGATTTTCTCCTCTTCAATGCATGCTTTAAATTTTTGGAGCCTCGCCGGAGATGACCTGACATATTTCACAATTGTACGTATTTTCTTTATTGATAAATTCACATCATCTAGGCCATCTTTAACAACCAAATTTAGGATATGAGCTGCACATCTCATATGCAAAAAAGATCCCTTCATAACACCACTTTCCCAATGATTAAAAACTTTTTTTAAATGATTAATATCAACCGTTACGGTCAAAATATTTTTTAGGTTCCATTCTATCAAGCATTTTTCGACCGATCTACCAATTATGACCCCAACATGACCAACTATTGGAAAAAAATTAATAATTTTTTTATGTAACTGTCAGTTGTCGTCTATAAAGTGTGCAGTCAAACACATATAACTTAAATTTTGTCCCGATGTCCAAGTATCTGTGGTAAGACATACTCTGGAAGACAAATTTGCAAAAATATTCGACAACCTTTTCCTTTCCTTGATGAAAGTACTATAGCAATCTTGTGTAGCGGTAGAACGTGAAGGGACATTAAAATGGGCATTCATCACCTTACAAAAATAACGAAAACCTTCACGCTCAACAAAAGAAAATGGCAGCTCGTCAACTACCAACATTCTAGCAAGTGCTCTCCAGATAACTTTTGGGTTGAACTCCCACAACAGTAGTTTCAGCAGAACCATCGTCACCAATACGTGTTTTGGACTCAAGGTCAATGAGTTTTTGTTTTTTATCTATGTTTCTAGATTCTGTTTGCAACCAATAACGTGGTTTTTCAAAGGTGTAGTGCCATTTACGCTTGCACAACCGATCCTTCTATGACAATGTATACATTCAGCAACATCAACAACTTTATTTTTTTCAAAATGTTTCCACCAAATAGATCTTTTTTTCTTCATGTGATCAGGAGCTTCACCTATAGATGGCGGAGTTGGACGGGGTGGTTTTGCATCATCTTTTTTGTTTGAGGCCTTCTGATTTTTTTCTCTTTCTCCTTTTTGTGTTTGTCGCCACCTCATTTTCAGACACAAACTCGCATTCGGATGTAATTGTACCTTTGTTAGTTATGGCCATTGTGAAAATCTGAAAAAAAATTGTACATTGATATTAATGCAAAAAAAAATGCATTACCTAAAATAATAAAAAGAATAAACTACATTACTATCGTGAGAAAAATCAGGTATATTTCAGATTAATTTGTCCAATTAAATGAGGGAAAAAAACTACATCATTGTCATGAGAATAAGGTCAATAAACTACATACACACATGACACATTTAAGATTAACTTTCCAATAATTTTTTTTTGAACCGGAAAATACAGATATACTAATCTACTCCTAAACTAACACCTAATTCCACCTATGTCCATGACGAGACTTGAACCCTCGACCTTAAAAAGGGAGGGCACCACCTGATACCATTGGGCTAGAAGCCCTTTGGTAACTTTCCAATAAATGATCTTGAAAAAAATGTTATGCACTTCACGATTTTTGTTCGTCTTATTTATGTTTATAGTTAACGAACTCTTTAAATTCTCCAAACTCCAAAGTGTCTGCTTTTTTAGTGTGATCATTTGACATTTTGGAGAGTCTACCACATTTGTTATACCAAATTACCAATCTTTCATTCATAACACATTTAAATCTTTCATTCATAATACATTTAAGTATCATTTAAATCTTTCATCCATAACACATTTCAGTATCATTTAAGAGTCTGTCATATTTATTTACACATACTTCTACAAAAACATTAGAAAGAAAGAATCATATTTATTTACATATATAGCTACACAAACGTACAACTACATATAGCTACATATAGCTACAAAAAGATACAACTACAAAAAACATGTAGTATAGTAGTGGACTAGTTACAGAACAAAAGAAAAGCATTACATAACATGGAATGTCCTATACTAGAAGCTAACCGGTTAAAAAGGGGATGAGTCGAACTCAGAAAACGGGAAGATTCTTCTATTTGATCCTCTTGAGGAAGAGAAGAACTTAGTAATTGTGAAGCTCTATGTCTAGTATCAACAACTCTCGGAATACTTGAAGATTTGTCTATTCGATGAGTGAAGGTATTAAGGTCAAGGAGAATCGAGAGGAGAATTGATCGCTTTGGTTTGGAAAGAACACACATTTCAAGATTTGTGACCTAACCCTACCAAGTCCCAACAACATCCCTTTTGGGTTTGGGCTTTTTAAAGTGGACCCTTCAAACTAGAAATATATTTAAAAATAGTTAATATATAAATTTCGGATTTCGGATATCCAAACTATCCGAACTTTTATGAAATCGTTATCCGTATCCGAATTCGAATAACCGGATATCTGAATTTTCGGATATTCAGATATTTTCGGATCGGATTTTTGGATTTTTCGGATCGGGTTTTCGGATACGGTTACTTTTTAACACCCCCCGTAGAGTATTATTATATGCTATCACTACAAGGATCGAGCCCTATGCAGACGACAATTAGGGACCTGTGCTGACGACATGTCGTCGATAAAGCTTATACCGACGACATGTCGTCTATAAAAAGTCGTCAGTACAGATCCGTCGGTAAAAGTCAAAAATGTCGTCGGGACAGGTGTCATCGGTATAGAGTAACTAATCCAAACGACAAGTCGTCGGCAAAGGATCGTCAGGATTGATTTTCGAGGAAATAATAAAAAATTTTATTCGGGACCTATACCGACGACTTGTCGTCGGGAAAAGTGAGCACTTATACCGACGACTTGTCATCGGGAAAAGTCTGTGTAATACCGACGATATGTTGTCTGGAAAGGTGGAAACCGTTTTTACCGTTACGAAGCTGTATCAACGACATGTCCTCGGTATAGCCTAGTTTTTTTTCACAGCTTTTTTTTATATATACCAAATCTGTTTCTTAAAACAAATCCAAAATAGATATTTGCAGAATAATATAAATATAACATAACATAACATACCATTAAAATCCAAAAACACTTAATAAACCTAACATACCATTAAAATCCAAAAACACTTAATAAACCTAACATACCATTCAAATTCTATTAGATACCATATAATTCATATTCTACTACATAACCAAAAAAGCAAGTTTTTAACAAGCATTGTTGTCACTATCGTTCTAGTTCTCCTCCTCCTCCTCCTCATCCTCATCCTCATCCTCATCACCACCACCATCACCATCACCAACATCATCATCATCATCATCATCATCATCATCCTCTTCGTGTTCATTGGATGTTTCGGGGTTATTTTGTGAAAACATATTGGGATTAAACTGGAATTGTGGCATTGGTTGTGGTTGGAATTTTGGAATGACGGACGCGAAAGTGTTATTAAACATTTGGTTCATTTGTAGCATTTGTTGTTGCATGATTTGAATTTGTTGGGATAATACAACAACTTGGGGATTATCTGAAAATTGGGATGTGGAAGTTTGGGAACGTTTGGTATGTTCATTTGGAAATAAATTATTGTTGATGCTTGGTTTCCTTCCAATTCCGCGCATATGCCCACGTCTCTCACTGAGGGCACGAGTGAGACATTGTTCTTCATTTAGCTTTTCGTTCTCCCGAAGCTCTGACTGCATCAACATCTTCTCTCGTTGAATGTTTTCCAAAAAAAAAGAAAACAATAAAAATACATTAATTAAAAAAATAACTAAATTTATACACTAAAATAATAATAATAATATACCTTAAAGTAACTATAATAATAATAATAATAACATATTTATCAAACAACTTATTAATTTCGTTTATTACTTACCCAAACTACTTCTGCTTGTGGTGTACACCAACCCCGACTTTCTTTAAATCGCATCTGTCTCTAACCATCGATATGTTGCAGTCTTCTCCTTTTTCTGTCTATAATAAGCCAAAAACAATTAATATATTTATATAAGTGTTAAAGTTTTTTTATAAAATACAAATAAATTTAATTACCTCCTCACGTTGTCTGTCTGCATATGTTCTACTTCCATGAGAACTCATAATTTGAAGTTTGGACCTGCTTTCTTTACATTCTTTGCACTGCTTCCTATAATCCTCATGCAAAAAAAGAAGATCAATCATATTATCCCAAGCTTCGTCGTCCATCTCATCCGGTGGACATTGTCTAGCACCTTCAACATCAGTATACCCACCAACACTATCAAAATAATTTTTCACTTCATGTTTGTGCTCTTTATAAGCTCTTTGACAATCGCTCGAACGACTTCCCACAGATCTGTACCCCGATACATATCAAGATTAAAATATGTCCGCAATAAAAAAAACAAATTTAATTAGTAAAAAATATATTTAAAAGGTATAAATTTTTCACATATAAAAGGTATTTTGTCAACATTTTGCCATTTGTATTTATGAATCTATAGGTCCCCCTCTGATATCAATATCCACAGGTAAAGGTTGGCCGCTGTGCTTGAACTTTTTTCACATATTTAAGCATCTTCCTTTTCCACGTCGACGCATCGGGTTTGCTACATTGACACATAGAACTAAAAATTTAGAAATTTAAAACTTTAAAAATATATCCAATATATTTATGGATTTCATGTAACTTACAAGATTGGCAACCCGCCCGTATCTTGCATGCACGCTTATGTGGAGGTCGTTCCCCGCCGTCTCCTCCATGCCCCCTCACAACATGTGTGGCCATCTGTTTAACCAATATTAGAAAATATACTAAACATACTTAAAAAAAATTAATAAACAATTTTAAGAAATCAAAATGTATAACAATCGTAACATACCATCAATCAGAATCATCACTAGAACAATATACATGTACAACATCATCATTCATAAATTCGTCATCATTTATGAAATCTTCATCATTATCTGAAGACTACGTATCACCACCATCATCGTCATCATTAAGAAATTGTCATCGTTTATAGTAGGAGCCACACTTAATTCACCATCGTCATCATTATCTAAAAAGTACATATCATCACCGTCAACGAAGTATGTATCATCATTATCATCACCTAAATTGACAGCCAAGGGAAAATCATTTGATCGAGTGTCATTCACCACATTTATCTCATTAACACCGATACTTGGATGATCCCAAATTTTTCGATGATGAACATCTTCCACAACTCTCCGGTTATTATTTTGAGTAGGATCTTGGAGATAAAATGCTTGTTTAGCTTGAGTGGCTAAGATGTATTGTTGATCGTCATACCATGTTTTACCGACATACCATTCATGACTGGTATCGATAACAACCATATTCTTTTTACTAATTAAACTTCCATTACCTAATGATGCATTGAACCATTTACCACGAAAGAGTACAACTGAATAACCATGTAAATAGTGCAACTCTATGATGTCCTCCAGTTAACTGTAGAATGGTGTACCATCTACTCCTAATGTAAGAATGCCACTCTTTTGAGTAGTAAGTTGGAGATCACGGCTAAGCACAACAAATCGAACACCATTTACTATGCAGTCGGTGTAAGAAGTTGCATCTAACGGACCATGTGCCAACGCCTTTAATTCGTTAGTACAGTCCGAAGGTGATTCTCTTTCGAGGCGATAAATCTATAAGGAAATATAATATTGTACATTTAAGTAATAATATAAATTAGTTTTATATTATAAATTAGAATATAAGGTATTTACCTTTCTTTTGAACCATGGAGGAAATTCTGTTTTCAAATCACTTTCAGGCGATTCTGATTTGAATTCGCTGGATGTGAGACAAAACAATTAGAATAGTTTGAAGATATGATAGCACTATCGGAAAAGTAGTTAATAGATCACAAAACTTACGATATGTAGCCTTTCAGCTCATCCTCATCGCAGTTGCTTAGTACAAACCGATGCAATGATGTTTTGGCGTCTTTATAAAGTTTGGTGAGCTTCTTAGTGGACATCGGTCGACATTGTGATGAGAACACATTAAATTGCCTTTTTGGAAGGCCAGGATCCTCATTTCTATCAACCCGATTGAATTTCGTTTGCATACCCTCAAGACACATAGAGCATAATGTCAAAGCTTCGTCTGCAACATAACCCTCTGCTATTGAGCCTTCTGGCTTGGCTTTGTTTCTGATATAATTTTTAAGTTTTTTCATGTATCTTTCAAAAGGATACATCCATCTCATGTGTACAGGCCCTCCAAGAATGGCTTCTTCACGTAAATGAAGAATTAGATGAATCATGATGTCAAAAAATGCTGGAGGATATATCAACTCAAGATTGCATAAAATCTTCACCACTTCTTTTCTGGCATTTCTCATGTTGTTAACATCTAATGACCGTGCACAATTTTTTTTTGAAGAATGTACACAAGTCAATGATTGTTGTTGAAACATTTTCTGGGAGAAATGCTTGAACCCCTATAGGCAGCAATCGTTGCATGAGGATGTGATGATCGTGATACTTTAGCCCAACCAAATTTGATGCAATATCATTCACCTTCTTATTAAAGTTCGATCCAAAACCATCAGGTAGCCTCACTCCTTTAATGAATTGACAGAATCGTTTTCGATCAATTGGTTTAAAGGAGTAATCAGCATGTGGTAGTATTATTTTCTTCTTGTTGTATTCCTTCTTATTGCTGACTTTCTTCCTCTTGTTGACTTTCTCTTTTGGCCATTGATCTGGCTGAATGCCCATATTTTTCAAGTCTTCTCTTGCTTCTTTTTTGTCTTTGGTTTTTTTCATTCATCAATGCAGTATTTACAAAAGTCTCATCCACATTTTTCTCCACATGCATAAAATCTATATTGTGTTTTAGCTCGAGGGAAGATCAATACTCAAGCTCAAAAAAGATACTACGTTTCGTCCAATTCAACTCTTTTTTTCTTGTTTCATCATTGCGCTTTCTTGTTGCACCCTCGTGCTCAGGATGTTTCCCTGGAATACGATCAGGGAGACAAGCCAATTGCTTTAATATAGCTGTATTGCTGAATCGTCTTGGATGTGGCCTTCTCTCAGTTTGACCATTAAACAATAAACTTTTCCTCCACTTATGGTTCATATGCAAGAATCGTCTCTGACCAACATAAGACATCTTTTTGGTGACATGAATGGAAGATGTGTTTGCGTTACAAGTAGGGCATGATAAATAACCTTGACCACTCCATCCAGACAAACTTCCACGTGGTGGAAAATCTTTGATAGTCCATAACAACATCGCACGCATGTTGAATACGGTGTTGGTTGATGCATCTCTCATTTGGACTCCTTCGACCCACAACATTTTCAACTCATCCACCAAAAGCCTCAAGAAAACATCAATGTCCTTTGAGGGTGATTTAAGGCCAGGAATCATCAAAGTTAGCATGAAAGAAGACTCTTTCATACATATCCATGGTGGTGTATTGTAGGTAGTTAATATAACCGGCCAACTAATATAAGTACTATTGAAGTTGCCGAATGGATTGAAGCCATCAGCAGCCAAACCTAGACGAACATTTCTAGGTTCTTTAGCAAACTTTGGATATCTTTGATCAAAATCTTGCCATGAGTTCCCATCAACAAGATGATACATCATACCATCTATTGAGCGTCCAGTATTATGCCAACTCATATCTTTAGCTGTGAATTTGGAGCTATACACTCGTCGAAGTCTTGGAGTCAAAGGAAAGTACCGCAACACTTTTTGTGGTACTTTCTTCCCCTTTGTAGTTGTGTTCATCCATCTTGTAACATCCCCCTCTGGCACGTATCACAATATTGTCCGCTTTGGGCCACTCGGCACGAGGACTTCCCAGGGGGTCACCCATCCTGGTACTACTCCCGCCCGAGCACGCTTAACTGCAGAGTTCTTATGGGATCTGCTGTCCATACGGCTTTAAAACGCGTTGTGATAGGGAAGGTATCCACACCCCTTATAAGGAGATGTTTCGTTCTCCTTCCAAGCCAATGTGGGATCAGATCTAACCCACTTCCCCCCCCCCCCCCCCCCCCCCCCGTCTGATCCGAGGTACGCCCCGCGTACGCGAGAACGCCCCGCGTACTCCGGAAGTGTCGACACTTCGGATGACGCATGCAATGACGATTTCGGAGCCCTGTACGCCCCGCATACTCCGAGGCTCCAGCCTCTATATAAAGGATCCGAAGGCAGCCTCATTTCTTGTTCATTTTCTTCTCTTCTCTCTAGTCTTTTGCATCGTTTTTCGTGCCGAAGCTATCCCGAAGTCCCGGTATCATACCCTAGCCCCGAGGCAAGTCCTGAGATCCCGAAGATCCCGAGAAGTGCGGTTCCCGAGCCGAAGCTCTGCCCGCGAGAAGTTCGATTTTTGTGAAGATCTTCCAGATCTGCTGTGGATTACTACTTCTATAAGCCGTAGTGCTGTCTAATCATCTTCTGATCAAGTGAGTGTATACTACCTTTCATAAACACAACAATAATACGAGTTTGGTTCGAATGTATTAAGTATATTGTTGTTTATAAGTGTGAGTGTGTAGTTACCTTTTTCAAATACAATAATACGAAGTATTATATATAAATACGTGCTATGTGTATATATTTGGTTGTGTTATGTGTGAATGTGTATTCACTCTCTTCTATCTTATAGATCTGCTTATTTCTTTATGAGATATGTGTTATGTGTGTGTGTGCCTCATCTGTTTTGTGATATATGTGTTGATTAAAGCATGCTATACAGGTTTTCTTTAAACTATGTATACAAATGTATATTTTTATCTACTAATATGTTGGGTAGAACATAGGTAGACAGTTGGTGTGTAATAAACATATGAGAGGCCTCGTTGTTGTTTGATTGAGTCATCTAGCGGAGTTTAGATGACGACCACTGGCTATTCTAGACAGTCTTGTGGAAACATTAGCAGGTTCGCCACCTGTAGGTGTTAATGAACTTGGGTGTTCATTCGCTGTACTCCATCCCCCTCATGGTTGCCTTATTTGACTTATATTGCTGAGGTACCCCCGAAGCATGTGTTGTCGCCCCGATGAAATATTCTTAGACTAGGTCCCTTATGTTAGTTGTTTTAGGGACATTAAAGTGAGAATAACGGGAATGGGTAATTGGGTTATTGTTGGTTGGTGAAAATTAAATATGATATTTATTGTGGGTTGAAAACCCTATATGCTCACCAGGCTCCCAAGCCTGACCCACTCAGTTTTAAATTGTATTACAGGTAGTGGCGGAAGGGCATGAGATGGATGAACCATCAAGTTGTTTTGTTTACAAGTCTGCATATGTTTATATTTGTTATATGACTTGTAATGTATTCGTTTATGCTTATTGGTCTGTATCGGAACATGACACCCCGAGTTTTGATTATAATGAAAATACATTTCTTTTATGAAATGCTTCGGTAAACAATGTTTTATCATGTTTTGTTTTTGGGAACAAATTCCGCAACTCTTTCAAATCAAAAGGATTTACTCTGAAAATATTTAAAAGCATAAATGAAAATCGGTCTTTTCTGGCCGAGATTTTGGGGATGTCACACATCTACTCTCCTTACAACTCGGGCAATTCTGCATGGAACTGTTCTCCTTCCAAAACAAAGCACAATCATTTTTGCAAGCGTGGATCGATTGATATCCTAACCCTATCTTTCTCAACTTCTTTTTAGCTTCATAGTGTGAAGCTGGAATTTTGCTCTTCGGGAAAGCAACTCTTAGCAACTCTACAAGTTGGTCAAACGAACTATTTGTCCATCTATTGATCACGTTAATATGCAACAAGTTTGCCAAAAAGTTTAAGGCAAACATATCGCTACATTCCAGGTATAACTTGGTATTGAGCTCCTCAAACAATTCATCAAATTACTGGTCTATACCTCGCGCCCTCCTCGTCTATATTTTCTTGATTTGTATTTGTTCCGCCATAACATCATCAATTACATCAAACATCTAATTAGTTGTGGGCGTGTTTACTGAAATGTTTGTTCTTGGAGTCGAATTGTAGCTTAAATCCGAAGAACCCACATGTTTCTCACCGTGATGAATCCACGTAGTATATGTTTCTAGAAACCCAATGTCATGTAAGTGGGCATAAACCGTAGACAAAACATGTCGATACGAATTCACACACGTTTTGCACGGGCAACGTACTTTGCCTTTGGAGTTGACATGTTTCTCAGCAATCTTCATAAAGTTTTTAAGACCTTCCAAGTATTTTGAAGACATTCTGTTCTCTCTAATCCAACTCTTATTGATTGTCATTGCTGTTTCATTATTAAAAATTATATTATATATATAGTTATCGAAAGTTAGATTGTATTTGGGCTATATAAATAAATATATATATACCCAAGAATGGATAGAATATTTACAAGTATATATATATATATATATATATATATATATATATATATATATATATATATACTCGAGAAGTAGAAATCAGACAGATTGGATAGAGTATTCACAATGGTTATGCCTAAGAAACTTAAACTAAAAATCAACGATTCAACGTGTTTTAATAAGAAAATCATATCAATTTGATTTTATAATTAATTTTATTTTATTTTAATATTAATATTAATTTGATTTTAAAACTAACTTAATTTGATTTTATAATTAATTTGATTTTGTTTTAAATTAATATTAATTTGATTTTAAAACTAATTTAATTTGGTTTTACAATTAATTTAATAATTTGTTTTTATTGATTTTTTTTAAAAATTAATTCACCTTTACTTTATAATTATTTTAAAGTTACTAAAAGTGCGTTGCTATTAATAACCTATTTAAGCTAAAGTCGTAATGACCAACATCAAGTCACTAACAAAAATAAACACTTTGAAACCATATTAAACACATTACAATACAAACAATAACAAAATACATCAAGTAACTCAAGATAATATTTTTTAAGGTAATGTTTCTAACTTAACATAATGTATACATGAAGTTTGTTTGCTAGTTCTATAAGGTTGCACATAAACTCAAATTGTGAAGATGATTCCTTGAATTTCTATAGTTAAGTATTGTTTTTTATGTATTAAGTCAAAATATAATGTCCATATAGAGCTTACCCTTAAGTTTTTTTAGAGTTTCTAGTTGTATCAGTTATATCATTGTAGTTTTTTCATTTATTTTTCTTATTCATTTTTATATTTATATATGGTTGACATTGATGCATGCTCTTTGTTAGTGCTTTCACAAATCATAACCTGCCTCTTCAGCCTTCATGAGGGCAAAACTGTATATCTATTTAGTTTAAGATTTTTTGGCACTATCTCTGCTAGGAGTTGGGAAACTAAATTAATGAGTGTGATTGGGTTCTTATCTGATTATCTAGATCTTAAAGCCTTCTATCATCACTTTTACTTGTAGATAAGTAGAATATATCACAATGTATGCACATAGAAAGCAAAATCTGTTTTCACATATTTAACATTTAGACATTTAAGATTTATCCAACATTATGGTGCATAAACAAATGCATATACATATCATTGTGTATTGAAAGGAACAAAAAAATCATACACTACATCGTCACTATGTGGTAGTTTAAGCAGGAAACAAAGACTCAATAAACTAACCTCAAAATGTGCTTAATCACCGGAATTCCTTTTCCATGGGGGGTGGTCAACCTTCTTCCCAACCAATAGAGAAATGGGGCTGTGATTTAGGGCTCCAAATTATTACAAATCAAGGACCAAACTATTACAAATTAAGAAGCAATCAAGCACCAAAACCCTGACCTTGGTGGGCGATGAACTCGAGAGCAGCTGGAACGCCCCTGCGATCACCGACGAACATGAGAAAGAAATGGTGTGCCCGACTGCAAAAAGAAAAGTTGAAAGGGTGTTTTGTTACAAGGGAAACCCTATACCGACGACATGTCGTCGATATAGGTAAAACAAAACGTTGTCGTGTTACTTCACATAATTAAAAAATAAGATAAAATAAAAAAGGGATTTCACGCGGATCGGGGCCCCCTTTTACCGACGACATGTCGTCGGTATATCCTGATGAAACGACATCTTTTACATATTCTGCGACACGAATAAAAAATAAAACAAAAATTAATTTTTAATCAACCTATACAGACGACATGTCGTCGGCATAGGATGACAAAAATGACGACGTCTTGACTTTCTTCTACAAGGAATTAAAATAAATCGAAAATATTTTTTTAGAGCATTTTCCAGACGACAAGTCGCCGGTAAAGCTTTTCGATATACCGCCAACATTTTAACGTTTCCCGCCGAGTCTATACCGACGACTTGTCGTCGGCATAGCCCTTCTGGTCAAAGTCAGACGGTCAATGTTTTGTAACTATGTACCGACGACATGTCGACGGTATAGGTTGACTTTTGCCAACAACACGTGTCGTCTGGATAAGTGTTGTCTGCAAAGGATGACATTCTTGTAGTGTATCTGTTATATGTGCACATATCTGGTCGGTGGTTGAAGCTTTACTCTTTTTTGCGTAAGCCAACATGCCTGGGGGATACCAACCCGATGGTTGACTGGGCTTGAGGGTATTCCATCCCGAGGATGATAGGACTTGTTGTAGATTGACATTCCAACCCGATGGTTGATGGGCCTGGGGTATTCCAACCCGATGGTTGACTGGACCATAATATATTAGCATTCCAACTCGATAGTTGATTGGGCTTTGGGGTATTCCAACCCGATGGTTAATTGGACCCGACATGCTGTTATTTGTTTATGTGTTGGTACTTTGGGGAAATCTCACTAAGCGTTTGCTTACGGTTTTGGTTTATGTTTTAGGTAACTCACATGACCGCAGAAAAGAGAAGGCATGACCGTACACATCTTTATGTTATGACTTATAATTTTGGGAGACTCTGATGTTGAAGCTGTTTTGAAAAACTATGATTGTAAACAATTTATGACTTTGGGTTGGTTTTAAAAGTTTAAATTTCTTGTAATTTTTATGGGTGTTACATGTTGGTATCAGAGCCTTGGTTTGAGTGAATTGGAGGAACACTTGTGTGGATCCAGTCTCAAGCTAAGGAAAAAGGGTTTTAAAAATGATTTTCAAAATAATCAAATATGATGCGATGTGTACGATCAGCCGGAGCCAGTAAGTAGATCTCAAATTACCACACTGTTATTTGATATTGTGATACGTTAGAACAACATGCTAGTGATAGGCTAGGGATATTCAGGAATTGCATGATAGAATTACCTAATTATATGATGCCTAATAGCCTAGGGTTCCTTATATGAAGTTGACACCATTATTGTAATTGCTTAGTGTATGCGTCATAGTTGTACATAACTTTGATATAGCCTTATTTCCTCTTCCTTTTCTGGTTGTGGACTTAGGGATTGAAATGAGTATTTTACTGTTTATAGGATCCAATGTTATGTATGATTATCATATACGAGTGTTGCATGGTTGGTGGAAGTTTCATGGATGAGTTGTGTAGGTTCAGTTGACCAGTGGTGTGATGTCCAGTCTTCCTCTAGGGTGTGAGGATAGAGTGTATGTGTATTCTTGTGAGTATTTTTAGGGTGGTTGTGATGGTCATCTGACACAAATACATGTAAGTGTGGAAGGTAGTATGGGCACGTACTACTGAAAGCACTTGACCCGTACGCATAGCAGAGAAGTCACAACCCCTAGGGCTTTGTTGGGAGTTGGCGTAACGCTCGTGTTTCTAGGCTAAGCATTAATGTGATGATGTAATAGTTAGGATCAACCATTATAACCCACTTTGAAGTAATAAAGAAGAATTACTTGAATATTATGTGAATTATGTGATTTTATGTGAAAATAAGCGCCAAAATAAAAGTGTAGATAAACCCAATATCTATGAATAAAGTGGTAGTGGTCGTGACAAGGATTCCGGAAATACAAAGAACGCCGAAATCCGAGTTATAACGAAGAAGTTATGACCCGTCGAAGTTTTACGGCTAAATTGGCACGATACCGCGTAACGTAATAAGTGAATTTTTGATAAACTATTTTTTAGCATTATAGATCTAAATGAAAGTTGTAGTATACGTTAAACCAAAAGAGCGTGCATAAAAAGAACGTCCACATCTAACTTCGTATGAGGAAGTTATGATTTTTCTAAGATTTGGCATAAAAGTACACATCCATAAATTCCAATTTTAGATCGATCGATTTTTTCCCAACACAACCTAAATGAGAATTGAATATCTCATTAATAGGAGACCAACGATAAAAAGACAGAAGAAAACGGAGTCCGTATGTAGAAGTTATAAATTTTACACAGTCATTTAATAGTGTAACCTTCTCATACTGTTAAATTTAAAATCGGTCGAGAATTAGCCGACGGAGTCAAAATGAGACTTGTAGATCTTGTCAATACCTACGCGTGGGTATAAATAACATCGAAAATAGAGCTCGTATGCGAAAGTTACGGGGTTTAGAAGTTGGCAGGGTGATACTGCGAAAGGGGTGACGTGGTTGAATTTGGGCCATTGCTTTCTCCCAAAGTCTTGCCACCAGATGGTGACATGTGGAACCAAGTTGAGCCATAATTCACCCTATAAATAGAACCCCTCTCACCCTCATTTCTTCACACCTCCACCCTGGGTTGTTGGATTTTAGAAGTGCTATATATGTCAAAATGGTTCTGCCCTCCGGTGTTTCATATCTGGCCCTGTCTGTACAATTATGTAGCCAAATAAAAGACCCAACATAGTTGGATTTATATTTTTGTGTTTAAAAAACAACTAAATAAATTAGGGTTTTTATAGAATATTTTAAATAGATGGAGATAAATTAGTTAAATTTATTAAAAAAAACTACAGAAAAAGGATAACCATTGCCTATTGGAGAGGTCATTTAATTAGAGGTTCAAATTAGTTGAATATGATGTGACAATAATTTTGAGTCATAACATAGGTCAACCATTGGATATGCTCTAAGAAAATAACCAACCTAACAAGGGAAATGACTTAAAGACCCCTAGTCCAAGCCTTGACATGTTTGACCTTATTTATTTGACCAATTTGACTTTCCCTTTCTATGCATATCTAACCCTTACATTTGGTACACAATTCCCACCACCAAACTTTCACCTTGTCCTCAAGGTGAGCTTGAATCAATACATCGATCGTCTATCAAAAACAAAGTTCTAAATAACGCAAGACATGACTTGGCGACAATGTCAAACTTCAAGCTTTTTTGAGCCGTGGCGAGTCATGTCATTTATAATGTGTGACTTAAGGCAACAATTTTGTATAATATATATATATATATATATATATATATATATATATATATATATATATATATATATTACTATTATTCATTTTTATATACATATATGATTTAAGACGACATTTTGTTAAAATTTGATGACAAGTGCAAGCCTTGGAGCCATGACGTACCATGATAAAACTATGTTGAGCTTTTTAGAACTTTGATCAAAAGACAACTCTTTTGGGTCATAACAGTTGACCACTGCAGACCTCACACAAGCACAATTGCATCATCAATGCTATCATTTTGCTCCCATTTTGAACAGTGTTAGCAATTCTTAATGAATTCAATCGACATCCTTGAATTTTGATTGTTGCTACAATTTCGATTATCTTCCTCCTCTTTTCTCCCAATTCCTGATCAACGCCCAAAAATTCGTATGTCTTTACTAAAAATTGAATCAAAAATTTGTATTTCTAAAAATTGAACTTTTACGAGACCTTGAGAAATAAATATTGCTATAATTTTATTAACATCTATTAACATCTGAAGTTAAGCGGGCTTGTAACGACCCAAAATTTCACGTCCAAAAATTTTGTTTATAAAACATTACATAGAAAACGTTAATAATTAAAACATTGTTTAGTTAAACCACTTCACATCGAAAACCATATTAAAAACCACAACATTCGATCAATAAAAATATCATAGTATCAATCCCAGAATAAACTCGTAATTGCTGAAAAAAGAGAGTGTGTGTGTGACATGCTGCTACCGCGCCGGCTCCTTTCCCCCAGCTGAGGAGGTACCTGAAACCAAAACTGAAAATCATAAGCATGAAGCTTAGTGAGTTCCCCCATAATACCTCATACCATGCAAGCATATAACAAACAACGTTCAGCTAGGAGTTACGGGCCTCGCCCACACTCGGGAAGATACGGGCCCTGCCTATACTTCGCTAGCCGGGAGATACGGGCCTCGCCCACACTTGTGAAGATACGGGCCCTGCCCACACTTCGCTAGCCGGGAGATACGGGCCTCGCCCACACTCTACTATCTGGGAGATACGGGCCTAGCCCACACTCCAACCTCGGAGAGATACGGGCCCTGCCCACACTCAATCGCTAACCCATAACATACAAGTATCACACAGACAACAAGTATAAGCAACTCTATCATATTGACACATATATCATACTTGACTAAACCCAGAGATACGGGCTCGGCCCACACTCTAGTACTAACATCTCGTATACACGGGTCGGCCTTGGTGCCTTAGACCCGTTACTACTGGAAAGGAAACTCGCCTCGAAATAGCTGCTAATCTGGTCGAGAACTGACTGCCTACTGCTGCTCCGGAAATCCTCCGGCTGCAATTCCCACAACATACTTAATCAATCACTGCTAATTGTCCATTGGGTAAAATGACCATTTTACCCCTGATCATGTCATAAGTCAAAGTCAGAGTCGACTTTCAGTTGACCCGACTCGTCGAGTTGGCTCGCCAACTCGCCGAGTCCCTGTCCAATCGGCTGACATGGGTCCCGTTTCTACTCGTCGAGTTAGGCGCTGACTCGACGAGTTCTTCTTCTAAACTGAGGTTCAAGTCCTTCATCCTACTCGCCGAGTTGTATGAACAACTCGCCGAGTTCATCTTCATCCGAAGAACACTTTATGCTGTGACTCGCCGAGTTGTATGAACAACTCGTCGAGTCTGCTCTTGATCTAAGGAGATTGCCTTGAACTCGCCGAGTCAGGGCATGGACTCGCCGAGTTCCTCCATGGATGAGTTTGGCTTCCAACTCACTGAGTCACACCCCGTGACTCACTACACTCACTCGACACAACGAAAAGGGGACAACTCGGAGACTCGCGAGCAGACTCGCCGAGTCGTCGCCATGCAATCACGATATACACGATTTTGCTCGATTCCAGTCCATGCCATTAACAGATCGGGTTCCTAGAGCATGAATGACATGTAAAGTTTCCAACTTTACGTGTAGATACTCACCAATGAGGGATTTAGGGCTCAAAATGCCTCAAAAGGGTAGATGTAGGGTGAACAAGCAACATGGGTCCATAAAGGTAACAGATCTGAGCTCCTGGAGCTCAATCTTGCCTAGATCTAAAAGCCAATCAACTTATATTGCACATACAAGCTTGGGGATTGGCTCAAGAATGACTTAAATGATGTAATAAGCATAGAAACAGGGGGAAAACGGGTTATACCTCAAAGGAACTGCTGAGAGAGCACAAAGATGCTTGGATTCCTTCCCTTCCTCTTGATCTACTCTCCTTTTGCCTCAAAACCTTCAAGAACACACAACAATTGCTTCAAACTCTCAATGAACAAGCTTAGAACGAGGGTTGGGAGCTCTGAGGGTGAATGGGGGTTGGCCTTGGGCGGATATGATGTTTAAATAGGGTGCAAACCCCTGAAACTTAGGGTTTCATCCAACAACGGTGACTCGCCGAGTCGCCAACTTAAACGTGTCCCGGGTCCCGTACCTACTCGACGAGTCGGACCTATGACTCGCCGAGTCCAAGGCTAAAAAAAAGAGAATACTCAAATAAGATTTACGTACCAGGAACCAGGTGCTACAAATCTCCCCCACTTATTTTAGACTTCGTCCTCGAAGTTTGCTGCTCGATCCTGATACAGCTCGGGGTAATGCTCAATCATATCATCCACCGGCTCCCAAGTCCATTCCGAACCCTTGCGGTGCTGCCATTGCACCTTCACTAGCTCCACCTTCTTGTTCCTCAAATCCTTCGACTTCCTGTCGAGGATTGCAACTGGGAGCTCAATGTAATTCAGTCTGTCATCAACCTGAATATCCTCTAACGGCACTACCACTGAATCGTCCACTAGACACTTCCGCAGCTGAGAAACGTGGAAAGTGCTGTGGATCTGGCTGAGCTCAGCGGGCAGGTCCAGCCTATACACCACCTATCTTGCCCACCCGGGCTACAACCCTGAACGGTCCGATCAATCTCAGGTCCAACTTGCCCTGCTTCCTGAATCGAATGATGCTTTTCCAAGGCGACACCTTCAGGAGAACCATATCCCTGACTTGGAACTCCAAGTCGGATCGACGCTTGTCGGTGTAACTCTTCTGTCGACTCTGAGCAGTCTGAAGCCTGCTCCGCACCCGCTGGATCCTCTCGGTCGTCTTAAGCACCACTTCGGTGCTCCCCATGACTCTCTGACCAACTTCACCCCAGCATATCAGGGTCCTGCACCTCCGTCCGTACAACATCTCGAAGGGAGGGCGGTCGATACTCGCGTGGTAGTTGTTGTTGTAGGAGAACTCGGCCAAGGGAAGATAGGTATCCCAGCTACCACCGAAGTCTAACACGCACGCTCGCAACATATCCTCCAAGGTCTAGATGGTCAGCTCGCTCTGACCATCCATCTGCGGGTGATAGGCGGTGCTAAAATGCAAACGAGTGCCCAACTCGTCATGAAATCTCTTCCAAAATCTGGAAGTAAAATGCACATCCCTGTCCGAGATAACCGATACTGGCACCCCGTGCCGCGCTATGATCTCCCTGATATAAATGTCGGCCAATTTCTCGGCCGATATGCTTTCCTGGATCGGGATGAAGTGAGCACTCTTGGTCAATCGATCCACGATGACCCAGATTGAATCCACTCCACGCGCGGTCCTGGGAAGCTTCGTGATAAAATCCATCGTGATATCTTCCCATTTCCACAGTGGAATATCCAACGGCTGCATCTTGCCATGCGGTCTCTGATGTTCGGCCTTGACCTTCCTGCAGGTTAAGCACCGCTCGACGTACCATGCCACATCCTGCTTCATGCAGGGCCACCAATAATCTAGACGAAGATCCCTATACACCTTCGTTGCCCCGGGATGAATAGGGAACCGGGACTTGTGCGCCTCCTCCATCAAAATCTGGCGCACGCCTCCGTGATACGCACCCACACCCTACGGTGTAGTGTCAATAGTCCTCGGCTGTCATAATCAAAGGAGGAAACCTGACCCACCACACGCTCGCTCTTCCGATGCTCCTCCTTGATAGCCTCCTGTTGAGCCTCCCGAATTCGCTCCAACAGGGGAGTCACCACGGTCAACCTCATGCAAACGTCCCTGATCGGCGCCGCCTTGCGGCTAAGCGCATCGGCCACCACATTGGCCTTCCCCGGATGGTAGAGGATCTCACAATCATAATCCTTTACCACGTCCAACCACCGACGATGCCTCATGTTCAGATTCGGCTGATCCATGAGGTACCTCAGACTCTTGTGGTCCGTGTAAATGGTACATCGAACCCCGTAGAGGTAATGCCGCCAAATCTTGAGGGCAAAAACCACCGCCCCCAACTCCAAATCATGCGTCGGGTAGTTCGCCTCGTGAGGCTTGAGCTGCCTCGAAGCGTAGGCAATGACATGCCCCATCTGCATCAGTACCGCGCCCGACCCTGAAATGGACGCGTCACAATAAACCACAAAATCCTCTACGCCCTCTGGCAGGGCTAAGATCGGCGCCTCGCACAATCTCTGTCTCAGTGTCTCAAATGCAGCCTGCTGCTCGGGTCCCCACCGAAAGACCACGACTTTCTTCGTCAGCTGCGTCAGGGGTACGGCTATCTTGGAGAAATCCTGGATAAATCTCCGATAGTAGCCTGCTAATCCCAGGAAACTCCGAATCTCAGATGGAGACTTCGGAACCTCCCATCTCATCACGGCCTCGACCTTGGCCGGATCGACCAGAATCCCGTTCTGGTTGACAAGGTGTCCGAGAAATTGCACCTCGCGCAACCAAAACTCACACTTGGAGAACTTGGCATACAAGCTCTCCCTCCTCAGGGTCTCTAGCACCTCTCTCAGATGCTCCTCATGTTCCTCCTGAGTCTTGGAATAAACCAAGATGTCATCGATAAAGACTATCACAGACCGATCCAACATCGGTCTGCATACGCGGTTCATGAGGTCCATGAACGCGGCAGGAGCATTGGTGAGCCCAAACGGCATCACCACGAACTCATAGTGGCCATAGCGCGTCCGAAACGCGGTCTTCTGCGTATCTTCCTTCTTGACCCTCATCTGATGGTATCCCGAATGCAAATCGATCTTGGAAAACCAATACGCTCCCTGAAGCTGGTCAAAGAGATCATCAATCCTCGGGAGTGGGTAACGGTTCTTCACGGTTACCTTATTCAGCTCCCGATAGTCTATGCACATCCGGTGCGACCCATCCTTCTTCTTCATAAACAGGACCGCGGCTCCCCAGGATGAACTACTCGGACGAATAAATCCCTTGTCTAGCAGCTCCTGCAGCTGCGTAGACAACTCCTGCATCTCGGGAGGAGCCAACCGATACGGTGCCTTGGCTATCGGAGCCGCACCAGGAATGAGGTCAATCCTGAACTCCACCTGCCGCTTCGGAGGTATCCCAGGAAGCTCCTCTGGGAACACATCTGCGAAATCTCGCACCACCGGAACCTTGCTCACTGACGCCTTACCTGCCTCCCGGGTATCCATCACATACGCGACATATCCTGCGCATCCCTACTAAAGGTAGCGTCTCACCCTTGCTGCTGAACATACTGCGGGTCCATACTGCGGCCTCTCGCCATGAATCACTAACTCTCCCCCGCCTGGGGTCCTGACCCGCACTAGCTGCTGCGCGCAATCTATCACCGCCCCATTAGGGCTCAACCAATCCATGCCTATAATCACCTTGTTCCCTCGCATCGGAATGGGAACCAGGTCTACTAAGTAGCGCTCCTCAAACAGACGCAATACGCAATCCCGAAACACCATCGATGCTCGCACCGATCGATCATCAGCAATCTCTACCTCCAAAGGGCAATCCAACATGCCCGAAGACTCATGAAACTTCTTGCTAAGTGCAAAGGACACAAATGATCGGGATGCACCCGAGTCGAATAACACCTGAACTGGGATACCGTTCACATGGAACGATCCTAAAACATATATATATATATATATATATATATATATATATATATACCGAGCACATATCAATATCATAACATCATAAAAGAATAGGGCAAAAGAATCATACCCGTCACCACATCGGGTGCGGCGCGTGCCTCCTCGGTAGTCAACTGAAATGCTCGGCTCCTCACCACTGGAGCCTCTGCCTTGCCCTGTCGGCCATCCGTGATCCGCAGGGTCGCTGGAGCTGGCGCCTTCACCGGCGCTGAAACTGTCAACTGGGGGCAATTGGCCTTCTTGTGGCCCCTCTGGTTGCAGTGGAAACACAGCAACTCAGACGTCTGAATAGCCGAAACTGGAGTAGTACATTCCCTGCTAAAGTGCCCCGCCTTGCCGCACTTGTAGCAGCCTGCCGATCCCATCCTACATGCTCCCTCATGCGTCCTGCCGCATTTCCCGCAGCGGCCGGGTCCTCCTTGGCCTTTCGGCATCCCATCTGATCCCCTGGGCTTTTTTCCTGAAGCCCCAACCACCTGCCCCGCCTATGCCTTCCTCTTTCGAATGTGCTCTAAATCAATCTCCTTTTCCCTCGCCCTGGCGATCATGGACTCCAGGGTAGGGCAAGCTGAAAAGCTGACATGCTCCCGGATGTCTGCCCGTTGCATATCATGATAACGGGTCCTCATATCCTCGTCACCCGCATACTGGGGCACCAACAAGGCCCTCTCCCGGAACTTGGCGGTGATCTCCGCCACAGTCTCCGTCGTCTGCCTCATGTCCAAAAACTCCCTGGCCAACTGCTGAAGCTTGACAGCCGGCGCAAACTCTGCCCTGAACCTGGTCACAAAGTCCGACCAGGTCATAGCCTCGATAGCTGAGGCTCCCAACGAGTCACCCACTGACTCCCATCAATCCCGGGCTCGGTCTCGCAAGTACCCTGCTGCATACCTCACCTTCGACCCCTCGGGGCAGAAGCTAGTCAACTGTGCAGACTCGATGTCTGCAATCCATCGTCTGGCAGCAATGGGGTCTTTCACCCCGTGGAAATCCGGCGCACCACTGTCCCTGAAGTCCTTAAAGGACAGCGTGCGAGATCCTGACTGGCCAGATGCCATGTCGCTCCTGAACGCCCTGAGGCGATCCTCCATCAACTCGATGATCCCTTCCTTGATCGACCCGAAGATAATGGGAGTCGACTCAAGGATACCCCTGGTGATCTCTGAAGTGATGAACTCGCGTAGTCCCTCATCTACCGGCTCGGAACCCGATCCCGAACCTGACCCCTCTCCTGAACCGCCATCTATCGGCCTCGATCGAAGTACCACCATTCTGCAATACATAATAACACACATTAGTGATACTGATATTTCCTGAGGGATCACAACTACTTACAAGTTCCCTGGTCTTATCTTGGCCTTCCTTGGTTTGGGTACGGATCCTCTGCTTTTAGTAGTACGGGCCCATACTACCTTCCACATCTATCCGTACCTTCTTCAAGGACTGCCTCGACTCCACCAGATCCCTTCCACTACGGCTGATCACTACTATACTCATCCTAGGCTTGCCCTAGGGAAATCTCAGACTCCACCCTACCAGGTCCTCAGCTGCTGAAGGCCTCTTAGTAGTGCCAATTAACCATTACCTGAACACCATCACATGTGGTGAGGCTCGGATAATCCTTCGAGTAACAGACTCACCCCTACAACGGTTAGACTCAAACGAGAGCTGCACAATAGGGCCAAATCCAGCACTCTAAGATTATTCAACCCTGATCACATGTGACGTGACGTATTCACCTAATGGCTAACTCCCACCACTCAGAGTCCCACAAAGCACAAAGCAAGCAGCATTCGAACTAAGGGAACAATCTCATTCAACTCTATCGGCTTACAGGAACTGTACTCGCATATAATGCTAAACTCATACCATCAGGCATAACCTAATCAGGCTATCCTACTTGCTGTCTACTCAATACTAGCATGCAATTCTCATACAACTTAACACATAAAGCAGACACATAAGGTATCACTCTTAGATCCTTAGTCCTATTCTAGCGTGATGTTCTACAAAAGTTGATAAACATAACATAACTTGTATGGGTACTTTGGGGAATACTTACTTGTGATGGGTTTTGAGCAGTCTAACACTTCCTAAGTGTACATGCAACCCTAATAACATTGGATCTATGTTTGTCTAATTATCATGCAAAGTTGAATTCCAAGGTTACATTCCTATCTAGCATACATGGGGAACAATTTCTAACTTGAATGTGTTGGATAAGGTGTCTAAGTCCATAACTTATTTGGTATATACTTGACCCGACCCGGCATGGTCCATTTGGGTTTCATCTCACCCGAACTATTTATGGATAATTTTATGAGAGTTATACACATATGTTTGTTAATATATTATAAGTTATAATATATTAATATGAAGTTATGTTATTTAATTAGTCTTAGTCTTAAATTAATTATGAATTAATTTAGAGATTAAAAGGAAGAGTAATTAGATTATGGGCTATTGGTTTTATATGGTGTGGGCTAACACTCATTTGTTAATGGGCTAGGCTTGGATGGAATTCCATGGATGATCCATGGAGCTTTTAACCCATGGATCCTTGGAAAGGAAAGGTCATGGGTTATTAGGGTTTCACCCTAACCATGCACACTATATAAGCATGCTTATGGAGCATGAAATGGCAACTAGTGAACTAGTGTGTGTGAGCTTGTGTGTGGCCGAAAATACAAGTGTGTATACTCTCTCAAAGTTTTCCAAGAGTTTGTGGTGATTTGTGATTCCATTTGAGGCATTCACACTATTGGTGCTTGGCCCTCAAACTCCTTAGGAATCAAACTCATCATCAAAAGGTATGTAATCTCATCTAATTCTTTTATGTTTAAAAGTACCCCATGCCATGTTAGATAGGTTATGAACCTTGTAAAATTATTATTTTGCATGTATTTAGACAAACATAGATCCAAGGTTTATTAGGGTTGCATGCACACTTAGGAAGTATTAGATTGCTCAAAACCCATTAGTGGTATCAGAGCCTAGGCTTGCTTGTTTGAATACTTGATGCAAATTGCTGAAAATCGAAGATTTTATGCTGTCTGCACAGCTGACTCGCCGAGTCCATGAAGGGACTTGACGTGTCCAAGGCAAAACTCATCCAACTCGGCGAGTTGGTTCATGCACTCGACGAGTTGGACCCCCAGACAACATATCTTCGAGTTTTGGTGCTGGAATTGGTCTAGAATCATTACCTTAAACTGTTTTGGACTCATAAAACCTGTTTTTGATGTGGTAATGATGATGGTGGACCAATTTCAAAGTTATAATCAAAATTTCAATTTTATATGTGTTCATATGATTCTTGAAATTGTTGATGTGGATGTTCATGTTCATATGAGTTTTGTTAGATCATAGGAATTATTTGCAAATTGTTTGTTAGTTAATTCTTGATCTTAATGTGTTTCAATGGAATTCATAATTTGTCCTCAAGTTATGGAATTCCAAGAGTTTTTCTTTTAAATGTTTTTTAAGAAGTTGTAGGTTACATTTTCTTGAAGAGTTTTTCCCATAAATGTTTTATGGACTTCATAACTTGTCCTCAAGTTATGGATTTCCAAGAGACTCTTCATTAAAAGCTTTAAAACACTTAATTAAAACTCGTAAGTTATGAATATCCAAAAGTTTATGAATTGTTCAAAACTTGCCCTCAAGTTTTGGAATTTGTAAAGTCTCACACAAACTTTAATTCCATACCCTAGAAGTTTTAAAAGTTAAAATTCTACCCTTATACTATTGTAAGATTAATGGTTAATTATTATATATATATGTATAAGAACAAGTCGTTTTACCGTTAGTAGGCCTCATTCACGAAGCCGGTCTATAAGGTGGGTATAAGGTTGTTGCCTATAAAATGGCTACTTAATGGGTGTCCACTCTCACCCACCGCTTGCTTGACTGGTGGAGGGTCGTTAGCCGAACGGATAGGACAATGACTTTAAATTCTCGTTAAAAGTATAATGATTATTATAAAGTAACTAAATATTTTTTATTTAATTCCCAATCTTAGTTACTTTAGGAAAAATGTGAATTTGGTGCTAGCCCATGGAATTCACACTTTGTACCTTACCAAGTCGTTGGTGGAGCGTGTGTGGTTAACCAGCACACTAACTTGGACTAGTAAGGATCACGAAGGGTGACTTAATGTTTGTCATAGATCAATGGAGCGTGTGTGGTTAACCGACACATTGATTAGGTGATAATATTATGGGTACCAAGTGAATTGGTATGGTTATTCACACCTTGTTTTGTGATCCTCGGCATCCCAGTCACAAAATTTGAGAGGGCACACTCGAGATTAAAACATGCCATTGAAAAGTTCAATGAATCTCAAAAGATCTAGGAATTTCAAATCCAATTAAAACCTAATAAATTATTTCGTTTTTCATGGTGGAAATTGGTGAATCGTCATTCGCCTACCTTCAAATATTTTATAGCTTGGATTACGGCATCCTTCTTCCAAATTATAAAATATTGTGTTGGGTCCTAGCCTTAATATTTCATATTAGGTGTTATATTAAGGATTTTGAGTCAACTAACTTGATTTTCTCCCATTATAGATGTCTGGTTCAGACAACTATGATCTTCCCAAATCTCTTGAAGATGGTGTCCCTCAACATCATGCTTCACTTCCTCCACCTCCTCCAATTATTCTCCCCCACACACAAGTTCTTGAAAAGTTTAAAGTCACTCAATCCCTATTGGCAAGCATAATCTATGTGTGCTCACATCTTGGAGATAAAGTCACATATTGACAAGCCGGGAGAGTTGGGTGTCAAAGTCTCGTAAAAGTTGGATGTTCAATCACTTTCTTAGTAACATAGTGAGTCTCTTTGGGACTACTATGAGACAGACTATGACATGACCCTTAATAATGTTATCTATTTGCTTGGTGTTGTGGAATCAACAATGATTTGGAACACTAGTAAAGCATATTTGATTAAAAGAACAACTTCCCAAGTCTTAAATGGACATTGACAATGGTAGCATTGGATATCTAGAAAAAGATTTCTCTTCCCAATGAAAAGGGATCGGCCATAGTCAACTCGGTTGACCAAATGGTAAAGAGAAAGGCTAAGTCTGAGATAGTCTCATGTGCCATTACCAAAGGGTCTATATGTTTTATTGCCAAAGGGAGGGACACTGATTGCGAAGCTGCCATATTCACCTGAAAGGTCATAAGGTTGATCAAGTCAAGAGGTTTGACTCTACTTCAGGTAAAGTCCACTGTCTAACTCTATTAAGTTCCTATTTGGAGATTCTTATTACATAATGTGAATGGGTCACATGTTGATGTTTTTAAGAATCAAAGAAAACATAGGAAGCTTAAAGTAAGTATATGTTGATTCTGATTGCGAAGGTGGGTTTCGATCGCATGGTTCGGTAATCAGAATTTTGAGCTGTTGCTTAAGAGTTATAATATATTGCTTATGAATAGATAACAACAAGGTTTTCATGTGGATTGTAAGGATAAGTTTTTCCGCAAAGTTTTAAAATAAAAGAAAAAAAGGGTTTTAATTTTATTTATTTTAAAAAATATCCTTACAATGGCATCTGTGGAAAATTGTTGCTTATATGTTTCCAGTAATAGCAATATTGGAAAGTGGATTTGATTCCTTCATTTGTGGTAGTGTCTGAATTTACCGAATGAAGAAAGTTTTTCATCACCCAAGTTTCAATTGGACAGAAACTTGGAATCATACAAGTTGTATTGTATGATGAATGAGAATTTTCATCTTTGAAAATTAAGACTAATTCTTTGATCACATGTATATGTGAGTCAATTGAAGGACTAAGGAACTAGGTACACTGGGTGTGCGCTGGTCAAGGTCCACCACAAAGATTTATTTGTCATGATTTACTAAAGATTAGTAAATATGATTATACTTATGAGGTTAAGTATAATTCTGTAGCATTGGAAAGGTTACAATGTATGACAAAACAAATGAGAATAATCAAATTAGGCAGAAAGATAAAAGTTTCTCAAATCTGAAAGGATGGGAGAGTACTTTAGTATCGTATTTCATGATTATCTTAATGATTATGAAACCATATCACAAATTCATACTCTAAGGACGTCTTAGTGCATTGTTATGGCTAAGAAGAGAGGTCATGAATTGTTGGATTGGTTAAAATCAAGAAGATGAGTCATACTTCATTCCAAAACAATTCTTAGAGTCATACTCCAAGATTGTAACTTTGAGTGACATAAAGGAAGATTTATTAACACTAGTCAAATGTAAGAGTAAAATGTTTTCTACTCTTGTACATTTGAGATTGGTAAGTTGTGATGTCTTGGATGAGACAAAGACCAACTAAGACCAATTGTGTGAAGTGTTAGTCTTGATAAGAATCCGCACTGTCCCTTGAATATTTGTTTTGTCAAGGAATGGTTCTTGACTGGGGAAACTTATATGTCAAGGGGACAGTGGGAGCCTTAAATATCCTAAAAGAGTTTCAAGATTTAATCAAGAGTAAAACCTGTAATTTATCACTAGCACACGACTTAAGGTTTGCAACCTATCGTGTTGACATAATTCTTATTTCTGTACCTACTTCAAATAAGTTGAATTTGCATGTGAGTTATCAGAGTTCAACTTGGAAGCATTGGTGGGCCTTGGGCTACCAAGGTGACAAGAAACTAAGATTAAACAAGTTTAATCCATGTAAGGCTGAATTTATCACTAACCTTATCTTGAGATTATGGTTTTGACAAATTCATATGGATAGGAACTCATACACTATAAAATCTAAGTGTCATAAGGTTTCTCTCCGATTCATGAAAATGATGGTGAGGAAACGCTTTCACTAAGTAGATTTTACGTAGATATCAATTGTGTTATTTGCATTTTCAAAAGTCGTTAGTGGAGCGCGTGTGGTTAATCGGCACACTAACATGGACTTATGAGAAATGGCAAATGCCTAAGCAATTGAGACTATGATTACGGCATCCCTTTTCATAGTTCTGAATATTGTTTAGACACACATGTGAGCTATCTAAGAAAGGGTGTATGAATCTAAATTTCAGAAGTCCAACAGATTTCTGGAAATATGTCAGAGCTAGTGGGAGCATAAGTGTTATGCTGATAATCATCATGTTAGTGGGAGCATGATCATTACCTTTAGTGTTGCAAGTTAGCAATGTTAATTATAGAAAACAAAGTTTCAATTCGTGAAGTTGCAGGGGTTGAAAAGTTGTTTTGCTATAATTAAGGGAGAGGAAATTATACTTCGTTTCAATTCTAAAGCTTAGATTGAGATTTTAATCATCTTTAGTCAAGAATATATATATATATATATATATATATATATATATATATATATATATATATATGAATTTTATGTCTGAATGGTTCGACTTAAGGAAATTCTATATATATTGCGTTCTCAAAATTCAATTATGACTACGGCATCCCTCTTCATAGTTAAATTTTGAAAACATGGAAAATAAAAAATATTGTAGCAAAAGACTTGTCTAGTATCATGTCTTTATGTCAAACATCATGAATCGTGTCCCATATGCTTCGGATATAGGATTGATTGCATGTGCTATAATATTCATCTTTTCTAAATTTTCCAAATGCTTAAGGCATTGAGAAGGGAAAAGTCTAGAACTGGATATGGCTAAAGTGATTAAGCAATTGTCGAGGACAATCTGAGGTTCGCCAAAGATTGGTTGCTCAGGGAAAGTTGGAAGTATGATGTAAGTTGTCGAAAAGGACCGTATTAACATGTTCTGAAAAGAAGTAACTCTTGTTCGGAAGTGATAGTCAAAATGGGACTATGGAAATGTCTCCATAGGTGGAAGTTATTCAATCTATGTAAGATTAGAAAACCTTAATGCAAGAAAGATGTTCAAAGCAATGTACTTTGAATATGAGACTTCCGTTCCATAGAAATTGACCTTCTTTGGAATACTCTGTAATGACTGGTGACAAGGTTTTGGTGACTTTGTGCATAATCATTACAAGAGGAACATTGCATAAAAGTTTAAAATCTAACAGATTTTTGGTAAATGATAGGAATCGGGGATTCTCACATTTACAATAAGGATCTGGGATTGTGAAATGAGTATCAATGGAATCATGTTCAATTGATCTACATCACAATGTAAGGATCATAGACAAACATAGTGTGCATACTTGGAGTATGGCATAACTATTGTTTAGAAAAACAAAGTGTACATGCTAGGAGCATGGGACGACTATTGTTTTTATTCAAGTCTTAAGTTGATTGTTTGAAACATTATACAATGAATAATATGTAATCAATATGGTGATAAATAAAAGGTGGTTCTATTTATATTCAAAAGGGTTCTGAGACCATATTGGATTCGATTATTATTGTGTTTCACTTTGCATGTTTTGACTTCCAAAATAGCTAGGTTATTCTTTCTGAATGACTAGGTTATTTAAACACTCCACAGTCGTTCATATGTTGGAAGTAGGTATGAATCAAGACTGTCATGAATCGAGTTTGTAGATGGCTAAATGGGTTTAGTCATAGCAATGGTTGCTACAACATTCATGAGTGCTCATAAGTTATGAGTATTGGAATAAACCCACGCTCACTTGTATAACTTCATGGAATTTATCTCGAGTGATCGTGAGACGGTGATATCATATAAATCTTCAAACCTAGGGATATGAGTTGTTACCTATGAGTTGGTTGTGCATTGATTGCACGTAAACGCATCAGTAACTTGATGTTATAAAACGTGCCTTTGTGTACAATTCAACAAGTAGTAGAACAAGCATATGAGTCGAAGTTTATCTGTTCCTTCTAGAAATAGAAGCGATATCTGGGCCCCTCGATGATTTTGTTGTGACTTATGTACCGGCCGGTCAGAACTAAATTGATGTGTTCAATTAAGTTCTTTGTCAAACAAATCAAAAATCGGGAAACAAACTGCTGGACAATAAGTACGACGTTGTTCCATGTATTTATCTGGCTGATATCATGAGAACAGAGGATTATACGATCACTTATCTAAAATGGCGCTTCATAGTTCAACAGAGTTTTCGAGAGCTACGATTGCTGGTTGGTTCCTGAAGTAACATACGCAAATATAGTTATTAGACTTATCCAAGTGGGAGTCTGTTGGATAAGGTGTCTAAGTCCATAACTTATTTGGTATATACTTGACCCCACCCGGCATGGTCCATTTGGGTTGCATCTCACCCGAACTATTTATGGATAATTTTATGAGAGTTATACACATATGTTTGTTAATATATTATAAGTTATAATATATTAATATGAAGTTATGTTATTTAATTAGTCTTAGTCTTAAATTAATTATGAATTAATTTAGAGATTAAAAGGAAGACTAATTAGATTATGGGCTATTGGTTTTATATGGTGTGGGCTAACACTCATTTGTTAATGGGCTAGGCTTGGATGGAATTCCATGGATGATCCATGGAGCTTTTAACCCATGGATCCTTGGAAAGGAAAGGTCATGGGTTATTAGGGTTTCACCCTAACCATGCACACTATATAAGCATGCTTATGGAGCATGAAATGGCAACTAGTGAACTAGTGTGTGTGAGCTTGTGTGTGGCCGAAAATACAAGTGTGTATACTCTCTCAAAGTTTTCCAAGAGTTTGTGGTGATTTGTGATTCCATTTGAGGCATTCACACTATTGGTGCTTGGCCCTCAAACTCCTTAGGAATCAAACTCATCATCAAAAGGTATGTAATCTCATCTAATTCTTTTATGTTTAAAAGTACCCCATGCCATGTTAGATAGGTTATGAACCTTGTAAAATTATTATTTTGCATGTATTTAGACAAACATAGATCCAAGGTTTATTAGGGTTGCATGCACACTTAGGAAGTGTTAGATTGTTCAAAACCCAACAGAATGAAAGATAGAATAACTTACCTTGTTGTTGCTTATGTTCCTTGAAACCTTGTGAGCCTAGCACCCCAAGTGTGATGCCTCAAATGCTTCACACAACACCAAATGCTCTTGGAAAGACTTTTGAGAGAATACACACTTCTTGAAATCGGCCTAGCCCTCTTGTTTCATATGTGTAGCCAATTTTGGTGGAGAATGGGATCCTTATATAGTGTTGACACATCTAGGGTTACACCATGTAAACCCTAATGTGTCATGACTCTTCATTTCCATGACCCATGGGTTTGTAACTCCCATGGAGCATCCATGAAGCATCCTATGGGTAGAACCCAACTTGATAATCCATGGAGCCTCTTAGCCCACTATACAAGATATGAATGATTTACATAATCAACCCATATATTTAATTAGTTATCTTTTGATCACTTAATTAATTCCAAATTAATTCTTTGATCAAACTAATCAAATAATATTATTAATATATTAGAACTTATAATATATTAATAATCTCCAAGTGTTATTCCTCTCATTTAGTCTATCCAATTGCATGGTGCCATGCAACCCAAATGGACCATGCCGGGTCGGGTCAAGTACTGACCCGAAATAGTTATGGACTTAGACACCTTATCCAACAACTTGAGCTCGGCCGGTCGCGCACATCACACACTTCGTTCTTTCTCAAAACTCTTTTCTCAATTTTAGAAAACATTTTCTTTTAGAAAATCTTTTAATCCCTCGATTTGAGTTCAGACATCCCCGAAGGTGAGTCCGAATCCCTCAAACCAGGGCTCTGATACCAACTTGTAACGACCCAAAATTTCACGTCTAAAAATTTCGTTTATAAAACATTACATAGAAAACGTTAACAATTAAAACATTGTTTAGTTGAAACACTTCACATCGAAAACCAAATTAAAAACCACAACATTCGATCAATCAAAATATCAGAGTATCAATCCCAGAATAAACTCGTAATTACGGAAACAAGAGAGTGGGTGTGTGACATGCTGCTACCGCGCCGACTCCTTTCCCCCAGCTGAGGAGGTATCTGAAACCAAAACTGAAAACCGTAAGCACGAAGCTTAGTGAGTTCCCCCATAATACCTCATACCATGCAAGCATATAACAAACAACGTTCAGCTAGGAGTTACGGGCCTCGCCCACACTTGGGAAGATACGGGCCCTGCCGACACTTCGCTAGCCGGGAGATATGGGCCTCGCCCACACTTGTGAAGATATGGGCCCTGCCCACACTTCGCTAGCCGGGAGATACAGGCCTCGCCCACACTCTACTATCTGGGAGATATGGGCCTAGCCCACACTCCAACCTCGGAGAGATACGTGCCCTGCCCACACTCAATCGCTAACCCATAACATACAAGTATCACACAGACAACAAGTATAAGCAACTCTATCATATTGACACATATATCATACTTGACTAAACCCAGAGATATGGGCTCGGCCCACACTCTAGTACTAACATCTCGTATACACGGGTCGGCCTTGGTGCCTTAGACCCGTTCCTACTGGAAAGGAAACTCACCTCGAAATAACTGCTAATCTGGTCGAGAACTGACTGCCTACTGCTGCTCCGGAAATCCTCCGGCTGCAATTCCCACAACATACTTAATCAATCATTGCTAACTGTCCATTGGGTAAAATGACCATTTTACCCCTGATCATGTCATAAGTCAAAGTCAGAGTCGACTTTCAGTTGACCCGACTCGTCGAGTTGGCTCGCCAACTCACCGAGTCCCTGTCGAATCGGCTGACATGGGTCCCGTTTCTACTCGTCGAGTTAGGCGCTGACTCGACGAGTTCTTCTTCTAAACTGAGGTTCAAGTCCTTCATCCTACTCGCCGAGTTGTATGAACAACTCGTCGAGTTCATCTTCATCCGAAGAACACTTTATGCTGTGACTCGCCGAGTTGTATGAACAACTCGTCGAGTCTGCTCTTGATCTAAGGAGATTGCCTTGAACTCGCCGAGTCAGGGCATTGACTCGCCGAGTTCCTCCATGGATGAGTTTGGCTTCCAACTCACTGAGTCACACCCCATGACTCACTACACTCACTCGACACAACGAAAAAGGGACAACTCGGAGACTCGCGAGCAGACTCGCCGTGTCTGATGAACGACTCGTCGAGTCGTCGCCATGCAATCACGATATACGCGATTTTGCTCGATTCCAGTCCATGCCATTAACAGATCGGGTTCCTAGAGCATGAATGACACGTAAAGTTTCCAACTTTACGTGTAGATACTCACCAATGAGGGATTTAGGGATCAAAATGCCTCAAAAGGGTAGATCTAGGGTGAACAAGCAACATGGGTCCATAAAGGTAACAGATCTGAGCTCCTGGAGCTCAATCTTGCCTAGATCTAAAGGCCAATCAACTTATATTGCACATACAAGCTTGGGGATTGGCTCAAGAATGACTTAAATGAAGTAATAAGCATAGAAACAGGGGGAAAACGGGTTATACCTCAAAGGAACTGCTGAGAGAGCACAAAGATGCTTGGATTCCTTCCATTCCTCTTGATCTACTCTCCTTTTGCCTCAAAACCTTCAAGAACACACATCAATTGCTTCAAACTCTCAATGAACAAGCTTAGAACGAGGGTTGGGAGCTCTGAGGGTGAATGGGGGCTGGCCTGGGGCGGATATGACGTTTAAATAGGGTGCAAACCCCTGAAACTTAGGGTTTCATCCAACAGCGGTGACTCGCCGAGTCCAGGATATGGACTCGCCGAGTCGCCAACTTAAACGTGTCCCGGGTCCCGTACCTACTCGGCGAGTCGGACCTATGACTCGCCGAGTCCAAGGCTAAAAAAAAAGAATACTCAAATAAGATTTACGTACCAGGAACCAGGTGCTACAGGGCTATTGTTAATTTTCTTTTTGCTAATTTAAAAGCTGGAATATTCTCAGATTGTTACTTTGTATTTTTTTATTCTTTAAAACATCTAAGATTTATTTGTTTAATTTGGTGTGTTGTGAAGTAAAATGCTCAACTAATAATGAAATATTTTGAGGACCAGGGTAATAGTTTAAAACATCTAACAATAAACTACTAACGGTTTGGTTTAGGTAATTAGGTTGTAATTATTTTATTTTATTATTTTTTTTTTTATTTTTTTTATAGCAATTGATCAAATCAAATGCTGTGATATGGTATTCACATGATTAGTTTAGTTGGATGCTTTAAATAAATTCAAATATTTTTGTTTTTTTTAATGGTTTAAGATTATAAATCATTTGTATTATTATTTTATTCAACGTTTCTATATATTTTGTTTACGGATCAAAGGAAACCATCCCATTTGAAAATTTTCAATTGACTTTGGGTGCTTTAAACAGTCAAAATGTTCGATTAAACTCAAACCTCTATACCAAGTAAAAAACCAAGATTAATATCCAACTTAAAATTGGGATTCATTCGTTACTTATTAAAGAGGTGGTCCTAAAGATAAAGAATAAGGAAAAGAATTATGCTTTTGTGTGTTTCAAATGTATTCATTCCTTATGTATTAAACTGAAAACACGAACAAAACATGAAATTGAATCTGGAATAGTGAAGACTTTAGAGAAAACAATGTACACATTACAATATCATATTTTGTATTTACCAATGTTTAAAATAGTCAGGCATTAAACGCAATGCAGTTTATACTCAAATTCTATTTTAAGGTATGAATAGTCAATATCATCTCTTGCTATGGGATGTATTCCTTACTTATTGAAGAGGTGGTATAAATGATAAAGAAAAAAGAAAATAATCATGCTTTTGTCAGTTTGTGTGTTTGAGTTGTGTTTATTCCTTTTCCTATGAAACTTGAAAAGAACAACAAAATGTGAACCTGTTTTCAGAATTTTGAAGACCTTGAGATAACAATGTACATATTACAATATCATATTTTTGTTAACCGTATTTTTTATTTACCGATGTAAAAACAATCATAAAAATACATCATAAACTGTGCAATTTCTTGATATAACAATAATTATGAGAAATTCCATTTTATAAGGGACATATAGGAAAGCTTAGTTGGTAAGTTACAAAAGCAAATTAAATTCCTACAAGGAACCACATTTAACAAACTTTAACTGATTGCTGCTTTAGAAAAAAATTGCCACATATATTCTCTCTGTTTGTTATAAATAGGATAGGGAGTCTTAACATTTTTATTGTAAAGAAAGATATAATTATCATGGAGGCACTTGAAGTACCTGAACACGAGCATCCACTAACACTCGTTGATTTGCAGCTACAATATGAAGAAGAAGAAGAAGATGATGATGCTGATGGTGAAGGTGGTGATCCAGTAAAGAAAGAGGGCTTTTCTGAAGTTGCATGTGGCAGGTGTGACCAAGTAATCAACATGTACCACAGGCACTACTACAAATGTATGAAAGGAGGTCCATCATGTGATAAGGTCTCGCTTCACAAATTCTGTGGTGAGCTGTCGACAAGTTTGGAGAGCACATTTCACCCACATCCTCTTACCATGTTTATATTTCCTTCTAATTGGTCATGTCGTATTTGTCAGAGTGTGCATGGGCCAGATGAAATGTGTTACTGTTGCTTTGAATGTCGTTTCTTCATTGATTTAAAGTGTGCTGTGGAAGTAGGAAAAAAGATCATTCATCATCCGTGCCACCCACACTCGCTAATTTGTGCCATCTCTCAACCTATTTTGTGCAACTGCAAGGCTTGTGGGAAAGAACATAAAGGGGTCTTCTTTCAATGTACCATTTGTGATGGCTTCACCATACACAGTGAATGTGCTTTCCTACCAAAATCTTTGCTAATCCAACACACCACGGATGATGCTTTTTTTCATACCCATCCACTCACCATTTCATATTCCTTCCCTACAGAAGATCAAAAGGCTAAACATTATCCTAGATGCAGAGTATGTGGTGGTGATTTCAGTATAGAGAATCTTTGGATTTACAAATGCGATAAATGTATGTACTATGCTCATTTGAATTGTGCAACATCAAGAAGGGAGCCTTTCATGTCCATCTTCTTGCCTGCTGGTAAATGGATCTATCCTTTCTTTTCATTATCATTACCATTCACTGTTAAAAAATTTTATATGTAGCTTTATTTGAGATATACTAATTAACTGATCACCAACCAACCTCATTGTTCCAATTTTCAATTTATCAGGCTCTGGCAGAACACACAAAAACTATAAAGATATTGACTATCCCCGTCTTGTTCATCTTCCATTCCCTGATGAAACATACAGCATACCAAAACACTTGTTCTTCCAAGAAACCAGAACAAGTTATGAGGTAAACCTAAAACACATGAGTCATCCACACCCTCTAATTCTAGTTGATCATGCGCAAACCTCCTCTTTGTTACCGGTAGTGTGTCATGACCCAATGAAAAAGACCCAACTGTTGTGCAATGGATGTCTCAGACCAATAATGGAAACCATGTCATTTTACAAGTGTGCTCAGCATTGCAACTTCGCTCTGCATGAATGGTGCACTCGACTACCCCCAAAAATAAAAAACCACCCCGGTCACCCAAAACATACACTTCTTCTCATGTACTCAAATGCTCTTCCTTTCTTTTTCGGTGTGTTTTATTGTGAGGTTTGTCGTCTTCCTTGCAATGGATTTGCATATTGTTGTGTCGAATGCGGATTCTATGTTGATGTTACCTGTGGGTTTATACCTAAAGAAATCACACATCAAGCTCACCCAAATCACCTTCTTTCAATAGTTCAAGGAAAAATTACGGATACTTGCCATATGTGTTTCAGATATTATGCTGGAGGTCCACTTTCATTTCGTTGCAACACATGCCATATTTTTATACATCCTGAATGCGCTTTGTTATTAGCCGAGACAATCAGACACAAGTATGACAAGAAGCATCCCATGAACCTAAGCTACCTCCCGATTGAGAACCATAAGAGTGAATACTTTTGTGAAATTTGTGAGGAGGATTTGAATCCTCATGACGCTTTCTATCATTGTCAAGATTGTGCTCAGTCTATACATACTGCTTGTGCTCCATTAATACTTGAGTGTGAGACAGAAACCTATTCTGACTATCAACGAGGTATTTATGGTTTTGTGAATATAAAGTTTGGAGAAATTCATAGCACTAATAGCCACCAACACCCTCTCTTATTTGCTCAAGGTCGTAAGTCAGATGGAAAGTGTGAAATATGCCCTTACACATTACAGTTCAAAATGATCTTTAAATGTATCGAGTGCAAGTTTGCAATTCATTACAGCTGTTGTGTGCGACACAACACGATATGAAGTATATAGGGGTTGTTTGATATGCCTCTTGCTCTTAGCAGGCCTGGCCAGGATTAGATCCTGACTGTTTGATACCACTATTAGAAGCCTCTGTTTTGGTCATATAGCTTCTGATATGACTCTTATATCACCTTTTACTGGGCTGATAAGATGATAAGAGGTTGATTATGATTAAATCGAACATTGACTCTCTTAATCAACAACTATCAAACAACCTCTTATGGTATCTTCCATATGCTTAAAACCACAGTAAGATTTGTTATTGTTGCTACACTTTGTTGTATTTCCCCTCTTTTATGTTGTGTAAAATGGTACAATAAAATTTTTAATATCAACATATGTTTGCTAAACTCTTGCAATCTTTTTGTTCAATATTAGTAAGTCAAACATTTAATTATAATAGTGAAAATAGCTGACTATTCATATCTGATCTAGTATTCTTTTTGTTTCAAACATCTATTTATAACTAACAATGAAAGTAGTTAACTATTCAATATTCATATCCATTATTTTTATTGTTTTTGTTTCAGTTTCCTATTTTCAATATAGAAATCCAATAAATATGAGAACTTAGATTACATGTATTATCATATCTGCACCCTTTTGAGGAGCAAAAACAAACAAGCAGATATATTTAGTCCTTGAAATTTTGGAATATTTTCGGGTCTTTTGCATGTTCATAATCTTCAAAAATACTTTTAAGGTTAAGACTACTTGGTTGATTCGAAACATAAAATCATAATCCATCACAACAACTAGTATGACTACCATATCACAACATACACACCATAATCTTCACGGTAGAAAAACTCAATGGGTATCATTTAAATGTTATCTTTTAACATACTTAAATTGCTATACGTGTTATTTTCATATACATACTCAATATGCTTTGTTATGATCAGAAAGAATTAGGCACAAGTATGAAATACATGCATCTCATGCATGCAACTAAGTTACCTTCCGATTGAGAACCATAAGAAGGAATATTCATGTGTAATTTTTGAAGAGGATTTGAATCCTCATGGATCTTTATATGATTGTAAAGATTGTGCTATGTCTTTATATACTTACACTTTGCTAGTTCCTTCATAATTTTCAACAGGAGATATTCACATATTCATTATATAAAGTTTGGAGGCATTCATAAAAAATGATGATCACTGACAACCTCTCTCATTTGCTCAAGGTAATGTACATGTCACATGGTCACTATAGTATACAAAATACATCATACTAAATACCCAAACTATAGCACCCATTACATTGAAACAGTTTCTTGGAAAGGCACCTATTTTCTAAACATCTAATGAAGGAAAAAGTTAAAGGAATGAATATGTTGAGTCTTGATTATAATTTATCCAAGAAACATTCAAGCAATAAACATAAAACATCTCTTACTTGCTCTTTTGCAACCCTTTTTTATATTTCTTATGCTAGTTTCTCCATCAATGATATATGTAATATCAACTTTATCGCTTTTTCTGCAAAAGTTTGCAAGCCTAGTTATTTTTCAAAAAGTTTGAGAGAATCAAACTCATTTTAGTGAATATTGAACTCAAGTTTCCCGCTTAAAAGTTATTTTTCTAAAATAAATTTTATGAAAACTAAATGAAAGATTTGATAAAGTGACCGCAAGCGCATGTGTATATTCAGCCGGGGGTAGAGGTAAAAAGGGAAAGTGTTTATAGCTTGTTATTGTTTTGAAGATGAGATTATTATGTACTTGCTGGTATGGCATGTTTTTTTACTGTTTATTTGCAAAATGCTTTGTGCTTTTAAGAATACTTGTTAGTTTTAATTAGTTATCAGATGAATATGTTATGTTGCATGCTCCTAGAATTAAATGGCCTTAAACTATTGGTTTAGCTCTGTTTCGTAGCTCTTGTTTGAGTCCAACCATTGTAGTATGAGAACGACAAAAGACTGCTTAGTTTTAGTTGCATGTAATAGTATTCACGAGGTAGTTAATTAGCATTAAAGGGAGTTTCTTTTCGGTAGAGTAGCAGGGTGGGGTTGGATTCCGAGTGAACTAGGAGGATGTTGACATATGTTGGGATATGACACATCGCTAGAGTCGTCAGCGAGAAGTGACTTCGTTACTTCGAGATGGACATTGGAACATGCATTTATCTGTGTGGACGATAGAAGTAATACCCCTGCTATCAAAAGCAAAGGATCCACGCCCAAGCCAAGAGAAGTCACAGGGGAATCCAAGGAGTTGAGTGTAGTAATGTTTACATAGTTTTATGTTATTATTAAGTTGTGGTATTCTTAAGGTTTCCCCTTTCGATTACAAGTCAGTGTCTACGAGAAATGGTGCTTCGGGATATGCTACTAGACTATATGTCGATGAGCCGCTAAAGATGATTACAACAATGACGTCGTGTGCAATTGGAAAGGATCATCAGGGATGCCAGTGAGAAAGTAGATAAAGAATAGTGTAATGGTAACACCTGAATAGGTGGTGTTGAGTTATTTTTATATTTAACAGAATGTCGATTACACGACTTAGAGTGGAGAGCTCTGAGATTGGCTCAGACAACACGGACCTACAAGATTGTTCATGAGGTCTTGGAAGATCTTACTAGAGGAGTTGCCTAATATTATTAGACAAAGGACTGATAGTTTGGTCATTTGGATCGAAGAACGGGTTGCAGCCATTCAGACTCATGAGATATTGGGGGCGTCTCATGAGAGAGAACCTAGTTAGGAGACACAAGTGGGAAGGACAAAGTGGTCACATGGCCTGACCCTATTAACAACTATCAAGGAAGTTTGACATTGTTGCGTTAAGAACCGGAGGATAGAAGAACCATGCCATCTATATAAATACAAGGAATCACTAATTATCTATGGTATAGCCTTAATTCAAGGATCAATATAGGAAATGCACAACATCCTACAACTAAGCACAACTAAATTTTCGAGTTTAACTCTCACTAACACCCCCCCCCCTCCAGGTGTAGAATATATCCAACATTCCCAACTTGTTAAGAGAGTAGTAAAATACTTTCCTAGAAACTTCTTTCGTTAACATATCTATAAGCTGGTATTTTGACTCAGCATATGAAGTTCCATAATTTTCTTCTCAAGGTAATCTTTAATGAAATGTCGATCAATTTCTACGTGTTTGGTTATGATGTGATTTGTTGAACTGGGTTGTTAGCTATATTCACATCAACTTGGTTATCACAATGTAGATGCATAGGGGATATTAAGTCGATAGCCAAGTCCTTTAAAATTCCCTTAATCCAAATTAGTTTGCACACACCATGTACTATTCCTTGAAATTCATCCTCAACGCTTGATCTTGAGACCACCTTTTGTTTCATTCTTCTCCTTGTAAACATATTTCCACTTACAAATATAAAGTACACCGAGTTGGACTTTCCACTCGTTCGATTTCTTGCCCAATCTGCATCCATGTATCCACACACTTGGTGATCTAGATTATTTCCACAAAAAAATAAGCCTTACCAGGAGAGGATTTAAAGTACTTAAAAATTCTATACAATGTATTCATATGATCTTCGCTTGGAGCTTGCATGCACCGAATGACTACACTCACAACATAGGCTATGTCTGGTTTGGTGCGAGACAGGTATATGAGCTTTCCAACCGGTCTTTGATACCTTTATTTCTTCATTGGAACTTGATCTAGGAGAATTGACAACATGTGGTTCATCTCAACTGGCTTTTCAATAGGCTTGCAATCCAGCATCCTAGTTTCAGTTAGTAGATCTAGTATGTACTTATATTGACATATAAAGATTCCATATTTCGATTTGGCTACTTTGATACCCAAGAAATACTTTAGGTGTCCAAGATCCTATAGTTCAAACTCCATTTCAAGTATAGTTTGAAGATTTGCCATTTCATCTGGGTTATTTCCGGTAACTACCATATCGTCAACATACACGATAAGAGTAGTCACTTTTCCATTGTTTTTAACAAACAATGTATGATCATCATCACTTTGTTTATACCCGTTTTTTCATGAAGCTTGAAAAACTTCCTGTCACACCCCCGTGCACTAGCATAAACGTCGAGGTGCGCGACGTAAATCACTAATCACATTTATTGAATAGTACAAATATAATCTTCTATTATTACCGAAATAGAAATTGCATTGACAATGACTATTGCTAAATCACGACACATGCCTAACAGTTCGGTGTTTACAAAGGTATAATAAAAATGACGGTGAGTCTTTCGAGCGAACACATCCGAAATGCTAAATAACCTGAGAATGCATGCACTTAAAATACGCCAACAAAAATTGTTGGTGAGTTCTACAGGTTTTGACACATAGTATTTTTATAATCCAAAAGTGTTTTATAAAATTTCTCTGATTGACCAGCTTGTATATATACGTATATTTTTATTGAAAGTATAAAACTAAACGAGTTTTAAAAATGTATTTGGACTCATTTAAAAATATATTGTTTGCTCAAATCCAAAAATGACCATTTGTTGATTATATAAGTAAATCAAATTTATAACAAATCTTTATGGTTCTCATGACAAAAAATGTTTTTTTATATAAATATTTTGAATGCTAATTTATATAAAAGAAAGTCATATCACTCTTTGTAAAAACATAAAATATCCAAATTTACTCTTGAAAACCCGGTACAAGCATTTGCATAGTTTATATGTAAAACTCATAAGTTTCGAGTTTATAAACTTTGAAAATTCATGTCGTAGTATTAATTAAGTATTATCTTAATTTAGAAATCGACACTTAACCAGTAGAGCAAACTCCTCCCACATAAATATTATATTTTTGTATAAAACAAAGGGTTTATAATAACGACTTATTAATTGTAAATTATTAAACCTTAATCAGTCGTGTCATGATATTAATTAAGTGTTATATGACTTAATTTCTGATATTAACACTTATCGTTTTGAGTCACAAGCTATCCCACTACATACAATCTCTTTCCACTAGCATTGCTGAACAAAACCCCGTATAAACCTAATATCGATTCTATACGGTAACAAGGCAAACCCGGGATCTATGATGAGGTCATAACCAAACTATGATTTATACCTCTGCACCAGCGCTTGCAAGTTTTAGTGTTGAAAGTACACATCCAAGTTTGCTCATTCTTGGGGACTTTATCATTTAGGAAATGCCAACGTGACTCGTCAGCCGATGGTTGTAGCTAGCAACCGATGACAGGATGTTAACCCATATAAGTATGCAATCCTCAGCTTATACATGACGTTCCTTGTTCCAATACAAATTAACAGTTATGACATAGAGGAATTTCCACTAAGATGTATGGTCTTAGAATTGTGACAAACATAGCCCATGCACCTTAGGAAATGATCCTAACTCATAAAGCTTTTAGAATAAACATAGCTCATATAGAACGTCCCGTGGGTGTGACTAACAATATGTCTAGGCATCCTAATCCTAACTTCCCATTATAAGATATCAGACACCTACAATTATTTGGTGTTTAGGATTAGTTATTGGTTGAAGTCTTATGGTTTTTGAGATTCGTAAACTTAACACATTCCCAAATTTTATTATCTGCCGTGACGAAATTTGGACAACATAACGACTGTCTTGATAATATTTTCTAGGTTTCAACCAATGTGAAACCAACAATTCCATAATATTTATAATTCGCATGATTAATACAATGTAATGTGTCGCAAATAATGACTCTTAAGTTCTGAAGTTGACCCTATTATTTATCGCAATAAAATCCATAACTTAGTAGAATGAGTTATGTTTTTATATTTAATATAAAAATATGTTAATAAATTTTACATTCATTTTTACACAATTTATATATATTAAAAGTTAATTTTAAATACTTTAAACTAATAATTATATATTTTCATAATCTTGGTCTTCCCATTTAATATGACAATTTACTTTTGTTTTATGCTCGAATAATATTTTGGTCATTTGTATATTTTTTTCATACTTCCAATCAATGCTTTAACTCATACATATTAAAATCGTCATCTTTGTGATTTACAATACCAACTCGTGTTATTATAGCAACTTACATAAAATATTGTGATTTTAATATTGTTAAGTAATATATTACAAAGAGGGATAATTATGTCATTTATAGCATTCTACTATAGCTTATGCGATTTATTGAAGATTTATACATTTTAGATTTGCTATTTCATAAGCGTTTGACTAATA
Source organism: Lactuca serriola (assembly GCF_051521515.1). Classification (NCBI taxonomy): domain Eukaryota; kingdom Viridiplantae; phylum Streptophyta; class Magnoliopsida; order Asterales; family Asteraceae; genus Lactuca; species Lactuca serriola. The sequence continues at coordinate 120,813,682 of NC_136415.1, read as the reverse complement.
TCGAAATATGATGCTATTTTAACGTATACAATTTGTAAATCAACAAAACTTAATTAGACACACATGTATTCTCTCCCAAATATTAAACTATAAAAGATGGGCCGTAGAAACTCACATTCGATGTGTGATCTCGATCGATTCATTTTGGTGAAGTTTCACATGAAAAACCGCATCTTGACGTCTTTCTGGGTTATAATAAAGTCTGGGATTACTTTTATAATATTTTAAGTCAAATGGACTTGTTTTTGAAATACTTTATATTTTAAAAGAGAGGGCTGTTTTGTAATTAATTTTACACAAGGGACTAGTTTTGTAATAATTTATATCCAAAAGGGCCATTTTTAAAATGTTTAAATCTAGTGGGATCTATTTTGAAAAAATTTCTATCAAGGGCTCATTTTAATTTAGAACTGCATTTGAAAAGGACTGTTTTTGCCAACTTCACTGAATGTACAAAAGAAAAAGGGAACCAGGTTAGAGATGAGATTTAGAACCGGAAAACCGGACCGGAACCGGAACCGTTAGAACCGGAATATATAAAATCGGTTCCGGTTCCGGGTTTAAAAATTGGCTATATCCAGGTTCCGGGTAATCCGGGTTTGGGCCCATCGGGTCCGGGTTTAAAAACCGGAACCGGTGTTTGGAACCGGAACCACTTTTAGGGCCGAAACCGGTTTTTGTGAAATGTTTAAAAGATATATATCTCATTTATTTCAACTCCGATTGACATGCAGTTTTTTCCAACATGTAGTTTAGAGTTTGTACATGATTTTAGACTATAAATTTGCCATTTTTAGTTTTATATTTATTGGCTTACAGTCTCCCAAAGTCGATATATCAAAGTTGGAAGTTTTAGTTTTTTAGTTTTTTTTTTGTATTCGGTGGAAGTTTTAAAACATGCATATCTAATTCGTTTGAAGTCGGATTAACATGTGGTTTTTTCCAACTTGTAGTTATAGTTTGTACATGAGTTTAGACTATAATTTTGTCATTTTTCGTTTAAAGTCATATTGACACGCGGTTTTTTCTATAGTGTATTTTAGAGTTTCGACATGATTTTAGACTATAATTTTGTTAATTTTGGTTTCATAGTCAATGAGTTATAGCCCCCCAAAGTCGGGATATCAATATAAAAATTTTCAAAGTTCAACCTACTAAGTAGTAAGTAATTACCAAAAAATTCTGGTTTTTCCGGTTCTAAACCCACTTTATCCGGTTCCAACCTACCCACTTTGATGTTTCCGGTTCTAGACCCACTTTACCCGGTACCATACCCGGAATCGAACCGGAACCGGTTCATCCCGGTCCGGTTTCCGGTTCTTCAAAATCTCATTAACCGGTTTCGGGTTTTTTCGGGTCCGGGTCCATCCGGTCTGGGTTTGGACCCACTTTCATCCCTAAACCATGTCTCCATCCTCAATTGATCGGGAACGGAAGAGGAAACGAAACAGTGGGAAATGAGGGTTCAATCTTTGGTGATGATCGAGTGAGTCGCAGGTAGGGGCGCCGGCCGATGGCGATCGCCAGCGTCTTCTTCCTCTTCTGGTTCGATTGGTAGTAAACATAGAAAAGGGAAAGATTGGGTTTTCTGTGGTGGTTCTCGACAAATCAATGGGAAGGGCTGCGAAGATCGATTGAAGGAGCTGGCGAGTTTGCTTCCCTACGAATCCTTCTCGTTCCTAGCAACTCGTCACCGGTAGCAATTCGTCAGAAGAATATTGGTAGAAATCGAACAGGGGTTTTCAATCAATCCAGATAAAAAAATGAGAACTGAGACAGCAAGAGGGGAGACGGTAGTGGCGAACTGGAAAAGCACCTCGAGTGCTCTACTCTCTCAAGAAAGAAGAAAAGGAGGGTGTGAGGGGCTGCTGCCTCTCGTGCTTGTATCAGAAGAAGAAGAAAAACACACACTTGAGTGTGTGTGTTTATGGCAGAAATCAGTAGGAGAATAAGGATTGTAGTAGCAATATTTCAGGGGGTGTTTGGTTGTGCTTGACGGGAACAAGTGGAGAGGAGGAGGGGGAAGGCTGCCATGGCCAACAGCTTCACAGGTTCCTTTTTCTTTTTCTTTTTATTTTGACTGTAAATCAATGGAGCTTGATCAACAGGTTTAGATGGGTGATTGGGTTTGTTAAACTCGACATATGCAGGTAGAAGGAAACTGGATTGAAGGAGGGTAGCAGTGATTCAGGGGGTGTTTGGCTTATCTTTTGAGGGGCCAAAAGTTCTTTTTGGAAAAGATAGAATGCAAAAGATGTTTGGTAAAACCATTTTAAAAGCTACTTTTTGATTTTTTATATAAGGAAAAGTGACTTTTTGGAAAAGTCAAGAAATGCTATCTTTTTGTAACTTTTGCCAAAAAGGACTTTTGGCTCCCAAAAAGACAAGCCAAACACCCCCTCAGAGGGTGTTTTGGATTGTTATATTTGACAGGAAGAAGGAAAAATATAGGCATCTACTATTTTCTTGGTGGTTTTTTTGTTTGAAATTGAAGAAGAGGTTGGGTTTAGGTGGTGCCTCATCGACCGGAGGGTGTTTTGGTGTGGTGGTGGTAGCCACCGGTTCTTCTTCCCTTGCCGGTAGTATCCAAGAACGTGAGAGAGGGGGCTCCAATTTGAGAGTTGTGTAAAAGTGTTTTAAAAAAGAAAATCATAAAAATCAGATTTTTGCAAGCATGGTTGAAGATTGAAAATGATTGTGTGTTTGTACACCAAAATCAGATTCTTGGATATTTTGTGGAAAGTAAATTGTTGGGTTATAAATTTGTATAATATATTTTGTGTTAAAATTTTCGATTCTTGATTCTCGTGTAATTGATCTCGACTCCGTAATATTTTTATGAAATTGTCTGTCGATAGTCTTAATCGTGGCGATTCCACGGAATCTAATTCCGATGTACCAAACTCTGGAAATCAATGTTTAAAGTTTCGTGATTAATTGTTTCAGATTCGACAGATTTTTCGAATCTGATTTTCGTCTATGATAAAAAATGTGATAAAAATATAATAAAATAATATACTATAACCTAAATTCAAAAACATGCTCAAAAGTGATTTTCGAGGTTCGTAGTTATTCCAAACGAAGCAGTGTGCGGTTTGTTTAGAAAAATCAGATAAATACTGATTTTTGTAACTTTAAAAATGCGTAATTTTCTCATATGACCTCCGTTTTGGGCGTTCTTTATATCCATAGAATTAAGAGAAGATAAGCTATTCAAATTTATTATCCGTAACTCTGCAATATACATAATGCAAAAATTTTATTTTTAACGCCAGAAAAAGATTTAATTTATGTTGATTTTTTATTCAATATTAAACGATAGGCGGTTTAAGCAGTTTGGGATGTTCTAAAATGAATTATAAATATAATATATTTACTATATATTATAAACATAAAATTATGCACAATTGGTTATTAATACTTAGCGGTTCGCGATGGTTTGGCTGCCGAACTTTGACCAATTTTTACCAATTGCTACACTTCCGAACCAGGACAAGGCTGATTGCTTTAGATCATATAATTCCTTCTTCAGTTTACACACATTTCCACTACTTTTGACTCTAGGAGGAGGATCCATGTATACTTCTTCTAAGTATTCGTTCAAGAAGGTGCTTTTTACATCAAATTGATTTAGAAGCAAATCTTGGTTGGCTGTAATCGAGATTAAGATTCGGATTGTGTTCCTCTTGGCTATAGGGGAAAACATGTATCCATAATTGATCCCATATTTTTGTGTATATCTCGTGGCCACGAGTCTTACCTTGTATCGATCTATGTTTCCTTTTGAATCTAGTTTCATCCTATATCCACCTGCATCCAATTGTTTTTTTTTCTTTCTAAGAGTAAGTCTCACAAGCTGCCAGGTTTGATTCTTTTGTAGCACCTCCATTTCTTTGTTCATGGCTTTCTTCCATTTTTCATCTTTGATATCTTCCCGTACATCATTTGGTATTGATACAACGTTCAATTTATCAACTAGTAGCGCATGTGGAGGCACCAGGCGGTGATGTGATACATAATTTGTGATTGGATACTTCGTCTTTGCCCTCGGGTCTAGTTGGTACTGTTTCTTTAGAACACCTCAGTTGCCTTTGGAAGGATGTCTAGCTTGGGATGTGTCATTTGTTTCCTACAAGACAAAACCAGATGTGGTATCTAGAATGTTAGTATTATTAGTCAAACTATTAGCTACGTAGGTTGACCAATAGTGATAGACTTAGTTTCATCGGCATTCTCGGCTTCAGCGGTTGTTGTACTATCTCGATTATCTTATTCTTCAATTTTAGTATCGTAATTACCCTCTCACGGGTGTTCTCGAAGGTGGAATGTTCGGTTGTTTCGTGTACAATTGTCGCGTTCTCGTTGATATGGAGATCCAAATCCAGGATAGATTTCTTTCGTTGGTAGTGTGGGTTCACTTCATCTTGTTTCTCCCCCTAAAGAGGACTCAGATCTCCAAAATATTGAACGGTCTCGTGAAAGGATACAACACGTGTCACATACATTTTTTCCATGATTGGGTCATAATATCGATACCCCTTTTTTTTTGCATACCCCAAAAAATGCACATGATCTCCCTTGGCTCTAATTTTCCTATGTTCTGATGAACATATGCCGCACACTCAAAAATTATTGGTCCGAGTCTGTAATTTATCTACATGTTTACCAGTTCATGTAGCTTTTGATATGGGGTTTTGTCACACCCCGAAAACCAAAGGCGGAAACGTTCCCGAGGTTGACTCCACGTTGAGTATCAAATCCAATGTACATAGTAATCACAGTAAACAACCATTACATTACATATATATATATATATATATATGAAAGTTTACATTTGGTTCAAAAGTAAATTGTACAAAAGTTATACATATATCATATAAACAAAACGAGACGAGTCTTCGGAGCACTCCATCTTCACCAAAAGATAACGTTGGGTACCTGTCTAACTTGGACCCGAGAATACAAGCAGTTTGAAAATCAGCATAAAGCTGGTGAGTTCATAAGCGGTTTTGTTTTGTGAAAATGTATCGGTTTTCTTTAGTTTTCCGAAAAAGTTTGTGATCCAAGAAAATCCCATATTTTCTTATATAAAGTAGTTTAGTAATCTTTCATTACAGTTCTGTTACAAGTTATAAGTTAACCCCAGGAAAATCCCATATTTTCCTAAATGTAAGATTGATTAATAACACAGAGTATAGTTTAATATACAAAACTATAATTTAGACGAACTGTAAATAGAAAGTATATTGAAAAACCTTGGGACTAACATCCCGAACCAGTTATAAGATAGTTTGATAAAGACCATGGGATCACTATCCCGAAATTAGATATAAGATAGATTGATAAAATCATGAGATTATCATCCCGTATAAGACTTAGTTTCAAAACCATGGGATTACTATCCCGAACAAGTTATAGACACAAGATCATAGGATTATCATCCCGAACGAGATATAGACATAAAACCATAGGATTATCATCCCGTACAAGATATAGATTTAAAACCATGGGATTACCATCCCGAAAGAGATATAGATACAAGACCATGGGATTATTATCCCGAACGAGATATAGACTCTAAACAAAATCATAGCTGTGAATAAGTTTATATTAATACGTATTGTGAGCCGGGTAACCATGCTGATATGACAACGAGACCTCCTTGACGTTAGTCAGACGTCGGACGATATACAGAATTTGTCACCCGAGGCGTGCCCGCCTAACTGTAGCTAGCAGTTAAGGTGTGGGATTGTCAGTCCCGAATAGATCTATTCACAAATTCCTCGCTCTCCCTCCAGGAGACTCTGGTTACACTTCCGGAGAGGATTTACTTGATCATCCATAAAGGGTAGTGACTATCTCACAAGCTAGTATTAAACTATTCACATGATTCTCATATGATACCAAACATACAAAGATTTCAAGACATGATGCAGAGAAAATAGTTACATACTATGAAATTATCTGGCAAAACATTCAAATGATACGGAGATAAACTGAATCAGACATAGTTTATCTAATAACTTAATACAGATATCAGTACGTGATATAAAGAGAAACATAGAACCCCAAATTATTCCCATAATAATTTGATTAGTTTGATTATTTTCTTAACTAAAATCCATTTAGTTGTAATCGATAAATCATTCCTTATGCTCAACATAATACATAAGGAGTAAAAGAGTTTATAAGTTTGCCAGATATTATTTGAAATACATTAATGATATAATTCGAAAACAGTTATAGTTTTGCTTGTATTCCCCCCCTGAAAACATTGAAAAACACGGAAAAAGGCGTAGGGTTATGAACTCACCGGACGAGAAGTATGACGATTTGGATGCTAAGAGTTGATCTGGGGCTTGTAAATACACGAGGTTCCTAATTATAATGTAAATATACACATTTGTATCTAATTAGGACTTAGTTTATTTATATGTTAGGGATACTTGCTTCAAGTCGCGAAAACACTCCGATATAAGTGTTTGGAGGGACCCGGGTGGCGTTTAAGGACACATATAGTTAGGATAATGAATTGGGACATCAAAGGAACACTCCATAAGGAGTTTACGGCCTCATAACCCTCTACCCATGAGTTTACGGCCGTAAACTCATGGTGGGGTGAGTTAAGGGCAAAAATGGCTTGTAATACTTAAGGAAATATTTCTAGGTTTGGTTCTAAAGGCTTGGAATGGATTTAAATCACCAAAATGATTAATTTATGGGAGTTTACAGCCTAGCATAGGCTCCTGGCCGTAAACTCCTTAATCCTCATGAAAATGGTGTTAAATGGTTCCAAAACAAATCACATGTGATTAATAGAATTATTCCAAGGCCTAACATGAGTTTGCAAGGGACATTTGAGGGGTTTATGGAGTTTACGGCCCATGAGACCCCCCTCATGGTCGTAAACTCTTCTATAGGGTGCTACAAGGTGTTTCAAGGCCTAAAACTTGCATGGAAGGGCTTCTAAAATTCATCTAAAGGCTTTAGGGGTGTTTAGTTAGCATTCTAACACCATGAATCAAGGAGTTTACGACCCAAGAACAAGCCTTGGCCGTAAACTCTTAGAAATCCCTCAAATAATGTGTTTAAGGTCCTTAAACTATTTTTGGTTGGTCCTATGATTTATTCCAAGGCTTTTGGTGGTGTTGGATGGCTTTCTAACACCTTAGAATTGAATTTATGCCATGTTTTGAGGAGTTTACGGCCCAAGCACATGCCTTGGCCATAAACTCACATAAGTCCCCCAAAAATCATGTTTCAAGTGTCCAAATGCTAAAACCAATGTTCTATAATTCATATCTAAGCCATACTAGTGATTTGGAAGGGTTTAAGGTCAAGAAAACCCCTTAAATATGAGTTTACGGCCCAAGCTTGTGCCTTGGCCGTAAACTCCTTCAAAGTCTTCAAAATTCATGTTTTAAATGTTCTAAGTCCATATCTTGAAGTCCTATAGCCATATCTAAAGTCCAAATGGGTTTAGGAAGGAGTTTAAGGGCTTAAAACCCTTCAAATTGGTGTTTACGGCCTAGGCAGCCTCCTGGGCCGTAAACTCACATATGTTGTCCTATTTCATGATTAAATGTCGAATTTGGAATCCAAATATGCTATAGATTAAGGCTAGGAAGGTACCTTAGGGATTTGAGGCCTTAAAATTGAGTTTTGGACCCTTAATCTTTGGATTTAGGAGAGATGTTAGAGAGAGAGTAGAGAGAGAAGGAAAAAGCTTCAAATGAAAGGTTAAACACGTTTATATAGTTCCTATAACTTGGACACGGTGGAATTCTACCCGATACCGGCCTTAAACGAAGCTTTAGGTCGCACCCGATTGAGTTTCCGTCACCCGACGAGGATATTTCTAAAACTTATGAAATAAATGTTTGGGCTAAATTCATGAGTTCCTAAATGATTTGGACCCTCAATGAATGATAATAAACATATAATTTTAGTTAACTAAACCCAAAAACGATATCGGGACATTTCGATCTCCGACGAGTTATACGGGTAGAATGGGTTTTCGGCGATGAACAACTTCGGGTTGTTACAGGTTTTGAAATCTATCACCCGTGAGGAAGTTCTATTCATGAGGTATACAACGAATCGAACTGTTTCACCCCAAAATTTTCATGGAACATTCATGTCAAATAGGGAGGCCCATACTATTTCAAGAATCTGTCAATTTTGTCTTTGTGCTAACCCATTTTGTAGAGGTGTTCATGTACATGAAGTTTGTTGTCGAATGAAGTTTTTTTTTACAAAAAATTGCATTTTGTGTTTGATATTTTCCCCGCCATTATCAGATTGTAATATTTGAATTTCCTTTCGGTACTCAGATTTGATGATGTGGTGTAATTCCTTGAATGCATAGTGTACTTCTCCCTTGTTTTTCAGAAGTGAGATCAAATCATTCGATTTCATTCATCAACAAAGGTTACAAAATACCATGCACCATTAGGCGTGGAAATCTGAACCGAACCCTGTTAAGGCATAAAGTAACCCTCGACAGCTAGCTGAAGTGTGTGAGCAGTGGCGAGTATATATAGGCCCAAGGTGGGTCATTTGACGGACCCACCTAACTTCTTTCCTTTTATAACAAACAATATATACAAAATATATGTGACATATCTTAAATTTTATGAGGAAACCACTTCGGTAAAAATATTGAGATAAAGTAAGACTTTTTTTGCCTATATTTTATATTTAGTAACACAAATACTTAGTTCACTTAAAATATTATCTATGAAGAAATAACTCAATACAACTTAAAGTTAGATAATAATAATAAAAAGCAAAATCGTGAATATTGATTCATCATTCAAGCATCGACCCTCAACATTACGCACGAACGAAGACGCAAGTAGCAAAAAATAACTTTAACTCTTCATGTTCGCCATCGTCGTGCACTACCGATCCGACCCGCTAATAATATTTTTTCTTACTCTTTCATATTATTGATTTAATTTAAATAGTAAACCACATGAGTTTCTGTTCTATACTCGCCACTGTGTGTGAGCCATACTGAAGACCTAACGAGGAGGAGTCGACCGAAGAATAAATATTGATTAGTTGTCTTTACATAGATATACAATGATTAGTTTTATGCTTTATGCTTTATGCTTTATGCTGACATTTCTTGTAAAAATATCCAAATCACTCGTAGGCATGGGATTATGGCCGCCTTAGCTACTCTTATTTTATATTTTATAATTACTGTTTTGCTATTTAAATAGATGATCATGTTGATCATTCTAAACACACCTTCACTTCCATTATCCTTCATGTGTGTATTAGAAATATTGAAATATAGAAAAATAAGGTATTTTGCATTAATTATAGTCTATTAAGAGTGATGCAAAATCAAGTAATCAAGTATCCAAAATTGAACCACTAATGCACTACTAAACTTTTGTGGACCAAATCCACGTATTTTTTTACAACCACACTAACCATTTTTATAATTTTATCTACAAAATACTATATTTCAATTTCAATCTAATTCCTAAGAATCAAACATGGATCATTGATACCCCATTAAATATTTTTGAACCGAAACCACATATTTTTGACAACCACATGTAAATTTTTACAATTTTGTCTACAAAATATTATATTTCAATTTCAATCTAATTCCTATGAATCAAACATGATAAATCTAAGGGGGTGTTTGAGAGTGCTTTTTAATCTCAAAAGTACTTTTGGGAAAAGTTCTTATTGAGTTATAGGTTTTTGGAAGAAGAGTTAAAAAGTGTATGACTTAGTTTTTGTGGTAATAAAAAAAAATAAAAAAATCAATAAGTTTGTTTTAAAAAATGTTTAACAAATTTATTTTTCTTTCTTTTTCTGTTTCTCTCCTTATTTTTTTTCTTTTCTTTACTACAACTTGGTGTGTTATTGATTTTTTGAAAACTCACAAACTAATAAGCCAATTTTGAAAAGTCCTAAATTAATAAGCCAATTTTTTCCCCATACCCATTAAGAATATTGGGTATGGGCAACGATGCTATAAAGCCAAATATTGCGGCCTCACATTCCAACTTGTTATAACATAAAATGAGGATGGTGTTTTCATATTATAATATGATGTTAAGAGGGGGGGGGGGGGGGGAGAGAGAGAGAAGAAGAAAGAAAAACATGTTATAACATCAAATGAAGGTTGTGTTTTCATGTTATAATATAGTGTTAAAAGGGAGAGGAAGAAGAAAAGAAAGGAAGAAAGAATTTGATTGGTCGAGGAAAGAACAAAAAAAAGTAGGTGTTTTACCCGTTTTCTTCACATAACACAATCTTAACGAGAAGGGTGGTGTGCCTTGGGTTAGGACGGCAAGCAAAAAATTGCCCAATCTAAAACCTGCCCTTTCCCGTTGCCCTTCACACCGGCACCAGTCCACCATATCGCTCTGGTTTCTTCTCGCCTTTGTATACATCCTCGACGCTACCCTCTCTGATTCTTCACGCCGTACTCTATCCTCTATCCTCTATGTTTTATTCACGCCATCGTACATCGTCGCCTCTCTTATTCGATAAGTTACCTATTAGACCATCCGTTATACCCACCACTAACCACAATAATGGTGGGTGTCATATCATCACCACACTCTCTACCACTAACCATGGGATACCTACCACTAAACACACCACTCCACCTTATTTTTTTATTTGAATTTAATTCAAAAATACATTAAAACACAATAAAACATATTTTTTTTTAAATTAGTTTTTTATTCAATGAAACAAAGATTACATTAATTTAAAACACACAACATAAAATAAAAAACATAATAATAATAAAAACATAAAAATGCAACCACAAACAAATTATACTAGTTTTTAACCCTTATTTTTAATGACTAAATTTAGGGACTCTTTCGATTTTCGTCAAGCTTTGACGTGTTTCAACGATGTGTGTTTTGTGTCTTCATATTGGTGCATGGCCACAACAAACGGGTCGCCTTCGTCTACGTTGTTTATAACAAACTTATAAATCTCATTGAATTGAAGACATTTTACCCTCATGTCACGAAACTTCCAACATATTTCATCAAGATTACGACTTTGGCAACCCATTAAATCATGGAAAACGTTTCCAACTTTTACCCAAAAATTAAAAGGTATTTATGGGTCTTCGGAAACAGCTACTCATGTTAATGCTAAGTTCTCTTGTTTATTCTCTGACCAATTCATCATTTTAGGAGTCATTGGCTTTGAGTGAAGCAAAAAAAGTGTGTGATTGTGAGAAGAAGAGAAAAGAATTGCGTGAGTAAAATGAATGAATAGGTGTGGTATTTATAGAAGAAGTTTAATGTTGTTTAAAACGTAAAATTAAAAAAAAAAAAAAAAAAAGATTTTAAACCCCAAATATGGCCGTTACTCAACACCCAATCACATTTTCCGTTTGCATTTGTTGTCCTCACCACGATTCCCCACGACCACGAACCACCACTTGCCACTGGGATGGTGTGCACGGTCGTGGTTCGTGGCCAGCTAGACCACGAACACGTCCGTTGCAACCATACCGAACGGCCTTACATCAATCTTCATTATTCTATAGACGATTCCATATGTTTCCATGGTTACGTGAAGTTGATGTATTCTCTTTCCCATTGTTTCGGATGTGTGGCCAAGCCTTATTGACTTCACATTACATGCTTCTTTACAATTTCTTTCTCGTTGATAATGCCTTGTAATTTCCGTTTCCATGGCTGATTGGAATGGTAGGATCTTGGCTCTGGTTAATAATTTCTTTCTTTATATTCAAATTCCCATTCAAGTTAGGTTGTACTCAAGGTTGGTCAAAATTAGTGCTAACTTGAAAAGGATCATACATCTATGCTATGCTCGTTTAGTGAAAGATCGAACTGTTCCCATTAGTAAAGCGAAACAACTGTGTTGAAATGTGTATCTTCACTTGTTTACATGCAGGCGGGGTTTAGATTTTTGCTTAGGTTTTGGTGTTTCAGCTACAACAACATCAATGGAGGGATTAAAGGTATCTGATGCGGAATGATTGGTGTTGTATTTACATTCATCACAGTGCAAAAATGTCTCTGATCACGCCATAGATCTCTGGTGAAATTATTATTCCTTTGATTTAATTTATGGAACTTTGACTATTTCCCTGTCTTATTAGTTGCTATTAGTTGCTACCTTGTAAGAAATAAACTGTAGTCTGGATGAGGCACACGGGTTGCCAACTTACTAAAAATAGTTAGGCCAAGGTGAAACATAATGCACTTTCTTTTCTATGTTGCAAATATTTTCTAGGAAGCAACCAAGTAGAATTTAACATAGTCAAATGCAAATAAAGCAAGTCAACTGGCCTAAACAACGGACCAAAGGGAGGATAAAGTGCTTATAAAAGTTGTTGATTTTAAAGGGAAGCATGCAAATTACAGGTGACCACTTTCTTGCCCATATTTCCATACACCTTTGATTTCATGAAATGTGAATATCATCTCCTTAATGTGTATTTCAATAAGTTTCTTTAATACCATCAAATAAACATAATCTTTTTATAGATAAACAAGATGCACAAAACTAAATCTAAGTTTTTACTTATCTGATCTCATATTTTAATTCATAGAGATAGATTAACCATCCTCATTATTTTGAGACATATTCTATGCATTTGTTATTTTAATAATTTATATATGTTTTCTACAAAAACCAAATTCTGAACAACAAGGCTACTATAAGTATATGGTAAGTACTTTCACATTGTAGTTTCTTCAGTTATGATAAATATGTACTTGTTATTTTAGTGAGTAGTTAATGGTATATTGATAGATGGGAAAGATGTATGCTATATACTGTTCTAGTCAGCCTCAATGAATCTAATCTGGTGGATTGAGTGTCACCTCCATGCAGAGTTATTTGTTTGAAGCTGAATTTTGTAACTAATTATACAATTGTAAATTTGTAATGCAAAAACAAATTTCAAGGTGATTGATTCAACCTGAGTAGTCTATACTATACCATAGTGATTGATAGGTATAGAAGAAAATTAAACATTTCAAGGCTTGGAGTTTATTGGTAGTTAGTTTTATTTTCTAATTTTCTGCTTGCTTGCTTGCATATTTTACGAGACCTTAGAAAATAAATATTGCTACAACTTTCTTAACACCTTGAGTTATGAGAATCATTTGTATTTTGATTTTTTTTTCAAGTTCATATATATTTTGTTTATGGATCAAAGGAAAACGACCCCATATGAGATCTTTGAACAGTCAACTCCACCAATTGACTTCGGACTGTTTTTAAACTCAATCATATCACATGAATCAACTCTAACCTCTGTATACCAACTAATAAAACAGGCTAATACACAACTTAATTTTTTCACTAGCTTATTCCTTACTTGTTAGAGAGGTGGTACTAAAGCTAAAGAAAAAGAAAATGGAAAAGAATGCTTTGTGTATTTCAATTGTGTTTATTCCTTACGTGTTAAACAAAAAAAAAAGAACAAAACATGGAACCAAATACAGAATAATGAAGAATTAGAGAAAATATGTCCCACATTAGAGTGTCTAAGAAAAAAAAGGGCCTGCTTGGTTTTGTGAAATTGCCACACGTATATTCTCTTTCCTTATTATAAATAAGATGGAGTCTAACACATCATTGTTGTAAAGAGAGAAATATAATTAAAATGAATGTATTGGAACATGAGCATCCCCTAAAGCTCGTTGATTTGCGGCTAGAATATCCACCCTACGAAGAAGAAGAAGAGGAAAAAGAAGAAGAAGATGATGATGATGATGATGATGAGGGTGGTGGTGATCTGGTTAAGAAAGAGGACTTTTCTGAAGTTGCATGTGACAGGTGTGGCCAAGTAATCAGCATGTACCACATGTACTACTACAAATGTATGGGAGGTGATTCATCATCATCATCATCATCATGTGAATGTCGTTTCTCACTTCACAAATTCTGTGCTGAGCTGTCCCCAAGGTTAGACCATGCATTGCACCAACACCCCCTTATCCAGGGTTATGAGACGTATTATTTTTGGACATGTGATGTTTGTAACCAAATGCACACAGATGATGCAATTTGTTATAAATGTGATGAATGTTCTTTTTACATTGATCTCAAGTGTGCTGTGGAAGTAGGAAAACGAATCATCCATCATCCGTGCCACCCACACGCATTAATTTGTGCAATCTCTCAACCCATTTTGTGCTACTGCCAGGCTTGTGGGAGAAGACATGAAGGGATGTTCTATCAATGTAGTACCACTTGTACCAACTTCACCATACACGGTGATTGTGCTTTCCTACCAGAAAAATTGTTAATCCAAGACAGAACAGATGGTGCTTTTCATCATACTCATCCCCTCACCATTTCATATTCATTCCCAGATCAACGAGCTAAGCATTTTCCCAGATGCAGAGTATGTGGTGGTTATTTTTTCGGTAACACAGAGGCATATCATTGGATATACAAATGCGATAAATGTATGTATTATGCCCATCTAGATTGCGCAACATCAAGAACAGAGCCGTTCATGTCCATCTTCTTGTCTGCAGGTAAATAAGTTCTTTTATGATTGCTTTTGTTTCATTATTATTCACTCTTAACCAGACCCAGTTAGTAGATGAATAACTATGTATCTATCTATAAGGTATAGGTATACTAACCAGCCTTGTTATTTCTATTAGATTTTGGCAAAACCATTAAAAATTTTGAAGATGTTGACCATCCTGATCTCCTTCGTCTCCCATTCCCCGATGAAACATACAGCCTACCTAAACACTCCTTGTTCTTCCAAGAAGAAAGCGGATCAAGTAGTTATGAGGGAAACCTAAAACACATAAGTCATCAACACCCTCTCATTCTAGTTGATGTTGATCACGGGCAAACCTCCTCCTCCTCAAATTCTTTGTTATTAATAAAGTGTCATGACCCAATGAAAAAGACCCAACTGCTATGCAACGGATGTCTCAGACCAATCATGTCCACCATGCCTTTTTACAAATGCCTTCACCAGAGTTGCAATGACTTTGCTCTCCATGATTGGTGCACTCGACTCCCCCAAGAAATACAAAACCACCCAGATCACCCACAACATACCCTACATCTCATCTACTCAAACAATCTTCCTTTCTTTTTCGGTGTGTTCCATTGTGCTGTTTGTGATCTGCCTTGCAATGGATTTGCGTATGGTTGTGTCGAATGCAAATACTTTGTTGATGTTTCATGTGGGATTATACCTAAAGAAATCACACATAAAGCTCACCCAAATCACATACTTTCATTAGTTCAAAAGATATTTGGTGTTGATAGGTGTCATATATGTTGCCTACCTTTTTTTGATGATCATGTTCATTATGAAATTCGTCCAATTTTGTTCGGCTGCAAAGCTTGTGATATTTATATGCATCCCCAATGTGCTTTGTTATTAGCCGAAACAACCAGGCACAAGCATGACAAGCATCCCATACACCTAAGTTACCTCCCAATTGAGAACCATAAGAGTGAATACTTTTGTGAAATTTGTGAGCAGGATTTGAATCCTAATGCATCTTTCTATCATTGCAAAGATTGTGTTCAATCCATACATACGGCTTGTGCTCCTCTAATAGTTAAGTGCGAAACAGAAACCTATAATTTCCATTCCAGAGGCACTTATTATTTTGTTAATATAAAGTTTGGAGGCACTCATAACACCCGTCAACACCTACACCCTCTCTCATTTGCTCAAGGTCTTGAGTTAGATGATCGATGTAGTCGTTGTTTTGAGTTATTACAATACAAAATGATCTTTAAATGTCTTGAATGTAGGTTTGCCATTGATTATGACTGTTGTAAATTGTAAGCATTTGAGCCACCATATATGAAGCTTTTGCTCTCCCTACAACATTGGTTTGTAATTGAAATTACTCTTTTTTGCATCTCTCTCCTTCATGTGTAAGATAATACAATAAAAAAATGGTTTGTAATTGAAATTACTCTATCTTGTATCTGTCTCTTTTATTCATAAGATAATACAATAACAAAATGGAATTTAACGCATGCATTGATTCTTGCAATTTTTTTGTTCATCCCTAGTGATTCAAACATATTTTTGTTCATCCCTCGTGATTTAATCATATGTTTACCACTGTCAACTGTCAAACTCATATTTATCTTTAGTCTATCATTTTCTTAAGTTAGATATGAATGTTAGATCATATCTGTCCTATGATCTAATTTTTGATGCCATAATTTATTCATTGAAAATCGAAAACTTAACGGCCTAAAACCCCAACTCAAATGGCTTTTTCAGGACAAAAACCAAACTATATCTGTTTACTAAACAAAATAAATTGAACCGACTTGTGCTCACTAGTCACTCCTAGCAAATTGACAAAATAAATGATGTTTTGTTCAAAGCTGAAAGAATAAATTACACGAATGGTTTGTATGGTTTGGGGTAATTGGTACGCTTGATCCCTAACTTATTTTTTTAACTTGGAAGGTTCCTACTTATTGTTTTTGTTACGTGCTTGGTCCCTACTATTTGTTTTTATTACGCGTTTGGTCCCTGTCTTACCTAAACATACTATTATTTAAATAGGGAAAAATTGTAGTATAGGTAAGGTAAGGTGAGATGAGTGGGGTTGGGGTGTGATTATTTAAATAAATTAAAAAATCAATGTCAAAATAGTATTTTTTTTTTTAGGTAATACAGGACCAAACGTATAACAAAAACAAAGAGTAGGGACCTTCTGAGTTAAAAAAATAAATTAGGGACCAAACGCGTAAATTACCCTAAACCATAGGAGCATTCGTGTAATTTACTCAAGCTGAAAAGTTAGTCAAAGAAATTGAAAAAAAGTAGAATTTACACATTTTTTTGGGGTGTGTGTTAAATATTGAATTTATAAAATGCATTGAATTGATTTTGATTATGATATCTGAATTGATAAAGTGTTTGTTAAAATAATATGCATCTAGCCCTCATGTTTAAAAGTAACAAATAACAATG
Source organism: Lactuca serriola (assembly GCF_051521515.1). Lineage (NCBI taxonomy): Eukaryota > Viridiplantae > Streptophyta > Magnoliopsida > Asterales > Asteraceae > Lactuca > Lactuca serriola. Next base: position 120,796,719 of record NC_136415.1, on the reverse strand, counting down.
TTTCAATTTATTTAGTAATTGTTATAAAATATAAGTGTACAATATCACATTAAATAATTTTAAATTTTTGTATAAATTTGAAATAACATGATAAAATATAAGTGTACAATGTTTATATCATGAATATAACTTTAGAATATTGAATTAAACAATTACAAACAAAAGTTATAAATTACCAACAATTTATCAATTGGATATGAGTGGATTATTATTATTATTATTATTATTATTTTTGTTGAAAAATTATGTATTTGGCCATCCTTATACCATAATGAAAAGCATTCATCGAGAGTACTTATAGAAAGATTTTCCAAACTTTGGTTCAAATCTTGTCGGTCTTTCTATAATTCAGTTTTTTTTATACATGAGCTTTGCAAAAAAAAACAAAAAACAAAAAAAACAAAAAAAAAAAACAAAAAAACAAAAAAAACAAAAAAAAAAAAAAAAAACAAATGATAGTTCAAGAAATTTGTCGATTATAAAAAAACAAATGATAGTGCAAGAAATTTGTCGATTAAGAAAATAAAGAGGGAGAGAAACCCTAAAGAGGGAAATGTATATTGATGTGAGGGTGGTTTTGGAAATAAAAAATCAGGAGATCACTACTTATATAATGCTAACGACTCTAATTTCCATCTTAACCCACTAAAATATTTTTTAAGACCGAAAGGTGCGGTGCAGAAAAGAGTGAAAGAAAGGGAACCACAACCGTCTACACTACACCATCGGTGCGGGGTAGGTGAAAGGTAAGAGCGGTGCGATCTCTCTGTCTCTCTCTCTTAGCTGTCGGATATTTCTCTGTGTGTGTGTGTGTGTGTGTGTGTCTATATATATATATATATATATATATATATATATATATATATATATATATATATATATATATATATATATATATATATATATATATATATATGTTCAGGTTCATTTGAAACCATGTTAATTTTGTGAGATCGTGAGACCAAATCTAAAAATAATTTTAAAATGCAAAATAAAAGGAAAAGTCCGAAAATTCTTTTTTTAATTATTATTTTCGTCACTTTAATTACCTAAAAAAATAAAAAAATTATTTTTTTTTAAAAAAATACGTGAAATATTCTAATAGAATATTACATTGTAAATATTCTAATGTGATTTTTAGAATGTTAGAATATTCTACTAGATTTATCAGATATATAGAATATTCTATTAAAATATATAAAAAAAATATATATTTTATTTAATTATTTTTTATTTATTTTGGTATTTTTATTTTTTGAAAAATATAAATTCCGAAAATAATATTTGATTTTTTTTCGAAAATTTTCAATTATTTTGCATTTTAAAAATATTTTTTTTATTTACCAAATGAGTGGCTAGGATTGCGTCTCACAATCTCACAAAATTAGGTCGTCTCACATAAACCTAACCCTATATATATATATATATATATATATATATATATATATATATATATATATATATATATATATATATATATATATATATTAAAATCCTACCTCTTTCCAATGGTTAGAATTTTTTTAAAAAATTTCTAACAGACTGAAATATACTGAAATATTAAATATATCTCTTTTAACCAATTTAAATATCATTTACCTTTCATATTTCAACATACATACATCACAACAAATTTTCTAAGTGTGTTTGTGCTTGTGAAGCTTGTTGGGGCCATTTTGGTGCATTTTTGGAGCTCTTAGAGTAGAAGGAAGAACATTGAAGTGGTGGTGTTGCACTCACGGCTTTAGATCCAACATTTAGTCCTCATTGTCTACCTTGTGGAGGTAAAAAGTTTCAGACTTGATGATTGAACTCTTGGATCTAGTTTTGCTTAAGTTGTTTCCTTTTTGGTCCCAAAATTAGCCTTTATGAGTAGGAGGTACTCCAAGGCATTTGGGTCGTCCTTTTAGAGGTTTTAGGGTTGATAAGTCATAAAGTTGGGTTCTTGGTCACTAGTTTTCCCCTAAGCAAGTGTTAGATGGTCTTAATGGGTTAAGAGGCTAAGAGTTTTTGGTTTTAAGGACTTAATAGCCATGCTAGGCCATAAAGTTAGAAACTTTATGGCTTAGGACATCTTATTGTTGGATAAGGTGTCTAAGTCCATAACTATTTCGGGCTTGTACTTGACCCGACCCGGCATGGTCCATTTGGGTTGCATGGCACCATGTAATTGGATAGACTAAATGAGAGAAATAACACTTAGAGATTATTAATATATTATAAGTTCTAATATATTAATAATATTATTTGATTAGTTGATCAAAGAATTAATTTGGAATTAATTAAGTGATCAAAGGATAACTAATTAAATATATGGGTTGGTTATGTAAATCATTCATATCTTGTATAGTGGGCTAAGAGGCTCCATGGATTATCAAGTTGGGTTCTACCCATAGGATGCTCCATGGATGCTCCATGGGAGTTACAAACCCATGGGTCATGGAAATGAAGAGTCATGACACATTAGGGTTTCCATGGTGTAACCCTAGATGTGCCAACACTATATAAGAGTCCCATTCTCCACAAAATTAGCAACACAAGTTGAACACTAAGAAACTAGAGGGCTTGGCCGATTTTGAGAAGTGTGTGTTATCTCAAGAGTCTTTCCAAGAGCATTTGGTGTTGTGTGAAGCGTTTGAGGCATCACACTTGGGGTGCTAGGCTCACAAGGTTTCAAGGAACACAATCAACAACAAGGTAAGTTATTCTATCTATGATTCAAGTTAAAATTGTTCCCCATGTATGCTAGATAGGAATATAACCTTGGAATTCAACTTTGCATGATAATTAGACAAACATAGATCCAAGGTTATTAGGGTTGCATGTACACTTAGGAAGTGTTAGAATGCTCAAAACCCATCACTTATGTGACCTATATTTGATGTTTGGACATGGGTGCTTAAGGGATTAAGCTCTTGGTTAAGCAGTTGGCAAGCAGCCTCGTACGTAGGTCATACTGAAGGGTAAGTCGAGCGTACAAGGTCAACATCTTGTCTTCGGTTCAACTACGAGGTATGCCCCACATACACGAGGAGTACGCCCCGCATACTAACTGAGTCAAATCGGTTGACTTTGACTTGGTTTTGACTAGGGTTTGACTTAGGGGCATTTTAGGTATTGTGATTGGTAGTCTGAGTTTTGGTGGTTTTTAATTGTAAAGGTGATCGGTAGTGTAAGTTTCGGAGCCGTGTGTCAGTTCAACTTCCCATCTACCTGTGAGGTGAGTTTTATCACTATATCAATGGGTCGAAGGCACTAAGGTCGGCCCATTATTTTTGATATAGGTTGTTAGCTATATGTGAGATATGTGTATGAAAGACCAGGATTTGGCCCCTGACAAATGTATGAAAGACCAGGATTTGGCCCCTAGAAACTGTATGAAAGACCAAGATCTGGCCCCTGACAACTGTCTGTAAGATCGGAATTTGTGCATCGACAGGTAATTGCTTGTAAGACTATGCTTTGGCCTATAGCACTATCTTATTTATGATTGGTATGTGGTACATTGGAGAAACTCGCTAAGCTTTTGCTTACAGTTTGTAATTATGATTTCAGGTACTTCTAGTACCAAGGTAAGGGCTCGCCTTAATGGTGCAACATAACTCCTCACTATTTTCCGCATTTTTGATATTGTACTCTGATGACTTGACATATTTGTTATGTGATGGTTGTAACTCTTGTTTTTAAAACGAAAATTTTTATCCTGGATTTTGGCTGTTACAAGTTTATAAAAAAAATGTGGTCTTCATCATCATCATTATCTACAATAACATGTTAACAACCTTAAAGCAAGCATTGCACAACGTGAACGAAGAAGATATATCCAAAGACATCGTGCAACAACTAGAGGTGTTCATGAGGCGGTTTGGCTCGAATACTAATAAAATTACAAACCATGACCACGGGACGGGTACCTTAAGTGCACTAACCAAAACCGAACCGAATTTGACAAAAACTCGAATTGAATCGAACCAAACTATGTGAAAGCAGGTAACCACGATTCGGTTCACGGGTACCCACAAAATGTAAAAAAATCAGAAAACAAGCATGTGAGAAATGGAAGTGCAAACAGACAATCTAATGGTTTAATCAATGGTATATCATATGTCATCCTGCTGCTAAAGTGCCAAAACTGATAAAACTAAACAATTTAGAGATTAAAATGGTTCTCTTTTTCCCTCTATATAAATTTTATGATGTATATTCTTGTCTAATTTTCTATACCTTAATCAAAATTAACTAAATGTTGTCTAATTCAGTTCAAATGTTACCTGCAAATGCTTTATACCAACTATATAATTGAAACAATTACTAAGGTTATATAGCATTATTATTATAAAAACATATTACATTGTTGTTTTTGGTAACAATTGGAAAGATTTTCTATTTACTTGATGCAATTTAAATAAATAAATAAAAGATACACCGCCATAAATAAATTCATCATCTATTCTAGTTAAAAGGAAACACACAAATTTTTTCCTTAGGAACAATAAACTAAATTAATATATATATATATATATATATATATATATATATATATATATATAAAGAGAGAGAGAGAAAGAAAGAAAGAAAGAAAGAAAGAGAGAAAAAAAAAAGAGCGAGAGAGATCAGAGAGAGAGGAAGAGGGGTTCAATTGAGAACAAAAAAAAATGAGGATGAGAAAATGAATCTGGGTCATTCATTTCGAATATGCCGCTTAAACGCTTAAACTTAACATATTCCCAACATCATCAATTCATTCACTATGAAACAGATGGTTTACATCAAACAAACACAACTAAAAACCTCACTAAAAATTACACTCAACACTTTGATTTACAAGAACAAATGATTTGTACAATAGAAACCCTAATATTGAAGTGAGATGAGAGACGAGAGAAAATATCTTGTGAAAAAAATGAGTTCAACTAGGAAATGAACCTTGAAATAACAATAAATTCCCGGGGGACTCTATTGACCCATGGATCGATAAACCTGTGACGTATAACACATGTGAAAGAATCACACAACCAACCCTACAAATACTAATAACTTACAAAAACATCCCAACAATAATAATGATACAAAATGATAAGTTTGCAAGATATACACTTTCAACACCCCCACTCAAACTTATCATTAACATAAAAGATCAATTTTTAGAAAACATATTTATAAGACCAAGACGATTTGACAAAAAATTATGTTGCAACGAAGTTAAACACTTTGTCAAAATATATGCATTTTGATAAGAAGACTCAATTTTAACAACTTTTAAAATTCAATTTTCAATTTTTTTCTCTTATAAAACGAACATTAATTTCAAAATGTTTTGTTTGTTCATGAAAAACAGGATTTAAAGCGGTAACATCGTGATTTTTCACCCAAAATTTTCTTTTTATTTAAAATATTTATTTTAACAGAATACGTTAGCGGAACTCTTATTTTAAATATTATGAAAACATCACCAATGTTACTTTATTGCTAAAAACAACCTTCATCAAAATCAAAGTTTGCAAAACAAACCCAAAACAAGTTTTCAAAATCAAAAGTAAGTGAAAACTCAACGATATATCCAAAGTGGTATCATCACTAAAGAAATACTAAATTTAACTACCCAAAAGACCGCATCCTCATCAAGCCATCATACTTTGCTACCTATACTAATGCAATACAAACAACAAGAAAATAAACAAGTGTCAGCATATGCTAAGTGGGCTAATCATAAGTACAATATAATGGAACGCACATATCCCAAATGGGTCAAACAAAACATCATTTTAACATGCATTCAAATACTCACATAACATGACATCAGATACATCATAAAGTCATCACAATAACGCTCAATTGTTATTCTTTTTTAAAGCTTTTACATATTGATACACTTCATTATTCATCTTTGTAACTAGTTATTACTTCATACATCGTTATAATATTATAAGATAATATTAATCTTCATTTTCATCATTAACAATTACTCTCCTCTTAATCATCTTTGTAATTGTTGTAATAATACTTCCTATTTATGGGTCTATATATTTATCAGTAACCCCAAGGTAAGTATCATGTTCACTACTAATGTGACCGACACGACCCAATGCATTAAGTGAGGCTCAACTCTCACCCGTAACATGGCCCCCAGTTTTTGATGTGTTCGCTACTCCGACGTTGCATATACTAGTACGTATGTTGTCATTAAGGATTGGTACAAGCAGTGCCAACTCTATCAAGATACACTTGCCAAATCCCACGTGGTGTGTACGCAGATGTTGTCGTGGGGAACACCAATCTTGTTCGTGAAGAAGAAGGACGGGTCACACAAGATGTGTACTGATTATCAGGAACTGAACAAGATGACGACGAAGAACCGTTGCCCTCTTCTGAGGATCGACGACTTATTTGACCAACTTCAGTGTGCATCTTGGTTTTCCAAGATCGATCTTCGGTCAGGATATCATCAGATGAGGATATACAGAATACGGCCTTTAGAACTCGTTATGGTCATTACGAGTTTGTGGTGATTCGGGCTCACCAATGCTCCAGCAACATTCATAGATCTCATGAACCGGGTGTGCAAACCAATGATGGATCGGTCTGTAATTTTTTTTATTGATGACATCCTAGTCTACTCTAAGACCAAGGAGCAACATGAGCAACATTTGAGGGAGGTATTGGAGACCTTGATGAGGGAGATACCTTGCCAAGTTCTCCAAATGTGAGTTTTGGTTGTGTGAGGTGCATTTTTTAGGGCACATCATCAACCAGGGTGGTATCTTGGTGGATCCAGCTAAAATTGAGGTTGTGATGTGTTGGGAGGTTCCAAAGAACGCATCTGAGATTTGGAGTTTCTTAGGCCTCGCATGGTATTATCGGAGGTCTATCCAGGACTTCTCCAAGATTGCAGTGCCTCTGACTCATTTAACCAAGAAGAATGTGACCTTTTGGTGGGGTCCGGATCAACAGTTGGCCTTTGAGACTTTGAGACAAAAATTGTGCGAGGCCCCGATTCTTGCGTTACCCGAGGGATTGGATGATTTTTTAGTCTATTGTGACGCTTCTATTTTGGGTTTGGGAGTTGTCCTTATGGAAATGGGGCATGTGATTGCTTACGCCTCGAGGCAGCTGAAGCCTCATGAGGAGAATTACCCCACTCATGATTTAGAATTGGGGGCGGTGGTGTTTGCCCTCAAGATCTGGAGGCATTAATTGTATGGGGTCCAATGCACTATTTACAATGATCATAATAGTTTGAAGTATTTGATGGATCATCCGAACTTGAATATGCAGTAGAGGAGGTGGTTCGACGTGGTAAAAGATTACGACTATGAGATTTTGTACCACCCCGGGAAGGCCAATGTGGTGGCCGATGCTTTGAGCCATAAGGCGGCGTGTACTCCGATCCGAGATATTTGTTTGAGGATGATAGTTACCTCACTATTGTTGGATATGATTATGGAGGCTCGGGTAGAAGGATTGAAAAAGGAAAATTGGAAGACTGAGCGGATTAGGGGCAGATTCTATTGTTTGTCAAGGACAACCAAGGATTATTGACTTAGTGTGGTAGGGTTTGGGTTCCAGCAATTGGTGGGGCGAGGTAGAAGATTTTGGAGGAGGCGCATAATTCCAAGTTTTCTATTCACATGGGGCCCACAAAGATGTACTGAGACCTGAGATTGAGCTACTGGTGGCCCTGCATGAAGAGGGAAGTTACTTGGTCTGTTGAGCGGTGTTTAACCTATACGAAGGTCAAAACCGAGCATCAGAGGCCTCACAAAAAGGTTCAGCCGTTACCCATCCCCATGTGTAAATGGGAGAAGATCACCATGGAATTTATCACGAAATTATCCAGGACGGCGCGGGGTGTCGATTCTATTTGGGTTATTGTAGACAGGCTGACCAAGAGTGCTCGCTTGATTCTAATTGCTGAGAGTATATCTACCGAGAAGTTAGTGGATATCTATGTTCGGGAGGTAGTGGTTAGGCACAGAGTGACGGTATCTGTGGTCTCGGACCGTGATGTTTGGTTCACCTCCAGGTTTTGGAGGAAATTTCATGAGGGGTTAGGCACTCAGTTTCACTTCAGTACAGCTTACCACCCCCAGACCGATAGGCAGAGCGAGTGAACGATCCAGATGCTCGATGATATGCTTTGGTCGTGTGTTCTAGACTTCAGAGGGAGTTGGGGTACTACCTCCCACTGACATAGTTCTCCTACGATAACAGTTATCATGTTAGCATTGACCGAACCCCATTCGAGATGTTGTACGGAAGGAGGTGTAGGGCTCCGGTTTGTTGGGAGGAGTTTGTCCATCGAGTCATTGGAGGCATCAAAGTGGTTCTTAAGACCACTGAGTTGATTCAGCAAGTGCGCAACAGGTTGTGGGTCATGCAGAGTCGTCAAAAAAGCTATGTTGACCAACGCCGATCGGATCTTGAGTTTCAGGTGGGAGATTTCGTATTGCTGAGGGTGTCACGTTGGAAAGGTGTCATCCGCTTTCGAAAAAGGGGCAAGTTGGGTCCTTGATTCATTGATCCATTCAGGATTTCTGCCCGAGTTGACAAGGTTGCTTATCAGTTGGATCTCCCTAATGAGCTTATTAAAATCCATAACACCTTCCATATGTCTCAGCTGCGGAAGTGTGTATCAGATGAGGTTGCAGTTATTTCGTTGGATGATATTCAGGTGGATGAGAACCTGAACTATGTTGAGAAGCCTATTGTAGTTATGGATAGAAAAACTAAATCTCTTTGTAACAAAGTGATGAAGCTAGTAAAGGTGCAATGGCAGCATCGTCGGGGCTCCAAATGGACCTGGGAGCTGGAGGACGAGATGAGAGAGCATTACCCAGATTTATTTGTGTCAGCAGACTTCGAGGACGAAGTCTAATTCAAGTGGGGAAGAGTTATAACATCCAAAATCTATTTATTTCATTTAATCCCTTGAAGTATTTAAATTTGGCAATTGAAGACTGTCACAACTCGAAATTTCTAGATCAAGTAAAGTCTAAACCCTAACCAAGTCCATGTGAAACTGCATTGCAATTCTTGTTGCATTTTATCCTCTATAGCCTTAGGGCTTGTTTACAAAGTTAGCAAAGAGGTTTGAATTGAAAACTTAAGCTAAGTTAGGGTGTTATAAATAAACATAAGTTAAAAGACTAAGGGTTTAAAACATAAATATGATCATTAAATGAGTTTTCACCAAAAAATTAATGCATTAAAGGAGTTTACGCCCAAAGTAATTATGAAGGAAGGAGTATTCGTCCAAACTAATCAGTGCATTAAAGGAGTTTACGCCCAAAGTAATTATGAAGGAAGGAGTTTTCGTCCAAACTAATCCATGCAAAAGGAGTTTACGGTTTGGGAATGACACCAAATGGTGTTTTCAAATGCTTTATAGCCGAAAACACTTTTCCCCCTTTGAATTAAATCCGAAAACTCCCCCTTTGTTGACTTTTGGGGCGAAAACCCATTAAGGATTGAAAAACCAATTGCCTTGGCCCATTATGATCCGTAAACACAAATATATATATATATATATATATATATATATATATATATATATATATATATATATATATATATATATATATATATATATATATATATTTATTTCCGGAAACAACCCTATTTCCCATAATTACATCCGAAAACCCTCCCATTTTTTTTTCAACTATCATCCGTGAACCTTCAAAACTTCATAGTTTTCACCAAGAATATTCAAATCTTCAACTAATTCCTCAAGAACATATAAGCCATCTTCAAATCTTCAAGCAATTGCCAAGATCCAACCGTAAACACTTTAACCCCAACCGAAAACATCATTTTCCAACCGTAAACTCCATTTCAACATTTTCCAATTAAATCCCAATTTAACTGTAAGTTTCCTTATATAATTAAATTATTATTTAATCCCTTTATTTAAATTAATATATTATTAATTTGAATGTGATGTCAAACATAATTATTTTTAGGATACGATTGTTGTCACGTATTCTAATTCGAGGCTTTACCGTTAGCACTTCGCAACTCAACCGAGCACACACATTCAAGGTGAGTCCATATCCCCATATTTTTTTTCCAAGCTTTTTAATGTTCTAGGGGCGAATACAAGTAAAACACAAATAATCTTGTGTTTAAAAATATAATTTTGTTTATTATATTTTTCTTAAATATGCATTTGAATGTGAAACTTGCTAAACACGATAAACATTGTTACTACTAGACTCACAAACAATTAACAAAACACGTTAGGATACAAACTTTATAAGCACAAATTTTAACACGGAAATAAACTTATAAACTATGGAGGGAATACAAGTAAAACACAAATAATCTTGTGCTTAAAAATATAATTTTGTTTATTATATTTTTCTTACCGTTAATATGCATTTGAATGTAAAACTTGCTAAACACGATAAACATTGTTACTACTAGACTTACAAACAATTAACAAAACACGTTAGGATACAAACTTTACAAGCACAGATTTTAACACGGAAATAAACTTATAAACTATGGAACAAATATATTACTTTTACAAGGATACATGTTATTAACAAAAAGGGTTTTCCATTGTATTATTCGCGAATTCGTTGAGGGAACCAATTTGTGAGACACGTTTTCGAGTACTTATCTAAGTACCAAGGGAAGTCTATCCTTAGGAACCAGAGTCTCCTGGAGGGAGAGCGTGAGTTTGTGTATAGATCTATATGGGACTAACAATCCCGCGCCCTAACTAATAGCTATAGTTGTTATGGGTGACAAACGCCACTCCGAAGTACGTCGTAGGGTTTAACGTCCATCAGTATGGTTATAAGAACTCACATGGATAAAACAACGACTCGTTCACATAATAATATACTTAACAAACAGTCACCAGGGTTAATAACTATGTGATTACTTAGTATACACATCAGGGTGATTAAAAATTAATGTCCGACATGCAGTAGGTCGAGTGACTTCCGTCTCATTTCCTGTTCCTTGTTTGGTTGTGGGCTTAAGGAAAAATCACCCAATCGACTTTTTGTTCGATCTAGATTTCTATAACTCGTATGTACTAAGTGATCACAGGAGGGTATTAACATCACTCCCAGTTTATAGAACAAACACGTTTTCGACTAGTTTTTTTATTACTAATAAAGCTACACTTTAACAACTTAAGTATGGGAAAATACTTGTACTTTTCAGTTTCAAAATACTAGAGACAACAAGTCACTATTTTGGGAAATATAGGATTTTCCAGGACATACATCAGTACTTTACAAACAAACGGATTATCATTCAGTTATCGAATAAGTATGGTTAATTCTATAATTCCTTAGTTTATGCATCCAGGTTATGTATAAAGAACATCCGACAGATAGTGGAATGTGTGGTTTCCGCCTCATTTCTTGTTCCTTTTTTGGTTGTGGGCTTAGGGCAGATCCACATAATCAACTGTCCGTTCGATATTGGTTTATACATATCTAGTGTGAACTAAGTGGTCATAGAAGGAACTGGTATTATCATATTTCTTACAAAGAAAATATAGGATTTTCTTAAGGAACATACTCATCACAGCTTAATAGACTAATACAGTTAACTATGTAAGTACCTAGTGAATTTGTTAAAGTTATATACAATAAGGATCCGACAAACAGTGGGATGTTTGCCTTCCACCTCATTCCCTGTTCCTTGTTTGGTTGTGGGCTTGGGGCAGAACCACCTAATCGATTGTATGTTCGATCTGGATTGTATATAATTTGTATACACTAAGTACTCATAGAAGGAACTAGTACGGGTCATTTTTACTTATCATTCATTACATCTGAAAATATAGGATTTTCTGGAGAAATACATCATGTTTTACAAAGAACAAAGAACCTGTTTTCTAAAACAAACCGCTTATGAACTCACCAACTTTAATATTGACACTTTTTCAAACCACTGTATTCTCGGGACACTAGTAGACAGGTACACGCCAGCATTCCGAGAACGGAGCATAGTAGCTTTGAGTCTTTACTTTGCTATTTACTTTTCGAGTCAGTCATATATGATTCGAATACAATGTAAACATTTTAATATCAATACAATGGTTGTTATTGTTTTGATTACTATTATCCAATTATTGTGATACTGTACATGACGTCCTCCACCCCCGAACGTTTCCGATGTCCGGTTTGGGGGTGTGACAAAGACCCTTCGTACGCTTGGCATACATGTATGTACTCTTAGCATACATAAGCTCATGCATTGGGTGACTGAGGCTCGTACGTGGGGCGTACGAGGTCGAAGACCAAAACCTTAATTATCGGGCTTGAGCCCTATTTAAGTTCATTTATGACCTTTACCCCCTTCCATACCAGCCTCCATTATTTTCAAACGTCCTTAAAACCCTAGATATCTTTGAGAGTGATATTGAAGCTTGAAAGCGCCTAAAGTAACCCTTTTTGGTGTGTTAGCAAGAAGGATGTGGTGAGCAAGTCTTGGTCGTGGGAAGAGCTTTTGGTGTTGGGTTTTAGTTCAAAAATAGTTTCATAAAACTAGAAAAACATAGCAACGAAAGACTTTAATTTTGAAATAACATAAACATTTTATACCCACCAAGGATCTTCTTGTAAGTTATAGAAAGATTAAACACCAACCAAAGGAACGATGAAGAAATAACAATTGTTATAGTTCTTTGGGTCCTCTTGAGAGGCTTGGAAGTTGATTAAGAATGTGGAACCTTTGAGACACCAAAAATGACTCAACTTGATGTAGAATGCTAGTTCTTTGTTTAAAACTCTTAAGCTTTGAACTAAACCGAAGTATGGTTCAAAAAGAGCAAAATTCAAGCATCAAATCTTCAAGTGTTCAAAGCAAGAGAAAAGAAGAGGAGAGCGAAGATGCTCTCGGCCATAAACAAGCAAGAATGAAGCATAATTTCAAGAATGCAAGCCTCATATATATTGTAATGACCCAAATTCCAAGTCCAAAAATTTCATTGTTAGTTAATTGATTTATAAAAAAACGTTTATAAGAAAACACCAGCTAATAGTATATTTTCATAAATCCACAACTCATTTCTGAAAACCACTCGCAATTACAATAACGTCAGAGTACGATCCCAAGAAAATCTAATACGTAAAACCAACATGTGTGTGTATGATGTGCCGCAACCGTGCCAGCACCTTCCAATTCGCTGAAGAGGTACCTGAAACCAAAACTGTAAACTGTAAGCACGAAGCTTAGTTGTGACAACCCGATATTTCAACTCTTTGTAATGGCCTAAAAAGTCAAGTATTGTAACCACTTTTGAGTTAATGAAATTAACTTTGATAATAAAATGTCGAAAAAGTTTCTATTCAATTACCTACTATGTTTAATGTCATTAAACCGGGATCGTACTTAAAAAGAACGCCCAAATCCGACTTCGTATATTGAAGTTATGATTTTTCCAAGTTCGACATAGCGACAGACAGCTAAAAACTCGAATCGGAGATCGAGCGACTTTTGGCCGGAATGACCTAAACGAGAATCGAAGGTCTCGACAATGGTATTTCAGCGGTAAAAAGTCTGGCAAAAACCAACGTTAGATAAAGAAGTTATGAATTTTTAAAGAAATTCCTTAATCACGACATTTTAAAAATAAATAATAAAAATAATTTCAAAATTTGCCAACGGAGTCTAAATAAAAATTGTAGAGCGTAGTCTCACCTACGCGTGGATATAAAGAACATCGAAAACGGATTCCGTATGAAGAAGATATGAATTTTAGAAATTTATTAATTAAATTAAATATAAATTTAATTATAAACTCTTGGTATTATCCGAAGAGGAGTCATCAGATAGGGCCGAGTTACGCCCCGCGTAAGCTCGTACGCCCTGCGTACTCAAGGCCTAGGCCTCGGATCGTCCACGTCTCGGCCTATGCGAAGCTACCCCTGTCCCATCCGAAGTCCGAGGCAGTCGAGGACTCGGTCATGCATGACGTACGTGTACGCCCTGCGTACCCTCGTACGCCCCGCGTACCGAGGCGGTTCCCAGCCCCTATAAAAGGGATGCGAGGGTTCCGAAGAAAGGGCTCCATTCCTCTCATTTCTTTTGCGTTCTTGCCTCGTTTTCCGTGCCCGTGCTAACCCCAAGCCCCGGTCATTTTGCTCAAGTCTCGAAGGTCGTTTTTACTCTCGAGATTCCCGAGAATCCCGAGAAAAATCCGTTTCCCGAGACGAAATTCTGCCCGGTTTCCATCTCGTTTTCTTCAAACTTTCAAGTGAGTTCATACCCCCTTAATTAACCCTTTTAAATATTCTAAATGCTTTTATATGCTTTCTAGGGGGAATACAAGTAAAACACACGATTATTATCGGGTGTTATATATATATATATATATATATATATATATATATATATATATATATATATATATATATATATATATATATAGATTATTATACACTTTTATTAAATAGAATCATATGTGATTTATAAATTTTATAGGGAACTCTCGTATATAAAATATATTATAATAGCATTCTATCTTTCGAAATATAAATTGTTGTAATGCATGTATAAACTAAACATTTTCTTAGATTAAATGTATACGTGTCTATCTTAGGCTCTACAAAAATCTATACTTTCATAACAAGTGATTCCTTTTCTAGGTATTTCTAAACAAACGATACACACTTTTAGAAAACTATAATAGGTATAGTTTTACGAGAAAATTTCTAACTTTTACGTACTAGAAACACGATTTTCAAGAAGTCACTTTCATATACAAGAACAAACGAACATTATAACATGTAAATCTGTTTTTATACCACCATTTGTTAGACATTAACTTCACGTACATTCGAGTACACATTTCAAGTCCTGTATTATATACCAGAATCCCTTGGAGGGGGAGCATGGTGTTTGTGTATAGATCTATACGGGCTTGACAACCCGCGCCTTGACTGTTAGCTACAGTCCACCATTTGGGGTGACAAACGTCATAACATTCCAACGCCTAAAGAACGTTGTGTATAGGCATTCCGAGTCAATAGTATGGTTATAAAACTCACATGAGGTATTAAAAATACATTGATTTACGAGGTTTTCAAACATATTGGTTATTTTTACACTTACATACATTTTTAGAAACAAACATTGGTCTTGAGAGAAGGCTACTTTTATACTAGTAGAAAATATAGGATTTTCTAGAATCAAACAAACAATAACAAAACATTTCATTTCATACAAACATTTTCATTTAATACTTATGAAACTCACCAGCTTAAATGTTGATCTACTCTTTCAAAATTACTTGTATGTCCTAGGGATTCAGTAATTACAGGTAACAATATGCTTTTGAAGAAGGGATGCTGCGGCGCCAGTTTAATCTCACATTTTGGCATCATATTGTAATTGGTTTTGAACATGTAACTTTTGACAAATGTAAAATTTCAATTATATATATGATGGTTGTATTGCTTTCTTTACTATGTATTCATTTGTTACGTTACCACATGAAGTCATCCGCCCCCGAACGTTTCCGCCGTTCCGGTTTTAGGGTGTGACAGATTGGTATCAGAGCAATGTTTATAGTGAACTAAGTATATCGAACCACATAAGATATACAAACTATAAATGCTTAAGGGACTAATACTCTCTGACAAAACAATTTTCTTTTGTTTTACGCTTAAGCAGCGTTATGTTTAACTTAAATTGTAGTTCATTTAAGTACAAATACATGCATACAACAAATTATTTTCATGATATCTAACTATACAACAAGTATTTAGACAAGTTGACACTACGATTAAGACTCGATATATGTAATCAGATTTGGGACAAATATAGCGTGATCAACTATATTTGCCCGAGATCAGACCAATGTATATCGAGGAATGCTCGTAGTAAGCAACAAGTCAAACTTACCAAAAACATCACGAGGATCAAACACAAGAATTTAAATACTGTAGGAGTATTTGCTACATAAACTAGTTTAACTTACATGTTTAAATCTTGCATGTTTCAACTTTATTCAATTCTTATAACCCTATTTCTCGTACAGTCAAATGGTTGGATTTCACCACCCCGGCGACCCCTACTTTTCCAACCAAGGCAACGGAGGATGGGTCGAAGATGATCCCGAGGAGGACGAGGAACCCATAGAAGTGGATGATGACTTCGGTACCGACATAGAGCCGGAAGTGATCAATCCACCACCCATACAACCTCCCGTCTTCGTAAGGAACTTTCAAGGACCGACTCCCGTCTGGGGAAGTCACCTCCACCATTGGAGCCAACAACAAAACCTACGCCCTCCCTACGGCATGTGTCGGGACTTCTACGATGTCCGCGGCGGAGGTTCGGCTGATCGGGCACTCCCAGTAATGGTGGGCAAACTAGCCAATCAGTCCTATCAATCCGGAGTTCAAGCTAGCCGGATTCGGGATGTCAACGTGGAAGTACAGGTTCACACTTCCGACATCCGTAGGCTGGACAGAATGCAAGACAATGCTCAACTCCAAACCGAGGCATTCCAAGCACAAATGATTGCAGCCCTCGCCGAATTGAGGGAACAACAAGCCGTCTTGGATAGGCGTCTAATGGAGTCAAAGCAATCGGATGCGGAGTCAAGCTCCAAGCGCAACCTACGTCGCAAGTAGTGCTTGTCAAATCTCAAATTTTGTTATAAGTTAGGACCTCGGCTAAAAGTCTTTAAATTTGTTGAACTTTGTAACCGGAGACCCTTATAGGGGTCAATTTTTCATGATCGATGTATCAACTATTATATTAATATAAGTGGCACTATTATTACTATGTTGAGTATTTCATTCAAACCTTGAAAAGTCATCGAGAAACCAAATGCTTGTTTCATATTTTCAGTCTTACAAATAACTTTCATTCTTCTATTTTAAGACTCATACTATCATCTGTTGTTGAACTATGGCAATTTAGTTCATGAGACATACATTTTCTATTCTATAGAATTCTTATCTTTATCTTTTCAACCTATAGTTGAAGGATGCCTCCGCATAAGAACCCGAGACGAAACAACGGTGGGGAAGCACCTATACCACCACCACCTCCACCTCCCCAATTTGATGCTGTCATGTTCCAAGCAGCAGTCACCGCAACGGTAGCAGCTGCCATGTCACAGATCAATAACTCGAGTACTAATGGCTCGGGAACTGGCACACACCTATCCAACCATGGCGAGAGTCATGGGCAACCCCGAGAATGCACCTATAAGGACTTTACTAATGCCAAACCCCGGATGTTTTATGGAACTGGTGGTGTGATGGCTCTGAGGCAGTGGATTGAAAGGACAGAATCAGTCTTTGAAATTTGCTCCTGTCCCGAGCTCAGCAAAGTCAAGTTTGCAACCTTCACACTTATTGATAGAGCTTTAGCTTGGTGGAACGGCCACGTTAAGGTACTTACCCTGATAGTGGCAAACTCCATAAGCTGGGAGAGCTTAAAAGTCATGTTGATGAGAGAATACTGTCCACGAGGAGAGATTCAAAAACTCGAGCACGAACTATGGACTCTTGGAATGGTTGGTACCGACATTGGAACTTATACCAACAGATTCTGCGATCTGGCAATCCTTTGCCCAGATATGATTGCTCCTGCGAGCAAGAAAACAGAGAGATACATTTGGGGATTGTCGCCCCAAATTAGGTCAAGCGTGTTAGCTTCAAAACCTGACACTTTTGAAAGTGCCAAGGAATTGGCACAATCTCTTTTTGACTACGGAGGTCATCAGAACTCAACGGTTGCTACACCAAAACCACAAAAGGGAAACAACAACAACAATAATAGGAAGAGAGTATGGAATAAAGGGAAGTGTGGGTCTTCCCAAGAATCCGCAAAGAAACAACTGGTTTCAGTGAATGCTGCCACTGCACCTACTACAGTTCCTACAAATCCGTACCCAACAAAGACTTATGGGGGTAATCTTCCAAAGTGCTCCAAATGCACTTACCACCATCATGGACCTTGTCGGGAAATGCAGTGCGCCAACTGCAACAGAAAGGGACACACTGTCCGTTTCTGCAAGGATCCCGCAAAGCCGATTACTCAAGTTCCCAGCGCGGGTATAGGCCAAACTTGCTACGGTTGTGGCGAGGTGGGCCACTACAAGAGGAACTGCCCAAAGGCAGCAGGCACCGGCGGTGTGGGATGAGTTTTGGCTATAGGCCACGATGAAGCTGTAGCTGATCCAACTGTAGTTGTTGGTACGTTCCTTCTCGATAATTAATATGCATGCATACTATTCGATAGTGGAGCGGAGAGAAGCTTCGTGAGTCAAAACTTTATTCACTTACTTAAACGTACACCTAGCAAGTTAGAAAAATCATTCACTGTAGAGATGGCCAATGGAAAAACCGAAAACACTAACTGCATATACATGGACTTGTAACGACCCAATTTTCACATCCAAATTTTTTTTTTGTTTAAAAACGTTTCATTAGAAAATATTAATAACTAAAAACATCGTTTGATCAACCATAACATAAAGTGAACCATGTCTGAAAACCAAATCATACAACTAATCAGAATATCAGAGTATCGATCCCAGTGAAACTCGTAATGCGGAAACCGGAGAGTGTGTGTGTGACATGCTGCTACCGCGCCAGCTCCTTTCCCCTAGCTGAGGAGGTACCTGAAACCAAAACTGAAACTGTAAGCACAAAGCTTAGTGATTTCCCCCATAATACCCCATACCATGCATACACATAATCAACCAATGTTCAGCTATGAGTTACGGGCCTTGCCCACACTCGGGAAGATACGGGCTCTGCCCACACTTCGCTAGCCGGGAGATACGGGCCTCACCCACACTTGTGAAGATACGGGCCCTGCCCACACTTCGCTATCTGGGAGATACGGGCCTAGCCCACACTCCAACCTCGGAGAGATACGGGCCCTGCCCACACTCAACCGCTAACCCATAACATACAAGTATCACACAGACAACAAGTATAAGCAACTCTATCATATTAACGCATATATCATACTTAACTAAGCCCAGAGATACGGGCTCGGCCCACACTCTAGTACTAGCATCTCGTCTACGCGGGTCGGCCTTGGTGCCTTAGACCCGTTCCTACTGGAAAGGAAACTCACCTCGAAATAGCTGCTGGTCTGTGTGGGAACTGATCACCTACTACTGCTGCTGCTGCTCCGGAAACACTCCGGCTGCAATTCCCACAATATATTCAATAAACACATTGCTCACTGACTTTTGGGTAAAATTACCATTCTACCCCTGACCTTGCCCTAAGTCAGAGTCAGAGTCAACTTTCAGTTGACCCGACTCGCCGAGTTGGCTTTCCAACTCGCCGAGTCCCTACTCAAGCGACTGCCCTGAATCCCGATCCTACCCGTCGAGTTAGGCGACGACTCGACGGGTTCGCCTTCATGACCAATATTCAAGTCCTTCATCCTACTCGCCGAGTTGTATGAACAACTCGTCGAGTTCATCTTCATCCGATGAACACTCATGCAAAGACTCGCCGAGTTGTATGAACAACTCGTCGAGTCCATCTTCATCCGAAGAACACTTATGCTGAGACTCGCCGAGTTGTATGAACAACTCTTCGAGTCTGTTCTTGATCTAAGGAGATTGCCTTGAACTCGCCGAGTCAGGGCATTGACTCGCCGAGTACCTCCATAGATGGGTTAAGCTTCCGACTCACTGAGTCACACCCTGTGGCTCACTGCTCACTCGTCACTACGAAAAGGGGACAAACTCGGAGACTCGCGAGCAGACTCGCCGAGTCTCATGAACGACTCGCCGAGTCGTTGCCATGCACTCCTAAAATATACCGAATTGCTCGATTCCAGTCCATGCCATTCATAGATCTGGACTTCTAGGACACGAATCACACGTAAAGTTTCCAACTTTACGTGTGGATATTCACCAATATGGATTTTAGGGCTCAAAATGTCTCAAAAGGGTAGATCTAGGGCTAACAAGCAACATGGGGCCAAAAAGCTAACAGATCTGAGCTCCTGGAGCTCAATCTTGCCTAGATCCAGAGGCCAAACATCTTATTACGACATATAATGCACATACAAGCTTGGGGATTTGACCAAGAAAGACCCAAATGAAGTACTAAGCATAGAATCATGGGGAAAACGGGTTATACCTCAAAGGAACGGCTGGAAGAACACAATAATTGCCTGGATAGCTTCCTTTCTTCTGGATCTACTTCCTTCCTCCTTCAAAGCCTTCAAAAGTACACAACAAAACTTCAAATCTTCAAAGAACAAGCACAAACGAGGGTTGGGGAGCTCTGGGGAGAGAATGGGGGCTGGCCTGGGGCGGATAAGTCACTTAAATAGGGTGCAAACCCCTGAAACTTAGGGTTTCATCCAACAGCTGTGACTCGCCGAGTCCAGGATATGGACTCGTCGAGTCGACAACTTAAACGTGTCCCGGGTCCCGCATCCACTCGGCGAGTCGGACCTATGACTCGCCGAGTCCAAGGCTAAAAGAAAGGAAATACTTCAAATAAGATTTACGTACTAGGAATCGAGTGCTACAAATCTCCCCCACTTATTTTAGACTTCGTCCTCGAAGTCTGCTGCTCGATCCTGAAATAGCTCGGGGTAATGCTCCATCATCTCATCTACCGGCTCCTAAGTCCACTCCGAACCCTTGCGGTGCTGCCATTGCACCTTCACTAGCTCCACCCTCTTATTCCTCAAATCCTTCGACTTCCTGTCGAGGATTGCGACTGGGCACTCAATGTAGTTCAGGCTGTCAACAACCTGAATATCCTCTAACGGCACTACCGCTGAATCGTCCACTAAGCACTTCCGTAGCTGAGAAACATGGAAAGTGCTGTGGATCTGGCTGAGCTCGGCTGGCAGGTCCAGCCTATATGCCACCCTGCCCACCCGGGCTACGACCCTGAACGGTCCGATGAATCTCGGGCCCAACTTGCCCCGCTTCCTGAATCGGATGACGCCTTTCCAAGGCGAAACCTTCAGGAGAACCATATCCCCGACTTGAAACTCCAAGTCGGATCGACGCTTGTCGGCGTAACTCTTCTGCCGACTCTGAGCAGTCTGAAGCCTGCTCCGGACCTGTTGGATCCTCTCGGTCGTCTTGAGCACCACTTCGGTGCTCCCCATGACCCTCTGGCCAACTTCACCCCAGCATATCGGGGTCCTACACCTCCGTCCGTACAACATCTAGAAGGGAGGGCGGTCGATACTCGTGTGATAGCTTTTGTTGTAGGAGAACTCGGCCAGGGGAAGATAGGTAACCCAGCTACCACCGAAGTCTAACACGCACGCCCGCAGCATATCCTCCAGAGTCTGGATGGTCCGCTCGCTCTAGCCATCCGTCTACGGGTGAAAGGCGGTGCTAAAATGCAGACGAGTGCCCAACTCGTCATGGAATCTCTTCCAAAATCTGGAAGTAAAACGCACATCCCTATCCGAGATCACCGATACCGGCACCCCGTGCCGCGCCACGATCTCTCTGATATAGATGTCGGCCAATTTCTCGGCCGATATGCTCTCCTGAATCTGGATAAAGTGAGAACTCTTGGTCAATCGATCCACGATGACCCAAATCGAATCCACTCCACGTACGGTCCTGGGAAGCTTCGTGATAAAATCCATCGTGATATCTTCCCATTTCCACAGTGGAATATCCAACGGCTGTATCTTGCCATGCGGTCTCTGATGTTCGGCCTTGACCTTCCTGCAGGTCAAACACCACTCGACGTACCATGCCACATCCTGCTTCATGCAGGGCCACCAATAATCCAGACGAAGATCCCTATACATCTTCGTCGCCCCGGGATGAATAGAGAATCGGGACTTGTGCGCCTCCTCCAACAAGGTCTGGCGCACACCTCCGTGATACGGCACCTACACCCTACGGTGTAATGTCAATAATCCTTGGCTATCATAATCGAAGGAGGAAACCTGACCCACTACACGCTCTCTCTTCCGATGCTCCTCCTTGATAGCCTCCTGTTGAGCCTCCCGAATCTGCTCCAACAGGGGAGTCACCACGGTCATCCTCAAACAGACGTCCCTGATCGGCGCCGCCTTGCGGCTAAGCACATCGGCCACCACGTTGGCCTTCCCCGGGTGGTAAAGGATCTCACAATCATAATCCTTCACCACATCCAACCACCGACGCTGCTTCATGTTCAGATTCGGCTGATCCATGAGGTACCTCAAACTCTTGTGGTCCGTGTAAATGGTACATCGAACCCCGTAGAGGTAATGTTGCCAAATCTTGAGGGCAAAAACCACTGCCCCCAACTCCAAATCATGCGCCGGGTAGTTCGCCTCGTGAGGCTTGAGCTGCCTCGAAGCGTAGGCAATGACATGCCCTCTCTGCATCAGTACCGCGCCCAACCCAGAAATGGACGCATCACAATAAACCACAAAATCCTCCACGCCCTCTGGCAGGGCTAAGATCGGCGCCTCGCACAATCTCTGCCTCAGTGTCTCAAATGTAGCCTGCTGCTCGAGTCCCCACCGAAAGACCACAGCTTTCTTCGTCAGCCGCGTCAGGGGCACGACTATCTTGGAGAAATCCTGAATAAACCTCCGATAGTAGCCTGCCAATCCTAGGAAACTCTGAATCTCAAATGGAGACTTCGGAACCTCCCACCTCATCACGGCCTTGACCTTGGCCGGATCGACCAGAATCCCGTTCTGGTTGACGAGGTGTCCAAGAAATTGCACCTCGCGCAACCAGAACTCACACTTGGAGAACTTGGCATACAAGCTATCCCTCCTCAGGGTCTCCAACACCTCTCTCAGATGCTCCTCATGCTCCTCCTGGGTCTTAGAATAAACCAAGATATCATCGATAAAGACTATCACAGACCGATCCAGCATCGGTCTGCACACGCGGTTCATGAGGTCCATGAATGCGGCAGGAGCATTGGTGAGCCCAAACGGCATCACCACAAACTCATAGTGGCCATAGCGCGTCCGAAACGCGGTCTTCTGCGCATCCTCCTCCCTGACCCTCATCTGATGATAACCCGAACGCAAGTCAATCTTGGAGAACCAAGATGCTCCTTGAAGCTAGTCAAATAGATCATCAATCCTCGGAAGCGGGTAACGGTTCTTCACCGTTACCTTGTTCAGCTCCCGGTAATCTATACACATCCAATGCGACCCATCCTTCTTCTTCACGAATAGAATCGGGGCTCCCCAAGGCGAACTCCTCGGACGAATGAATCCCTTGTCTAGCAGCTCCTGCAACTGTGTAGACAACTCCTGCATCTCGGGAGGAGCCAACTGATATGGTGCTTTGGCTATTGGAGCCGCACCGGGGATAAGGTCAATCCTGAACTCCACCTGTCGCTCCGGAGGTATCCCAGGTAGCTCCTCCGGGAAAACATCTGCAAAATCCCGAACGACCGGTACCTCGCTCACTGTCGCCTTACCCGCCTCTCGGGTATCCATCACATACGCGACATACCCTGCGCACCCCTGCTGGAGATAGCGCCTAGCCCTCGCTGCTGAACATACAGCGGGTCCACACTGCAGCCTCTCTCCATGAATCACTAACTCTCCCCCACTTGGGGTCCTGACCCGCACTAGCTGTTGCGCGCAATCTATCACCGCCCCATTAGGGCTCAACCAATCCATGCCAATAATCACCTTGTTCCCACACAACGGTATGGGAACCAAGTCTACCAAGTAACGCTCCTCGAACAACCGCAGAACGCAATCTCGGAACACCATCGATGCTCGCACCGAACGATCATCAGCAATCTCTACCTCTAAAGGACAATCTAACTCGCCTGAAGTCTCATGAAACCTCTTGCTAAGCGCAAGAGAAACAAACGATCGGGATGCACCCGAATCAAACAATACCAGAACTGGGATGTCGTTCACATGGAACGATCCTAAAGCATACATATACATACGGAGCACATATCAATATGATAACATCATAAAACAAAAGATAGAGGGAAAGAATCATACCCGTCACCACATCGGGTGCGGCGCGTGCCTCCTCGGTAGTCAACTGGAATGCCCGGATCCTCACCACCGGCGCCTCTGCCCTGCCTTGCCGGCCATCTGTGATCCGCAGGGTCGCTGGAGCTGGCGCCTTCACCGGCGCTGAAGCTGTCAACTGGGGGCAATTGGCCTTCTTGTGGCCCCTCTGGTTGCAGTGAAAACACAGCAACTCTGATGTTTGAATAGCTGAAACTGGAGTAGTACAATCCCTGCTAAAGTGCCCTGCCTTGCCGCACTTATAGCAGCCCACTGATCCCATCCTACATGCCCCCACATGCGTCCTGCCGCATTTCCCGCAGCGGCTCGGTCCTGACTGGCCTTTCGGCCTACCATCTGATCCCTTGGGCCTCTTCCCCGAAGCCCCTCCTGCCTGTCCCTCCTCTAATTTCCGTTTCCGGATGTGCTCCAAATCTAACTCCCTCTCCCTCGCCCTGGCAATCATAGAGTCCAGGTGGGGCAAGCTGAAAAACTAACATGCTTCCAGATGTCAGCTCGTAGCATATCATGGTAACGAGTCCTCTTCATGTCCTTGTCACCGGCATACTGGGGCACCAATAAAGCCCTCTCCCGGAACTTGGCGGTGATCTCCACCACAGTCTCCATCGTCTGTCTCATGTCTAGGAACTCCCTGGCCAGCTGCTGAATTTTCACATCCAAATTTTTTTTGTTTAAAAACGTTTCATTAGAAAATATTAATAACTAAAAACATCGTTTGATCAACCATAACATAAAGTGAACCATGTCTGAAAACCAAAACATACAACTAATCAGAATATCAGAGTATCGATCCCAGTGAAACTCGTAATGCGGAAACCGGAGAGTGTGTGTGTGACATGCTGCTACCGCGCCAGCTCCTTTCCCCTAGCTAAGGAGGTACCTGAAACCAAAACTGAAACTGTAAGCACAAAGCTTAGTGATTTCCCCAATAATACCTCATACCATGCATACACATAATCAACCAATGTTCAGCTATGAGTTACGGGCTTTGCCCACACTCGGGAAGATACGGGCTCTGCCCACACTTCGCTAGCCGGGAGATACGGGCCTCGCCCACACTTGTGAAGATACGGGCCCTGCCCACACTTCGCTATCTGGGAGATACGGGCCTAGCCCACACTCCAACCTTGGAGAGATACGGGCCCTGCCCACACTCAACCGCTAACCCATAACATACAAGTATCACACAGACAACAAGTGTAAGCAACTCTATCATATTAACGCATATATCATACTTAACTAAGTATAAGCAACTCTACCAATTTTCACATCCAAATTTTTTTTGTTTAAAAACGTTTCATTAGAAAATATTAATAACTAAAAACATCGTTTGATCAACCATAACATAAAGTGAACCATGTCTGAAAACCAAATCATACAACTAATCAGAATATCAAAGTATCGATCCCAGTGAAACTCGTAATGCGGAAACCGGAGAGTGTGTGTGTGACATGCTGCTACCGCGCCAGCTCCTTTCCCCTAGCTGAGGAGGTACCTGAAACCAAAACTGAAACTGTAAGCACAAAGCTTAGTGATTTCCCCCATAATACCCCATACCATGCATACACATAATCAACCAATGTTCAGCTATGAGTTACGGGCCTTGCCCACACTCGGGAAGATACGGGCTCTGCCCACACTTCGCTAGCCGGGAGATACGGGCCCTGCCCACACTTGTGAAGATACGGGCCCTGCCCACACTTCGCTATCTAGGAGATACGGGCCTAGCCCACACTCCAACCTCGGAGAGATACGGGCCCTGCCCACACTCAACCGCTAACCCATAACATACAAGTATCACACAGACAACAAGTATAAGCAACTCTATCATATTAACGCATATATCATACTTAACTAAGCCCAGAGATACGGGCTCGGCCCACACTCTAGTACTAGCATCTCGTCTACGCGGGTCGGCCTTGGTGCCTTAGACCCGTTCCTACTGGAAAGGAAACTCACCTCGAAATAGCTGCTGGTCTGTGTGGGAACTGATCACCTACTACTGTTGCTGCTGCTCCGGAAACACTCCGGCTGCAATTCCCACAATATATTCAATAAACACATTGCTCACTGACTTTTGGGTAAAATTACCATTCTACCCCTGACCTTGCCCTAAGTCAGAGTCAGAGTCAACTTTCAGTTGACCCGACTCGCCGAGTTGGCTTTCCAACTCGCCGAGTCCCTACTCAAGCGACTGCCCTGAATCCCGATCCTACCCGTCGAGTTAGGCGACGACTCGACGGGTTCGCCTTCATGACCAATATTCAAGTCCTTCATCCTACTCGCCGAGTTGTATGAACAACTCGTCGAGTTCATCTTCATTCGATGAACACTCATGCAAAGACTCGCCGAGTTGTATGAACAACTCGTCGAGTCCATCTTCATCCGAAGAACACTTATGCTGAGACTCGCCGAGTTGTATGAACAACTCGTCGAGTCTGTTCTTGATCTAAGGAGATTGCCTTGAACTCGCCGAGTCAGGGCATTGACTCGCCGAGTACCTCCATAGATGGGTTAAGCTTCCGACTCACTGAGTCACACCCTGTGGCTCACTGCTCACTCGTCACTACGAAAAGGGGACAAACTCGGAGACTCGCGAGCAGACTCGCCGAGTCTCATGAACGACTCGCCGAGTCGTTGCCATGCACTCCTAAAATATACCGAATTGCTCGATTCCAGTCCATGCCATTCATAGATCTGGACTTCTAGGACACGAATCACACGTAAAGTTTCCAACTTTACGTGTGGATATTCACCAATATGGATTTTAGGGCTCAAAATGTCTCAAAAGGGTAGATCTAGGGCTAACAAGCAACATGGGGCCAAAAAGCTAACAGATCTGAGCTCCTGGAGCTCAATCTTGCCTAGATCCAGAGGCCAAACATCTTATTACGACATATAATGCACATACAAGCTTGGGGATTTGACCAAGAAAGACCCAAATGAAGTACTAAGCATAGAATCATGGGGAAAACGGGTTATACCTCAAAGGAACGGCTGGAAGAACACAATAATTGCCTGGATAGCTTCCTTTCTTCTGGATCTACTTCCTTCCTCCTTCAAAGCCTTCAAAAGTACACAACAAAACTTCAAATCTTCAAAGAACAAGCACAAACGAGGGTTGGGGAGCTCTGGGGAGAGAATGGGGGCTGGCCTGGGGCGGATAAGTCACTTAAATAGGGTGCAAACCCCTGAAACTTAGGGTTTCATCCAACAGCTGTGACTCGCCGAGTCCAGGATATGGACTCGTCGAGTCGACAACTTAAACGTGTCCCGGGTCCCGCATCCACTCGGCGAGTCGGACCTATGACTCGCCGAGTCCAAGGCTAAAAGAAAGGAAATACTTCAAATAAGATTTACGTACCAGGAATCGGGTGCTACAGGACTGTACGTTAACTTTAGACGGTCATTCTTTCCCAATCAATCTCATGCCGGTCCATATTAAAAGTTTCGACGTCATAGTCGGCATGGATTGGTTAAGTCTTCTTCGCGCCGACATCATGTGCTTTGAGAAAGCAGTTTGTCTTAATCTCCCTAACAACGAAACATTAGTGATTTACGGCGACAAATCAAGTACAAACCTTCGCATCATTTCGTGCATCCAAGCTCGAAAGTGTTTACAGAAGGATTGTCGAGCATTCCTAGCGCACATCATCGATACAAGTCAGGAACTGAAGGATATCAAGAACATTCCAGAAGTACGCGACTTTCCCGATATCTTTCCAGAAGAACTACCGGGATTACCACCCCAACGCCAAGTCGAGTTCAGAATCGACTTAGTTCCAGGGACTACCCCAGTAGCAAAATCGCCTTATCGTCTAGCACCAGCAGAGATGCAAGAACTTTCTAGTCAACTTAATGAACTCCTTCGAAAAGGATTCATAAGACCAAGTTTCTCACCTTGGGGAGCACCAATCTTGTTCGTAAAGGAGAAAGACAGATCGTTTCATATGTGTATTGACTACAGAGAACTGAACAAACTTACTGTCAAAAACCGTTATCCTCTACCCCACATTGACGACCTATTTGATCAACTTCAAGGAGCAAACTACTTCTCAAAGATAGACCTACGATACGGATATCACCAATTACGAGTACTAGAGGAGGATATTCCCAAGACAGCTTTCCGAACCCGTTACGGACACTATGAGTTTGTAGTAATGCCGTTCGGATTAACCAACGCTCCAGCAGTATTCATGGACCTAATGAATAGGGTGTGCCGTCCTTACTTGGATCAGTTCTTCATTGTCTTTATCGATGATATACTTATCTACTCCCGAAGTAAGGAAGAGCATAGTCAGCACCTACGAAAAGTCTTAGAAACACTGCGATCGGAGAAACTCTATGCGAAGTTCTCTAAATGCGAATTTTGGATTCGAAGAGTCGAATTTTTGGGCCACGTTGTTAGCGAGAAAGGGATACACGTGGACCCCTCCAAAATTAAGGCCATCGAGAACTGGTCGGCACCAAAGACACCTACAGAAATTCGTCAATTTCTAGGTCTCGCTGGCTACTATCGCAGATTCATAAAGAACTTCTCTAGAATTGCGAAACCTCTTACTACATTAACCCAAAAAGGCGTGGCCTTTGACTGGGAAGCGAAACAAGAGAAGGCGTTCCAAACGCTGAAACAGGCCTTGTGCACCGCACCGATACTATCCCTCCCCGAAGGGATAGAAGATTTCGTAGTGTATTGCGATGCATTAAACCAAGGACTTGGTTGTGTCCTTATGCAGAGAGGGAAAGTTATTGCTTATGCCTCCCGACAGCTTAAGACACACGAAGTGAACTATATGACACACGATCTTGAGTTAGGAGCAGTGGTATTTGCTCTGAAGATCTGGAGACGCTACTTATACGGAACAAAGAGTACTATTTTCACCGATCACAAGAGCCTTCAACACATTTTCGATCAGAAGGAACTCAACATGCGATAACGACGATGGGTTGAGTTACTAAATAACTACGAATGTGAAATTCTTTATCATCCTGGCAAGGCCAACGTGGTAGCTGACGCCCTCAGTCGAAAGGAATACACTGGTCGGAGGGTCAAATCTCTGACTATGACTATCCATTCCCACTTATCCACACAAATTAAAGAGGCACAAATGGAAGCTTTGCAACCTGAAAATGTGGCGGGTGAATCCCTGCGAGGAATGGAAAAGAATCTAGAAGTCAAGGGTGGCGGAGCATATTATCTCATGGACCGAATCTGGACGCCGAAACATGGCGGGTTCAGAGACGTAGTCATGGCTGAAGCACACAACACGAGGTATTCCATTCACCCGGGTTCAGATAAAATGTATCTGGATCTTAAGAAACTGTACTGGTGGCCTAACATGAAAGTAGAAATTGCTACCTTCGTAAGTAAATGCCTTACTTGCGCTAAGGTTAAGGTCGAGTATCAAAAACCGTCAGGATTACTACAACAACCGGAGATACCAGAATGGAAATGGGAACGGATTACTATGGACTTCATAACCAAGTTACCCAAGACGACGGGTGGACTCGATACCATATGGGTCATCGTCGACAGATTGACCAAATCCGCGCATTTCCTACCCTTCAAGGAGACTGACAAAATGGAAAAGCTTACAAGAACTTACATAAGGAAAGTAGTGTGACTGCATGGTGTTCCGATATCCATTATCTCCGATAGAGATAGTAGATTCATTTCAAGATTCTGGCAGTCACTACAAAGTTCCCTGGGGACTAGGCTAGACATGAGTACAGCCTACCACCCACAAACAGACGGGCAAAGTGAGAGAACGATACAAACTTTGGAAGATATGCTGAGAGCCTGTGTGATTGACTTTGGAAAGGCATGGGATATCCATTTACCCCTTGTCGAATTTTCATACAACAATAGTTATCATACAAGCATAAAGGCTGCTCCGTTTGAAGCCCTCTATGGTCGAAAGTGCAGATCCCCTCTGTGCTGGACTGAAGTTGGCGATACCCAATTAGCTAGAGGACGAGTTCCTAAAAGCACTCTCACCGGCCCGAAAATCATACGAGAAATGACAGAGAAGATCGTTCAGATTCGTGAACGATTGAAAGCCTCTAGAGACCGACAGAAAAGCTACGCTGACCAAAGGAGGAAACCTTTGGAATTCCAGGTAGGAGACCACATTTTATTGAAGGTCTCACCGAGGAAGGGTTTAATACGCTTTGGAAAGTGGGGGAAACTAAATCCAAGATACATAGGGCCTTTCGAGATTCTTGCAAGAATTGGCCCTGTGGCTTACAAACTTAACCTACCGCGTGAACTTAGTAACATACATCTGACCTTCCATGTCTCAAACTTGAAAAAGTGTCTGTCTGATGAGACTCTTGTTATTCCACTCGACGAGATCGAGATCAACGAGAGCCTCAACTTTGTGGAAGAACCGGTAGAAATCATGGACCGAGAGGTCAAACAAACGAAACAAAGTCGCATACCCATCGTGAAGGTTCGCTGGAACGCCAAGCGGGGACCTGAATTCACATGGGAACGCGAAGATCAGATGAAACAAAAGTACCCTCATCTTTTTCTCTGATCCACTAGTATCTTTACTACTTTAAATTTCGGGACGAAATTCCCTCTAACGGGGGGATGATGTGACAACCCGATGTTTCAACTCTTTGTAATGGCCTAAAAAGTCAAGTATTGTAACCACTTTTGAGTTAATGAAATTAACTTTGATAATAAAATGTCCAAAAAGTTTCTATTCAATTACCTACTATGTTTAATGTCATTAAACCGAGATCGTACTTAAAAAGAACGCCCAAATCCGACTTCGTATATTGAAGTTATGATTTTTCCAAGTTCGGCATAGCGAGAGACAGCTAAAAACTCGAATCGGAGATCGAGCGACTTTTGGCCGGAATGACCTAAACGAGAATCGAAGGTCTCGACAATGGTATTTCAGCGGTAAAAAGTCTGGCAAAAACCGACGTCAGATAAAGAAGTTATGAATTTTTAAAGAAATTCCTTAATCACGACATTTTAAAAATAAATAATAAAAATAATTTCGAAATTTGCCAACGGAGTCTAAACGAAAATTGTAGAGCGTAGTCTCACCTACGCGTGGATATAAAGAACATCGAAAACGGATTTCGTATGTAGAAGATATTAATTTTAGAAGTTTATTAATTAAATTAAATATAAATTTAATTATAAACTCTTGGTATTATCCGAAGAGGAGTCATCAGATAGGGCCGAGTTATGCCCCGCGTAAGCTCGTACGCCCCGCGTACTCAAGGCCTAGGCCTCGGATTGTCCACGTCTCGGCCTATGCGAAGCTATCCCCTGTCCCATCCGAAGTCCGAGGCATTCGAGGACTCGGTCATGCATGACGTACGCGTACGCCCCGCGTACCGAGGCGGCTCCCAGCCCCTATAAAAGGGATGCGAGGGTTCCGAAGAAAGGGCTCCATTCCTCTCATTTCTTTTGCGTTCTTGCCTCGTTTTCCGTTCCCGTGCTAACCCGAATCCCCGGTCATTTTGCTCAAGTCCCGAAGGTCGTTTTTACTCCCGAGAATCCCGAGAAAAATCCGTTTCCCGAGATGAAATTCTGCCCGGTTTCCATCTCGCTTTCTTCAAACTTTCAATTGAGTTCATACCCCCTTAATTAACCCTTTTAAATATTCTAAATGCTTTTATATGCTTTCTGGGGTGGGGGATACAAGTAAACACACGATTATTATCAGGTGTTATATATAAAGATTATTATACACTTTTATTAAATAGAATCATATGTGATTTATAAACTTTATAGGGAACTCTCGTATATAAAATATATTACAATAGCATTCTATCTTTCGAAATATAAATTGTTGTAATTCATGTATAAACTAAACATTTTCTTAGATTAAATGTATACGTGTCTATCTTAGGCTCTACAAAAATCTATACTTTCATAACAAGTGATTCCTTTTCTAGGTATTTCTAAACAAACGAGACACACTTTTAGAAAACTATAATAGGTATAGTTTTACGAGAAAATTTCTAACTTTTACGTACTAGAAACACGATTTTCAAGAAGTCACTTTCATATACAAGAACAAACGAACATTATAACATGTAAATCTGTTTTTATACCACCATTTGTTAGACATTAACTTCACGTACATTCGAGTACACATTTCAAGTCCTGTATTATATACCAGAATCCCTTGGAGGGGGAGCATGGTGTTTGTGTATAGATCTATACGGGCTTGACAACCCGCGCCTTGACTGTTAGCTACAGTCCACCATTTGGGGTGACAAACGTCATAATATTCCAACGCCTAAAGAACGTTGTGTATAGGCATTCCGAGTCAATAGTATGGTTATAAAACTCACATGAGGTATTAAAAATACATTGATTTACGAGGTTTTCAAACATATTGGTTATTTTTACACTTACATACATTTTTAGAAACAAACATTGGTCTTGAGAGAAGGCTACTTTTATATTAGTAGAAAATATAGGATTTTCTAGAATCAAACAAACAAGAACAAAACATTTCATTTCATACAAACATTGTCATTTAATACTTATGAAACTCACCAGCTTAAATGCTGATCTACTCTTTCAAAATTACTTGTATGTCCTAGGGATTCAGTAATTACAGGTAACAATATGCTTTTGAAGAAGGGATGCTGCGGCGCCAGTTTAATCTCACATTTTGGCATCATATTGTAATTGGTTTTGAACATGTAACTTTTGACAAATGTAAACTTTCAATTATATATATGATGGTTGTATTGCTTTCTTTACTATGTATTCATTTGTTACGTTACCACATGAAGTCATCCGCCCCCGAACGTTTCCGCCGTTCCGGTTTTAGGGTGTGACATTAGTGAGTTCCCCCATCGTACCATATATCATACAATCATGTAACATACATACTGTTGGGCAATTCTGAGGTGCCCGACCTACCCGGTATGGCCATTCTGGGGTGCCGACCTTCCCATGTCAAGCCATTATGGGGTGCCGACCTACCTGTCGGTCCTATCAACCGACCCTCGAGGACTATCCCTCCTACTACCGTTATCTCACATAACATATCATGCCAGCATATAAACATATGATCACATAATGTCATACATTTCTGGGGTGCCTGACCTACCCTGCGGCCCTAACAACCGAACTCTACTATATAACATATCATGCCAGCATATAACATATCAGGTAGTAGCAAACCTAGATGATATCACAAAGACGATCATCTGACATACAACTCCTATTTGTGGGCCGTCATTGTGGCCGTAGACCCACCGCTACAGGAAAGTAACTCACCTCAATCAAGTAGCTGATGTCAAACTAAGTGGGAAGTCTCTTCCTGCTGCTGCTCCGGAAATCCTCCGGCTACAATCCCCACAAAACACTCAGTCAGAACTGATATCTACTCTTAGGGTAAAATGACTATTTTACCCCCAAACAGGTCCAAGTCAAAGTCAACTTCAAGTTGACCCGACTCGCCGAGTTGGTCCTCCAACTCGCCGAGTCCCTCATCCTTTACTCGTCCTTATCCACGTCCCGACTCGTCGAGTTTGGCTTCGCCTCGACGAGTTCCTCTCTTATATGAACTTTGCATGAAACTCATCCAACTTGCCGAGTTGTATTAACAACTCGTCGAGTTCACCTTCATCCGAAGAACAAGTCTGTCCCCGACTCGTTGAGTTGTATGAACAACTCGTCGAGTTCATCTTCAATCTTAAGGAGATTGTCTTGAACTCGCCGAGTCTGTTCTAGCACTCATTGAGTCCCATGAACTCCAGGTCTAAAACCAAGTCCAATGTGTTGGGTCACTCTTTCTGACCTACTACAGTCCCTCTATCACCCATCTAAGTTCTTTTAGACTCTTATCAGATATGGGACTTTATGCCTTGGACTCGCCGAATCTATAAAAGGACTCACCGAGTCCAGTTTTGACCAATTCCATACAGTCAATCTAAATGAGATCTAACACACCAAAACCATAGATTTGGCCTCCTAATGTCCACTTTATACGTAAAGTTCCAAACTTGATGCACATGCATGGGGTTTTTAGCTCAAAAATCCACATAAAGTGTCCTACAATGTGCATGGGGCTCTCATGGCCCTAAAGTTGGCACCTTTATGACATGAGACCCCTCTTAAGGTCCAGATCTGAAGTAAAAACCCACTCAACACTTCCAATTCCAAAACATGACTTAGCAATCCAAAGAGATCCCAAGTTAAAGATGAATAAACACATAGATGAGTCAAGACACGAGCATTATACCTTGAAGCTGCTGAA
Organism: Lactuca serriola; assembly: GCF_051521515.1. Classification (NCBI taxonomy): domain Eukaryota; kingdom Viridiplantae; phylum Streptophyta; class Magnoliopsida; order Asterales; family Asteraceae; genus Lactuca; species Lactuca serriola. The sequence goes on along the minus strand of NC_136415.1, from coordinate 120,762,514 downwards.
AATAAAGTAAAATCCCTGGATCTACTGGCCCCAACTCAAGTTCCAAGCTCCTTCCTTCTTTCCAAGCTTTACAACCACAAGATAACACCAAAAATGGCCTCAATGAGAAGTGTTTTGGGAGCATAAGGGACAATATGGTCGTCATTTCATTGCTTAAATAGGGTGCAAACCCTCGGATTAGGGTTTTGTCCAAATAGTACCTACTCGCCGAGTCCGGGACCCGACTCGCCGAGTTCATCACTTAAGTCTCGCGTTCCGTCCCACTTCTACTCGGCGATTTGGTCCTTCAACTAGCCGAGTCCAAGGCCAAAATGCAAAAAATATATATAAATAGATGATGAAGGAATATGTACCAAGAACTAGGTGCTACAAATCTCCCCCACTTATTTTAGAATTCTTCCTCGAAGTCTGCTGCTTGTTCCTGAAACAGCTCGCGGTAATGCTCCATCATCTCGTCCACCGGCTCCTAAGTCCATTCTGAGCCCTTCTGGTGTTGCCATTGCACCTTCACGAGCTCCACCCTCTTGTTCCTCAATTCCTTTGACTTCTGGTCGAGGATTGCCATAGGCCGCTCGATGAAATTCAAGCTGCCATCAACCTGAATGTCCTCCAAGGGCACCACGGTCGAGTCGTCCACCAGGCACTTTCGCAGCTGAGAAACATGAAAAGTGTCATGTATCTGACTGAGTTCGACTGGCAGATCCAGCCTATATGCCACCTTGCCCACCCGGGCTATAACCCTGAACGGTCCAATGTACCTGGGGGCCCAACTTGCCCCGCTTCCTGAATCGGATAACGTCTTTCCATGGCGACACTTTCAGGAGGACCATATCCCCGACCTGGAACTCCAGGTCTGATCGGCGCTTATCGGCATAGCTTTTTTGCCAACTCTGAGCAGTCTGAAGCCTGCTCCGGACCTGCTTAATATTCTCTATAGTCTTGAGTACTACCTTAGTGTTCCCTAATACCCTCTGGCCAACCTCGCCCCAACATATCGGGGTCCTGCACTTCCTCCCATATAGCATCTCGAAGAGAGGACGATCAATGCTTGCATGATAACTATTATTGTAGGAGAACTCTACCAATGGAAGGTAGGTATCCCAACTACCTCCGAAGTCTAATACGCATGCTCGCAGCATATCCTCCAGGGTCTGGATGGTCCGCTCGCTCTGACCATCCGTCTGCAGGTGAAAGGCGGTGCTAAAATGCAGACGAGTACCCAGCTCGTCATGAAACCTCTTCCAAAACCTGGAAGTGAACCGCACATCCCTATCTGAAATCACAGAAACTGGCACACCGTGTCGCGCCACCACCTCCCGGATATAGATGTCGGCTAACTTCTCGGCCGAGATGCTCTCCTGAATCTGGATAAAATGGGCGCTCTTGGTCAATCGGTCAATGATGAACCAGATCGAATTCACTCCCCGCGCGGTCCTGGGAAGCTTTGTGATAAAATCCATCGTGATGTCTTCCCATTTCCATAGTGGAATATCCAACGGTTGCATCTTGCCGTGAGGTCTCTGATGCTCAGCCTTGACCTTCCTGCAGGTCAAGCACCGCTCCACGAACCATGCCACATCCCGCTTCATGCAGGGCCACCAATAGTCCAGACGAAGATCCCTATATATCTTCGTCGCCCTGGGATGAATGGAGAACTGAGATTTGTGCACCTCCTCCATCAGAACCTGGCGCACACCCCCGTGGTATGGCACCCACACCCTACGGTGTACTGTCAGTAACCCTCAGTTGTTATAGTCGAAGGAGGAAACCTGCCCCACAATCCGCTCGCTCTTCCGATGTTACTCCTTCATGGCCTCCTGTTGGGCCTCCAGAATCCGCTCCAACAGCGAAGTCACCACTGTCGTCCTCAGACAGATATCCCTGATCGGCACTTCCTTACGGCTAAGCACATCGGCCACTACATTGGCCTTCCCCGGGTGATAAAGGATCTCGCAATCGTAATCCTTTACCACGTCCATCCACCGATGTTGCCTCATGTTTAGATTCGGATGATCCATGAGGTACCTCAAACTCTTACGGTCCGTGTAGATGGTACAACGAACCCCATAGAGGTAATGTCGCCAAATCTTGAGGGCAAATACAACAGCCCCCAACTCCAAATCATGCGTCGGGTAGTTCGCCTTGTGAGTCTTCAGCTGCCTCGATGCAGAGAGGGACGCATAGGTGATGGCATGCCCTCTCTGCATCAATATTGCACCTAAACCTAAGATGGATGCATCGCAGTACACAAGAAAATCCTCCATGCCCTCTGGCAGGGCTAAGATTGGCGCCTTGCACAATTTCTGTCTCAGTGTCTCGAACGCGGCCTGCTGATCAGGCCCCTAATGAAAGACCACTACCTTCCTTTGCTAACCTGGTTAGGGGTACTGCTATCTTGGAGAAATCCTGAATGAATCTCCGATAGTAGCCAGCCAAACCTAGGAAACTCCGAATCTCAGATGGAGACTTCGAAACCTCCCATCTCATCACGGCCTCCACTTTGGTGGGGTCCACTGAAATCCCGTTCTGGTTGACGAGGTGCCCAAGGAACTGCACCTCGCACAACCAGAACTCACACTTGGAGACCTTAGCATACAAATTCTCCCTCCTCAAAGTCTCTAGGACCTCTCACAGATGCTCCTCGTGCTCCTCCTACGTCTTGGAGTAAACCAAGATGTCATCAATAAACACTATCACAGACCGGTCTAACATCGGTCTACACACGCGGTTCATGAGGTCCATGAATGCGGCAGGAGCATTGGTGAGCCCGAAGGGCGTCACCACAAACTTGTAGTGGACATAGCGCGTCCGGAACGCAGTCTTCTGTACATCCTCCTCTCTAACCCTCATTTGGTGGTATCCTGAATGCAGATCAATCTTGGAGAACCAAGATGCTCCCTACAGCTGGTCAAAGGGGTCATCAATCCTCGGGAGTGGGTAACGGTTCTTCACCGTTACCTTGTTCAGCTCCCGATAATCTATACACATCTGATGCGACCCGTCCTTCTTCCTCACAAACAGAATCGGGGCTCCCCAGGGAGAATTACTCGGTCTAATGAATCCTTTGTCTAACAGCTCCTGCATCTATGTAGACAACTCATGCATCTCGGGAGGAGCCAACCGATACGGTGCCTTGGCTATCGGAGCTGCCCTAGGGACTAGGTCGATCCTGAACCCCACCTTCCTCTCCAGAGGTATCCCAGGTAACTCCTTGGGGTATACATCCGTAAATTCTCGTACCACGGGCACATCACCCACTGTCGCCTTACACGCCTCCCGGGTGTCCATGACATAAGCGATATATCCTGCGCAACCCTGCTGAAGGTAACGCCTAGCTCTCGCTGCTGAACATACCGCTGGTCCTTGCTGTGGCCTCTCGCTCTAAACTACCAACTCTCCCCCACTTGGGGTCCTGATCTGAACCAGCTGTTGTGCGCAATCTATCACTGCCCCATTGGGGCTCAACCAATCCATGCCTATAATCACCTTGTTCCCCCTCAACGAAATAGGAACCAAGTCCACCAGGTAACGTTCCTCGAACAATCTCAGCACACAATCTCAGAATACCGCCGATGCTCGCACCGATCGGTCATCAGTGATCTCTACCTCTAAAGGGCAATCCAGCATGCCCGAAGACTCAAGAAACTTCTTGCTAAGCGCAAGAGAGACAAATGATCGGGTAGCCCCTGAATCAAATAATACCTGAACTGGGATACTATTCACGTGGAACGATCCTAAACAGAGCACACACATAACATATCAAAATCATAGCAGCATATCCCAAAATCAAAAAGATAGGAAATCATACCTGTCACCACATCGGGTGCAGCGCGTGCCTCCTCGGTAGTCAACTGGAATGTCCGGCTCCTCACCACTAGAGCCTCCGCCTTGCCCTGCCAACCATCGGTGATCCGCAGGGTTGCTGGAGTCGGCGCCTTCACTGGCACTGATGCAGCTGTCAACTGGGGGCAGTTGGCCTTGTTGTGTCCCCTCTGGTTGTAGTGGAAACATAGCAACTCAGACGCCTGAATAACCGGTGCAAGGGCAGTACATGATGGGTTTTAGCCATAAGAACTTTCCTATGTGCGCATGCAAAACCCTAATGCTCGGATCTAGGCTTTCTAATAAACATGCTTTGAATCCAAGTCTTCTAATGACTAATTAGGTTAAATAACAACATTGAAACAGATCTAGAATCATACCTTTGAGTTCCTTGTTGATCTTGAGGTCTTGGAGCTTCTAGAGTCACAAATGTCACTCCTCTAATGGCTTACAAACACCAAAGCAAGAAGAATGATTTAAGAGAGAGGAGAGGGGAGGAATTTCGACCAGAGGTTCCTTACTTTTTGGTCAAGTGTCCAATTCCCCATGCCATAGGGTCTATTTATACTTGTAGACTCCTTAAGGGTTACAACCTAAACCCTAATTGGATAATCTTCTCTTAAGGCTATCCAAATCCATTCCATAGATAAGCCTTTGGATAGTTTTGGCTATCCTAACACTCTTAGAATTCGTCCAAAGCATATCCCAATGGATTTACAGTCTAAATCTTAACTATCAAACAATTGACAGTTTATACCCCTTTATTTAATTAATCTCTTTAAGTCACCAAATTAATCTAATTAATTCTATGACTTATATTAATCAAATATATTATTCATTATATTATTCTCATAATATATTAATAATATTTACTCTCTCTTATTAAATCATCCTATCAAGTTGCTATGGTGAAGGCAACCCAAAAGGACCATGCACAACCGGGTCAAATACTTGTCTAATAAAGTTGCAGCCTTAGACACTATTCCAACAGTCTCCCACTTGGATAAGTCTAGTAACTATACAAGTACAATTCGGTTTGCAATCGTAGCTCTCAAAGACGCTGTCAACTCTGATCTAATCAATCTTGTCCTTTAGATAAGGGAACGTACAGTCCTCTGTTAGATATCATGCTGACAATCCTATGGAATGGTTAGTCAAGCATTTAGGTTTCTAGATCTCTGATTTATTCGACATAGAACTTAATCGAACACATCAATTCAGTTCTGACCGGGCCCGGCACATAAGTCAAATCAAATCATCGAGCGGCCGAGATATCGCTTTTACCTTCTTAGATAAAAGTTTACAGATAAACTTCGACTTATATGCATTTACTTACTCATTAACCAACTATACACAACAATACGTTTTATAACACCAAGTTACTGATGCGTTTTCGTATTATCAATGTACAATCAATTAACAAATAATAAACCATATATCTAGGTTTTAAGACTATATGATATTATCATCTTGCGATCACCTTTTATATCGTATTCCATAAGGTGATTCCAGCAAGTGCGGGTTTATTCCAATGCTCAAAACTAGTTCATAAGCACTCATGAACGTTGCAGCAATCTTTTGCTATGTCTAACACCATTTAGACGTTCTACACACCAATTCATGACAATCTTCATTCATATCTACTCCCAACATATGAACGATTGTGGACAATTTGAACAATTCCATTATTCTTAATAATTTCAATTATTCTGGAAGTCAAAACATGCAAAGTGAAACAATAGCTAAACAATTAACATAAGATAGTAACATTACTCATAAATAAAACTCCTTTATTTAATCATCAAATGTCAATTACATTTATCTATTACACGTTTCTAATACTATCTAATCTACGCTAATATCATCCTTCAGCCCAATACTCCTAGCATGCTGCAAGTGCTTAACCCTACTCAGTCCCTTCGTAAGCGGATCTGCTAGGTTATCTTCTGATGATATCCTCTTCACTACGAGTTGTCCTTCTTCTACACGATGTCTAATGAAGTGATATTTTCTGTCGATATGTCTTGATCTACCATGATCCCTCGGTTCCTTGGTTAAGGCAACCGCTCCTTCGTTATCACAGAAAATCTCCATTGGCTCCTTTATGGCAGGTACAACTCCAAGATCACCGATGAAGTTCTTTAGCCATATTGCCTCCTTGGACGCTTCGCTCGCTGCAATGTACTCTGATTCGCACGTTGAATCAGCTACGGTTTCCTGCTTGGAACTCTTCCATGTCACTGCTCCTCCATTTAGGGTAAAGACCCAGCCAGACTGCGAACGGTAGTTGTCCCTGTCGGTCTGAAAGCTGGCGTCACTATACCCTCGCACCTTCAAGTCATCACTCCCTCCGAGGACTAAGAGCCATTCCTTCGTCCTCCGAAGGTACTTAAGGATGTTTTTCACCGCAATCCAATGTGCTTTGCCAGGATTCCCTTGATATCTGCTAACCATGCTCAAAGCGAAGGCTACATCAGGGCGAGTACAAGTCATAGCGTACATGATTGAGCCAACTGCGGAAGCGTATGGTACTCGGCTCATTTCCGCTATCTCAGCTTCGGTACTCGGACTTTGAGTCTTACTCAATTTGGCATTACTTTGTATCGGTAGTTCTCCCTTCTTTGAGTTTTCCATACTAAAACGTTTTAGTACTTTCTCTAAGTAAGTATTCTGACTAAGTCCAATTAGTCTCTTACTTCTTTCTCTTACTATCCTTATTCCCAAAATGTAAGAAGCCTCTCCAAGGTCCTTCATAGCGAAACACTTCCCGAGCCAGGACTTAACCTCCTGCAGAGTCGGGATGCCGTTTCCTATGAGTAATATGTCATCGACATATAGAACGAGGAAGCTTACTATACTCCCACTGGCTTTGACATATACACAAGATTCCTCTTCGCTTCGTACAAACCCAAACTCTTTGACTTTCTCATCGAAGCAAAGATTCCATCTGCGAGACGCTTGTTTAAGTCCATAAATGGACTTCTCAAGCTTACACACTCTATCCGGATGCTTCGGATCCACAAACCCCTCTGGCTGAGCCATGTAAACATCCTCAGCCAACTTTCTGTTAAGGAAAGCAGTCTTGACATCCATTTGCCAAATCTCATAATCATGAAATGCAGCAATTGCCAGCATCACTCTAATAGATTTAATCTTCACAACTGGTGAGAAGGTCTCATCATAGTCAACTCCGGGAGTTTGAGTAAAGCCCTTCGCGACCAATCGCGCTTTATATGTGTGTACGTTTCCATCCACGTCGGTCTTCTTCTTGAAGATCCATTTGCACCCAACGGTCTTACGTCCGGGCACATAATCAACCAAATTCCAAACTTGGTTATCATACATGGATTGGATCTCGCTATCCATTGCCTCTTTCCACTTTACAGACTCCGGGCCTGCCATGGCTTCCTTATAGCTATTAGGTTCATCAAGATTTACTAGTGTACCATCACTAATATACGTGTCCCCTTCGGTAGTAATATGAAAGCCATAAAACTGGGGATGAACTCTAACTCTGTCGGAACGTCTAAGAGGTAAGGATTCGTCAATTGGTTCAACCGGAGTTTCCTCCTCGGGTTGAGTGCCAGCGGTAGAGGTTCCTTCATCTATCGACTCTTGAATCTCTTCAAGTTCGATTTGCCTCCCACTGTCTCCTTGGCTTATGAGTTCTCGCTCTCGGAAAACTCCTCTCCTCGCAACGAAGACAACATTGTCCTTCGATCTATAGAAGAGATATCCAAAGGATGTCTGCGGGTAGCCGATGAAAATACATCGCTCACTTCGAGGTTCAAGCTTGTCGTGAGTATCTCGTCTTACAAAAGCCTCGCAACCCCAAACCTTGATATGTGCCAACGAGGGAGCTTTCCCTGTCCACATCTCGTGAGGTGTTTTGGCAACCTTCTTAGTAGGGACTCGGTTAAGGATATGGGCGGCAGTCTCTAAGGCATACCCCCAGAAAGAGATAGGTAGTGAAGCACGACTCATCATAGAGCGAACCATATCCAATAAGGTTCGATTACGCCTTTCTGCCACACCATTCAACTGCGGTGTCCTAGGAGGCGTCAATTGCGAAACTATTCCACACTCCTTGAGATAATCGTGGAATTCAAGACTTAGGTACTCTCCTCCTCGATCGGATCGAAGCATCTTGATTTTCCTGCCCAATTGATTCTCCACTTCATTCTTAAACTCTTTGAACTTTTCAAAGGTTTCTGACTTTTGCCTGATTAAATAGATATACCCATATCTACTATAATCATCGGTAAAAGTTACGTAGAAGCGGTTCCCATCCTTTGTGGTTGATCTAAACGGTCCACATACATCGGTATGTATTAGGTCCAATAGACCCTCGCCCCTTTCACATGTACTCGTGAAGGGTGACTTAGTCATCTTTCCAAGTAAACAAGACTCGCATGTGTCATCTTCCCTAAGGTCGAATGACTCCAACACTCCATCCTTTTGGAGTTGGGCTATGCGTTTCTTGTTGACATGTCCAAGACGACAATGCCACAAGGATGCTTTATCCATACTAGTGGAAGAATCAATATTCAAAACATCATTTCCTAAGTTATCAACAATCATAACGGTTTCATATATTCCATTACATGGTATAGCTTCAAAGTAAAAGACACCATTTAGATAAGCCAAAATAGAACCATTCTCATTATTAAAAGAAAATCTAAATCCTTGTCTATATAAACCATGAAATGAAATGATGTTTCTAGCCATTTCTGGCGAATAGAAACAATTGTTCAAATCTAAAACCAAACTATTCCTAAGCACTAAAGAATACACTCTAATCTTGGTCACAGGCGACGATCTTCTGTTCCCCATGATTAGATTGATCCTTCCTTGCTCCACATCCCTACTTCTTCTTAGTCCCTGCACATTAGAACAAATGTGATAACCACAACCGGTATCAAGAACCCAAGAAATAGCATGATTTGAATCGTTAGATTTGATTGTGTATATACCTGCAAAAGATGGCTTGATCTTTCCTTCTTTGATTGCTTGCAGGTAATCCGGGCAGCTTCTCTTCCAATGTCCTATCTTGTGGCAGTGGTGGCACTCTGCCTCCTTTGGGTTAGAGCAGGGCTTAGCGGGATCAACTTTGGTCCCACTAGAAGAGGCACCATCTCGGGCTTTCACCTTGCGATAGTTCTTCGATGAAGCTTTCCTCTTCTTTCCCTTCCCTTGACCAATAGCCAAGACAGGAGCAGTGGACGGATTGGGAGTGGGTGCAACAGACTTGTCCTTGAAGTTGCTCTCAGCGACCCTCAAGAGACCTTGGAGTTTGCTTAGGGTGACCTCTTCTTTGTTCATGTGGTAGGTCATCCTAAATTGGTTGTACGTCGGAGGCAAAGAGTGAAGCACCATGTCGATCGCCAAGTCCTCACCGAAGTCAACATTTAACTTGCGAAGGCGGTCGACATACCTTTGCATCTTTTGCAGGTGCACGGTAAGAGATTCTCCATGACCCATCTTTGCGGAAATCATGTTGGTGAAAATCTCGTAACGCTCTTGTCTCGCGTTTTGATGGTATCTCTCCAATAAGTCTTGGTGCATCTCGTACGGGTACATGTCCTCGTAGGACTTTTGGAATTCAGAGTTCATGGTGGCGATCATGATGCAATGTACCTTCGTTGCATCTCGCTCATGAGTTTCAAAGGCGGTGATTTCGGCGGGAGTAGCAACTTCGGGGTTGATTTTCTCGAGCTTCTCATCGAGGACATACTCCTTATCCTCATAGCGAGCAATGGTGCGAATGTATCTTATCCATTCGCTAAAGTTCGTTCCATCGAAGGTGACCTTTTGGCAAAGGCTCATCAACGTGAAAGAACTAGCAGCAGCATTGTTTGCATTCGACATCTATAATTAGAAAAGGACAAAGATAGATTAGAATAAGAATCCCTAATTATCACCCAATAAGAAAAATTAGGGCTAGGATCCAACAATAACATTTACATACTAGAAAAGGGATGTCGTAATCTAACATGCAAATAAATTGAAGGTAAGTGAATGACGATTCACTAATTCTCCATCACAAAACTTAAACTATTAGTCCTAAGTGTTTTTGAGAATTCCTAGGTTCGGATGAGATTCATTGAAACTATTCAATGGCATGTTTAAATCTCGATATGCCCCTCTCGTTTGTGACTGGGATGCCGAGGATCACAAAGTGGGTGTGAATTACCATGCAAATTCACATGGTGCCTTCATTGTAACGATCACCTATTCGATGTGCCGGTAAACCACACACGCTCCATCGAACTATGATAAACAATGAATCACCCTTTTTCACCTTTGCTTAGAACCAATTAGTGTGCCGGTAAACCACACACGCTCCACTAACTTCTTAGCAAGGGTGCAAAGTGTAATTTCATGGGATTGCATCAATTCACTTTTCCTAAAGTAACTAAGATTAGGAAATTTTAAAATATGTGTAGTTACTTTGTATTTCTTATTATACTTTTAATGAGAGGATGAGGTTGCCCTATCTTACCCGTTCGGCTAACGACCCTCCACCAATCAAGCAAGCGGTGGGTGTGAGTGTACACCCATTAAGCGCCATTTTATAGGCCGCAACCTTATACCCACCTTATAGATTGGCTTCGTGAATGAGGCCTACTAACGGTAATACTAGCATTTAGTTATACATATATATATTATACTAGTAATATCATATTAGTATAGGTTTGTATTTTAAACCTTTTAAAATCTAGGGTTTTGAAATTTAAGTTGTTTAAATTAAAACTATTAATCACAAATATAAATTTCAAAACTTGAGGGCAAGTTTTAAATATTTAAAAACATGGAGGATCAAATAACAAATAATTCCAATTAACAATTAATATCCTGATTATCTATATTTGATTTATTCAAGATTTCTTTTAAGATAATTACCAAAATAATCAAAATAATTAATTAATTATCATATAAGGAAATTAAATATTTTATTATATGATAAATATCTTTAATTAGATCAAGATTGCAGTTATATTTATCAGAAAAACGAATTAACATTGATCTAATTAGTTTATGGAAAGTTTAGATAAGATAATTACAAAGAAATCTCGAATCTGGCCATTCCTGACGCCTGGACTCGCCGAGTGCACAAGGGGACTCGCCGAGTCAGGCCTACTCGCCGAGTCCACCTTGGGACTCGCCGAGTCAGTGACTCAGAAACCTAAAAATCGAATTTTGCAGGTTTGTTTCAGTTAATCAAGCAACAATTTAAAGAAAACCAAGCTAGGCTCTGATACCACTGATGGGTTTTAGCCATAAGAACTTTCCTATGTGCGCATGCAAAACCCTAATGCTCGGATCTAGGCTTTCTAATAAACATGCTTTGAATCCAAGTCTTCTAATGACTAGTTAGGTTAAATAACAACATTGAAACAGATCTAGAATCATACCTTTGAGTTCCTTGTTGATCTTGAGGTCTTGGAGCTTCTAGAGTCACAAATGTCACTCCTCTAATGGCTTACAAACACCAAAGCAAGAAGAATGATTTAAGAGAGAGGAGAGGGGAGGAATTTCGACCAGAGGTTCCTTACTTTTTGGTCAGGTGTCCAATTCCCCATGCCATAGGGTCTTTTTATACTTGTAGACTCCTTAAGGGTTACAACCTAAACCCTAATTGGATAATCTTCTGTTAAGGCTATCCAAATCCATTCCATAGATAAACCTTTGGACGATTTTGGCTATCCTAACACTCTTAAAATTCGTCCAAAGCATATCCCAATGGATTTACAGTCTAAAGCTTAACTATCAAACAATTGACAGTTTATACCCCTTTATTTAATTAATCTCTTTAAGTCACCAAATTAATCTAATTAATTCTATGACTTATATTAATCAAATATATTATTCATTATATTATTCTCATAATATATTAATAATATTTACTCTCTCTTATTAAATCATCCTATCAAGTTGCTATGGTGAAGGCAACCCAAAAGGACCATGCACAACCGGGTCAAATACTTGTCTAATATAGTTGCAGCCTTAGACACTATTCCAACAGTATAATCCCTGCTGAAGTGCCCCGCCTTGCTGCACTTGTAGCAGCCCGACGATCCCAATCTACACGCCCCCTCATGTGGCCTGCCGCATTTCCTGCAGCGGCCCGGTCCTGACTGGCGTTTCGGCCTACCATCTGATCCTTTGGGCTTCTTCCCCGAAGCCCCAGTTGTCTGAACCTCCTTTATCTTCCTCTTCTGGACATGCTCCAGATCGATCTCCCTCTCCCTTGCCCTGGCAATCATGGAATCCAAGGTAGGGCAAGCTGAAAAACTAACATGCTCCCGAATGTCGGCTCGCAGCATGTCATGATAGCGGGTCCTCCTCATATCCTCATCCCCCGCATACTAGGGCACCAGCAATGCCCTCTCCCAAAATTTGGCGGTGATCTCTGCCACAGTCTCCGTAGTTTGTCTCATGTCCAAAAACTCCCTGGCCAGCTGCTGAAGCTCTACTGCTGGCGTAAACTCTGCTCGGAACCAGGTCACAAAATTCGACCATGTCATAGCCTCAACAGCCGAGGATCCCAGAGAGTCACCAACCGACTCCCACCAATCCCTATCCCGGTCCCTCAAACACCCTGATGAAAATCGTACCTTCGACCCCTCGGGGTAGAAGATGGTCAGTTGCGCGGACTCAATGTCCGCAATCCATCGTCTGGCAGCAATGGGGTCCTTCACCCCATGAAAATCTGGCGCACCACTGCCCCTGAAGTCCTTAAAGGACAGCGTGCGGGATCCTGACTGACCAGATGTCATGTCGCTCCGGAATGCCCTAAGGTGATCCTCCATCAGCTCCACAATCCCTTCCTTTGTCGACCCAAAGATGATCGGGATCGCATTAAGGATGCCTCTAGTGATCTCAAACGCGATGAACTCGCATAGTCTCTCGTCCACTGGCTCGGAGCCTGAACCCGAACCCGATCCCTCTCCTGAGCTGCCCACCACTGGTCTCTAACGTAATACCAACCGTTAGTGATACTGATACATCTAGAGGGATCACATCCACTACCAGTTCCCTGGTCTTGTCTCAACCTTCCTCAATTTAGGTACGGATCCTCTGCTTTCAGTAGTACGGGCCCATACTACCTTCCACATCTATCCGTACCTTCCTTAAGGACTACCTTGACTCCACCAAGTCCCCTTTTATCACTGCTGATTCTCTTCCATTCCCATTCTAGGCTTACCCTAGGGAAAATCTCGGACTACACCCAAACCGATCCTCAGCTGCTGAAGGCCTCCTTGTAGTGCCAATTAGCCATTACCTGACTACCATCACATGTGATGAGGCTCAGATAATCCTTTTAGTAAAAGACTCGTCCCTACAACGGTTAGACTCAAACGAGAGTTCAACAATAGGGCCAAATCCAACACTTTGAGATTATTCAACCCTGATCACATGTGACGTGATGTATTCACCTAATGGCTAACTCTCATTACTCATAGTCCCACAAAGCACAAAGCAAGCGATATTCGGACTCATGAAAACTACTCAAACTAATATGTTCTTATGATGAGAAGCTGAACTAGCATATAATGTTGAGCTCATACTACCAGGCATAACCTAACCAGGCTATCCTATTACTGTCTACTTAATACTAGCATGCAATTCTCATAAGCTGAAGCACATAAAGCAGGCACATAAGGCATCATCCCTAGATCCTTAGTCCCATTCTAGCATGTTGTTCTACTGCAACTGATAAGCACAAGATAACTTGTATGGGTACTATGGGGAATACTTACTTGAGCTCGGCCGGTTGCGCACATCACACACTTGTTCCTTCTCAAAACTCTTTTATCCTAGCTTTTAGAAAGTTATTTTCTTTGTAAAAATCTTTTAATCCCTTGGTTTGAGTCCAGAAACCCCCAAAGGTGTGTCCGAATCCCTCAACCCAGGGCTCTGATACCAACTTGTAACGACCCAAATTCCAAGTCCAAAAATTTCATTGTTAGTTAATTGTTTTATAAAAAAAACGTTTATAAGAAAACGCCAGCTAATAGTATTTTTTCATAAATCCACAACTCATGTCTAAAAACCATTCGCAATTATAACAACATCAGAGTACGATCCCAAGAAACTCTAATGCGGAAAACCAACATGTGTGTGTATGATGTGCCACTACCGTGCCAGCTCCTTCCCCTTCGCTGAAGAGGTACCTGAAACAAAAACTGTAAACTGTAAGCACGAAGCTTAGTGAGTTCCCCCATCGTACCATATATTATACAATCACGTAACATACATACTGTCGGGCAATTTTGGGGTGCCCGACCTACCCGGTACGGCCATTCTGGGGTACCGACCAACCCGTGTCAAGCCATTCTGGGGTGCCGACCTACCCGTCGGTCCTAACATCCGACCCTCGAGGACTATCCCCTCCTACTACCGCTATCTCACATAACATATCATGCCATCATATAAACATATGATCACATACTGTCAGACATTTCTGGGGTGCCTGACCTACCCTACGGTCCTAACAATCGAACTCTACTATATAATATATCATGCCAGCATATAACATATCAGGTAGTAGCAAACCTAGATGATATCACAAAGACGATCATCTGACATACAACTCCTACCGGTGGGCCGGCATTGTGGCCGTAGACCCACCGCTACTGGAAAGTAACTCACCTCGATCAAGTAGCTGCTGTCAAACTAAGTGGGAAGTCTCTTCCTGCTGCCACTCCGGAAATCCTTCGGCTACAATCCCCACAAAACACTCAGTCATAACTGGTATCTACTCTTAGGGTAAAATGACTATTTTACCCCCAAACAGGTCCAAGTCAAAGTCAACTTCAAGTCGACCCGACCCACCGAGTTGGTCCTCCAACTCACTGAGTCCCTCATCCCTTACTCTTCCTTATCCACATCCCGACTCGTCGAGTTTGGCTTCGCCTCAACGAGTTCCTCTCTTATATGAACTTTGCATGAAACTCATCCGACTCGCCGAGTTATATGAACAACTTGTCGAGTTCACCTTCATCCGAAGAACAAGTCTGTCCTCAACTCGTCGAGTTCATCTTCAATCTTAAGGAGATTGTCTTGAACTCTCCGAGTCTGTTCTGGCACTCATCGAGTCCCATGAACTCCAGGTCTAAAACCAAGTCCAATGCGTTGGGTCACTCTTTCTGACCTACTACAGTCCCTCTAACACCCAACTAAGTTCTTTTAGACTCTTATCAGATATGGGACTTTATGCCTTGGACTCGCCGAGTCCAGTCTTGATCACTTCCATTCCAGTCGATCTAAATGAGATCTAACACACCAAAACCATAGATCATGCCTCCTAATGTCCAATTTATACGTAAAGTTCCAAACTTGATGTACATGCATGGGGTTTTTAGCTCAAAAATCCACATAAAGTGTCCTACAATGTGCATGGGGCTCTCATGGCCCTAAAGTTGGCACCTTTATGCCATGAGACCCCTCTTAAGGTCCAAATCTGAAGTAAAAACCCACTCAACACTTCCAATTCCGAAACATGACTTAGCAATCCAAAGAGATCCCAAGTTAAAGATGAATAAACACATAGATGAGTCAAGACATTAGCATTATACCTTGAAGCTGCTGAAAATGATGTAAAATCCCTGGATCTACTGGCCCTAACTCAAGTTCCAAGCTCCTTCCTTCTTTCCAAGATTTACAACCACAAGAGAACACCAAAAATGGCCTCAACAAAGCAGAATCGGCTAGGGTTTCAATGAGAAGTGTTTTGGGAGCATAGGGGACAATATGGTCGTCATATCATTGCTTAAATAGGGTGCAAACCCTCGGATTAGGGTTTTGTCCAAACAGTACCTACTCGCCGAGTCCGGGACCCGACTCGCCGAGTTCATCACTTAAGTCTCGCGTTCCGTCCCACTTCTACTCGGCGAGTTGGTCCTTCAACTCGCCGAGTCCAAGGCCAAAATGCGAAAAAAATATATAAATAGCTGATGAATGAATACGTACCAAGAACCAGGTGCTACATATATAGTGTCTTAAAGTGAAGTCTTTAACCATTAGGTCCTTCCACTTTAGACAAGCATGTCCATAAAGCTTACATGTCTCCCATGTTTGCACCATGCTTCATTTCTTTTTAATAAACAAATTGGAAAGCCATACTTCTCTTCCTTTTATGCAAACAATTATATATTAAAAGAAGAAAATTAGTTTAAATTTTTTTAAACTCAAGGTTCATAAAATATAAACTTTTTCTTTTGAGTAAAAGATAAAAGGTTTTCAACTAGTCCAAAAAAGTTGTATACAACTTATTAATTCATACCAAATGAATTATGTAATATTACTTGCTAATGAAAATTATTATTTCCATGAAATAAATAATTTCCAATTTAATTATAAGAATTTTATTGAATATTTATTAAAATCAATTTCTATTAAATAATCAATTGTATCATGTTGTTGTTAGTGTGACACATTAATATCATATGTAATTTGGCAATATCACTTTAATATGACTCTTGAGCATACTAGACCTTTCATTTGGATCTTGCATCTAGGTCATCTTTGGGAGCTTGTGGAGGTAAAAAGCTCATCCCTTGCTTATATTTTCGCTAGTTTGAGTTAGGGTTTGGTATGGAGTCCATTTTTGGTCCATAAATCCTCTCTTGTGAATTTTGGTAACTCCAGCGATTAGAAATGTTAGATCCAAGCTCCTTGGGCGTGTGAAAAGCATAAAAATGCTAACTTGATGGTTGTTTTGACACCATGCATGAGTTTAAGATTTCAAAAGGGGTCTTAATGGGTTAAAAACGGATGTTGGGTTCCTATGTGGCATGTAAGGGCATAAAGTTGCCAGCTTTATCCCCTGGGACTTCTTAATCGACTCAGATCTGGAATTGGTCGTTGAGTCTTCACATATTAAGCACTTAATGGCTGCTGGTGCAAAAACAGCTTGTACGCTGCACATATCGCCTAAGGATCTAGTACGCTAAGCGTAGTGAAGATGTACGTTAGGCGTACGCTTTCAGTGGGTTTTGGGCTTCCAATGGGCTATTGAGCCATTTGGGCACTGTTTAACCTTGGGCCTGGACCTATTAGAGTTTGGGCCTTTGAACTTGTTTTTGGGCTGTAGGTGGCATGGTTAGGCCTTTTGCGCTTTATGGCCTATTATTGTTTTGGACCTTGGATGTTAGGCCCATTATTGAAGGAAAGACTTTTGGGCCTCGTTGGAGGAGTTTGGACTTAGGATTTTGGGTCTAGGTCTCGAATTCGTGATTCATTCTAATTAGGATATCTTGTGTATATTCATTTTGAGATTACCGGACCAGTAGCCGAGCAGTATACTTATCAGCAGTATGAGGTGAGTCTTATCACCATATCCATGGGTCGAAGGAACCAATGTCAGCCCAATACCTTATATGTGGATTGTTAGTTGTTATACATTGACTGTATGAAAACCCTGGGGGTAGCCTGTGACACTTATGTGAAGACCATGTGGGTAGCCCATGGCACTTGGATATCCTACCATGAGGGTAGCCCATGGCATTTCAGGTAAAGACCATAGGGGTAACCCATGACACTTGGATATCAGACCATGGGGGTAGCCTATGACATTTCAGGTAAAGACCATGAGAGTAGCCCATGACAACTTTATGTATGTATGTATGTTGCATGGTATTATGTGGTTGTATGTTATGTGATATTTTGGGAACTCACTAAGGTCTTGCTTACAGTTTATTTGGGTGTTTCAGGTACTTCCGGTACTAAGGGGAAGGGTTTGATTTGATGGCGCAACATTCACTCTCCAACACTTTCCGTATTTATCTATTTTGATAATTTGATATTTGATACAACATGATTTAATGGATTTTGGGGATAAATTATGATTGTAATCTATTTTCAAAAATGAAAAATTTTATCTGGTTTTTGGGTTGTTATAAAAAAAAGTCAAAAATACGACAAAATAAAATAAAATAAAAACAAATGATATGAAAACAAATACGAAAAAAAATAATAAAATAATAAAAAGACGAAAAAACTACAATATAATATGAAAAGAAATATAAAAAAACTAAAAAAATACAAAAAGTTTACGATGTATGAATATATTAGAGTAAATAAAAAACAAAAGTAAATAAAGTGTGTGTGTGTGTGTGTATATATATATATATATATATAACTGAAATAAATAAAGTATATAAAAAACGAAAAATAAAGTTAAAAAATCATGTTGTGTACTTTTTTGCAAACTACAAGGATTATATTTGGACTTTAAAGTCAATTTTAAGAGTGATTTACCATAAAATATAACAAAGTTAACCATAAAACTCGTTAAATGGTCTAGAATGATAATTCTATGAGAAAATTATGGTCATAGCAATAATAAAAAAAATATAAAGTTTTTTTCCAATATTAAAAACTTATAACTTTTCTTATATTAGTTCTTAAAAGTTTATAGGTTATAATGTGGCATCTTTTATCTAACCACATATTATAGAAGATTTTGCACCTTGGTTGCATGAACATATTGTGATTGTGATAATTGGAATGTACTTTTGAGGTTGTGAAAGTTCAAAATTGTTAAATAATATAATGGATAATGACTTGAAAGGGTAACGAACTTTTAATTTTGTTCACGTTTAGTCATTGAACTTTTTTTTGTTTGATTTACAATTGAATTATTTGAAATTGTTCATATTTTATCATTATGACTGGTTTGTCACTGGACTTTTTTTGTGTTTAATTTACCCTTTAATTATTTGAAATTGTTCACATTTTATACTTATGACCGATTATTGAAAGTTCGTTACCCTTTCAAGACATTATCCTTAAAAAAATTATGTGGAAAACTACCACTTCTTCCGGCCTTAATGCATAAATTGTATAGGATCGAATACGGATGAGCAATTTGTATGAAATCCTTATTTCGTATTGGTACCGTAGCGGAACCGGTACGAAACTGTACCGAATTTAAAAATATGGGATGGTACTCGGTACTCCATATTAATGAAATTCAGGATTCAGTACCGCTGGTACCTGTACTAGTATCGAAAACCGATATCAATCCCGATACCGGTACCGGTGATGTTAATTCGATCTGATACTCGAGATTGAGTTTTGATTAAATTCAGTTTTTGGAAAATCAAAAACGGTATGAGTCATTACCAGGTTTCGTCCGACGCTCATCCCTAGGATCGAAATAATTTCATCGGACCCATCCATGATAGATTAGGGTTCAACTTTAAGCCCTTTCTCAGTCGCACCACCATAACGCTCTCTACGTTCTTACCACCCCACCGCCGGCCTCCATCTTCGAAGCTTCCCTTTGATTCTTCACGCCGTCCTCTATCCTTGCTTCCATTCCTCTCTGTTTCTTCACACGCATTCCACCATCTTCGCCTCTATTGTCTTGTAACAGTGGCGAAATCAGGAATTTTGATATGAGGGTACAGACATTGTCAATATATTATATGTAGTTATCCAATATCGGACATTAAAAAATATGTTTTAAACTCTTTAGTTGAGGGTACAATAACATGAAACATGTTTACAAATAATAATTTATATATATATATATATATATATGTGTGTGTGTGTGTGTGTGTGTGTGTGTGTGTGTGTATATATATATATATATATATATATATATATATAATTTTTTAGGGGTATTGTAGTACCCTCAACGCCCCATCTAGCTCCGCCACTATCTCGTAAGTTACATGTTACATCAATCTTTGTTATTTTATGTTTGTCAGATTACAGATGTTTCCATATGTTTCCATGGCTGGGTAATGTTTATCTTCTTCGTTATTGTTTGCTTATACTAATAATAGGTTAGAGATCGCAATTTCAGATAGCTGATAGCCCTTACCCTGTCCCCAGTATTTTGCTTCGATTGTTTCTGATGTGTAACCAAACCTTGTTGAATTTACATGCTTACATAGTTACATAACATGTTTCCTTATTATTTCTTTCGTGTTATAATTTCTGTTTCCATGGCTTATTGGAATGATGGGATGTTGACTCTGGTTATAGTTAGTTTCTTTTTATTTTAATCTCCTTTCGAGATAGGTTTTAGTAGGGTTGTACTGAAGATTATTCAAATTTAGTGTTAACTTGAAGAGGATCATACATCTATGCTCATGAACTGTACCCATTAGTAAAGCAGGACAACTGTGAATAAGTTCAATGCTTTTCAATTAAATATTAAATATTCTTCCGTGCTCCTTCAATTATGTTTTAACGAATGAATGTCGATACCATGTTCTGCATATGCATTCCAATAAGTTTCTATAGGATCATCAAATAAGCATATAGTTTCTGATGTGTTTGAATTGGATAAAGAGGATGCACAAAACTGAATACAAATTTCAGTTATCTGGTCTCATAAGTTAATTCATAGCGATCACTTGTGCTATGCATTTAGTGTTTGATCATAATTCATTTTGATAAACCAATTTAATAATCGCTATATGCTTTCAATAAAAACCAAATTTTATACTAGTATCTTTAAACTATAGATTCTTTTATTATGATAAATAACTAATTATTTGTAGCAAGTAGTTAATGGCTTAATGCTATGTCGATAAATTACAATGCCAACAATGCATGCCTTCCTATTTATGTATTGTTCTAGTCAGTCTGAATGAATCTTGAATAATGAATGTCACTCTTATTATCTCATACAATATTATTTTTTTTGAAGCTGAATCTTGTAATTAATTACACTATTACAAAAAACAAATCTCAAGGTGATTAATTACCGCAGTAGTCTATTATAACATAGTGACATGTATAGAGTTTTTTTGTTAGGCTAAGAGTTTATTGATTGGTGTGATTGACTATTGTTTTATTTTCTTATTTTTTTACATGTTTGCTTGCATATTTTAAAATACCTTGAAAAATAAATATTGCTACAACATTCTTAACATCTGAAGTTACGCAGTATATTGTTATTGTAAAATATGGAATATTTCAGATAGATTGTTACTTTTACCTTTTATTCTTTTAAAAGTAAGATTTATTTATTTAATTTGGTGTGTAATTTGGAAACACGTGTAACTAATAATAAAATATATTAAAGATCAAAGTAATAAACTAGCAATGTATTTTTCAATGTTTTTAACTTAGGTTACTAGCTTTTTTCTGTATTCGTAAAGTCAGTGTATTCGGCAAAGTCACCATATTATGTTTACGGGGAAAATGACTTTTGTGGGTAATTAATTATTGTTTTTGTATTTATTTGGTCATTTTTTATCTGATTTACTATTAAATTTGTTGTAGATGTTTATAGAAACCATTGAAAGCAATTTCTTATCTTCGGCGACTCTCCGGTCGTCTTCTCCGGTGAGCCTCCGGTAAAAATGAGTTTTTTCCGACGGACTTTATATGTTTAAAATGTTTATGTTTGTGTTTTATAAATAATAACTTATATAACTATATTTATATTTATATATAATAATATGTTAGTATTTTTATTTCTGAAATACAAAACTTGTAAACATATAAAATATTTTCATTCTTCTTTACAAAAAAAATTGCATGGAAATAATGTCACCATATAGTAACTATGATCACCTCTAAAATTGTTTTACGAGCCATAGACATACAACGAATCTAAAAAATATAATACATTATTATTTATGCAATACAAACCTTTTAAACATATAAATATTTTTATTTTTTTTAAATAATTAAATTTAATTATCATATTATTCATATGTTTAACTATTTTAGCATAGTTAATTATTAGCTAACAAACATTTTTTAATTTTACTTTGAAAAGTTTAAGTATTAATTAAGAAATATATTCAAATTTTAATAAAACTAGATAAGTTTTTAAAAATTTAAATATAAAAATTTATATTGAGCCAATATAAAATGCACCATACGTAAAACTAAAAATATATTTCAGTTTTGGTTTTATAATATAAATCTAATAAAACTTATGTTAGTTTGATATAAACTTGTGACATTTAATTTTTTAAAAACTATTTAGTTTTATAATATATGTATATTTTATATGTTTATAACCTTACGGGTTTTTTTGCAAAATATATGAAAACTTAAGGTTTTTTTTCGCAAAAAATAATTCATGGTAACCTGGAAACCTGCTATTACAGATAAAAATGAAAAACCGACAAAAAAATGACAAGTTTGCGGCATAAACGAACCAAAAATCTATCAAAGGGTAAAACATGACAAGTTTGGATTTTAAATGATGTATGTTTTATTTGATACTTTGTATTTGTATGATTATTTTATCTAGCACAATATAAGGGTAATATCGTTCACACATTAAATGAAATAAATAATCAATCAACATAGAGTTAATATTATAAAAGCCCTAAAATTTTAACGCATAATTGGAAAAAAGCTTTAATATTTTTTTTTATTGTTGTGGCTGCAACTTTCTCGCAGAATTATAACTCTATCCCACTTAACGGGTTTCATGGTTAAGTTGGTTAACTTTTTTGCAAAGTTGGTCCTAAAAAGTTCAAATTTAGTCCCTGAAGTTTGAGAAAAAAATACATCACATGGTTTTTTAACTTTATTTTTTGTTTTTTGTATACTTTATTTATTTTTGGTTTTTTATAAATACATGTACATTTTTTATTTTCTTTTTATGTATATACTTTATTTATTTTCATTTTTTAACTTTATTTTTCAACAATTTTTTTAACCTTTTTACCGTTTGTTTTCTATTTTTTAGTATATATATATAGAGTATATTAGAGTTTTTTTTTAGTTTTTTTCATATTTCTTTTTGTATTATTATATTTTATTTTTTTCACCTTTTTATTTTTTTCTTTTTTTTCTATGTTTTGTTATTTATGGTTTTTCTAATATTTTTTCTAAGGTTTTTTCATATTACAATTTTGTTTTCTATTTTTTTTTCCTATTTTAGTTATTTATGGTTTTTCTAATGCTTTTATTTACTTTGATTCAAGTAAACGAACTTGAATTCAATATAAATTACTATAACAAGTTTTTTTTATAAACATCGACTATTATTATTATTATTTTTTTTAGTCTATTATCAAATTGAAAAATATTATTTTGAATTTAATCTACTGATATCACATAATTTAATTTGCAAGTTATATAACACATTTAAACACTAATTCTTAATAAACAAACTATTTTGTTTTTTAATTTTTATTTTTTCGTAAAATAAATATAATAGCACTAAAGAAAAAAAAGAAAATAAGTTGGACCAAAATTACAAATATAAACATAACTACTTTATTTACTAGAATAAAAATAAAAAACAATTACAAAAACTATAAATTATCAAATTGTAATATACTCTAATATATTAATACATTCTATATATTTTTGAAAAATGTCAATAAGAAGATAAAAATACAAAAAAAAAAACAAATAATTGGAAAACAAATAATAAAAAAATAAAATATAATACGAAAAGAAATATGAAAAACCCTAAAAAAAAAAACTCTAATATACTCTATATATACACTAAAAAAATAGAAAACAAAAAGGTAAAAAGGTTTAAAAAATTTGTTGAAAAATAAAAGTAAAAAATGAAAATAAGTAATATATATATATATATATATATATATATATATATATATATATATATATATATATATATATATATAAAGAAAATAAAAAATGTACATATATTTATAAAATAACCAAAAATAAATAAAGTATACAAAAAACGAAAATTAAACTTAAAAACCCATGTGGTGTAATTTTTTTCAAACCTGAGGGACTAAATTTGAATTTTTTAGGATTGATTTTGCAAAAAATTAACCAACTTAACCATGAAACTCGTTAAATGGGCTAGAATGATAATTATGCGACGCCACAACAATAATAAAAAAAATATCAAGATTTTTTTCAATTACACGTACACCTTTTATAATGTTAACCCATCTAAACTAACAGGATAGCACCTATAGCACCCTTTAGACTCTCCTCTATTCTCCATAAAAGTTTTGTCCAGGCTCTTCCACATAATTCCTTCCCATAGCTATTTTCAATTAATTATATTCGATTCGGTATTAGTCATCACCACATCAATGGCTTCTTCCTACAAGAAATACCAAATCAGAAACCAAAACCCTAACCCCAAAACCTCCGTCTTGTTAGTAATCGATATGCAGAACCACTTCTCCTCCATCGCCAAACCAATAATCACATCAATCACGACAACCATCAATACCTGCCGCCGTGCTTCCATCCCAGTCATCTTCACTCGCCACTGCCACAAGTCCCCTGCCGATCACGCCATGCTTGGGGAGTGGTGGGGCAACGATCTGATCATCGACGGAACGCCGGATTCCGAGCTGATCCCGGAGATTGGGCGGCGGGAGGAGGAATTGGTTGTGGAGAAGAACACATATAGTGGGTTTAGAGGAACGCAGCTGGAGGAGCGGCTGAAGGATATGGGAGTGGAGGAGGTGATCGTGACAGGGGTGATGACGAATCTGTGTTGTGAAACGACGGCGAGGGAAGCTTTTGTGAGAGGGTTTAGGGTGTTTTTCGCAACTGATGCTACGGCGACTTCGTCGGAGGAGCTGCATCAGGCGACGTTGATGAATATGGCTTACGGGTTTGCCTATCTGGTTGATTGTAAAACCCTTCAAACTGCTTTTTTATCTTCTATGTAATCGTTTCTTGCCATCACCAGCATTTTATCCTAAGGTCTATAAATAAATAAGATGAGGACATTATGTCATTACACTTAATAAATAGTAAGGGTAGATTAGTTTGTTTTTTGCAGTTTAAGTGGATTTGATCAGTTACTTTGTTGTACCAATCATATATTTTATATAAATAAGACGTGCATACTCATCTTAGATCTATAGGAAAGTCCTAAATTTTTAGGAAAAATTTTAATAAACTCTTAAAAGTTTTTTTTTTTTAAACAGAAAAGTCTTAAATTATTTACCATTTTGCCTAAATTACGAAAAATTTATTTTTTAAATTTTAAAAACAAATGATAGATTATATGATTTTTTTTCAAAATAATGAGATTTTTATGCTCAAAAAAAAATTTAGAACTTTTTTGAAATTTTTTCCAAAAGTTTAGGATTTTTCTATAGATATCCCTACTTGCTATATCAAAATAATTGTCAAAATAAAAAGTGAATTAATGAATTTCATAAGTTATTATTTTATTGTTTCTATGTTGGTACTGATTTAAACATTTTTGTTGTAAGACTAAACTGCATAAATGGTCTATGTGGTTAGCTTAAAATTGTCATTTTTGTCCAAAAAGATTTGGACTAGCATCAGAGGTCCAAATTTTTCAATTTGTTGCAAATTTGGTCTAATTTACTTTAAACTTTTTTCAAATAGCAGATTTGCCCCTATTAATTTCTTTTTCTATTTTTCTATATTTCAATAACTAAAAAAAATGTGTTGTTACCTCCCCCTTTATCTCTCTGTACATTAAGCACACTCAAATACTCAAAATATAAACATTACCACTGCCGAAAAAATATAATGACTACCACCGCCGGAAAAATATAACGACCACCACCACCGGAAAATTTAAACACCGTCGTCGCCACATGTCAACACCACCACCTCCTGAATTCGAATCCAGATCTGAAGAGCTAGGGGTTTGTTTTCATCAGAAAAACTTTTCAAAATCGAGATTTTCTCAGGTCTATTTTAAAATCCGAGGTTTTCGCCAGAAAAACGATGGGGTACAAGATCGACGACGCAAGTTTCTGGTCTCGAGACGGTGGTGGTGGCTTTAAACGCTGGGGTACAAGAGCGACACACTAGGATCATCGAGGAATGAGAGGCGGTGACATATAGATTTGTAGGCCAGCTTCGTCAAGGAGTCGACGATCAAGGATTTCGCCGATGCTAACACAGAGATGGTCAAGGATTCGACGGTGGTGCTAGAAAGCCATATGACATAAAGACAAATCTGGATGTCGACGATGTTGTAGATATGACGTTGGATGTTCACATCTTCATCTTCGTCAGCGGCAGTAGTTTGGATGTTCCAGTGGTTGGTGGTGGCCGAGACGATGAGGATTGAAGACGATAACCCTAATCGAAGTCGCATCTGTAATGGTGGTCTCTCCTCCTCTAGTTGTTAGTCGACAGATCGAGTGCTAGATCGTCTCCTCTGACGGTGTTGCTAGAGCGACTCTGCCCCTTTCTTCTCAGTTACTTCTTCTTCTCTAGTAGTAGCAGTAGCGAGCTCAAGGCAGCGACGACTTTAAAATCAGAGGACTTTCGAGAAGGTATTTCCAGATTAAAGGGTGATGACTAGAAACCTTTGTTGCCGGGTGTATTCTTGGATCTTGAGCGTTGTAGTCTGCAAGTTTTTGGGATTCGAAGGGGTTTTGGAAGTGGTTTCCAGCAAGACCGGTGATTATGGCAGCGGTTTTGACAGGTGAAATGTTTCTACCTACCAAAAATTGTTTCGTGATATGACTACGACATCCCTCTTCATATTACAAAATGAAAATATGGATCTTAGCCTTAATTTAATTTATGGGTTAATAACTGAGGATTAAAATCAACTAACTTGAATTCTCTCTTCTTTCAACTTTAGATGTGTTATGAAGATATAAATGGTCTTCCTCGCTCTTATGGAAATGGTTTTCCTCGTTCTTATGGAAATGGTTTTCTTCAATCTTTTGGAGATAGTCTTCCACATTCGAGTCAATGTGAAACTGTTTTCCCTTCCTTAGGAAATGGTAGAATTGAACGTCGTCCTCCTTCAACTCTTCCACCTCCTCCTCCCATGACTCTCCCAACATCACGTTTTCCTTGAGTTGAAATATATAAAACGACTCAAACCCTATTGGCATGTAAACATAAACATGGAAATTATGTGTGTGCACATGTTCTGCGTAACATCCAATTTTTTCAAAGCAAAATTTTCATTTTTTATTAGCCAAAAACATTGTTCATGAAAACCCATCTCAAGAAAATCACAAGTATCAAATACAAATCATCATCACAATATCAGAGTGTCCTAAAATATCTGGAATCAATAACTACATGTGAATGTGACGAATCAAGTCATCGCCTTCCCACGATCATCAAATGTACCTGAAACACATTTAATCAACAATTGTAACCACAAATCTTAGTGAGTCCCCCAAAGTATCACATACAACATAACACAAATAAACAACTATGGGTTATCAGCAACCCTGGAGACCACCTGAAGTCTCAGTGGGCAAACAACATGCCCTGTGGATTATCAATAAGTATTAAAACTTTCATTTAGACTTTGTCAGCTAATTCCCAATTTATTTTTCGTGTTTCGGTTTGAGGTGGCTTGGACTATAAATAACGTTGCGAAATTTATAACTTCTTCATATGAACTCCATTTTCAACATTCTTTATATCCTTGACTTTGTATCGACGAGTACTACAACTTTTTTTAGACTCCATCAGCTAATTCTCATTCTTTTTCAATTTTACAAATTTGAACAGGTTTTTCGCCTTGTTTCGAAACTTAGGGACCAAGTTTCGCTTATATCCTTCACATACAAGCTTCATTCTCGACTGTCTTTATATCAACGAAACCGTATTTATGAGATCTTCAACTCTCGTTTACAGTTTTGTGGCTAACAATCAACCAATTTTAATTTTGATTTCTGTGTCGTACACTGTTGTACTGTGTCGCACTCGAAACTTTGAAAAATCATAACTTCGTCATACTAAGTCAAATTTTGTCGTTCTTTATATCGATGCGTTCCTATTAATGAGCACTTCGACCTTCATTTAAATCACTTTGGCTAAAAAGCAACCTATCTCCGGTTCACTTTTTATGACACACATTGTCGTATTGGTTTGAACGCAAAACTTAGATAAATCATAATTTTCTTATACGAAGTCAGATTTGGGTGTTCTTTATATCCGTGATATCATCGTCACGACTACTACAACTTTCATTAAGATTATTTATCATAAATAATATTTTATTTTTAATGTTAATTTATCGCTCAACGATGATTTTATATTAAGATAATCTACAAATATTTTATACTCCTAATATTTCTCCACTTAATGTGTTTACGATAATTATGTATTAGCTCGTAACGCGTACGAAGCACAATTACCCTATTCAAGGATTTTATTTATTCGATTAAATGTATAATTATTATTATTACACCTTAAACGTCTATCCTGAGTTTGCGGGCGTTACACTTAGATTGCGTGAACACATATGGCATTACTATGTTTCTGCTGCCATGATAATGTGTTTAGATGCATAGAAAAGTTAACAGAAAAAAATGTGATAGCGGTGGTGGTGGTGGCAAAGGTGGTGGCAGGGGAAGTGGTGGAAGTAAAGATGGTTGTAATAGTAGCGGAGGTGGCGGAGGTAATTGAGGTGGTGGCAGAGATGGTGACGGAGATGATGGTGGTTGAAAAAGAAACATCTTATTTATGGTTAGAACTTAGAAGATGTCTTCTAAAACCATAATCTACTTTTTTTTCTTTTGGAAAAAGATGTGAAAAAAATACTTTTTTTTTGACAAAGAGTCTTTCCACAAATGTCTTTCTCGTGCACATATATAAGAGGAGAAAATTAACTTTTTGAGAAAAAAAACACCACCCTAGTGATATGTTATGTTTATGTTTGGTTATTAACAAAATATGGATGTCCTTGTTTCTCGATCACAGTCAATGGTGGTAGATGTAGTTAAGGAATATAGTTCTTAACGGTGGTAATCATGTCATGTTCATTTTGCGGGTTAAAGGTTGTGGGTTGGTGGTTCATAAAAGTTCAACCCAGACATGACACATATAAGTATTTGTGTCGTCTTGCTCAACTCTAACTCGGATTATCATAAACAGATCAACCCGTGTGACCTATTTAATTATATGGGTTCATGAGTTCGTGGGCCAGATTAAAGTTTGTGGGTCAGAATTGGGTTTGTGGATCACGGAAAAAAGTCTAAACATCGCATATTTACTTATTAGTCCTTACTCTTTCCCTTGTTTAATAAATATATTTTTATTTTTTAATCTAATAAAATAAACGGGTTCACAATCAACCCACAAAATTATTTGAAAACTCGAACAAGACCTGTATAATAAACAAGTTGGCGGTTTGCGAGTTGGTGAGTTAGAAAAACTAAACCCAAACTCGTTTATCTTCGTGTTGGTTCGTTGGTCGTGTCAAAAATTGCCACCATCTAGATATTCTAAATCAATAGTTCCATATGGACAATCACAAGGTACACACACAGATCATGTATCCAAGTCTAATGTTTTTCGAGAAAATTGATGAGGCTCTATTTGTGAAAAATGTCCCGGTTAAAGTAGTTGATATTGATCTAGTCGTAGCAATCAATGATGTGTTGGTGATTTTAGTATCATCATGTCATTTTAAGTAACTAGAACCAACATGTGAGCTAAGGGGCTTCATGATTTGTACTATAATATCTGTATAGGGTTGTGCGGAGTGCACGCATATATAAGATCGAATTAGAAGCTGGTTCGACGACTAGTCGGGGGTCCGTGGACAGCGCCCCCGGGTACGGGGTTTCCAAAGGGGCAACGCCCCTTTGGCGGGGTCCAAGGGGCAGAGTTTTCATCAGACTTTCACAGAATCCTCTAACATATTGGTGTACGTCTTCTGTGCCTAGAAACATAAGTGTCCACTTGGATTATCCTAGGCTGAATTTCTTGTAACCCAGGCATAGGGTAAAAATATCAGTTCGGAAAGTGATATCACGATCCAAGTTGGTATCCAAATCTCCACCACAAACCCTAAAACTCCCAACATGATGAGTCGGTGGTAACAAATGTTGAGTGTATAGTTGGTAATGATGATGATTACTATTATTTTATAGATGGAACTGATGGGGACTACGCTACATACAATGTTACTGAGGGAGAAGATGCAGAATTGTCATGTAATAATGATAGCACTTAGATGATAACACAAGTATTTAGGGATGAGCAGTTTGTCCCAAATCTCGATCCCCGTACCGGAACCGGTACCGAACCTTACCATATTTGAAAATATGGGACGGTACGCGGTATTCCAAATACATAAAATTCGGGATAAGGTACCACCGGTACCGGTACTAGTACCGAAAACCAATACCATTCCTGGTACCGGTACCGATAATGGTAATTCGGTTCGGTACTCGGGATTGAATTTCGATAAAACTCGGTTCTTGGAAATTCGGAAACGGTACGGGTCGGTACCGGTTTCATCCCACGCTGTGACAACCCAAGTTGTTTCGTTACATTTCTCCGTTACCGTTAACGGAATATCCCACTGTATAAAAGTACCGTTAATTAGAAGTCGTCAATTTAATAAACATCCCAAATGTTTACGTTTAAAATGCCGTTAAGTCGTGATAAAAGGAAATAAAACCTATAACACCCATTTCCATTTATTTGGAAAATGTTAAGTTTTATTATTACGACCACTAAATCGGGTGCGACCAAAAGCCCCGTATAACGGCAGTATTGGGTAGAATTCCACTGAGCTCCAACTCCCACCCATATATAAAGGGGAGTAAACTTCATTTGGAGCTTTTCCACCCTCTCTCTCTATACTCTCTCTCTAGACTCGTTTTCGCCCCGAATCCGCAACCAAACGCTTCCAAATTGTAAGTCCGCTTACCCTAGTTCATTCTAAACATTAAGATTCGTGTTTATAGCA
The DNA here is from genome assembly GCF_051521515.1 of Lactuca serriola. NCBI lineage: Eukaryota > Viridiplantae > Streptophyta > Magnoliopsida > Asterales > Asteraceae > Lactuca > Lactuca serriola. Next base: position 120,732,090 of record NC_136415.1, on the reverse strand, counting down.
TAGAATTGGACTTGGAACATGTGTTTACAGCCAAGGAGCATGCTTGGGCCATAAACACTTAATAAGTGGGTTTTTAAGCCATTTAACCCCTCCAAACCAACATTGGGACTTAGATACGACCTTATGGCTTGCAAATCCGGACTTAGAACACCCTAGTCATGAATTTTGAGGAGCAAATAGGAGTTTACGGCCAAGAAATGTGCTTGGGCCGTAAACCCCTCAAATATGGGGTGTAAACTCATTTTTACATGCTTAAAAGCCATAGAACTCCACCAATAGCCTTGGAATAAATCCTAGAATCATCTAAAAATGGTTTGGGGACCTTAAACATGTCAAACACCCTCCATTTAGGAGTTTACGGCCAAAGCTTCCCAAGAAATAGTTCCAGGGCCGTAAACTCATACAAACATGTTAAAGGGTGCTCTAAATTCATACCAAGGCTTAAGACATAAATTAGGGGCTTGTCCTTTGGGTTTGGATCAATTAAACACAACAAAATGAAGGGTCCAAAGGAGTTTACGGCCCAGGTAGGTACCAAGGCCGTAAACTCCCCAAAACACATCCCAATGATAGTTTTAATCCCCCAAAATAGCATCATACTTCATTAGAAATTGCTAGCAAGGTATTAGGGGCTTTAAACTTCACAAAACTATAAGGATGAGAGTTTACGGCCGTAAACTCCCTTAGGAGTGGTTCCTAGGCCGTAAACTCCAAGAAAATGCCCTTAGAAGCCTCAAACCCACTCATGCCTTTTATGAAAAGTACTTAGAATAATTCCATGAGCAAGCTAGAAGCATTAAACACCCTAGAACCCATCACCATGAGTTTACGGCCGTAAACTCAAGGTGAGATGTCCCTGGGCCGTAAACTCAACTTTGGGGGTTTAATCGTGGAGAGTAAACTCCATTCCTTAGCCATACACACCCTTAAATGCTACCCGGGACACCCAAACATTTAGCCAAAGTGTTTCCCGCTCCTTTGAGTGCGTATACATGTTTAATTAGTATTAAATATACTAATTGTATGTGAACATATGTTATCATATGTTATATAGGTCATTGAGTGTGTTCGAGTCCTTGCGTGACACCGAACGCCCAAACGGCACCTTCGTCGGACCTACTTACACCAGGTGAGTTCATACCCCTAAATGAACCTTTTAAATGCTTTTAAATGTTTTATAGGGGGGGATACAAGTTAAACATGCCAGTTATCATATCAATCACATGTGATTGATAACCCGCATGCACAAGATTTTACCACTATACACTGTTTTGCCGAGTAGGACACTATAATGGTTTTCAATTGTTTCAAAACTCTTACTTATACTGTTTTAACTAGATTCATTATAAACTGGTTTATGAAAGATTTTCTAAGGTTTTCAAACATATATTTACAAAAGAATACAATTTGTGATTTTCTCTGTACATAAAGGCTTTTCATCAAAGATTCCCTTTTTCGACGTATACTTTTACTTGTTAAATACTGCTGCTTCGCTTATACTTATTTCATACTCCTACTCTGTAACGCTTTCACTTATACCCGTAGTCGCTTATACCTGATGGACGCTTATACTTATTCATACTCTTACTTAGAGATAAAATCCTACTTCACTTATACTTGATACGCCCTCGTTTCACTTATTGTCGTCTCTACTTAGTGATACGCTTATACTTGTTCGACACTTCTACTTCACTTGCGACCGCTTCTACTTCACTTGTTAGACACTACTACTTCACAAAGATCACTTCTCTTGATTCACACTCAGTCGTAGTTAGATGTATGTCTGTGCTTATATAGGTACATATAAGTAATGATTGAAAGACATAGGAAAGCTCGTCTGCCCTATTTCCTTTTCTTCGTTGCGATGTGGTCTGGTGGGATCGGATGGCCGTCCGAAGGTCGTTTGACTCATTAGTTATATATTATGTATATGAGTATGGACATATAGGAATTCTCTAGTCAGTTCAGTTAAGAGTCTCTACCTCTAGTCTATACTTACATTAGAAACCCACTATTGGGAAGTCTCTACTTCTAGTTCAATACTTACACACTACCCACTATTCGGAAGTCTCTACCCACTATTTGGGATGCATCTTCAAGACACGGCCTTCTCTGTCGTCTAGTCGGTAACCAGAGTCTCCTGTAGGGAGAGCGGACATTGTGTGTATAGATCTATACGGGATTGACAACCCCGCACCCAGACTGCTAGCTACAGTCCCGGCCTACCAAGCCAACGGGTGACAAATGTCACATCTTATAGACGCTTGTAGGGCGTCTGGAACTCTAGTAAGTATGGTTACGAGTATCTCGGGTTACCTTATAATTCATTGGCTTTAAGGTAACGGTATTTCACCGGCAATCTACACTGTGTACTGGTAACTCATTTTCAGAGTCACACTGTTTTGACCTTACAAGACGTATCTTTCATTTGATACTGTCTGGGGTCTGTCTTTCACTATTTTGACCTTACAAGACGTATCTTTCATTTGATACTGTTTGGGGTCTGTTATCTCTGTTTTTGACCTTACAAGACGTATCTTTCATTTGATACTGTCTGGGGTCTGTCTTTCACTGTTTTAGACCTTACCAGCTGTACCTTTCATTTGGTACTTTCTGGGGTCTGAGTCTCTACTTGTTAGACCGAACCAGGCGAGTCGTTAGTTCGATATTCTCCTGTAGTCTATGATTCCTTGCCTTAGTCAGCAGTCCTCACTACTGAGGCATATGTTATTCCCTGATGTCGTTTGCTTTCCTCAATAATCAAATTCAGTATTTTGATAATGATAGCAATTTAGGGAAAACTACTTTTTACCACATAACACTGACCAGTCTTGGTAGAAGACTGCTTTTATTAAAGAAAATATCGGATTTTCTGGAAAGAACTCTAATACACAGAAAACACTTAAACTACTACTTATTATAGTTATTTGATTGAAACGTCACTAAATACTTATGAACTCACCAGCATTTGTAAAATATGCTGATACTCGTTTTTCAAATAACTTGTATTCTCAGGTCAGCAATTAGACAGGTACATCCCCAGAGCTGTTGATGAAGATGGCTTAGTACCACTCTGTATTCATTATATTACTTGTATTACCTCGATGTATTATAATGTAACCATGTAAAACTATTACTATTAATGCAATGTTTTGTTGTACTTTGATTACTATAATGCATGTGTTGTGATACTTGACATGACGTCATCCACCCCAGAACGTTTCCGCCGTTCCGGTTTTGGGGTGTGACAGATTGGTATCAGAGCATTGTTTATAGTAAGCTAAGTACATCAATTCATAAAAGATATACAACCTATAAACACAAAGGGATAAAACACTCTGACCAAGAATTATACTTTAAAATATAACCATATTTTACCAAAGTATAATAACATCCAGAATCTAAACACTTGAACAAAAGTATCACAAGAAGAACAATAATAAAAGTCTTCGGATGTTGAGCCCTACAGTCAAACCTGGCAGTTATGTAATCGTAAGCTGGGATAAATGTAACCTGATCAACTACATTTATCCGAGATGCGATGAACGTGTGCTTGGGAGTGATAGTGGTGTACAACAGGTCTGAAACTTACCAACTAGGATTGTTAGAGCCAAACATAAAGTTAAAATACTATAGGAGTATTTTAGAACGCTAAAAGATTCACACTAAACCCAGAATCATAATCCAAAGATAAGAACCAAACGAGAATTAAAATACCATTGGGGTATTTTAGAATACATAAACAACCTTGCGTGAATAACTAAAAGATCCTTATTGACATACCTACAACTACAGAGGGTGTACTCCCAAGGTTATATATATAATGAGGACCCCATAGGCTAAGAATGTGTGGTTTCGCACTATTTCCTTTTCCTCGTTGGGATGTGGTTCTAGAGTAGTATCACATATTCGAAGGCCTATCGGACCTAAATTATATATGATTTGTATACCCTGTGTAATCGTAGCAGGACTCGATATGGATTATACAGTGAAATGTTAATAATCTCTTAGGATTCTTTAGACATTTCCATTCTCGCGTGAACCCTGTAGACAACCCTACCCACTTCAGTGCTTGACAGAAGAGTTGAAGTCGGCCCCGAAGAAGTTCATTGAGAAGATTTCCTGTTCGGAAATAAATGAACTGGGTCGAGACTATTGAATGCACCAAGTGCCCATATTCTTTTAGGGACATCAGTGAGGAATTCGCCTAAACTTCGGAGATACCCAGTCATCCATCATGAAGTGATGACACCCAGAGTTGGAATCAGAAGGAAGGCGGAGTAGAAATTCAATATGTCCATACGAGAAGACAACCCTAGGAAACTACCCGAAGGAAACCAACGCCGATTCCAGTCAAAGACACGAGGCAGACCGAGGGAGCCAGTACATGGAACCCGGGAATTGTCTTTTCCTCATGTTCTTCACTCTAATACACCCATAAAATAATGCAATTTAGTGAGTTGGTGGTTACACTACTCACGCTATGTGTTAGGTAAATCGTCGTTTCTCGTTGCCAGATACACGATTAGGGCGGATCCCCGCATCTCTATTGAGAGAATTTTAGCCATCTGCCCTTGTGAGCCTCTCTTTCTGCAATTCGTTCCGAACCATTCTCAAATCTTTCCAGGCCGGAGAGTGAAACCTTTCCCAGTATAAAGGTAACTTAGTAGGAACGACTCGCATCTTATGGCCTTTTTCCGATACTCATACTCCTACCTCGATTACCAGGACTACATCATAGGGATGTAGGTCGACATTCAGACAACCAGTACCCGAGGCACGGGAAAATTTATGCCTAATACGTTCAGGATGGAAATGTCCAGGGTTAACCATCGTCTCTCATTACCTTGTATTCCTTTCCTTGTAGGAAAACCATGCCACCGAAGAAGCGTAACCAGTCCTCAAACAAGAAATCCACTCTCTTATTCGATGAAGGTACGTTCCAAGCTGCAGTCTCAGCAGCCGTAGAAGCTGTCATGGCTCACCTGAATGCTAACACCGCTAATGTTAGCAAGGGCCCGGTCGGGATTTCCAATCCTGGCAATGGACAGCAGCAACCAACACTTCCATACTCAGCCACCCAAGAACCTCACTCAAACCCACTAAAGAGAAAACTCAAGATAGAGGTGGGAAGTACCTCGGCTCAAGGACCTTCAGATGGGTAACAAGCTAAGGCAGTCTATACCCCTGTCAATCCTTCCCTCCCGACATCAAGAAGGCCATACCTAGGAGACCTTCCCCACTGCAGCAAGTGCAGCTACCATCATCATGGTGTCTGCCGAGAGCTCTATTGTGCTAGGTGCCAGGTGTTGGGGCATACTGCTCGCGTCTGCAGAATCCTGATTGAGTTCATTACATCAACCACCAATGTGGCGACCCGCACAGTTTGCTGTCTATGTGGTGCGATTGGACACTTCGAAAGGGATTGCCCAACTAAAGGAAACAACAAGGACACAGAAGGAGCCTGACACTACTGCTTAGGGAGAAGCGGCAAGGAACTCGTTAGATTTTGGTACGTCTCTCGATCTCGGATAACTAAACTAAGAACAATAAAAGACTAATTCAAATGTAAATTCTTCCCAGTAAGGCGAAAGTCGCAGCACTATTATAAAATTTAAAATTCATTAGGTAAAACTATAATGGCTAAACATATACGTTACGGCCATGTATATTTAAGATGGACAGACCTAGAGTGAGCGAATGCCGCCTCATTTCCTGTTCCTCGTTTGGTTGTGGATTTAGGGCGGGGTCGCTCAGTCAACAGTCCTCCCCACCTTAAATATACATGACTATTATATGTGAGGAGATTATAGAAATGCCTCGTGAGAATCCGTTCATGAAAAGATACTCTATTCAGAAACACTTAGAACTCTCTATAGTTCTGCGTCGACTCTATCGGTCCAAGTATCCGCGGTAGTGATACATAGGACGAAACCTGAGACGCCTAGAACTTGTGTGCCTGTTCGGCACATGACTCTATCGATCTTCATTATATATCATGTCGAAGTGTGCCAACTTCGACGACTCTATTGATCGTGGTTCGACTTCGTGCAACCATGTGTACATTCTTGGTGCTGTGTAAAAAGAACTTTCTCCATAGCCATATCGGCAAATAAAGGTTCTTCCGAACCTAAACCTAACACAAATAGTCAAACATAATGCAATCCGTCAATCGTCCATCTTATCTCAAACCTTCCGAAGTACCCAAGAGAGGGTACCCCGCACTGTTGACCGACCCCCCCGTAGTCAGATTGACACCGAAGTGAACGACACTACAGATACTCTAAGAAGATGACCACCAACCGAAGCATACTCTGTAGATTCTCCGGGAGACCCTTCGCACCTCGCACATCAGGTTCATGAACCTAGAGAATAGAACTCATGAGGCTGACCACTATAACTAGGTATACGCTGGCATACATCAAGTATTGGCGGTTAAGCCAAGCATGAGTTCTACCACGGACCTCTTAGCAAAACACTTTCACCCTATTCCATAACATAGGAGCCGGAGTCAAGAGAATCACTGCGGGTTGAGCGAGTAAAGTTCCGAGTGATGAAACCATATACCCACTAGATTTGACCTAGACCGAGAAAACTCAGAACCTTCGGAAGAGTAGTTGCAGTAGATGCTCTAACTACCCAGGCACCTGCCCACCCTGTTATAGACAGGTAGTGCCTATTACCCTCCACCCTCTTGTATGGAGGAAATCGTCGTCGCCCTGTAAACGATAGACTTCGTTCTCCGAAGTGAACACTAGAATACCAAGAACCACAGGATAACCTCTGCAGACAAGAATCCTTGATCAAAGTGCGAAAGTAGTTGCGTTAAACCTCGTGACCCAGACCCCGAAGAGATTATAGACTTGACACCAGCCTTGGTGTTAGTCGAAGGGTTATGCAGGAACATACGTTTTCCGCACTAGAATACACCAAAGTCTTAGGGATTCATTGGACTATTAGGTGTTCCACGAATACCATCTCACGCAGAGATAGTAGAACCACCTCCCGAGATAGTCCAACGCTCGTCTAGTGAAACCCTATCTCCCCGACCCTCAGGGTTTCCGTATCTCAAGCATCGTTAGTGCGGGTCCACTTTGCACGAGTTTGGGATAGACACTCTATAGCAAACCGATGACCATAGTCACGCAACCCACTCGACGATCTAGAAAGTCTCTATTATCCAGTTGACGGGAAACGCGAAACCAAAGATAACCCGAGCTTCCTAAGAACTAACCTGAAGGACTACACATCCAGTACAAGTGAGAACGTTAGGAACTTCGGAATGGCGATCATGCCAGTGTTGATCTTGCCATAGAAGTACACTATGTTCTAAGTACTGAAAAGCTCTACCCTTCCGAGAGCTTAGGACCATATGAGAATTCTCATGGAGACTTGGTCCAACCCTTTTCAGGCTGCTACTACTTTCGGACATACCACATATTCACACCCGATCGATCCACTTCTTAGATATGATACGTGATTTCCCGACAACACTCTTCGTGCCTCACACATCTTGATAGAAACCATTGAGGACCCTGACTTCATAAATACACTAGTTGGAACCCACTAGCTACACTAGACGGAATCCACATTCCGTATGTGAAGGTCTGTCGGAATGACAAACACAGACTAGAATTCACTTGGGAATGCGAGGACAACCGTATAGGAAGTACCCTCTTACTTCTACTTGGCCATTCATACCTACTTCCTTGCCTAAACCTGAATTTCGGGACGAAATTCCCTCTAACGGGGGGATGATGTGACGACCCAAGTTGTTCCGTTACATTTCCCCGTTACCGTTAACGGAATATCTGTTAGGGTGCAAAGTCATGCTTGGATGTAATGTTTTAGGCTTTCCTCTTTGTATGTGTAAATGGGTTGAGTCTTTTCCTATAAATAGGAAGTGAGTGACTCCCATTATGTAAGGAATCATTTGGAGTGTTAGACTAGAGAGAGAAATTGTATACAAACCCATTTGTATAATCTTTCTAGATCTAATAAGAGCTTACACAGATTTATTTACTCCTTGTGTTCTTGAATTTGTATGATGAATCACTAGATCCTTCTAATTCCGCACATGTCATCATAATCAACACCACTACAATTGGTATCAGAGCGAGTGTTCTTGAATCTCATCAAGAATTGATCCTTGATGGCTATATTGATTTGGTGATTCTTTTTGTTCATTGATCTTTGTGTTTAGAGAGTGTTTTTGTATTCTAGAAGTCGAATTTTTCCTTGATTTGATCCATAATTCGACTTTCTCTCTCTAGAATACTTGTTTGTATCACTTTATCTCTCTAGAAAACAATTCAAAATCACTTTCTCTCTCTAGAAAATTTCAAGTTCTTGTAATCATGGAGAAATGGATGATACGTAGGAATGATTTTCAAAGTGAATGCTCATTTGAATATCTTCTTTATAGCTTAACTGTTGGATTGATAAGTGAATGTGATATTGTTGTAAATGGAGAAAAGAATGAAGTTGGAGAATTAATTAGTTGTCTAATTTTTCGAACCAAACATTTGTTTGATCGTTTGATTACAACATATCAAAAGAGACGAAGAAATAGAAGAGATGGAGAAGTCATAAAAGGAATTTCTCGTGCCGAATGCAAATATGGAAGCAATAAACTTGAATATTATGCAAATTGTCGTGAAGCTCGGGATGGTGTTCTTGATGATGATGATGTTCAAGAAAAAGGAGTTTAATGTGATGTTCTTGATGTTCAAGAAAAAGGAGTTCAATTTGATTCTCATGATGAAAAAGTTTTTTGCTCAATTGGAGTTCAAACCGATGATATTTTGTGTTCTTGTGATTCGTTTGAAGGAATGATTCCTTATCGGAAGCCGGTGATCCAAGAAAATCACAAATATCAAACTCCAAAAGATTTGATTCAAACTCAAAATGTTCATGTTGTTGAAAGTGGGTTTGTTCATGAAGTCAAATCTTCAAGTTGCAAAAAGATGAGAAAGAAAAAGAAGAAGAAGATGAATCGAAAGAACAAGCGGGTTTACTCACAAAAATCGTCATATGTTGTAAAGCCAAAATCCGTGAAGCAAATTTGGGTTCCAAAGCAACAATCTCCAAAGGTTGCATTGAATTTGAAGTCAAAACCCAAAAGTGTTGGTGGTTCTTTTGAAGATGTTCTTGGATCGTTGAAGAACACGAAGAACGAGTTGTACATTTCGCATGGTGGGTGGTACAATGTTCGATTTGGAGATTTTCTCATTCCGATAAAAGAACCAAGATCTTCCAAATTTGATTCGTTCGTTGAAAATGGATCTCGATTCGTGAAAAAGGTAACTCAAATTCTCAAATGGATTCCAAAACATCCATGATTTCGATTCGTAGTTTGCGTTTTTCATTATGATCGATTTGTTTCGTTGGATCTAATCCGTTTCAACCCCATTGTTGATCCAACAATTTTTTTAGATCAAGCCCAAACAAATTATGATTTGTTTGATCCAAAATTCTAGCGGAAAGTTTTTTTTTTCTACTGTTCACAGATCCAAGTCTTTAGCCCAAATCATTTGAATATGGTTACTGTTCATCTTTAATTCAATCAGCCCAATCCATAATGCATTTGTAAATATTGGTGTTTGATGTATCAATTTCATTCCAAATCAAAGAAGTCGAATGTATGTTTCATGAATCAAACAATTTGACGAAATCGACTTGTAGTTGACTTTTTGGCGTCAACATTAGTTTGATTGATCTCGTTCTTTCATATCTGATATCAATTTAGACTTGATTTCAACGGGTTGAGGGTCCATATGAGAAATCGATTTCGACAGTATGTTGATCGATGGTTTGGTATCGATATTGAGGGTTGTTTGTTTTTGGATCGATGTTGATGGTCACCTGTTGGATTTTGGGTTTAATGTCGATGACTATTTGTTGTGTTCGAGATCTGGAATTAAGCTTAGGAGTCGATTTCAAATGGGAAAGATGTACGATCGAAGACTTTGTGAATTGAAGGATCTATAAGAGTTTCCATGTCGATCTCGACTGTAATTGGGTTTGATAGTCAAACGAAATTTTGAAAAATTCAAAATCAGTTTGAAGTTCCGACTGGTGTTCGAATTCATTGAGTTCGATGGTTCGTCATTTGCATCTAATATTGCATCTGATACCAAAGTCGATTGCTTGATAACGAGATGAACAATCGAAGATTTAAGGTTGTTGCTTGTAGTCTGATTTCGAAGGCCACAGATTTAGACTCACATATCGGAATTTGAACTGGAAATATCGAGTTTGATGAAGAAATCGGTTCTAAGGTCTGTTAAAGTCACAAACGGAATCGATTTTGGGGTTAGATTTCGAAGGTATTTGATTTGGATTTCAAATCGATCGATGAAATGGTGAGTATTGAAACGTAATCAACTGGGAAAAGCGAAGACTGTGAACTCAAGTGCAGGATGTCGATTAGTGATCGATTTTGGAATCGTGAATGGATTTTGATTCCAAGTTTGATTTCGATCTGTGAAGGGTTGTACTCTGATTTCGAAAGTCAAAAATGTAGTTTGAATTTGATGTCGATCTTTGAGAATCGAAGGATCGAGTTTGAGTAGTTGATTGTTGAGTCAACTTTGTTTGGGTTACAATCATACTTCACTGCATTTGGAATGTGTTTCAAAGGCCAGTTAATTGAAAACGAATGTTTTGATATAGAAATTGATGGTATTTGTGCTCTTGAATGAAAAGCGAAGTGTGATGTTCGAAGACTTTATAATTGTTGACTCACGAAAACTCAATGATTGGAAGTTCGTTTTTGGTCTTGTGGATTCGATTGGAAGGTATTGATAAACGAATGAACTGGGAAGCGAAAGGCTGTAGATGTTTGATAACGAAGGCTATGAATTTGAATAGTTGTTGTCGATGCTGGTTTATTGTTTGGATATAGATATTTTGGGGATAAAGAACGATGATTTGGGATTTCGATTCGAAGGGCATAGAGAAAGAGTCTTTGTACGAAGAGCAGAGAGAAAGAGTATTTGTACGAAGAGGAGAGAGAAAGAGTCTTTGTACGAAGAGGAGAGAGAAAGAGTCTTCGTACGTTTGTCCTTAACAAGAATTGGGAAGAACCACACAACTTACGAAATTGGTCCCTGATCTTATGAAAGAGTGACAGTTTTTTCAACTCTTCGAATCTTCGAATGTTTGGTCACACTCTTCGTACGTTTTGGAGCAAAAAGTCAGATTTTTCGAAAATAGTCCCTCAAGCTTCGTAAGTTTGGCAGTTTTCGCCCAATTTCGAAAAAGAACTAATTTTTGCTGGAAATTGAAGAATATTCATTTCTGGTCCCTACAGTTTATGCGAATTTACGCTTTATGCCCGATTTCGCAAATGGGCTAGAGTTTCGCATATTTGGCTGTTTTTGGCGCAACGGGTCCCTGCAAGTTTCAGAAAGTGACAATTTCTACCCGGATTTTGAAAAATCTTGCAACTTTCACCCAAAAAGTCAAAATTTTTCATAAATTGAAATTTTTTTGTGGCTTTTTCGTGATTGTTTTTCCATGCAAGATTTTTGGTGATTCATTTTTGGTACACATCAAGGGGGAGTATTGTGAAGATTATTCCTCGGGCGCTTCTCATCCTTAGTGGGTTTTATAATAATTTTTTGATTATAAAAAGGGGAAGAATGATGGGTATTCGAAGCTTCTCGGGTTTGTCGAATATTCATTTGCGGATTTGAAGACCGGTGTTACTTTGAGGGGGAGTTTGGTCTTGATCGCGCTAGCTCGTTGGAGATTAAAGCCAGACATCCAATCCTAACTTTGAGGGGGAGAATGTTAAGGTGCAAAGTCATGCTTGGATGTAATGTTTTAGGCTTTCCTCTTTGTATGTGTAAATGGGTTGAGTCTTTTCCTATAAATAGGAAGTGAGTGACTCCCATTATGTAAGGAATCATTTGGAGTGTTAGACTAGAGAGAGAAATTGTATACAAACCCATTTGTATAATCTTTCTAGATCTAATAAGAGCTTACACAGATTTATTTACTCCTTGTGTTCTTGAATTTGTATGATGAATCACTAGATCTTTCTAATTCCGCACATGCCATCATAATCAACACCACTACAATATCCCACTGTATAAAAGTACCGTTAATTAGAAGTCGTCAATTTAATAAACATCCCAAATGTTTACGTTTAAAATGCCGTTAAGTCGTGATAAAAGGAAATAAAACCTATAACACCCATTTCCATTTATTTGGAAAATGTTAAGTTTTATTATTACGACCACTAAATCGAGTGCGACCAAAAGCCCCGTATAACGGCAGTATTGGGTAGAATTCCACTGAGCTCCAACTCCCACCCATATATAAAGGGGAGTAAACTTCATTTGGAGCTTTTCCACCCTCTCTCTCTATACTCTCTCTCTAGACTCGTTTTCGCCCCGAATCCGCAACCAAACGCTTCCAAATTGTAAGTTCGCTTACCCTAGCTCATTCTAAACATTAAGATTCATGTTTATAGCATAGAATTGGACTTGGAACATGTGTTTACAGCCAAGGAGCATGCTTGGGCCATAAACACTTAATAAGTGGGTTTTTAAGCCATTTAACCCCTCCAAACCAACATTAGGACTTAGATACGACCTTATGGCTTGCAAATCCGGACTTAGAACACCCTAGTCATGAATTTTGAGGAGCAAATAGGAGTTTACGGCCAAGAAATGTGCTTGGGCCGTAAACCCCTCAAATATGGGGTGTAAACTCATTTTTACATGCTTAAAAGCCATAGAACTCCACCAATAGCCTTGGAATAAATCCTAGAATCATCTAAAAATGGTTTGGGGACCTTAAACATGTCAAACACCCTCCATTTAGGAGTTTACGGCCAAAGCTTCCCAAGAAATAGTTCCAGGGCCGTAAACTCATACAAACATGTTAAAGGGTGCTCTAAATTCATACCAAGGCTTAAGACATAAATTAGGGGCTTGTCCTTTGGGTTTGGATCAATTAAACACAACAAAATGAAGGGTCCAAAGGAGTTTACGGCCCAGGTAGGTACCAAGGCCGTAAACTCCCCAAAACACATCCAAATGATAGTTTTAATCCCCCAAAATAGCATCATACTTCATTAGAAATTGCTAGCAAGGTATTAGGGGCTTTAAACTTCACAAAACTATAAGGATGAGAGTTTACGGCCGTAAACTCCCTTAGGAGTGGTTCCTAGGCCGTAAACTCCAAGAAAATGCCCTTAGAAGCCTCAAACCCACTCATGCCTTTTATGAAAAGTACTTAGAATAATTCCATGAGCAAGCTAGAAGCATTAAACACCCTAGAACCCATCACCATGAGTTTACGGCCGTAAACTCAAGGTGAGATGTCCCTGGGCCGTAAACTCAACTTTGGGGGTTTAATCGTGGAGAGTAAACTCCATTCCTTAGCCATACACACCCTTAAATGCTACCCGGGACACCCAAACATTTAGCCAAAGTGTTTCCCGCTCCTTTGAGTGCGTATACATGTTTAATTAGTATTAAATATACTAATTGTATGTGAACATATGTTATCATATGTTATATAGGTCATTGAGTGTGTTCGAGTCCTTGCATGACACCGAACGCCCAAACGGCACCTTCGTCGGACCTACTTACACCAGGTTAGTTCATACCCCTGAATGAATCTTTTAAATGCTTTTAAATGTTTTATAGGGGGGAATACAAGTTAAACATGCCAGTTATCATATCAATCACATGTGATTGATAACCCGCATGTACAAGATTTTACCACTGTACACTGTTTTACCGAGTAGGACTCAATAATGGTTTTCAATTGTTTCAAAACTCTTACTTATACTGTCTTATCAAAGTTCAATCTAAACTGGTTAATGAAAGATTTTCTAAGATTTTCAAACATATTTTACAAAAGAATACAAATTGTGATTTTCTCCGGATATAAAGGTTTTCATCAAAGTTTCCCTTTTTACGACGTATACTTTTACTTGTTAATTATTGTTGCTTCGCTTATACTTATTTTATACTCCTACTCTGTAATGCTTTCACTTATACTTGTAGTCGCTTATACCTGATGATGCTTATACTTATTCACGCTCTTACTTAGTGATACAATTCTACTTCGCTTATACTTGATATCGACTCTACTTCACTTATACTTGATACGCTCTGGCTTCACTTATTGTCGCCTCTACTTCGTGATACGCTTATACTTGTTCGACACTTCTACTTCACTTGCGACCGCTTCTACTTCACTTGTTAGACACTTCTACTTCACAAAGATCACTTCTACTTGATACACACCCAGTCGTAGTTAGATGTATGTCTGTGCTTATATAGGTACATAAGTAATGATTGAAAGACTTAGGAAGGCTCGTCTGCCCTATTTCCTTTTCTTCGTTGCGATGTGGTCTGGTGGGATCGGATGGCCGTCCGAAGGTCGTTTGACTCATTAGTTATATATTATGTATATGTGTATGGACATATAGGAATTCTCTAGTCAGTTCAGTTAAGAGTCTCTACCTCTAGTCTATACTTACATTAGAAACCCACTATTGGGAAGTCTCTACCTCTAGTTCAACACTTACACACTACCCACTATTCGGAAGTCTCTACCCACTATTTGGGATGCATCTTCAGGACACGGCCTTATCCGTCGTCTAGTCGGTAACCAGAGTCTCCTGTAGGGAGAGCGGACATTGTGTGTATAGATCTATACGGGATTGACAACCCCGCACCCAGACTGCTAGCTACAGTCCCGGCCTACCAAGCTAACGGGTGACAAATGTCACATCTTATAGACGCTTGTAGGGCGTCTGGAACTCTAGTCAGTATGGTTACGAGTATCCCGGGTTACCTGATAATTCATTGGCTTTAAGGTAATGGTATTTCACCGGCAATCTACACTGTATGCTGGTAACTCATTTTCAGAGTCACACTGTCTTGACCTTACAAGACGTATCTTTCATTTGATACTGTCTGGGGTCTGTCTTTCACTCTTTTGACCTTACAAGACGTATCTTTCATTTGATACTGTTTGGGGTCTGTTATCTCTGTTTTTGACCTTACAAGACGTATCTTTCATTTGATACTGTCTGGGGTCTGTCTTTCACTGTTTTAGACCTTACCAGCTGTACCTTTCATTTGGTACTTTCTGGGGTCTGAGTCTCTACTTGTTAGACCGAACCAGGCGAGTCGTTAGTTCGATATTCTCCTGTAGTCTATGATTCCTTGCCTTAGTCAGCAGTCCTCACTACTGAGGCATATGTTATTCCCTGATGTCGTTTGCTTTCCTCAATAATCAAATTCAGTATTTTGATAATGATAGCAATTTAGGGAAAACTACTTTTTACCACATAACACTGACCAGTCTTGGTAGAAGACTGCTTTTATTAAAGAAAATATCGGATTTTCTGGAAAGAACTCTAATACACAGAAAACACTTAAACTACTACTTATTATAGTTATTTGATTGAAACGTCACTAAATACTTATGAACTCACCAGCATTTGTAAAAAATGCTGATACTCGCTTTTCAAATAACTTGTATTCTCAGGTCAGCAATTAGACAGGTACATCCCCGAAGCTGTTGATGAAGATGGCTTAGTACCACGCTGTATTCATTCTATTACTTGTATTACCTCGATGTATTGTAATGTAACCATGTAAAACTATTACTATTAATGCAATGTTTTGTTGTACTTTGATTACTATAATGCATGTGTTGTGATACTTGACATGACGTCATCCACCCCAGAACGTTTTCGCCGTTTCGGTTTTGGGGTGTGACAGATTGGTATCAGAGCATTGTTTATAGTGAGCTAAGTACATCAATTCATAAAAGATATACAACCTATAAACACAAAGGGATAAAACACTCTGACCAAGAATTATACTTTAAAATATAACCATATTTTACCAAAGTATAATAACATCCAGAATCTAAACACTTGAACAAAAGTATCACAAGAAGAACAATAATAAAAGTCTTCGGATGTTGAGCCCTACAGTCAAACCTGGCAGTTATGTAATCGTAAGCTGGGATAAATGTAACCTGATCAACTACATTTATCCGAGATGCGATGAACGTGTGCTTGGGAGTGATAGTGGTGTACAACGGGTCTGAAACTTACCAACTAGGATTGTTAGAGCCAAACATAAAGTTAAAATACTATAGGAGTATTTTAGAACGCTAAAAGATTCACACTAAACCCAGAATTATAATCCAAAGATAAGAACCAAACGAGAATTAAAATACCATAGGGGTATTTTAGAATACATAAACAACCTTGCGTGAATAACTAAAAGATCCTTATTGACATACCTACAACTACAGAGGGTGTACTCCCAAGGTTATATATATAATGAGGACCCAATAGGCTAAGAATGTGTGGTTTCGCTCTATTTCCTTTTCCTCATTGGGATGTGGTTCTAGAGTAGTATCACATATTCGAAGGCCTATCGGACCTAAATTATATATGATTTGTATACCATGTGTAATCGTAGCAGGACTCGATATGGATTATACAGTGAAATGTTAATAATCTCTTATGATTCTTTAGACATTTCCATTCTCGCGCGAACCCTGTAGACAACCCTACCCACTTCAGTGCTTGACAGAAGAGTTGAAGTCGACCCCGAAGAAGTTCATTGAGAAGATTTAACTGTTGAAGCCCAACTTTATTTATGTGTTTTTCTACGTTCATCTGGTTGTATTGAAATAGAACATTTGTATATAATTTGAAATTGTTAATTTTCAGGTACTGAAAATTGACAAGAGATAGATGAAGTGGAATAGGATAAATAAGCGATAAAATACCACCATTGAAGAAAGAGAGAAGGACGTCCTGAAGCTTGGTATATGTTTTCCTTTAATGGGTATGTACGCCACATGTTTGATAAAATGTCTAGGAGACTTATGGGATTTAGAGTTAAGGTTTTTGTTGTGTGTTTGATGTTTGTATAATAGTTTAGCGTATTAATTTCTTAATTTGTAGTCATGACTCAAAATTTCGATCCCAATAATGATAGAATATTAAGACTACTTTTCCATCTAACCTTATTTCTTGTTCAGTGATCAAAGTGTTTTACAGGGGCAATTGAAGTTATTGTTGCTTAAAGTATTATTTTTAATACCTTGATAACCGGATTTTAGAGCTTAATGTTTATTGACATTTATGATTCTTATGTTTTTTCTAAGATTTATCTACACTTCTTGCAAAAAAAATCATTTTTTTAGTTGTATTTGCTAGCTTTAATGTGATATCATTTATTGTTCAAAAAAATGCTATTTTTTTAAGTTTTAAAGGGCCTCATTCTTTGTATTTGCATCGGGCCTCAAACCGGCTTGGACCGGCCCTGATGCCGATGAACGTTATCTTCAACTTGCAACCTTCTAGAAACCACATATGCCATTTTTAAATTTGTGTCTAGTCTTAAAGTTATTATTTCATATGTATGATTTAATTAAATAAATAAATGAATAAAATAAAAATAAAGTCTACATAGGGTGTTTATGTGTTCATACGTTGTTCTTGTCAAACTGGACCTGTTTTGGTTGTTTAGATTTCTTGATGTTGATATTGGTTTGTGGTGTATATTTTAGTTGGCCAATTTGAGCCTATAATGCAATTGATAAGATTTTTATTGCAACTTTTTCTTATTATAGTGGCATAAAAAACTGAAATAAGAAAAACTCGAAAGAAAGAAACCTAAGTGGTGTATAGAATAAACAATAGTGTTGAAAGCCCATACCTCAAATCAAATGTCATGGCCCAACAACTATGACAACCTTATTCATCCAAACTATGAGACCCAAATTGTTGGTAGTCATGACCAACAAATGAAAGAGGTATGAGTTGTTCGGTAAAAATAGAAGCTTTGTTGAATAAACACCAACGGTGTCTTTCATTTGGCTCTTTGTTGTGTCTTCGTCTAGTAACTAGTATACATTGATGTTGTTTGCTTTAGTTTTGTTTTCTGTTGTTTCTAGTTTAGCATGCTCTTTCCTTGTTTTTGGCTTCCTGCTAGCCTTTTATTAATAGTGTGGCCGTTCTACAAAAAAAAGTAAAATAGTCGTTGATCCATTTCAATCTAAAGTTTACCAACAAGAATTTATCTTTTCTACAAGTTGAAGTACAGGTTGCTCTGGCAAAAAGAAGATGTCATTAGTGTTTTAAAAATCAGTTTGAACCGGTCGGTCGAACTGGTTGGATCAAGAACCGGAGAAGTGAGCAATTAAAGTAGCATAAGTTTTATGTCTATTTCTCAACTGCAATGAACCGATCGATTTTTACAAAAATCTGGTTTAACCGATTAAATTAAACCGGTTGAACCTGTTAAATTAAATAAAAAGTGGAAACATATCATTTTGCATAACTTTGGTGTTTTTTTTTCACATCGATTTAGATTTTTTTAAATAAAAACACATGATAAATATTATGAAGTTTTTAATACATTTGTATTAATCTAAAACTATATTTTGTTTTCATATTATACTTTATTTTCTTTTTGATGTACGTAGACTGATGTAAACTTATAGTTATGTGCTTTTTAATGTATTTGAATTGATCTATAACTTGTATTTATATGTATTTGTAATGCTTAAATATATGGATATCTATGTGTGTGAAAAAAGATGAAAATTATAGAAATCGATTAAACAGGTGAACGAAACAGTTAAATCGGAAACTAATCACCATACCAACTCAACTAAAAAACAGGATTTAAAACATTGGATGTCATAAAGTAGATAAATTATGTAAACAGAAAATTTAAAAGATTTTAAGATATAATGTAATACTTTTTAGCAAGGTTGACGGGTTTTAAAACATTGGATGTCATAAAGTAGATAAATTATGTAAACAGAAAATTTAAAAGATTTTAAGATATAATTTAATACTTTTTAGCAAGGTTGTGAAAATTGTTCGACGGTAGCTTGACGATTGACTGGTGTTAAGCGATTAATCGGACTCGGTAGGGATCAATCGGGGACCCTAAATTATTAATAAAATTATTAAAAGAAATAATATATCTTAAAAATAATTATTGAAATTTTGAAATTTTGAAAATTTTAATATAATATTTTAAAATTTGTAAATTAAAAATTTTAGTGTAATATTTGAAAATTAAAAAATTTGAATATTTTAAATATTTTCCGCTGAGGAGTGAGGACCATAAAGAACCGTCAAGTACGGGTTTGACAGATTTTGACCAATTTCCTTCTAGCACCCTAATCATAATCGGTTCAAGGCCGTCAAACGATCAACCACTGATTAATCGACCGTCAATACCGATTTCTACAACACTGCTTTTTAGTTTCTAATAAGATTAATAATAAACCATTATATATATATATATATATATATATATATATATATATATATATATATATATATATATATATATATATATATATATATATATATATATATATATATACTAAAAATCTCTCACCATAGCTACAGTGAACATGGTTTTTTTTTTACAGAAATGGTCCTTTGGTTTTCCAACTATGTTTCTTTTCTTTTAGGGGTTATTTTATGTCATTTTATATATTCTTTTGTATACGTGTTGATTTTAATTGACCTCACCGATTTATTCTCCAATCAGATTCGGATTTGTGGCCCACTTCCCAGATCCTTCCCCCGCCGCCTTTCTTATTGCATATCTTCCCCACCATCTTCGTGTTCGAACAGTCCCGGTTTCTCGGTGATTTTGATCCCTCCACCGTCTTCCTTTTATCTCCCACCGCTTCTTCATCTCCATCCTTCCATAGGGTTTCTCTTGGCAGATCCTCTATTCGCACACCGATGAGGAGCACGAACCCAATAGATCAGGGAGGTGGGGAGGATGGTTCGATGGTGGTAAATCTGTTGATTAGGGGAGTCATCGCTCATCATCGGCTTCTCCATTAATATGCGAACTTTCATACCCACTTTCTCATCCATTTCACAAATATACTGGTTGATCTAGATGCATCGGTGGCTTCAGTCGTCTTGATTCCTTCAACAATTTCATGTCCTAATTTAAATCTCTTATTTTCTTCGACTCTTTTTCTCGGTCCCTCTACACTCACTGCCCCCACCATAACGATTGTCGCCGCCGGCGTCAAGCCTTTTGGGTATCGGCTATTTTAGGTACAAAACAAAGGGATTACGTCGGCTATACCCATGAGCAATTTTGTTTGTTGTTCAAGGACCCAGGTATTGAATAGTCCCACTTTCCAAAATTGAACCTTTAATTTAGGTTTTCTTCTGATTCTGGTTCTGATTAGGGTTCAATTTCTTTGCTGATTCTGGTTCTGATTAGGGTTCAATTTCTTTGTTGGTTCTAATTAGGGTTCAATTTTTGTTCAACAAGTCTCATGAGGTGCTTAGGATTTTGCTACAAGATGAGCAACAATCGTGGTCGGTCATTTCTATCGTCATCAAAGAACTCACCTGGTACAATTTCCCTTTTCATCAAAGATCCTATTTTTCGGCATCGTTTTTATCGCCAAATTGGATTCTTCTGATTCCTAATCTTTTACTGATTTTCATGTGTCGAACTCGATATCGCATTGGTTTAAGAGTAAAACTGTAAAACCTAAATCCCATTTACGCCAATTAACAATATTTGATTGTGTAAATTTAACCCATGCAAAAAAACTTTGTTTGATTTCAGTTTCTCGAAAGCGTTGGTAATTTATTAACTTTATTCAAATGGATACACGAAGATTACTTGAGATCAAAGGAGAAGGATTATTCCCAAATTCTAGAATTGGATTTCTTTGGTGCCCTCGATGTAACACTCAAAATCAGAAAGGCCAAGAAAGGAAAGAAAACCCTAAGTCAAAGGTTCAACTCGTCGAGTCCAAGGAGGAACTCGACGAGTCCGAGCGGGATCCAGGGGATCGATTAAGTAGCCGACTCGGCGAGTCCGGTCTGAAGAGGGAAACCCTAAATCCGGGACTTTATGCACTATTTAAGCGTCTTATTCTCTCCATTAGGGTTCCTTGGAGCCTCTCTCATCTAGAAACTAAAATCCTCAGCCTCCATTGTTGCATATTCAAGTCTCTTGCCATTTTTGGGCGATTTGAAGGAAGAAGGAAGGAAGGAATCATTGGGGCTTCAAGGATTGGCTCTAAATCCAAAGTTTAGGTCACCTTTCAGAGTTATTGAAGGTATTAAGTCGTTACTTTCACCCTTCTTCATCTAGATCTACCTTGGTTATGAGTTTTGGGGCTTTTATGCCATGTTTAAGAACCAATTTGAGATAGAAGCCCGGATCTGAAGTTGCTACTGCAGATCTAAGCATATATTGGCCTAGAGAAACATAAAGTCACTGCCTTTGGGTTGATTGTAGAACCTCTTTGTCTTAAACCCTAGTTTATAGTGTTTTGAGCCTAGATCTCCTTAGCTACACGTAAAGTTTGCCACTTTACGTGTGGAATAGGCTTTAGATGAATGGATTTATAGTTTGGAGTCCATGCATGACTCAAAAGCCTCTAAATAGTTGAAGGACTGAATAGACTCGGTGAGTCCTTCGAGTGGACTCGGCGAGTAGTATGAAGATGGAGGTGAACTCGACAAGTTAGATGAACAACTCAGCGAGTCTGTTGAAGATTGCCTTGGACTCGGCGAGTCTATTCTTGGACTCGGCGAGTCAAGTCGCGAAACCCCAAACATTTCGAGTTAAGACTCGGATCAGTGAGTTGAGTGGGGACTCTGTGAGTTGGATAGGATAGGACTCGAAAATTGGTAGACTCAGCGAGTCAGGGGATGATTCGGCGAGTCGAGTCGCAAATAAAAGGATTCTAAATGTATGAACTCGGCGAGTCAGTAGGCAGACTCGGCGAGTAGGGTTGACCTGGAAGGTTGACTTTGACCAAGACTTCGACTTTGACCAGAGTGGACTTAGTTGACTTTCGGAGGACAGTTAGACTAAGTGCTATATTGATATTGGTAGCTCGGGGAGATAGTGGAGCAGCAGTTCAGAGAGAGTTGTCAGACAGCGGCCAGAGGGATTACCAGCAAGTTCAGCAGTACTAAGTGAGTTTCCCTTTGTGTGAATGGGTCTAAGGCCACAATGTCGGCCCATTTAGATATAAGTAGGAAGACTCAGGGGTTAGCCCTAGGCACTATATGACAGTATGATATTTAGGACCAAGGTCCATTGATAGAGGGCGGGTGCCCAAGGAATGGTTTGCATGATAGAGTATACTTGTTGTCTGGGTGATACTTGTATGTGCCTGGTAGGGTGGTGAGTTTGGGTGAGGTCCCGTATCTCACCAATAGCAAAGGGTGGACGGTGTTCCACATCTCATTAGCAGCAGAGCAGGGGCGAGGCCCAATTTAGGGAAAGGGTGAGTGTGGGTTGGGCCCGTATCTCACTATCAGTAGGAGCGTGGACGGGATTCCATGACTCATTAGTAGCAACTCAGGGGAGAGGCCCAAGATAGGCGAGGCCTTAGGACAGGATCCATTAGTATATGTTTAGCTTATATGTTGTGATATGTTTATGTGTTATTATATGTTAGCGGGCGAGGCCCAGTGACAGGCAAGGCCTAAGTGAAACAGATCTGTATCCGAGCGGGGCTCGAAGCCAGGCGGGGCCTGGAGCGACGGGGCCGTTATAGCGGGCGAGGCCCGAAGTAGCGGGCGAGGCCTGGAATAGCGGGCGTAGCCCAGTATGTGCAGTATGTGTTTGTGCAGGGTATGTAGTAGGTTGGGGAACTCACTAAGCTTCGTGCTTACGGTTTTCAGTTTTGGTTTCAGGTACTTCCGGTAGCAGAGGGAAGAGCTCGGGGTGATTGCATGGCACACACCATAGATTAGACAGCCTGGGAATGTTTTACTATGATAATGAAAATATGTTTTGGAATTAATACTCTGATTATGTTATGGATTGATAAATGTATTTTAAGTAATGTTTATTAAAAGAAATTTTTAGTCTTGAAATTGGGATGTTACAAGTTGGTATCAGAGCCTTGGTTTGAGGGATTCGGGCATACTCTCGGGTGTGTCTGAACTCAAACTAAGGGATTGGTCTAAAAGTTTTTAAAATGAAAAGACAGTTTTGTAAAAATAGTTTTTAGAAATGAAATAGTTTTAGAAAAGCGGAAAGAATTCAGAAAGAAAAGAATTTTGATAAGAGAAAAGGGTGTGGTGCATGCAATCAGCCGAGCTCAAGTAAGTACCCCAAAATACCCATGCAAGTTTATGTTATGATTATCAGCTAGTAGAACAGCATGCTAGATTAGGACTAAGGATCTAGGGAGGATGCCTTACGTGCCTGTTATATGTGCTTTGAGCTGCATGATAGTGCTGATTAGACAGTAGTAGGATAGCTTGTTTAGGTTATGTCTGAGTTTATGAGCTTATGTTGCATGCTAGTACAGATTCTTGATATGAGATTATGATTGTTGAGTATGTTATGGTTAGATTTTTCCGTTTTCTGAATGTTTCTTGCTTTGTGCATTGTGGGATTCCGAGTGATGAGAGTTAGCCATTAGGTGAATACGTCACGCCACATGTGATCAGGGTTGAATAATCTCAGAGTGTTGGAATTGGCCCTATTGCACAACTCTTGTCTGAGTCCAACCGTTGTAGGGACGAGTCTTTTACTCGAAGGATTATCTGAGCCTCGTCACATGTGATGGTATTCAGGTGATGGCTAATTGGCATCACGAGGAGGCCTTCAGCAGCTGAGGACTGGTTTGAGTTGAGTCAGAGGTTTCCCTAGGGTAAGCCTAGGATGAGATAGTGTTGGAGCAGTAGTAGTATAAAAAGGGACCTGAAGGAGACGAAGCAGTTCCTAAGGAAAGTACGAATAGATGTGGAAGGTAGTACGGGCCTGTACTACTGAAAGCAGAGGATCCATACTCGATTCGAGAAAGGCCGAGACGAGACTGGGAAACTTGTAGTGTGTGTGTATGATCCCTCAAACAACCTTACTTCACTTAGATTTGTTTAATTTTGGTCAATAAATCTATATCATCATAGTGTTGTGGTTGATTGTTTTTGTAAAACATAATGAATTATGAAATTATTATCAATTTGGTTACAGAAAGATGAGGATGAACTAGAAGGTATTTTTCATGAACCTTTGGTAGAGAAATTAAATAAGGGGTCGTTTGATAGTTGCTGACTGGGTTAGAGCTGACTGGGTTAGAAGCTGACTGGGTTAGAAATGCTGACTGAGTCCATATCTGACTGAGTTTATGCTGTTTGATTATTTATCTGAAGTGTAATACAAAATCCAAATACAAATTGTCATACATAATAAAAAAAGTACACCGTTTAACGTGAACCATTTGAAAATAACTGATTAGCAATCTGGTCACGCAAATTAGTCATATAGTTAACGGCTTCGGAACCCCATTCTATGCCTTCAATGTTTTGACCCTCATTTCCTCCACCACCCACATTATGAGTAACCATAGTGTTTTGTTCAAAGTTCGTAAATAATTCATCTTCAATATCGTATTTCCTTATAAAATTATGGACCGCAACACAAGAAATGACTATGTCTCTTTGCACTGGAAAAGGATAAGGAGCCATTTGTTTTAAAATTGGAAATCTCGCCTTCAATACACCATAAGCACGTTCAATGTAATTTCTAAGTTGTGCATGAGCATGATTGAACATTTCTTCCTTAGTCAAAGCTCTGTTTCTTCGAAAATCGGCTAACCAATACCTAGTATTGCGGTATGGAGCCATAAATCCACGGGTGTTGGTGTATGCGGCATCACAAAGGTAATATTTATTTGTAGATGTATGACAAATTTATCATATAAATAATATAGATAATAAAACGTATAGTAAAGTTACAAACCTGGTGGAGGGAATGGAAATCCGGAAGTTGGGTTAAATGCAACTTCTTTCAAAACTTTAGAATCATGTGCTATGCCCTCCCATCCATCCCATACAAAGGTGAATATCATATCAAAATTACAAATTCCAATTACATTTTGATAACATTCACCTTTTCCTCTTCCCTTATAACGAGTTTGTTGATCAACAGGCACAACTGCATGTACAAGTGTTCCATCTAGTGCACCTATTGCTCTGGGAAATATCTGCATTAGCCGTCTATGTCGTTCTGAGGTATTTCTTGTTGAATTAGACGAGGTTGGTACTATAATTTCTCGTGCAAAACACATCATTGCACGTAAGACCTCATGAAAACATTGATGAATCGTTTATGTGGAGTGATGAAATCTTTCTTTAACGGCTCGAAAACGTTCATTATGTCCTATAACATGTAAAAACATAGCCATCTTCTCTTCAACGCTTATCGTCCTACTAGATTGCAACCAATTTCTTTGTGTAAAGTGATTGCATAATAGTACAAATGCATCTTGTGAAAGACGTATCATATCGTAACATTGTATAGGACATCCGTGTATCAAATCTTGCGTATACACATATCCCTTTGCTACCTGTTCGCTAGCTCTTATTCTTTTAATTATTCTTTGCCTTTGTCGGACCAACATCAACCAATACCACGAGAATATAAGAAAATATAAAAAGTCACCTTCTTTATCCATGTGTCCTGTTAGATGTCAAATACATATTACATTTTAATCAATAACATAACAATCAATAACATAACAATCAATAACATAAATTCATATAACATAACATTTCATGACATAACCGCACCTAAGAAAAACATAACATTTCATAACATATAAATTCATATAACATAACCGCACCTAAGAAAAACAATCCATAACATAACTAAACCATGGAATACTAATGTCTAACAATGAACCATAACATACTAAAGTTAAACAATGAACCATAACATACTAAAGTCAAACGTAACATGTCAATACTAAAGTCAACCAACTAATCCAAACTTTTTTCCCGCATTTGTTACCCACGACTCACAAGTTGACAAGTTAAGGCGCAACCAAATTTTCCTATTACCAGCACTTTCAGCAAATAACATAAGAGCAGTAGTGTATTTCGGATCATATTCTCCCCACTCCAAGCTTGTCAATTTCGCCATACAAGCATCCATCTCCTTGTCAAGATTATTTGCTTCGGTGAATGCTTGTGCAGCCTTGATAATCTCTTTTCCAACTTCTTTCAACTCATCATCAAGTGTGGTTTCTTTAGGACCATTTCGTTTGCCCCCCTTGTTTTTTGTCCGCCCAGATGATTCCTCACTAGTAGGTTGAGGTATTGTTGAGCTTGGGGTATCTGCATGAGGTGCTGGCTCATCCATCTCTGTATCCTCAAAATCATGTGTACTAAAGGTTTCATTGGGATGAGGTAATGTCGAAGATGGCCCCCAACTGTGAACACCGGTCGAGGTCGCCCCGTCGAATAGTTGGGTACAAAGTTCAGGGCAAGGGAGGGGTGCATTTCTCAGCTTATCTACATACTTGTTCAACTGTTTGACAAATTTAATAAATATTATTAAAGTAGTAAAAAAAATAATCTACTTTAAAAAATATGTATATATGTACCTTCGCTTCCGCTTCCCATTCTTCATTAGTCATGTTAAAAGAATTTGTAACGGGATTATAAATATTTCCTGTTTTGTTTTTAAGTTTTAACCACACTGCATACTTTGCTTTTAAATAGTCGTATCGGTTTTTCATTTGTTTTTTGTCGACAATAAAATTATGATCTGTTTTCAATTTCTCCGCGACCACAGCCCATGAGCTTGCTTTTAGTCCGCTACCCTCTCGGCCATTGCTTGTTAATTCTTGTATACATGCTTCCAAAAAAGTTTTGTCCACCAATTCCGACTTCCAACTAACCCTAATTCTTTTATCTGTCATGTCTATTGTAAAAAGAAAAAAAAATCTAATCATCCAACATATATTTTTTTGTTTAAGATAAAACATATATTTTTTTGTTTAACCTAAAGATAATATAACTTGAAGACAATACTTTGGAGATATCATATACACACAGTACATAACTTGAAGACAAGATCTCATATATCAGTTTGGTAATACACATATACCTAAAGATAATACAACTTGAAGACATTACTTGGGAGATATCATATACACACAATACATAACTTGAAGACAAGATCTCAAATTCTAATCATTGTCTTGACCATTTTGATCTTACACACATATTCATATAAACATATCATATATACATACATTACACAATTCATTCAATTTAACAATTATATAAGGGCTTGAAGACAAGATCTCAAATTCTAATCATTGTCTTGACCATTTTGATCTTACACACATATGCACATAAACATATCATATATACATACATTACACAATTCATTCAATTTAACAATTATATAAGGGGCTGTGATTTCACACATTAGTTGCTGCAGATTTCATACACAAGCAATTAATTCCTTCATATAGATAAAATCAGATTTCATCAAAAACACATTCTAAATTGATTTCATGCTAACCCTTTGTTCTAATTGAATCCAAGAATAATGAAAGAAGTAATTTCAAATCCTAATTTCAGAATGAAATTATCAATTTGACAGCAAACATTGAAGGGTTTGTGATTTCAGAAAAAAAAAAAAACAAAAAAAAGAAGACGAAGAAATGTACCTGCAGTCGGGCAGTTGTGGCTTCGTCAGGGCTATGGCTTCGTCGTCGGAGCTGAGTCCTAGCCGGCGCAGGAGGTGAAGTGGCTGGAAACTGCAGCTTTCAATTCTTGTAAACATTGAAGGGTTTTGGGATTTCAGAAAAAAAAACAAAAAAAAAAAAAAGACGTACCTGCAGTCGAGCAGTGCCTTCATCGGGGCTGTGGCTTCGTCGCCGGTGCTGAGTCCTAGTCGGCGCAGGAGGTGAAGTGGTCGGAAGCTGCAGCTTTCAATTCTTGTGTCGCGCTGAATATCGAAGGAAGAAGAATGAATGAGCGGCGATTTGTGTTAGGGTAATCGGTCAGCATCTTTTTTTTTTGGGACCGAGTCAGCCCTTTGGTCAGGGAGTGCTTACCGAGTCAGCCACAATGGAGGCCCATCAAACAGTCTGACTACTGACCGGGTCAGCAGTCAGCTCTGACCAGGCTGGGTAAGTGCAAATCAAACGACTCGTAGTAGATGTTGCCATATTCATGTCTTCCCTGTTGACAGCCGTCAACAAATTTTCATAGTAGTATATACATAATTACTATTTTGCCCCAATCTAGAAATTAACTTTTTTTTTTTATTTTTGGCTTCATATTCCGCTTATGGTAACACCCTAAAATTCTATATTTTATTTTTATCAATTAAAAAAAATCATAAAATGCAATACAAAAAATCTATTTGTTCATTGTAGACATGGTCCCTGTTGTAGCAAACAATTACATAAATGGTCCCCCCCCCCTCTAACAATCAAATACTAAAAAAAAGTCATTGTCACATTAAATTGTTATATAAATGGTCCCTCTGGCAGTTTACTATTACAAAAACCAAATTTGTAACTGTTAATTGTGACAGGGACGATTTCTATATCAATTTACGGCCACAAGGACCATTGTTGTAACCAAATTAGTTTTGATGTTTCTTTCACCTTTACAATAGCTGAAAAGTTTGCATTTCTGTGTTTTATTTTTTTTCAAATAATTTGTATGAGTGGTCGTCTATTATGTGTTGCAAATTATGTGTACATAACTGTGAGTGGCTATACTTTCAGGTGTAACCGGGGCTTATTATAATAGGGGAAGACCTTTAATTGAAGAAACTTATGAGAGTACCAAAGCTATGAAATTGGTGTCAGCTACAATTCTCGTTTCTCAAATATCAGTTCAGATATGAAACTATGAAAATGGCTTGAAATGTATTCCAATTAGTGATAGAGGTAATTAAACAATTTTTGGTAAGAAACCACCCATTCAAATTTTCATACTTAATACCGAACAACAGTATGTGTTTTTTTTAGTACAAAAAAATACAGTTTTGACCTAACCGCCCACACATATTGTTCTTTTCTTAAAAAAATAGTTATTTTAAGAGTTTTTAATGAATATGCCCCTAAATACTTTTACTTTTTATTAAAAATAATGATTTTAACGGTTTTTGTCCAAAATGCCACTATATAATGTTTTTTGGGTAAAAAATTAATGATTTTTTAGTTTTTTACCAAACTGCCCCTCCATACAATTTTTTTTTTTTTTTTTTTTTTGGTAAAAGTTAATGATTTAAGAGTTTATCCATTCGTGCAAATCTAATCTTCTATATCAATTGATAACGGATTGACACTTTTTGTTTACTTTAATATTATTACAAGGTTTCATGAAAGTCGTTAATCTCTTTTTGATGTTACAAGACCTTAATATTGAGATTCCCTTGTGGTTGGCACATGGATACCATATATGTGACTATTAAATTAATATTATACTAGATACCATAGATGTGACTATATAAAATAACAAAATAAATGAAAGTAAGTTGCTATTTTTTTCCAATAAGTCAGTCTGAGGTGTATAAAAAACTGCTGAAAGTTTGGCTCTGTTGATGACAGCATCCAATCTTACTTTTGATGATCATGAGAGGCAAAGGAGATACAATATAACTCTGTTTAAGGAAATCCATATGTAAATTATCAAACTGAAGGTAATCCAGGTTTATTTTTATTTATTTTTGTTTTTTACATGCTTGGTGGAGATTGGGCTGCTAGCCCACCGTGTTGGAATTGCAATGTACTTTTTCGTCCAACAAAATCTTTTAACTTAATATTTTAATATGCGACCAATGTATTTTTCAAAAGTTTTAGTTTTTTGATTTGCACTTCTTTTAGGAGGCTGGAATTGAAATTAATGCTTCTGCAAGCACATCCAAATGCTGAAATAAATGGAATGCAGAACTGAGATTTGTTTGTTCAAAGGTGAGGATGACACGAAAATATGTAAAACTAAATTTATAGACATTATTTATTAATGGTTTCTTTTATAACTTTTTTGAGCAACAGGCAGGAGATATGGTGGGGTCATCGCCAATACAGACGAATGAGTGCCACTCTGGAATCAATGATTCTGATGTTGGTATGAAAGAATAAGCAACTGCTTCTCACAACAAAGTAGCAGATAGGGTTGGCCTTAAAAATGAAAAAAAAAAAAAAAAAAAAAAAAAGGGAAATTTAGGAATCTGTTATGAGTACACTTCATTTCCTACCTTTGGCTTTGAATATGATTTAACAAAATTATATTCTTATGTTGGTACGAAAGAATAAGCAATTGTGTCAATCAACCATGTAGTGCATGTAATTCTTTATAATTAGCCATTTTGACACTTCTGGTACTTGCAGTAAAAACTTTTACATTTTTTCATAAAAACATAAAAAAAAAAATGGTCTGGGGCAACTCCCGGGCTTTTCATCATTACACTTTCTACGTCTGTCATATTTATCGATTCGGAAACAACATTGAAAGCTTCTGGCCCCGCGTAGCAGGGTTAACCTTTTTAGTTTATTACTATTTTGAGTAAATTACACGAATGGCCCCTATGGTTTAGGGTAATTTGCGTGTTTGGTCCCTAACTTATTTTTTTACCTCGGAAGGTCCCTACTGTTTGTTTTTGTTACGCGTTTGGTCCCTGTCTTACCTAAAAAGACTATTTTCCCCTTGATTTTTTAATTTATTTAAATAAACACACCCCAACCCCACCCACCCTCACCTTACCTTACCTACCCCACCATTTTTCCCTATTTAAATAATAGTCTTTATAGATAAAACAGGGACCAAGCATGCAACAAAAACAAACAGGGACCAAGCGTGCAACAAAAACAAACAGTAGGGATCAAACGTGTAACAAAAACAAACACCAGATACCTTTCAAGTTAAAAAAATAAGTTAGGGACCAAACACGTAAATTACTCCAAACCATAGGGACCACTCATGTAATTTACTCTACTATTTTCTAACAAAAACAAGTCTTAAAAGTTAAATCTACAACCGTCAATTCAAAATATAAAATATAGAAAACAAACCAAAAGAGAGGCAAATTTTATTTTGTCTCCCTCTAAATTCCAAAACTTTCGTTATTGGACACTTCGTTTCAAAGCCACGAGTGGAGATGCACGTGGCGGAACACATGAGGTTCTTAAGATACTTCCACTCGAACTCTTACTTACGCCCACGCTACAAACTCTTACACCACAAACAACAAAGATTCATCTCGTTTCAGGGATCTTTCAAATTCAAACTTTTAGAATTAGATTCACAAATAATCCAACCATTTTACACTTGTTCATTCGTTCCCCATAAATCCCTTCGATTACAATCTACAAACCCCCTAAATCCCCCAGTTAGAGTATCTACCATGGATGCTCTACGCCGGCCTAATCTCGATCTTAGTAATTCTTCACCCATTTCATCAATTTACACCAAAACCCCTCAAACACCAACTTCTTCAACTTTGCCCTATAAGTACCGGTTCTCTTCTTCAAATTTCAATGGTTACCATAGCAAGTGTAAAGTACCAACGCCACCTCAAGCTTTACCCAAGGCAAATTCGAACGAATCAGTTGAATCCAATAAGAAATTGGTTGATTCAATCGCTAAAGGTTTGATCGGGCTCGCTGCTGCAGTCTCTGTTTGTTTAGATTCGCCAGCTCTTGCCGAGTCCTTGACAATAGCATTCCCAGCTTCTCGTACTCATGAGGTAGGTGTTCAGTTCGATCATCTTTTTTAGTAGTTTGTTTGGGTTGTGCAGATAAGGTGTTCGATCTATTGCTTATATGGATTTTGTAACAGGTGAATGCTGTGCAGCGAACTCTTGTAGAGACTTGGGGTTTGATCAGAGAGACTTTTGTTGATCCAACCTTTAATCATCAAGGTACGATTCATTCCTGTTGTTTTATGTCGTTTGGTATCAATAGTTTTAACGTAAGTTTAATTGTTTTCTGTAGACTGGGACTCCAAGTTCCAACAAACAATGGTGGAAATGCTTCCACTTAGAACAGCTGATGCAGCATACAGCAAGATTAAAGGAATGCTTTCTACTCTTGGAGATCCCTTCACTCGCATTATCAGTCCAAAGGTGCAAATTTTTTCCATTATTTTTACAAAAATCGTCCCCGTGTTTTCTGAAAGAGTTTTCAGTTTTGGAGTAAACATGGTAAAAGTCAGAAACAACAGGGACCATTTTTGTAACTTATTCTTACTTCTAGTGCCAAAAGGGGAAACTTACACTATTTTCTTTTCGGCAATGATTTGTACAGGAATACCAAAGTTTTCGAATTGGAAGTGATGGAAACGTGCAAGGAGTTGGACTATTTGTGAATACTGAACCAGAAACTGGTCATCTGGTTGGTGATGCCGAGACTTGAACCTGAGACCTCACTTATGGATTCTTATTTATTTTTAATTTTAAAATTTTTTTTTTTTTTTTTGTTTCAGGTTGTATTGTCCTGTGTTGAGGGTAGCCCAGCTGCTAGAGCTGGAATACATGTAGGAGATGAGTTGATTGAAATAAATGGGGAGAGGGTTAAAGGGATTAGTGGTGAAGCTGCTGCACAAAAGCTCAGAGGTCATGTTGGGACAAGCGTTACAGTCAAAGTGCACAATGTAAGTTTCTAAAATTTAGGTTTCGGAGGAAGGAATGGAATGGAATGGTTGATTCCTTTCCAAAGGATTTTATAGAAATTTGTGCATGTTTGATCTACAGGGAAAAAAGTTGGCCATTGACTCTAGTTTTAGAGAGGTGAAACTACCCCGGGAATTCATCAGACTTTCTCCTATATCAAGTGCCATTATTCCTCATAGAACACCAAATGGTCATGTATCCAAAACCGGATATGTAAAGTTATTAGCCTTCTCCCAGGTGCTTATTAATTCTCCAAATCTTAGTAGTCTTACTTTATAACTTCATATCTTAAAGTCATCTATCTAACAACAAGTTTTTTGTAAACAGACTGCTGCTACAGATATGAAACACGCCATTCGTGAATTGGAAAATCAGGGTGTTGAATCTTACATTTTGGATCTCCGGAACAATCCAGTAAGTAAAGTGGTCTTTTTTTTTTTTTAAATCTCTAGTAAACTCTTGTTTGACTATTTAGTATTTTTCTACATATATATGTTATGTTGTAGGGTGGTTTGGTGAAGGCTGGACTTGATGTTGCTCAAATATGGCTGGATGGAGATGAGACTCTAGTGAACACAATAGATCGAGATGGGAACATGCTTCCTATTAACATGATCAATGGCCATGCTCTTACTCGTGATCCTCTAGTTGTTCTTGTAAGTTTTTTTTTTTTTTTTTTTTACAGTCTTTTGATCTATATATTAAAAATTTCTACAATTCTATAATGTACAGGTTAATGAAGGGAGTGCAAGTGCAAGCGAAATCTTGGCAGGGGCACTCCATGACAATGGCAGGGCAAAGCTAATTGGCAACAGGACATTTGGGAAAGGAAAGATTCAGGTAACTTTTTTGAATCTTTAGAATATAAAACTCTATGATTAATTTCTTCAGCATGATGTATTAACTTGTTCTGAATGATATTATGCATAATTGAAGAGTGTGACTGAATTACATGATGGATCGGCTCTCTTTATCACGGTTGCAAAGTACTTATCACCAGCACTTCATGCCATTGATCAAGTTGGCATAGCACCCGATGTCCAGTGTACAACAGAGATGCTGAATTCATCAAAAGAATCAGCAACATTCATGAGGAAGAAGGGTGTAGCTTCCTCATCTTTGGAAGGGGATTCTTGTATTTTGGTAGCAGAACATGAGTTGGATAATCAAGAATCTAAAGGCTCTGCTTCCTAGAATATTCTATGTATCTATCTCATGCTCAATTTAAGGCCATAGAATCTTAGTGAATCATTGTACATATATATATTGGTGTGTATATATATAATAATATATAGTTGTTGCAATCAGAGTGTATTGATGAATCGATTAAAGAAAGGAAAATGAAATGAAAATCTTTATTAAGAGAGGAGTAACACGTTGTCTATTAGGTGAGTATATGCAATGCTGTTTTTGGATCTGAACCCTGATTGCAAAATGAAACTGGATGTGAACTGAATCTGAGGCAATATAATGTTTCAAGTAACCAATTCCAAGATAAAACAAATCATTACCACATCAATTTGATCTAAAAAATGAGGGAATATCCAAGTTTATTTTTATTTGTCAGATTAATGAAAAAAAATATTTGTTACAAACATTACTTGTTAGATACTTGTGATCTTTATTCTTTGCGAAATGAGAAGTTTATATGAATGCACACCAGCATCCTATACTTTCCTTAATCCTTACTAAAATTGATTTCATTTGTATTAAGGTCCAAGTAATATTTACATACTTTGTTTCGGTTGTGTTCATTCTTTTCGTATTAAACTAAAAATAGTACAAAGCTTTAGGAATCTAGAATGATGAAGAAAGAACATGCACTCTACAATATGTTTGTTTTTAATTAACCTGACTTCTATAACATTCTTGAAATTTAAAATAAATCGTTGTAATTTCATGATATAAAATGTTTACACATAGGAAAATCTGGTTGTTAAATTACTAAAAGAAATTTAAATTACCATGAAAACCACTTTTAACAACCTTTATTGATTGTTTCTTTGGAATAGGAAGTGTAATAGAAAATCAAGGGATAAACAATAAAACAAATTTAGATATATTCTTTTTTTTTTTGTTTTAAATAACAGAGGGGGTCTAACTAATGTAGATATGCAGTCGTTCTTTTAGTAATCCAAATCATTGGATTTACAAATGCGATAAATGTATGTATTATACCCAAATGTGGATTTGCTTTTTTGGTGTATTCTATTGTTTGTCGTTTACCTTGCAATGGATTTGCCTATTGTTGTGTCAAATGTGGATACTATGTTGATGTTACCTGTGGGTTTATACCCAAAGAAATCACACATAAAGCTCACCCGGATCACATTCTTTCAATAGCTTCGACACGTTTTATTGATGTACCTTGTCATATGTGTCTCAAAAAATTTACTTGGGGTCCTTGTCATCGTTATCCTGATAATGAATCTTATTCTTTAACACATCAGCCTTCATTCAGTTGCAAAGTATGTAATATTTATATACATCCTGAATGTGCTTTGTTATCACCGGAGACAATCACACACAAACATGACAAGCACCCCATGCATCTAAGTTACCTCCCAATCCAGGACCATAAGAGTGAATATTTTTGTTAACTTGTCATAGTATTATTTATTAAATATGTTTCTTCGGGTTATAACATAAATTTGAAGAATAACTGGAGAGCAACTCCTGGTATAACTAGATGATAGAGCATCTCCAGTTTTATGTATTCTTTCAAGAACCGGTGTTTAGGTTTTGTTTTATTTGTGCTGTTTCTGTTTCTTCGTAAACGATGCATGATAATGAAATCAAACAAAAAAGAAAGTGCTTCTCTGAGGATGGAACGATTGAAGAATCAGATTTGCCTTTGATATATAGATGATGAACAAAGAATACAAAATAATCATAAATTCATAATTCATGCTCTGAAATCGCACATACATAAAAGAAACGAAGAGGATCAGATCTCAGTTCCTTAACTGTGTTAGGGCGGAGAGGATGAAAGCGAATCCAGCCAGGATGACGGGGATCGGTAGCGAGGAGGCGGCGCCTGCAGCGGGAGATGGAGCCGGCGACATTGCAACGTCCTGCGCTGAAACGGACGAGGACAGAGCTGCGATGAAGAAGGCGACTAGGAAGACCTTGACGGCAGTGGAAGTGGTAGGGCCAACCTGCGCCATTCGAATGATTAAATTACAATAAAAGGTTAATTTTCTGTAGCGATTACAAATTACAAATTTACAATTGAATTTGAGTGATGATGATGAGGAAAACTGAGTGGTTATTTATACATGAGAAGATTACAATAATTAGAGTGTGAATGAAGGTGACAGCACAACGGCAATGAGTGGGTGACAGCGGAGGTCGGAAGGGGCGGTGGAACTCATCTTTCAGGCTTCTTTGCAGTTTGCACGTTACGACAGTGGAGCTTAAGTATGCGCAATCATAAATAACCCTGGTGAAGTATTCTATTGTTGTTATGGATTTTGAAACAAAATGCATAAATTTATAAGGGTAAACCGGTGTTGAGGGTAATTAACTTTTGAGTTTGTACTCATTTGGTCCTTTTTCTTTTTTTTTTATTCAATATACCATCGAACTTGTTGTTGGTGTTTACCATAGCCCTTTTGACTGGCTTTTGACCTGTGATAACCGGTCAAAGGGTTATGGTGAACACAAACAACAAGTTCGGTGGTATATTGAGTACAAAAAAAAGAAAAGGGACCAAATGAGAACAAACGCAACAGTTGGTTACCCTCCTGATTCAGTTTCCCTTTATTCATTTACAACAAATTCCACATCATCTCCTACTGATATTAATGACTTTATGAGATTCATTCTTGCTTATCTTCAAAACATAACCTACCAAAGGACATTATTCATACATGTACAACTTTGTAATGCACTTGAATATTTATTAGGGAAATCTTGACTAAGTAGGCGCATTTCATGACTACATTTACATTTCCAATCAAATGATTTATCGTATCATGGATTCTAGACAAGTCTACAAACGAGTGGATTCACAAGTGCTGTGATTTTTGAGTTTACTTAGCTTTAAGATCGAACTCATGGGATAAGATACAACATCAATATGTACAATATTATGGTGATGTGTTTACAAAAGCAGTATGATATTGTACATATTGATGGTGTATCTTATCCCATGAGTTCGATCTTAAATCTAAGTAAACTCAAAAATCACAGCACTTGTGATTCCACTCGTTCGTAGACTTGTCTAGAATCCATGATACGATAAATCATTTGATTGGAAATGTAAATGTAGTCATGAAATGCGTCTGCTTAGTCAAGATTCCTCTAATAAATATTCAAGTACATTACAAAGTTGTACATATATGAATAATGTCCTTCGGTAGGTTATGTTTTGAAGATAAGCAAGAATGAATCTCATAAAGTCATTAATATCAGTAGGAGATGATGTGGGATTTGTTGTAAATGAATAAAGGGAAACTGAATCAGGAGGGTAACCAACTGTTGCGTTTGTTCTCATTTGGTCCCTTTCCTTTTTTTGTACTCAATATACCATCGAACTTGTTGTTTGTGTTCACCATAACCCTTTGACCGGCTATCACAGGTCAAAAGTCGGTCAAAAGGGCTATGGTAAACACCAACAACAAGTTCGATGGTATATTGAACACAAAAAAAAGGACCAAATGAGTACAAACGCAAAAGTTAATTACCCTCAAGAGTCATTTTCCCGGGTAATTGACCTACAAACTTTTCCGTTTTGGTTTAAAAGATCTAAACCTTATTTTTTCGCTTTCTAGGAGGCATAAAGTCCAGTCAAAATGATTTAGTGTCACATCATTTGAAATTGGTCCACATGTATAAACCCTTCAATAACTTATATCGTACTTTTTTTCTAGATTAAAAAATTAAATAGATTTTTTTAATGTTTTGTGAACAATATGAATAAATGTTTGATTGCAACCCATCACCAACATCTTTAGTTTGAAACTCCATTTTTGGGGTTTAGATTCAAATCCATAAACCAACAGCCATCGCCCACCACCAACATCTTATGTTGTTCACCACCAGCATCTTCCGCTATTTGCTATTATCTTTTTTTCAAGATCAAAAGAAGCAAATCACACCAAGATTTGGAACAAAATCGGGAAAAAAAAAACCGAAACAAAATGTGTCTAGGAAAAGAACACCAGAGGGGACTTCCATGAACGCGAGCTTAGTCCCCGCGCCAAAGATGAAAATGAATGGGAGGTCCGGTTAGCTGACACAAATCTTTGAGTTTTGTTGTTTTCATTCTTGCTTCTATTTCTTAAGTTTCAAAAACAGCCACCAGCAATAAAAACTTAGAAGGTCTGATTTGGTTCAGATTTACTATGGTTCTTGTTTTTGACAAACAGATCTCGAAACCATCTCTTTGCAGCACAGATATCCGAGATCGTTGATTACAATCGGAGGTCATGATATCGTTGTTCCTGCTATGTTTAGCGGTAGACATATTGATGGACACAGATTAGATGGCATTCTTGGATCGATTATGATGGACTTATGTTGTTAGAGGAAGAATGGTGGCTGGTTTTGTGAATGGGAACAACATCAAAGCTTTGTGGAAGAAGAAGACGATGGATAAAGATGTGAAGAGGATTTTAGTTTAATTTCGATTTTAAGTGAAAAAGTCACGTTAATAAGGAAACTGATAATTACATGTTAAGGTCCTTTTTTAACAGATAAAAATGGATTTTATGCCCCTAAAAGACAAAAAAACATGAAGGACCATTTAAAACAGAACCTGATAGTTGGTAGGGTTGGAGTGACATTAACCCAATTTATAATTACTATATTCTTTCCATTTAATATCTTAATGTAACTATTTTCCTTCTTTATAAATTTAGGAGATAGATAACAAAAAGAAAATCATTTAGAATCTTCCTATTTGTTATATTTTTTCTTTTATTAGATTTCAATATTTCAGTCAAAATATATTTTCTCGAAATTTTGATTTTGTTCACCTGATTATAAACATATATTTGAAAGTTAGGACTACCTTTTTTTTTCCTTTTTCCTGTCCAAAATCCAAAATTTAAGTTTAGTATGTTTTTTTTAGAAAAAGTTATGCAAAATCAAAGAAAACTTACAAAACAAAAAGAAAAAGATACCCTAAAATCAAAAAATATAATTATGATACTATATATTTTTATTTTATTTTTTATTTACATGAAATTTTAAAATTTCTAAAAATTAATATTATTGAATAAATAAATAAAGGTAATTTATAGTTATTACATATATTCCATAAACAAAAATAAATACCATTCCTCATGAAATGAAAATCTAGAAGAAAGGAATCACATTCTATGAAAGGATACTTAATTTTAATTTTCATGACAATTGCACATGATTTTTTCATTCTGTCATAGTGTTTGGTTTTATTTATCATCGATTACTGTATGCATACAGTAAGACTAGTATGGACATACGATATCATGGATGACACTTTGTAAAAGTTCAATTGTATTAGACATTTTAAATTTTAGAATTAGCGCATTTCTAAAAATAATTGGCGCAACCAAATAAAAAAATACATATAGTATATTATTGAAATTCAAAATAGTTCATATCAGTATTATTATTATTATATACTTTATTCATGTAATTATTTTGTTACATGTGGGCCCATGGCTTTGGCCCAATCCTCATTGCAATATTCTTACTTATAGTGATTAAAGAGAGGAGAATAATCATGGGAAAATATATTACGATAGAAATGATGGTTATTGATGCATATACCCAAAAACCGATTATGTTGTTATTTTTGTGAATATCCAAATACATGCATATTTTGATTATCTCTTTTTCTAAAGCATCTTAAATTTAGGAGAAACATATTGAAAACGAAAGTATGTTGTGCAAGGTGCTAAATTAAGTTTGTTTATATACTTTTAATCTAATGCATAGTCTTCTTACTAGCATTAAAGAATAAAATGAAAGTAGTTTGTTTTGTAATTTATAACACCTAATAAAGATTATCCATAGCAATATAAAAAAGGATGAACAAACAGAACCAAACAAGAGACACAGAAAGTTTGTTTGACAAGATAATATAAGAGTTGTGTACTAAACTCTAAATTAGATCACATCTACTTATTAGATTTCTTAGATTTCTTAGAACCCTTGCGCTTTTCCAGTTTTACCCTTGCAGCTTCAAACTCTTCTTCAGTAGGCTCTGAAGACTCTCCCCCTCCACCATACTTACCAACCAGAGACGAAAACATAGCATCCAAACGCCCTTTTCTCTCACTTTGTCTCTGTGAAATTATAGCATACAAATCATCCGATTCTTTCTTTGACCTGTCAATGGTCAAACATCATCATATCACTTTCATTTATCAAAACCATAATCCCAAAAAATAATATTATTTTAAAAATGAGAGAAACAAATGACTCACTTCCCCCTTCGCCTCAATGGATCTGTAGGTGGTTTTGTTTCAGAGACTTGCTTAGCCCATTTCTGGTAGGATTTGGTCAACTTCAGGTCTCCTACAAGTCAACATCAAAAAAAAGTAACAAAAATGGGGCTTCTTTTTTCCATTAATGAAAAAAAAGTACATAAAAGAATTATAAATCTTACCAGAGGAAATTGCTTCGTCTAATATATCTTTGAATCGATGTGAATCAAGTTTAGGATCTGAGCATAGCATGGAGCAAAATAGCCTGTGACAGATTAAAGAGGTTTTCAGAAAATTAATCTCATAAAGAAATGTAGAGAGCATATGATTAAAAAAAAAAGTTTATACCTGTTCATATGACCTTTGTACTTCTTGTAAAGATCAATCAAATCATTTTTCTCAGAATCAGATCCTCTGTAATTCGATTCAAACTCTTCAATATCAGCTTCTGTAACCTACAAAGCATTTGTATTTTCCACTTTATTACCTAAAATAAAGTAAGGTTTTTAATTTGTGCATATATTCTAAAGTTTAATGAAGAAAACCTTTTTGTACATAGATCGGAAGAAGTCCTTCAAGTTTTGAACCACATCACCAGCAAGTTCCTGTTTAGTGAGAAAAAACAAAACCATGAGTGCAACTCAAAAAATGTGATATAACATTAGTTTCAGTTAAAATGTGTTAAGAACTTACAGCATCATCAACACAGCCAGTTTGATCATAAAGTGCTCGCTTTTCTTCATCACCAAGTATTGATATAACTTTCTGCAGTTGTTGAAATTTCTCTTTGGCATCCTGCATATGAATGGGAGGAGATTAAGAACATGTTATGAAAACACAAGAGTTTATTAGAGGATTAAATGGTAAAACAAAAAGATTGATTTTTTTACCTCGTCATTAGGATTCTTGTCAGGGTGTAGACGTAATGCCAGCTTATGATATGCCTTCTTTATTTCCTGTTGGGATGCTGTCCTTTCCACCCCAAGAATCTACACAGCACATAGTTTTATAAAGTTTGCTTAGCTAGATGGTTATGAGGATCTTCAACCCTAGGTGTAATCATCTACTATGAATTGGGATTCTCATAACAAGCAGCAATTCCCTTTTAGGGTTAGCCCATCGATTGAAATTGGTGTAGTACAGTACTTCATTCAAAAGGATTTAGCAACGAACGGAACAGTAAGAGTAAATAAAAAAGGATATGAATCTAAAGAAAACTAGGGTTTAGCCAAGAACAATAAAGTTCAAATAATCGACAAATCCTTTTTGGTAAATCTCATGCGCGGGGTGTATCTCATAAGAGCCCTAATCTGATAGGAAATGAAAATTTGGAAAAATGCCCTAAATCAAAGAGCAAAGTGTCACAGTTTGGCTTTCTCGAAATATAATCAGTTACGCAGTTTTTTCAAGCATTCGAGTCTAAGATCAGGTAAGATACCTCGTACAAGCTCTTATCATTCGAAGAGGATGAAGATTCACCGAGATTCTCTTGATTTGGTTCATCTTCTTCTATGTTTTCTTCGTGAACCGCGGATTTCTTTCGTTTGCCCATTTGAAGGGAGACAACGTTATACTATAAGACTACGCAATCGAAGTCAATCAGATGATATACCGAGATATAGCGGAGCGTTTAGCGGAATGGATGACGAAATTGCGAAAGAGAAACTTTAAGATGGGTCGTGGAGGGTTTTCCCGCCATCGTAATCTAATTCCCGCCATGGTCGCTGTTCTCTTTCTCCATCACTATTTGTCTATTTTACGGTCCTTTTGTAGGTCGAATGAAAGTCAAACCGTTACTAACGGTTTTTGTCAAGCAATAGCCAGCGTTGAACAGTTGAAAATTTAAAACCAAACCAAACCGTTATACTAAGGGTTTGTCTCCGATTTAGTTTCACGGTGTAGGCTTTTTAGGTCCATTTTAATCGAGTCCGTTAAACTAATTCGGTAAAAAAATTGCAATGTTAAAGTTATTAAAACAGTTAAAATTCTATCAAATATTGTTAAAAATAATGCAATATTAAAGCTGTCAGAACAGCAAAAATTCTCTTCCAAACACATAGCTTTTCTTACATTGAATACATGCGTTGCATGCTCCTTTAGGTGGAACTGGATCTGGTTTGTTGAAGTGTTTCCAAACAATATATTGTTTTCGTCCCCTTCCTTGGTTATTATCAGTAGCACCTCCATTTTGCTCCACATGAACAACATCATCTACATCAATCTCTTCCATATCATCATCATCATCAATGATGTTTACAGGTTCACTAATTGGAATGTTGATGTTATTTTTATCCATGTAAGGACCTCGAAAAAAAAGGGCAATCAGAATTCAGAATTGTGGACTCACCGAAATCATATTAAGAGGTGATGATTCTTAGCAATAGGTTTAGAAATAAATAAAAAGTCAACAACTATTTTCTACTTTTGTTTCGTCCGATGTTTGCTTCTATTAAAAAAAATCAAACTCACAATAATACGAGAGGTGATTGGAAATCGAAATCCAACTTGCACATAATATTATAAGATTATTGATTGAGTGTAGCAACAAGTTTAGAAAGAATTAGAATTAGAATAATGAATAAAAATCAGATGTAGATGGATGGTAAACAAATCAGTTCAGTTGATTCAGAACATATCAGCATACCTTATCAGAGAAGGAGCAACGATAGAGAAACGAGAGGTGTAGTCGGACACTCGGACCTACAAACGGAGCTGAAATTGGAGCTGCTGCAAGGGAGGCGGCGAGCTGTAGTCGGGGAATTAATACCTTTGGTCGTCGGACCTGATTTACGTCTTAGTTCTCACTGTCTCAGAATCTTAGACTCAGTAACTTGGCGACATGGCGTGGTGTGGCAAGTGGAAACGATAGAGAAAACAAGAGAAAGAGAGCCTTTGCGTCTTTGCAGATTGTGATTACTCGATTAGGGCAAGCTGAAACGAATCATTGAATCACGAATTCACAATTGCTTGGAGGTCGACTATCAATTTGGGCTTCATTTACCAATTACCAAATCACAAAAGAAACTACAATTGGATTGTAATAATTAAATATTGTGGGTTTTAAAGTTTATTATTTGTATATAAAAATTAATATATAATACAATAAAATACAATTCCATATAAAAAAATTAATTAATATATATACAAATTCAACGGCCGGTCCGGCTTTTATACGGTTTGAAATCTTGAAAATCGTAAACCAAACCTTTCAATACGGTTTGAAAAGTTCGAAACCACAAGTCAAACCGTAAAGAAAAATACAAACCGTAAATTCAAACCGATGACCGGTTTGGTCGGTTTCATGGTTTCAAACCGAACCGCGAACACCCCTAATATAAGGTGTTGTTTGTCATTTTATTTTATTTTATTTATTTATTTATTGTAAAAAACTTCTTCAGACTTTTTATTGGTGTGAGGTGCAACACATATGCAACACTTTTCATCTTGCTACTGTTGTTTTTTATAAGTCTTTAAAGTAAAAAACTTATGTGCGTGTTCTATTTTTTGGGTAGCACTTGTATTGCCTCTTCTAATATCTTCTTTTTTTCTTACTGAATTTTCGATGAATCTTGATTATATGTTACTGAAATCTTACTGGATTTTTGTTTCACCTTTTTCTTTTTGTTCATTCTTGCTGAATTATTTTTTTTTCGTTTTTTTATATAGAATAATGATAATTTCTTGCTGAAATATCATAAAATTTTGTTGAAATGTTATACATTATTAAATTTTTGGTATTAAAAAACTATTTTCGGTACTTAAAATCGGTTTATTTTAATTTTTTAATATTTACAGCAGCATGCATATGTTAAAAAACAAACACGTTTCTTATTACAATCTTCAGTCATTTGGTCCACCTCTTCTGCTGCATAGAGTTGTAAAGATGGTTTGCACACTTCATGAGTTTTTGCTTCAAAAAAACAAACAACACCTAAAAATTTAATTAAAATGGTTTGGCAATAGTAGCAATGAGTGACTCTTTCAACTGAGGGGTCATGGGTTCAAGTATCGTTAGAGATATAGGTAATGGTAATTTAAAACTAGATTAGTTTGTTGTTCAGAAAAAAAAAAGTTTAATTATTTTTATTAAATGTAACAATTATATACTTAATGATATAAAAGACAAAGAAAAACGACTAAAAGGGTGATATAATTTTTATTTGTATGTATTAAGTTATTATTATTATTATTATTATTTAATATGCCTTTGATTTTATTGTTTTTATATACATTAAGTTGTTATGACCGACTACTTCATATTAAAATATCAATTTGTTTACGTCTAGTTATTAATATTATTTTTTTTTTGCAAAATAAGTTCTTATTGTTTTT
The DNA here is from genome assembly GCF_051521515.1 of Lactuca serriola. NCBI lineage: Eukaryota > Viridiplantae > Streptophyta > Magnoliopsida > Asterales > Asteraceae > Lactuca > Lactuca serriola. The sequence continues at coordinate 120,687,875 of NC_136415.1, read as the reverse complement.
ATACATATTCAGTCTTTATGATAGGTTTCTTCAAGTTTTGTTCATGTACATCCTACGTGGGACAATCATTAATAAGGTATTTTCATATGTGGTTCGTCTAAGCAGTGGTATTATGTGTTACTTGTTTTGGTTTTGGTAATAACATTGTACTTTTGATATTAGTAATTATTATAATACAATATCAACTCTATTTAATACCAATACAAACTTAATTCAATAGCAATACTAACTATATTAAATTTTGTGAAGAAAATACATTAGCCATAATGATTTCAATTGTTGAAAATAGTGTCCACATTCATACTTGGTAATATTACTATTGATAGCAGAGTCCTTTTGGGTGACACATAATGACAGATTTAAGTAATTATTGACATGATAGTTTATTGGGAATCCAGTTTGTCAGTTTAATAGTGATTAATAAATTAATAGAAGTTTGTGACGTGTGGCCTTAGTCCCTGCGACAAAATCCTAATCATTATAGGGTTTTACTATTTTGCGATTCAACGTGGTTGAGACATGAAACCTCCTATTTAATGGCTACAAGATCGTATTCAAGCTTTAAGATCCATTTAAAAAGAACAAAAAACTCATATGCTAAAAATGGTCAAAATTAACATACCAAAGGTTTAGGGAAGAATCTAAATTTTTTTAGGGTGTTGATTTTTGGTACCGCCCAAAACCAAGTAAATGAGACAAAGAAATTGTTATCATCTATGTTTTCCATGAAATATTTAGGAGATGTTGATGTAATTCTTGGAATAAGAATTAACAGGATGAACAAATATTTGGTAATGACTCAAAGTCATTATATTGAGAAAATTCTAAAGCGGTTTAATTTTACCGATTGTTCTCCTACTATGAATCCAAGTGTGAAGCTAATGCCAAATAATGGTGTTCCTATTTCACAATTGGAATACTCTAAGGCTATTGGTAGCTTGATGTATGTCATGAAAGGTACCAGACCTGATATTGCTTTTGTTATGTTGAGCAGGGACATTAGTAATTCTAGTTGTAACACCGTAAATTTCAGAACAATTTTTCACATTTTATAAAAACATAATTCATTTATTATTCATAAAAACATCAGTGTTTGAAACTTAATCCATGACCTATAAAAATCCCAAGATCTCATAACATAAAAATCTCGTGTGTGTACTGATCAAGCCGGCGCCTTCCCACGGTCGTCACTAGTACCTGAAACAAATAACACCAAACATTGTAAGCACAAAGCTTAGTGAGTTCCCCAAAATACCACACATAGCACATATTAGCCACTCGAGGCTATAACTTTGTGGGCCCGTAGACCCTACTCTGTGAACCCTCTGGTTCTAACTCTGTGAACCTTCCGGTTCCAACTCTATAGGCATGCACAACATAAATCACATAGAAATAATGCAATACAACACATAACATACATATAACATACAAATACTCTATCACATAACTCTGATTACCTACTCAAGGTAAAGTATAGTGAGAAGACTCACCTCGCGTATCTCGATAGCTCGCAAATCCCTGAAACCACTAGCGCTCGATCTCCCGAGCTATAGTCCTCCTATAACACAATATATCTCTAATTAACACTTTCACAACTAAGGTTGACTAACCCTATTAAGTCAACACTGGTCAATGGTCAACGGTCAACTTTGACCGGACTCGGCGAGTGCACTAAAGCGACTCGGCGAGTCTATACGTGTTCACTGACTCCCTCGGATCCTCTCTTGACACGTCGAGTACTTCCCTAACTCGACGAGTTCCACCTGGCATGAATCGCGGGGCCACCACGACTCAACTCGCCAAGTCTCAAGAACAACTCGGCGAGTTCCGGCTTGACTCAGCCCCTCTTTGACTCTCCCTGACTCACTGGGTCATCCCCCCCCCCAACCCGGCGAGTCTACTCGCTAAACAACTTACGTGAAACCCAAACCCTACTCGCCGAGTCTCAAGAACAACTCGACGAGTTCATGCCATGCACAAACTCTATTGACCTCTTGAGGTCAAATCTGCTTCCCCAAATCATAGATCTGGCCTTCCTAAGCATGAATGTCACGTAAAGTTCGAAACTTGATGCTTGTATAACCACAACAAGGCATCAAAAGGAGATTTGGTCCCAAAAATGACAACCTAAGTCCAATAACTCCATACTAACCCTAAAAGCTCCAAGGGTTAAGGTCTCTGGACCTCTTTGAGTCCAGATCCAAGGCACAAACTCGAAGAGGGACCATTTGCTTCACATAATCACTCTCCAAAGGGGGTTAGAAAACCCTAACTCTAAAGATCAACCCTAAAACTGAAGGAGGTTCGAACTATTACCTCAAAATGAAGCCTCTGGACTTTGGATCCGCTTGAATCCCACCTCCTCCTTGCTCTTGTCACCCTCTTCTTGCTAAACAAAGGATACAAAGATCCAAAAGTGACTTCTTCTCTCTCAAAGCGATTTAGCTCTCTTAGGGTTCTCTCAAGGGACTGGTAGCCGCAATGGGAGGCTATAAGTGCCCTTAAATAGGCTCCAAACCCGGGGAATTAGGGTTTCATTAAACAACATAGACTCACCGAGTCCAGACGCGAACCCGCACCCAAACCCGCGATCATACTCGGCGAGTTTGGGCTCCAACTCGCCGAGTCTCCTCACAAATCACCAAAAATACAATAATAAATAATACATGGGAATTCGGGATGTTATAATTCTCCCCCAATAGAACTAGACTTCGCCCTCGAAGTCTCGCTCCGCAAATAACTCCGGATGTTGCTCACGCATCTCACGCTCCGGCTCCCAAGTCATCTCGGACCCCTTCCGATGTTGCCACTGAACCAAAACCAAGGGTACCTCCTTGTTCCTCAAAACCTTGATTTTCCGATCTCTGATTGCCACCGGTCTCTCAGCATAATTCAGGCTCGCATCCACCTGAATATCCTCTAATGGAACCACTGCCGACTCATCGACTATACACTTTCGTGATTGCGGCACGTGGAAAGTGTCATGAATCTGACCCAACTCTGCTGGCAACTCCAAGCGATAGGCTACCCTACCTACCCTCGCGACCACCTGAAATGGACCAATATATCGGGGCCCCAACTTGTCCCTCTTCCTGAATCGAATCACTCCTTTCCAAGGAGAGACCTTCAGGAGCACAAAGTCGCCGACCTGAAACTCAAGCTCGGACCGGCGTCTATCCGCATAACTCTTCTGACGACTCTGAGCGGTCAACAACCCCTGTCTGACCTGCTGGATCTGCTCTGTCGTCTGAAGCACGATCTCTGTACTGCCCATAACACGTTGTCCGACCTCTCCCCAGCAAATGGGGGTCCGACACCTCCTCCCATACAACAACTCAAAGGGTGCCATACCAATGCTCGAATGATGGTTGTTGTTGTAGGAAAACTCTGCCAAGGGTAAATACGCATCCCAACTTCCTCCGAAATCCAACACACATGCCCGGAGCATGTCCTCGAGCGTCTGGATCGTCCGCTCACTTTGTCCGTCTGTCTGGAGGTGATATGCGGTACTAAAATGCAGCCTAGTACCCAACTCCTCGTGAAACTTCTTCCAGAACCCGGAAGTGAAACGTACATCCCGGTCTGAGACAATCGAGATTGGCACCCCATGCCGAGATACCACTTCCCTCACGTACATCTCTGCTAACTTCTCAGCGGAGGAGCTCTCACTGATAGCAAGGAAGTGGGCGCTCTTTGTCAACCTGTCCACAATCACCCAAATTGCATCGACTCCCCTAGCAGTCCTTGGCAATTTGGTGATAAAATCCATGGTAATTTGTTCCTACTTCCATTCGGGAACCTCCAACGGCTGCAACTTACAATGCGGTCTCTAGTGCTCGACCTTAACCCTACGGCAGGTTAAGCACCTCTCAACAAACCACACAACATCCCTCTTCATACAGGGCCACCAATACTCTCTCCTCAGGTCCAAATACATCTTAGTGGCCCCAGGATGGATCAAGAATTTCGACCGATGAGCCTCTTCCATCAAAATGGTACGTGTCCCTCCCACAAATGGTACCCATATACACCCTTGAAATGTCATAAGCCCCCGACCATCGGTAACGAACTCCGATATCAACCCAACAACTCGCTCTCTCTTCTGGTTCTCCGATCTCACGGCCTCAGCCTGTGCTCCACGAATGGTGTCCAACACCGGAGCCATCACGGTCAATCGCAAACATACATCTCGCAATGGGGCGCTCTCCGCCCTGCGACTCAGGGCGTCGGCTACCACATTAGCCTTGCCCGAATGGTACAAGATCTCACAATCATAATCCTTGACCACATCCAACCACCTCCTCTGCTGCATATTTAGGTTGGGCTGATCCATCAAATACTTCAGACTCTTATGGTCTGTGTATATCATACACCGAACCCCATACAGATAGTGACGCCAAATTTTGAGGGCGAACACCACTGCCTCCAACTCTAGATCATGGGTGGGATACCTCGACTCATGAGGCTTCAGCTGCCTCGATGCGTATGCTATCACATCCCCTCTCTGCATCAGCACCGCTCCCAACCCCAAGATCGACGCATCACAGTATACCACAAAGTCCTCCATCCCCTCCGGGAGGGCTAACACCGGGGCTTCACATAACCTTTGGCGAAGCGTCTCAAAGGAGGCCTGCTACTCGGGGCCCCATGAAAAAGCGACACCCTTCCGGGTCAACTTGGTGAGTGGCATTGTGATCTTAGAGAAATCCTTGATAAATCTCCACTAATAACCTGCCAACCCTAAGAAACTCCTAATCTCGGAGGGTGACCTCGGCACCTCCCAACTCATCACTGCCTCAACTTTGGGCGGGTCGACCAATATCCCTTTCTGGTTAACGAGATGCCCTAGGAACTGGACCTCTCGCAACCAGAAATCACACTTGGAGAATTTGGCATAAAGCCTCTCCGATCTCAGAACCCCGAGGATCTCCCTCAAATTCTCCTCGTGATGCTCTCTAGATCTCGAATATACCAAAATGCCGTCGATGAATACAATCACCGACCGATCCAACATCGGCCTGCACACTCGGTTCATGAGATCCATGAACACTGCCGGGGCATTAGTGAGCCTGAAAGGCATCACCACAAACTCATAATGCTCATAACGCGTCCTGAATGTTGTCTTCTAGATGTCCTCGTCTCGCACCCTCACCTGATGATATCCAGACCTCAAATCGATCTTGGAGAACCAAGATGCTCCCTGCAACTGATCGAACAAATCGTCGATCCTCGGCAACGGGTAACGGTTCTTGACCGTCAGCTTGTTCAACTCTCGGTAGTCAATGCACATCCGGTGTGAACCATCATTCTTCTTGACAAAAAGGATAGGCGCTCCTCACGGCGAGCTGCTCGGCCGAATAAACCCTTTTCCTAGCAGCTTCTGAAGCTGCGAGGATAACTCTTGCATCTTTGGAGGTGCAAGGCGATAAGGCACCTTGGCGATAGGCGCGGCCCCTAGAACTAAATCGATACTGAACTCCACTTCCTCACGGGAGGCACACCCGGCAACTCCTCTGGAAACACATCCAAGAACTCACGCACTATCGGAACCTCCTCAACTGACCTCGGCCTCTCTGAATCAACCCGCGTATCCATCACATACGCCACAAAGCCCTTACAGCCCTGCTGTAGACACTGCCTCACCCTAGCGGCCGAACAAAATGCTGACCCAGAACGTGTACCCTCGCCGTACACCGTAAGAACTCCCTCACTAGGGTCTCGTATGGTCATCAGCTGCCGCTCGCAGTCGATAACCGCACCGAATCTGCTCAACCAGTCCATGCCCACAATGACACAGACATCACCCATCGCAATACGAACCAAATCAATCGGGAACTCAACACCGAAAATCTCGAATACGCACCCACGGATAACCTCTGTGGCATAAATCACCCTCTCGTCAGCTATGGAAACTCTCAGAGGCCGACTCAACGCCTCACGACTAACACTGATATGTTGACTAAAAGCCAAAGATACAAAAGACCGACTCGCATCCGAGTCAAATAACACCAAGGCAGGTACAAAATTCACAAGAAAAGTACCTACGCATAACATAATATAAGCATAATATCTCAACATCAAAATAAATACACGAAAGAATACATACCAGCCACGACATCGGGTGTTGCGCGGACCTCCTCCGCGGTCAACTGAAAGGCTCTCCCTCGTGCCCTCAGCGCCTCGGCCTTCACTGGCCGGCTCTCGTTAGCTCTGATGGCGGCAGGGGCAGATCCCTGAGGTGCTCCCTGAGCTGATCCCCGCAACTGCGGACACTCTGCCTTCCGGTGTCCGGTCTGGTTGCAGTGGAAACACACCGCAAACCCCTTGGGGCAGTGCTTGGCCATATGCCCATCCTTACCACACTTGTAGCAGGATCCAGCTCTACAAACTCCATCATGACCCTTGCCGCACTTCCCGCAAGTGCGGCCCTTCTGGCTCCCAGATTTGGGATCAGCGGGCTTGGCCCGCTTGGCTGCCGGCTGGGACTGTGTCGGTCGCCGATCCCTCCCCTAAGACTCCGCCTCCTCCCTAGCCTGAGTCTCTAGCTCAATCTCCCTCTTCCGGGCATTTGCCTGAAGCTCGGCAAATATCCGGTACGAGGAGTTCGCCACGAACTCCCGAATGTCTCGCCTCAAGATACTCAAATATCGGCTCATACGCGCCTGCTCAGTGGACACGTGCTCAGGGCAGAACATCGCCCTCTCGTGGAACATCCTGGTAATCACCATAACAGACTCGGTACCCTGCTTGAGGGTCAGAAAGTCCTGGGCCAAACGCTCCCTCTCCACGTGGGGAATGTACTCATCTCGGAACATGGCAGTGAACCTATCCCAGGTCACTGCGCAAGCTCAACAGGCATAAGGTGCGCCGTCACAAACTTCCACCAGTCCTTCGCTCCCAAGCGAAGCTGGTTCAGCGCGAACCGAACTCTCAAATGCTCAGGAGATGAGCAAGTGAAGAAACACCCCTCTATATCTGAAATCAATCTCATAGCCGCCACCGGGTCCTGGATCCCATCAAACTCCGACGGTTTCGTGTTGCTGAACTCTCGGAACAGCAACGCATCACCACCCTGCGGCCTCGCGGCAGCAATAGTTGCAGTGGCCGCTGCAACAGCAGCCTCAGAAAGAGCAGCATAACGCTCGTCGAAAGTATTAATCAACGTGGTCTTAATAGACCCGAACATCTCTGGTATCTCTGCCCTGATGGCCGCAACCACCTCCTCATGGATGATCCGACGGATCTCCTCATCACTGGCCCCACTGCTCTCAGGCATAAGACGTGTCCTCACCATGATCTACCTCTGAAATACAACATACGATAAATTAGAATCCATCCGAGCATACTCACACTCGACAACTCATCCCTCCTTGATCCTTGGCATTCCAAAGATTCTTACTTGGGTTGTACACAGCCCCGGTGCTTTCAGTAGTACGGGCCCAATACTATTGTCCGCACCGTATCAGAATACACCCCAAGTCCTCCTCTTCGGATCCCAAGTTCTAAGTACTTTATCATGCATAATCCACTCTTTAATAGATCTCTCATAAGCTCCTCGCTGCTACTTACTCACTCTTAAGCATCTCATAGCAGCTCACCTCTCCCTAGGCTAAGGCATCACAAATCAGGCCACTCTAGTCCTAATATGAGTACTTAGCCTACTCTGGCATGAGAATACATCATATCAATATCATAACACATAATACGAGGGTATTTTGGGAAATCACCGTTCGGGCGCGGACTGATCGTACACACAACTCTGCTCTGCATTTTTCCAAAAACCTTTTACTCTTTTTGAAAGTATTTCTCAAATCCTCAGTTTGAGTTCAAATACGCCCGAAGGTGTACTCGAATCCCTCAAACCAAGGCTCTGATACCAACTTGTAACACCGTAAATTTCAGAACAATTTTTCACATTTTATAAAAACATAATTCATTTATTATTCATAAAAACATCAGTGTTTGAAACTCAATCCATGGCCTATAAAAATCCCAAGATCTCATTACATAAAAATCCCGTGTGTGTACTGATCAAGCCGGCGCCTATCCACGGTCGTCACTAGTACCTGAAACAAATAACACCAAACACTATAAGCACAAAGCTTAGTGAGTTCCCCAAAATACCACACATAGCACATATTAGCCACTCGAGGCTATAACTCTGTGGGCCCGTAGACCCTACTCTGTGAACCCTCTAGTTCTAACTCTGTGAACCTTCCGGTTCCAACTCTATAGGCATGCACAACATAAATCACATAGAAGTAATGCAATACAACACATAACATACATATAGCATACAAATACTTTATCACATAACTCTGATTACCTACTCAAGGTAAAGTATAGTGAGAAGACTCACCTCGCGTATCTCGATAGCTCGCAAATCCCTGAAACCACTAGCGCTCGATCTCCCGAGCTATAGTCCTCCTATAACACAATATATCTCTAATTGACACTTTCACAACTAAGGTTGACTAACCCTATTAAGTCAACACTGGTCAACTCTGGTCAATGGTCAACGGTCAACTTTGACCAGACTCGGCGAGTGCACTAAAGCGACTCGGCGAGTCTATACGTGTTCACTGACTCCCTTGGATCCTCTCTTGACACGTTGAGTACTTCCCTAACTCGACGAGTTCCACCTGGCATGAATCGCGGGGCCACCACGACTCAACTCGCCGAGTCTCAAGAACAACTCAGCGAGTTCCGGCTTGACTCAGCCCCTCTTTGACTCTCCCTGACTCACTGGGTCACCCCCAACCCGGCGAGTCTACTCGCTGAACAACTTACGTGAAACCCATGTTGGGTATAGTGTCTAAGCCCATAAATATATTTGGTATGTACTTGACCCGACCCGGCATGGTCCATTTGGGTTGCACTTCACCCGAACAATTTATGGATAATATTTGAGAATAGTACAAGTTATGATTTATTAATATATTATAAGTTCTAATATATTAATATAAGATCATATTATTTAATTAGTAGTGATCTATAATTAATCTAGGATTAATTTAGTGATCAAAGATATTACTAATTAAATATGGGCTTCTATATTTATATAGTGTGGGCTTATGCTTATTTGGAATGGGCTAGGCTTGCATGGAAGAAGTCCATGGATACTCCATGGAGCTTTAACCCATGGATCTCATGGAAATGAAGAGACATGGGTATTAGGGTTTACATGGATGTAACCCTAATCCACCACACTATATAAAGGAGGTCTTGGCTCTTGAAATCATACTAGTTGACACTTGTTGAGGTGAGGGCCGATTTCAAGATAGTAGTGACTATTCTCTCAAAGTTCCAAGTTTGTGGTGATTTGTGATTTCCATTTGAGGCATCCACACTATTGGTGCTAGGCTCTAAAACTCCAAGGAATCAACTACAACTACAAGGTAAGTATTTCTACTAGCTTTATTTGATTCATGTTCCCCATGCCATGCTAGTTAGGATATGAACCTTGGAAAAATAATTATTTGCATGTATCTTAGACAAACATAGATCCAAGGTTTATTAGGGTTGAATGTACACTTAGGAAGTGTTAGAATGCTCAAAACCCATCAGTGGTATCAGATCCTAGGCTTGTTTGTTTGATACTTGATGCAAAATAGTTGAAATAGTCGAAAATGGACTAGAAAACATTACCCTAAACTGTTTTGGTACTTGAAAACTTGTTTTAGATGGTGTAATGTCTTTGCTAATCCATTTACAACAACTTGTTATCAAAATTACAAAGTTTTATGTGTAATTTTTGATTCATGAAAGTGTTCATATTCATGTTCTTGATCTTATGATGTTTAGATGATCATAGGAATTATTTGTAACCTATGTGGTAGTTTAATTCTTGATCATAATGTGTTTTAATGGAGTCCATAACTTGTCCTCAAGTTATGGAAAACCAAAAGTCACTTGAATTTAAAAACCATTAAAAGAACACAAGAGTTAGAAAAATGAAGAGTCTTCATTTTATTACTCTATTAAACTCATAAGTTACAAGAAATGAAAAGTTTTGAAAGTTTACAAAACTTGCCCTCAAGTTTTGAAACAAGTAAAGTCAAGTTAAAACTTTAGTTTAACCCTTAGAATTTTAAAAGTTAAAATTCAACCCTTATACTTATATTATTATGATTTAATAATTATATATATATATATATATATATATATATATATATATATATATATGTATAAGAGCAAAGTCGTCTTACCGCTAGTACGCCTCATTCACGAAGCCGGTCTATAAGATGGGTATAAGGTTGTTGCCTATAAAATGGTGACTTAATGGGTGTCCACTCTCACCCACCACTTGCTTGACTGGTGGAGGGTCGTTAGCCGAACGGGTAAGACAAGGACTTATAAATTCTCATTAAAAGTATGATGAATATTATAAAGTAACTAAATGTTTTATTAAATTCCCAATCTTAGTTACTTTAGGAAAAATGTGAATAAGGTGCTAATCCATGAAATCACACTTTACACTTTGATTAAGTCGTTGGTGGAGCGTGTGTGGTTAACCGGCACACTAACTTGGACTTAACAAGGCAGGTAAAGGGTGACTTAGGGTTTATTATAGTATCAATGGAGCGTGTGTGGTTTACCGGCACATCGATTGAGTGATAAACCTTAAGGGTACCAAGTGATTTGCATGGTTACTTTACACCTCGTTTTGTGATCCTCGGCATCCCAGTCACAAAACTTGGAGGGCACACTCGAGATTGAAACATGCCTTTGAAAAGTTCATTGAATCTCAAAGAATCTAGGAATTTCTAAGAACCAATCAAAAACCTAATATTTAAACATTTCGGTTTTCGTGGTGGAAATTGGTGAATCGTCATTCACCTACCTTTCAAATATGGTATAGCTTAGATTATGGCATACCTCTTCTAAGTTATATTATATTGTGATTGGATCCTAGCCTTAATATTACATTTGGGTGTTTTATTAAGGACTCTCTTATATCTAAACTAATCTTGTTCTCTTCTTTTCAGATGTCTTCAAACAATGCTGCTTCTGGCTCTAATCCTAATGGCTCCTTTACCCTTATGAACTTGTGTGGGAAAGTCACTTTTGATGGATCCAACTTCAATGAGTGGATCAGAAACATCAGGATGATTACCCGCTACGAGGACAAAGAATATGTCCTTGACAAGGAGCTTAAGGAGATTGATGAGACCACTGCAACTCCTCAGGAGATCGCTGACTTCCGGGCACATGAAAGGGATGCTACGAAAGTGGCTTGCATCATGATGGCCACGATGACAACGGAACTCCAAAAGTCTTATGAGGATTTCTACCCTTATGAAATGCACCAAGATTTGATGGAAAGATACCATCAAAGTGCAAGACAAGAGAGGTATAAAATCATCTGCTCCATGATAACAACCATGATGAAGGACGGGGAATCCGTCACGAGCCACATGCAGAAAATGCAAAGGTATGTGGATCGTTTGCTGAAGCTTAATGTGAACTTCCCTGAGGATCTTGCAATAGATATCATTTTTCACTCCTTACCATCGTGCTATGATCAATTCCGCATGACATATCACATGAATAAGGAAGAGGTCACACTCAGCAAACTTCAGGGACTTCTCAAGACCGCAGAATCAGGTCTTAAGGGGAAGTCGGTTGCTATCACTCCTACTCCAAACTCAACTCCGGTTTTGGCAATTGGGAAAAGTCGAGGGAGGAAGAGAAAGAGATCCTCGAAGGGTACCAAGGCTTGGACCCTTGATGGCTCTTCTTCAAGTGGAACCAAGAAAGGTTTCGTCACTCCTTCTTCTGACCCAAAAGAGGCTGAATGCTTTTATTGCCATGAAAAGGCTCATTGGAAGCGGAACTGCCCAAAGTACCAGCAGGATGTGAAGGATGGGAAAGTCAAACCCAACCATGCAGGTATTTACACTATCTTTTCTGATAACTCACCCCATTCTAAATTTTGGGTCCTTGATACCGGTTGTGGTATTCATATTTGTTGTGACTTGCAGGGACTAAGAAGAAGTGAGAATGTGGAGCAAGGAAGAATAAACTTGATCATAGGGAATAGGAAAGCTTCACCTGTCACCAAGATTGGAGTTTATACTTTATCGCTAAGTAGTGGGTTTAATTTAGAATTGAATAAATGTTGTTATTCGCCAGGAATGGCAAGAAATATTATTTCCTTTCATGCTTTGTACAAACAAGGGTTTACCTTTTCATTTAATAATGAAGTTGGTTCTATTGATGTTTTCTATAATAATGTTTTTTATTTTAAAGCATTACCTTGTGATGGTGTGTATGAAGCTGTATCTATTGTAGATAACTTAGGAAATAATGTTTTGTGTATTGATTCTACTAATCATAATAACTTGGATAAAGCATCATTATGGCATTGTCGTCTTGGACATATAAGCAAGAAACGCATAGGCCAACTCCAAAAGGATGGAGTCTTGGAGTCGTTTGACCTAAAGTCAGATGATAGTTGCGAATCATGCTTACTTGGAAAAATGACAAAGTCACCCTTCACAGGCTCGTGTGAGAGGGGTGAAGGTTTGTTGGACCTTGTACACACGGATGTGTGTGGACCATTCAAACATGCCACAAGGGATGCTAATCGTTATTATTTGACTTTTACTGATGATTACAGTAGATATGGATATGTCTACTTAATCAAGCATAAGTCAGAGACTTTCGAGAGGTTTAAGGAATTTAAACAGGAAGTCGAGAATCAATTGGGCATGAACATTAAGATGCTTCGATCCGATCGAGGAGGTGAGTATCTTAGTTCAGAGTTCCTCGACTATCTTAGGGAATGTGGGATTGTCTCACAATTGACACCTCCCAGGACACCATAGTTGAATGGTGTGGCTGAGAGGCGTAATCGAACCTTGTTGGATATGGTTCGTTCCATGATGAGTCGAGCTACGCTACCAATCTCATTCTGGGGGTATGCCTTAGAGACTGCCGCCCATATTCTTAATCTAGTCCCTACAAAGAAAGTTGTCAAAACTCCTCACGAGATGTGGACTGGTAAAGTACCTAAGCTAGACCACATCAAGATTTGGGGTTGTGAGGATTTTGTGAGACGCGAGACTCATGATAAGCTCGAACCCCGAAGCGAGAGGTGTATTTTCATCGGCTACCCACAATAATCCTTTGGTTACCTCTTCTACAGACCTAGTGATAATGTGGTCTTTGTAGCAAGAAGAGGAGTTTTTCGAGAGAGAGAGAATTTATAAGCCAAGGAAACAGTGGGAGGCAAATTGATCTTGAAGAAATTCAAGAGTCAAGTGGTGAAGGAACTTCAAACCCTAGCCCTCAACTTGAGGAGGAAACTCCTGTTAAGCCAGCTGATGTGCCTGTGCCTTTGAGACGTTCCACGAGAGTTAAGAATGCACCTGAGCATTATTATGGCTTCCATATTATTGCGGAAGGTGAGACACTTATTAGTGATGAGACACTAGTAGGTCTGGATGAACCTAACAGCTACACGGAAGCCATGGCAGGCCCTGAGGCTGCTAAATGGAAAGAGGCTATGGATAGCGAGATACAATCCATGTATGACAATCAAGTTTGGAACTTGGTTGAGAATGTACCTGGTCGTAAGACTGTAGGGTGCAAATGGATCTTCAAGAAGAAGACCGACATGGATGGTAATGTACACACTTATAAGGCACAACTGGTTGCAAAAGGTTATTCTCAAACTCCGGGAGTTGATTATGATGAAACCTTTTCACCAGTGGCCAAGATAAAGTCTATTAGGGTTCTGTTAGCCATAGCTGCATTTCATGACTATGAAATATGGCAAATGGATGTCAAAAGCGCTTTCCTTAATGGAAAGTTGGCTGAGGATGTTTACATGGTTCAGCCAGAGGGTTTTGTCAGTACAGAGTACCCCAATAGAGTGTGTAAACTCGAGAAATCCATTTATGGATTGAAACAGGCACCTCGCAGGTGGAATCTTTGCTTTGATGAGAAAGTCAAGGAATTTGGCTTTTCAAGGAGTGAAGATGAATCTTGCGTCTATATCAAGGCTAGTGGGAGCATAGTCAGTTTTTTGGTACTGTATGTGGATGACATACTACTCATAGGAAATGACATCCCAACCCTGCAGGAAGTAAAGTCCTGGCTTGGGAAGTGTTTCGCTATGAAGGACCTTGGTGAAGCTGCCTATATCCTAGGGATAAAGATTTTGAGAAACAGGAGTAAAAGACTAATTGGACTTTGTCAAAGTACCTACTTGGACAAAGTGTTGAAAAGATTCAACATGCATAACTCCAAGAAAGGTGAGTTACCCATTCAGTGTAACGCCAGATTGAGTAAGACAGAAAGCCCTAGTATTGAGGCTGAGATAGAAGAGATGAGTCGACTTCCTTATGCTTCAGCTGTAGGATCGATCATGTATGCTATGACGTGTACTCGACCTGATGTAGCCTTTGCTTTGAGCATGGTTAGCAGGTATCAGGGGAACCCTGGCAAGGAACACTGGACTGCGGTAAAGAATATCCTCAAGTACCTGCGAAGGACTAAGGACTGGGTCCTTACCTTCGGTGGGAGTGATGACTTGAGAGCTGTAGGGTATAGTGATGCTAGCTTCCAGACTGATAGGGATAATTTCCGCTCTCAGTCGGGCTGGGTCTTTACCTTAAACGGAGGAGCAATCGCTTGGAAGAGTTCCAAGCAGGAGACAGTGGCTGATTCTACTTGTGAATCAGAGTATATAGCGGCAAGCGAGGCAGCAAAGGAGGCTATATGGCTAAAGAACTTCATCGGAGACCTTGGAGTTGTACCAGCTATAAAAGAGCCAATGGAGATTTTCTGTGACAGCAATAGTGCGGTTGCCTTAGCCAAGGAACCAAGAGATCATGGGAGATCCAGACACATTGACAGAAAATATCACTTCATCAGACATCGAATAGAAGAAGGGATCCTTGTGGCGAAGAGGGTATCATCAGATGAGAACCCAGCAGATCCCCTCACGAAGGGACTGAGTAGGGTTAAGCATCTCCAACATGCTCGGAGCATAGGGCTGAAGGATGATATAAGTTTTAGTAGTTAGATAAATTATGAAATTTGTAAAGTGTAATTGACATTTGATGATGAATAAAAGGTGTTTTATTTATGAGTAAAGTGTTGCTATCTCTTGTCGATCGTTTACTATATTTCTTTTGCATGTTTTGACTTCCAGAATATTATGTTTGGTATATCATATTATTCAAACCTCCACAGTCGGTCATATGTCGGAAGTAGGTATGAATCAAGACTGTCATGATTGGTTGCAGAGGTCTAAGGTGTTGGACATGGCTACAACAATCATGAGTGCTCATAAGTTCTGAGCATTGGACTCAACCCACGCTCACTGGAATCACTTCATGGAATTTTATCTCAAGTGATCGTGAGACGGTAATATCATATAAGTCTTCAAACCTAGAGATATGATTTGTTACTTACGAGTTGGTTATGCATTGATTGTACGAAAATGCATTGGTAACTCGATGTTATAAAACGTGCTTTTGTGTGTAATTCAATGAGTGGTAGAACAAACATATGAGTCGAAGTTTATCTGTTCCTTCTTGGATTAGAAGGTGATATCTGGGCCCCTCGATGATTTTGTTTTGACCTATGTACCGGGCCCGGTCAGAACTAAATTGATGTGTTCAGTTGAGTTCTATGTCAAACAAATCGAAAATCGGGAAACAAATGTTGGACAATAAGCAAGACAATGTTCCATGTATTTGTCCGGCTGATATCTAGAACAGAGGATTATATGATCACTTATCTAAATGGCGCGTTCTAGTTCAACAGAGTTTAAAGAGCTACGATTGTTGATCATTTCCTGAAGTTATACTTGCAAATATAGTTACTAGACTTATCCAAGTGGGAGACTGTTGGATATAGTGTCTAAGCCCATAAATATATTTGGTATGTACTTGACCCGACCCGGCATGGTCCATTTGGGTTGCACTTCACCCGAACAATTTATGGATAATATTTGAGAATAGTACAAGTTATGATTTATTAATATATTATAAGTTCTAATATATTAATATAAGATCATATTATTTAATTAGTAGTGATCTATAATTAATCTAGGATTAATTTAGTGATCAAAGATATTACTAATTAAATATGGGCTTCTATATTTATATAGTGTGGGCTTATGCTTATTTGGAATGGGCTAGGCTTGCATGGAAGAAGTCCATGGATACTCCATGGAGCTTTAACCCATGGATCTCATGGAAATGAAGAGACATGGGTATTAGGGTTTACATGGATGTAACCCTAATCCACCACACTATATAAAGGAGGTCTTGGCTCTTGAAATCATACTAGTTGACACTTGTTGAGGTGAGGGCCGATTTCAAGATAGTAGTGACTATTCTCTCAAAGTTCCAAGTTTGTGGTGATTTGTGATTTCCATTTGAGGCATCCACACTATTGGTGCTAGGCTCTAAAACTCCAAGGAATCAACTACAACTACAAGGTAAGTATTTCTACTAGCTTTATTTGATTCATGTTCCCCATGCCATGCTAGTTAGGATATGAACCTTGGAAAAATAATTATTTGCATGTATCTTAGACAAACATAGATCCAAGGTTTATTAGGGTTGCATGTACACTTAGGAAGTGTTAGAATGCTCAAAACCCATCAACCCAAACCCTACTTGTCGAGTCTCAAGAAAAACTCGGGGAGTTCATGTCATGCACAAACTCTATTGACCTCCTGAGGTCATATCTGCTTCCCCAAATCATATATCTGGCCTTCCTAAGCATGAATGTCACGTAAAGTTCGAAACTTGATGCTTGTATAACCACAACAAGGCATCAAAAGGAGATTTGGTCCCAAAAATGACAACCTAAGTCCAATAATTCCATACTAACCCTAAAAGCTCCAAGGGTTAAGGTCTTTGGACCTCTTTGAGTCCAGATCCAAGGCACAAACTAGAAGAGGGACCATTTGCTTCACATAATCACTCTCCAAAGGGGTTAGAAAACCCTAACTCTAAAGATCAACCCTAAAACTGAAGGAGGTTCGAACTATTATCTCAAAATGAAGCCTCTGGACTCTGGATCTGCTTGAATCTCACCTCCTCCTTGCTCTTGTCACCCTCTTCTTGCTAAACAAAGGATACAAAGATCCAAAAGTGACTTCTTCTATCTCAAATCGATTTAGCTCTCTTAGGGTTCTCTCAAGGGACTGGTAGCCGCAATGGGAGGCTATAAGTGCCCTTAAATAGGCTCCAAACCCAGGGAATTAGGGTTTCATTAAACAGCATGGACTCGCCGAGTCCAGACGCGAACCCGCACCCAAACCCGCGATCATACTCGGCGAGTTTGGGCTCCTACTCGCCGAGTCTCCTCACAAATCACCAAAAATACAATAATAAATAATACCTGGGAATTCGGGGTGTTACACTAGTGCTCAACATTGGCAAGCAGTAAATGGAGTGTTTAAGTATCTCAAGAGAACCATGGATTATGGTTTGAGTTACTTGGGGAGTCCTTCGATTTTATAAGGTCATTCGGATGCAAGGTGGATAACCAACATGGAGGACCATTCCTCAACATATGGTTGGGTATTCTTTCTTGGGGGAGGTGTCATTTATTGGGCTTGCAAGAAGCAATCTTGCATTACAAACTCAACAATGGAATTTGAGTTTGTTGTGTTAGCAACTACTGGTAAAGAAGCAGAGTGGCTAAAGAATTTAGTCTATGGGATTCCTTTGTGGTCTAAACCAATAACACCTATTTCTATCCTTTGTGATAGTGCAACCACTTTGGCTAAGGCATATAGTCAGGTTTATAATGGCAAGCCTAGACACCTAGGTGTTAGACATAGTATGATTAGAGAACTAATCATGAAAGATGTGATTTCGGTTGAGTTTGTGAAATCGCAACAAAATTTGGCAGATCACTTGACTAAAGGTTTGACAAGAGACTTAGTGCACAAGTTTGTAATAGGGATGAAGTTAAAATCCATTTAATTCTATAATGATGAGATAACCAATTCCATCCTAATATAATGCTAGGAGTTGAATTCGATGTGGAAAGCTCATACTTATAAATTGGAACACATGAAGTATTCATCACCGGTATGTGTTTGGTTCTACAAGTTAGCCAGGTTGAAGTTTGTGACAACCATCAATTTTGGTCAAACAAAGTCAACCAGGTCAACTCAACTCGTGTTAGAATTTTTGGAGAAATGTGATATTCCCTAATGTTTCTAATGTACTATTGGCAAGTTATAATACAAAGTACCTTTATGGTAGCTAATTATCGAATATAAACCCTACTTAGGGTTAATAACGTAACAATTCGATAATTCAATTATATATTATTTTGGTATAAATAATATTCATAACACAATGTAGTGGAGTTCATAAACCTTATACTACATGACACATTTATAACAAAGGTTGCATATACAAATTTTTGGTGAATTCGTCACCAAATGCGATAGATTCTATACCCAGCTTTAACACTCAAAGGTTAATGATGGTGTGCCTAGGGCAGCACAACAGAGCCGCGTTCAAGCCCTAAAGTCGGGCACACCGGCCAGGTCCAACCCAGTAGGCTCAGCGCCCGCTGGCGCCCCCGGGAGCAGAACGCCCCGGCGGAAGGCTCGCGCCCGCCAAGTGATGCTCCGTGCTCCAAGACAAAAAGTACGGTCAGGAGACAAACAGTGGGATCAGAGCATTGCCGTCAGAACCAATGAGGGCGCTCTAGCAGTTGAGGGCGCATGACCCTCCAATCAGTGCCTCTGATCCTGTCTCCCCAAAAAAGCGATCCTGTCTGGTACGGACCAGGCAGGGGCGCTAGGTATAAAATGATGCATTCTCAAACTAGCGAGGTAAGTTCTCTGGACCTTCTAGAGAATGCACACACAAACCCTAAATCATCGTCTAACTTGACCGTCCGAGCGTTCTTCCGGGAACTCCTCCCGGAAAACGGCTGACGGCCTCTGTTCTCTGTGATTTTGCAATAGTAACCAGGTAACCAAGAAGAACCCAACTGAAGTACGAGCAAAGTCTTACGGGGAACGAGGTTCCATCATTTGGCTTCATCCGTTTTTGAGACGAAGAACGCAAACGAAAATCACGAAAACGAGCATCAATGGCGTCCGGCGGTAGTGAGGGACAGCCAGCTAGTCCCATACGTCCCATGACGGTGTTGGACGAAACGCCACCACCTGCAACAGCCAGTAGGGTCGTTTTGGGTGAAGGAAATTCTATAACAGCCGCCGGACACGTTTCACAACTGTCGTTTCCTTAGCAAGACGCAACTCCGGTAGAGCTACTCCCGTCTACACAGCTTCAGATGTCGCCGTTCTTCACACCGTCGTTGCAACAGACACAAGCAATCTACTCGACAACACCCCCATCGAGTTACATTTCCAACCTTCTGCTACCATTTGCAACACCTTCACCACTTCAGGCGACGAGTGGGCAGAGTTCCACAACCCTATTGCCACCATTGGCGCAAACCATGATGAGCCAACCACCACCCATTTACCCAACGACCTGTACATGGTCCGGACCGACTATATCTGCCAACAACAACCTGCAACAACCGGTAATAATCAACCCCGCTACACCCATTCCCCCTTTTTCCACTAGTTATACTTTACGGTTACCATTCCAACCATACCCTATTTACGGATCGAGTCCGAGCTACTTTACACCACCACCGCATGGTATGAACTCCCAGTACCAGCAGGGGATGTCGACTATCCCAGGCCAGGATGGTTTTTTTCAAAGCGTAATGTCTCCGTTCGTTAAAGAGCTGCTGGATTATGAGATACCAAATACCGCAAAACTCCCGACACTCAAAACGTACAATGGAACCACCGACCCGGACAGTCACATCGACACATACGAATGGACGATGACGTCGCTAAAACTTAACGAGAACTTCTGGTGCACATACTTCCCAACAATGCTCGAGGGCAACGCCGGCACGTGGTTTAAAACACTACAGCCAGGCAGTATTTCAAACTTCGCCCAGCTCAAGTATCTTTTCCTCACCAACTTCATGCAGTTACGCAAATACAAGGGGGACTCTCATTCCATTATTGGCTATAAGCAAAGAGAAGGGGGATCTGTGCGAGAATACTTTACAAGATTCACAAACGCCACGCTGGATGTACCAGGGCATGACGAAGGCCTTATAGCTGGGGCCTTCACGTGGGGACTCCTGCCAGGCCCTCTGTCGCAAAAACTCATGGGAAAGAAGCCCTTAACATGCGCCGGGTTGAAGGATAGAGTAGAGCGATATCTACGACCGGAGGATGGTGAAGCAGCTAAGCAAGCTTACTTGAATGCCATGGCGACCAAGCTGATGGGTTTTAGCTATAAGAACATCCTATGTGCTCATACGAACCCTAATGCTTGGATCTAGGTTTCTCTATTGTACATGCAATTCATCCAAGACTATAAACCCTGTATCTAGTGTATGATAATCAATATAACATATAATTAGGGTTTAGATCATACCTTGATTGTTATGTAGCAATAACAATCTCAAATCCTTCTTGTATTGACTTTAGAAAGCTTAGAGTCACAAATGTCACTCCTCTAATGGTTCACAAACACCAAGAGCAAGAGGATGAAGAGGAGAAGAGAAGGAGGCTGCCCAAAACGTGTGGAAACCCTATAAGGAAACTTGTCCACGTTTTTGGGGCATAAGGGCTCTATATATAGTGAGGCTATTAGGGTTATCTAACAAGGAAACCCTAATTTGGATGCTTAAGCCCTAAGCAACCCATGGACTCCTTTCCTTAAAGGCCTTGTACGGTTTCTAATGGGTTTCCCCATAGAATTCGTCCACTCCTTAATATAAGGCAATCCATAGCCCAAATTGCAATTATCTTATAATTACAATTCCAGTCCCTTAAGTTTAATTAATCTCTTTTAGTCACAAAACTAATTACCAATTAATTCTTGACTAATATTAATTAAACAATATGATTTCTCCTTTAATATATTATTCTCATAATATATTAATAAATCATATTTAATCCTTTCTCTCTCCATAACTCATCCTATCAAGTTGCTTTGGTGAAGGCAACCCAAAAGGACCATGCACCATC
Organism: Lactuca serriola; assembly: GCF_051521515.1. Classification (NCBI taxonomy): domain Eukaryota; kingdom Viridiplantae; phylum Streptophyta; class Magnoliopsida; order Asterales; family Asteraceae; genus Lactuca; species Lactuca serriola. The sequence continues at coordinate 120,666,811 of NC_136415.1, read as the reverse complement.
GGGTCAAGTACATACCAAAATAATTATGGACTTAGACACTAATCCAACAGTCTCCCACTTGGATAAGTCTAATAACTATTCTACGTATGACTTCAGATCCTGATCTGCAATCGTAGCTTTCCAAAGCCGCTGTCAACTCTGATCCTATCAGATACGCGTGTCCTTTAGATAAGGGATCATATATTCCTCCATTCTAGATATCGTAAGACATGATTTCTAAGCATTCTCTCTATACTATTTCTCTACTTCCGATTTATGACGACTGACTAATTGAACAAATCAAATTAGCCCTAGCCCGGCCGAGCATTTACGTTTGTCATCACTAAATCATCGAGGGGCCCAAAGATATCGCTTTATCCTACTTTGAATAAAAGGAACGGATAAACTTTGATTCAATGCTCGCTTGCACTTACTCACCGAATCACACATAACAATATGTTTTATAACACCAAGTTACCGGTGCGTTTACATATTATCAATGTGCAACCGATTTGCAAGATACAACTCACACATCTCGGTTTCAAGAATATATGATGTTATCGTCTCACCAATCATTCGTGATACAATTCATGGAATGATCCAAGTGAGCGTGGGTTTAATCCAATGCTCAAATCATATTCATAAGCACTCATGAACGTTGCAGCAAACATTTGCTTATGTCTAATACTCTTTAGACAATCCACACACCAATTCACGACAATATTTATTCATACCTACTTCCAAGATATGAACGACTATGGCCCGTTCGAGTAATTTGACTGTTCTTAACCAATTAAATTATTCAGGAAGTCAAAACATGCAAAGTGAAAACACAAGAATAATACCAATCCCATATGGCCTCAAACCTTTGAGCATAAATAAACACCTTTTATTTAACACCATATCGATTACTCATTATTTGTTGTTTCGGGTAATCAACTTCTTACTTGAATTGTTATTACACTTGTCCCATGCTCCTAGCATGCAGACTATGTTTACCTATGGTTCTTACTTTGTGAAATAGATCAAATTGAACACATTTCCAATCATACTCATTTCACAACTCCTAATCCTTTTTCATAAGTGAAAGAATATCAAATTCTTGCCACTTATGGAATATGTTAGATTCTAACATTTTATGCAATGATCCTTTCGTAATGTCATAGCACAAAAGTCACAATGACTATTGCCAATGATATTACAAAGTCCTCTATCGAAGATTGTTTCAATACAAATCCTTAGATATGATGTCTCTCACTCAAGGTACATTCCTTTGAACATCCTTTTGCATAAAAGTTTCTAATCTAGACATAGATTTTCAATATTCAATTCCCAATATGAAAAACTTTCCATAGTTACCATATGACAACTCATTCTCAATAGAATCTTATCTATTCTTAATAATGTCGATATGGTCCATCCAATATCATGCTTCCAACTACTCACAAGCGACCAATCCTCGGCGAACTTTGGATTGTCCTTTGATAGTTGTCTAATTATCTTAGTCAAAACCGATTCTTGTCCTTTTTCCCTCTAAATGCACTAGACATTTGGAAAATTTTAGAATGGTCAAATATTATAGCATTTGCAATTGATCCTATACCCGAAGCGTATGGGACACGATGCATAATGTCTTACATGAAGATTCGATACTTTATCAATCTTCTGCCATAATATTTTATGTGCTACGTTCTCAAAATTCGAACTATGAAGAGGAATGTCGTAATCATAATCGAAATTTGAGAACACACTATGTTTCCTTTACAAAATTTATTAATATTTCACAACCTAAACCTTTAAATTTGAAATGAAGCATAATATTCTCTCCCTTAATTATAGCCAAACAACTATTCAACCTTTACAACTTTGCAAAGTATGACTTTTGTTTTTCTATAATTAATATTGCTAACTTGCAATACTTTCCATAATAATCACACAATCATAACACTTATGCTCCCACTATCATGATGATTATTATAAACATAACACTTATGCTCCCACTAGCTTTGGCATGTATTCAGAAACAACTTAACTTTCAGAAAAACAATACCTATTGAATTTCTTAAGTTTATGTTTCTAATACCTAATGCTTTGATAATCCTTTATCTAAGCTTATACACCTTTCTTTTAGATATCTCATATGTGTGTATAAATAATTTAGACTAATTGCCAAATCTCACAATTCGAATCATGGAAAGGGATACCGTAACCATAATCGAATTCGAGAATACAATTCTCACAATCACTATCTTTTTAAAATATCTCTTAGTGAAAGTATTTCCTCACAGTCATTTTCATGAAGGAGGGAATATTATGACACTTATATTTTAATGGTGTATGTGTTCCTATCCATGTGAATTTGTCAAAACCAAAGTTTACGACAAATTCAAACTCATATGGACCGAACTTTCTTAATCTTGACTTCTTGCCTTATGGTAACACAATTACCCACCATGTCTTCCAAGTAGTTAAGCAGCTCACCATTTCCTATCAATGTACTTTCCATTGATCAAGGTGCCTGCCTTTTATGCGTTCAAATGAGAACTCATAGAACTCACATGCATAATTAACTCAATTGGAATGGCACAGAAACAAAATAGTGTCAACACGATAGGTTGTAAACCTCAACTCGTGTGCTAGTGATGATCGATAAGATCTATTTTGATTTGTTTCTTGAAACCTTTCAAGACCATTAAGACTCCCACTGACTCCTTGACATATGAGATTCTTTTGCCAATAAACATTTCTTGACAAACAAATATTCTAGAGTTAGTGTAGTTTTTATAAAAACACTTCATAAATTGGTCCTAGTTGGTCTTTGTCTTATCCAAGACATCACAACTTTCCACATTTGATGAATGTTATAAACCTTCTTAATAATTTTTACTTATTGTCACAATCTTAACTCTAAGACTTGTTTTGGAACGAAGTATGATTGACTTCTTGATTTTAACTATTTCTTCAATTATTGATTCCTCTTCTTAGACATACAATTGTACTAAGACTCACTTAGAGGATCAACTGAGATATGCTTCTTAATCATTAAGACCTATCATAAAGCATAAAAGGTACTCTCCCTTCTTCTTAGAATAGAGAAACCTTTATCTTTCTGCCTACTTGATTCTTCTTATTCGTTCTGCTATTGATTTAAACGTTTTCAATCAATTCAGAATTACACTTAATCTTATAAGTATAATCATATTTACTAAACCTTTAGTAAATCATGACAAATATCTTTGTTACTCTTATGGTGGACTTGATCAACACACAACGTTGTGTACTCGATCTCCTAGTCCTTCACTTGACACTTTGTCAATGAATTAGTCTAATTTCCAAATATGAAATTTCTCATTCATCGTGCAATCAAGTTGCATGATTCCAAGTTTCTGTCCAATTGAAACTTGGGCGATGAGAAACTCTCCCTATTTGGTAAATTCTCGACATTTCCACAAACAACATAATTAAGAATCAAATCCATTACTGCTAATATTAGAAACATCCTAACATCAATTTTTCATACACGCCATTGCAAGGATAAATATAAAATCAAAATTTATTTTATTGCGGAAAAATTTTGTCCTTACAATGCAATTCATTGAAAAACTATGTTAATACATCTTTCTTAGCAATCTAATTCTAACTCTAGGTAGTAGCTCAAGAATCTAATCTTCAAGTAACGCGATCGAAATCCATTTCTTCACGGTTAGATTCTGCTCACTTCTTCCCTTAGGCTTCCTCTCTTTCTCTTCGATCCTACAAAACATAAATTGTAATCTTATCACATTATGTATTAAGAATCTAGAATAGGAGCTTAAAAGAGTTAGTCAATGGATTTTACCTAAAGCAGAGCCATACGTTTTAACGCTCCCATCTCTTAGATCTCTTAGGTAAATAGGGCAGCTTCGTCTCCAATGCCCCTTCTCTTGGTAATAAAAGCAAATTGACTATTTTGGAACAGGACATGGAACTACTTCAGACATTGCCTTTCTCTTATGATCAAACTTTTCGATCATAGCATGTCTTTCATTGTCATTGTCTATATCCATAGAGGTCTTGAAGGCAGCTTCACCAATCAACTTTGCTTTTCTATTTCGCCAAACCATTGCTGATTCAGCAGCAATAAGCATATAGGTGAGATCTATAAGGGTCACGTCGCAATTCATCATATAGTAGTCTCTTACGAACTCACTATACGAGTTAGGAAGTGACTGAAGAACTCAATCAACAACCATCTCCTCACAGACAACGGATCCCAACATTCTTAACCTATCAATGTGTGACTTCATCCCTAGGATGTGTGCACACATCGAATTTCCTTCTTTATGTTTACTTGCCAAAAGGGCTTGAGTGAGCTTGAACTTTTCAAGCCTTCGAACTTGTGGGTTAGGGAGAATAATTGGAGGAGGTGGAGGAAGTGAAGCATGATCTCTTGTTCCTCGATCGAATCGTGGAATATCATCTTCATGTGGAAAGCTTGTTCCACGGGATTTGGGAAGACCATAGTTGTCGAACTCTGACATCTACAAAACGGGAGAAAACGAATTCAAGTTAGTTGATTTATTGAGTCCTTAATAAATCAACCAAATGAGATATTAAGGCTAGGACCCAACACAATACGCTACAGCCTAGAAAAGGGATGTCGTAATCTAGTTGCAGAATATATGAAGGTAAGTGAATGACGATTCACTAATTTCCACCACGAAAAACGAAAAAGAAATTTAAGTTTTAAATCTATGAAAACTCCTAGATCCTTTGAGATTCATTGAACATTTTAGTGGCATGTTTAAATCTCGATATGCCCCTCTAGTTTGTGACTGGGATGCCGAGGATCACAAAGCGGGTGTGAATAACCATGCAAACTTACATGGTGCCCTCTCATGTTACGACCACCAATTCGATGTGCCGGTAAACCACACACACTCCACCGAACTATCACAAACATTGAGTCACCCTTTGCTACCTTTGCTTAGAACCATTTAGTGTGCCGGTAAACCACACACACTCCACTAACGTCTTCGCAAGGGCACAAAGTGTAATTTCATGGAATTGCATCAATTCACTTTTGCCTAAGTAACTAAGATTGTGAATTTGTAAAACATTTAGTTACTTTTGTACTTTATTATACTTATAATGGAAGGTTTTGTCTTATCCTACCCGTTCGGCTAACGACTCTCCACTAGTCAAGAGTGCGGTGGGTAAGAGTGGATACCCGTTCAATCGTCATTTTATAGGCAATTTCCTTAAACACCCCTTATAGACTAGCTTCGTGAATGAGGCCTACTAACGGTAAGATTGACTTTTACTCATACATATATATAATGTTAGACTAGTTATATATAGTATAGGGTGTATTTTACACCTTTTAAAATACTAGGTGGTCAAATTTAACAATTATACTTTTAATTCAATTAAATTGTAAACCAAAACTTTATGGATTTATTAAACCTCTTTTAATTATACACCTTAATTAATTAATAAAACCATAAGGGTGTGATTTGAACTTTTCAAAACAATAGTAGGGTTTTAGAATTTAACATTCCTAAATTAAACCTTTAATCAACTTTTAAATTCCAAAACTTGAGGACAAGTTTTGAAACATTTCAAAACATTAGGGTTTAGAATTTAAATATACATCAAAATTAAACTTTTAATCAAAATTTAAATTCCAAAACTTGAGGGCAAGTTTTGAAACCTATTTAAAACATTAGGGTGTCAACTATTTAAATTTCAAAACTAAACTTTTGAGTTAAAATTTAAACTATAAAACCTAAAGGGGAAAATTGAAACTTTTTCATAACACAAGGATCATATAACAAATAATATAAATTAAACAATTAATTTTATAATTATCTATATTTGACCTAATTTCAATTTCTTGCAAAATAAGTTACCTAATTAATACATATAATCAACTTTAATCATATAAGGAAGTTATTATCTAATTAATTGGTAATTATCTTTTGTTTAATCAAGGAGATACTCAAAAATATGAATAAAATCGGATTTTAATGATCTAAAACAGATAAGGCAAGTATCCATGAGAAAAACAGCAAGAAATCCCAAAATCCCCTCTTTCTGACGCTCGAACTCGCCGAGTACCCATATGGACTCGCCGAGTAGGGGCCTACTCGCCGAGTCCACAATGGGACTCACCGAGTTCATCAAACAGTTTCACAAAAATCGAATTTTTCAACTTGAACAAACATACAAGGCATCAATACAATAGAAACCAATCAAGGCTCTGATACCACTGATGGGTTTTAGCTATAAGAACATCCTATGTGCTCATACAAACCCTAATGCTTGGATCTAGGTTTCTCTATTGTACATGCAATTCATCCAAGACTATAAACCCTAGATCTAGTGTATGATAATCAATATAACATATAATTAGGGTTTAGATCATACCTTGATTGTTATGTAGCAATAATAATCTCAAATCCTTCTTGTATTGACTTTAGAAAGCTTAGAGTCACAAATGTCACTCCTCTAATGGTTCACAAACACCAAGAGCAAGAGGATGAAGAGGATAAGAGAAGGAGGCTGCCCAAAACGTGTGGAAACCCTAGAAGGAAGCTTGTCCACGTTTTTGGGGGCATAAGGGCTCTATATATATTGAGGCTATTAGGGTTATCTAACAAGGAAACCCTAATTTGGATGCGTAAGCCCTAAACAACCCATGGACTCTTTCCTTAAAGGCCTTGGACGATTTCTAATGGGTTTCCCCATAGAATTCGTCCACTCCTTAATATAAGGCAATCCATAGCCCAAATTGCAATTATCTTATAATTACAATTCCAGTCCCTTAAGTTTAATTAATCTCTTTTAGTCACAAAACGAATTACCAATTAATTCTTGACTAATATTAATTAAACAATATGATTTCTCCATTAATATATTATTCTCATAATATATTAATAAATCATATTTAATCCTTTCTCTCTCCATAATTCATCCTATCAAGTTGCTTTGGTGAAGGCAACCCAAAAGGACCATGCACCATCGGGTCAAGTACATACCAAAATAGTTATGGACTTAGACACTAATCCAACACAAGCATCACCAGCCGAGTCATACGGACTTCCGAGGGGACAGAAGACATTATGGTCAGGCAAGAAGACCGCCGGTGCATTTTTGATCATTCGCTAAAGACGACAATCGGGGTCGTCGCCCGGAAGTGTACGCAGTATCTGGGAAACAGCAACCGGCTAAGTCGCCCAAGAGCCGGTACTATGAATACCACAAAAGGAAGACGCATGATACAATTAACTGTTCGGTGCTAAATAAAGGAGATGGAGGAGAAACAACTCAAAGGAGATCTGGTGGAGGTGGCGCGAAGTCTGCGCGCCAAGTTTGATGCTGAGAATGCCAAGGGCCCATCCTGTGAGGGGGTTCAGCCCAGGGAGATATTCATGATATGCAACAAAAGAAGTAGGGAGGAACAACGGGGAGAGCAGACGACCGTTAAATCTTCAGCACGCGCGCTCACGTTTTCCATTCAGGACCCCAGGCCGGATGGTTGGAGAGGTGACAACCCGTTGATAATACAAGCATCTATCAGATACGTGACTATCCACCGGGTCTATATCGACACCGGAAGTTCAGCAGACATCATCTATAAACATTTTTTTCCGACTCCTCTCTGATCATTGGAAAGACAACTTGCGACCTACGACTGGTAGGCTGGTGGGATTCACCGGCCATAGCATGTGGCCGCTGGGCACAATCCACCTTCCCCTGACAATCACTAGACATGACAAGTAGCGAAAGAAAACCGCCATGATAGACTTCGTGGTCATCCAACACTCAGCAGAGCACAACATCATTCTAGTAAGAACAGCCCTCTTGAAGTTAGGGGCAGTACCATCAACCATGCATGGAATCATGAAATTCGACACACCGAAAGGCGAGGCCATGATACTAGCCACTCCACCCAAGGAATTGCAATGCTATATAGTCATGAAGCCAGCAGAAATAACCAAAGGGTCCAAAAGACCCAGGGGCAGTCCCGTAAAGGGGAAGGAGGTAATCAATGAAAGACACCCTGATCTGCCGATCAGCGTTGTATGTGACCTCCCATATTATACGAGAAGAGCACTGGTCGACTTGCTCAAGCGCTACAAACATGTGTTCGCATGGACTCCTACAGACATGGTGGGAGTAGAAAGGAAGGTCATTGAACACAAACTGATGATCAGACCTGGGGCAAAAGAAGTTAAGCAGAAGAAGAAGGTCCAGGGGGAGACCGTAATAGGGCGATTAATGCAGAAGTGGCTAAGCTGACGGAGGCTGGGATATTAAGGGAGGCAATATTCCCAACATGGATCGCGAACCCAGTTATGGTTCGCAAGCAGGATGGATCATGACGTATGTGCATAAACTTCTCCGATCTAAATAAGGCGTGCCCTAAGGACTGTTATCCCCTCCCGGAGATCGATCAGAAAGTATTTAAACTGAAATGCTTTTTGGACGCATATAAGGGATATCACCAGATTTTGATGAGCAAGGAAGACGAAGAGAAAACTGCCTTCTATATAGATCATGACACCTTCTGTTATACTAAGATGCCCTTCGGATTAAAGAACGCATGGGCAACATATCAATGTCTGGTTGACTCGATATTCGCTAAGCAAATTGGAAGGAACATCGAAGTGTACGTGGACGATATGGTAATTAAAAGCTCGAATGAGGAAAGGATGCTGCAAGACATCGAGGAAACATTCCAGACGTTAGAAGCGGTCAAGATGAAGCTAAACCCTGCTAAATGCATGTTCGGAGTAGAAGAGGGGCAATTCTTGGGATACTATGTCACCAGACAAGGCGTCCAACCTAGCCCGACCAAGGTTGACGAGTTCATCGAGACGCCAAGCCCAAACTCTCTTCGGGATGCACAGGGTCTGAACGGGAAGCTTACAACACTAAGCAGGTTCATTTCGAAATCCGATGACAAGGCCATGCCATTGTTCCACACCTTAAATGGGTGCATTCAGAAAAGCAACTTCCAGTGGACAAATGAGGCTGAAAAGGCGCTCCAGAAAATCAAGGAAGCGCTACATGAGCTGTCAATGTTGGCCACCCCTATCCCTGGAGAAACGTTACAAGTGTATCTCTCAACGTCAAGTGAAGCGATATCCTCGGTATTGGTTGTGGAAAGGGAGGGGGAGCAAAGGCCGATGTACTTTGTTAGTAGAGCTCTGCAAGGACCAGAACTCAATTATCCCACGCTAGAGAAGTTGGTACTAGCACTAATCTACGCTGCGAGACGACTTAGGTGATACTTCCAAGCACACCGGATTGAGGTACTCACGAGTTACCCCATTAAACAGATCCTGCTCAAGCCAGAGACGTCAGGACGACTGGCCAAGTGGGCAATTGAGTTGGGGGAACACGACATAAACTACTGCCCAAGAACGAGCATCAAAGGCCAGGCGCTAGCCGACTTCTTACTAGAAATCCCAGACGGAGGGAATCCAGCGAAAGAGAAGGTGTGGGTAGTTGAAGAGGCCCTGGCTGGACACGGTTCATGGACCCTGTATACGGATGGAGCATCCAGCAGGGAAGGCTCGGGGGCGGGACTGATCCTAACAAGCCCAGAAGGAGAGGAGGTAACCTATGCCCTCCGCTTCGACTTCCATACATCAAACAACGAGGCGGAGTACGAAGCACTTCTTTCAGGGATGCGGTTAGCTAAGTAGATGGGTGCGAAAGCTGTAACAGCCTTAACCAACTCGAGGTCAGCAGCAAACCAAGTCAACGGTAGTTTCGAGGTAAGAGACCCAAGAATGGGAAAATATGTAAAGATGGTGAAACAGCTAGTAGGATCGTTTGGCCGGTTTACGATCAAGGAGATACGTAGAAGCGAAAACAAGAGGGCAGACGCTTTGAGTAAGCTGGCGTCCACATGCTTTGACTATCTATCAAAGACAGTTTTAGTGGAAGTGCTCAGAGAAAGGAGTATAGATGAGCAACAAGTGAATATCTTAACTCCCGCTGGACCCACATGGATGACACCGTACCAAGAATACCTCCAAAGAGGAGTGTTGCCAGATGGTCATGATGAAGCCAGGAAAATACGTATAAAGGCGCCTTCATACATAATGGTGAATGGAGAAGTGTACAAGAAAGGGTTCACGTCTCCATGGTTAAAATGTGTGGATCAAGATAAGGGGGTAGAGATCTTGCAGGAGGCACACTCGAGACAGGTGGGCGCACATGAAGGGGCGAGAGCCTTGACAGGCAAAGTGTTACGAATGGGGATATACTGGCCAACGATACAGCAGGACGCGATAGAAGTAACCAAGAAATATGGGGAATGCCAGTCTTATGCCCTAGTCCAGGCTAATCCCTCAGCCCCGTTAAGCAACATATCTAGCCCATGGCCTTTCTACCAGTGGGGCATAGATATAGTGGGCCCATTCCCAGAAGCACCAGGAAAATTAAAGTACATGGTAGTAGCTGTAGATTACTTCACAAAGTGGATCGAAGCTGAGCCTCTGGCGTGCATATCCGGGAGGCATATGATAAAATTCGTATGGAAAAACATCATGAAAAGATTCGGAACACCTAAGGTCCGTATCAGCGACAATGGCTTGCAGTTTGCTGAGAATCCGTTCAGAGATTGGTGCACTGCCAAAGGGATAAGTCAACGCTTCATGTCGGTGGCACATCCTCAGACGAACGGCCAAACAGAGGTGTCCAACCGAACCATTGTCAATGGGATTAAGAAGAGGTTGGGCAAAGCAAAGGGGAATTGGGCAGAAGAGATACCAATGGTGTTGTGGTCATATAGAACTACGCCACAAAAAAGCACAAAGGAAACCCCTTTCAGCTTGACGTATGGAACTGAAGCCATGCTCCCCATGGAAATAGCAGTGAACACACTGAGGGTGACCAACAAAGATGAGGAAAGCAATATGAAAGACCTAAGGATAAACCTAGATATCCTAGAGGAGAAACGCAAAGAATCGAATGTACGCCAAGCTGCGTATAAACAAGTAACAGAAAGATACTACAACCAAAGGGTGAAGGAGAAGGCCTTCAAAGTCGGCGAATATGTTTTGAGGAAAAACAAAGCAAGCAGAGCCCAACCTCAGGGAAAGTTGGGTCCAACATTGGAAGGCCTATACAGAGTCACAGAGGCAAGTAGGAGCGGTGCATACGCGCTGGAGACAATGGAAGGGAGGCCCATTCCAAGAACATGGAATGCTAGAAACTTAAAGAAATATTTCTTCTAAGGCAGGGGAAGAGGAAAAGGAGGCAGCCCAGCTAGTTGGCGTCTCGATGAGCGTATTGTACCCTGAATACTTAGAGCATATTTGTTCGTGCTAAGAGACATGAATTCAGTACTTAGTATATTTAAAATTCTGTGATAAGAGACATGAGTTCAATACACAGTGTATTCAAAGTTCCATGCTAAGAGACATGAGTTTAATGTTTAGTGTATATATAATCCCATGCTAAGAGACATGAGTTCAATACTCAGGGTATTTAAAATTTCATGCTAAGAGACATGAGTTCAATACTTAGTGTATTCAAAATTCCATGCTAAGAGACATGAGTTAAATACTTAATGTGTGTGTATATATATATATATATATATATAATTCCATGCTAAGTGACATGATTCCAATACTTAGCGTATTTAAAAATACCATGCTGAGCGTCATGAGTTGAACACTTAATGTATTCAAAAAACCCGCGGTTAATGAAATGATAATTACAGATCTTCATATACTTAGTGTATTAGTCTAGTGACTGAGTGATCACATGTGGAACCCAATCATGGATGCTAAGTGCAATATAGACACTTAGGGCGCCAACAATAACAAGGATAAAGCAAAGTACCCGGCGCACCAAGGTGCTGTATATCCTGAACAATGCGCAAAAAAGCGAGGAAGAGAAACAACACACAAAAAAAAAACAAAGCAAAGCAAGTAGACAGTTGATAATGCCTAGAACAGGCCAAACATACATCCAAGAAAGCGAAATATTGTTTTAGAAGTTCCAACACTACAACAAAACACCAAATACTAAACCAACAAAAAAGGAAAAAACTTACGACTCTAGACCATCCCCGCGAACATTCTTCTCACCCGCTACAACCTCCACCCCAACACTTTTTCCAACATTTTCCCCAATCGCACTACCATCGCCTTCTCCATCACCCACAACCATTTCGCTAATGGTACCATCACCAGACCCGCGGTCCTTGCCATCATCTTCCGCATCAACACCCGCTACCAACACCATCTCATGACCCACAGTACTCTCAGGTGTACCCTCTGAACCACCAAAGGAGCATAACTCCCGCAAACCTTCAATACCCACCTCCCCCAAACCTAACAGACTTGCATGATCCATACTAGCGAAGGACAAAAGAGCATCATTTATACTAACCGCGGGGCCCACAAACGATGCACCAATAACCGCCTCCCCACCCCCACCACCACCAGAAGCCTTCTGAACAGACTCGACCCCAACCATGTACGCAACATGGCAGATAAGACTAATGGCGTTGGTATAATCATGATGCTCTATCAGTTTATCAATAATACGGACAACGCCAACATGCAACAACCAATCCAGGTCTCGCCGAACAACATCCACATCTGACTGTAGTGACGACACAATTTTGTCACGATCGACAGCATCCCGCTCGAGACTTTCAACCTGGATCATTAAGCCTTCATTCGTTTGTGTGAGAGAATCGACCTTGATTTCCAATGCAGCCCTAGCCTCGTCAAGAATATTCTTTTCGGATGCTAGCAATTCACATCTCTTCTCAGAAGAGTGAAGATCATCCCCAAGCTCATTCAGACGACGCTCCAAGCTTGCCACACGCGATCCACAGGTGGCATGTGTAGTCTCCACCTCGCCTAAGGTTTGGATACGTTGGGAACCTGCAACAAGATAAAACAACGCCTGTGCAGCGACATAAGTCATATTGGAAGCAAGGGCAAGATTACCCATTGCTTCCATATCCTCAACAGCAGCTGGGAGGAAGGCATGTCGCAAAAATTCCAGAGCATTGGCACGGACAGACAAACGAGAATCATCACGAAGATTCCAAGATGGCACAAAGACCGTAGACCCAGAAGCATCGCCACCAGGGCCACTGTCATTGGAAACTGTAACCGGCCCAGGGGGCCGAATTCCTTTGCTGGGGAAAGCTTGGAGGGAGAAAACAGAATAGTTGGAGAAGGCATGGAAGAGAAATCCGAAATAACGGGTTGTTCAGTCGCCCTGTCGATTCCCTCAGACTGTTGCACGTCATCATCGGGAATCAAAACCACACCAGTGGAGGTGGAACTCACTGGTGCGGAACTCATCGAACACAGCAGGCGGGAAAAGTTGCACCTAGTATGCACTCTCTTAGCAGCAGGGGGAGCGCCAGTAACCGGCCCGCCCATGGCTTGCATAGCTTTCCGCTTCGCCTGCATCCGCCGAACGACACCTATGATGCCTTCTTTGCTATCTTCACTATCCTCCAGGGAGGAAGAGGGAGCGCCGCCCAAGGGCATAACAGAGGAAATAGGGCGAACACGTAGCAGATCTTCTTTGGATGCCGAGGAGCTTACTGGAGGAACAGGAGGAGCAACGGTTAGAGCAAGACGGTCCGCCCGACGAGGAGGGGGAAGGCTATCGACCAGGTCTACCTCACGTAACTCCAGTTTACCCCGATAGAGTTTGCGCAATACCTCATCCATAGACAAAGAAGACTCAGTGCCTGGGGGAAAGCAGAGTGGAGATATCAAAAACACAGAAGCAACGAAGAGAAACGAGAAAAGAAAAGGGGAAGATACTACACTAACCATCAACGACGGAGAAGAACACCGCCATATTGCCACGTCGCCGCCAAGAAGGACTCATCCCCACACCAGAAAGAAGCGCCTCATAGTAATCTTCGGCGGACACATGCACACTCTTCAGATAATCAGCGACACCCTGATTATGAGGGAAGAGCTTTGGAATGGTATCAGCGAATGCATTAGTACGATAGCGGCCACTTCCAACCAGTCCCTGGTTCACCCATAACCACTTGTCTTGCCAGTTCTTGGGGGTACGACCATCAGGAACCAAGTCGTGCTCCCCTCGCCGAACTGAGAAGGTACATTTATCTCCGGTGAGGCAGAATCGAAAGAAGAACTTGAAGACAAAGTAGTCGGGAAGATACCCATTTGCCCTACAGATCATATCGAAGGCAACCACTTTGTTGACAGCGTTAGGGGTCAGCATCTGAAGACTACAGCCAGCCTTTTGAAGAACTTCCTCCTGAAAGTCCGTCAGGGGAAATCGTATACCGACATCCAGGGTTTTTAGGAAAACCCCAATTTTGCCATGAGAGGGGGGGGGGGGGGAAGAGATGTTAGAACCAGGGGCAGGAAATTCCACACCTTCTAAGGAGGATAAGCCAGACGTGGTCTCCAGTTGTCGATACTCGACAGCAGAAGGGACGATTCCAGGAAGGTTATCCATGAGAGGGAAAGAAGAATGAACATGAAGAGAAAAGGAAGAACAGAGGAAGCAAAAGAAGCTATACATGCACCCTCTTAAAGAAGGGGAAGAGGTAGGACATTTAAATGACTGACGAAATAATGTAACTGCCAGCAGTCAGGTGCAGTCACATCGCCATTAAAAACGGAGCGGCGGGTAGAGAAAAGCGGTCACGCGTCAATCAACTAAGTCCAGAACACCGTAACTAGCGCTGCAACGCTACGACTACTGGACTGGGGGATTTGATGGTGTGCCTAGGGCAACACAACAAAGTCGCGTTCAAGCCCTAAAGCCGGGCACACCAGCCAGGTCCAACCCAGCAGGCTCAGCGCCCGCTGGCGCCCCCGGGAGCAGAACGCCCGGGCGGAAGGCTCGCGCCCGCCAAGTGACGCTTCGTGCTCCAAGACAAAAAGTACGGTCAGGAGACAAACAGTGGCATCAGAGAATTACCGTCAGAGCCAATGAGGGCGCTCTAGCGGTTGAGGGCGCATGACCCTCCAATCAGCGCCTCTGATCCTGTCTCCCCAAAAAAGCGATCCTGTCTGGTACGGACCAGGCAGGGGCGCTAGGTACAAAATGATGCATTCTCAGACTAGCGAGGTAAGTTCTATGGCCCTTCTAGAGAACGCACACACAAACCCTAAATCATCCTCTAACTTGATCTTCGGAGCGTTCTTCCGGGAGCTCCTCCCGGAAAACGGCTGACGGCCTCTGTTCTCTGTGATTTTGCAATAGTAACCAGGTAACCAGGAAGAACCCAACTGAAGTACGAGCAAAGTCTTACGGGGAACGAGGTTCCATCATTTGGCGTCATCCGTTTGTGAGACGAAGAACGCAAACGAAAAGCACGAAAACGAGCATCAATGGCGTCCGACGGTAGTGAGGGACAACCAGCTAGTCCCATACGTCCTATGACGGCGTTGTACGAAACGCCACCACCTGCAACAGCCAGTAGGGTCGTTTTGGGTGAAGGAAATTCTACAACAGCCATCGGACACATTTCACAACTGCCATTTCCTCAGCAAGAAGCAACTCCGGTAGAGCTACTCCCGTCTACACAGCTTCAGATGGAATCTTTGCTTCGATAGGGCATTGGCAGAGTGCCATCATTGCCACAAAATAGGGCATTGGAAGAGAAGTTGCCCAGAATATCTGCAAGCCATCAAGGATGGAAAGATCAAGCCATCTTTTGCAGGTATATACACCATTAAATCTAATGATTCATCCCATGCTATTTCTTGGGTTCTTGATACAGGGTGTGGTTACCACATTTGTTCTGATTTGCAGGGACTAGGAAGAAACAGGGATGTGGAGCTTGGAAGAATAAATCTAATCATGGGGAAGAGAAGATCGCCGCCTGTTACCAAGATTGGAGTGTATTCTTTAGTTCTTATTAATGGATTGAATTTAGATTTAAATAATTGTTGCTACTCGCCTAATATGGAAAGAAACATCATTTCTTTTCATGGTTTGTTTAGACAAAGATTTAGATATTCGTTTAATAATGAGAATGGTTTGATTTATGCATATCTAAATGGTGTTTTATATTTTGAAGCAATTCCTTGTAATGGAATTTATGAAACTGTTATGGTTGTAGATAACCCAGGAAATGATGTGTTGTGTATGGATTCTTCCAATAGTATAGATAGAGCATCCTTGTGGCATTGTCGTCTTGGACATGTCAACAAGAAGCGCATAGCCCAACTCCAAAAGGATGGAGTGTTGGAGTTATTCGACCTTAGGGAAGATGACACGTGCAAATCTTGTTTACTTGGAAAGATGACTAGGTCACCCTTCACTGGTACTTGTGAGAGGGGTGAGGGTTTATTGGATCTCATACACACCGACGTGTGTGGGCCCTTTAGATCCACCACAAAGGATGGGAACCGCTTCTACGTGATTTTCACCGACGATTATAGTAGATATGGGTATATCTACTTAATCAAGCACAAGTCAGAAACGTTTGAAAAATTCAAAGAATTCAAACATGAAGTGGAGAATCAATTAGGCAAGAAAATCAAGATGCTTCGATCCAATCGAGGAGGAGAGTACCTAAGTCTTGAATTCCACGACTTTCTCAAGGAATGCGAATTAGTTTCGCAATTGACGCCACCTAGGACACCGCCGTTGAATGGTGTGGCAGAAAGGCGTAATCGAACCCTATTAGACATGGTTCATTCTATGATGATTCGTGCTTCACTACCTATATCATTTTGGGGGTATGCCTTAGAGATTGCCGCCCATATCCTTAACTGGGTCCCTACAAAGAAGGTTGCCAAAACACCTCATGAGATGTGGACATGGAAAGCTCCCTCGTTGGTACATATCAAGGTTTGGGGCTGTGAAGTTTTCGTAAGACGAGAAACTCACGACAAGCTCGAACCTCGTAGTGAGCGGTGTATTTTCATCGGCTACCCACAGAAATCCTTTGGATATCTCTTCTATAGACCAAGTGAAAATGTTGTCTTCGTTGCGAGGAGAGGGGTTTTCCGAGAGCGAGAACTCATAAGCCAAGGGGACAGTGGGAGGCCAATCGATCTTGAAGAGATTCAAGAGTCGTGCGATGAAGGAACCTCTAACGTTGGCGCTCAACCCGAGGAGGAAACTCCGGTTGAACCGATTGACGAATCCTTACCTCTTAGACGTTCCGAAAGAGTTAGAGTTCAACCCCAGTTTTATGGTTTTCATATCACTACCAAAGGGGACATGTATATTAGTGATGGTACACTAATAAATCTAGATGAACCTAATAACTATAAGGAAGCCATGGCTGGCCGAGAGTCTGTAAAATGGAAAGAGGTGATGGACAGCGAGATTCAGTCCATGTATGACAACCAAGTTTGGAATTTGGTTGACAATGTGCCCGGACGTAAGACGGTTGGGTGCAAATGGATCTTCAAGAAGAAGACCGACATGGATGGGAATGTGCACAGATATAAGGCACGATTGGTGGCGAAGGGCTTTACTCAAACTCCCGGAGTTGACAATGATGAGACCTTCTCACCAGTTGCTAAGATAAAATCTATTAGGGTGATGCTAGACATTGCTGCATTTCATGATTATGAGATATGGCAGATGGATGTCAAGACCGCTTTCCTTAATGGGAAGTTGGCTAAGGATGTTTACATGGCTCATCCAGAGGGTTTTGTCGATCTGAAGCATCCTAATAGAGTGTGCAAGCTTGAGAAATCCATTTATGGACTTAAGCAAGCGTCTCGCAGATGGAATCTTTGCTTCGATGAGAAAGTCAAAGAGTTTGGATTTGTACGAAGTGAAGATGAATCATGTGTATATGTCAAGGCCAGTGGGAGTATAGTTAGCTTCCTCGTTTTGTATGTCGATGATATACTGCTCATAGGAAACGATGTCCCGACTTTGCAGGAGGTTAAATCCTGGCTCGGGAAGTGCTTCGCTATGAAGGACCTCGGAGAGGCTTCCTATATTTTGGGAATAAGGATAGTGAGAGAACGAAGTAAGAGACTAATAGGACTTAGTCAGAATACTTACTTGGATAAAGTACTAGAACGTTTTTGTATGCAAAACTCGAAGAAGGGAGAACTACCGATACAGAGTAATGCCAAATTGAGTAAGACTCAAAGTCCGAGTATAGAAGCCGAGATAGATGAGATGAGCCGAGTACCCTACGCTTTCGTAATTGGCTCAATCATGTACGCCATGACTTGTACTCGCCCTGATGTGGCCTTTACTTTGAGCATGGTCAGTAGATATCAAGGGAACCCGAGGAAAGCTCATTGGATTGCGGTCAATAATATACTTAAGTACCTTCGGAGGACCAAAGAATGGTTTTTAGTCCTTGGAGGGAGTGATGACTTAAAGGTGCGAGGGTATAGTGACGCCAGTTTCCAGACCGACAGGGACAACTACTGTTCGTAGTCGGGCTGGGCCTTTACCCTTAATGGAGGAGCAGTGACCTGGAAAAGTTCCAAACAAGAAACCGTAGCTGATTCAACTTGCGAATCAGAGTACATTGCGGCGAGCGAAGCGTCAAAGGAGGTGATGTGGTTGAAGAACTTCATTGGTGATCTTGGAGTTGTGCCTGCCATAAAGGAGCCTATGGAAGTTTTCTGTGATAATGAAGGAGCGGTTGCCTTGACCAAGGAACCGAGGGATCATGGTAGATCTCGACATATCGACAAAAAATATCACTTTATTAGACATCGAGTAGAAGAAGGACACCTCGTAGTAAAGAGGGTATCGTCAGAGGATAACCCAGCAGATCCGCTTACGAAGGGACTGAGCAGGGTTAAGCATTTGCAGCACGCTAAGTGCATTGGGCTGAAAGACGATATTAGTTTAGATTAGATAGTTTTGGAAACATGTAATAGATAAATGTAATTGACATTTGATGATTAAATAAAGCAGTATTATTTATAAGTAAAGCTACTGTCTTATGTTAATTGTTTAACTATTGTTTCATTTTGCATGTTTTGACTTCCTGAATAATTGAGTTATTAAGAATAATCGAATTATTCGAATGGTCCACAATCGTTCATATGTTGGAAGTAGGTATGAATGAAGATTGTCATGAATTGGTATGTAGATTGTCTAAAAGGTATTAGACATAGCAAAGGTTTGCTGCAACGTTCATGAGTGCTTATGAACAAGTTTTGAGCATTGGAATAAACCCGTGCTTGTTGGAATCACTTTTTGGAATGAGACACAAGTGATCGCAAGATGATAATATCATATGGTCTTAAAACCAAGATATATGGTTTATTGTTTATTAATTGGTTGTGCATTGATAATGCGAAACCGCATCAGTAAATTGATGTCATAAAACGTATTGTTGTGTATGATTGATTAGTAAAAAGTAAATGCATATAAGTCGAAGTTTATATGTTACTTTTATCCTAAGAGGGTAAAAGCGATATCAGGGTCCCTCGATGATTTGATTTGACTTATGTGCCGGGCTCGGTCAGGAATGAATTGATGTGTTCAATTAAGTTCTATGTCAAATGAATCTGAGATCGAGAAACCAATTGCTGGACAATAAGTTCCATAAGATTGTCCGCATAATATCTAAACAGATGATTGTACGATCCCTTATCTAAAGAACAAGATACTGATAAGATCATAGTTTGACAGCGTCTTTCAGAGCTACGATTGCTAATCGGATTGTGTTTGCATATATAGTTACTCGACTTATCCAAGTGGGAGACTGTTGGATTAGTGTCTAAGGCTGTAACTATATTTGGTAAGTACTTGACCCGGTTGTGCATGGTCCTTTTGGGTTGCCTTCACCATAGCAACTTGACAAGGTGATTGATATATAGAGAGAGATATTATTATTAATGTATTATAAGAATAATATATTAAAGGAATAATAATGTTATTTGATTAATATAAGTCATATATTAATTGAGAATTAATTTGTTGACTTAAAGAGATTAATTGAATATAGGGGCATAAACTGTCAAATGTGTGATAGTTGTGTTTAGGGCTATGAATCCTTATGGATATGGGAAGGGACGATTTTAAGGATATGGATATCTTAAAAATCGTCCAAGGCCTTATCTAGAAGGATCTTTGGATTGCTTTGAGGCTAAGTTATCCAATTAGGGTTTAAGGTGAAACGCTAGGAGCTCATAGTATAAATAGACCCTTAGGGTTGGAGAAATCGGCCACTGAATCTTTTTGAGGAAACCCTAGAGCCGATTTCTCACCTCTCTCCCTCTCTCAAATCATCTTCTTGCTAGTTGGTGTTTGTAAGCCATTAGAGGAGTGACAATTGTGACTTTAAGCTCCAAGATAAGAAGTATCAAGCAAGTAATCCAAGGTATTATTCTAGATCCTAATTCATGTGATTAGAATCAATTGTTTACATTAGATCTAGTATTGAAAGTCTTGGATACAATGCATGTTCAATTAGAGAAACCTAGATCTAAGCAATTAGGGTTTGCATGTGCACATAGGAAAGTTCTTATGGCTCAAACCCATCAGTTATCCTCACTGTACTCAAGGGTCTAAGGCACCAAGGTCAACCCTTTGAATTGTTGTTTAGAGCTTGTTATGTTATGTGATGATATGCTTGCTAGTATCTTGGTAGATAGGATAGTGATATGAGGATATGCCTTGCTAGCTTAGTATCCTAGAGAAATGGATAGTTGTGTAATGGCTAGTTCTGTTGGATCAACGCCTTGGTAGTTGGGTGGTGGTTATTTATAGACCTGTAGTTGGTCTTACCTTATGTAGGCTGGTAGGAGGTTACCTACGGGTTATGTATGTTGAGCAGTAGCAGAGGGTATTCCATCCTGGTAGGATGATAGGGCCCTAGTATGTTGGTTCTGTAGAGTATTCTGTGGTTGCCTGTTATGTGTGCATGTTTGCTAGTGTGGGGCATTCCAACTCGATGGTTGTGGGTCTGGGGTATCCCATCTTACAAGATGATTGGACCCATAGTAGTAGTAGTTACTGTATGTATATGGAGTGGGGCATTCCAACCCGATGGTTATGGGCCAGGAGTATTCCGTCCCGGTAGGATGATTGGACTCATAGTAGGTTGGCATTCCAACTCGATGGTTGAAGGGCCTGGCGTATTCCATCTTGTGTGATGATTGGACCCATAGTAGTTATTGTTGTATGTATAGGATTTGGGCATTCCAACCCGATGGTTGTGGGCCGAGAGTATTCCATCCCGGTAGGATGATTGGGCTCGTGTTATGTAGGCATACCAACCCGATGGTTGAGGGCCAGGGGTATTCTAATTGGAAGGTTGATTGGTCCCGTAATATGTTGTTCTTTGCTGTATGCGTATGTTTATGTGTGTATGGGTACTTTGGGGGAACTCACTAAGCTTTCGGGCTTACAGTTGTGGTTTATTGTTTCAGGTGCTTCAGGAGATCGTGACAAAGCGAAGGCGTGATCATACCGCTCCTCATGTTTTATGATTTACGTGATATGGTTCTGGGGGATACTCTGATGTTTAAACTATTTTGAAAACAAGACGTATGAACGTAATGGTTTTGAATAAAATAAAATGTTTTAAATTGGTTGAAATTTTTGGTCGTTACATTAAACTTTAGCGTTTTCTCCAACAACGGCCACCACATCGTGGCACATATTGCCATGTCGTGGTGGTTCATTAAATCCACGCGACCCATAAGCTACTGCCACGTCATGCTGAGTCTCCACCACGATGTGGTGCTGCCCGAAATCCAAAATATACAAATATATAAATACTTTAAACTAAAGTACCTCCAATGATCCGGATGTTACATATAACGTTTCATTTATCTTATACTATATCTCGTATCCAGAGTTTGTTGGATATATTTAGACATTCTCGTAACGTCTTCGATAATACACATAAACAAAAGTTTGGGCATTCAGAACCACCTCTAGAAATAATATCCTTCAAAGATAGCATGCTTGGCAAAATAATCACGCGTAAGACGTTGGTGGGTGTCTTTTGATATCGTTTCAAGGTCAATCTCTTCATTCGTCTAGATAATATTTTTCCCTTTTCAATAATAAATCGACTAATTAAACTCATGTTTTTATAATCAATTTGATCCCCCGATTGGACCGGGGGTTACGTTGTGCTATACCCTCTTCCTAGCTAGTAAATAGATTGTTGTAGCCTATCGCGCACATTGATGGATGCTTATAACGCAGTCTCGAGAAGATCATATGAGGAAGATGATGAAAACATTTTTATAAAATGATAGAGGTTTTACGAGATGTAATGGGAATTGTGTGTGTTGAAATGTGAAGGTTTAAATGCGTATTTATAGTGGTTAGAATAAGTTTGAAATTTTGAATTTTATAAAAAAAGGTTGAATTGTATAAAAAATGCATGTTTTTTCAAAAAAATTGTTGAAATTTAGTTAAAAGTCGGTCAAAATCTCACACCCAATAATCTTTTTTCACTCTCTTCTCGTTGGTAAAAAGGCATGTTCACGTTGGCAACCCCTACTGGCACAAGCCAAGGGGCGGTGTTTGGTGAAGGTAGCATCTTCAGTGAACAGGTTGGACACACCCACTCCAAATAGTCTTAGCATTCTTGCCGCTGAGATGGAAGCTTAGGCCCCGTTGGTCTTGAGGTACGAAATTTTATACAAGAAATACAAGATTCAAACTCTCACAGTCTAGTCTAAAATCTTGTTAATGATCCGTGAATAACATCTCATACGAAGCATCATATGTTATAGTTTACCATTTTTTTAATCTTTTAACACTCGAAGAAACGATATTACTATGAATGCATATAAAGTAACCGTGTTGTATAATGATATCGAAACCAGTATATATCAAGGTGAAGCGGAACCCAATACAATACCCACGGTGGTATGAGGCCCATTACAATCCAAACACAAAATATGTTTGCTCAAAAGGGCTCTTCTTATGTAAATGGATTCGAGTTGTCGATACTTTCCCTACAATCCGACATGGGTAGCAATCCCTTGCAAGTTGCAACTTGCTCATCAATTAAAAATACGTTAAAGTAAAATGATGGTAGATGATTATAAGACATCATAACAATCAATTATAAAACAAAAGGAAAAAATGGGAAATGAGCTTCCATTATAGCAACACATGAATAAATGGTTTTCCTTAACTTTTTGACTGGTAAGGGTCATGTGGTATGAAACTAAAATGATATATATATATATATATATATATATATATATATATATATATATATATATATATATATATATATATATATATATATATATATATATATATATATATATATATATATATATATATATATATATATATATATATATATCAAATTTCCATCTTTGTTAGCATCGTTAACTTTTGTCTATGGTTTGTCTTTAATTTCTCCAATTGATCTTTTTTTCTGTTCGGTTTAGTACTCACGTATTTGGCTCGGCTTAATTCTCTCTTTTTATGTTTAGTTTAAAATATTTTTCTTTTTAGAAAATAAATAAAAGATAAATAATTAAATATACAAACACAAGCCAAAAGCGTAATGTGTATGACATGGCAATGAGCATGGGGAACACAATTAACAATAAGTACCTCACCCCACCCCACTTGGAAGAGGTTCATCTTTTTTGATGTTTTTATTCGCAAGTTGCAACAGTTTGATATGATTTTATTTATTTATTTTGTTTTTGTAAATTATGTAAATCCATTTCTACAACGATGACAAAAATGGGTGTATTATGTAACTTACTTTAATAGTTTGTCTGTCATTTTAGGTGTTCGTTTAATGGTCCCAATGAGGCTTTGTAATCATTAAAAGTCGTCCAGGTATTCGTCTTGGTTTACTTTTTTTTTTTTTTTTTTTTTTTTTTTTTTTTTTTTTTTTTTTTTTTTTTGGGATAATGACCTGAGAAGGTAACATATTTTATCTTTTGATTACATTTCGTCACTAAATTATTTTTCGTGATTTATGAACTCCTGAACTTGTTGAAATGTTCACATTATACCATTATGACCGGTTATAGTAGGTTTTCTTGGTTCCGACGTTGTTCCGGCCAAACATGAGTTTTCCAGTATTTTCTCCGGCCTCACCAAGAGTTCAACCAACCGCCACCCTTAATTTAGAAACCCCACACATCGACCCCATGATTTCGATACTTCATCTAAGCAATCACCAAGAACAACCTACCTTCCATTTACGTGATTATCGAGATCATCGTTTTCATTTGTAGCATATGGATCCCAACATAAATCTTCTGAATCACGGTCCAAAATCGAGCCATTATTGTCGAATTTCAGGTTCTTCTTCTTGATGGGTTTTATGCATAAAAAACATTCTTATGTGCTCATACAAACCCTAATGCTTGGATCTAGGTTTCTCTATTGAACATGCTTTGATTCCAAGACTTACAAACTCTAATCTAGCATACAAATAACAAAAATAACATGTAGAATCAGATCTAGATGTTTACCTCTTCAACTTGATGACTTAGATCTTCTTTTCTTCTTCTCTTGAGCTTAAAGTCACAAATGCAACTCCTCTAATGGTTCACAAACCCCACAAGCAAGAAGGCAATATGAGAGAGGGAGAGAGAGGCTAGAAATCGGCCTAGGGTTCTCTTAGAATCAAGTGGTAGCCGAATTCAATGCCCTAGGGGTCATATTTATACTTACAGGTTACTAGGGTTTCAGTCTAAACCCTAATGGACAGCTTAGCCACTAAGCAGCCCAAGAAACCTTCTGGAATAAGGCCTTGGACGAAAATATGATGGATATCCATCATAATTTCGTTCCCCCTTAAGCCCATTAGGTTTCCTTAACCCAAAACTCAACTATCATACATTTGACAGTTTATACCCATTTATTCAATTAATCTCTTTTGATCACCAAATTAACTCCTAATTAATTTATGACCAATACTAATTAAATAAATATGATTTCTCCTTTAATATATTATTCTTATAATATAATAATAAATCATAATACTCTCTCTTTCTCCTTAAATTACCTTGTCAAGTTGCTTTGGAGAAGGCAACCCAAAAGGACCATGCACAACCGGGTCAAGTACATACCAAATATAGTTACGGGCTTAGACACTATTCCAACAGTCTACCACTTGGATAAGTCTAGTAACTATATCTCACATACGACTTCAGAAACCGATTAGCAATCGTAGCTCTTATACTTCGCTGTCAACTCTGATCAACTTGTCCTTTAGATAAGGGATCGTATAATCCTCTGTTCTGGATATCATGCTGACAATGCTTATTGTCCAGCAGGAGTTCCTTGATTTCCGATTTGTTTGACATAGAATTTAGTTGAACACATCAACTTCATTCTGACCGGGCCCAGCACATAAGTCAAACCAAATCATCAACTTCGACTCATATGCATCCATTATTTACTAATTGAATTATACATAATAATGCATTTTATAACATCAAGTTACTGATGCGTTTACACATTATCAATGCATAACCAACCAGCAAACAACAATCATATCTCTAAGTTTTAAGACTATATGATGTTATCGCTTTGCGATCACTTAAGGTAAAATACCACGAAGTGATACAGCAAACTCGGGTTTATTCCAATGCTCAACTCATATTCATAAGCACTCATGAACTTTACATCAAACCTTTGCTATATCCAAAACCTTTTAGACAATCTACAAACAATTTGTGACAATCTTCATTCATATCTACTTCCAAAATATGACCGACTGTGGACCCTTTTGAATAATCCTATCATTCAGGAAGTCAAAACATGCAAAATGGAAATAATAGATAAATAACCAACACAAGATAGTATCTTTACCCATAAATAACACATTTTATTTATTCATCGAATGTCAAGTACAATCTATCTATTACACATTTCATATCTAATCCAAACTTATATCATCCTTCAGCCCAATGCTCCTAGTGTGCTGCAAGTGTTTGACCCTACTCAGTCCCTTTGTAAGGGGATCTGCTGGGTTTTCTTCTGATGATACCCTCTTCACAACGAGGAGTCCCTCTTCTACCTGATGTCTGATAAAATGGTATTTTCTATCAATATGTCGAGATCAACCATGATCTCTCGGTTCCTTGGTCAAGGCAACCGCTCCTTTATTATCACAGAAAATTTCCATCGGCTCTTTTATGGATGGCACAACTCCAAGGTCTCCAATGAATTTCTTCAACCATATAGCCTCCTTTGACGCTTCGCTCGCCGCAGTATACTCTGATTCGCACGTTGGAGCAGCTACGGTCTCTTGCTTGGAACTTTTCCAAGTCACTGCTCCTCCATTTAGGGTAAAGACCCAGCCCGACTGCGATCGGAAGTTATCCCGATCCGTCTGAAAACTAGCGTCACTGTACCCTCGTACCCTTAAGTCATCACTCCCACCGAGGACTAGAAACCATTCCTTGGTCCTCCGAAGGTACTTAAGAATATTCTTAACTGCAATCCAATGAGCTATACCAGGATTCCCTTGATATCGTCTGACCATGCTCAAAGCGAAGGCCACATCAGGGCGAGTACAAGTCATAGCGTACATGATAGAGCCTACTGCGGAAGCGTAAGGTACTCAGATTATATCAACTATCTCTGCCTCTGTACTCGGGCTCCGAGTCTTACTCAGCTTGGTATTGCTTTGGATTGGCAACTCCCCTTTCTTGGAATTTTCCATACTAAAACGCTTTAGTACCTTTTCCAAGTATGTATCCTGATTGAGTCCTATCAGTCTCTTTTCCCTGTTTCTTACTATTCTTATCCCCAGAATATAAGCAGCCTCTCCGAGGTCCTTCATAGAGAAACATTTCCTAAGCCAGGATTTGACCTCCTGCAAGGTTGGGACATCGTTTCCTATGAGTAGTATGTCGTCGACATACAATACGAGAAAGCTCACTATACTCCCACTGGCTTTGACATACACACAAGATTCATCTTCGCTTCGCAGAAAGCCAAACTCTTTAACCTTATCGTCAAAACAAAGATTCCATCTGCGAGACGTTTGTTTCAATCCATAAATGGATTTCTCAAGCTTGCATACTCTATTTGGATGCTTCGCATCGACAAAACCCTCTGGCTGATTCATGTAGACATCCTCAACCAACTTTCCATTAAGGAAAGCGGTTTTCACATCCATCTAGCATATTTCATAATCATGAAATGCAGCTATTGCGAGTATCACCCTAATAGACTTTATCTTCACAACTGGTGAGAAGGTCTCATCATAGTCAACTCCGGGAGTTTGAGTAAAGCCCATCGCAACCAATCGTGCTTTATAAGTATGCACTTTCCCATCCATGTCTGTCTTCTTCTTGAAGATCCACTTGCACCCGACTGTCTTACGACCCGGTACATTATCAACCAAATTCCAAACTTGGTTGTCGTACATGGACTGAATCTCGTTGTCCATCGCCTCTTTCCATTTCGCAGACTCTGGGCCTGCCATGGCTTCCTTATAACTGCTAGGTTCATCCAAATTTACTAGTGTACTATCACTAATAAATGTATCCCCTTCAGTAGTAATATGAAAACCATAAAACTGGGGTGGAACACTAGCCTTAGTGGAACGTCGAAGAGGTAAGGACTCGTCAACAGGTTCAACAGGAGTTTCCTCCTCAAGTTGAGTGCCAGTGTCAGAGGTTCCTTCATCGTTTTGATCTTGAATCTCTTCAAGTTCAATTTGCCTCCCACTGTCTTCTTGGCTTATCAATTGCCTTTCTCGGAAAACTCCTCTTCTAGCAACGAAGACAACATTGTCACTCGGTCTATAGAAAAGGTAGCCAAAAGACTTCTGCGGATAGCCGATGAAATAACACTTCTCACTACAAGGTTCTAGCTTGTCGTGAGTCTCTCGTCTTACGAAAGCCTCACAACCCCAAACCTTGATATGTGCCAATGAGGGAGCCTTCCCTGTCCACAACTCGTGAGGAGTCTTTGAAACCTTCTTGGTGGGAACTAAGTTAAGTATATGGGCGGCAGTCTCTAAGGCATACCCCCAGAAAGCTATTGGTAACGAAGTTCGACTCATCATAGAACGAACCATGTCCAACAAGGTCCGATTACGTCTCTCAGCCACACCATTCAATTGTGGCGTCCTCGGAGGCGTCAATTGCGAAATGATTCCGCATTCTTTTAGATAGTCGTGAAACTCAAGACTTAGGTACTCTCCTCCTCGGTCTGACCGAAGCATCTTGATTTTCCTGCCCAGCTGATTCTCCACTTCATTCTTAAACTCTTTGAACTTTTCAAAGGTTTCCGACTTTTGCTTGATTAGGTAGATATATCCATATCTGCTATAATCATCTGTAAAAGTCACGTAGAAGCGGCAAGCATCCCTTGTGGTGGATCTAAAGGGCCCACATACATCGGTGTGTATTAGATCCAATAAACCCTCACCCCTTACACAAGTGCTAGTGAAAGGTGACTTAGTCATCTTCCCAAGTAAACAAGATTCACACGTGTCATCGTCCCTAAGGTCGAATGACTCCAACACTCCATCCTTTTGGAGTTGGGCTATGCGTTTCTTGTTGACATGGCCAAGGCGACAATGCCACAAGCATGCTTTGTCTATACTAGTCGACGAATCAATATTCAAAACATTATTTCCTAAATTATCAATAATCATCACAGATTCATAAATCCCATTACAAGGTAATGCATTGAAATAAAAGACACCATTCAAATAAACGTTAATAGAACCATTACTATTATCAAAAGAATATCTGAAACCTTGTCTAAACAACTCGTGAAATGAAATAATGTTTCTTGCCATATCTGGCGAATAACAACAATTTTCTAAATCTATCCCATTACTTAACATTAAAGAATAAACACCAACTTTGGTCATAGGCGACGATCTTCTGTTTCCTATAATCAGGTTCATCTTCCCATGTTCCATCTCCCTACTTCTTTTCAGGCCCTGCAAAGGTGGGCTTAATCTTCCCATCTCTTATGTCCTGCAGATATTGTGGGCAGCTTCGCTTCCAGTGGCCCTTTTGGTGGCAATAGAAGCACTCTGCTTCTTTAGGATCGGAAGAGGGCTTAGCAGGGCCATCTTTGGTCCCACTTGAGGATGAACCATCACGGGGTTTACCCTTATGGTGGCTCTTACATGGAGCCTTCCTCTTTTTTCCCTTTCCTTGACCTATCGCCATCACAGGAGTGGCCATAGCAGGGGACGGTGCAACGGATTTGTCTTTGAGGTTGCTCTCAGCAGTCCTCAAGAGTCGTTGGAGCTTGCTCAAGGAGACCTCCTATTTGTTCATATGGTTGGTCATCCTATACTGATTGTAGCAGGAGGGCAAGGAGTGGAGGATTATGTCGATAGCCAAATCCTCATCAATCTTAACATTAAGTTTGAGAAGACGATCAACATACCTCTTCATTTTCTGCAAATGAGAGGTTAGAGATTCTCCACTCCCCATCTTAGCGGTGATCATGTTAGTAATGATCTCATAGCGCTCTTGCCTCGCGCTCTGGTGATACCTGTCCAGCAAATCCTGATGCATTTCATACGGATACATGTCCTCATAGGACTTTTGGAGTTCGAGGTTCATGGTGGCCAGCATGATGCAGTGAAATTTCGTGGCATCATGCTCATGGGCCTCAAAGGCGGCCAATTCCTCAGGAGTAGCAACATTTGGGATGATCTTCTCAAGCTTTTCATCGAGGACATATTCTTTGTCCTCGTAGCGTGTGATCATGCGAATATACCTCATCCACTCGTTGAAATTTGAACCATCAAATGTCACTTTCTGACACAAGTTCATCAACGAGAATGACCCAGAAGCGTTGTTGTTGTTGTTGTTGTTTGCAGACATCTGAAAAAGAAAGGAACAAAGTTTGATTAGAAATGAATCCCTAATTAAGCACCCAAATGAGAAATTAGGGCTAGGATCCAACAACATTATTTACAACTTAGAAAGGGATGCCGTACTCTAAAAGTGAATAATTTGAAGGTAAGTGAATGACGATTCACTAATTCTCACCATGAAAAACGAAAAAGGCAATTTAGGTTTTAAATGTATTGAAAACTCCTAGATCTTTGAGATTCATTGAACTTTTCAATGGCATGTTTAAATCTCGATATGCATTTCAAATTTGCGACTGGGATACCGAGGATCACAAACAAATTTATGAATAACCATGCGAATCAACGTGGTGCACTCAATGTCTCTATCACCTAATCAATGTGCCGGTAAACCACACACGCTCCATTGATCTATGACAAACATCGAGTCACCCTTCGCTACCAATGTCATCCCCAAATTGATGTGCCGGTTAACCACACGCGCTCCATCAACGTTTGACAAGGGTACGAAGTGTAATTCCATGGATTAGCATCATTTTCACATTTTACCCTAAAGTAACTAGGAATGGAAATTTATAAAACATGTAGTTACTTTATATTCAACATTATACTTTTAATGAGGAGAGGGTTGCCCTATTCTACCCGTCCGGCTAACGACCCTCCACCAGTCAAGCAAACGGTAGGTGTGAGTGTACACCCATTAAGCGCCATTTTATAGGCAGCAACCTTATACCCACCTTATAGACCGGCTTCGTGAATGAGGCCTACTAACGGTAAGACTAGCATTTTAAGTTATACATATATATATATATATATATATATATATATATATATATATATATATATTAATTAAACTTGTAATAATATATAATAGTATAGGGTTGAATTTTAAACTTGTAAAATTCTAAGGGTTTGAAATTTAAATTACTCAAAATTAAACTTTTAATCATAAATTCAAATTTCAAAACTTGAGGGCAAGTATTGAACTTTTCAAAATACAATGGATCAAATAACAAATAATTCAAATTAACCAATTAATTTCATAATTATCTATATTTGACCTAATCTTATTTTAGTCATTAGATAATTACCAAATAACTTTAAATAATCCATATTTATCATATAAACAACTAATATTTAAAAGATTTGAAATTATCTATTGCTTTGGTAAGGATAATCACTTAATTAAGATAAAATTCAGATTTTAACTTCATAAAACAATTTTAGCATCAAATCCAAGTCAAAACAGCAGCTAAAACCCGAAATACCCTCTGCATGACGAACTGACTCGCCAAGTCTTACCTGGACTCGCCGAGTAGGGGCCAACTCGCCGAGTCCAGATACTGACTCGCCGAGTTGAGTCGGGCAGAGGCCAAAAACTCGATTTTTAGCAAATAAAACTGTTAAGCATCATATACAACTGAAACCAATCAAATCCTTGATACCACTGATGGGTTTTATGCATAAGAAACATTCCTATGTGCTCATACAAACCCTAATGCTTGGATCTAGGTTTCTCTATTGAACATGCTTTGATTCCAAGACTTACAAACCCTAATCTAGCATACAAATAACAAAAATAACATGTAGAATCAGATCTAGATGTTTACCTCTTCAACTTGATGACTTAGATCTTCTTTTCTTCTTCTCTTGAGCTTAGAGTCACAAATGCAACCCCTCTAATGGTTCACAAACCCCACAAGCAAGAAGGCAATATGAGAGAGGGAGAGAGAGGCTAGAAATCGGCCTAGGGTTTCTCTTAGAATCAAGTGGTAGCCGAATTCAATGCCCTAGGGGTCATATTTATACTTACAGGTTACTAGGGTTTCAGTCTAAACCTTAATGGACAACTGAGCCACTAAGCAGCCCAAGGAACCTTCTGGAATAAGGCCTTGGACAAAAATATGATGGATATCCATCATAATTTCGTTCCCCCTTAAGCCCATTAGGTTTCCTTAACCCAAAACTCAACTATCATACATTTGACAGTTTATACCCATTTATTCAATTAATCTCTTTTGATCACCAAATTAACTCCTAATTAATTTATGACCAATACTAATTAAATAAATATGATTTCTCCTTTAATATATTATTCTTATAATATATTAATAAATCATAATACTCTCTCTTTCTCCTTAAATTACCTTGTCAGGTTGCTTTGGAGAAGGCAACCAAAAAGGACCATGCACAACCGGGTCAAGTACATACCAAATATAATTACAGGTTTAGACACTATTCCAACACTTCTCCCATCTAGCAAAGTTTGGTTTGCATCTAACTCCGACATTAGGTCTAAGCTTCAAATATGTCTGCCATATCCAGGTTTGAAACTGCAGAAAGCACAGAGAGGAAACAACGTCAACGCACTATAGTTTTATTTAAGTCAAACCTTTTGCCTTCTGGATATCTAGCCTCCAAACCCATCTTAACTGAGAAAAACCCTCTTCTACCTTCCATCGATGAAGCACCTACGCATCCCTATCGGTGCCTCCTCTCCTACGACACAACTCTCATATCATCCTCCTTCCCATAGAAACAAAGGGTTTTGGTGGGTTTGAAATCTTGAAAACTCAAATTATTTGAAATCGATTTCAGCAACAAATGATTTTCTGAAATAGATTTCGGTGATATTTTGCTAAAATCATTTGTAGCAAATCATCAGGAAGAACACCTAAATTGAAATCAACGACGCATTTGGGGCTTTTTTGCTATGAATAAGCTTCCTAGTTTAGCATTACCGGAGTTTAAATAAGAATTCAAGCATGAAAATAGGTTTGTTTTTAATTCTTGGAATGAAGAGTCAATCGATTTCAGTGGATGCCCATCTTCCTGGAATAGAATCATGTGCAATGGTGGTAATGTTGACGAAGAGGTTGGTAGAACTATTGGGGGTGACGCCGAAGAAGATGACATGGGATATCGTTGGAGCTTGAATCTGCCATAAATTGTCGCCGGAGGTGCATCTCAAACCCCTAAAATAGGTTTTACCTGCTATTACAGGTAATAATGGTATATTTTAAACAAAAAAACAAGTTTAAGGGTTAATAGTGTACTAAAAAAAATTAAGTGACCAAATATGTATAAAATGTATAATTGGTTACCCTTCAAGTCATTATCCTTTTTTTTGTTGGCTAAAAAGACAACTCATTTTACCATATAGATACCTTAATTTAATTTTGAAATATTTTTATTGGTTTAAATTGCATTGTTTTCCGAAAAATCTGATTATAAATAGTTAATTATAGGTTGACTTTTAAAAAAGTGGTCAATGGGGTGTCCAAGGGTGTCGTATTAGCAACACCTTTTTTTTTTGCTAAAAGATGTTTGGTTTTAGTGTACCTAGCTAGAGTCAAATGTCGCATACTTGATGGATCGATCAAACGAACGAATATCATTTTCACAAAAAATAATCATTATTCATTAAGAACTGAATGACAGTTTTTTTAATCATTTAAAAGCCTTCTTATAGATTAACAGTTACATGCATGTATGTAGCAATAGCACCTGTCGATATCCAAAAAATAACATACAACAAAAGTTGGAAGACTTAACATGTAATGTATCACACATGTAATTCATCACGAGTACACGAGTTCATAACTTAACATATATCTTATCCCCTTAAACACAAACAGTGGCAGCCGCAGACTGTTTTAGTAGAGGTGTCTCTCGTCCTTCAAGCGGGTGCACCTAATAGAAAAAACCAAAAAAAAAATATATTTACACTGCGTGCCGGAAATTGAGCAGTGGTCCGGGACCCCAAATGCCCCACTAAGGTCCGCCACTGAACACAAATAACTAGTATATCTACAATGCAATGAAAGAAAACAATATATAGAAAATAATTAGGGCAAACATATCTAATAATACAGCCCCATAAAATGAAAAAGGCCTAGTTGAATAAAGGCCCAAATATACTAACACCCTCTTTCAAACTCAACTCAACTAACAAAAAAAACTTAGTTTGTGAAACAAGAAACTAAAACATGAAACTAGGGGAGCCTTACTTAAAATATCATTAATCTACAAAGGTGAAGGAAGACAAGACAACATTAGTTCCAAGTTGGAGATCATGAGGAATGAAATGTCAGTCAATCTCAATATGTTTCGAATTAATTTAATAGCTTATATATTGTTATTCATGATATTGATCTGATTCAAGATCATCATTGGTAATGCATTCATTGAATTGACATGTGAAATATTTATCATCTCTTTGGGATTAAATCCCGAGTTATTGTGAAATAAAAAAAAACGATGAGTTTGAGATTATGGAAGTAAATATTCTTGCATTTATTGTTACTGCGCTGTTCATTTTAGTTCCTACTGCTTTTCTACTTATTATTTATGTAAAAACAGTCAGTCAAAATAATTAATTACTCGAAATGAAACTTGACTTCTGAGTTCTTATCAATAGTTGAAGAAATCAAATCAAAAGTTTTTTTTTTTTTTTTTTTTTTTTTTTTTTTTTTTTTTTTGCGTTTTAAATGAAATCAACGGGAATTATGAGCAATATGCATCGCAATCATGTTGTCACAGTATACTTGAGTGGGTTGAGAAACATCAACACTTATGTCCGCAAGTAACCAACGCAACCATACAACCTCAGAATTAGTCATGGACATTGCATGATACTCAACCTTTATGAAAAAAAAAACGAGAAACAACATCATGTTTCTGTTAAAAATCGATAATAAATTTGCAAAACAAATTATTAGTAAAGAATCACGCCGATTGACTGAGGCTCGTGTTTGACATAATTCCCTTAAACGGATTCGTTGTTTGTTTCCAAGTTACAACAATTGAAGCAGTGTATATCGCCAAATTAGACCACTTGCCTGAAAAGTTCACCGGAAAAAATATGCAGAGATAAGGAGAAGAGAGTATTTGTATCTATCTTCGAATGAGAAGCACGAGTCTCCTTATATAACTATAATTTTATCCATTATTTAGAAATTAAATGAATTAGTTATGCATTAACTCTCCTAACTCTCATCAAATGCATCAGTTACAAAAAAAACTATAATAGGGACCAAAACTGTAAAGTTCTGCAAAAATGTGGCTTGTGTAGGCATGAATTTTCAAAGCTTAGCTTCATTTGTGTCCGTAGGTTGCGCTCACACACGATTCTGGTGATTTTTGTCTACAAAATCCATAATTTCTACCCCCCTCGGGTGCATAGGTGTTAGAGTAAAATCATACATAGAAGTTTGTAAACCCATTACATATCTATGCTTATAAACCCACTAAGGGTTTGCTCATTTTTCTATGTGGGACTCATTCTCACGGCCACTTTATTTGCTTACTTTATTTTTAAATACTCATCTTTGAGCATCAACATCTTATTCACATATACTCCACTTTGGAAACAACATATATATAATTTCAAATATCCCACGGAAGAGAACATATCACACTAATGATTAATAACATATACAATATATATATATATATATATATATATATATATATATATATATATATAAATGTGTCCAAAGTTTAATAAAAATACATATTTTTAATTAAATTTTCCAATAATCACCCACATAAATGGAGATCGATCTCTGCACACAAAATTTTCATGCGAAGTTTCAAACATTTGAATCTTTACCCTTTGAACCTTGCCATGAGAACCATACTTAGTCTCGTAGCTGCTAATAGACATGATGTCCTTGAGGTGTCATTTATGTAGATGACAATATAATTCACACAAGACTCTTCCTAACATGGTTGTGTTCGTTATGGTCATGAAACACTAACCTGGTTTTGCGAGAGCTCATAGGAATTGTGTCCCCAAAATTCCATTCGAAACGACCTTGCTTCTCTTTAATATAGGTGATTCAAATAATCATTAAAAGCCATATATTTAGCCTAACTTGTTATTAATTATAGGAATGGACTAGGAATTTTATTAATTACCCCACAATGATTTCCCTTCCTCATACAACTAGGTTGTCCTTTTGAACCCATATCTTGGGATCTCTAGTCTTGTGGGTAAGGTTTCTTTTGTATGAATTTATTCATTCAAGGGCTTTAGTCTTTTTCCTCTTTACAACTAGTGGCAGACACAAGGGTTTAGTAGTGGGGGCACATGCCTCCGATGGCTAATTTTTTTTTTACATATAAATACTCCAATTGTTTTTATTTTTACCCTAAAACCCTTTACATTTTTTAAAATATTTAAAAAGTGCCCCAACAAAAAATACTGGAATCGCCATTGTCTGTAATTAAGCTTATTGTAAGTAGACATGCAATGTTATCTTTTGACTTCACATAGTTAATCGAGATAAATCTCGTAGAGATTAGTTGTCGTATCATTTTATGTCTACGTCTTATATGCCTTGACTTTCGATTATACATTGTGCTTTGAGCTCTACGAATTGTTGATCGGTTGTCATAATGCATACAAATGGTTGATACCGCCTTAGGCCATCCGAGAATTTCCTCTACAAACTGACATAACCACTTTGCCTCTTTACCATATATATCCAAGGCGATGAATTCATATTCCATCGTAGACCTACTATAACCGTTTGTTTGAATGATTTCCAAGATATAAACGCACCTCAACGTCTAAACACATAACCACTTGTAGATATGGAATCCTTTATATCAGATATCCAATTGCATCGTTGTATCCTTCAATTACAATTGGAAGTTTTCGATAAGTCAATCCATACTCACATGTGTATCTCAAGTACTGTAATAATCTAGTAATGTTCTTCTAGTGTTCAAACTGGGTTTACTAGTATATCTACTTAGCCTGATTACAACATATGTCGAGTCAAGTTTGGTACAACTCATTAGATACATCTAACTACTAAAGATTCATGAATATTCCACTTGTGCAACACTCTCCCTTCTATTTTTAGATAGATGTTGACTAGGATCAATAAGAGTTCTAGTTATACTACTATATCCCTTAGAAAAGTTTTCAACAATCTTTTTCATATAATGTGTTTGACTTATGATCAAGCCATCATGGGTTCTAGTGATCTTGACTTCAAAAATTACATCAGTTAAACCTATGTCTTTCATGTCAAACATAGATCTCAACATATCCTTTGACGACCTTATTATATTGTCATCTTGAAACGTCCCAAAAATACGGTCCAAAAATTTCATTTTTGATATCATTAATTAAACCATAATTACTAAAAAATCATTTATCAAAACATGAAACATAATATATCAAATGTGAAAACAGTGTATCCATATCAATCACATTTCAAATAAATCAGAGTAAAATATCGTAGGCTAATCATAAACGGTGTGTGCCATACAGTCATCCCGAGCTCTTCCCCTTGCTACCGGAAGTACCTGAAACTAGAGCTGAAAATTGTAAGCACGAAGCCTAGTGAGTCTCCCCAAACTACCACATACCATACACAAAATCACATAACATCATACATTGGGCCTTGCCCACTACATCGGGCCCCGCTCGACATCGGACGAATCCGACATCGGGCCGAAGTCCGACATCGGACCGAAGTTCGGTATACATATAACATATCAACAGGCATATACCATAACACATAACATAAACATATAAACATTCCTCGAGCTTGCCTCGACATCGGACCGACGCCCGGAACATATAACACATAACATATAAGCTAAACATTCCTCGGGCTTGCCCCGACATCGGACCGAAGCTCGGAACATATAACACATAACATATAAGCTAAACATTCCTCGGGCTTGCCCCGACATCAGACTAAATTCCGGAACATATAAACAAACACATGCAAGAATCACGAAGACATCAAGCATACAAAACATTCCTCAGGCTTTCCCCGGCATCATACCATAGTCCGAAAACATATAATCTACATCAGGATAACCCCGACATTGGAGCTAAGTATGGCATATGCTAGCATACATAACGGGCCAGCATTGGTGCCTTCGACCCATTCCTACAAGAGGAGAACTCACCTCACAAAGCTGGCTGTTGAATCTCTCGGTAAGGGGTCTCTATCGGCTACTTCCACGACTCCTCAGCTAACATCATCACAGTATCACTTAATCAATGTCCAAAAATCTTTCTTAGATAGCATGACTACATTACCCTTGGTCAAAGTTAACATTCTGTCAAGTCAACGTTCTGGGTTGACTCAACTCATCGAGTTGACCCATCAACTCGCCGAGTTCTATGAATCAAATGTCCTGAACTCGTGATCCAACTTGTTGAGTCACCCGCTAACTTTCCAAGTTCATTGGCTACTCATAGTCGCGATGAAACGACTCAACTCGTCGAGTCCCTTCACAGTCTTGTCGAGTTCTACCTTAAACTGAATTGTGATATAACGACTCAACTTGTCGAGTCCTTCTCTGGACTCACCGAGTTCCTCAGTCTGTTTGGGCCATCTTAAGGGATTAAGCCCCTACTCTTCAGATCCAATCTTCTTGTTTCTCATATACACCAAATATGTCCTTTTAGGGGTAAAGTTTCCAACTTTACCCATTAATAGCCCTTCCTCAAGGGTTTAGCTAAAACCCTAGTTCTCTAGGACATAGATCTTGGTCCAAAAGCCATGATACTCCAAGCTAAAGCATACTAGAATAGATCTAGGCCTTAGATATCATTTGAACACATAAAGCTCCTAACTTTCCTTCCATACATGGACTTTTGGGGCTTAAAAGGCCATAATAACACTTTAAAGCTTGCATGGGGCTTCCATGGTCATAAAGTTTGCACCTCTATGCCATGAAACCCATTCTAGACCCCATATCTGAAAGGTAGATCACTTGGGACGTCCATTTCCCAAGGACTAAGCTTCTTGGACCAAAAACCCCATAAAGTGACAAAGAAGAGATCTAACAAGCTATTAAGCAAGGTTGAGACTTGCTTACCAGAAACTAAAGAGGATGAGAAGTTGTTTCTGAAGCTAATAGCTTCCTTCTGAATCTCTAAGCTTCTTCTCTTGTTCGTAAGCTTCAAATACACGAAGTTCACTAAAAAATGGCTCATAAACTCACAAAAGGCTCTAGGGTTTCGTGTATTAGGGTTTGGGACTTGGAGGCTGGAAATGAGGCAAGCAAGTGGGGATCAAGATGCTTAAATAGGTTGCAAAACCCCGAGATCGGGGTTTAATCCTGGCAGCCCTACTCGTCGATTCGAGGTTTCTCAATTCGTCGAGTAGGCAACTTAAATCCCGCGACCAACCTTGTTTCTACTCGATGAGTCTGGGGCTCCCAACTCGTCGAGTGGCTCTACAAAAATGAATAAATTATAAATAAATGCATACCAGGAACCAGGTGTTACACATCACTTATAATGATAAGCATATCATTAACATATAGAAATAGGATAACATAACCATGAGTAGTGTTTTTCACATAGACATACTTAATAAACTCACTTATTCTAAAACCACTCTCCGAAATGGATTGATAAAACTTTTAATTCCATTGTTTTGGAGCTTGTTTTTAATCCTTACAATGACATAAAATGTTTACAAACTTTGTTTTCTTATCACGGGGCAACAAATCCCTCATGTTGCTCTATATTAGATTTCTTCTTCTAAATCGCCATTTAAAAAAGCAGTTTTCAGATCCATTTGGCGAACTTGCAGATTTCTAATAGCTGCAATGGCGAGCACAAATCTAATGGATGTTATTCGCGTTACCGGAGAATATGTATCAAAGTAATCTAGAACTTCCATTTGTCTATATCCTTTAATTACCAACCTTGCCTTATATTTATCAATATTGCCATCAACTTTCATTTTTTTCTTAAAGATCCAATGGTAGCCAAGTGGTTTATAAACTGAAGGTAGATCTACTATTTCCCATGTATGGTTTTGTAAGATAAAATCTATCTCACTTTTGATGGATTATTTCCATTGAGGTCCCTCGGGAGAAGTATCCTTCTCACGATAGATTTTGGGTTCACTTTCCACTACATAAGTGTAAAATTCGGGACCAAATGATTTTTCAACCCTAGCCCTTTTACTTCTTCTAGGATTTATCTATTCTTCCTTAGTTTTAACTTATTCATCCTCTC
This sequence comes from Lactuca serriola, assembly GCF_051521515.1. NCBI lineage: Eukaryota > Viridiplantae > Streptophyta > Magnoliopsida > Asterales > Asteraceae > Lactuca > Lactuca serriola. Next base: position 120,627,107 of record NC_136415.1, on the reverse strand, counting down.
GAACAACTTCCTGATCCGGTGAAGATGTGTTTTCACGCTCCTTGTCCAGATAAGGAAACACATTTTCAAGAAAGAAGCACTTAGAATACTTCGGGATTCTTGGAATAATGCACAAGAAATAGATAATCATTATTATGTTGTGCATATCCAATGAATACACAATCCATTATTTTAGGTCCTAACTTTTTTACCTTAGGTGTTGGTACAACAACTTTGGCTAGGAACCTTACATTTGTAAGTATCTATATGGTGGCTTCCTTCCAATCCAAAGTATCTTATTCAAAAGATAGTTAGCCAACAAAATACCTCCCCTCCCACATAATCTGGCTTAAACCATAACTATCTAGCATGGTATTCACCATCTCTTTCAAGGTACATTTATTTCTCTCAGCAATACCATTTTGTAACGTCCCAAAAATTACAAATAGATTTTTCATTTCTAAAATAAATTATCCATTTAAAACCTTTTTATTTAAAAAAATCGGTGAAATTCCTTTATTTAAAACCATAATGTTATCAGGGTCGAAATTCAAAATGCAGAACAATAGCTTCGATGTTAGTGTTAAATACCGCTGATCTCTTCTCACGAACAACCTGCAAAACATTTAATCCACAACTGTAAGCATAAAGATTAATAAGTTCCCTAGCATACCACATATACCATCACACATACAATGCATCAACATAAAGTCCTCGACTCTAGTGCCGACCTGCCAACTCTACTAACCATAAGCATACATATCTATACAAACATACATATCATCTTGAAGGTTTGTATCAATCGGATACACTTCAAGTATAATAAAAAAGAACAAAGTAACTAAAAAAAATAAAGAATAGAAAAATTAAAGAACACGAAATAATCACAAAGTTGTGTTTCACCAAAAAAAAACGGGTTGTCACAAAGACGGTTACCATGATTAAATTAGGGTTTCACCCTAATGTTGAATATATACTAAACTATATTAGATATCCCTTAAATCAAGGGATTGTATCTAATATATACTAAGAACCGATCCTTATCACCAAAATATTGGATCTGCTATCTATTCTATACATATCCGTATAATTACCTAATCTACAAAGATTACATTAGATCACTAACTACACGTTGACAATGATGAGGCTTGAGGCGTTGGCGCTGATGCTGATGTTGGCACTGGCGTTGGCAGTCAGCATATATAGTGTTTGATTGATCAGATCATAAGGTGTGACCTTACAATCTCCCCCTATATCATGAGATGTATGACTCTTCCCATTTTTGGTTATCAACAATAGAGGTCGTAAGTGCAGTGGAAACATCGTTTATGGGTTGCAATGATAGAGATGTCAGCCAACTCTATCAGCCCCCCTCACCCTTATATATTGCTTCTCTTAGATATAACACATAAATGTCATCTATATAACACTTAGTATTTTCTCCCCCTTTTTGACATCAGCAACATAAATGGTATCGGAGGAAGCGATCAGCGTATCAGAGTTGCAGCTGGTCATCAAGTAAGTTTGTGATGTCTCCTGATAGTATAGGTTTGGACTACCATTCACTGGCATAGTATTGCGAGATTTCATTAGCTTGTGGTTTCATACGCTGACTCAGTAATCACTTTATTAGAAAAAGGACAAGAGCGGAGTGATACGTGTGATAGTGTGAGGTCGGGGGTCGGAAAAAAAATCAAGCATAAAAGTAATTATTAAAAAATGCTAGAAATAAAAAAAATTAATTTTATAGACTTGAAAAAATGGTCTAATAAATCTAGTGCATTTTAATTTTTTTTGCTAGGGTTATGTGGGATGATTTGTTGCGGACTCTAAGATTTAGTTGAACCAATATGTTATAGTGTATTTGTGGTTTCCCAGTCCTAATTAAATCATGAGACAAAAGCACAACCTTGTGTAGTTTGAGGGACATTAAAAGTTTAGCATCGTGTACCTGAAATGTATCAATGAAAGCTTATGTAGTCATTGCACTTTAAAAATAATGCTTTTAACCAATAAGGGTTGAAGTTAAGTCCCCTTACTTAAGAATATGTTTTTCTTTTTATTTTTTTAGTTTTTAAGTGAAAAAAGTTGTTAAAAGTTTGTTGAGTGAATAAAAGCTTACAAAGCATGAAGATCAAGAATCATGAAGAAAAGTTCAAAGCTGCAATTATTGAAGATTCAAGTTGAAGAAAGTGAAGAATAAGGGGGGAGGTGGGAGTCCCAACTTCCAACAAAGTCAATGACACAAGCCCTCAACATATCCTCGAGTGTCTGAATAGTATACTCACTCTAACCATTTGTCTGTGGGTGATAAGCTATGATAAAGTGTAGTCTCATCTCCAAATCCTCATGAAATCTCTGCCAAAACCAAGAAGTAAATGTACATCATGATCAGATACGATAGAAACTGGTACACCTTGGCGAGCGACAGTCTCATGTACATACACGTCATCCAATTTCTCGGCAGAAATACTCTCTTGAATGGTAAGAAAATGGACACTCTTGGTCTGGTGATCAACAATAACCCATATGACATCAAATCCCTTGACCTTCCTCTGCAACTTGGTGATGAAATCCATGGAGATTTGCTCCCATTTCCACATGGGTACCTCCAAAGGCTGCAACTTGCCTTGCAGCCTCTAGTGCTCTGCCTTGATCATCCGACAGGTCAAGTATCTCTCTACATACCATGCTATCTCTTGCTTTCTGCATGGTTATCAATAATTAAGCCTCAAGTCTCGATACATCTTCGTGGCTCCAGGGTGGATCAAGAACTTAGACTTGTACGCCTTATCTATCACTGTCTATCGAACTCCACCAAAAATTGGGACCCAAACCCGTCCGCAATGGGTCATAAGCCCGCGATTATTGGTGGAAAATCTATCAATTTGGTCCTTAATCTTCATTCTTCCAGTTCTCCCTTCTAGATCCCTCGATCTGAACCTCCCTGATCAAATCCAGGAGTGGTGAGTTGATGGTCATCCTCAAACAGAGCTCTCTAACGGGAGTACTAGATGCCTTGCGACTCAAAGCATCGCTGACCACATTGTCCTTCCTTGGATGATAAAGAATTTCACAGTCATAAGCCTTGATAACATCAATCCACATGCGTTGCCTCATGTTCATATTCGACATATCAATTATATATATTAAGCTCTCGTGAACCGTGTAGATGGTACAATAGACCCCATAGAGATAGTGTCACCAAACCTCGAGGGCAAATACCACGACCCCCAACTCGAATTCGTGCGTTAGATACTTGACCTCATGAGGCTTCAACTGCTTGGATGCATACACAATGACCCTGCCCCACTGCATAAGTACTGACCCCAAACCCATGATCGATGCATCGTAAAATACCATAAAATCCTCAACACCCTGGGGAAGGATCAAAACTGGGGCCTCACATAAATTCCGTCTTAGAGTCTTAAATGCAGTCTGTTGCTCAGGCCCCCAACGGAAATCCATACTCTTCTTCATCAAGCGAGTCAGAGGAACGAAAATCTTGGAAAAAAAAAATTCTTGAATGGACCTCTGATAATAACCTGCTAATCCCAGAAAACTCCTGATCTCAAATGGGGACTTTAGGACCTCCCACTGGATGATTGCCTCAATCTTGTCCGGATCGATCAGAATCCCATTCTGATTGACGAGGTGTCCTAATAAATGGCCTCTCGTAACAAGAACTCACACTTGGAGAACTTGGAATAAAGCCTTTCCTGCCTCAATACCGCCAGTAACTCCCAAATATACTCCTCATGATGCTCCCTACTATTCGAGTAGACCATAATATCATCAGTGAAAACAATAATCGACCAGTCGATCATCGGCCTGCATACTCGGTTCATTAAATCTATAAACGTTGTCGGTGCATTGGTGAGCCCAAATGGCATCACCACAAACTCTTAATGACCATAACGAGCTCAGAACGTTGTCTTCTCCACATCCTCCTCTCTGACCCTCATCTGATGGTAACCTGAGCTCAGATCATTCTTGGAGAGCCAAGATGCACCATGTAACTAATCGAAAAGATCATCAATCCTAGGAAATAAGTAACAATTTGTCATTGTCATCTTGTTCAACTCCCGATAATCTATGCACGTACAGTGAGACTCATCATTCTTCTTCACAAACATAATTGGTTCTCCCTAAGGTGAAGTGCTCGATATGATAAATTGTTCGCCCAACAGCTCCTGAAGCTAAGAGGACAACTCTTGCATAACTGGTGGTGCAAGGAAATATGGAGCCTTAGCAATCGGGGCCGCATCAGGGATCAAATCGATCCTGAATTCCACCAGCCTCACCGCAGGCACACCAGGTAAATCCTTCAGGAAAACATTTGGAAACTCCCTAACCATTAACACACCTGAAATCGAAACTCTCCTCTCATCTCGAGTGTCAACCACATATGCGAGGTAACCTGGATAACCATGTTGGAGATACTATCTAGCCCTGATAACCGAACAAAAGGTTGAACCGACCTTGGTACCCACACGATAAATGGTCTATTCTCCACTACTTGGGGTTCAAACTACCACCATATGCCTCTCACAATCAATCAAGGCTCCAAATATGCTCAACCCTGCCTCACACACATGATTACGCACCGCAAATCTCCAAGGTACAATCACGAAAAACACTCGAATCAGAACCCTATGTTCGTTGGTGATGGAAACTCACAACAGAAACTCTAACTCCACAAAGGTCATATCGAAATCCCTACTAAATGACTGAGATACAAAAGACCGACTCGCACCCGAGTTAAAAAGCACAAGAGCAGGCAAGGAATTCACTAAGAAGATACCTATCATAATTAAAAATATAAGCATACATAAAATAACTTGACAAAAAAATGAATACATACTAGTAACTATTGGATTAGGTGTCTAAGCCCATAACTATAATTGGTATGTACTTGACCCGAGAGTAGCATGGTCCATTTGGGTTGCATATCACCACGACAATTTGATAGGATGGACTTTTGAGAAGAGGTTATTTATGATTTATTAATATATTATAAGTTCTAATATATTAATATGAAATCATATGGTTTCATTAGTATTGATCAAGAATTAATTTGGAATTAATTTTGTGATCAAAAGAGACTAATTAAATTACTGGGGACTAATTGTGTAAATTAGTTATATATATATATATATATATATATATATATATATATATATATATATATATATTTTGGGCTTATGATACATGATGGACTAAGTTTAAGGAAGAATCCATAAAGAGTTAGTCCACTTGAATCGTGGATCACGGATAATAAGCCCAAGAGTATGGATTAGGGTTTACCCATGACTCTTGGATTCCTAACATATATATAGAGCACCCCATAGCTAAAATCGTGAACCTAGTATTCTAAGAGTTCATGGAGACGATTTTTAGTGCAAGAATACTCTCTCAAAATTCATCCTTTGTCCAAGGTGTGTTGTGAACCATTTGAGGTGCAACATTTTGGGCACTAAGTTCTTAAAGGCCAAAACTACAAGCTATAATAAAGAGGTAATTCTATAACTCATTTCTATATCGTTTATGCCAATTGTATACTAGTTGCAGGCTTAATGCTTTGGAAACAATATTGCATGTATAATTAGAGAAAACATAGATCCAAAGCATTTAGGGTTGTATGTGTATCATAGGATGCTGTAGTATACAAAATCCAACAGTAACGATGTCAGCTCCACCCTAGCCTCCTCTGATGTAAGTTGAAAAGCACGACCCCTGGCCTTTGGGGCCTCGACCCTCCTCTATCACCCGTCTATGATCAGAAGAGTGGTCAGATTTAGAGCCTGCATTGGCCTCGCAACAAGTAATGGGCATCCGACCTTCACATGGACAACCTGATCACAGTGGTAACAAATCCTGGTGCTTGGCGGCGGAGCCTGCTGATGACAATCCCTCGAAAAATGACCTTCCATGTCGTAATTACGGCACCCTTTCGCTGAATGGCATACCCCCTCATGCATCTTCCCGTACTTTCCACAATTACAGACCCTCTAGCCTCTGGATCATGAGTCGATAGGATTAAACCACTTCACTACTGGTTATGATTAAACTGGTTATGTATCTTTTCCCTCGTCTAGGTCTCAATCTCAATCTCCCTCCTACGAGCGAAAGACTGTAGCTCGGAGAGCAAACTATATATCTTGGTTGACACAAACTCATGGATCTCTGTCTTGAGCATGCTCAAGTAGCGGGACATTTAAACCCGCTATGAGGCAGCATACTCAAGGTAGAAAAGAGCTATCTCGGTAAACATCTTGGTGATCTGCGTCAATGAATCTGTCATCTGCTTTAGCGATATATACTCTTAGTCTAACCTCTCATTCTCAAACAACGGAACATACTTAGTATGAAAGATCTCCGTGAACTGTTCCTATGTCACTGCGGCCTTCTCCACAGGACAATAAGCACCGATCACCAGCTTCCACTAAACCTTCACCCCCAAATGGAGAAGCTTCATGGTGAACTTGACCATATGGTCCTCTGGGCATGAGCATGTGAAGAAATAACCCTCCACATCAGATATGTATCACATGGAAACGATTGGGTCCTTGACCCTGTCGAACTTTGGGGGCTTCGTGTTACTGAAGTCCCAGTACTTCATCATCCCTCTCCCATGAACTCCCATAGCAATAACAATTGTATTGGCTACGACAATAGGAGGCCTCAATAACAGCGGCAGAACGCTCATCGAAAAGCTCAATCATAACGGTCTTGAAAGACCCAAACATCTTTGGGATCACCTCCCTAACTGCTAAGGTCACCTGAGTGGTGATAATCTTGCAGATCTCATCATCAGTCAATCCTGGCCTCTCCAGGCCATAAGATCCTGATACCAAACCTCTAGTGACCGTCATACTAAAAATAAACTGGAATACATCAGAAAAGTCACATTACATACTAACACGTCAACACTGGATCACTAAATCCTTGGAGTTTGTGACTTCCTTGATACGTGTACAGGTCCTGTGCTTTCTGTAGTATGGGCCCATACTACCTTCAAAAGCTACCCGTATTTGCCTCAAAGGATTGTCACATACCTCCCAACCATAAATTCCAAGCAACTAGGATACACATACATCCTAAACTCATTGTCTCAAGGCTGGTAATCATTCCTTACACTAGCCCTCCTAACAACCATACTCACTCATGAAACTTCCACTAACCCTGTAGCCGCCTTATATATGCTAATCATACATAACACTGGATTCAATAAACAGTTGAATAATTGATTCTACCCTAAGCCCAAAACCAAATGAGGAACAAGAAATAAGGATAAATAAAACATTCTCATGCTATAAAATCTTAGTTATGTACAACTATGATGCACACACTAAGCAACCACAATAATAATGTCAGTTCCATATATCATATCAAGAAGTTCTCCTAGGCTATCATACATCATAAATCTGACAACTCTATCATGCAATTCCTAAAGATTCTGTAATGCCCTGTTCTGAATCATTTCCTATGTGGGGGTGGTGACCCGAAGACCGAGTATCATCAGGATTAGGGACTTTGAGGAAAAGAGATTTAGACCCATTTGGGTGTGGGTAATGTAATTTGGATGATCAAGGAGTTTGTTTTGTGTTTTGGTGCCAAGGGGTATTTCGGTAAAGTGTCAGTTTGGGCTTTTATGAATTTTGGATTTTTTTTCCGAAAAGTTTTAAAGCAAGTATGAGTTGATATAAGTGTAGAGATTCTCGTTACCTTTCCGTGGATATAAACAACGTTAAAATCGGAGTTAGAATTAAGAAGTTATACCTGTTTGAAGTTTGGTCGGTTTTGGGTTATGTTGAATACGTTAGGCGTACTGAGGCACCTTGAGTATGCTGGGTGTACCAGAAGTATGCTGGGCGTACCAGAAGTATGTTGGGCGTACGCAATCAGTGCCTAAACCCTATTTTCACGGTTTGATCCCTATTTAAGACCCTTAACTCCCCCAAACCCATTCCATTCTTAGCCTCCACCCCTCCAACACCCTTTCCATGAAACCCTAACCCTAGTTGAGCCTTGTGTGCTAAAAGAAGGTGTTTTTGAGTACTTTAGAGTATGCATGGTGCACCTTGGAGAAGAAGGAACTTCTTAGAGAAGTTTTGGTTGCATTAAATCTTGTAGATCTAGACTTTGTTCACCTTGATCTATCTTCTAGAGGTATAAAGTTTGAATCTTGATGATGTATTTGTTAGATCTAACTTGTTTTGGATGTTATGAGCTTTTGGTCATTTTAGTGCACAAATTTTAGATCTTGAAAGTTTGTTACCTTTTTATGGATAAAGTTGGAAACTTCATCCATCTAAACATCATTTTGATACATATATGAAAGTTGGGGACTTGTACTTATGGATTAAGTTGAAAAAGATGAACTTTTGGGTCCCTTTGAGACTTAAAGACCAGATCTTGTTTGTTGGGACCATTCTAATGGATTAATTGGAAAGTTTATACATTATAAAGCTATTATGAACTATAAAAATGTGATCTTGGCTCTTCTATACCTTCCATGTAAGAGTTGTGATGTCTTATTGGGTTAAGAACTTAGGGTTTTAGACATTAAGCACTTTATAGCCATGCAAAGTCATAAAGTTTGAAACGACATCATTTTGGGCTTGCATCTGAGATTTGGATTTAAGAACTTAATAGAATAAGCTCTTAATGGAGTTTTGGGACTAGGCTGAGTACATTGGGCGTACCTGGTGGTACGGTGCCGTGCGCAGTCAGCACTCCACTTTTGGTCAACATCAGAGTACGTCGGTCGAACTCTCTTGGTACGCTGAGCGTACTCCGCTGGGAAGATATATTGACTTTTAGACCTTGACCTTTGACAATTATTTTGACAGGTTTTACCAAGTTTGACCTAAGGGTATTTTGGGTTAATTATTGATAAAGATTGTATTCATTGTTAATTGGCGCGAGGTTATCTGGTTCGGTCGTCCGAACGGTTATTTGATCATCAACGCATTGAGGTGAGTTCCCTCACTATGTTTAGCGAGCCGAAGGCACCAATTTTGGGCCATGGTTGTTATTCTTAGTATGCTTGTTGTTTGCGTGACTCTTGCATGTGTTATGTGTTTTATGTTTACTGAGTGGGGCTCGATGTCGGGTGGGGCCTGATGAGTGTATTATATGCTAGTTATCTATATGTGTTTTTATGATTACCGAGTATGAACCGATGCCGGAAGTGAGTGGTTGATTGATGGTTTGGAATGCCACCATCTGTGGCAGGGGTGATTCCCTTTTATTTCTCCGAGTTCGGAGAAGGAGTGAGCAGGCTTGCGACTTTCAGAGTTAGGATGTAAACCCAAGATGGGGTTTGTTGGTCGCGGTGTTTGGCGACAATATGTCAGTGTAGGAGTGTGTAGGTAGATTGATGTGTTATGGATGCTTTGTGATGTGATTAAGGGTTCGTGTTCTTGAGATATAGGCATGCCAGGTACCAGATTGGTGGTTGGGATTGCAGGCTAAGAGGGCATGTTTTGGATCGTACGTCGGTGTTAGCTTATGCTCTTGCAAGGAATCCTTAATGTTAAAGTGGCCATAACTGGGGAAATTTCATAAATCTTCAGCTGAAATTCAGGAATTCTCTTGGGATTTGTTTGATCCTTATCTGGAAGATCATCCTACCTTTGTTATTCATTCTAAGGTCATGGATGGTTGTACCTGGTTAAGCCGATTTGATTTATGGTTTGGTTTCAACACTAGTATGTGGTAGTTCGAACCCTAAGTGGCGGAGAACTGGGTATTATGCTTGGAGGATCATCGATTGGTTTAGGTTTGTAGTATGGAAAGAATGGTTCCTAGGGATTCTCGGTGCGAGTATGTGGGATATTGGTTTAGAATTTGGTGAAGGAAGGGGTATATAGTAGGTGGTGATCAGATGTATGTGTTCAGGAAAGACATGAGTTGTCCCTCAACAGGAAGTGGTTTGTCAAGGAGCTCATTGAAACTATTGGCTTCTTGTGAGGGTGCCAAAGAATAGATGAGGAGTCGTTGGGACCACTCAGGTTGAGTATTGGTTGCGGAGGGAATTGGTCAGCTCGTTTCATGGATTTCTAATTATAGTCTAGCTTGTTTAGAGGTCGATCAGGGAATCAGTTTCAGAATTGGGTGTGATCAGCTCTGCGAGGGTTATAAATCATTTGATCTAATGTCAATGCGTCATCGATTTCTGGTCACATCGTTCATCATTCACCGAAAGTTCTTCGAAAGTATCAAGTTGTGACAGTTGAAGTTCAATGGATGTGTCAACCTATCATCAAGTTCAGTGTGTTTTATGTTCCTTTGGTCTGTGGGTATGTTTACCCTCAATGATGGTGGTGTGGAATTTTGGTTCATAGCCGGCTCAGGTTTTGGAAGCTTTCAGGATCACCTTGGAAATCTTCATGAGTTAGTTGTGTATTGGTGGAATTTGTTCAGTCTCAACCAAGGTATGGGGGCTTGTTCCAATCATTCATGGGGATATCTTCTAATAGTGATCGAGGTTTGTCGTTCGATAGAACTCTGGTATTTCTCTCTTTTTTGGATGAGGTTATGGGTTCTCTATGGATGCACATTGGGGTAATTCGTTATATGTATTGTCGAGAGGGTGTATACGACTGGACAAGATAGTATTAGAGCACTTAGTTCAAATTATATGCATGGTTCTTTTGGGTTATGGCCTTTGAATTAGATCAACAATACGACCATTTATCCTATTATCAGGTCGTGCGCGGCCATAATTTCGTCGTATTTTGCATTGATAGCAGCATGTTCTGTGAAAGGAATTGTGTGTGGTAAGACCATGGGTGGTGACGGATAGACATGTCGTAAGACTGCGGGGTGGCCATAGCATGCACTGGATTGACAAATAGTATGGAAGTGTTGTAAGTTTACGATGGGATCGTAGCATTCACCAGATTGAGGTAGACCATCGTTGGGGTTGTTGTGAGTATAAAGTAGGATTAGCTCTTGCCTTGGGCAAGGCAGACATTGGAGTTGGAGAGCATATCTATGTCATGGGAATATGACCACTGGGGCCCGAGACGGGTTGGGCCTGTGTAGCCTTCATTGGGTGACACTCGTAGGCAAGGCCCGTATGATTATGGCAATGCAGGTGAGACCTGGTAGATACTGGTTAGGTCAAGGAATTGGATTATGGTTTTAGTAGGATGATTATGTGGCCAAGGAGTGGCATAGAGTGGTACATAGGCTAGAATAGCCTTATCTGGTGGCCTCTCATGAACCTGATGGCTGGATCAGGTGCGAGACTGACAATCTCAACAATGGTTTGGGGATTTTATATCCAGTTTAGGGAATGGTTTCCATGAATCAGAAGATTTCAGGTGAATTGCAAGTGTAAATCCTTGGATCTCAGGTTATGGGTTATGTACCGAGTTGGCTCTTGGTTGAGATTCGCATCGGGAATCGTTAGTGTATATGTGAAAAATTTGTATCTCAACAATTTATGGATTTAGGAATCTCTATTTCGGGTTATCAATTGGAAGGTTCAGGGTCAAAAGGATGTTTCAGTTCTGATGGTATGAGGAGACCCTTGTGATTGTGTTTCAGAATGGTTCTACCTATGCGGAGGTTAGACAAGTTATGGGGATTCAGAATTATAAAAGTAACGTTTTGGATCGACAATTATGGGTTCAGTTATTTGCTCAACACTAGAAGGTTTTGTTCGGAACGTTGGTTCTCAGGAGGGTGGTAAGGAGTGATTTCGAGGACAAAATCTAATTTAATTGGAGGATATTTGTGTTGGATAAGGTGTCTAAGTCCATAACTATTTTGGGTCAGTACTTGACCCGACCCGGCATGGTCCATTTGGGTTGCATGGCACCATGCAATTGGATAGACTAAATGAGAGAAATAACACTTGGAGATTATTAATATATTATAAGTTCTAATATATTAATAATATTATTTGATTAGTTTGATCAAAGAATTAATTTGGAATTAATCAAGTGATCAAAAGATAACTAATTAAATATATGGGTTGATTATGTAAATCATTCATATCTTGTATAGTGGCCTAAAAGGCTCCATGGATTATCTAGTTGGGTTCTACCCATAGGATGCTCCATGGGAGTTACAAACCCATGGGTCATGGAAATGAAGAGTCATGACACATTAGGGTTTACATGGTGTAACCCTAGATGTGTCAACACTATATAAGAGTCCCATTCTCCACCAAAATCGGCTACACATAAGAAACTAGAGGGCTAGGCCGATTTCAAGAAGTGTGTATTCTCTCAAAAGTCTTTCCAAGAGCATTTGGTGTTGTGTGAAGCATTTGAGGCATCACACTTGGGGTGCTAGGCTCACAAGGTTTCAAGGAACATAAGCAACAACAAGGTAAGTTATTCTATCTTTCATTCAAGTTAGAAATTGTTCCCCATGTATGCTAGATAGGAATATAACCTTGGAATTCAACTTTGCATGATAATTAGACAAACATAGATCCAAGGTTATTAGGGTTGCATGTACACTTAGGAAGTGTTAGAATGCTCATAACCCATCAGTGGTATCAGAGCCTAGGCTTGTTTGTTTGTTATTTGTGCTTAAAAGTTGAAAAAAGTCGAAAAACTTGTTGTCTGCCTGATGAACTCGCCGAGTCCATAGGGAGACTCGCCGAGTTCACTTGTATCTTCAACCTACTCGCCGAGTAGGTTCATGCACTTGGCGAGTAGGAGCCACAGAGTGCAGATTTTCGACTTTAGTTGCTGGAAATGGACTAGAAAGTGTTCATATTCATGTTCTTGATCTTATGATGTTTAGATGATCATAGGAATTATTTGTAACCTATGTGGTAGTTTAATTCTTGATCATAATGTGTTTTAATGGAGTCCATAACTTGTCCTCAAGTTATGGAAAAACCAAAAGTCACTTGAGTTAAAACCATTAAAAGAACACAAGAGTTAGAAAAATGAAGAGTCTTCATTTTTATTACTCTAATAAACTCATAAGTTACAAGAAATGAAAAGTTTTGATAGTTTACAAAACTTGCCCTCAAGTTTTGGAACAATTAAAGTCATGTTAAAAACTTTAGTTCCAACCCTTAGAATTTTAAAAGTTAAAATTCAACCCTTATACTTATATTATTATGATTTAATAATTATATATATATATATATATATATATATATATATATATATATATATATATATATATATATATATATAAGATCAAGTCGTCTTACCGCTAGTACGCCTCATTCACGAAGCCGGTCTATAAGGTGGGTATAAGGTTATTGCCTATAAAATGGCAACTTAATGGGTGTCCACTCTCACCCACCGCTTGCTTGACCAGTGGAGGGTCGTTAGCCGAACGGGTAAGACAAGGACTTATAAATTCTCATTAAAAGTATGATGAATATTATAAAGTAACTAAATGTTTTATTAAATTCCCAATCTTAGTTACTTTAGGAAAAATGTGAATAAGGTGCTAATCCATGAAATTACACTTTACACTTTGTTTAAGTCGTTGGTGGAGCGTGTGTGGTTAACCGGCACACTAACTTGGACTTAACAAGGTAGGTAAAGGGTGACTTAAAGTTTATTATAGTATCGGTGGAGCGTGTGTGGTTTACCGGCACATCGATTGAGTGATAAACTTTAAGGGTACCAAGTGATTTGCATGGTTACTTCACACCTCGTTTTGTGATCCTCAGTATCTCAGTCACAAAACTTGGAGGGCACACTCGAGATTGAAACATGCCTTTGAAAAGTTCATTGAATCTCAAAGAATCTAGGAATTTCTAAGAACCAATCAAAAACCTAATATTTAATATTTCGGTTTTCGTGGTGGAAATTGGTGAATCGTCATTCACCTACCTTTCAAATATGTTATAGCTTGGATCACGGCATTCCTCTTCTAAGTTATAATATATTGTGATTGGGTCCTAGCCTTAATATTACATTTGGGTGTTTTATTAAGGATTCTCTTAATATCTAAACTAATCTTGTCCTTTTCTTTCAGATGTCTTCAAAAAATGCTGCTTCTGGCTCTAACCCTAATGGCTCCTTTACCCTTATGAACTTGTGTGGGAAAGTTACTTTTGATGGATCCAACTTCAATGAGCGGATCAGAAACATCAGGATGATTACCCGCTACGAGGACAAAAAATATGTCCTTGACAAGGAGCTTAAGGAGATTGATGAGACCACTGCAACTCCCCAGGAGATTGCTGACTTTCAGGCACATGAAAGGGATGCTACGAAAGTGGCATGCATCATGATGGCCACGATGACAGCGGAACTCCAAAAGTCTTATGAGGATTTCTACCCGTATGAAATGCACCAAGATCTGATGGAAAGATACCATCAAAGTGCACGACAAGAGAGGTATGAAATCATCTGTTCCATGATAACAACCATGATGAAGGACGGGGAATCTGTCACGAGCCACATGCAGAAAATGCAAAGGTATGTGGATCGATTGCTGAAGCTTAATGTGAACTTCCCTGAGGAGCTTGCAATAGATATCATTTTGCACTCCTTACCATCGTGCTATGATCAATTCCGCATGACATATCACATGAATAAGGAAGAGGTCACACTCAGCAAACTTCAGGGACTTCTCAAGACCGCAGAAACAGGCCTTAAGGGGAAGTCGGTTGTTAACACTCCTACTCTAAACTCTACTCCGGTTTTGGCAATCAGGAAAAGTCGAGGGAAGAAGAGAAAGAGCTCTTCTAAGGGTACCAAGGCTCGAACCCTTGATGACTCTTCTTCAAGTGGAACCAAGAAAGGTTTCGTCACTCCTTCTTCTGACCCAAAAGAGGCTGAATGCTTCTATTGCCATGAAAAATCACATTGGAAGCGGAACTGCCCAAAATACCAGCAAGATGTGAAGGATGGGAAAGTTAAACCCAACCATGGAGGTATTTACACTATCATTTCTAATAACTCACCCTATTCTAAATCTTGGGTCCTTGATACCGATTGTGGTATTCATATTTGTTGTGACTTGCAGGGACTAAGAAGAAGTGAGAATGTGGAGCAAGGAAGAATAAACTTAATCATGGGGAATAGGAAAGCTTTACCTGTCACCAAGATTGGAGTTTATACTTTATCGCTAAGTAGTGGGTTTTGTTTAGATTTGAATAAGTGTTGTTATTCGCCAGAAATGGCAAGAAATATTATTTCCTTTCATGCATTGTATAAACAAGGTATCACCTTTTCGTTTGATAATGAAGTTGGTTCGATTAATGCTTTCTTTAATAATGTTCTTTATTTTAAGGCATTACCTTGTGATGGCGTGTATGAAACAGTATATGTGGTTGATAACTTAGGAAATAATGTATTGTGTATTGATTTTGTTAATAATAATAACTTGGATAAAGCATCATTATGGCATTGTTGTCTTGGACATATAAGCAAGAAACGCATAGGCCAACTCCAAAAGGATGGAGTCTTGGAGTCATTTGACCTAAAGTCAGATGATAGTTGCGAATCATGCTTACTTGGAAAAATGAAAAAGTCACCCTTCACAGGCTCGTGTGAGAGGGGTGAAGCTTTGTTGGACCTTGTACACACAGATGTGTGTGGACCATTCAAACATGCCACAAGGGATGCTAATCGTTATTATTTGACTTTTACTGATGATACAGTAGATATGGATATGTCTACTTGATCAAGCATAAGTTAGAGACTTTCGTAAGGTTTAAGGAATTTAAACAGGAAGTCGAGAATCAATTGGGCAGGAACATTAAGATGCTTCGATCCGATCGTGGTGGTGAGTATCTTAGTTCAGAGTTCCTTGACTATCTAAGGGAATGTGGGATAGTCTCACAATTGACACCTCCCAGGACACCACAGTTGAATGGTGTGGCTGAGAGGCGTAATCGAACCTTGTTGGATATGGTTCGTTCCATGATGAGTCGAGCTTCGCTACCAATCTCATTTTGGGGGTATGCCTTGGAGAATGTCGCCCATATCCTTAATCTAGTTCCTACAAATAAAGTTGCCAAAACTCCTCACGAGATGTGGACTAGTAAAGTACCCAAACTAGACCACATCAAGATTTGGGGTTGCGAGGCTTTCGTGAGACGCGAGACTCATGATAAGCTCGAACCCCGAAGCGAGAGGTGTATTTTCATCGGCTACCCACAACAATCCTTTGGTTACCTCTTCTACAGACCTAGTGAAAATGTGGTCTTTGTAGCTAGGAGGGCTTTCTTTAGAGAGAGAGAGAGTTCATAAGCCAAGGAAACAGTGGGAGGCAAGTTGATCTTGAAAAAATTCAAGAGTCAAGCGGTGAAGGAACTTCAAACCCTAGCACTCAACTTGAGGAGGAAACTCCTGTTGAGCCAATTGACAAGTTTGTACCTCTGAGGCGGTCCACAAGGGTTAGGAATGCTCCTGAGCATTACTATGGATTCCACATTACTGCAGAAGGTGATACACTTGTCAGTGATGAGACACTGATAGGTCTGGATGAACCTAGCAGTTACGCGAAAGCCATGGCAGGCCCTGAGTCAGCCAAGTGGAAAGAGGCAATGGACAGCGAAATATAGTCCATGTATGACAATCAAGTTTGGAACTTGGTTGAGAATGTACCAGGTCGTAAGACAGTTGGGTGAAAATGGGTCTTCAAGAAGAAGACCGACATGGATGGTAAAGTACACACTTATAAGGCTCGACTGGTTGCAAAGGGCTTCTCTCAAATTCCTGGAGTGGACTATGATGAGACCTTTTCTCCACTAGCCAAGATTAAGTCTATTAGGGTTCTGTTAGCTATAGTTGCATTTCATGACTATGAAATATGGCAAATGGATGTCAAAACCGCTTTCCTTAATGGAAAGTTGGCTGAAGATGTTTACATGAGTTAGCCAGAGGGTTTTGTCAGCAACGAGTACCCTAATAGAGTGTGTAAGCTTGAGAAATCCATTTATGGATTAAAGCAAGCACCTCGCAGATGGAATCTTTGCTTTGATGAAAAGGTCAAGGAATTTGGCTTTTCTAGGAGTGAAGATGAGTCTTGCGTGTATGTCAAGGCTAGTGGGAGTATAGTTAGCTTTTTGGTGTTGTATGTGGATGACATACTACTCATAGGAAATGACATCCCAACGCTGCAGGAAGTTAAGTCCTGGCTTGGGAAGTGTTTCTCTATGAAGGACCTAGGAGAAGCTTCCTATATTCTAGGGATAAGGATCTTGAGAGATCGGAGTAAAAGACTAATTGGACTTAGTCAGAGTACCTACTTGGATAAGGTGTTGAAGAGATTCAGCATGCAGGACTCCAAGAAAGGAGAGTTACCCATCTAGAGTAACGCCAGATTGAGTAAGACACAAAGCCCTAGCACTGAGGCTGAGATAGCAGAAATGAGTCGAATACCTTATGCTTCGGCAGTAGGATCGATCATGTATGCTATGACGTGTACTCGACCTGATGTAGCCTTTGCCCTGAGCATGGTTAGCAGGTATCAGGCGAACCCTGTCAAGGCACACTGGACTGTGGTAAAGAATATCCTCAAGTACCTACGGAGGACTATGGACTGGGTCCTTACCCTCGGTGGGAGTGATGACTTGAGAGTTGTAGGGTATAGTGATGCTAGCTTCCAGACTGATAGGGATAATTTCCGCTCTCATTCGGGCTGGGTCTTTACCCTAAATGGAGGAGCAATTTCTTGGAAGAGTTCCAAGCAAGAGACAGTGGCTGATTCAACTTGTGAATCAGAGTATATTGCAGCTAGCGAGGCGGCAAAGGAGGTGATATGGCTGAAGAACTTCATTGGAGACCTTGGAGTTGTACCAGCTATAAAAGAGCCAATGGATATTTTCTGTGATAGTGAAAGTGCTGTTGCCTTAGCCAAGGAACCAAGGGATCACGGGAGATCCAGACACATCGACAGAAAATACCATTTTATCAGACATCGGATAGAAGAAGGACTCCTCATGGCAAAGAGGGTATCATCGGATGAGAACCCAGCAGATCCCCTCACGAAGGGACTGACTCGGTTTAAGCATCTCCAGCATGCTCGGAGCATAGGGCTGAAGGATGATATTAGATTTAGTAGTTAGCTAACCCATAAATTTGTAAAGTGTAATTGACATTAGATGATGAATAAAAGGTGTTTTATTTATGAGTAAAGTGTTGCTATCTCTTGTCGATCGTTTACTATATTTCTTTTGCATGTTTTGACTTCCAGAATAATTTTGTTGGTATAACATATTATTCAAACCTCCACAGTCGGTCATATGTCGGAAGTAGGTATGAATCAAGACTGTCATGATTGGTTGCAGAGGTCTAAGGTGTTGGACAAGGCTACAACAATCATGAGTGCTCATAAGTTCTGAGCATTGGACTCAACCCACGCTCACTGGAATCACTTCATGGAATTCTATCTCGAGTGATCGTGAGACGGTAATATCATATAAGTCTTCAAACCTAGAGATATGATTTGTTACTTACAAGTTGGTTATGCATTGATTGTACGAAAACGCATTGGTAACTTGATGTTATAAAATGTGCTTTTATGTATAATTCAATGAGTGGTAGAACAAACATATAAGTCGAAGTTTATCTGTTCCTTCTTGGATTAGAAGCTGACATCTGGGCCCCTCGATGTTTTTGTTTTGACCTATGTACCGGGCCCGGTCAGAACTAAGTTGATGTGTTCAATTAAGTTCTTTGTCAAACAAATCGGAAATCGAGAAACAAACTGCTGGACAATAAGTAAGACATTGTTCCATGTATTTGTCCGGCTGATATCTAGAACAGAGGATTATATGATCACTTATCTTAAATGGCGTATCAACATCTTCTCAGTTCCGAGAGACCTTGAAAGAGCTACGATTGCCGGTCGGTTCCTGAAGTACTGGAGTTATCGTTATTAGACTTATCCAAGTGGGAGACTGTTGGATAAGGTGTCTAAGTCCATAACTAATTCGGGTCAGTACTTGACCCGATCCGACATGGTTCATTTGGGTTGCATGGCACCATGCAATTGGATAGACTAAATGAGAGAAATAACACTTTGAGATTATTAATATATTATAAGTTCTAATATATTAATAATATTATTTGATTAGTTTGATCAAAGAATTAATTTGGAATTAATCAAGTGATCAAAAGATAACTAATTAAATATATGGGTTGATTATGTAAATCATTCATATCTTGTATAGTGGCCTAAAAGGCTCCATGGATTATCTAGTTGGGTTCTACCCATAGGATGCTCCATGGGAGTTACAAACCCATGGGTCATGGAAATGAAGAGTCATGACACATTAGGGTTTACATGGTGTAACCCTAGACGTGTCAACACTATATAAGAGTCCCATTCTCCACCAAAATCGGCTACACATAAGAAACTAGAGGGCTAGGCCGATTTCAAGAAGTGTGTATTCTCTCAAAAGTCTTTCCAAGAGCATTTGGTGTTGTGTGAAGCATTTGAGGCATCACACTTGGGGTGCTAGGCTCACAAGGTTTCAAGGAACATAAGCAACAACAAGGTAAGTTATTCTATCTTTTATTCAAGTTAGAAATTGTTCCCCATGTATGCTAGATAGGAATATAACCTTGAAATTCAACTTTGCATGATAATTAGACAAACATAGATCCAAGGTTATTAGGGTTGCATGTACACTTATGAAGTGTTAGAATGCTCATAACCCATCAATTTGTAACGCCCCGTTCCAAATCATTTCCTATGTGGGGATGGTGACCTGAAGACTGAGTATCATTAGGATTAGGGCCTTTTAGGAAAAGAGATTTAGACCCATTTGGGTGTGGGTAACGAAATTTGGATGACCCAAGAGTACGGTCTGTGTTTTGGCGTCAAAGGGTATTTCGGTAAAGTTTCAGTTCATGCTTTAATGTATTTTGGATTTTTGTTCGGAAAGTTTGAAGGAATGGATGAGCTGATAGAAGTGTAGAGTTTCTCATTACCTTTTCGTGGATATAAAGAACGTCAAAATCAGAGTTAGAATGAAGAAGTTATGCCCGTTTGAAGTTTGGTCGGTTTTGGGTTATGCTGAGTACGTTGGGTGTACTGAGGCACCTTGAGTACGTTAGGCATACCAGAAGTACGTTGAGCGTACACAATCAGTACTCAAACCATATTTTCATGGTTTGATCCCTATTTACGCTCCTTAACTCCCACAAACCCACTGCACTCTCAGCCTCCACCCCTCCAACACCCCTTCCATGAAACCCTAACTCTCGTTGAGCCTTGTATGCTAAAAGAATGTGTTTTTTGGAGTGATTTGGAGTATGCATGGTGCACCTTAGAGAATAAGGAACTTCTTGGAGAAGTGTTTTTTGCATTGGAGCTTGTAGATCCAAACTTTGTTCACCTTGATCTTTCTTTTATAAGTATAAAGTGTGAATCTTGATGACAAAATTGTTAGATATAGCTGGTGTTATGAGCTTTTGGTCACTTTAGGTGCATAAAGTTTAGATATTGAAAGTTTGTGACCTTGTTATGGATAAAGTTGGAAACTTTTTCCATCTAAACATCATTTTGATTCAGATCTGAAAGTTGGAGACTTGTACTTAATGGATTAAGTTGAAAAAGATGAACTTTGGGGTCCCTTTGAGACTTAAATACTAGATCTTGTTTGTTGGACCATTCTAATGGATAAAGTAGGAAATTTTATCCATTATAAAGCTATTATGAATTAGATAACAGCTCAAGCAACGAATCCTTACCTCCAAAGAAGACTCCAACAGAAGAATAAGCCAAAACCTTGCAAAGCCCCTTTCTCCAAACCTCTTAATCTTCAAAGATTTCTTCAACTAACACTCCTTCAAGACCCAAATGCTCTCTAATTCTCTCACACCCGAAAAATTAGGGTTTCTGGACTTCAAGGGGGAGCAAAGAGGCCGGGGAGAGGGTATTATGTTCTTTATATAGGGCTCAATCCCTGGGATTAGGGTTTTCTCCACACAGCACCAACTCGCCGAGTCCAGCCACCGACTCGCCGAGTTGGCCACTTAACACGCGACCAGAATCGCGACCCTACTCGCCGAGTCCACCCATGGACTCGCCGAGTTGACCATTCACATTTTCACTTTGAACCCTGAACTTGCACTCCTGAACTCGGGATGTTACAATTCTTCCCCACTTAAATTAGGCTTCGTCCTCGAAGCCTGCGGCAACACAACTCTAGAAACTACTCTCGCAATGCACCACTTGGAATTAACCAGACCAGGTTCCTCAAAACACAACCACAGGAATCCAAAACCTAACTCTTCCCCTGTGGTGTCCTGACCACCGCCTCATCCTCTGATAACCACACTTATCAACCGAGTACCATTCCAGGATACTTCACTCGCCTCAAGTCACAACGATCGTTTGACCCTTACACATCTAGAAATCCCCCAGACCTCCGGGTCCTGACCCGGTACCAAACTGCTATCCCTTTCCTTGACTAGCATAACTTCTATCGAATTCACTTCTGGTCTCAGCAGATATCCAACCCGGATGTGCTCCATACCACCGACGCAACTACTATGCTCAAAACCATAATTGGAACACCTCAATCATACCCCCGCGCTACTGATTTCACTTCTGTGAACTTACACTCCCTCTCGGAGCTATATACCTTTCCCTTTCCTTATCCAAGGAAATCTACTTGGCCGCCTTGTCACTACAACAAGTGCCACGGTGTACACACTCTACTCTACACTATTCCCTTATAGAATAACCGCTATCTCATGCACCACACATGCTCTGAATCTGCTCGCAAGGACTCTCGAGTCCATGCACTACCTTCCACCAATCATGACCAATACCCGGGGCCAAACCTTCTGATGCTATCACATCGCAACATACTTATTCCATGTCCTCATATAGATCTATCAACACATGCAGAGTCTTCAGCATGACTGGACCGCCTTACCAGGCCTTCAGCCACTCTGGACCACTCTCAGAACCTTTAGCATGTCTGGACCGCCCTCCAGGGCCTTTAGCCTGTCTGGACCGTCCTCCGAGACTTCGGCCTAACTGGTACGCCTTCCGGCCTTCAGTCTCCCCGGACCACTCAAACTATCATGCATCATCCCGAACTATTCCTCCTGGGAATTCTGCCCATACATACTGTTCTAGCCCTCTAGGGGTTCTGAACTCTAACTCCATTCCATATACTCAGATCCCGACTTGATCCTAGGCCTTACAACCACTAATCACCCTATCCGAAATCCTTGGTCTGTATTCCGCCCCATCGAACTGTCACTTACTCATACCAGCCCACACTCTTGGTTGACTGAAACACTGTTGGATCCTAAACAACTAATCGAACTCTAACGCTTATCGATCCTCCTGAGAATTTTCCAATTCTCCCCACTTAGAGCACTGACTATCCACCACCGGTCGCCATAACTGACCTTCCTTAACAACCCTCCACAACACATTCCCTGACACGCGAACTGATTCATACTAGAACAAGCAACCTTCACCAAATCACATATCAACACTAATCATATCGAACTCAAAAGAAGCCCGACCCTCAACTAACCACTCCTCAGACTGTAGATGCTACCCGATATTCAGGCCAAAAGCCTGATTTCCCACTAATAATCCCCATGGATGATAACCAATGAAACTCCCAATACCAAACCCCTTAACCGAACCATAACCCTCAAGCAACAATGAATACATTACCAAAATCACACAACGAGACTAGCAGATATACAGTACTCCATAATAATCCCAAGATAACAAAATATCAAGAAGGAAACATACCCGCAGTTGCATCCGGCACTGCCCTGACCTCCTCTGCCGTAAGCTGAAAAGCATGACCCTGAGATCTCGGGGGCTCCGCTCCACCCTGACCTCCACCCGTAATCCTCAAAGTGGCCGGTGTTGGAGCCTGCACCGGTCCTGCAGCAAGCTGTGGACAGTTGACCCTCAAGTGTCCAACCTAATGGCAATGATAGCAAATCCTCCAATCATAAACCGGGGCTGTCTGCCGATAGGCCCTCGCATAATGCCCCTCCCTTCCGCACTTGCGGCATGCACCACCGGACCTACAAACTCCAATGTGACCCTTCCCGCATTTCCCACAAGTGCGGCTGCTCTGATCTCCCAACCTTTAATCAACGGTCTTGTACCGTTTCGGCGCCAGCTGCGACTGTGCCGGGGCCTGCCTCTGTTCTCTCAACTGTAACTCAATCTCCAACTCACGCCGCCGAGCGGCCTCCTGCAACTCTAGCAAGGTCTCGCACCTCTATGTAGACACAAACTGCCTGATATCCCTCTTGAGCATACTCAGATATCGGGACATCTGAGCCTGCTCCGATGCAAACTCCGGGCAAAACATCACCCTCTCGGTGAACATCCTGGTGATCTCTATCACCGACTCTGAATCCTGCTTCAGCTCCAGGAACTCCTGAGCCAATCTCTCCCTCTCAACTCGTGGAACATAGCGAGTACTGAACATCTCCCTGAACTGATCCCAAGAAACCGCAGCTCGCTGCGCATCAGAATATGATCCCGTGGTCAACCTCCACTAATCCTTCGCCCCGAGCCTCAAAAGGTTCAGAGCACACCTCACCCTCTGATCAGCAGGGCATGAACACATGAAGAAACACCCCTCCACGTCTGACAACCATCTCATAGCAACAATCGGGTCTTGAACTCCATCGAAGGTAGGGGGCTTCGTATTATCAAAGTCTTGATACTAAAAACCTCTACCGGCTCCTCCCCCTGCCACAGCTACAGTTGTCTCTGTAAGAGCTGCATAGCGCTCATCAAAATACTCAACTATGGAGGTCTTGATTGACCCAAACAGTTCCGACAACTCGGCCCGGAACATAGCAGCAACCTCATCATGCAGGATCTCACGAATCCTAGCATCCAACTCGTCTGTGCTCATCTGAACAATAACCTCGGGTGGTGCTGACCCACCCTGAACGCATCCTCCTGCTCCTGATCCTGACCCGGATCCACTCCCAGCATGCCTCGTAACCACCATACTGAAATTACCGCAAAACATCAGACGCTTCTCACTAACCCAAGAACCGACTCTCGACCCAACCCTAGGGGTTGTGACTTCCTTGATACGCGTATGGTTCCTGTGCTTTCGGTAGTACGAGCCCATACTACCTTCCACACCTACCCATATTTATATCAAGTATCACCACAACGCCCTAGTGAAGAACATTCATAACAAGCACTCAACCCTCACTCCTAGAGGAACACTGGAAATCTCATACAGAAGGAAACCCTGGGCTAGCAGGCATCATAAATCAGGCAACTCTATCATGCAATTCCTGAAGATCCCTAGCCTAGTACTAGCATGTTGTTCTATCATATCTCATAAACAAATAACTTGTATGGTATTTTGGGGTTACTTACTGGCTCCGGCTAATCGTACCTCTGCGTCCTCCTTTACTTATTTTTGAAAACCCTTTTTTAATTCTCTTTTGAAAACTCTTCTTGATTTAAGACTGGATTCACATGAATGTTCCTCCAATTCACTCAAACCAAGGCTCTGATACCAACTTGTAACACTCTAAAAATTCCAACCAATTTAAACTTTTCAAAAACAACCCGATTTCATAAAGTTATTACAAAAAGGTTTTCAGTACGTTTATTATCAGAGTATTTCCCAGAAACCACATCGTAAACTCATAAAAACTCGAGGAGCGGTACGATCATGCCTTTGCCTTGCCACGGTCTCCTGAAGTACCTGAAACATTTAAACCACAACTGTAAGCCCGAAAGCTTAGTGACATACCCCAAAATACCAACACCATACAAACATAACCATATCATATAATCGATACAGAACAGCCACGCACTTCGGGTCTATTGTGTGACTCGTCCGCCGCACCGGCCTACAGTCCACCTGGTCCACCCTCCGAGTCTAGCCATATACATCGAGTCTACAATGTGATTCGTCCGCACGCAACATGCCTTCAATCCACCTGGTCCACTCTCTGAGTCTACAATATGACTGGTCCGCCCGCACCGGGCCTTCAGTTGGCCTGGTCCACTCTCCGAGCCTCGGCACGTCTGGTCCACCCTCGTGGGGCCTACAGCCTATCCGGACCACTCGTTGGGCCTGCGGGATAACCGATCCGCCCTGGGTATGTTGGCCTACAGCACAAAGCAGGACCCGCCTCAACCCAACTCCATGTTGGGTTTTGAGCAATCTAACACTCCTAAGTGTACATGCAACCCTAAATACCTTGGATCTATGTTTTCTCTATTATACATGCAAATATCAACTTTCCAAGGTATTGTTCTATTCTAGCATACAAAACTTTGAATAACACAAGTTAGAATAACATACCTTTTGTTGGTGCTTGTCTTCATGAAGCTTGAGTGCCTAGTGCCCCAAGTGTGACACCTCAAATGGTTCACACAACACCATAAGCACTTGGAATAACTTAGAGAGAAATTTGAACACTTCAAGAATCGGCTTGCCCTCCATGCATATCTAGTGGCCGATTTCTCACATCAATAAGATGCTTATATAGTTGTTACAATTAGGGTAAACCCTAATTGTCATGGCTTTCCATTTCCTTGGATCCATGGGTTCAAATACACCATGGAGCATCCAATAGGTTTGAGCCCAACTTGATAATCCATGGAGCATTAGCCCACTATATAAGTATGGATGATTTACACAATCAACCCATATATTTAATTAGTCTTCTTTTGATCACATAATTAATTCTAAATCAATTATTGATCAATACTAATTAAATAATCTTATTAATATATTAGAACTTATTATATATTAATAAACCTTAAGTGTTATTTCTCTCATTTTAGTCTATCCAAGTGCATGATGCCATGCAACCCAAATGGACCATGTCGGGTCGGGTCAAGTCTTACCAATTATAGTTATGGACTTAGACATTAATCCAACACTCCAGCCCAACAACCATGTGAACATAAATATACAATCATATAACAATACGCATCCAACGAAACCGATCTAGCATATCACATAACATAACATCATCCTAACCAGGGTACCGACCTAACCGGTCACTAACATAGCATCATCCTATATACCAGGATACCGACATTAACCAGGTCTCTAACATATACCATCCTAACTACCAGGATGTAAATATAGCAAAGCAATAACATAACAACAACACCCGGACTACAATCCGATAAAGGGCCGGCCTTGGTGCCTTACACCCTGTTGATATAGTGAGGATAACTCACCTCGCAACTGCTGACTGAAAAGGATAAGATCACGCTTCTCCAACCTCCGACACGAACTCCACCACTGATCAATACCAAAAGACTGAACTCAATAAATACCCATAATTACCAAAATACCCCTGGAAGTCAACTAGTCAACTCTTGGTCAAAGTCAAAGTCCTCAGTCAAAGTCAACCCTCCTGACTGACTCTACTCGCCGAGTCAACCCGCTGAATCGCCGAGTCCCCATGCTCTGAAACTCCCATAACACGACTCAACTCGTCGAGTCGCCCCAAGACTCACCAAGTCCCACAACTCTGAGTCTAACTGTACTCAACTCACTGAGTCATCCCTTGACTCACCGATTCACAGCTTAACCAGAAAAGGTTAGGACCTCACGACCAGACTCGCCGAGTCCAAGGTTATCTTCAACCAACTCGCCGAGTTGTTCTTCCAACTCGTCGAGTTGTTGCCCATCTTCATGCAACTCGCCGATTACACCCATGTGACTCGCCGAGTACACCCATGTGACTTGCCGAGTACCACTAGTTCTTAGCTCATATAGAGGCTTTCCAAGCCATGCAGGGTCTCAAATCCATAGATCTACTCTTATACAAGCCATCCATCACGTAAAGTAGCAAACTTTACGTGAATCCAAGGAGATCTAAGCATAATACACTCTTGGCTAAGGTTTGGGACTAAAAGGCTTCATCAACAACTCTTGAACAGGGACTTTATGCTCTTTTGGATCATCACTACTCTAGATCTGAGGTTGCAACCTCAGATCCAACCTCCAAACTCAAGATAACACTAGATAAATTCCCAAAAATCCCACAAATGATAGATCTAGATGGATAACAGCTCAAGCAACAAATCCTTACCTCCAAAGAAGACTCCAACAGAAGAATAAGCCAAAACCTTGCAAAGCCCCTTTCTCCAAACCTCTTAATCTTCAAAGATTTCTTCAACCAACACTCCTTCAAGACCCAAATTCTCTCTAATTCTCTCATACCCGAAAAATTAGGGTTTCTGGACTTCAAGGGGGAGCAAAGAGGCTAGGGAGAGGGTATTATGTTCTTTATATAGGGCTCAATCCCTGGGATTAGGGTTTTCTCCAGACAACACCAACTCGCCGACTCCAGCCACCGACTCGTCGAGTTGGCCACTTAACACGCGACCAGAATCGCGACCCTACTTGCCGAGTCCACCCATGGACTCGCCGAGTTGACCATTCACATTTTCACTTTGAACTCTGAACTTGCACTCCTGAACTCGGGATGTTACATTATGATTATCGGGTACGACCCGATGCCAGGCGGGGTCCGATGACCATTCCATATTTTATGTATCTTTGTGATTATTGCATGTGTTATGTGTTTATATGTTTATATGTTTTATATGTATGCTAGGCGGGGCCAGATGACTGGCATATTTGTATACCGAGTGGGGCTCGAGGCCAAGCGGGGCCCGATGCTGTGCGGTGCCCATTATGTGTTTATTATGTATGGTATGTGGTATTTTGGGGAACTCACTAAGCTCTGTGCTTACGGTTTTCAGTTTATGTTTCATACACTTCTGGTTTCAAAGGGAAGAGTCTGAGATGATTACAGAGCACACACCATTCGTTTCCGCATTTTGTGATTTACTTTGATGATGGCGATGTATTGATAAAATTCGATTACCTTGGTTTTATGAAAATGATATGGTTTACTGTTTTATTAATTTAAAAATGAAAATTTCCGGGTCTTATTTTTGGGACGTTTCAGATTCCTAGCCTACAAATAGCATGCACTTCTATCAAATCATGAATACACAAAACAAGTGTAGCTATCTTGGGGAATAACTTTCCTTGGCTACGACTGATTGTACAAATCACATCCTCTCCTTTTATTATTTTAAATTTAATTACGAAAATATTTTGCAGTTCCATAATTTGAGTCTAGAATCACATAAGCATTCATCCAATTCTCTCAAACCAGGGATCTGATACCAACTTCTAGCATCCCAAAATCATGATAAATCTTTTCATTTTTATAAATATTTCAACAAGAATCCATAGATAAACAACCATTTTTTTCAATTCATATCCAAGAAAATCATAGTATCAAGTCCATCTCTCAAGCATAAAACCATTGGAGGATGAGTACGACCACGCCTTTGCCTTTCCCTGATCATTAGAAGTACCTGAAACATTGGAATTGACAATTATAAGCCAAAACTTAGTGAGTTCCCTCAAAATACCCCTCACATCGACACATAAACAATGCATGTACTTGGTCCCAGAGTATAAAACTGGATTTCCCTTGGGCCCACAATCTACCGACTGGATTTCCCCTGGACCTCATTCTCCTGACTGGATTTCCCCTGGGTTTCTTAGTCTACAACACAAAGTCGTACTGCCTCAACCCAACCACACTATGTTGACATATGCAAACATGAAATAAATGACCAACATGTACAATAAATCATACGATTTTACCAATCTAACATACCAATATAGAATAACAACGTCCTATTATTGGTATGTACTCGACCCGAGAGTAGCATGGTCCATTTGGGTTGCATATCATCAGGACAATTTGTTAGGATTGACTTTTTAGAGAAGGTTATATATTATTTATTAATATATTATAAGCTATAATATATTAATATGAAAATATATGTTTTAATTAGTATTCATCAAGAATTAATTTGGAATTAATTTAGTGAGCAAAAGAGACTAATTAAATCTATGGGGACTAATTCTGGTAATTAGTTATATTTATATGTGTTGGGCTTATGATCAATGTTGGACCAAGTTTATGTATGGATACATAAAGAGTTGGGCCACATGAACCATGGATCATAAACCCATGGGTATGGATTTAGGTTATACCCATGACCCTTGAAATCCTACATATAAATACATGCTCTTAACCTAAAAAACGCCTACATGCTTGCTTGGAGTTCATGGGTGTTTTTGGGTGCATGGAATTCTCTCTCAAGTTCCACCTTTGTCCATGATGTGTTGTGACTTCATTTGAGGCTTCCACATTATTGGGGCTAAGCTTTTAAAGGCCAAATTCATCAAGTTCTACAAACTATACAAAGAGGTAAAATTTCTAACTAGTATTTTATGTAGTTTATATCATTTGTATGCTAGTTGTAGGCTTATAGTTTTGGAAACAATATTGCATGTATAATTAGACAAAACATAGATCCAAAACTTTTAGGGTTGTATGTGTACCATAGGATGTTGTAGCACACAAACCCAACAATGGCATCAGAGAAATGAGTTGTTTTCTGTTATATTGATGCAAATGTTTGATTTTCAAAGTTGAATAAAATAGAAAAAAAAACATGAAGTTTGACAAATTTTAAGATAATTACTTGTTTTTGTGAAAAACTAATTATTTGTAAAATTTGAATCATTTGCTATATGAGTTAAATTAGGTCAAATTTAGTAAAAGATAAAATTATTTGATTATTTGTTAAAAGTTTGATCTAAAGAGTTTTTTTTTTTTTTTTTTTTTTTTTTTTTTTTTTTTTTTTTTGAAATCTCCATAAGTTATGGACATGAAAGTTTAAAAAAATTGATTCAAAGTTTTTTATGGAGTTACAAAACTTAGTGTTAATGTTTTAAAGAATTCCATAACTTGTTCTTAAGTTATGGAACATGAAAAGTTTCATCATAAAACAAGCATTTAACTCCATAAGTTATGGAATCCAAAAGTTTTCAAGAATTACAAAACTTGCCCTCAAGTTTTGGAATTTGAAAAAAAGTTTTTTATGAAAAAAAAATGAATTCTAAAACTCTTTGGTTCATAACTTAAACAACTAATTAAGTGGTTTTAATTTTGAATTTAATAATTAGAATTATGATGTTTTGTTGAATAGTTCAAATTAACTCTTATGGACTTTATTAATAGTTAATTAAAGCGTTTAATTAAAAGAGTATTATTAAATCCATACATATATGGTTTGAGTTTAATTAAATTA
Organism: Lactuca serriola; assembly: GCF_051521515.1. Lineage (NCBI taxonomy): Eukaryota > Viridiplantae > Streptophyta > Magnoliopsida > Asterales > Asteraceae > Lactuca > Lactuca serriola. The sequence continues at coordinate 120,597,041 of NC_136415.1, read as the reverse complement.
AAAGTCTAGTTTAATTAATAGATTAAACCACCAAGTATTTTAAATGTATAAAATACACTCTTATACTATTATAATATTAAAAGTTTAATATATTATATGTATAAGTAAAAAGTCGGTCTACCATTAGTAGACTTCATTCACGAAGTCGGTCTATAAGGGGATATAAGGTTACTGCCTATAAAATGGTAGTTTAATGGGTCCACTCTCACCCACCGCTTCCTTGACTGGTGGATGGTCATTAGCCGAACGGGTCTGACAATACATTAATTCTCCCTTCATTAAAAGTATAATGATAAATATAAATTAACTAAACCTTATTAAATTCCCAATATTAGTTACTTTAGGAAAATGTGAATTTGGTGCCAATCCATGAAATTACACTTTGTACCTTACCAAGTCATTGGTGGAGCGTGTGTGGGTAACCGACACACTAACATGGACTAGTAAGAGTGGCAAAGGGTGACTTAATGTTTATCATAGATCGGTGGAGCACGTGTGGGTAACCGGCACATTGATTAGGTGATAAAGTTAAGGGTACCAAGTTAATTTGCATGGTTATTCACACCTTGTTTGTGATCCTCGACATCCCAGTCACAAACTTGAGAGGGAACAATCGAGATTTAAACATGCCATTGAAAAGTTCAATGAATCTCAAAGGATCTAGGAGTTTCAATTCACTTAAGACGTAAAATTCTTTTTCGTTTTTCGTGGTGGAAATTGGTAAATCGTCATTTACCTACCTTTAAATACTTTATGGCTTGGATTAAGGCATCCCTCTTCCAAGTTATAAAATATTGTGTTGGGTCCTAGCCTTCATATTTCAAATTGGGTGTTATATTAAGGACTTAATTCATCTAAATTGAATTTCTCCCATTGTAGATGTCTGGTTCAGACAGCTATGATCTTTCCAAATCTCTTGGAACAAGCTTTTCTAATGAAGATATGATGTCCCGCGATTGGATCATGTAAATCATACTTCTCTTCCTCCACCTCCTCCAATAATTCTCCCTAACCCACAAGTTCAAGGTCACTCAAGCACTATTGGCAAGCAAAGTTTGTGTGTGCTCACATGTTGGAGATGAAGTCATATATAGACAGGCCGGGAGAGTTGTGTGTCAAAGTCTTGAGGAAGTTGGTTGTTGACTAGGTTCTTCAATCACTTCTTGATTCACATAGTGAGTTCTTTTAGGACTACTGTTGGATAAGGTGTCTAAGTCCATAACTATTTCTGGTATGTACTTGACCCGACCCAACATGGTCCATTTGGGTTGCATGGCATCATGCAATTGAATAAACTAAATGAGAGAAATAACACTTATGGTTTATTAATATATTATAAGTTCTAATATATTAATAATATTATTTAATTAGTTTTGATCAAGAATTAATTTAGAATTAATTAAGTGATCAAAAGATAACTAATTAGATATATGGGTAGATTATGTAAATCTTCCATATCTTATATAGTGGGCTAAGAGGCTCAATGGATTGTCAAGTTGGGTTCCACCCATAGGATGCTCCATGGAGATAACCCATGGATCAAGAAATGAAGAGTCATGTTACATTAGGGTTTACCTAATGCAACACACTATATAACCAATGTATTTCTCCCCAAAAATGGCTACACTAACTGGAAGAAGAGGGCTTGGCCGATTTTGCAAGTGTTAGAGTTTTCTCTCAAGTTTGTTCATTGCATTTGGTGTTGTGTGAAGGATTTGAGGCATCACTCTTGAGGTGCTAGGCTCACAAGGTTTTAAGGAACACTTTCAACAACAAGGTATGTAGTTCTATCTTTCATTCAAAGAAAAATTGTTCCCCATGTATGCTAAATAGGAACATAACCTTGGAAATCAACTTTGCATGATAATCAGACAAACATAGATCCAAGGTTATTAGGGTTGCATGTACACTGAGGAAGTGTTAGAATGCTCAAATCCCATCAGTGGTATCAGAGCCTAGGCATGTTTGTTGATTATTTGTGCAAACTGCTTAAAAAATTTGATTTTCTGCTTTCTGCTCATATGAACTCGCCGAGTCCATGGGGGGACTCGACGAGTCCATGACCAAATGCAAGCTACTCGTCGAGTTTGTTCTTGCACTCGACGAGTAGAGGCTGCAGTTTTCAGAATTTCGACTTTTGTTGCTGGAAATGGACTAGAAACATTATCCTAAATTGTTTGTGTACTTGAAAACATGTTTTAGATTTGTGTAATGTTTATGCTAATCCATTTACAATGACAATTATCAAAATTACAAGTTTTTAAGTGTAATTTTTGATTCTTGAGAGTGTTCATATTCATGTTCTTGTTCTTATGATGTTTAGATGATCATAGAAATTGTTTGTAACCTATGTGGTAGATTAATTCATGATCATTATGTGTTTTAATGGAGTCCATAACTTGTCCTCAAGTTATGGAAAAACAAAAGTCACTTTGTTAAAAGCCATTAAAAGAATACATGAGTTATAAAAAAATGAAGAGTCTTCATTTTTAATACTCTATTAACTCATAAGTTACAAGAAATGAAATTTTTTGAAAGTTTACAAAACATGCCCTCAAGTTTTGGAACAAGTAAAGTCTTGATTAAAACTTTAGTTCCAACCCTTAGAATTTTAAAAGTTAAAATTCAACCCTTATACTTTATAATATTATAAGTTAATAATATATATATATATATATATATATATATATATATATATATATATATATATATATATATATATATATAAAAGATCAAGTCGTCTTACCGCTAGTAGCTCTCATTCACGAAGCCGATTTATAAGGGGGGTATAAGGTTGTTTCCTATAAAATGGCAACTTAATGGGTGTCCACACTCACCCACCGCTTCCTTGATCGGTGGAGGGCGTTAGCTGAACGGGTAGGACAAGGACTTATTAATTCTCATTAAAAGTATGATGAATATATTAAAGTAACTAAATGCTTTTATTAAATTCCCAATCTTAGTTACTTTAGGAAAAATGTGAATAAGGTGCTAATCCATGAAATTACACTTTACACTTTGTTTAAGTCGTTAGTGGAGCGTGTGTGGTTAACCGGCACACTAACTTGGACTTAACAAGGTAGGTAAAGGGTGACTTAATGTTTATCATAGTATCGATGGAGCGTGTATGGTTAACCGTCACATCGATTGAGGGGTAATACTTTAAGGGTACCAAGTGATTTGCATGGTTACTTCACACCTCGTTTTGTGATCCTCGGTATTCCAGTCACAAAACTTGGAGGGCACACTCGAGATTGAAACATGCCATTGAAAAGTTCAATGAATCTCAAAGAATCTAGGAATTTCTAAGAACCAATTAAAAACCTAATATCAATATTTCGTTTTTCATGGTGGAAATTGGTGAATCGTCATTCACCTACCTTTCAAAGATGTTATTACTTAGATTACGACATACCTCTTCTAAGTATAATATATTGTGATTGGGTCCTAGCCTTAATATTACATTTGGGTGTTTTATTAAGGACTATCTCAATATCTAAACTAAACTTTTCTTCTTTTCAGATGTCTGCAAACACTGCAGCTTCTGGCTCTAATCCTAATGGCTCCTTTTCACTAATGAACTTGTGTGGGAAAGTCACTTTTGATGGGTCCAATTTTAATGAATGGATCAGAAACATCCGAATGATTACCCGCTACGAGGACAAATAATATATTCTCGATAAGGAGCTTAAGGAGATTGATGAGACAGTTGCAACTCCTCAAGAGATCGCTGACTTTAGGGCACATGAAAGGGATGCCACCAAGGTGGCATGCATCATGATGGCTACTATGATAGCCGATCTCCAAAAGTCCTACGAGGACTTCTACCTTTTTGAAATGCACCAAGATTTAATGGAAAGATACCATCAAAGTGCAAGACAAGAGAGGTATGAAATCATCTCCTCCATGATAACAACCCGAATGAAGAATGGTGAACCCATCACGGGCCACATGCAGAAAATGCAAAGATTTGTGGACCGGTTGCCGAAGCTCAATGTGAACTTCCCCGAGGAGCTTGCAATAGATATCATTTTGCACTCCTTACCATCGTGCTATGATCAATTCCGCATGACATATCACATGAACAAGGAAGAGGTCACTCTCAGCAAACTTCAAGGAATCTTAAAGACCACGGAAAGTGGTCTTAAGGGTAAGGCGGTTGTTACTACTCCTACTCCTACCAACTTTGCCCCTGTCTTGGCAATTGGGAAAGGACGAGGGAAGAAGAGAAAGAGTTCTTCGAAAGGTACCAAGGCTAGGACCCTTGATGGATCTTCTTCAAGTGGAACCAAGAAAGGTTTCGTCACTCCTTCTTCTGACCCAAAAGAGGTTGAATGCTTCTATTGCCATGAAAAGGCACATTGGAAGCGGAACTGCCCAAAGTACCAGCAAGATGTGAAGGATGGGAAAGTCAAACCCAACGATCAGGTATTTACACTATCTTATCTAATAACTCACCCCATTCTAACTCATGGGTCCTTGATACCGGTTGTGGTATTCATATATGTTCTGATTTGCAGGGACTAAGAAGAAGTGAGAATGTGGAGCAAGGAAGAATAAACTTGATCATGGGAAACAGGAAAGCTTCACCTGTCACCAAGATTGGAGTTTATACTTTATCGCTAAGTAGTGGGTTTACTTTAGATTTGAATAAATGTTGTTATTCTCCAGAAATGGAAAGAAACATTATTTCCTTTCATGCATTGTATAAACAAGGTTTCACCTTTTCATTTGATAATGAAGTTGGTTCAATTAATGCTTTCTTTAATAATGTTCTTTATTTTAAAGCATTACCTTGTGATGGCATGTATGAAACTGTATATGTGGTTGATAACTTAGGAAATAATGTATTGTGTATTGATTTTGTTAATAATAATAACTTGGATAAAGCATCATTATGGCATTGTCGTCTTGGACATATAAGAAAGAAACGCATAGGCCAACTCCAAAAGGATGGAGTCTTGGAGTCATTTGACCTAAAGTCAGATGACAGTTGCGATTCATGCTTACTTGGAAAAATGATAAAGTCACCCTTCACAGGTTCCAATGAGAGGGGTGAAGGTTTGTTGGATCTTGTACACACGGATGTGTGTGGACCCTTCAAACATGCCACAAGGGATGCTAATCGTTATTATTTGACTTTTACTGATGATTATAGTAGATATGGATATGTCTACTTAATCAAGCATAAGTCAGAGACTTTCGAAAGGTTTAAGGAATTTAAACAGGAAGTCGAGAATCAATTGGGCATGAACATTAAGATGCTACGATCCGATCGAGTTGGTGAGTATCTTAGTTCAGAGTTCCTCGACTATCTTAAGGAATGTGGGATTGTCTCACAATTGACACCTCCCAGAACACCGTAGTTGAATGGTGTGGCTGAGAGGCGTAATCAAACCTTGTTGGATATGGTTCGTTCCATGATGAGTCGAGCTTCGCTACCAATCCCATTGTGGGGGTATGCCTTAGAGACAGCCGCCCATATCCTTAATCTAGTCCTTATAAAGAAAGTTGCCAAAACTCCTCACGGGATGTGGAATGGTAAAGTACCCAAACTAGACCATATCAAGATTTGTGGTTGTGAGGCTTTCAAGAGACGTGATACACATGATAAGCTTGAACCCCGAAGCGAGAGGTGTATTTTCATCAGCTACCCACAGAAATCCTTTGGTTACCTCTTCTACAGACCTAGTGATAATGTGGTCTTTGTAGCAAGAAGAGAAGTCTTTCGTGAGAGAGAATTTATAAGTCAAGGAGATAGTGGGAGGCAAATTGACCTTGAAGAACTTCAAGAGTCAAGTGGTGAAGGAACTTCAAACCTTAGCCCTCAACTTGAGGACGAAACTCCTGTTGAACCAATTGATAATTCTGTACCTCTGAGGTGATCCACGAGAGTTAGGAATGCACCTGAGCATTACTATGGGTTCTATATTACTGTGGAAGGTGATACACTTATTAGTGATGAGAAACTAGTAGGTCTGGATGAACCTAACAGTTACGCGGAAGCCACGACAGGCCCTGAGTCTGCTAAATAGAAACAGGCAATGGACAACGAGATACAATACATGTATGATAATCAAGTTTGGAACTTGGTTGAGAATGTACCAGGTCATAAGACTGTAGGGTGCAAATGGATCTTCAAGAAGAAGACCGACATGAATGGTAATGTACACACTTATAAGGCTCGAATGGTTGCAAAGGGCTTCTCTCAATCTCTAGGATTGGATTATGATGAGAACTTTTCTCCAGTAGCCAAGATTAAGTCTATTAGGGTTATGTTAGCCATAGCTGCATTTCATGACTATGAAATATGGCAAATGGATGTCAAAACCGCTTTCTTTAATGGAAAGTTGACTGAAGATGTTTACATGAGTCAGCCATAAGGTTTTGTCAGCAATGAGTACCCTAATAGAGTGTGTAAGCTTGAGAAATCCAATTATGGATTAAAGCAAGCACCTCACAGATGGAATCTTTGCTTTGATGAGAAAGTCAAGGAATTTGGCTTTTCTAGGAGTGAAGATGAATCTTGTGTGTATGTCAAGGCTAGTGGGAGTATAGTTAGCTTTTTGGTATTGTATGTGGATGACATACTACTCATAGGAAATGACATCCCAACTCTGCAGGAAGTCAAGTCCTAGCTTGGGAAGTGTTTCTCTATGAAGGACATAGGAGAAGCTGCCTATATTCTAAGGATAAGGATTTTGAGAAACTGGAGTAAAAGACTAATTGGACTTAGTCATAGTACCTACTTGGACAAGGTGCTGAAGAGATTCAACATGCAGAACTCCTAGAAAGGAGAGTTACCTATCCAGAGTAATGCCAGATTGAGTAACACACAAAGCCCTAGTACTGAGGCTGAGATAGCAGAAATGAGTCGAATACCTTATGCTTCGGCAATAGGCTTGATCATGTATGCTATGACTTGTACTTGACCTGATGTAGCCTTTTCCTTGAGCATGGTTAGCATGTATCAGGGGAACCCTGGCAAGGCTCACCGGACTGCGGTAAAGAATATTCTCAAGTACCCGTGGAGGACTAAGGACCGGGTCCTTACCCTCGGCGGGAGTGATGACTTGAGAGTTATAGGGTATAGTGATGTTGGCTTCCAGACTGATAGGGATAATTTCCACTCTCAGTCGGGCTGGGTCTTTACCCTAAACGGAGGAGCAATCACTTGGAAGAGTTCCAAGCAGGAGACAGTGGCTGATTCCACTTGTGAATCAGAGTATATAGTAGCGAGCGAAGCAGCAAATAAGGCAATATGGTTGAAGAACTTCATTGGAGACCTTGGAGTTGTACCAGCTATAAAGAAGCCTATGGAAATTTTATGTGATGGTGAAAGTGTTGTTGCCTTAGCTAAGGAACCGAGGGATCACGGGAGATCCAGACACATCGACAGAAAATATCATTTTATCAGACATCACATAAAAGAAGGAACCCTCGTTGCAAAGAGGGTATCATCAGATGAGAACCCAACAGACCCCCTCACGAAGGGACTGAGTAGGGCTAAGCATCTTTAGCATGCTCGGAGCATAGAGCTAAAGGATGATATAAGTTTTAGTAGTTAGATAAATTATGAAATTTGTAAAGTGTAATTGACATTTGGTGATAAATAATAGTTGGTTGTTTATTTATGAGTAAAGTGTTACTATCTTTTGTCAATCGTTTACTATAATTTCTTTTGCATGTTTTGACTTCCAGAATATTATGTTGTGTTTCTAAATATTATTCAAATCTCCACAGTCAGTCATATGTTGGAAGTAGATATGAATTAAGACTGTCATGAAGTTGGTTGTAGGTGTTAAGGTTAAGGACAACACTTCATGAGTACTCATAAGTTCTGAGTACTGGAATCAACCCACGCTCACTGGAATCACTTCATGGAATTTATCTCGAGTGTTCATGAGACGGTAATATCACAAAAGTCTTCAAACCTAGAGATATGATTTGTTACTTATGAGTTGGTTATGCATTGATTGTATGTAAACGCATTGGTAACTTGATGTTATAACACGTGCTTTTGTGTATAATTCAATGAGTAGTAGAAGAAACATATGAGTTGAAGGTTATCTGTTCCTTCTTGGATTAGAAGTTGATATCTGGGCCCGTCGATGATTTTGTTTTGACCTATGTACCGGGCCCGGTCAGAACTAAATTGATGTGTTCAATTAAGTTCTTTGTCAAACAAATCGAAAATCGGGAAACAAACTGCTGGACAATAAGTAAGACATTGTTCCATGTATTTGTCCGGCTGATATCTAGAACAGAGGATTATGTGATCACTTATCTTAAATGGCGTATCAATATTTTCTCAGTTCCGAGAAACCTTGAAAGAGCTACGATTGCTGATCGGTTCCTGAAGTATTACAATTATAGTTATTAGAATTATCCAAGTGGGAGACTGTTGGATAAGGTGTCTATGTCCATAACTATTTCTGGTATGTACTTGACCCGACTCGACATGGTCCATTTGGGTTGCATGGCATCATGCAATTGAATAAACTAAATGAGATAAATAACACTTATGGTTTATTAATATATTATAAATTCTAATATATTAATAATATTATTTAATTAGTTTTGATCAAGAATTAATTCAAAATTAATTAAGTGATCAAAAGATAACTAATTAGATATATGGGTAGATTATGTAAATCTTCCATATCTTATATAGTGGGCTAAGCAGCTCCATGGATTGTCAAGTTGGGTTCCACCCATAGGATGCTCCATGGAGTTAACCCATGGATCAAGAAACAAAGAGTCATGTTACATTAGGGTTTACCTAATGCAACACACTATATAAGCAACGTATTTCTCCCCAAAAATGGCTACACTAACTGGAAGAAGAGGGCTTGGCCGATTTTGCAAGTGTTAGAGTTTTCTCTCAAGTTTGTTCATTGAATTTGGTGTTGTGTGAAGCATTTGAGGCATCACACTTGAGGTGCAAGGCTCACAAGGTTTTAAGGAACACTTTCAACAACAAGGTATGTAGTTCTATCTTTCATTCAAAGAAAAATTGTTCCCCATGTATGCTAGATAGGAACATAACCTTGGAAATCAACTTTGCATGATAATTAGACAAACATAGATCCAAGGTTATTAGGGTTGCATGTACACTTAGGAAGTGTTAAAATGCTCAATTCCCATCAACTACTATATGACAGACCATGACATGACCCTTAATGATCTTACCTATTTGACTAATGCTACTGAATCAACAATGATTTGGAGCACTCGTAAAGCAAATTTGATTGGAAGATCTACTCCCCAAACTTCCATGGACATTGACAATGGTAACATTAGAAGTCCAGAAAAACTTTCTCTTCCCAATGGAAATCGATCATCCATAGTCAAGTCATTTGACCCAATAGTAAAGAGAATGGCTAAGTCTGAGATAGTCTCGTGTACCATTCCCAAAGTGTCCATATGTTTCGTTTGCCAAAGGAAGGGGCATTGGTTGCGAAGCTGCCCTTTTTACCTGAAAGTTCACTAGGATGGTAAAAGTCAAAATTTGACTATGCTTCGGGTAAAGTCCACTATCTAACTCTATTAAGTTTCTATTTGGAGATTCTTATTACATGATGTGACTAGGTCATATTTTGATGTTTTGTTGAATCGGAGAAATGAAAGGGAACTTAAAAGAAGAGAAATATCTTCTGACCGCGAAGATGGATTTCGATCACATGGTTCGAATATCATAATTCTGAGCTGCTGCTTAAGAGTCATGATAGATTGCTTAGGAATAAATAACAACATTGTTTTCATATGCATTTGCATTGTAAGGATAAGTTTTTTCTGCAAGTTTTAAAATAAAAGAAAAAGTTTTAATTTTATTTATTTTAAATATGCTTACAATAGCATTTGTGAAAAATTGTTGTTTATATAATTCCATTGATAGCAATATTAGAAAATAGATTTGATTCTTTTGTTTGTAGTAGTGTCACAATTTACCAAATGAGGAAAGATTCACATCACCCAAGTTTCAGTTGGATAGAAACTTGGAATCATGCAACTTGTGTTGTATGATGAATGAGAATTTTCATCTTTGGGAAATTAAAATTAATTCCTTGATCACATGTATATGTGAGTCAAGTGAAGCATTATGTCACACCCCAAAACCGGAACGGCGGAAAAGTTCTGGGGCGGAGGACGTCATGTACATTATCACAACACAAAAATATAGTAAACTAGCAAACAACATCATCCATTGCACTAATAATGTATTTTAATACAAGTGTGTTCTGTACAGTTTATAAGACACCAAAAATATGAATCAAAATAAAAGATGAGTCTTGAAGTACGCTCCATCTTCTCAAAAGTTGGTCTTTGTACCTGTCTACTGATGACCTGGGTATACAAGTTATTTTGAAAGAGTTTATCAGCATTAAAGCTGGTGAGTTCATAAGTATTTTAGTGTCATTGTTTGCATGAAAATGTTGGTAAGTGTTTGAGTGTGTGAGTTTGTAAAAATGTTTGTATTAATTGTTTGTATCTGTTAGAAAATCCTATATTTTTTTTATTAAAAGTAGCCTTCTACCAAGGCATCAAGTGCTACATGTTTGTTTATTGTAAAAGTGAGTATTTCCCCCAAATGTGACTATCATTTAATAAAATATAGTTCTTACATTACTGTTTATGTGAGAAGATCACAAAGTAAATGTAATGGGAAAATAACGAAGTATTGTAGTATTATACTATAGTAACTACTGTTGTACTAACTACCTTTAACCAATTGTTAATTAAGGTATAATGTGATATAATTATAACCGTACTTAATGACTAGGGAAATCAGAACGTTGTAATACGTCGAACAGTAATGACATTTGTCACCCGAAGATCTGCAGATCCCACTGTAGCTAGCAGTAAGGTGTAGGATTGTCAATCCAATATAGATCTATACACAAATTCACGCTCTCCCTCCAAGAGATTCTAGATACAAATCAAGCCATGGCAGGTGATGCCATGCCACGAAGCAGTGGTTCACATTTATGTTATAGTATGTATGTATTGTATGTATTACTGTAGTGTATTTCCTCCCTGATTCTCATCATAGTATGTTCTTTAGTATAGTATTTAGTGTGTATGAATAATATGTAATAGTGTATGTTCTCTCTTTCTAGTGTGTAGTATGTTCTCTCTGACTCTCATTATAGTATGTTCATTTGTATAGTGTAGTGTATGTATTGTTAACAACATGTATTGACTCATGTATGAACTGACTCTTTGTATGTTTCATTGTATTAGAAATAGTAAGTAGTATGCTTCGAAACCATACCTATTATAGTTTACTAGTAATGTTGTATAAATGACTTAGTAAGAATATACACCTTTGCTACCCAAAGTGTTGGAACTGAAGTAGTAGCTTTATATCTACACATATATACATAATATATAACTAAGGATCAAACGACACTCGGACAGACAACATGGTACTCTAAGTCCACAACCAAACAAGGAACAGGAAATAAAGTGTGTTGTCAGTCCTAAGTCCTTCAAACCTTACTTATATAACTATATATGCATTAGACATGATTTGGCAATATATAAGTTTAAATAACTGAAAGTAAAGGTTTGGTAATTTAGAATAAGTTTTATAAACAGTTTAAAATGTAAAAGAGTTTGATAATCATTTTGAAGTAGTTTTGTTGACAAAGCAGTTAAAAGTATAGAAAATCCATTTGTTTGCAAGTTAAAAATCACATGCGATTGATATTATAACTAGTTTGATTCAACTTGTATTCCCCCCATAAAAGCATTTAAAAACATTTAAAAGGTTGATTAAGGGGTATGAACTCACCTGTAGTGAATGGTTTGGATGGAAATGTTGGACAAGGTGCTAGGTATCAAGTGAAAACTTGAACACAAACAAGGATCCTATTTAGCATATATATATATATATATATATATATATATATATATATATATATATATGTATCTAATTATTTATTAAAGCACCAATTAAGCAAGTATAAACACCCTAAAACATGGAAAACACCTTGGTCTAAGTGTTAGGGGGTCATAGGGTTGCATCAAAGGAGTGTAAGGCCTTGCTTTAGAGTTTATGACTCAAGGACCAAACCCCATGGAGTTTACGGCGTAGGGTTTACAGCCCTAGTGGGTTTACGGCTGTAAACCCATGAACTCCCACCATTTTGTAGTTTAAGGTCATAAGCTCAAGTAAGAAGGGTTCTAGTCCAATATCCATGCTCTAGGAGGTAATGGTGGCACATATGCACCACCTTATGGTGTTTACGGCCCAAGGAGATTGCCTTGGCCGTAAACCCATGTGTTCTTGAGCATTCTTGGTGTTTTTCAAGGGTTTAACAACTAATCTAAGCATATAACTAGTTAAGAGGAGTGTACTTACTTATAGGAAGCTTGTAATATTGTTTAAGGTCCAAGAACACTAGTGTATGTTCTTGGTGTTCTTGGTGTTTTGAAGAACACTTGAAGATCTATGAAAAAGAGAAGATTTCATGGATGAAATCATGTATAACTACTAGATGAAGTGATATAACAACAAATCAAGAGAAGAAACACTTACATTTTTGGAAGATTGGAAGAAAGATGTTATGATACTTGAGAGAGAAATGTGGGTGTTCTTGAGCTTGGAAGTGAGAAGTGTGGAAATGGGGAGTAAACTCATGCCTTAAGCATGAGTTCACGGCTAAGAGGAGTTTACAGCCAAAACTCCCAAAGTTTTGCCGTAAACACCTTGTTATGGTGTTTAATGTTTAATTGCTACACATTAATCCTAAAAGATACTTCCTTTCATTAGTTCTCTTGATGAATTAAGATTTAAAACACCCAAACAGACTTTAAACCGTGCTAAAAGTTAGCAGACATGAGTTTGAATTTATTTGAAGTGCTTGACTGAAGGGTTTGTACAAATAGAAATTTCGAGTTGTCACATCATCCCCCCGTTAGAGAGAATTTCGTCCCGAAATTAGAGTTTAAGCAATAAAGTAGTTACAAATAATTAAGCGAAATGTAACGACCCAATTTTCAGGCCCAAAAATTTCATTTAAATTAAGTGGTTTGTAAAACATTTGTAGTAAAACATCATCCGATCATATCATTTCATAAAACATATCTCGTGTCTGAAAACCCAAAACATGAAAATACTAATAATGTCAGAGTACAATCCCAGAACATCTCATAATGCGGAAAACCAAAGTGTGTGTGTATGATGTGCCACTACCGTGTCGGCTCCTTCCCCTTTGCTGAAGAGGTACCTGAAACCAAAACTGAAAACTGTAAGCACGAAGCTTAGTGAGTTCCCCCATCGTACCACATACCATACAATCATATCACATACATACTGCCAGACATTTCTAGGGTGCCCAACCTACCCGGTACGACCATTCTGGGGTGCCGACCTACCCGTACGGGCATTCTGGGTGTTGACCTACCCATGTGGCCATTCTGGGGTGCCGTCCTACCCGTGTCAAGCCATTTTGGGCGCCGACCTACCCATGTCGAGCCATTATGGGGTGCTGACTACCCTTCGGTCCTAACAACCGAACCTCGGGGACTATTTCACCCCTACTACTACTATCACATATATTATAGCATAATCTATTGTCAGACATATCTGGGGTGTCCGACCTACCCTTCGGTCTGAACAACCGAATCTCGGGGACTCTTCCCCCTCCTACTACCTCTATCTCATGTAACATATCATGCTAGCAGCTAAACATGTCATAACATACTTTTAGGCATATCTGGGGTGCCTAACCTACCCTTCGGTCCAAACAACCGAACTCTATCACTATCACATACCATATCACGCTAGCATATAACATATCAGGTAGTAACAACACAGATGAATATCACAAAGACAAACATCTAGCATACAATCCCTACTGGTGGGCCGACATTGTGGCCGTAGACCCACCGCTACTGAAAGGTAACTCACCTCGTAGTAGCTGCTGAATTGTGCAGGAATCCTCTGACTGCTGCTGCTGCTGCTCCGGAAATCCTCCGGCTAAAATTCCCACAAAACACTTAGTCAGAAACTGACATCTACTATTAGGGTAAAATGACCATTTTACCCCTGACCAAGTCAAAGTCAAAGTCGACTTCTAGTTGACCTGACTCGCCGAGTTGGCTCGCCAACTCGTCGAGTCCCTATCCTTCCATTAGACCTCATACCCGTCTCTACTCGTCGAGTTAGGCGATGACTCGACGAGTTTTCCTTCTAAATGAACATCGACTGAATCCTCATCCGACTCGCCGAGTTGTATGAACAACTTGTCGAGTTCATCATCAACCGATACTCGGGTCCTGCCCTTGACTCACCGAATTGTATAAACAACTCGTCGAGTCCATCTTCATCCTTAAGAAGATTGCCTTGGACTCGCTGAGTCCCATGAATTTCCAAAACAATGGCTTAGTCCAGAATGCTAGGTTACCCCTTGGGATCCCCTTAAAACCTTTCCACACTCAACTGGGTCCTTATGACCCTCAACTGATATGGGACAGAACCTTAGACTCGTCGAGTCCAAGAACGGACTCGCCGAGTTGGTCACAACCACTCACTGAATCTTCGCTTTATGATGTACAACACTTGACCAAAATGTAGATCTATGCTTCTACAATCGATCTAGCACGTAAAGTTACAACCTTTACGCGCTTTCATGGGACTTTAAGCTCAAAAGGTCCTAAAACAAGCTCTCACAATGCATGGGGCTTTCCTTGAGTGCAAAAGCCACTCCTTTATGCCTTGTAACCCCTCAAAGGACCTAGATCCAAAACATCAACCTCAAACAATGCTTGCAATCAAGGTTGGTGACCAAAATGGCTTAGAAAAGCCCTAAAACTCCAAAAAATGGGATCTATCAAAAGAGCAAGCAAGGTATAGGCTTTATACCTTCTGAAGTCAGCAAATGATGCTCAAAACCGAATCCTTCTAGCCTCCTCTTGATCCTTCAAGATTTTCCTTCCTTCCTTGGATCACAAAAGCACCAAAATCACTCCAAAAGCCTTAGATTGCTTCAGTAACGGCTAGGGTTTGCTATGCAGGTCTTCTGGGAGCAAATGGGACTAAGGAGGCCGAGTTAAGGTGTTTAAGTAGGGTTCAAACCCTCGGATTAGGGTTTTTGCCCAAACAGGGTCTACTCGCCGAGTCCGGAACTCGACTCGCCAAGTCCACAACTTAAACTCCGCGCCTCATCCCGCTTCTACTCGGCGAGTTTGTCCTTGAACTTGCCGAGTCCAAGACCAAAAGCAAAATATTAAAAGATTTAATAAAAAGAACATGTACCAAGAACCAGGTGCTACAAATCTCCCCCACTTATTTTAGACTTCGTCCTCGAAGTCTGCTGCTCGATCCTAAAACAGCTCGGGGTGGTGCTCCATAATGTCATCCACCGGCTCCCAAGTCCACTCCGACCCCTTCCGGTGCTGCCATTGCACCTTCACGAGTTCTACTCTTTTGTTCCTTAGATCCTTCGACTTCTGGTCAAGGATCGCTACAGGCTGCTCGATGTAATTCAGACTGCCATCAACCTGAATGTCCTCCAAGGGTACCACTGCTGAGTCGTCCACCAGACACTTTCACAGCTGAGAAACATGGAAAGTGCTGTGTATCTGACTGAGTTCAGCTGGAAAATCCAGCCTATAAGCCACCTTGCCCACCCGGACTATAACCCTGAATGGTCCAATATACCTTGGGCCCAACTTTCCCCGCTTCCTGAATCGAATGACGCCTTTCCAAGGCGACACTTTCAGGAGAACCATATCTCCGACCTGGAACTCCAGGTCTGATCGACGCTTATCGGCATAGCTTTTCTGCCGACTCTGAGCAGTCTGAAGCCTGCCCCGGACCTGCTGAATCTTCTCTGTCGTCTTGAGCACTACTTCGGTGCTCCCCATGACCCTCTGGCCAACCTCACCCCAGCATATCGGGGTCCTGCACCTCTTTCCATACAACATCTCGAAGGGAGGACGGTCGATGCTCGCATGATAGCTATTATTATACGAGAACTCCGCAAATGGAAGGTAGGTATCCCAGCTACCTCCAAAGTCTAAAACACATGCTCGCAGCATGTCCTCCAGAGTCTGGATGGTCCGCTCGCTCTAGCCATCCGTCTGTGGGTGAAAGGCGGTCCTGAAATGCAGACGAGTACCCAACTCGTCGTGGGATTTCTTCCAAAACCTGGATGTGAACCGCATATCCCTATCTGAAATCACCAAAACTGGCACTCCGTGCCGAGCCACCACCTCTCTGATATAGATATCGGCCAATTTCTTGGCCGAGATGCTCTCCTGAATTGGGATAAAGTGGGCGCTCTTGGTCAATCGATCGACGATGACCCATATCGAATCCACTCCCCGCGCGGTCCTGGGAAGCTTGGTGATAAAATCCATCGTAATATCCTCCTATTTCCACAGCGGGATATCCAATGGCTGCATCTTGCCGTGAGGTCTCTGATGCTCGGCCTTGACCTTCCTGCAGGTCAAGCACCGCTCCATGTACCATGCTACATCCCGCTTCATGTAGGGCCACCAATAGTCCATACGAAGACCCCTATACGTCTTTGTCGCCCCGGGATGAATGGAGAATCGGGATTTGTGCGCCTCCTCCATCAAGATCTGGCGCACGCCTCCGAGGTATGGCACCTACACCCTGCGGTGTAATGTCAATAATCCCCTGTTGTCATAGTCGAAGGAGGAAACCTGACCTACTATGCACTCACTCTTCCGATGTTCCTCCTTCATGGCCTCCTGCTGGGCCTCCTGAATCCGCTCCAATAGCGGAGTCACCACTGTCATCCACATGCAGATATCCCTGATCGGCGCCGCCTTGCGGCTAAGCGTAGCGGCCACCACATTGGCCTTACCCGGGTGATAAAGGATCTCGCAATAGTAATCCTTTACCACATCCATCCACCGACGCTGCCTCATGTTTAGATTCGGCTGATCCATGAGGTACCTCAAAATCTTATGGTCCGTGTAAATGGTACAACGAACCCTATAGAGGTAACGATGCCAAATCTTGAGGGCGAACACAACAGCCCCCAACTCCAAGTCATGCGTCGGGTAATTCGCCTCGTGAGGCTTCAGCTGCCTCGATGCGTAGGCGATTACATGCCCTCTCTGCATCAATATTGCGCCCAAACCTGAGATGGACGCATCGCAGTACACAACAAAATCCTCCATGCCCTCTGGCAGGGCTAAGATTGGCGCCTCGCACAATCTCTGTCTCAGTGTATCGAACGCTGCCTGCTGCTCAGGCCCCCAACGAAAGACCACGGCCTTCCTTGTTTGCCTGGTCAATGGTACGGATATCTTGGAGAAATCCTGGATGAATCTCCGATAATAGCCCGCTAATCCCAGGAAACTCCGAATCTCAGATGGAGACTTCGGAACCTCCCATCTCATCACGGCCTCCACCTTGTCCGGGTCTACCGAAATCCCGTTCTGGTTGACAAGGTGCCCAAGAAACTACACCTCGCGCAACCAAAACTCACATTTGGAGAACTTGGCATACAAGCTCTCCCTCCTCAAAGTCTCCAGCACCTCCCGTAGGTGCTCCTCGTGCTCCTCCTGCATCTTGGAATTAACCAAGATATCATCAATAAACACTATCACTGACTGGTCTAACATCGGTCTACACACGCGGTTCATGAGGTCCATGAACGCAAAAGAAGCATTGGTGAGCCCGAAGGGCATCACCACAAACTCTTACTGGCCATAGCGTGTCCGAAACGCAGTCTTCTGCACATCCTCCTCTCTGACCCTCATCTGATGATATCCTGAATGCAGATCAATCTTGGAGAACCAAGATGCTCCCTGTAGCTGGTTAAAGAGGTCATCAATCCTCGGGAGTGGGTAACGGTTCTTCACCATTACCTTATTCAGCTCCCTATAGTCTATACACATACGATGCGACCCGTCCTTCTTCTTCACAAACAGAATCGGGGCTCCCTAAGGTGAACTACTTGGCCTGATAAATCCTTTGTCTAGCAGCTCCTGCAGATGCGTAGACAACTCCTGCATCTCTGGAGGAGCCAACCAATAGGGTGCCTTGGCTATCGGAGCCACACTAAGGACTAGGTCGATCCTGAACTCCACCTGGCGCTCCGGAGGTATCCCAGGCAGCTCCTCGGGGAATACGTCCGCGAACTCTCGTACTACGGGCACCTCGCTCACCGTCACTCTACCCGTCTCCCGGGTGTCCATAACATACGCGACATAACCTGTGCAACCCAGCTAGAGGTAATGCCTAGCTCTCGCTGTTGAACATAGGGCTGGTCCTCACTGTGGCCTCTCGCCCTGAATCACCAGCTCTCCCCCACTTGGGGTCCTAATCAGCACCAACTGTTGCGCGCAGTCGATCACTGCCCCATTGGGGCTTAGCCAATCCATACCGATAATAACCTTGTTCCCTCGCAAAGGTATGGGAACGAGATCCACCAGATAACGCTCCTCAAATAACCTCAACACCCAATCTCGGAATCCACCTCGCTTGACACGTCGATCCAACCCCTTTCTCGACGAGTTACACTTGCTATGAATCGCGGGGCAACCTCGACTCGACTCGTCGAGTCCTCTCATGAACTCGGCGAGTTGCTCCCATGACAACACTCATCTGACCTTCTGAGGTCAGATCCGTTCCTTTAATCCATAAATCTGACTTCCCTATGACCAATAACCACATAAAGGACAAATCTTGGTACACATGCAAGGCTCTCTATGCTTATTTTGGTGAAATCCTTCATATCATGACAACCCTAGCTCATAACCCCAAGGAAAAGGCATAAAGCAGAATGGAAGGGACTCTTTGGACCTCTTAAGGTCCATATCTAGGAATCATTTCACCATGGGACCTCTCATACTCTAGATTCAAGCTAAATAAAGCATGAAGAAACCCTAGATTCATGAAATCAAACGAAGATGGACATGAATCCTTACCTTTCATAGCAGCTCTGAAGGAAATGATGGAAGATTTGAGTCCCACAAGACAGCCCAACTTGAAATCCTCCCTTCCCTTGCTAAGACACTCCAAAGGATGATGAATTAGCCCTCCTCTTGCACTACAAGCTTCCTCTCTGCTCTCTATGGTTTCTCAGGGTGTAGTGGCCACAAATGAAGGCCATAAGGACCTTTAAATAGGTCCCAAACCCGAGAAATTAGGGTTTCATTGCCCAGCACCTACTCGGTGAGTCCCTCCTCTGACTCGTCGAGTCCTCTCATTAAATCCACATGAGAAACCCGACTCGACTCGGCGAGTTGGATCCTCAACTCGTCGAGTCTCTCCTTTAATCAAAAGATTAAACTACACAATAATAACCCTGAAAATCTGGATGTTACAATTCTCCCCCACTTGAATTAGATTTCGCCCTCGAAGTCATTCCTTAACCACACATAGATTAAATCATTAACCCGAAAGGCACTACCGAAAAGATCTTCATACCACAATGATATCTTTCTCTATGGACATCCGAACCCACATAGAACCTCCAAAACCAGAGTTTAAACCAACTCTTTCGCCGCTAAAATACCCCTTCCCAACAACCGGAAACTCTAGTGGCCTGATCCGCCGCCATACCGCCTACTTGAGCGATCACCATGATATTTTCCCCTCGAAATCAACCCAGTTTCCTCACTGGCTCTCTGATTCTGATAAGACCACGTCCAACAACCGGCTATCTCTCCTCCAAGCCGATCATGCTAAATCATATGAATCACGGCCCACGAATAAAAGGGTTCACACTCCACCGGGGCAAATCTACTAAACTGCTATCAGAAACCATCCGAACAAAGAATCCCCAACACTCTGCCCTTAGACACAAAAGCATAACCATGCTCGCTCAGAAGTGTGCTCAAACATCCCATTCATAAGCCTCAGCTCCAAGTTCCATATCTCTTTTAGCACTACACGAGGTCTGACCTCAACCCCATAGTTGAACTTCCATGGTTACCCATAACATGATCCAAAATGTCTCACTGACTTCCTCTTCGCATCAACTATCTCGGCCCTGTGACACACAAGTCACAAATTTCTCAAACGAAAACTACAATCCAATCGGAGATCGACTTAACCCCGACCTCAGAGGTCTACTGCACATATCTTCGCGCATCTCGCGGTGTCTCCCGCACCCGAGTACTGACCTATACAGGTTAAGACATCCAATGACAACAATACCCCTCATCCAAAAATTCACCTCAGAATTCTAGAATTTCATCTCGTTTACCCACGCACCGTCAATTCCAAACTCAACTCGAGAGTTTGGTCTGACCCAAAGTTGGAACCTCGCTTCCCAATGAGATACTCATCTCATGACTCGACCTGCGCCCCGTGCAATACCACTTTTCCAATTTCCTCATGTTGCGACAATCACAACTCAAAAAAAAAATATAATGATTCCCGACAGAGACGGAGACCCCAGTCTCGCCCCTGGTTCAACCACCAGGCTCCAAAAACTTAATACTAGGGTTACTCGAGCCTAAAACTCTTTTGCATCATACATTGATCGGAGAAGACTCCATCATCACACTCTTTTGCCGTCTAGTGAGTACTATGGCTCCCCGCATCATCACGATAACCTCTCGATGACTAGTGAGTACTACGGCTCCCCGTAGTATCACAACACCCTCTGACCAGTGAGTACTACAACTCCCCGTAGTATCACAACACCCTCTGACCAGTGAGTACTACAGCTCCCCGTAGTATCACAACACCCTCTGACTAGTGAGTACTACAACTCCCTGTAGTATCACAACACCCTCTGACTAGTGAGTACTACGGCTCCCCGTAGTATCACAACACCACACTATGTCCACTAACTCATGCTCCGCAGACTATCATAGATAACTACACATACTCGACCCAAATATGCATCACAGACTCTGGCGGAAACCATCATAACAAAATACCTACCTCTGTGGAGATCGACTTTCTTAAATAATCCCTCTTGATGTCAATACTCGAAGGGCTACCACTAGAACCGTAGATACATGGTACACCACTAGTCGTCTCAAACTCAAGATTCTAAATAACTCCGAAATCGGGACATTATACCCGGGTACCACAGAACACCATTACAGAACATCACAATGTCCTGCCTCAACCACTGATCTCCTACTCCCAACACCATACAGATACAACAATACTTTTCCTCTGAACCCCATAATCAATTCTTCATTTTACCCAATGTGCAAATTCGGTGTATCCAAATTACACTCAATTGGAATACAGAGAAAGCGCTAACGCTTCAGATCACGCTGATGATCCTCCAAAACCCTTTCCTCTACTGCTCAAAATCCAAGCAAGAATTCACATACCGGCCCGGGAGTTGGCTGCTCGATCATCTTCTATCTACCCCAAAAGGGGCATATACAATCCCTACTTCGAATCAGAAGTTCACAACTGCCCATACCATCCTTACGAGCCTTCCACTTGAAACGGCCCTGACCACCACCAGGTTCCTGACCGTTGACCACCTGCCGTGGAGACACTCATACGTACCACATGCATTATCTCGCTCTACACCTCTCCTTGATCACCAATGACCCCGGTCTCATGAATTCGAGCTGCAGGTCTCTGTACCCAAACCCTAACCGCTCTTGCACAAATCTTTGGTTCCCTCAATAAAATACCCGGTTCTCCCCCACTTAGGGTTCGAACCATCACCAATTGACGCATCAACAATCTACCCCACAGACTGTTTCCATCAGAAACATCGCACCTACGCTTGGAAGGTGCCATACAACGCCCAATGATCTCCCCACGTAGGGATCAAGAAACCTCAAATACCCTAAATCTCCAATGAAATCCTTAGAAACTTCTCATCACGACTGCCTCTAGCCATTCGAAGCCTCATACCATCCCAATACCGAACATCTCAACTGTCCAGTACTATCACTGACTCTTAGACTGAAACAATAAATCATCATACTCCTCATCCACAACTTCTCAACCCCCGACCCAACACGTGAATCATCACAAGAACAGGGACCCCACTACTATACTCAATACCCATCATAGACAGAAGAGCCACCGCTCTGATATACTCGTTTGGATTACCCGCTGATACCGCTACCACATGCCCTACTATACCCAATTACGGTGTAATGTGGTCCTTGACCATCTCAGTCCCCACTGACTACCTGCTCATGGTAGATCATTTCCTTGCGGCAGATATGTTGCCTGATACTCTGGTGGAAAAAAATCGTCATCAATGACAACCCGTAGGGTTTACTCCAAAACCCAAATCTGAAATCTCACGCCTCTCCTACTTCCCATAGGAAACATAAATAGCACCCAACAAGTCACATAAGGTGACATCTCCTCCATCGACTGATTGCTCACTCAGACTGCAATCCCCCATAAATGCCTTCTCTACTAATCCCTGAGTCTTGCGACTACATCTGACATCTTACCAAGGTACTCTAAAATGCTCTCGACCTCCCTCTCAAGGGATGCCTCTTCAGACTCAATCATGACCCTCAGGCCTTAAACCCCATCGCGTCCAAACTCCACCAATCAATCCTGATCGGACAACCGGAGAATCACAAGCATCATTTGCTAAGAACCATGGTACTCAGCCCCTGAAATCTCTTCTCAATCTACTACAATGCATGGCACTCGAACTATAACATCACCCCTCAATCTGCTAAGATGCATGGTACTCGAACCATGACATCACTTTCCAATCTGCTCCGATGTATGGTACTCGAACCATAACATCTCTATTGAATCTGCTCTCGAACCATAACATTACTCCTCAATCTGCTCCGATGTATGGTACTCGAACCATAACATCACTCCTCAATCTGCTACGATGCATGGTACACCAACCATAACATCACTCCTCAATCTGCTCCGATGTATGGTACTCGAACCATAACATCACTCCTCAATCTGCTACTTAGAACCTTCAGAATACTCCCTGTATTGAGTATGGGTCCTCTGCTTTCGGTAGTACGGGCCCATACTACCTGTCACATCTACCCATACTTTCCACATGGACCATTCCAGAGCTCCTAAGTAGCTGCTCAACCTTCTCGTTCACTAATTCTGTCATGCGTGCTCGCTCCTTAGCGAAATGCTCTACTTCGCCAGCGTACTCATCTGGCTAAGATTACTCCCTAGGCTTTTCCTTGGTCCTCCCACTTCTCCGCCATCAGCTGCTAAAGAGCTCCTAATGATGCCATCCATCTACCTCCTGAATATCGTCATATTCACTTGGTAGCTGACTCCCATCATCGAGAGTTCCACAAAGCACAAAGCAAGCAGCATTCGGGCATCGAAGAATACATAGAACTCACTCTGGGTGATAACTCCGCTTGCTCTGCTCATTCTCAAAAGTACCACCGAACTCTTCAACTCTACCCCTCGTGGGTTCTAACTATTCTTTCGATAAGCACCACAATACTCATCTAGGCGTATCTCCTAGATTACTCCTCTACTCAAATCCCTTAAAAGGATTCCAACTGAATACTCTCACTCATACTCAAAAGCACATCACATATAACAGCAACTCCTAGGCTAAGGCATGACAAATCAGGCCACTCTAGTCCTAAGATATGAAATACCTAGCCTGTCTCTAGCATGCATAATATCTCATAAAATGTATCATAAATATCTCATAACACAAAAGTAAGGGTATTTTGGGAAATCACCGTTCGGACTCTGGCTGATTGTACGCACTGCTCTTTCTCGCTTTCTCTTTGAACTCTTATTCACTTTTAGAAAATCATTTCTTTGAAAACTTTTCTTACTTCCTCAGTTTGAGTCCAAATTTACCCGAAGGTGCATCCGAATCCCTCAAACCAAGGCTCTGTTACCAACTTGTAACACCGAAATTTTCAAAAACAAATTTTCATTTAAATTCGCTTATCTCTTTAACACTTTTCATAAAAATCTCATTTTTATTTAAATTACAATACATGACTCTTTTGTTCAATCAATTAATAAACCAGGATCCTCAAAACAAATGCTTCCTCTAGTGTGTACAATCGAGTCGGTGCCGTCCCGTGATCCTGAGAAAACCTGAAACATATAACACAAAAACATTGTAAGCACGAAGCTTAGTGAGTTCCCCAAAATACCACTCTAACACATATTAGCCTCTCAAGGCTATAACTCTGTTGACCCTTTGGTCAGCGTGTCTCAGTGGGACCCTCCAGTCCCAACTCTCTGTGGACCCTCTGGCCCTAACTCTATGGACCCAAAGGTCCTAACTCTGATAACTCTGAATCATGCATATCACTTATCACAATAAATCTCATAAAATGAATAGCATACAAATACACTGGCACATAACTCTAAACTTAACTCTATGGACCCTCTGGTCCTAGCTCTGTGGACCTTCCGGTCCTAACTCTGATATACACACATCATAAATCACATAGAAATAATGCAGTGCCACACATCACATAGATAGCATACAATAACTCTGTTATCACTCTAGGTAAAGTATAGTGAGAAGACTCACCTCAAATGAAGTCGGTTTAACTCTCGTGCTCAACGTCCCTACCTGGCCTCCTCCTATTATTCAAATAACATCCCCGATTAATACTCTCTCATTGTCTCAACTCTAAAGATTGGGTAGAATACCATTCTACCCTTCCCCGAACTCTCTCTTAAGTCAGTCTTGACCGAAACCCTAAAGTCAACGAAAGTCAACGGTCAAACTTTGACCCGTCTCGTCGAGTGCACATGGGCGAATCGGCGAGTCCACACGTGACCACATAATCCTCCTTCTAGCCTCGCTTGACACATCGAGCCAACCCCTTGCTCGACGAGTTACACTTGGTATGAATCGCGGGGCAACCCCGACTAGACTCGTCGAGTCCTCTCATGAACTTGGCGAGTTGCTCCCATGACAACACTCATCTGACCTTCTGAGGTCAGATCCGTTCCTCTAATCCATAGATCTGACTTCCCTATGACCAATAACCACATAAAGGTCGAATCTTGGTACACATGCAAGGCTCTCTATGCTTATTTTGGTGAAATCCTTCATATCATGACAACCTTAGCTCATAACCCCAAGGAAAAGGCATAAAGCAGAATGGAAGGGACTCTCTGGACCTCCTAAGGTCCAGATCTAGGAAACATTTCACCATGGGACCTCTCATACTCTAGATTCAAGCTAAATAAAGCATGAAGAAACCCTAGATTCATGAAATCAAACGAAGATGGACATGAATCCTTACCTTTCACAGCAGCTCTAAACGAAATGATGGAAGATTTGAGTCCCACAAGACAGCCCAACTCGAAATCCTTCCTTCCCTTGCTAAGACACTCCAAAGGATGATGAATTAGCCATCCTCTTGCACTACAAGCTTCCTCTATGCTCTCTATGGTTTCTCAGGGTGTAGTGGCCGCAAATGAAGGCCATAAGGACCTTTAAATAGGTCCCAAACCCAAGAAATTAGGGTTTCTCTGCCCAACACCTACTCGGTGAGTCCCTCCTCTGACTCGTCGAGTCCACTCATTAAATCCGCGTGAGAAACCCGACTCGACTCGGCAAGTTGGATCCTCAACTCGTCGAGTCTCTCCTTTAATCAAAAGATTAAACTACACAATAATAACCCAGAAAATCCGGATGTTACAGGACTGGATCCTGACTTTACGGTGATCAAGACACATATACTAGCAATGAAACCGACCTCTTCCTTGGGAACTGAGTACCATCTAGTCGCTGAAGACGAGAGACAAAGATCAATTTCCAA
The DNA here is from genome assembly GCF_051521515.1 of Lactuca serriola. Lineage (NCBI taxonomy): Eukaryota > Viridiplantae > Streptophyta > Magnoliopsida > Asterales > Asteraceae > Lactuca > Lactuca serriola. The sequence continues at coordinate 120,571,352 of NC_136415.1, read as the reverse complement.
TGAGAAGAAAGGACCTGCTGAACTTGTTTCTTTTAATACATTTCAATGAAGGACTCGACATCCCAACAATTCTAAGGAACGAAATTACCAAAGACCAATCAAAGTAAATAAATCAAAGAAAGAAAGTGAACATTGCACTTTTTGTGGGAAGAACGGACACAAGGGAGAATGGTGTTTTAAGCTTGTTGGATACCCATATTGGTGGCTCGAAAATAATGGAGAGAAAGTTAAGACTACAACAACTTGTACTGATTCTGAAGTTAGTCCCATACCGGAACTCACTCAAGTACAATACCATATGTTCGTGAAACACTTCACTTCAGCCAATAGCAGTGAAGGAATGGCTCGCAATGCCAACCTGGTAGGTAAAGGGAATAGTGAAAACGAGTGGATCATTGATTCAGGTTGTACTAAAAACATAACCTTTATTCCTCATTTACTTAAAAACAAGAAGGTTACTCCTTTTGAACCACCTGTGGTTATACCTAATAACGACTCCATTAATGTGGAGGGAAAGGGAGAATGTACACTTCCAGGGGGAGTAAAACTTACTGGAGTATTATGTGTTCCCAACTTTAAATGCAATCTTCTCCCAGTCAGTCGCATGAGTCACGACTTACAATGTGCCATAACCTTCTTTCCTGACTTTTGTGAGCATGCAGGGGTTTCGTACGGGGAACTTGATTGGAGCGGGTAGACGCTGAAGGGGGACTATACTGGATGAGGATGATTGAAGAAAGGAAGGCAATGTCAACCATGACAAACACTTGGCACATAAGTTTAGGTCATGCCTCGAAGGAAAAGCTCTCCAAAGTAGATTTCCTTAGGAATAATTTTGTTAATTTTAGTGATGAGACTTGTGACTCTTGTGCTAAAGCAAAGCTTGGTAGAACACCTTTTCCTATTAGTAGTAATAAATCCAAGGCTATTTTTGAGTTAATACATTGTGACATATGAGGTGGGTATTAAGTACCATCATATACAAATGCAAATTATTTCCTCACCATAGTAGATGATTATATTGGATTAGATGTCTAAGCTCATAACTATTATTGGTATGTACTCGACCCGAGAGTAGCATGGTCCATTTGGTTTGCATGGCATCGGAACAATTGGATAGACAAATAAGAAAAAGTTATTTATGATTTATATTAATATATTACAAGTTCTAATATATTAATATGAAATCATATTATTTAACTAGTATTGATCAAGAATTAATTTGGAATTAATGTTGTGATCAAAAGAGACTAATTAAATATATGAGGATTGATTATGTAAATCATTCATTCTTATATATGTGGGCTTGTGATCCATAGTCCTTCATGTTGGGCTTAACCCATGTGGAAACCCACGGATACTCCATGGAGGTTAAAACCCATGGATCATGAAGGAAATGGAAAGTCACGCACATTAGGGTTTACATGGTGTAACCCTAAATGAGCCACACTATATAAAGGACCCCATGATTCATGAAATGGCACTAATGGAGACACAATGAGGGCAAAGTCGATTTCATAGAGTGAACCAAGTAACCTCTTCTCAAGTTATTCCAATTGTTGGTGGTGTTGTGTGACTCCATTTGAGATGCAACACTTGGGGCACTAAGCTCTTAAAGGTTCAAGACTTCAATCTCCATCAAAGGGTATGTCATGTAACTATACTTTTGTAGTATAGATACTTCACTGTATGCTAGTTAAGATGATGCTTTGGAATTTTGAATGTATGCATGTATAATAGATAAAACATAGATCAAAAGCACATAAGGTTGCATGTACACCATAAGAGTGTTAAAATGCTCAAAACCCATCAGATTACACTAGAGCGATTTGAATCTTTCTCATCAAACACAAAAATGACGCCAATCAATGTCTTATTGATTTCCATAAAATGTTTAAGGTTTAGTTTGAGAAAAATATTAAGAGGATTAGGTGTGATAATGGTGGAGAGTTTACATTTAATTACATGCATGATTTTAATAGTAGAGAGGGAATTTTATTGGAAACCACATGCCCGCATACACCACAACAGAATGGTGTGGCAGAAAGAAAACATTGCCACTTACTCGAAACTGCACGAGCAATCCATTTTCAGGATAACATCCCGAAGAAATTCTAGGGTGAGTGCATACTCACGGCAACCTACATAATTAATCGACTTCCTTCTAAAGTCATTAAGAACAAGACTCCTTATGAGCTCATTTGGAATACCAAGCCTCAGTATGATCACATGAGAATTTTCGGTTGTCTTGCTTACGTTAAAAATACAAACACGAAGGGAGACAAGTTTAAACAAATAAGAAAATCAGGTTTTTGGGTTATCCACAAGGTACTAAAGGATATAAAACTTATGACATTGAAACTAGAAAATTAGTGGTGAGCAGGGACATTTTATTTGGTGAAGGTGTCTTTCCTTTCAAAGGAATCAAGAACGATGGGCTTGATAAAACTGGCGAACCTTTCAAGCTCCAAAATAATGCGTTGGAAGAAAATCCATCATATATTGATACCAAGCAAGTCTAGCCCAACCATGAGCATCCTGATGAGACTGTGATCCAAGATGATGAACAAAATAGTCCATCGACAGAGAATAGCTCAAATAGCGAAACTGGGCCAAAATTAGATATTGACCAAAGTAGCGACACTAATAATCTTGGTCACTCATGCGTCGAAACCGAGGATAGAACCAGAAGCACTCAAACCAAAACACAACCTCAAAAATTTAAAGACTATCTTGTGAAGCTTCCCCCATCGGTTAGTCATGAGCAACCCGTATCCGATCAAGAGACCTCTACGATACATTCTATTTCTAATTTTGTTGCTTATAATTTTTTTTCAACAAATCATAAAGCTTACCTTGTGGCCATTTCCTCAAACAATGAGCCAACCACTTTTATTCAAGTTTCTCAGGATGAACGATGGCGTGAAGCCATGAAAAAAGAAGTTAAAGTACTTGAAGAAAATGGAACTTTGAAGCTAACAACTTTGCCTGAAGGGAAACAAGCCATTGATTCGAAACGGGTTTATAAAATTAAATATAAAGCAAATGGAGAAGTAGAACAATACAAAGCACGGTTTGTTACAAAGGGATTTACCTAAATGGAAGGAGTGGACTATCATGATACGTTTGCCCGGGTTGCAAAACTTGTTACTATGCGAACTCTTCTGACAGTTGCAGCAAAAATGGATTGGTTTGTTCACCAACTTGATGTAAACAATGCGTACCTGCATGGAGACTTAGAAGAAGAAGTCTACATGAAGATACCACAAGGCTTTGCTAAGGAAAATGAAACTCAAGTTTGTCGTCTACAAAAGTCACTTTATGGTCTCAAACAAGCTTCCCGGAATTGGTATAAAAAATTTACAAAGTTCCTTTTGGATATTGGTTTCCAGCAGTCTAAAGCTGATCATTCTTTATTTTTATGGGATAAAAAGGTGTTTATATCGCTATACTCATTTATGTGGATGATGTTTTAGTGGTGGGGAACAATTTAGAACGAATTCACCAAACCAAAAGGCGACTTGATAAGGCATTCAACATAAAGGACTTAGGACAACTAAAATACTTCCTTGGAATAGAAGTCGCTAAAATACAACAAGGATTAGTCCTGAGTCAAAGAAAATATGTTCTCGACATCCTCAAGGATATTGGAATGCTTGGATGTAGACCTAGTTCATTTCATTTTGAACAAATATTAAGTTAGATTAAGGAGAGAAAGAAAAACAAGTTGATGCTGGTCATTATCGTAGACTGATTGGGAGACTGTTATATCTACAAGCAACTTGACCTGATGTGACTTATGCAGTTAATGCATTGAGCCAGTTTGTTGATGACCCACGACAAAATCATATGGATGCGTTGAATCGAGTATTATAGTATTTAAAAGGGACAACGGGACAAGGAATAATCCTACCGAAGGCAGGAGAATTAGTCTTAATAGCCTTCTGTGATTCCGATTGGCTAGGATTCCCGTTTACTAGGAGAACAAGATATTTGCTAATGCTTGGTGGTGCTCTGATTTTTTGGAAAACTAAAAGACAATTAGTGGTTTCATGTTCTTCTGCTGATGCTGAATATCATGTCATGTCGTCTATAGTCAGTGAGATTTTGTGGGTTCGATGGCTTCTCAACGACCTGCAAGTACACGTTAATGGTCCTACTGCCTTATACTGTGACAATCAAACAACTCTTCATATTGTGAATAATCTCGTCTTTCATGAGCGAACGAAACATGTTGAGATGGATTGTTTTTTTGTTCGTGAAAGAGTTGTTTCTAAGGAAATTTTACTAATGCAAATCGATAGCAGGATGCATGTTGCGGATTTGTTAACCAAATGGCTTGGCGCGAATCAATTTCAGTTCTTATTTGGCAAGATCAGTATTATCAATTTACATGCTCCATCTTGAGGGGGAGTATTGAATAGTATTTATCTAGTCAGCCTTTATATTATTTTGTGTTTATCCCCATGTTTAGGTTCTCAGTTATAACATATTCTTGTAACCTATATATAGCTTTGGGCTTTTCAATGAAAGATAGATTTTTCCTTTGTTATTCAGTACCATCGATTTTAAGAAAAATACATGAGATTTTAAAATCAAACCCCAACTACAATTTGAAAGGAATGATTGGAAAGGTTGAAGAAACATTTGCATGTGGGTAGCATGACCAATGTTGGTCATTACATTACATGCCAAAGTTTACCCAACTTTGAAGGGTTGAACACTAATCTCAAATTGTTGACTGGCCTTGGATTCTATGTTAATTTACAACACGCTTATATTAAAATTGTTAAAGAATTGTTTCGTTATTTGTTTTCATATACGTAATCTTATACTTTCGAATGGCTTTAAATTATATAATATGCACTTAATTTGAGTTATGTGGTGTTTAAATTTCAATTATTTTATTTTTTCTTTACAAATACGAATATACGGCAGTACGACACCTTCGTTTTTTTTTTTCTTTAATCTTTACTAAAGGTTTTGGTCCATTAATGTTCTATTCTATTTATAAACAGAAGTCACAGAACAAAGCATTAGTAACGATCAAAGTTCTAAAATTCTGGTTATGGTGAGTTATGACTTTAAGAATTATATATTATATAAAAATGAATAATAATAAGAATTATATATAAAATTATTAATTATATACAAAATCGTCGTCATAAGACATGTTTTAATTTTGATGCTTGGCATTGTCGTTAAATCACTGCCTAACATTATTCAGATCCTTGGGAATGATACTATTTTTCTATAAATCCAATATATTATATGGTAAGTTTTAAAATAAATTTATAAAGATGTACCGGATCATTATTTTTATAATTTTGGTAAATTCTTGATAAAATATCTTGGGCCATCTCCAAACCTAAGGTTGTTAAGATCGATATCTTATATAAGATCATTTTTTGTTTTGCAAGATCGTGTTCGTAAGATTGAATCGGATCGTAATATCGCACCAAAAGCATTTTAAAACATAAAAAATATATATGCATTCATCAATTAATCATCCAATTAACAATAAATACTTTAAAACATAAAAAAAAATATTTCTAATATATTATTTAACAATAAACAATTCAAAAGGGGTATTCTACGTAGTCACTCCAAAAAATATATTTGATTTATTTTTAAAAAACAATTTAACGATCCTATGACTTACGATCCTACCGAAAAACTATCCAAATAAGATCATGATCGATTTACGTAGGTGGGTTCCTATGCTCACGATTTTAATAAGCATGTCCAAACCTATACTAAAACTTCAATTTTATACTAAGTTTAATATTAGGTTGCTCCAATTTAAACCTAAACTTAATATCAAATAGATTCTTGGTAACAATGGCAATCGCAAGAATGTGCAGCAGTAGATGCATCCAATTTTTTTTCCGAACAAATATAATAACATAAAAACAATTAAAATTTCGAATGCATTAAATATAACAAACTAGTGTCGACAAACTTCATGAAAGGCAAATTAATCATTTCTTCGGCAAATTGATCTTTCCATGGGTAAACTATTGATCTAATAGTATGTTTTAAGATCAAACATGGGTAAATTGGTCATTTCATGGGCAAATTATTAATAATCAGAAACTTATATATTTTAACAATAATATAGATAGTGTTTTAGTAAACTATAAACTATAGTAACTAGTTTCACATACACATAACAAATCAATGAATGTAACAGACATGAATATAATGGGTGGCAAACTATATTTTAGGTAATAAGTAAAATTTTCAGATTGATTATAAAGTTATAATTTATAGCCAAACGTTGAATACATTTTAAATTAAAATTTGACCAAAAAAACCTTTTCCTCATCCCTTATATGTGTACAATGAAATAACATATATGCGTACAATGAAACTATACTTTATTAGTAAAAAAATACCAAAAATTGACCAAAAATACCTTTTCCTCATCCCTTAAATAAAATATGTGTACAATGAAACTATACTTTATTAGTAAAAAAAGAAAAGAAAAAACAACCACTACAACAACTACGATGGAAAAGAAACGAGGTGGACGTATCCGGTGAATCATAAAAACATAAGTGTTGGCAGTTGACTTTTTCAGCTTTTAACCACTTAAAGTTAAAGCAAACTGCTTCATACAGTCAATACTTTCATACCATTAAATTTGATTTTTCCTCACGATTTTTTTCCCATTTCTTTTTCATCCACACATTATTTGTAAAGTTCAAATAAAATTAAGAGCTCTAAATTTAATTCTATATATAATTAAATAGTTTACAAATAACTAATTTTATTCTTAGAAAAGGTTAATGATGTCAAACTTTAGTGAACTCCTGTCCCCCCCCCCCCCCCCCCCCCCCCCCCCATCATATTAAAAAATAACTACATATTATACAAATGTCTGTAAAATAAATTCTGAATGGTCCATACAATTTAATCTAATAGTTTTTATTTATTACAAAACATATTCTTAAAACATCATATGTATTTTATTTTGCATATTCTATTGTTACATACTGAACTTAAGAACTATCTATACATTAAAACCGATTTAAATAAAATAAATTAATAGGTAGCAATACAGAAAAAACACAATCAAACATTAAGCTTTTACCAGTTTAAGGATCAAGCTTCTTAATATATTTTACTAATTAAAATTTTGTACATGTCATTTGTACAATTTAAAAGTATGTAACCAGGACATCGAGTAGAATGTTCAACTACTAACAAATAAATAAAAGAACCCGCAAATGGTAAAATACTTGTGTGTTTTTATATTTTCCTATGAAATAACTAAAAGTTGAAGTGAAAAGTTTTACATGTATTTCGAGATATGTATTTTAATATCATTAATAGAAAAAGGCAAAGGAATAAAAAAAAGGAAGAAGAAAAGTCTCCCTGCATAGCTTTTCACGGGTACATAATACTACATACAAAAAGACAAACCCCGTAGCTTACTCCTAAATTACTTATGTCACTCTCACTTCACAGAATCACTTTATTTCCATTATCAAACACCTTCTCTCCTTTCTCTTTCTTGCTTCTCCAATGGCTTCTCACTGCACACTCTCACTCTCACTCTCACTCATATTTCTCCTAGTCTTCACCATTAATGCTTCTTCACCACCATCATCATCATCATCAACTTCTTCAGAAGCAGATATTCTGTTAACTTTCATATCCGCCCTTAATGATCCCATGAACTACCTCTCATCTTGGTCCAACACCACCACTACTCACCACTGTAACTGGACTGGTGTCACCTGCACCACCACCACCACCGTTTCATCTCTCACCCTTCAAAATCTCAATCTCTCCGGTGAAATCTCACCTTCGGTTTGTCAACTCTCTAATCTCATTACCCTTAACCTAGCTGATAATTTCTTTAACCAACCTATTCCTCTGCATCTTTCCCAGTGTTCTTCTTTAAACACTCTCAATCTAAGCAGTAATCTCATCTGGGGTACAATCCCAGATCAGATTTCTCAGTTTAAATCTCTCAAGTTTCTTGATTTGAGCAAAAACCATGTCGAAGGGAAGATACCAGATGGAGTCGGGTCGTTACTGAATCTTCAAGTTCTTAATCTTGGCAATAACTTATTGTCAGGTAGTGTCCCTAATGTTCTTGGAAACTTTACGGAGTTGATTGTTCTTGATTTATCTGAAAACCCTTTTATGGAGAGTGAGATTCCAAGTGATATTGGGAAGCTTTTGAAACTTGAGCAGGTTTTGTTGCAAAGATCTGGTTTTTATGGTGAAATACCGAACTCTATTGTTGAAATGAAGGAGTTGACAATAGTTGACCTCTCTCAGAACAATCTTACAGGTGTTTTACCTTCAAGAATCGGAAGCTCTTTCGAAAAGTTGGTTTCTTTTGATGTTTCACAAAACAATCTTTTTGGGTATTTCCCAAACGGGATTTGTGAATCCCCTGGGCTTACAAGTCTAAGCCTTCATACAAACTATTTCAATGGAACATTACCCAATACCTCAATTGCTAATTGCTTGAATCTTGAAAGATTGGAGCTTCAAAACAATGGGTTTCATGGCGATTTCCCAAACAACTTGTGGTCATTGCCTAAAATCAAGGTTATCAGAGCCGAAAACAACCGGTTTTCTGGTGAAATACCTGATTCCATATCAATGTCTTCTCAATTAGAACAAGTTCAGATAGATAACAACAGTTTCATCGGCAAAATCCCTCATGGTCTTGGCATGGTTAAAAGCTTGTACAGATTCTCTGCCTCTCTTAATGGCTTATACGGTGAACTTCCACACAACTTTTGCGATTCCCCACTAATGAGCATCATCAATTTCTCCCATAATTACATTACTGGTGAAATCCCAGAGCTAAAAGAATGTAAAAAGTTAGTTTCTTTGTCTTTAGCTGATAACAATTTTGTTGGCGAAATCCCAGAATCGCTAGGAGATTTACCTGTGCTTACTTACCTTGATCTTTCCCATAATAATCTCACAGGTGAAATCCCCCTTGAGCTTCAAAACCTGAAACTTGCCCTTTTTAACGTATCTTTCAATAGACTATCAGGTAGAGTCCCTTCCTCATTAACCGCAGGACTTCCCGCTTTATACATAGAAGGAAATCCCGATTTATGTGGGCCCGGATTGTCAAATCCTTGTTCAAAAGATGATTCTCTGCACAAAATAGCCGGGATTTCAAAACTGGCTTGCGCATTGATTTCCTTAGCTTTGTTAGCTGGGATACTGAGTTTAGCATTTGGGTTTTATGTTCTTCGGAGATCGTCAATCCAAAAATCTGAAACGGGTATTTGGAGATCCGTTTTCTTTTATCCACTTCG